>NC_134173.1:40000-2443530 GCF_964188355.1 Buteo buteo
TAAGCCTAACCTAAACCTAACCCTAACCCTAGCCGTAACCCTAACCCTAACCCTAGCCCTAACCCTAACCCTAACCCTAACCTTAGCCCTAACCCTAACCCCTAACCGTAACGCTAACCCTAAGCCTAACCCCTAACCCCTAACCCCTAACCCTAACCATAACCCTAAACCCTAACCCTAACCCTAGCCCTAAGCCTAACCCTAACCTTAGCCCTAACACTAACCCCTAACCCCTAACCGTAACGCTAACCCTAAACCTAACCCCTAACCCCTAACCCTAACCATAACCATAACCCTAAACCCTAACCCTAACCCTAACCCTAGCCCTAACCCTAGCCCTAATCGTACCCTAACCCTAATCCTAACCCTAACCCAACCTTAACCCTAAAACTAACCTTAGCCCTTAAAACTAACCTAATAGAAACCCTAACCCTAACTCCTAACCCTAAGCCTAACCTAACCCTAACCCTAACCCTAGCCGTAACCCTAACCCTAACCCTAGCCCTAGCCCTAACCCTAAACCTAACCCTAACCTTAGCCCTAACCCTAACCCCTAACCCCTAACCGTAACGCTAACCCTAAGCCTAACCCCTAACCCCTAACCCTAACCATAACCCTAAACCCTAACCCTAACCCTAGCCCTAACCCTAGCCCTAAGTCGTACCCTAACCCTAATCCTAACCCTAACCCAACCTTAACCCTAAAACTAACCTTAGCCCTTAAAACTAACCTAATAGAAACCCTAACCCTAACTCCTAACCCTAAGCCTAACCTAACCCTAACCCTAACCCTAGCCCTAACCCTAACCCTAACCTTAGCCCTAACCCTAACCCCTAACCCCTAACCGTAACGCTAACCCTAAGCCTAACCCCTAACCCCTAACCCTAACCATAACCCTAAACCCTAACCCTAACCCTAACCCTAGCCCTAACCCTAGCCCTAATCGTACCCTAACCCTAATCCTAACCCTAACCCAACCTTAACCCTAAAACTAACCTTAGCCCTTAAAACTAACCTAATAGAAACCCTAACCCTAACTCCTAACCCTAACCCTAACCTAACCCTAACCCTAACCCTAGCCGTAACCCTAACCCTAACCCTAGCCCTAACCCTAACCCTAACCCTAACCTTAGCCCTAACCCTAACCCCTAACCCCTAACCGTAACGCTAACCCTAAGCCTAACCCCTAACCCCTAACCCTAACCATAACCCTAAACCCTAACCCTAACCCTAACCCTAACCCTAGCCCTAACCCTAGCCCTAAGTCGTACCCTAACCCTAATCCTAACCCTAACCCAACCTTAACCCTAAAACTAACCTTAGCCCTTAAAACTAACCTAATAGAAACCCTAACCCTAACTCCTAACCCTAAGCCTAACCTAACCCTAACCCTAACCCTAGCCGTAACCCTAACCCTAACCCTAACCCTAGCCCTAACCCTAACCCTAACCCTAACCTTAGCCCTAACCCTAACCCCTAACCCCTAACCGTAACGCTAACCCTAAGCCTAACCCCTAACCCCTAACCCTAACCATAACCCTAAACCCTAACCCTAACCCTAACCCTAGCCCTAAGTCGTACCCTAATCCTAATCCTAACCCTAACCCAACCTTAACCCTAAAACTAACCTTAGCCCTTAAAACTAACCTAATAGAAACCCTAACCCTAACTCCTAACCCTAAGCCTAACCTAACCCTAACCCTAACCCTAGCCGTAACCCTAACCCTAACCCTAGCCCTAACCCTAACCCTAACCTTAGCCCTAACCCTAACCCCTAACCCCTAACCGTAACGCTAACCCTAAGCCTAACCCCTAACCCCTAACCCTAACCATAACCCTAAACCCTAACCCTAGCCCTAACCCTAGCCCTAAGTCGTACCCTAACCCTAATCCTAACCCTAACCCAACCTTAACCCTAAAACTAACCTTAGCCCTTAAAACTAACCTAATAGAAACCCTAACCCTAACTCCTAACCCTAAGCCTAACCTAACCCTAACCCTAACCCTAACCCTAGCCGTAACCCTAACCCTAACCCTAGCCCTAACCCTAACCCTAACCCTAACCTTAGCCCTAACCCTAACCCCTAACCCCTAACCGTAACGCTAACCCTAAGCCTAACCCCTAACCCCTATCCCCTAACCTTAACCATAACCCTAAACCCTAACCCTAACCCTAGCCCTAACCCTAGCCCTAAGTCGTACCATAACCCTAATCCTAACCCTAACCCAACCTTAACCCTAAAACTAACCTTAGCCCTTAAAACTAACCTAATAGAAACCCTAACCCTAACTCCTAACCCTAAGCGTAACCTAACCCTAACCCTAACCCTAGCCGTAACCCTAACCCTAACCCTAACCCTAGCCCTAACCCTAACCCTAACCCTAACCTTAGCCCTAACCCTAACCCCTAACCCCTAACCGTAACGCTAACCCTAAGCCTAACCCCTAACCCCTAACCCTAACCATAACCCTAAACCCTAACCCTAACCCTAGCCCTAACCCTAGCCCTAAGTCGTACCCTAACCCTAATCCTAACCCTAACCCAACCTTAACCCTAAAACTAACCTTAGCCCTTAAAACTAACCTAATAGAAACCCTAACCCTAACTCCTAACCCTAAGCCTAACCTAACCCTAACCCTAACCCTAGCCGTAACCCTAACCCTAACCCTAGCCCTAACCCTAACCCTAACCTTAGCCCTAACCCTAACCCCTAACCCCGAACCGTAACGCTAACCCTAAGCCTAACCCCTAACCCCTCACCCTAACCATAACCCTAAACCCTAACCCTAACCCTAACCCTAGCCCTAACCCTAGCCCTAAGTCGTACCCTAACCCTAATCCTAACCCTAACCCAACCTTAACCCTAAAACTAACCTTAGCCCTTAAAACTAACCTAATAGAAACCCTAACCCTAACTCCTAACTCTAAGCCTAACCTAAACCTAACCCTAACCCTAGCCGTAACCCTAACCCTAACCCTAGCCCTAACCCTAACCCTAACCCTAACCTTAGCCCTAACCCTAACCCCTAACCGTAACGCTAACCCTAAGCCTAACCCCTAACCCCTAACCCCTAACCCTAACCATAACCCTAAACCCTAACCCTAACCCTAGCCCTAAGCCTAACCCTAACCTTAGCCCTAACACTAACCCCTAACCCCTAACCGTAACGCTAACCCTAAACCTAACCCCTAACCCCTAACCCTAACCATAACCATAACCCTAAACCCTAACCCTAACCCTAACCCTAGCCCTAACCCTAGCCCTAATCGTACCCTAACCCTAATCCTAACCCTAACCCAACCTTAACCCTAAAACTAACCTTAGCCCTTAAAACTAACCTAATAGAAACCCTAACCCTAACTCCTAACCCTAAGCCTAACCTAACCCTAACCCTAACCCTAGCCGTAACCCTAACCCTAACCCTAACCCTAGCCCTAACCCTAACCCTAACCTTAGCCCTAACCCTAACCCCTAACCCCTAACCGTAACGCTAACCCTAAGCCTAACCCCTAACCCCTAACCCCAACCATAACCCTAAACCCTAACCCTAACCCTAGCCCTAACCCTAGCCCTAAGTCGTACCCTAACCCTAATCCTAACCCTAACCCAACCTTAACCCTAAAACTAACCTTAGCCCTTAAAACTAACCTAATAGAAACCCTAACCCTAACTCCTAACCCTAAGCCTAACCTAACCCTAACCCTAGCCGTAACCCTAACCCTAACCCTAGCCCTAAACCTAACCCTAACCCTAACCTTAGCCCTAACCCTAACCCCTAACCCCTAACCGTAACGCTAACCCTAAGCCTAACCCCTAACCCCTAACCCTAACCATAACCCTAAACCCTAACCCTAACCCTAACCCTAACCCTAGCCCTAACCCTAGCCCTAAGTCGTACCCTAACCCTAATCCTAACCCTAACCCAACCTTAACCCTAAAACTAACCTTAGCCCTTAAAACTAACCTAATAGAAACCCTAACCCTAACTCCTAACCCTAAGCCTAACCTAACCCTAACCCTAACCCTAGCCGTAACCCTAACCCTAACCCTAACCCTAGCCCTAACCCTAACCCTAACCCTAACCTTAGCCCTAACCCTAACCCCTAACCGTAACGCTAACCCTAAGCCTAACCCCTAACCCCTAACCCCTAACCCTAACCATAACCCTAAACCCTAACCCTAACCCTAACCCTAGCCCTAAGTCGTACCCTAATCCTAATCCTAACCCTAACCCAACCTTAACCCTAAAACTAACCTTAGCCCTTAAAACTAACCTAATAGAAACCCTAACCCTAACTCCTAACCCTAAGCCTAACCTAACCCTAACCCTAACCCTAGCCGTAACCCTAACCCTAACCCTAGCCCTAACCCTAACCCTAACCTTAGCCCTAACCCTAACCCCTAACCCCTAACCGTAACGCTAACCCTAAGCCTAACCCCTAACCCCTAACCCTAACCATAACCCTAAACCCTAACCCTAGCCCTAACCCTAGCCCTAAGTCGTACCCTAACCCTAATCCTAACCCTAACCCAACCTTAACCCTAAAACTAACCTTAGCCCTTAAAACTAACCTAATAGAAACCCTAACCCTAACTCCTAACCCTAAGCCTAACCTAACCCTAACCCTAACCCTAACCCTAGCCGTAACCCTAACCCTAACCCTAGCCCTAACCCTAACCCTAACCCTAACCTTAGCCCTAACCCTAACCCCTAACCCCTAACCGTAACGCTAACCCTAAGCCTAACCCCTAACCCCTATCCCCTAACCTTAACCATAACCCTAAACCCTAACCCTAACCCTAACCCTAACCCTAGCCGTAACCCTAACCCTAACCCTAGCCCTAGCCCTAACCCTAAACCTAACCCTAACCTTAGCCCTAACCCTAACCCCTAACCCCTAACCGTAACGCTAACCCTAAGCCTAACCCCTAACCCCTAACCCTAACCATAACCCTAAACCCTAACCCTAACCCTAGCCCTAACCCTAGCCCTAAGTCGTACCCTAACCCTAATCCTAACCCTAACCCAACCTTAACCCTAAAACTAACCTTAGCCCTTAAAACTAACCTAATAGAAACCCTAACCCTAACTCCTAACCCTAAGCCTAACCTAACCCTAACCCTAACCCTAGCCCTAACCCTAACCCTAACCTTAGCCCTAACCCTAACCCCTAACCCCTAACCGTAACGCTAACCCTAAGCCTAACCCCTAACCCCTAACCCTAACCATAACCCTAAACCCTAACCCTAACCCTAACCCTAGCCCTAACCCTAGCCCTAAGTCGTACCCTAACCCTAATCCTAACCCTAACCCAACCTTAACCCTAAAACTAACCTTAGCCCTTAAAACTAACCTAATAGAAACCCTAACCCTAACTCCTAACCCTAAGCCTAACCTAACCCTAACCCTAACCCTAGCCGTAACCCTAACCCTAACCCTAGCCCTAACCCTAACCCTAACCCTAACCTTAGCCCTAACCCTAACCCCTAACACCTAACCGTAACGCTAACCCTAAGCCTAACCCCTAACCCCTAACCCTAACCATAACCCTAAACCCTAACCCTAACCCTAACCCTAACCCTAGCCCTAACCCTAGCCCTAAGTCGTACCCTAACCCTAATCCTAACCCTAACCCAACCTTAACCCTAAAACTAACCTTAGCCCTTAAAACTAACCTAATAGAAACCCTAACCCTAACTCCTAACCCTAAGCCTAACCTAACCCTAACCCTAACCCTAGCCGTAACCCTAACCCTAACCCTAACCCTAGCCCTAACCCTAACCCTAACCTTAGCCCTAACCCTAACCCCTAACCCCTAACCGTAACGCTAACCCTAAGCCTAACCCCTAACCCCTAACCCTAACCATAACCCTAAACCCTAACCCTAACCCTAACCCTAGCCCTAAGTCGTACCCTAATCCTAATCCTAACCCTAACCCAACCTTAACCCTAAAACTAACCTTAGCCCTTAAAACTAACCTAATAGAAACCCTAACCCTAACTCCTAACCCTAAGCCTAACCTAACCCTAACCCTAACCCTAGCCGTAACCCTAACCCTAACCCTAGCCCTAACCCTAACCCTAACCTTAGCCCTAACCCTAACCCCTAACCCCTAACCGTAACGCTAACCCTAAGCCTAACCCCTAACCCCTAACCCTAACCATAACCCTAAACCCTAACCCTAGCCCTAACCCTAGCCCTAAGTCGTACCCTAACCCTAATCCTAACCCTAACCCAACCTTAACCCTAAAACTAACCTTAGCCCTTAAAACTAACCTAATAGAAACCCTAACCCTAACTCCTAACCCTAAGCCTAACCTAACCCTAACCCTAACCCTAACCCTAGCCGTAACCCTAACCCTAACCCTAGCCCTAACCCTAACCCTAACCCTAACCTTAGCCCTAACCCTAACCCCTAACCCCTAACCGTAACGCTAACCCTAAGCCTAACCCCTAACCCCTATCCCCTAACCTTAACCATAACCCTAAACCCTAACCCTAACCCTAGCCCTAACCCTAGCCCTAAGTCGTACCATAACCCTAATCCTAACCCTAACCCAACCTTAACCCTAAAACTAACCTTAGCCCTTAAAACTAACCTAATAGAAACCCTAACCCTAACTCCTAACCCTAAGCGTAACCTAACCCTAACCCTAACCCTAGCCGTAACCCTAACCCTAACCCTAACCCTAGCCCTAACCCTAACCCTAACCCTAACCTTAGCCCTAACCCTAACCCCTAACCCCTAACCGTAACGCTAACCCTAAGCCTAACCCCTAACCCCTAACCCTAACCATAACCCTAAACCCTAACCCTAACCCTAGCCCTAACCCTAGCCCTAAGTCGTACCCTAACCCTAATCCTAACCCTAACCCAACCTTAACCCTAAAACTAACCTTAGCCCTTAAAACTAACCTAATAGAAACCCTAACCCTAACTCCTAACCCTAAGCCTAACCTAACCCTAACCCTAACCCTAGCCGTAACCCTAACCCTAACCCTAGCCCTAACCCTAACCCTAACCTTAGCCCTAACCCTAACCCCTAACCCCGAACCGTAACGCTAACCCTAAGCCTAACCCCTAACCCCTAACCCTAACCATAACCCTAAACCCTAACCCTAACCCTAACCCTAGCCCTAACCCTAGCCCTAAGTCGTACCCTAACCCTAATCCTAACCCTAACCCAACCTTAACCCTAAAACTAACCTTAGCCCTTAAAACTAACCTAATAGAAACCCTAACCCTAACTCCTAACTCTAAGCCTAACCTAAACCTAACCCTAACCCTAGCCGTAACCCTAACCCTAACCCTAGCCCTAACCCTAACCCTAACCCTAACCTTAGCCCTAACCCTAACCCCTAACCGTAACGCTAACCCTAAGCCTAACCCCTAACCCCTAACCCCTAACCCTAACCATAACCCTAAACCCTAACCCTAACCCTAGCCCTAAGCCTAACCCTAACCTTAGCCCTAACACTAACCCCTAACCCCTAACCGTAACGCTAACCCTAAACCTAACCCCTAACCCCTAACCCTAACCATAACCATAACCCTAAACCCTAACCCTAACCCTAACCCTAGCCCTAACCCTAGCCCTAATCGTACCCTAACCCTAATCCTAACCCTAACCCAACCTTAACCCTAAAACTAACCTTAGCCCTTAAAACTAACCTAATAGAAACCCTAACCCTAACTCCTAACCCTAAGCCTAACCTAACCCTAACCCTAACCCTAGCCGTAACCCTAACCCTAACCCTAACCCTAGCCCTAACCCTAACCCTAACCTTAGCCCTAACCCTAACCCCTAACCCCTAACCGTAACGCTAACCCTAAGCCTAACCCCTAACCCCTAACCCCAACCATAACCCTAAACCCTAACCCTAACCCTAGCCCTAACCCTAGCCCTAAGTCGTACCCTAACCCTAATCCTAACCCTAACCCAACCTTAACCCTAAAACTAACCTTAGCCCTTAAAACTAACCTAATAGAAACCCTAACCCTAACTCCTAACCCTAAGCCTAACCTAACCCTAACCCTAGCCGTAACCCTAACCCTAACCCTAGCCCTAAACCTAACCCTAACCCTAACCTTAGCCCTAACCCTAACCCCTAACCCCTAACCGTAACGCTAACCCTAAGCCTAACCCCTAACCCCTAACCCTAACCATAACCCTAAACCCTAACCCTAACCCTAACCCTAACCCTAGCCCTAACCCTAGCCCTAAGTCGTACCCTAACCCTAATCCTAACCCTAACCCAACCTTAACCCTAAAACTAACCTTAGCCCTTAAAACTAACCTAATAGAAACCCTAACCCTAACTCCTAACCCTAAGCCTAACCTAACCCTAACCCTAACCCTAGCCGTAACCCTAACCCTAACCCTAACCCTAGCCCTAACCCTAACCCTAACCCTAACCTTAGCCCTAACCCTAACCCCTAACCGTAACGCTAACCCTAAGCCTAACCCCTAACCCCTAACCCCTAACCCTAACCATAACCCTAAACCCTAACCCTAACCCTAACCCTAGCCCTAAGTCGTACCCTAATCCTAATCCTAACCCTAACCCAACCTTAACCCTAAAACTAACCTTAGCCCTTAAAACTAACCTAATAGAAACCCTAACCCTAACTCCTAACCCTAAGCCTAACCTAACCCTAACCCTAACCCTAGCCGTAACCCTAACCCTAACCCTAGCCCTAACCCTAACCCTAACCTTAGCCCTAACCCTAACCCCTAACCCCTAACCGTAACGCTAACCCTAAGCCTAACCCCTAACCCCTAACCCTAACCATAACCCTAAACCCTAACCCTAGCCCTAACCCTAGCCCTAAGTCGTACCCTAACCCTAATCCTAACCCTAACCCAACCTTAACCCTAAAACTAACCTTAGCCCTTAAAACTAACCTAATAGAAACCCTAACCCTAACTCCTAACCCTAAGCCTAACCTAACCCTAACCCTAACCCTAACCCTAGCCGTAACCCTAACCCTAACCCTAGCCCTAACCCTAACCCTAACCCTAACCTTAGCCCTAACCCTAACCCCTAACCCCTAACCGTAACGCTAACCCTAAGCCTAACCCCTAACCCCTATCCCCTAACCTTAACCATAACCCTAAACCCTAACCCTAACCCTAGCCCTAACCCTAGCCCTAAGTCGTACCATAACCCTAATCCTAACCCTAACCCAACCTTAACCCTAAAACTAACCTTAGCCCTTAAAACTAACCTAATAGAAACCCTAACCCTAACTCCTAACCCTAAGCGTAACCTAACCCTAACCCTAACCCTAGCCGTAACCCTAACCCTAACCCTAACCCTAGCCCTAACCCTAACCCTAACCCTAACCTTAGCCCTAACCCTAACCCCTAACCGTAACGCTAACCCTAAGCCTAACCCCTAACCCCTAACCCTAACCATAACCCTAAACCCTAACCCTAACCCTAGCCCTAACCCTAGCCCTAAGTCGTACCCTAACCCTAATCCTAACCCTAACCCAACCTTAACCCTAAAACTAACCTTAGCCCTTAAAACTAACCTAATAGAAACCCTAACCCTAACTCCTAACCCTAAGCCTAACCTAACCCTAACCCTAACCCTAGCCGTAACCCTAACCCTAACCCTAGCCCTAACCCTAACCCTAACCTTAGCCCTAACCCTAACCCCTAACCCCGAACCGTAACGCTAACCCTAAGCCTAACCCCTAACCCCTAACCCTAACCATAACCCTAAACCCTAACCCTAACCCTAACCCTAGCCCTAACCCTAGCCCTAAGTCGTACCCTAACCCTAATCCTAACCCTAACCCAACCTTAACCCTAAAACTAACCTTAGCCCTTAAAACTAACCTAATAGAAACCCTAACCCTAACTCCTAACTCTAAGCCTAACCTAAACCTAACCCTAACCCTAGCCGTAACCCTAACCCTAACCCTAGCCCTAACCCTAACCCTAACCCTAACCTTAGCCCTAACCCTAACCCCTAACCGTAACGCTAACCCTAAGCCTAACCCCTAACCCCTAACCCCTAACCCTAACCATAACCCTAAACCCTAACCCTAACCCTAGCCCTAAGCCTAACCCTAACCTTAGCCCTAACACTAACCCCTAACCCCTAACCGTAACGCTAACCCTAAACCTAACCCCTAACCCCTAACCCTAACCATAACCATAACCCTAAACCCTAACCCTAACCCTAACCCTAGCCCTAACCCTAGCCCTAATCGTACCCTAACCCTAATCCTAACCCTAACCCAACCTTAACCCTAAAACTAACCTTAGCCCTTAAAACTAACCTAATAGAAACCCTAACCCTAACTCCTAACCCTAAGCCTAACCTAACCCTAACCCTAACCCTAGCCGTAACCCTAACCCTAACCCTAACCCTAACCCTAACCCTAACCTTAGCCCTAACCCTAACCCCTAACCCCTAACCGTAACGCTAACCCTAAGCCTAACCCCTAACCCCTAACCCCAACCATAACCCTAAACCCTAACCCTAACCCTAGCCCTAACCCTAGCCCTAAGTCGTACCCTAACCCTAATCCTAACCCTAACCCAACCTTAACCCTAAAACTAACCTTAGCCCTTAAAACTAACCTAATAGAAACCCTAACCCTAACTCCTAACCCTAAGCCTAACCTAACCCTAACCCTAGCCGTAACCCTAACCCTAACCCTAGCCCTAAACCTAACCCTAACCCTAACCTTAGCCCTAACCCTAACCCCTAACCCCTAACCGTAACGCTAACCCTAAGCCTAACCCCTAACCCCTAACCCTAACCATAACCCTAAACCCTAACCCTAACCCTAACCCTAACCCTAGCCCTAACCCTAGCCCTAAGTCGTACCCTAACCCTAATCCTAACCCTAACCCAACCTTAACCCTAAAACTAACCTTAGCCCTTAAAACTAACCTAATAGAAACCCTAACCCTAACTCCTAACCCTAAGCCTAACCTAACCCTAACCCTAACCCTAGCCGTAACCCTAACCCTAACCCTAACCCTAGCCCTAACCCTAACCCTAACCCTAACCTTAGCCCTAACCCTAACCCCTAACCGTAACGCTAACCCTAAGCCTAACCCCTAACCCCTAACCCCTAACCCTAACCATAACCCTAAACCCTAACCCTAACCCTAACCCTAGCCCTAAGTCGTACCCTAATCCTAATCCTAACCCTAACCCAACCTTAACCCTAAAACTAACCTTAGCCCTTAAAACTAACCTAATAGAAACCCTAACCCTAACTCCTAACCCTAAGCCTAACCTAACCCTAACCCTAACCCTAGCCGTAACCCTAACCCTAACCCTAGCCCTAACCCTAACCCTAACCTTAGCCCTAACCCTAACCCCTAACCCCTAACCGTAACGCTAACCCTAAGCCTAACCCCTAACCCCTAACCCTAACCATAACCCTAAACCCTAACCCTAGCCCTAACCCTAGCCCTAAGTCGTACCCTAACCCTAATCCTAACCCTAACCCAACCTTAACCCTAAAACTAACCTTAGCCCTTAAAACTAACCTAATAGAAACCCTAACCCTAACTCCTAACCCTAAGCCTAACCTAACCCTAACCCTAACCCTAACCCTAGCCGTAACCCTAACCCTAACCCTAGCCCTAACCCTAACCCTAACCCTAACCTTAGCCCTAACCCTAACCCCTAACCCCTAACCGTAACGCTAACCCTAAGCCTAACCCCTAACCCCTATCCCCTAACCTTAACCATAACCCTAAACCCTAACCCTAACCCTAGCCCTAACCCTAGCCCTAAGTCGTACCATAACCCTAATCCTAACCCTAACCCAACCTTAACCCTAAAACTAACCTTAGCCCTTAAAACTAACCTAATAGAAACCCTAACCCTAACTCCTAACCCTAAGCGTAACCTAACCCTAACCCTAACCCTAGCCGTAACCCTAACCCTAACCCTAACCCTAGCCCTAACCCTAACCCTAACCCTAACCTTAGCCCTAACCCTAACCCCTAACCGTAACGCTAACCCTAAGCCTAACCCCTAACCCCTAACCCTAACCATAACCCTAAACCCTAACCCTAACCCTAGCCCTAACCCTAGCCCTAAGTCGTACCCTAACCCTAATCCTAACCCTAACCCAACCTTAACCCTAAGACTAACCTTAGCCCTTAAAACTAACCTAATAGAAACCCTAACCCTAACTCCTAACCCTAAGCCTAACCTAACCCTAACCCTAACCCTAGCCGTAACCCTAACCCTAACCCTAGCCCTAACCCTAACCCTAACCTTAGCCCTAACCCTAACCCCTAACCCCGAACCGTAACGCTAACCCTAAGCCTAACCCCTAACCCCTAACCCTAACCATAACCCTAAACCCTAACCCTAACCCTAGCCCTAACCCTAGCCCTAAGTCGTACCCTAACCCTAATCCTAACCCTAACCCAACCTTAACCCTAAAACTAACCTTAGCCCTTAAAACTAACCTAATAGAAACCCTAACCCTAACTCCTAACTCTAAGCCTAACCTAAACCTAACCCTAACCCTAGCCGTAACCCTAACCCTAACCCTAGCCCTAACCCTAACCCTAACCCTAACCTTAGCCCTAACCCTAACCCCTAACCGTAACGCTAACCCTAAGCCTAACCCCTAACCCCTAACCCCTAACCCTAACCATAACCCTAAACCCTAACCCTAACCCTAGCCCTAAGCCTAACCCTAACCTTAGCCCTAACACTAACCCCTAACCCCTAACCGTAACGCTAACCCTAAACCTAACCCCTAACCCCTAACCCTAACCATAACCATAACCCTAAACCCTAACCCTAACCCTAACCCTAGCCCTAACCCTAGCCCTAATCGTACCCTAACCCTAATCCTAACCCTAACCCAACCTTAACCCTAAAACTAACCTTAGCCCTTAAAACTAACCTAATAGAAACCCTAACCCTAACTCCTAACCCTAAGCCTAACCTAACCCTAACCCTAACCCTAGCCGTAACCCTAACCCTAACCCTAACCCTAGCCCTAACCCTAACCCTAACCTTAGCCCTAACCCTAACCCCTAACCCCTAACCGTAACGCTAACCCTAAGCCTAACCCCTAACCCCTAACCCCAACCATAACCCTAAACCCTAACCCTAACCCTAGCCCTAACCCTAGCCCTAAGTCGTACCCTAACCCTAATCCTAACCCTAACCCAACCTTAACCCTAAAACTAACCTTAGCCCTTAAAACTAACCTAATAGAAACCCTAACCCTAACTCCTAACCCTAAGCCTAACCTAACCCTAACCCTAGCCGTAATCCTAACCCTAACCCTAGCCCTAACCCTAACCCCAACCCTAACCTTAGCCCTAACCCTAACCCCTAACCCCTAACCGTAACGCTAACCCTAAGCCTAACCCATAACCCCTAACCCCTAACCATAACCCTAAACCCTAACCCTAACCCTAGCCCTAACCCTAGCCCTAAGTCGTACCCTAACCCTAATCCTAACCCTAACCCAACCTTAACCCTAAAACTAACCTTAGCCCTTAAAACTAACCTAATAGAAACCCTAAACCTAACTCCTAACCCTAAGCCTAACCTAACCCTAACCCTAGCCGTAACCCTAACCCTAGCCCTAACCCTAACCCTAACCTTAGCCCTAACCCTAACCCCTAACCCCTAACCGTAACGCTAACCCTAAGCCTAACCCCTAACCCCTAACCCCTAACCCTAACCATAACCCTAAACCCTAACCCTAACCCTAGCCCTAACCCTAGCCCTAAGTCGTACCCTAACCCTAATCCTAACCCTAACCCAACCTTAACCCTAAAACTAACCTTAGCCCTTAAAACTAACCTAATAGAAACCCTAACCCTAACTCCTAACCCTAAGCCTAACCTAACCCTATCCCTAACCCTAGCCGTAACCCTAACCCTAACCCTAACCCTAGCCCTAACCCTAACCTTAGCCCTAACCCTAACCCCTAACCGTAACACTAACCCTAAGCCTAACCCCTAACCCCTAACCATAACCCTAAACCCTAACCCTAACCCTAGCCTAACCCTAGCCCTAAATCGTACCCTAACCCTAATCCTAACCCTAACCCAACCTTAACCCTAAAACTAACCTTAGCCCTTAAAACTAACCTAATAGAAACCCTAACCCTAACTCCTAACCCTAAGCCTAACCTAACCCTAACCCTAACCCTAGCCCTAACCCTAACCTTATCCCTAACCCTAACCCCTAACCGTAACGCTAACCCTAAACCTAACCCCTAACCCCTAACCATAACCATAAACCCTAAGCCTAACCCTAACCCTAGCCCTAACCCTAGCCCTAAGTCGTGCCCTAACCCTAATCCTAACCCTAACCCAACCTTAACCCTAAAACTAACCTTAGCCCTTAAAACTAACCTAATAGAAAACCTAACCCTAACTCCTAACCCTAAGCCTAACCTAACCCTAACCCTAGCCGTAACCCTAACCCTAACCCTAGCCCTAACCCTAACCTTAGCCCTAACTCTAACCCCTAACCCCTAACCGTAACGCTAACCCTAAGCCTAAACCCAACACCTAACCCCTAACCCTAACCATAACCCTAAACCCTAACCCTAACCCTAGCCGTAACCCTAGCCCTAAGTCGTACCCTAACCCTAATCCTAACCCTAACCCAACCTTAACCCTAAAACTAACCTTAGCCCTTAAAACTAACCTAATAGAAACCCTAACCCTAACTCCTAACCCTAACCCTAGCCCTAACCCTAACCTTAGCCCTAACCCTAACCTTAGCCCTAACCCTAACCCCAAACCGTAACGCTAACCCTAAGCCTAACCCCTAACCCTAACCATAACCCTAAACCCTAACCCTAACCCTAGCCCTAACCCTAGCCCTAAGTCGTACCCTAACCCTAATCCTAACCCTAACCCAACCTTAACCCTAAAACTAACCTTAGCCCTTAAAACTAACCTCATAGAAACCCTAACCCTAACTCCTAACCCTAAGCCTAACCTAACCCTAACCCTATCCTTAGCCCTAACCCTAACCCCTAACCCCTAACCGTAACGCTAACCCTAAGCCTAACCCCTAACCCCTAACCCTAACCACAACCCTAAACCCTAACCCTAACCCTAGCCCTAACCCTAGCCCTAAGTCGTACCCTAACCCTAATCCTAACCCTAACCGAACCTTAACCCTAAAACTAACCTTAGCCCTTAAAACTAACCTAATAGAAACCCTAACCCTAACTCCTAACCCTAACCCTAGCCCTAACCCTAACCCCTAACCGTAACGCTAACCCTAAGCCTAACCCCTAACCCCTAACCATAACCCTAAACCCTAACCCTAACCCTAGCCCTAACCCTAACCCAACCTTAACCCTAAAACTAACCTTAGCCCTTAAAACTAACCTAATACAAACCCTAACCCTAACTCCTAACCCAAACCCTAAGCTAACCCTAACCCTAACCCTAGCCCTAACCCTAGCCCTAAGTCGTACCCTAACCCTAATCCTAACCCTAACCCAACCTTAACCCTAAAACTAACCTTAGCCCTTAAAACTAACCTAATAGAAACCCTAACCCTAACTCCTAACCCTAAGCCTAACCTAATCCTAACCCTAGCCGTAACCCTAACCCTAACCTTAGCCCTAACCCTAACCCCAACCCCTAACCGTAACGCTAACCCTAAGCCTAACCCCTAACCCCTAACCATAACCCTAAACCCTAACCCTAACCCTAACCCTAGCCCTAAATCGTGCCCTAACCCTAATCCTAACCCTAACCCAACCTTAACCCTAAAACTAACCTTAGCCCTTAAAACTAACCTAATAGAAACCCTAACCCTAACTCCTAACCCTAAGCCTAACCTAACCCTAACCCTAGCCGTATCCCTAACCCTAACCCTAGCCCTAACCCTAACCTTAGCCCTAACCCTAACCCCTAACCCTTAACCGTAACGCTAACCCTAAGCCTAACCCCTAACCCTAACCATAACCCTAAACCCTAACCCTAGCCCTAAGTCGTACCCTAACCCTAATCCTAACCCTAACCCAACCTTAACCCTAAGAGTAACCTTAGCCCTTAAAACTAACCTAATACAAACCCTAACCCTAACTCCTAACCCTAACCCTAGCCCTAACCCTAGCCCTAACCCTAACTCCTAACCCCTAACCGTAACGCTAGCCCTAAGCCTAACCCCTAACCCCTAATCCTAACTGTCGCAGTAGAGACGGACACGACAAGTAATAGATCATGCAAAATGGCTACTTTATTGTTCTAACCCACCTTTTTATACCCTTCTTTTGAGTATGTATTAGTATATGATTGGTTTGGTTAGTAACTAACAATTCATGATTGGTGAGTTCGTTAGGACGGTTCTTCTAATCGCTATCTTGTTTTTGTACTGGTCTTCTCGGATCTTTCCAGACTCTCAAGGATACACTACAAGCTGCTCAAGGTCGCGCTGTTCTCAAACTGTCAGGAATTCCGTAGGCTCGTTGCATCCCCCGACAATTCCCCCTTTTTGTATTTGTGCTAAAGATATTGTCCCAGCTGCCCTCTGCAGGGCCCTTTGCAGAAGGCTGAAAAGACAGGGTAACATCAGGAGCATAGTTATCACAACCAAGATCACTACCCCCACAGTCTTGAGCAGAGATATCAACCATCCAGACAATCCCCAACCCTCGAACATCTTCGTCAGCCAATCTAATTCATCGCTTTCTGTCAGCTTCCTGACTCCCTTCTTTAATTGTTGAATACTACTGAAAATGGATCCTGAGTGATCGGATAAATTCATACAACACATCCCTTCAAACTCATCACAACCATGTCCTTGTGCTAAAAGCAAGAAATCAATTGCAGCTCTATTTTCTAGCATAGCATGTCTGACATTATCAAAGTCTAGCAGTAAATCAGATAATACTACACCAGTCTGTATTCAGGGACCCCAGAATTTGTGATTCCTGGGGTGGCGATGAGGGTGAATGTCCGATTCATGGAAACCAGGCATTCCCATTCATTGAGTCCATGACCTGCTGCACAGGGGTCTCCATCAATAAGTTCTTAAACTCTGTTGATGTCAGTGTAACCCCCTATTAAACCTGCAAAAAAAGGATTGCTTAGTGTTACTGTACTAAGGTATAAGCAATCTTGTCTGGTCACGTCAGCCAGGGTCATCCAGATGTTTTCTTTGGTTTGCGGCGGTATCCATGACTACGTCCATCTGAGGACTGTGAGGTAGATGAACCATCTGTACATTCTTGTGCTGTCTTGCTCTGCGAACTCAGCCCAGCAATCGGTAGATGCCAGCTTTGCGTGGGCCTCCCCACGGAGGCAACGATGGCCTTGCTGTACACCAGCCCGATGCTCTTTGGAAAATCCCGGTATTTATACATTTGCAGAGGAATGGATTTCAACACACGTGGCCAGCGGGTGCCAAAATCCGCCTCAGTTGCAACCTATGACGCATGCGCTCGCTGGCCAGGCGCGCTGCACGAGTCATAGCCATCCTGTCTATTGGTTCATGGGCTTTGTGATGCGGTTGCAATGCACAGAGAATCTTGACCTGTTATATTAGCCAAGGTGACCTACACTTAGTTTTTTGGTTGAGGTGGTATTTATATTGCCGCACCCTCTGGGATGTTCCAGATGATGACGGTCGCACAAATCGAGCGGGAGTCCATTGTGGGCCTGCATCTGTGGAAACACAAGCATAACCTCGCCCCCAGGTTAATAGCTCACATGGTCAATTCCACTGACCAGTAACTAAATCTTTAACATGTACTTTGATACCCTTTTGTAAATTCTGTGTTGAAAAGAGAGAAGTGTTGAAAAAGAGGAGGTAGGGAAGAATTATCCCCATAACGGAGAAAGTTAAGAACATAAACTGCTTTATCTAAGCATGCCTATGGTGGTTCCCCAATCATTCCCCCTTTTTGTTTTATTTTTGGTTTTTGTTTTTTTTTTTTTTTTATTCTAGCATTACCTTCCGTATAAAAACCTGGTGAAGTGGTATGACTCCGGATATGCATGATTAAATAAGGTTCTATTCATAGGTGAATACTTTTCCAGAGTTCTAAAAGCACATCAAATAATAATTGATTGTCTGACATGGTCAAAGCCACTTTGTCTAGTCGAGAAACCAAATTAGCTACATACGCTGAGTCAGTTACAATATTTACAGGAGTAGAAAAAATAGAAAAAGCAACAGCCATTGCACGCAGCTCTACCACTTGTGGAGAACCATTTTGATGTACTACTTTGCCGTTCCAGTTATTGTTTTCATACCATACTACTGCTGCTTTACCCGGTATTCCAGAACCATCTGTGAAGACAGTAGGGCCTTTCACAGGTTCCGGCTGGCTTAAGTTTTTCTGACCAAATGGTATTTCTCGAGCAAATTTCAGGAGCGGGTGCGACAGTAGATGATACGAAATCTGTCCTTGAAAACCCGCCATAGCTGCTTGCAGCTCATAATTGTTTGCCAGACACCATTCAAAGTACCAATTTTGAACAGGTAAAACAATCGTAGCTGGATCACGTCCTATTAGTTCTACACAGCGTTTTCTGGCTTTTATGATTACATCAGCAATAAGTTCAAACAAGCCAGAAGCAGTATTTCATGGCTGGAATAACAAAAACATCCATTCTAAATTACGTAATGGGTCATCCCACTCAGAATTCCACTGCACCAAAGCACCAAATGGCAGTTTTGGCAATTAGCACAAAGAATTGTACCAATCAAGACAGATCAATTCGAGAAACAAATTTCTTGAATATACATTGTTCCACCACGTGAATTACATTTAACACTTCCTTATTCAATATTCTGGGTTCTGTTGGATCATTGGAATGTTTTAAGAAGTCCAATAGAGGTTGTAACTGCGAATTGGTCAGTCCAAGATAGGACCTGATCCAGTCCAAGGATCCCGTTAATTTCTGTACATCATTGAGTGTCTTAACCGCAAGATTAAGTTTCACAGGTTGGGGCACAACCTGCATGTTTGTAATTGCCATTCCCAAATATTTCCAGGGTGCTATTTCTTGCACTTTTCCAGGGGCAATAACCAACCCATATTGTCGTAGCGAATTCATGGCCAAATATTTCATGTCATTCAACTGCTCCTTGTTGTCTGATGCTAACAGAATGTCATCCATATAGTGATAACAATAACTAGTGGGGAATTTTTCCTTTACAGGTGACAGAGCTTGTGCAACAAACCATTAACAAATGGTTGGTGAATTTTTCATGCCCTGCGGCAGAACTCTCCATTGATATCTTTTTGCCTGTTCTGCATGATTGATAGAAGGCACAGAAAATGCAAATATTTCTTTGTCTCAGGAAGCTAATGGAATTGTAAAAAAACAATCCTTAAGGTTCGTGACAATGATTTCCCAATCTTGAGGGATCATGGCAGGTGAAGGCATGCCTGGTTGCAGAGCCCCCATCGTGGCCATGACAGCATTGACTTGCCGCAGGTCATGCAAAAATCGCCATTGTCCTGATTTTTTTTATCACAAACACTGGAGTATCCCATGGACTGTGAGATGGTGCAACGTGTCCGGCAGCTAGTTGTTCTGCTACCAATTCTTGCAGGGCCTTTAATTTTTCAATTAGTAGGGGCCACTGATCCACCCACACAGGGTTATTTGTTAACCAGGTTAAAACAAGCGTGGGTTGTCTAACACCCTGCAGCACAGTGGCCCCCGTTAAAAATCCGTGGTAATTCTCACCCCCCACTGCGACAAGCAATCCCTCTCCCATAAATTGAGGGGAGCTGCCGTCACATATGGTTTAATAACTGCTTGTTGGCCCTCAGGATCGGTAATCAGAACTGGTGTGTCTGCCGTCTTTGCTCGCGCAGAGCCTCCCAGCCCCACTACTCCCAAACCAGCCTCCTCTGTGGGCCAGGTGGACAGCCACAGACAATCAGCAGTAATAGTCACATCGGCTCCGGCGTCCAGGAGCCCTGCAAGCCTTACTGTAGTCGGCGATCTTCCGTGATTCAACAGCGTGCACATCACGTGGTCGGGATGACAAGACAGTCCGAGACCAGCAGAACTGAGGGGGTCCCGTAGAGCCGAAGCCTCCATCGCATCGCAGGTGCTATCCTGCTCTTGAAATAGAACTCAAAAAAGGAACAAGTTGAGCAATATGAGTACCTTTAGGGATTAATACTGGTGGGTAGGGGGTCGAAACCATCGTGCAAATTTGATCTGGTGATGTTTTGTGTGGAGAAGTTACATTGATGTGCCCTTCACTGCCACACCCACAGCACTTTCCAGAATTTCTCATAGCATTGGCTGTGGTGGTCACCGTGTATTCCAGTGTCCCAGCTTTAGAACATGCAGCTACCATGTCAGGGACAGAAGGATCTCCTGGTAAAGCCTGTATGATCTTTTGACAGTCCTTATCAGCATTATCTCTTGCTAACCGTTTACATAGAATTTGCCTTAAGACATCATCTTCTACCTGTTTTTCCAGGGCAGCAGATATTTTTTCTACAAATTGTAAAAAGGGTTCTGTGGGGCCTTGGTGGATAGTGGCATATTTTCGCTTCGGAGCTGCCACGTCCATGGGTCGCTTTATTGCCATAAGGCCTATATTGTGTGCTTGTTCGAGAGCCATCGGAGGCCATGTAGCCTGCAGCTGAGGGCTACTATACTGCCCTGCACCAAGCAAAGCATCCTCTCCAAGACCTAATATCAGGTCACCCTGTAGCAGTCGGAAATTATGCTGTGCTGCTGTGCATGCCATCTGCCTCCAAGTAGATTGAAATACTTGCAATTGTACGGGCTGAAACAGCACTTGTGCTAGATGCATAATGTCATATGGACACAGCAGATCTATGCTGATTACACGAATAAGTTGCATCACCTCAGGAGAATTGATTCCGTATTTTTGTACTCTGTTCTGCAAATCCTGCACTACTCTCCAGCCGATTGGATTGTGCTCATCGTGCCGGTTTGTGCCTGGAGCAGCTCTGAAAACAGGAAACGTAACAGGAGCCTCTGCTGCTTTATCTAGAGGCTTGAGAAACGCCGGTGTTAGAGAGCACGGGCTGAGGCGTTCTACTAGATCCCAGTTGCCAGAGTCGGCAGCATATTTTCGAACTCCCTCCCAGAACTGATCAGGGGATCTCGAGACCACAGTTATTGTGGATGGAGGGAGAGCCCCCAGCAGGGGTTCCTTCGGTATGGTTTTATCTGTGAGCTGCAGAGATCGCATAGTGTCAATTAGAGATTTTTCTGCCTCAGTTTCATTTCGGTTCTCACTTTCCATTCGGCCCTCACATTCAGTGTGACTCTCACCGTCCTTTCGGCCCTCAATTTCAGTACGGCCCACACTGTCCGGCTCGGTGTTAATCGCCACATCATTCTCCTCAGGGGGGGCTGATGGAGTCACCCCTTCTGCCGCCGCACCAGTAGGTGAGGAGGGCCCCTCATCGCCCGGTAAAGTAATTAATGGCGTAGGAGGAGGAGGAGGTGAATAAGGGTATGATCTGATTTTGCCCATGAGGCGTATTCTGCCCGCAACTGCTGAGATTGCAGCATTAGCTGCAGCTGTTACTTGAGCAGAAACATTTTCATTGCTAACATTACCAGAGTCCTCAGCTTTCTTTTGCCAATCATTCGCATCACATTCTGCTTTCCGTTCTTTCAGAGTCTCAGTTAGTAAATGCCATCCGACCGCCAACTCGCACAGCTCTTTCTGTCCTTTAGAAATCTCATCAAACGTTTTCAAGGCCACAGATTGCCATGCACCCACACTAAACGCAATAACTGTTGTGGCTTGAAAGCCTTGCATCCTACACCATAGTAAAATCCTTTTCAAGCCTTGTTCTGGGGTTTTAACCCCTTTTCTTTTTAATAGGGCTCTCCAGGTAGACAAAATCATCTCCTTTTCTTTTGTTAATTGCTGCCCCATTCTAACAGTTTTGTACACGGTAGCTCACCTTATTAGGTGTCCAGGCTCAGGTCCGGACCAGGCAGATTCCACTGCTCTCAGCTTCACCGGGCTCTGTCTCCGCAGCTTGTCTCGCTGCCCGTATACTCTTTCGCAGCTCTCGTCACCGCTGGTATACTTCTTGCTAGTGCTGGATTTATTGCCTTTAAATGATCTGTTCGCTCAGACGCATCGGGGTCACCATTTGGCGCAGTAGAGACAGACATGACAAGTAATAGATCACGCAAAATAGCTACTTTATTGTTCTAACACACCTTTTTATACCCTTCTTTTGAGTATGTATTAGTATATGATTGGTTTGGTTAGTAACTAACAATTCATGATTGGTGAGTTCATTAGGACGGTTCTTCTAATCGCTATCTTGTTTTTGTACTGGTCTTCTCGGATCTTACCAGACTCTCAAGGATACGCTACAAGCTGCTCAAGGTCGCGCTGTTGGCAAACTGTCAGGAATTCCGTAGGCTCGTTGCATCCCCCGACACCTAACCATAACCCTAAACCCTAACCCTAACTCTAGCCCTAACCCTAGCCCTAAGTCATACCCTAACCCTAATCCTAACCCTAACCCAACCTTAACCCTAAGACTAACCTTAGCACTTAAAACTAACCTAATACAAACCCTAACCCTAACTCCTAACCCTAACCTAACCCTAACACTAACTCTTACCCTAATGCTAGCCCTAACCCTAAACTTAGCCCTAACCCTAACCCCAACCATAACACTAACCCTAAGCCTAACCCCTAACCGTAACCCTAGCCCTAACCCTAAGTCTAACCCTAACCCTAATCCTAACCATAACCCAACCTTAACCCTAAAACTAACCTTAGCCCTTAAAACTAACCTAATAGAAACCCTAACCCTAACTCCTAACCCTAAGCCTAACCTAACCCTAACCCTAGCCGTAACCCTAACCCTAGCCCTAACCCTAACCTTAGCCCTAAGCCTAACCCCTAACCCCTAACCGTAACGCTAACCCTAAGCCTAACCCCTAACCCTAACCATAACCCTAAACCCTAACCCTAGCCCTAGCCCTAAGTCGTACCCTAACCCTAATCCTAACCCTAACCCAACCTTAACCCTAAGACTAACCTTAGCCCTTAAAACTAACCTAATAGAAACCCTAACCCTAACTCCTAACCCTAACCCTAGCCCTAACCCTAACCTTAGCCCTAACCCTAACCCCTAACTGTAACGCTAACCCTAAGCCTAACCCCTAACCCTACCACAACCCCTAACCCTATTGACCAACCCCTAACCTAACCCTAAAACCTAAGCCCAAACCCTAACCCTAATGACTAATCCCTAACCCTACCACAACCCCTAACCCTAATAACTAAGCCCTAACCTAATCCTAAACCATAAGCCTAACCCTAACCTCTAAACCTAATGACTAACCCCTAACCCTACCACAAGCCCTAACCCTAAAGACTAACCCCTAACCTAACCCTAAACCATAACCCCTAACCCTAACCCCTAAGCCTAACGACTAACCCCTAACCCTACCACAACCCCTAACGCTAATGACTAACCCCTAACCCTACCACAATCCCTAACCTAAGCCTAACCGCTAACCCTACCACAACCCCTAACCCTAATGACTAACCCCTAACCCAAACCCTAACCCCTAACCCTAAGGACTAACACCTAACCCTACGCACAAACCCTAACCCTAATGACTAACCCCTAACCTAACCCTAAAACCTAAGCCCAAACCCTAACCCTAATGACTAATCCCTAACCCTACCACAACCCCTAACCCTAATAACTAAGCCCTAACCTAATCCTAAACCATAAGCCTAACCCTAACCTCTAAACCTAATGACTAACCCCTAACCCTACCACAATCCCTAACCTAAGCCTAACCGCTAACCCTACCACAACCCCTAACCCTAATGACTAACCCCTAACCCAAACCCTAACCCCTAACCCTAAGGACTAACACCTAACCCTACGCACAAACCCTAACCCTAATGACTAACCCCTAACCTAACCCTAAAACCTAAGCCCTAACCCCTAAACCTAATGACTAACCCCTAACCCTACCACAAACCCTAACCCTAATGCCGAACCACTAACCTAACCCTAAACCCTAACCCTAACCATACCACAACCCCTAATCCTAAAGACTAAACCCTAACCTAACCCTAAAACATAACCGCAAGCCCTAACCCTAATGACTAACCCCTAACCCTACCACAACCCCTAACCCGAATCCCTAACGACTAACCCCTAACCCTAATGACTAAACCCTAACCCCACCACAACCCCTAACCCTAAAGACTAACCCTTAACCTAACCCTAAACCATAACCCCAATCCCTAAACCTAACAACTAACCCCTAACCTAACCCTAAACCATAACCCCAACCCCTAACCCTAACAACTAACCCCTAAGCCTAACCCCTAACCATACCACAACCCCAACCCTAATGAGTAACCCCTAACCTCACCCTAAACCATAACCCCAACCCCTAACCCTATCCCCTAACCCTAATGACTAACCCCTAACCCTACCACAACCCCTAATACTAATAACTAACCCCTAACCTAACCCTAAACCATAACCCTAACCCTAATGACTAACCCCTAACCCTACCACAACCCCTAACCTAAGCCTAACCCTAACCCCTAACCCTAATGACTAACCCCTAACCCAAACCCTAACCCCCAAGGACTAACCCCTAACCCTACCACAAGCCCTAACCCTAATGACTAACACCTAACCTAACCCTAACGACTAAACCCTAACCCTACCACAACCCCTAACCCTAATGACTAAACCTTAACCCTACCCCAACCCCTAACAACTAACCCCTAACCTAACCCTAACCCCTAACAACTAAACCCTAACCCTACCACAACCCCTAACCCTAATGACTAACCCCTAACCTAACCCTAATCCCTAACCTAACCCTAATAACCATGATCCTAACTCTAAACATGACTAACCCTAACTGCTAACCCTAATCCTAACCCCCTAACCCACCCTAAACTAACCCTAATGGCTGCGCACACGCGACCCTAACAGCCCTAACCCAATACTAGCCCTAACCCCCAACACTAACCTAACCCTAATAAGCTACACACACACGCGACCCTAACAGCCCTAACCCAATACTAACCCTAGCCCCCAACCCTAGTAAGCTACACACGCACAACCCTAACAGCTACACGCACGCGCAGCCCTAACCTGCTACCCTAACCCAACCCTAATAGCTACGCACACGCGACCCTAACGGTAATGGCTATACACACGCGTGCACGGCCCTAGCCCTAATAGCCCTAACCTGCTACCCTAACCCCTAACCCGATACTAACCCTAACCTAACCCTAATGGCTACACACATGCACGACCCTAACGGTAGTGGCTACGTGCGCAACCCTAACCTGCTGCTCTAACCCCTAACCTAACCCTAATAGCTACACACACACGCAACCCTAACGGCTACACGCACACGACCCTAACCCTAATAGCCCTAACCCACTGCCCTAACCCTAACCCCCCTAACGGCCCTAACCCTCCCTCCCAACCCTAACCGCTACCCCTACTGGCTACACACACGACCCTAACCCTAATGGCCCTAACCCCTAACCACCCTAACCCTAATAACTAACCCTAACCCCCCCTCCCCCTATCCCTAACCTAAACCTAATGGCCACGCACACACACGGCCCTAACCCCTAACGGTTCCCTAACCCTTAACCCTAATCACTCCCTAACCCTAATGGCCATGCCCACTGCCCTAACCCACTACCCTAACCCCTAACCCACTGCCCTAACCCCTAAACCTAACCCAAGCCCTAACCCTAAACCCTAACGACCCTCAACCTAACCTAACCCTAATCCTCACCCCCTAACCCTAACAGTGTGACTGACATTAATCCTAATGCTGTGACAAAGCATACTCCTAACCCTAATGGTGTGACTAACTCTAACCCTAACCCAACACCCTAACCAGACACGCTAACCCTAACCCCCTAACCAGACACCCTAACGCAACACCCTAAACCTAACGTGACACACTAACCCAACAACCTAACACTAAACCCTTAACAGTAACCCTAACCTGACAGCCTAACCATAAGCTCACAACCTAACCTGACACCCTAACCCTAATCCGACACCCTAAGCCTAACCCTAACCTGACACCCTAACCCGACACCCTGAGCCTAACCCTAAACTGACAACCTAACCATAACCCAACACCCTAACCCAACACCCTGAGCCTAACCCTAAAGACTAACCCCTAACACTAACCCCTACCGCTAAGCATAACCCCGAACTCTAATCCCTAACCCTAACACACTAACCCTAACCCGACACCCAAACCCTAACCCCTAACCATAACCTGATGCCCTAAGCCTACCCTAACCTGACACCCAAGCCTAACCTGAAACCCTAACCTGACACTCTAACCCCTAACACGACACCCTAACCCGACATCGTAACCCTAAGACGAAACCCTAACCCAACACCCTAACCCCTACCTCTACCCCTAACCCTAATCCCTAAGCCTAACCCTAACACGCTAACCCTAACATGACACAGTAACCCTAACCCCCTAACCGGACACACTAACACTACCCCAACAACCTGATGCTAAACTCTTACCAGTAAGCCTAACCCTAATCCGACACCCTAACCCTATCACCCTAAACCTAAGCTCACAACCTAACCTGGCACCCTAACCCTAACCTGACACCATAACCCTATCCCCTAAACTAACAACCTAATCCTAAACTTTTGACCTTGAGTCCATGACCCCTGACCTCCACTTTTACCCTCAGCACTGTGACCTTTGACCCCGGACCCCAGTGACATTTGACCTTGGCCCCGAAGCCAACACCCTAACCTGTCACCCTAACCCCAAACCTAAACACTAACAGCCCTAATCCCAAACCCACATCCAGCCACCAGAGGGCGCTGTCCCACCACTCATACCACTCTCTGGTGAGGCCCTGCCCACTGGGTGTAACCCTTGTTAGGGTTCCTCTACAGTAGGGTTTCCAGGGAGTAGGGGTAGTGGAGCCTGGGGTTCTGCAATGCTAGGGTTAGGGGTGTTCTGGGTATGGTTAGGGCAGTCTAGGGTTATGGGTCCCTGGGGTCTAGAGTGCCTGCAAATGCAGGGACCCCTGACTCCAGGGACCCCTAACCCTAGCCCCCCTAACCATAGCCCTGCAGATTAGGGGGGCCTAATTAGGGGTTCCCCAGTGGGGTTAGGGTGGGGTTCTATGTCTAAGAAGTCCCCTAACCGTAGAGCACTAGGGGGTGTAATGTGGGGGTACCCCCGCAATAGGGTTAGGGTGGGGTTCTGGGTCCCAATGGTACCCTAACCCTACCTTGAGCTAACTAAAACTGGAGGGGTGGGGCACGTGGCAGCTATTACCCTCATTGATTACTATGGGGAGAGTTCTAGCTTACTCTAATTATTGCATTGGGGGGGTGTAGAGGTGTGCAAAGTAGGGGGTGGGGCTCAGGGAAGGAGTAGGTAGTGGGGGCAGCGCTCCTAATTAGGGTGTGGGGGTTGGGGAAGGATTACCTACAGGGGGGGCTGCTAATTAGGGGACTGGTGCTGGGGCAGGGCCTGCTAATCCCAGGGCAGGTGCTGGGGGGAAGCCCACTAACACCAGGGGTGGGTGCTTGGGGGTGAACTTACCTCAGGAAGTGGTAGGTGGGTGGGGAAGGTGTAGAAAATCTATAAAAAAAAAAAAATTAAGAATATGTAAGTTTGGTGCAGCAGTAGAAATTGGCTTCCTGCCCAGGAGCAAGTGTTTTCTGGTTTGCTTTTTATTAACTCTTTGCTCCCAGAAAGTCTACCAATTTCTACTGCTTTTTTTTTTTAAATGTTTACTTTTGAACTTAAAATTAAGTTTAAGCGCAGCAGTACTGTCACTTTCTCAGTTAAACGCAGCAGTACTGCAAAATCTAAACTTAAGCACTACAGTACTGCAAAATCTGAGGTGAAGCGCAGCAGTACTGCAAAGTGGCAGTAGGAAAGGGCTTCTGCCCTGGAAGTAAATTTTTTACCTTTGTTTTATAACTCTTTACTCCCAGAGCCTGAGCCATCTGCTACTGCTCTTTTGTTTTAAATTTACGTGCCACAGTAGCAACTTCCACGTGCCACAGTAGCAACTTCCACGTGCCACAGTAGCAACTTCCACGTGCCACAGTAGCAACTTCCACGTGCCACAGTAGCAACTTCCACGTGCCACAGTAGCAACTTCCACGTGCCACAGTAGCAACTTCCACGTGCCACAGTAGCAACTTCCACGTGCCACAGTAGCAACTTCCACGTGCCACAGTAGCAACTTCCACGTGCCACAGTAGCAACTTCCACGTGCCACAGTAGCAACTTCCACGTGCCACAGTAGCAACTTCCACGTGCCACAGTAGCAACTTCCACGTGCCACAGTAGCAACTTCCACGTGCCACAGTAGCAACTTCCACGTGCCACAGTAGCAACTTCCACGTGCCACAGTAGCAACTTCCACGTGCCACAGTAGCAACTTCCACGTGCCACAGTAGCAACTTCCACGTGCCACAGTAGCAACTTCCACGTGCCACAGTAGCAACTTCACAATATCAACTTTCAAGTTTCACAGAAGCAACATGCAAGTTTCACAATACCAACTTTCAAGTTTTACAATACAGTTTCACAATAGCAACTTTACATTTTTACAATACAGTTCCAGAATACATTTGTACAACAGTAACTTCAAAAATTGCAGTATAAAATGGCTTCCAACATAATAGTAAATTTTTTATTTTTTTACTTGATTACACCCAGGGACAGTGCCATATCCTACTGCTTTTTATTGTTGTTTCACCGGGTATTTAAATACAGAGTTTACAGACCATGTTCTGAATCTACAGACCATGTTCCAACCTATCAGTCTTTTCCACATTCCTCACTGCCATTATGGCCGTTGCTGCACATCCAGAAGTTTTCCTCCCCGAGGTTATGTTACCTTCACAATCCCTGTTCTCAAGTAGAAAACGAGTTAGCTCTGCTCCTCTTCACAGACTGTCCACTTCCACACCTAGGCACAAAAACAAAAATCGAAAAATATCATTACATCGCAAACTACAAAGAGCACCCAAATATTTTACAAACACACCAAGGAAAAATACAGTTACACTCACACACTTCACAACCCTGGCCTACTCTATGCTGGCCATCTAGTCCAACTCCCCCCACCCTTCGCCCGCAAAATCCTCAACTATCTTCCAAAGACCATCTGCTGACCAACATAATTCCCTGCGCTAATTGGCAATGACCATGTTCCAGGGGAGTGCCGTTCCCGAGAGCCTAGAAAAAAATCCCCCTGCCTGCCAAAACCCCGGCCCGAGCCTGACCCCCATCCGAACATTGGCAATGAACATCGCCTCACAGAGCACCAGGACGGGGGGGGGACCAAAACACACCTGACTAGGGGGAAAAAAAAATCCCCCAGCTAGGGTTTTTTTTTATTCTAACTGTATTTTTTTTTTCAATTCTAATTCCCTAGAAAACATCTCACCTGTACAACCTGAAAGGAAAAAAACATTAAAAAGTCAAAACACATAACCCTACAAGGTTACACACATTCACAACACACTACGCATTGACATCGCATGCACACCGGCCCTCACTCTCAACTCATCCATCCAACAGCCTGCCACCCTCAAGGGGCCATTGCCCTGTGTCTGCAGCACCAGGGGTCTCAAAAATCACCCTGCCTGCCAAAACCCCGGCCTGACCCAGACCCCCGTCTGAACACTGGCCATGAACATCGCCTCACAAAGCAGCCAGGACTGGGGGGGAAAAAAAAAAAAAAATCCACTGGCTGGGGATTTTTTATTCTAATTGTATTTTATTTTTTCCTAATCGCCTAACAAACATCTCTACATCCACCCTACAAGAGACCACTGAAAAGCTAAACCACGTAACCCCACAAAGTTACGCACATTCACAACACACCACTCATTCAGATCACATGCACACTAGCCCTCACTCTCAACTAACACATCCTGCAGCCAAAGGGCGTCAAGTGGCCATCGCCCCTTACTTGCAGCACCGAGGACCTCAATAATCACCCTGCCTGCAAAACCCCCAGCCCCAGCCCAACCGCCTTCCAAGCTCCCCACAAACTACCCTTCCATTACAGCAACGCTTCAACACACACCATCTGCACCATACACAGATTTTCAACCAGATACTTAGCTTTCATAGTGGCACATGTCACAGTCCAACCTCCGTAGCAGCCACATCGCCTAAAGGTGAGGTTCCTTCAAATGCCTCGTGGCCTATGATCACCTGCAAAACCAACACACAAAACTCTTGAACACGCACTTCACCCTCGGCATAAAAAGAAATCTTCCACAGCTCCAAACACCTGCTTCTCACCGATTCCAAAAACAAAAAACTCAATACCTTAACCATTTCTAGAAGCTTACCACAAAGTGTCCACATAAACAATATTAACACCCACGCCCAATTACTGCCTTACTATATTCTACCTCACAATCTACTTGCAATCCACTCCCCTACTGGCATGCAATGACTCAAAAATCTTTTAACCCTCAATGCTAGCAATCGAGACATATCAACATTTCACCCATAGACTCTTATCGCTGTTCCACCTACCGCCGACTCTACGGCCCCGGGCAGGGCGGCTCCAAGCCAAACACACCTGTGCACACACCAACACAAGACAGAACAGAACAGTACAGACAAGGTGATTCAGAGAGAAGACTCTCAGCAAGAAGAATGACTCCCGGGCGGGAGGTGCCGTCCGGCAAGATGACCTACAGGGTCCAAAACGCCGAGGCGAGGAGGCTGTATGGCAGACCCCCGAGGAGTCCAACGTAACGGCCTGTTACAAGATGGTACTGTCAAAGCCGAGACGATGGATGCGCCAGAAGCCTGTCATCAAGACCTAGGAACGTCAAGATGCAGGGAAGAACTCCCAGTCCGAGAAAACGGACAGCTAGAGAGCGGAGCTGCCAAAGCGGCCCGAAAGAACGCCGCAAAAAGAACCGACTGGAATCTGCCGAGACCGATCCGTGCTTTAGAGCTCCGAACGCAAGAAAAGAAGCACCCGATTGGCACCGGGCCGATGAGCAAGAGCATTCGAGACCCTAGGGACGGCGCCTAAAGCGCGTGCCGTGCTCCCCCGGCACAAAGCGCGACGAGGACGTTGAGATCTGAGGAAGGTCTAAGCCACGGAGGACAGACTACACAAACCACGCGCCACCACAGACACAGGCCGGAACCGCCCTGCCCGGCACACGCTGGTCTCGTGCTGAAGAGCAACCCACTCCCTTCGCCTGCGCAAAGGCGACTGCTTTGAGACGGTCCTCTCTCCTGCGCTAACTGTAAAACCCCTCCCGGCAATTCCCAGCTTCGTCCCTTCCTCCCAGCCGCTCCCCAGCCCGGGTCCCTCAGCTTAGCTTTCAGAGGGCCAAGAATACGAATCCATCCTCCGCAAAAATCGCGTGGGCCAACTGGGACGATCCGGCAGTCGCCAGGTTCCTCTTCATCATCTGCAGTGAAGACAAAAAAAAAAAAAAAAAAAGAAAAAAGGCAACAAAATCAGAAGAGGCAGCAAGTAACCTATCAGCCAACACCAACTACTTTCCTACTTTCCCAACCCCCCACTTAATCACACATGCCACAGCGTTACGCTTACCTGCTCATTCCAGAGTCAGACCCTGCGGCCATCGTCACTCAGGGTACCCGAGACAGCAAGACGCACAAAACTAGCACAGCAGTCGTGAGACTCACCGGGCCCATTCTCCTCCTCCCTAATCCATGGCTCGCCTCGAACGCTCATCCAGATCCAAAGGCAGCCCGCACAGCGCCTGCAACACAAAAGATAAATGCTTAACCAAGCAACCGCGTAATAATTGATATTCAACACCAACTCGGCCCACAACCACCTCACCTTCTCAAACTCCTCGGTGGCCTGCGGCACAGCTCCTCTGAGGCTGCGTGTGCCACCTGCAAAAACCAAAGCAGAAGACGCGTGCCGGGAGGCCGCCCGAAACCCTGAGCCTGCCCGGACCGATTCCCAACTCCCTCTCCTTTACCTTGGCTGCTCAACTACCCTGCTCCGTCACCGAGAGCTTGCCACGTCAAAGCACGCGTACTACCTGCAAAAAACAAACAAGGGACGCTTCCAACTTTGCCAACAATGCGACACCTCCAAAGGAACGGTTTCTTTAACCCAGTAGTCACGGCTCACCTTGCCCGAGACACCTCCGGTGCCGATGGCCCGCTTCGCTCCTTGCTTCGCACCTTCCAAATAAAAGAAAAACAGAACCCCATCAGCTAGTCATAGAGCCACCGGCCCCATCTTCCCTCCGACTCCACTCGCAGACCCACCTCCTTACGGCGCTCCGCTCCCCTCCTCCATCGCTCTGGGGCACACATCTTGCCTCTCCACATCTGAAAAAAAACCCATATTGAACGAGTCAGCCTGGATGCGGAGCAAGAGCCTAACAACTCCAGAGATCTTGATTCCATCTAGGAATACCAGTACTCCACCTACAACCAGCCATTTTTTAAAAAACAAAAAACAAAACCAACAAAAAAAACAGGGCCAAACTTTAAGCCCATCACATGCAAGCCTCAACACCTTAGAGGCTCAAATCCACTTCACCACCCCTCAACAGCCTCTGCCACAGGCCTACAATCATTGCCATAAAGAAATCTCAACATTGCTGTCCGCACAGCCCACCAATGCCTACTCGATCCCAGATGACTGTACAACCCTTGCCTAAACAATTAAAGCAAATCAACGTTTCACCCATAGACTCTTATCGCTGTTCCACCTAGCCCGACTCTACGGCCCCGGGCAGGGCGGCTCCAAGCCAAACACACCTGTGCACACACCAACACAAGACAGAACAGAACAGTACAGACAAGGTGATTCAGAGAGAAGACTCTCAGCAAGAAGAATGACTCCCAGGCGGGAGGTGCCGTCCAGCAAGATGACCTACAGGGTCCAAAATGCCGAGGCGAGGAGGCTGTACGGCAGACCCCCCGAGGAGTCCAACGTAACGGCCTGTTACAAGATGGTACCATCAAAACCGAGATGATGGATGCGCCAGAAGCCTGTCATCAAGACCTAGGAACGTCAAGATGCGGGGAAGAACTCCCAGTCCGAGAAAACGGACAGCTAGAGAGCGGAGCTGCCAAAGCGGCCCGAAAGAACGCCGCAAAAAGAACCGACTGGAATCTGCCGAGACCGATCCGTGCTTTAGAGCTCCGAACGCAAGAAAAGAAGCACCCGATTGGCACCGGGCCGATGAGCAAGAGCATTCGAGACCCTAGGGACGGTGCCTAAAGCGCGTGCCGTGCTCCCCCGGCACAAAGCGCGACGAGGACATTGAGATCTGAGGAAGGTCTAAGCCACGGAGGACAGACTACACAAACCGCGCGCCACCACAGACACAGGCCGGAACCGCCCTGCCCGGCACACGCTGGTCTCGTGCTGAAGAGCAACCCGCTCCCTTCGCCTGCGCAAAGGCGACTGCTTTGAGACGGTCCTCTCTCCTGCGCTGACTGTAAAACCCCTCCCGGCAATTCCCAGCTTCGTCCCTTCCTCCCAGCTGCTCCCCAGCCCGGGGCCCTCAACTTAGCTTTCAGAGGGCCGAGGATCCGAATCCATCCTCCACAAAACCACACGGGCTAACCAGGATGTTCTTCAAGGGGACACATTGATCTTCAACATCTGCAAAGAAACAAACAAACAAACAACAAAAAAAACCCACAAATCAGAAAGGCGAGTAAGCATCCCGCTGGCCAACGCCAACTACTTCCCCAACTCCCCCCTCCTCACAAGTCCCACCGTGTTTGCTTCCCCACTCATTTCAGAGTCAGACCCTGCAGCCGTCATCACTCGTGGTACCTAAGGTACCAAGAGACACCAAGTTAGCATGGCGCTCGCGAGAAGTCATCGGCCCCACGCTCCTCCTCACTAATCCACAGCTCACCTCAAACGCTCATCCAATTCAAAGATAGCCCACACAACGCCTCCAGAACGGAAGGTAAATGCTTAACCGAGCAGCCCCATAACACTTAGCTATTCAACACCGACCCGGCCGACGACCGCCTCACCTTCTCGGACCCCTCACCGGCATGCAGCTTATAGCAGACCAGAGACCTTATAGCAGACTTCACGGTACGTAAAGGGTGCCTATAAGAAACCTGCAGAGGGACTTTTTACAAGGGTGTACAGCAATAGGACAAGGCGGTACCAACTTCAGCCCTAAAGAGGGTACATTTAGTTTAGGCGTTAGGAAGACGTTTCTCACTAGGGGTGGCGAGGCACTGGAACGCGTTGCCCAGAGAACCTGCGGATGCTCCCTCCCTGGAAGCATTCAAGGCCAGGTCAGATGGGGCTTTGAGCAACCTGGTCTCACGGAAGGTGTCCCTACCCATTGCGGGGGTGAGGGAACTAGAGGATCTTTATGGTGCCTTCCAACCCAAACCATTCTATGATTCTATGACATCCAAATCCAACTGCAAAACTCCTCTGAGAAGGGCTGGTGAACCCTCCTCCCTTTCCCCAGCAGTCCCAAAACTTTAGAAACCTCTTTTCTTCTCCTCAACTGTCAGGAAAGGAACCCCACTGCTTCCTGACACCTCCTGCCCTCGATTCGCACCCCTGAACCCCCTTCAGTGGCTACTCCTCAGGAGCCGCTCTTCTGAGCCACATCCCAAATTCTAGGGGCACCTCCTAACCTACAGCTTCCCAGAGACTCTGAGCTCTGCTACATCCCCACAAAATAAAGTCAAGTCCCAAGGCTTGTAATCTACGAGGGGCCTGCCATAAGCTGCAAAGGTTCTAGGGACAACGTGGCATTCTGTGGGCAATGAGGAAAGGCATCCCAAACCCTGAAGGGCACTGTGCATCACGGCCCTTCTGCTTGCTTCAGAAATACTAAAACTCCATATACAAATGCATACAAGATACTGACCCTGACCCCTGCTAAACAATGTCACCATCGGTCTCATTAAGAGATATATCAGCAACTTACACAGCATACAGCAGAACTGGTGAAAAAAACAAGGTTCCTTTTTCAATAAAGCTGGGAATTCCAGGAAAACAAAATGCATGAAGAATTTAAAAAAAAAACAAACAACAAACTATGCATACTATTAAACCATCTTTCTACACCTGAACACTCAAAATTACTGACCTGAAAAAAAGAAAGGAAAAACAAAAAAAAGCTGCATACAAGTGTTACTTGCTACCACACATGCTGCTGAACCTTGACTGGTCCTGAAGCTCTTACCTCAGGCAGACACCTCTTCCCAAAGGGCTGAGCCAGCTCCAAAGCTGCAAAGGACTCAAGAAAGAGCTGAGCACCAACACCAGAGAAACCCAGGAGCACAATGAGCTCCCTCAGCAGAGGCTGTGGCTCAAATACCCCGAGCCTCTGCCCACCACCCTTAGCACAATCACCTGGGAAAGGGGAAGGGCAAACCACCAGAAGTTATAAGAGTCAGCTGGAGGAGCAGCAGCACTGTTCTCACCTGCCTTAAATTTACAGCAAGCAAAGCCCTGAACAGACAAAGTAACCCCTCCAGGAAATGACACTACTTGCTCCTTTACTATAGCTACACCTATTGCATCAGCAATAGGACTGGGTAGGGAATTAAACTTAATTTTTCTGGGGTGTAGCTAGAAAACAATAGATGCCCTTCTAAACTAGGTAAGAAACTAGCTCATTAAATGCAATGACAATGTTGTTATCAAAATGATGTGCTTTAGTTTCCTATAAAAAAGCCAAAATGCTCTGGGGTTATGCTTCATTTCTAGCAAGACTGTGCATACCACCTAACTTCTACCAGAACTACTGTATGAATAGCAATAAGAAAAACATTCCTGTATTATCAACACTGTTTTCAGCACAAATCCAAAATGTAGCCCCATACTAGCTACTGGGAAGAAAATTAACTCAATCCCACCCAAAACCAGCACAACAGGGTATGTGACAGAGACAAAAGAATTAAAAAATGGGGACAGCTAACTAAACAAACAGACATAGGAAGAAAATTTAAAAGGTGATGGGCTACATGACAGACAGGAACAACTTAAAGACAGTGAATAGGTTAAAGTAGACATAGAAAGAAAAAGTAAAAAGCAACGGGGTACACAATAGTGAGGAAAGAATTAAAAAACAGTGATACACAGCTCGATACAAGTAGACATAGAAGGAAAATTTAAGAAGTGATTGGGTACAGGACAAAAAAAATTTTAAAATAGCCACAGTGAACTAAAACTGAGAAATATCAAGGAAATTTAAAAGTGACACAGGGGCACAGGACAGAGAGAAAAAAAATAAAAAATAAAGACAGGGAACTGGATAAAAGCAGACCTAGAAAGCAAATTTTCAAAGCAACAGGGTACACAACAGACAGGAAATAATTAAAAAATAGCAATAGGCAGCTTCATAAAAGTAGATGTAGCATCGTGGTTTAACCCTGGCTGGCAACTAAGTACCATACAGCTGCTCACTTACTCCACCACAGTGGGATAGCGGGAGAATCGGGAGGGTAAACGTGAGAAACTCATGGGTTGATATAAAAAGTTTAATAATTAAAAAGACTATTTTTAAAAAAAAAATTGTACGAGGAAAAAAAAACAGCAAATGAAAACAATTGCTCACCACCAACTGACCAATGCCCAGCCAGACTCAAGCAACTGGGTACAGGACAGAGAGGGAGGAATTAAAATATAGGGCCAGGGAGACAGAGAGGGGAAGACATAGAAATTAAATTTTCAAAGTAATGGGGTACAAGGCAGCGCAGAAAAAAAATAAAAAACAGGGAGAAGCAGCTGGTTAGAGAGAGGCATATTAAAAATTTAAAAGGCAACAGGGTACTGGGCAGAGTTGACAGAAGAATAACAAGTTTTGAGGAGCCATACACATAGGTGGGCAGGCAGAGAGGGAGACAGAGGAAGGGAGGCAGAGGTGGGCCAGGATGCAGAGGATAGGACTTGTGACTCACCACAGCTCCTGGTGCTGGCAGGAGACCTTCACCGCCCCAATGCTTCTCTCTCTGCCTCTGCCCCTTCCTCCTCCCCAGTGCCGGCTGCCTGACCCTCACGTACTCGGCAGCACGCAGTGGATGCCTCGATGCTCCTCATCCACAAGGCTTGCTTTGATACACGGTGGCTCACGCATGTAGCCAACAAAGGCCAGGGACAGCTCAGAGGGATCCTTCCTTGCCACAGGGACTGGCCATTCCTTGCTGCAGGCACCTACCAGCCAGACCCCCCTGCACTCCCTCCTCAGCCAGTTCCCCTGCCCAGGCAGCCCCCTTTACAGCTGGAGCCCCTTCACACAGCAGGGCCAGCCCCATCCTCAGCCTCACTGGCCACACCTGGGGCCATCCCAGCTCCAGCTGGAGCCCATCAGGAATAGGGGCCATTGCCAAAGCCCCACAGCACATCATCCCTGCCCCTGCACCTACCCACATCCAGGGAGACAGAGGAGGCAGGAAAAATTTATTCATTAAGATAAGAATTCCTGGCATATAAGAAATCCTGGCAATAAGTTGGCTACAAGGCTCAGTGCCCAAAGGCAGCAGGATGGGGGGATAAAAGGGAAGAGAAAAGCAGGAGGAAGGACAGAGGGACACAGATGTGCAAGACAGGGAGCCAGGAAACTGGATGCTGGGAACAAGAGAGGGACAAGAAGCAGGAAAACAGTGTAGAGAGAGAAGAGCAGAGAGACTGAGCAGAACAACAGAGATGGAGATGGAGGAATAAATAATAGGAAGCAGGGGAGAGAAGGGGAAGAGACTGGCAGGACAGGAAGATAAACACAGGACAAGGGACAGGGAAACATTCTCAAGTGATACAGGAGAAGAAACAGCAAGAACTAGAAAAAAGAAACAGGGAGCCAGGTAGAGAGAAAAATTTTAAAAAGCAACAGCATACAAGAAGCATAGGCAAGAACTAACAAACAGGCACATGGAGATGTAGAAAGAGGGAGATGTAGAAAGAAAATGTAAGAAGTGACAGCGTACAGGACAGAGAAGGAAGAGTTAAGAACTAGAGACAGGGAGATGGATAGAAGGAAACAGAAAGAAAATTTTGAAAGCAACAGAGTACAAGAATCAAAAAGTAGGTACATGAAGCTGCATAGAGGGAGACATTAAGAACGAAATTTGAAAAGCAACAGGGTACAAGAAACACAGGTGAGAAATTAAAATAAGGTCAGGGAGACAAAGAGAGGGAAAAGTAGCAAGAAAATTTTAAAAGCATCTGGGTTTAAGAAACATGCAAAAATTTAAATAGGGATGGAGAGGCAGGAAGTTTCAAAAGTGATGATATACAAGAAACATAGGCAAGATTTAAAAAACAGGGACAGGGAGCCTGATAGAAGGAAACTCTGGTGGGTTGACCTTGCCTGGCTGACAAGTGTCCACCAAGCCACTCTATCATTCCTCCTCCTCAACAAGACAGGAGGGTAGAAAATACAACAAAAAAAGCTTGTGGGTCAAGATAAGGACAAAGAGATCACTCACCAATTACTGTCACAGGCAAAACAGACTCAACTTAGGGAAAATACTTTGTCAGTCAAAATCAGAGTACAATAATGAGAAATATGAACAAATCTGAAAAACACCTTCCCCCCACCCCTCTCTTTTCTTCCTGGGCTCATCTTCACTCCTGACTTCTCTACCTCCTCCTACCGAGCAGCACAGGGGGAGAGGGAGCGGGGGATTGCAATCATTCATCACAAGTTGCCTCTGCTGCTCCTTCCTTCTTCGTGTTCTTCTTCTGTTCCAATGTGGTGTCACTCCCATGGGGCCACAGGGCCTGCCAGAAAACCTGCTCCAGTGTGGGCTCCTCTCCACAGCGTCACAGCCTCCCCTTTGGGTGCATCCGCCTGCTCTGGCGAGGGGTCCCCCATCGGCTGCAGGTGGATATCTGCTCTGCCATGGACCTCCGTGGGCTGCAGGGGGACAGCCTGTGTCACCATGGTCTTCACTGCAGGCTGCAGGGGAATCTGCTTTAGGACCTGGATCACCTCCTCCTTTTCCTTCTTCACCAACCTTGGTGTTTGCAGGACTGACAGCTTCTGCATAGCATTTTTTTAGCCCTTCTTAAATATCACAGAGGTGCTACCAGCGTTGCTGGTTGGCTCAGCTTCGACCAGTAGCAGCTCCATCTTGGAGCTGGAACTGGCTGTGCCCAATATGGGGACAAGTCCTGCTGTCTTCTCACAGAACCCACCCCTGCAGCCCCTGCCCACTCCCCTGCCCCAGCTTGCCACACAAACTCACTACAACAGTGATCGGCTACAGGGCAGAGAGAGGGGATTGAAAAGTAGGAAAAGGGAGACAGAGAGAGATGGGGCGGGGGGAGGGGGGTAGCAATAGGCTACAGGACTGAGAGGAGAAACTAATAAAAAGGGAGAGGGTACCAGACAGAGAGATGGAGAAAAACAAATACTAGTGATGAGCCATAGGGCAGAAGAAAGAATTAAAAAAGGGGACAGTGAGGTAGATGAGAGAGACTGAGAAATATCAAAACCACTGATGATCTAAAGGGGAGAGAGAGGGAAAATAAAGAATAGGGACAGGGAATCAGACAGAGAAAGAATAATAAAGACAACAATGGGCTATGGGACAGTGAGGGAAGAAGTTAAAACATAGGGACAAGGACCTGGAACAAGAGAATCTAAGAAAGTAAAAGTGTATCCAGAATACAGGACAGAGAAAGGAATTTAAACCACAGCTCTCGCTCTTGGACCTGCCAGGAGACCTTGCCAGTTCAGATGCTTCTTTCTCCTTCTCTCCTCCCTTCCTCTTCTGTAACTCCAGTCGCTTGGCTGTCCTCCACATAACGGAACACGCGAGCGCCTCGCAGCTCTTAGGAGATGAGGCCTCCTAGACACGTAGCCTCGCTCGCTCGCTCACTACATGGCCGTACCATGCTGCTGGTCATGCATACAGACCCCGGCGGTCTGACCTGCTGTGGACTACGAGGAGGGATCCTCCCACACCCAGAGAGGCAGGCTCTCTCTTGCCTGCAGCAGGAGGCAGCTGCCAGCCAGATGGCCTTCTGTTTCTTCTTCTTTACCTTTCTCTGGCCTCTCCAGCTTCAGCAGCTCCCGTCCACAGCCAGCAAGCGCTCCGCCTGTCCCTCTGTGCTCCTGTGCCACGAGGAGAGGGAGGCCAGGCAGAGACAGCCCACGCGAGCCTGAGGCTGCTGCAGGCAACGGCATCCCCGGGGACGAACGGACAACCGCACTCACAACGTGGCCTCTGGGAGAAGGAAAGAGGCAGCAGTGACCGTTATTACCATAGCTCGACCCTGGCCGGAGCCCCTCCTTCCGCAGGGGCTTCCGCAGACGCCGCTCGTTCCCCGCGCCGCTGCTAACGGCACCCACGTTCAGGGAGACTCAAGAACATGGGAGGGCCAGCTTGCTGCCCTCACGACAGGGCTCGGGGGCTGCCTGCGGCTACAGCACAGGCTTCAGGGGAGGGGCTGGAGCTGGGGGCAGCCGCACGGGCCGAGCGGGGCCGGGGGAAGGCGCCGAGGGAGCTCCGGCGACTCGGGGAGGCGCCCGCTGGCCGCGCCTGGGGGGTGCCCGCCTCTGTCCCCTCTCCCCTTCTATCGGCTCTCGGGGAACTGCCCGGCGCTGCCCTGGCCCGGCTCGCCTCCGGCGGACCGGGAGCCTGCCGCGGCGGCCGCTTCGCAGCTTCCCGTCCCGCCAGCCCCGGGCGGCCGGCGGGCAGGAGGCACCCCCCGCCACCGTCCCCGCCGGAGGGGATCGCTCGCCTCACCCGCGGTCCCAGCGCTCGCCCGCTGCGCGCCGCCACGCTGCCCCCGGGGACGGCGCATGCGCCGGAGGGGCCGGAGCCGGCGCACGAACGCCGGGCTGCCCCACACGCAGGGCGGCGCATGCGCCCGGGCGGCGCATCCGCACGGCTGGTCGGGGAGCCGGCGCAGCGGGAGGCCCACGGAAAACCACGGGAAACCGGCAACGCTCCTGAGTCTGACCTAGTCAGACTCCGGGGGCCGCGGCGAAAGCAAGGACTACGCCGCGCCAGAGAGCCGCGCTGCTGCCCGGCCGCCGAGTCCGCGAAAACTACAGCTCCCGGCATGCCCCGGGAGGCAGCCTGCCCTGCTGCCTGACCCCGAGGGGAAGCCGCTTCCGTTTCCGCCCACCCCAACGCCGGCGCAGCCGCAGTTCCCGCCAAGCCTCCAGCCCCGCTCCGGGGCGTTCCCGCCGCCGCCGCTCCGCGGCCCCCCCCGCCCGGCTGCGGCTCCCTGCAGCGCCCCTCCGCCGCGGCGCGGCCCCCCCCCGCCCGGCTCCGGGCAGCGCCCGCCGCCGCCACTCCGCCGCGACGCGGCCCCCCCCGCCCGGCTCCGGGCAGCACCCTCCGCCGCCGCCGCTCCGCCACGGCACGGCCCCGCTGCTGCTCCGTGCATCCGACACGGACCCCGCCGTCCTCCTCGGGGCTTTCCCTGGGACCCGCTGGGCGACTGCGCAGCCCCGCCACGGGGCCCGGCCCGGCCCGGCCCCCCCCTCCCCCGCACGCACGTTCTCCCAGCCGCCCTGTGAGCCCCTAGGCCTCCCCCCCGGCCTCGGCAGCGCCAGCTCCCACCTCCCCCGGGCCACCCCCGCCTCCGACGTTCGCGGTCCGAGGGGCGCCCGGCCCCGCTCACCTTCTCCCGAGGGGCAGCCGCAGCCCCGCCACCGCTCCGCTCCTGCCTCGGCTCCCACCGGCCCCGCCCCGGCCCCTCCCCCGGCAGCCCCCCTTTCCAGGGAGGGGCCGTCCCCATCAGCCTCACTGCCCGCACTTGCGGCTCCTCCAGACCTGGCCCGCAGCTGGGGGACCAAAATCCGGAACAAAACTCCTCAACACCCATGGGAAGTTAAGCAGCAGGCACTTCCGTGATTAAATGAAAGATGTCAAGAGTCACCTCATTTGGAAGAGGTGTTAACTGCAGTCAAAATACAATTTTAATACCCATCTTATTTTAGTTCTAAGACTTGGCGAGTGCTAGGTATCATCTTTTCCATTTACCCAGGTCCACCAGCGAGGCCATAAGGGAGATTTTTTCCAGAGAAGATAGAGTTATTAAGTCTAAAGTCCATGATTTGCTTTTCTCTTTCATGAAAAGGTGAGTGGATCACGTAATAAACTTTGCGTAACCAATTTGTTAATCAAACCTGTTGATTGTTAAAATATATTGATCTCTACAACTTCGTAACTAAGCTGCTTTTAACTGTAATAACCCCAGTAACAAGTGCAGAAACTAGATATTGAGCTAAGTAAGCAGGATGTGCCAGTCTTGATTACCTTATCATATAGCTCCTCAAGAGCAGTTTCCTGAGAAAATAAGGAACTGGTCCCAGAAACTGGCCAAGGCCGATTCCGTGGCTTGGATAGATAAACTTGAGGGAGTGTCCCCATGGAACTAATTATAATACCTCTTGGAATTAATTACAATACCTCTTGGAATTAATTTTAATGCAAAGCAGGAGTAGGTCATGAATATGTATAGGCCTACCTGGAATTCCCATACATATGTAACACTTAACTGTTTAACTGTGAAACACGTTACCACATCAAGTGTGCGCCGTTGGTGGAGCGGAGACTCCCCGGCCACCCAGGGCTGTTTGGCCTGCTTGGTGGTTGCTACAATAAACCTTGATTGGATTATCCCTGGGCTGGCGTACAAATTTACGTCGTAACTTAGAACAGATCATATATCATCACTAGTCACCCAAACAGTTAACCCTGAACTTTTCACCTGTCCTTTAATACAGTCAACTCCAAGCTAAATTTTTTCCGTCATTAAGAGGGGACCAAAGATCATTTAAAATATTATTATACTTTCTACAAAGACATCCCCATCTGAGAGCTTTAGCTACTAGAGAAAGTCTTTGGAGTTTGGGGTCAGAGGAGCTGCAAGTATAAACTTTAATACAGCTCTGTTTAGGATGTGTGATTTTTCTCTGGTTGTCTAAACCAGTCTAAATTTCCATAGATGGTCCCGACACTGGGTAGCTCTAACAAGGATCCTGGAACTCCAGTAAATTCTAAACAGTGTTTTATATTTCAAATATGATGCCAAGTTCCTTTTTGCACTTGTCTCTACGGTTTTGGCAACTGACAGCCCCAAGGGGTGCCTGCACAAGTTTCTCCCGAAGGGCGATTAAATTAATTCTTTTGTCCATCAGGTGGATGGTTTGGTAATGTTATAATTCACAACGCTCTAATTCCTTCTTTCAAATTTAAAAAAAATAATTGCCTTTTAAATCCATCCCATTTAATTTGCTAAAATGATTCTCATTGTTCTGCATCTTTTCTCAAGTTTTGGTTAAATTCAATGTCAGTATTCTCCACGGAACTAGATTTTCATTTGACTTTGGAATCGGAAGGCAGGCTGTTACTGAGGTTAAATTTTGTGTCTTTACCAAACTTTGAATCAATTACAAAACTAGATATTTTTTTTTAAACCAAATTACAAAAACTGTTAATATCAAGATTAATAGCTCAAACAATAATTGTTTCATTTTGTTTATCTCATGTTTAGAACCCCTCAAAAAAACCCACATAAACCCTATACACACACAAAAAGATTACTGCCCTCGACAATATTCCTAATAGCAACCCCAATAGTATAAACTTTACACAGCTGTTTTCCCAAATAGATAATGTGAAACTTACTTATAGATTTTCAGTTTTAAAGGGCCAGTTTCTTTAGACTTCCAATTTCTTGTTGGTGCTTTCTTTATTCTTGAATAATGAAGCCAAGGTTCTTCTCCCAGACCTTTACTGCTCTAAGGGTTGTTAAAATGACTCGATACAATCCTTTCCACTTCTCAGTGATTTTATATATATTCAATCTCCTGGTCGGAAGGGAAGCACTGCTACGTCCAATTCTAAGGGTCCAGCTGTGGAGACATACTAACAAAGTTCCTGAAAAGAATTGCTTAAAGAAATCATAACACCTTTTAAAAACCTATCTCCAAAGGCACTCAAGATGCTCAGAACATAGGACTCTTGATATGGTCTTTCATACAACATTTCATAATGACTTAAATTTTCTTTCTCTTCTGGCTATGCTCTGATTCTTAATAGAGCCATGGGTAATGCTTTAACCCATGTGAGGAGTGAGGTTTCCTGACAAATTTTACTCGACTGTTGCTTAAGGGTATGGTTCATTCCCTCTCTCTCTCTCTCTTCCCCCCCCCCACCCCCCCACTTGCTTGTGGTCTAGATGGGGTGTGATAGTCTCAATCTATAGATAATACTTTGCTCAGCTTGTCTCATAATCTTTGCTATAAAATGAGGGCCATTGTCAGATGACATTCTTACAGGCACCCCACATTTTGGTATTATCTCTTTGAGCAAGACTTTGAGTACTTCCCTTGCTTTGTTGGTGCGACAAGGGAAAGCCTCGGGCCACCCAGTAAAGATATCAACTAAAACTAGGATAGATCCTTCTTTTCAAGGCAATTCTATAAAATCAATTTGCTAATATTCTCCTAAAAAAATTTCCTTCTTTAATAATCCCAAAGATGATCTTATTACTGATTCGGGGATAATTTTATATATAAATTTCACATCCGCTTATAATTGTTTAAGCAACCTTTGTCATATTTCACTTTCTGTTCCCCAGTATACTTTGTGATGTTCAGCTCGGGCAATTTCTCTTATTATTGTGGGTGGGACTATTATTTGACCTGTCGGTGTTACAGCCTATCCTGTTTCATTTTGTTAGCCTGCAATCTAATAATTAATTCTTCATCTTTTTCGTTATAATTTGGAGTTTCTTTAGGCAATTTTATACTTTTCTCTGGAACTAGTACTAGGATGCCTTTTTCTGCAGCCTCTTTAGCAGCTTTATCAGCCAGTCGGTTACCTGTGTTCGGACCGGTCTTACCTAACTGATGTGCTTTACAGTGCATTATCGTGACTGCTGTTGGTTTTTGAATGGTTTCTAACAATTTCAGTATTTGTTCTGCGTGCTGAATGGTGGTTCCTTGTGCAGATAACCGTCCTCTTTCTCTCCGTATCGCTCCATGTGCGCGTACTACTCCAAAAGCATACTTTGAGTCTGTCCTGTTGACTCGCTTTCCTTGACTTAGTTCCAGAGCTCGAATGAGAGCTATCAATTCAGCCTTTTGGGCAGATATCGTCGAAGGCAAAGCTGGCAACGCAATTACCTCCTCAGTAGTTATTGTCTATCTTGATAAACGTTTTCCTTCACAGATGGAACCGCTTCCGTCAGCATATAGTTCCCAATCCATTTCTTCTAGCAGGACATCTCAGAGATCCAGTCGGCTGGAGTAAACTCTTTCGATTGTCTGCAAGCAGTCACGTTCCAGTTCTCCTTTAACTTGATCAGTTGTTGAAAACGCAACAGGGTTAACAGTGGTAGTAGTGTTTAGGTAAACATCATCTTGTTCCAGCAACACCACTTGGTATTTCAGCATCCTGCTAGGGGATACCCAATGCCCCCCTTTCTGTTTTAGCACAACAGTTATCATATGGGAAACGTACAGTAATCCTTTGTCCTCAGGTTAAACTTATGAGCTTCCTGGATCAGTAGCACAGTTGCAGCGATGGCTCTCAGACGACCAGAGCATCCCAGACTCACATTATCTAATCGCTTCGAAAAGTAGGCCACAGCTCGCCCACTTGGCCCTAAATATTGGGCCAGGATACCCAGAGCTACACCTCTTCTTTCGCGAGCAAAAAGTTCAAGTGTCTTTGTGAGATCTGGCAGGCCTAGGGCTGGCACCCCTATTACAGCCTGTTTCAATTCTTGGAAAGTAGCTTTCTCGGCATCGGTCCAATCCATTGTTTGAGGTTTTGAGCTGCTCCTATAAAGGTCAGGCCAGCAAGCCACAATTTATAATCTACAGGTGACACCACTCAACCATTCCCGGAAACGCTCGTCATTAATTTTTTTCGTCTTAGGTTCGGGGAGACAACAAATTGCCTCTTTTCTCTCAGTTCCCAATTGTCTCTGTCCTTTTAGGATTTTAAAACTCATTTATATAAGTTTCTTCTTTCTGGGTTATTTGGTTTTTTTCTTTTGACGCTCGATATCCACCGATTCCCCAAAAGTTCAACAAGTTAATAGTTAACTTTGTGCATTGTTCTTCCGTCTCAGCTACAATTAACAGATCATCCATATATTTTGGCAAGATTTCTTGATTATTTTCTTTCTTCCAAATCTCCAATTCTCGTGCCAATTGATTTCCAAAAATGGTAAGACTATTCTTAAAGCCTTGAGGCAAGACTGTCCACGTATATTGTGTTTTTCTCCCAGTCTCAGGATTTTCCCATTCTAAAGCAAAAACCTCTTGACTACCGGGATCCAAGGGAATATGGAAAAAGGCATCTTTTCGGTCTAGCACTGTGAACCATTCTTGTTTCTCCGTTAGGGTTGTTAACAAAGTATAAGGATTTGCTACTACCGGATGAATATCTTGTACTATTTGATTTATTGCTCTGAGGAGGTCTTGAACTAATCTACCATCTTTTTCATTAGCCTTTTAACAGGCAAGATCGGGGTGTTATATCTGGATTCACATTCTATTAACAATTTGTATCTTAAAAATGTTTGTATTACCATTGCTAACTCTTTCTGACTTTCCGGTTTTAGGGGGTATTGTTTAATTCTTACCGGATTCCATCCTGGCTTTAAATCAACTCTCACGGGTTCTGCTTTTCGGATTTTCCGGGAACTTCCCAGTCCAGACGATTGGAATTACAGCATTAGACTTTGACTGGTATAATCTTCTGCTTTCGGTAACCATCCTGTTAACAACAAAGCCACTGCTTCGATACGTTTAGTTTCTGGAATTAAAATTTTAATCTCTCCATTTTTTAATTTAATTTCTGCCTCTAAGTTCTCAAATAGATCTCTCCTTCACAGGAGTTTAGGAGAATTTGGCAAACACAAAAACTGCTGAGTGACCCATTACTTTCCTAATTTCATTGTTAAAGATTTAAAGAAGGGTCTAGTTTCTCGTTCACTTGTTGCACCGACACCACCAATTTCTTCAAAACTTAACTCTCCCTCTAAGGTATTTAAAACTGGAAACGTGACTCTAGTGTCAATGCAAATTCAATTTTCTGTTCTCCCGGTTTAGCTGTAACCAGAGGTTCTGCTGGGAGACTCCCCTCCGGTCCCCGTCAGATACGTTCACTTAAAAAGAACAAACCTACATATGGCACCTTATTCCATTTACTCTCTCTCCTACAAAACAAAAGTAATTGCAATATAGTATTGTAACTCAAAGTTCTGTTCGTTTACCATTTTTCCTGCAATTCACCCCAATGTGCCAATAAACATCCCAACGGTGATGGTTTTGGTATCTTTTCATCAGCAGTTCCATTTCCTGCACTCTTATTCTTAAACAATTTTGCTAATGCCATTATACTTATATACATTCAAATACCAACTACCAAACAAATGCAAATGACAATTGTCCCAAATAATACACAAAGTCCAACCCAGCAATAGCTTTCGCTTATGACTTACGGGCAGACACCTAGGCTTCCACTGCAGACGGGTACCCTCCAAGCCCCAGCCCTGCGAAGCTTTCGCCGCGCCTCACGGGCAGGCTTTCCAAACAAATTCCAACACAGTGGCGCCTTACCTTTTTTCCAGGGAACGCTGCGAGGAGCTTTGCGAGTCGAGGGTGACAGTTCTCCCCGAGAATACCTCGGTGCCGGCCGGAGTTCGATCAACACTCGATCTCGTCCAGTCTCACTCGCAAGGTCCCATCTGGGTCACCAAAACCGTTACCGAAATCTGGAATAAAACTCCTTAACACCAACGTGAAGTTAAGAAGCGGGCACTTCGTTTATCGCAGTGCTGGGGACACAGGGGATCGCTCCTCCAAAGGCGTGTCCCACTCAGTATCAAAATCCATCAGTTTTTACAGACTTTTCCTGTCAGGTCATTGTTACCTAAGCTCCTTCCGTAAAAATGCATACTATACTCGTTCTTAAATTTAACCTTTATAATGATCGGTCCTTTGATTATATAACCTTATCAATATTCTTATTTAAAAACAATCATTGGTCAGTTACACTTAGCTCTGCTGACTGGCATCTTCGATCCTCAAATCGAGATGGGAAGGGTAAGGGGGTTTCCAAGCAGCAAACTGGTGTCCACGACAGTTTCCTTATTTTCCTGAAACAGAACGTAGAAAAGCCAGTAACTTCCTGGTGAGGTTTCTAGGGTTAGCTCTTTCAAACTTTAACAATATTAAGGTTCCTAGAGTCACGCATAACACAGCTCCTAAAGTTTCTATGGCTACGTTTCAAACTTAACAATCCTATACGTTATGCTTCACAATTTTACTTCTTAATCAAACCTAACTCTTCTATGTGATTAAATTTTGATTTCTTTACCAGAATATTTGCAACAGCTGGAGCCCAGCAGGAACAGGGGGGGCACGGCCCGACCCCCCCCAGCGCCTCACCTCCTCCTCCTCCCCTGGGCTCCCTCACGGCCCCTCGCCCCGTGCAAAGGGAGCGCAAACGCAGCCCGGAGGGCAAAGGGGACGGGCGGCCAGCGTTTATTCAGTCAGTCGCGTGCCTATCGAGTCCCGCCAGCGAGTCTGCTCTGGGGCTCGGGGCGCCCCGCCAGCGCTCCCCCTGCCCCTCAGACACCTCTGATAGCCTATTTCCATACATTCTGTATGGCACGTCTAAATATTGGGATGGTTTTAATATTTTGTACCAGCTGTGGAAACTGGTTTGCTGCTAGGTGACTGCAAAAGTGAGATTTGGTAAATAATTATTAGAAATCTTATACTAACACTACCATTGAAACAATAGACAAAAGTATAGCCAAGCAATCGACTAGCAGAGGTAGGTACTCCTAAGTTTTGCAGTTCTTTGCTCTTATGACTAGATGTTCCTGTACGCTAGATGAGAACAATGCTGAAACTGACCACACGTGATTGAAACTGCGTTAAGCTTCAAGATCAAAGAACAAGGACAAGAATAAAGACTTCAAGGACAGCCAGCAAGAACTTCAAATGGGTCGGTGGTCGCAAAAGCAGCCCTTCGTCTCAAATGGATCCTTCATTGCGCGTGATCGGATGTAGGCAGTACTATGATAATCGGTTGCCATCGTTTTTACGTATATGTATTCTAATCTGATTAACATGCAATTACTTATTCTGTATAACCTGTTTGTGCTAAAGCTGTGGCATGCACGCTGGGTGGAACTATCCCCCGTGCATCCAGTGCCGCAATGAAGAATGCCTGCTTTCTAAAACTCCAAAACGAGTCTTAGGGAGTTTCTTCGACCGGCTTTTCAGTATCAGAGGTACAAGGGAGAAAAGAAAAAGAAAAAAAAAAAAAAGAAAAAAGAAAAAAAACAGGCAGCGGTGTGGGAAAGAGAGGGGACCAGGGGAGGGGCAGGGAGGGACCAGAACGCGGAAGAGGGGAGACAGGGCCCCGAGGGCCCGGGGCTCACCACAGCTCTTGGCGCTGCCAGGAGAATTTGCCAGTTCAGACGCTTCTTTCTGCTCCTCTCCCGCTCCCCTCCTCTTCTGTAACTCCGGCGGCGTGGCCGTCCTCCCCCTAGGAGAACACGCATCTCATAGGTCTTGCAAGACGAGGCTTCCTAGGCACGGAGCCTCGCTCGCTCGCACACTACGTGGCCGTACCGCACCGTCGGTGCCGCATCCGGCCCCTGCGGTGCACCTCGGTGGTCTGACCTGCTGCGGACTACGAAGAGGGATCCTTCCACACGCGGAGAGGCAGGCTCTCTCTTGCCTGCAGCGGGAGGCAGCTGCCGGCCGGCCAGCCTTCCATTTCTTCTTCTCTAACCTTTCTCTGGCCTCTCCAGCTTCAGCCGCAGCAGCTCCTGCCCGCAGCCGGTAAGCGCCCCGCCTGTCCCTTCGTGCTCCCGCGCCGCGAGGAGAGGGAGGCCGGGCAGAGACAGCCCGTGCCAGCTTTCCTTGCCGGCGGCGTTTCCTTACCGGGAGGAAGCAACGAGCGCGGCGGCCCCTCCCGCCGGTGCCGCGTTGCCGTTACCGTCGGACGGCACGTGCAGGACCGGGGCAGCCCCGCGCACTCGCAGCCTCCGAGCTGCAGTACCGAACATTGGTCGCGGGGTGGCAGCGGCGAGCGCTTGGCACAACGCGTCAGCGCGCATGCGCGGCACCCCAGCCGCAGTACGGAACTCTGCTCAATAGGTGGCGGAAGAGAGCGCAGGAGAAACGCGCCGCTACCGCGCATGCGCGGCTCACGAGCTGCTGTACCGCGTTTTGGTTGCCAGGCAACAGCAGGAGGGCGGCAAAAGCCGCCACCGCGCATGCGCGGCTCCCGACGGCCAGGGCCGCGTTTTGGTTGCCAGGCAACAGCAGGAGCGCCGTAAACCGCGTCGCCGCGCATGCGCAGTGGCCGAGGCGTCGTGTCGCGCTCTGGTTGCCAGGCAACAGCGGCGAGCGCCGTAAAAGGCGCAACGCGCATGCGCGGTTGCCGAGCTGCCGTAACGCGCTCCGGTTGCTGGGTAACGCCAGGAGCGCCGCCGCGCATACGCGGTTGCCGCGACGCCGTGTCGGAGCTCCGGCGACTCGGGGAGGCGCCCGCCGGCCGCGCCTGGGGGGTGCCCGCCTCCGTCCCCTCTTCCCTTCTATCGGCTCTCGGGGAACTGCCCGGCGCTGCCCTGGCCCGGCTCGCCTCCGGCGGACCGGGAGCCTGCCGCGGCGGCCGCTTCGCAGCTTCCCGTCCCACCAGCCCCGGGCGGCCAGGAGGCACCCCCCGCCACCGCCCCCGCCGGAGGGGATCGCTCGCCTCACCCGCGGTCCCGGCGCTCGCCCGCTGCCGCCGAGACCCGCGCCCTGCACGCCGCCACGGTGCTCCCGGACGGCGCGCCGGAGGGCTCAGAGCCGGCGCGCGAACGCCGGGCTGCAGTACCACACTTTGCCCACAAGGCGGCAGCACCCGAGGCGGCGGCGCTGCTGCGCACCTGTGCGGTGCCGGCGCTGCTGTTCCGCGATTTGCCCGCTGAGCGCCCGCCCACACCGCGCACGTGGGCCGGCAGCGGCGTTTCCTTACCGGGAGGAAGCAACGAGCGCGCCGGCACTCTCCCCCCGTGCCGCACTGCCGTTACCGTTGGACCACGGGTGCCGTTACAGGGGCACCACCGCACCTTTGCAGCCTCTGAGCTGTAGTACCCCATTTTGGTCGCCGGGCAGCAGCATCCCCACAACGATCCTCTTCGGAGCAGCGGCTGGACGAGGGATGACTGACAGCTCAGCCCAGCAGAGACCAGACACAGGCGGCAACTACTTACTGGGGGCACAGGGCTTACGTTGCCCTGCCCTTTCCCCACTCGCAGCCCGGGCAGTCATCTTCATCGCCTCCGTTCCAAAAAGCACCCGAGTGCCTGGAGCGTTTACAGCAGTCAAGTGCAAAGAACAGACAATTCGGGTGGTCGCTTCTGCCCCTGCCCTCCCCACCCCATTATCTAGAGAGGAGAAGCAGCACAGGGAGCCTGCAAATGGGGGGGGGGAAGGGGGGGGGGGTGTCCCCTGGAGCAAGCCCCAGGGACTGCTGTATCCCCTCTGCATGTGGCATCAGGGTTGCGGGAGTGACAGCAGCCAGTCAACAGATGCTGGCGACAGATTTTAAAAACAAAAAATAACGCCTGGTTCAGCTGACAGCCTGAAGGCAGGCCACAAGAGACCCAAAGCTGCTCTGTGCCAGAGGGGCAGCTCTGTTCAGCAGGAAACGCCGCGTCCCAGCGCACCAGATGCCAGCGGCCCACCTGCAAGCGAGCGATACCCTGGCGACCCTGGGGCTCAGTTGGGGTGGGCACACCTTTCCTCACCTCCGTGCCGTCAGAACTCTGCTCTCCCAATCCTGCGCGCACGCAAGGCTTCTTGTGCGGGGCTTGTCTCTTATCGAAGAGACGCTGCACGGTGTTACTTACCGCCCCGCCCTCCGGCGTGCAAAGGAAGCAGCCGTGAAGCAGGGATAGCAAAGAGGCCTGTCGGGATATTAGTAGTCCTCAGCAGATGACCGTAGAGCCCTCGAGGTTCCATCTTTGCTCCCTACAGGAGCGTGGCTCCGCACTCCTTGCCGCTCCCGCCAGCAAGCGACACAATTGCCCTTTGCTGCCTGCAACAGGCAGTACCTGCACGGCCCCAGTACTGCCGCTTACAGAGCGAGAGGCGCTCGCTATAAAGCGGCAATGAAGAACAAGGACAGCCCGTCAAGATGGCAGGACGAACATAGAGAGCCTCCAGCATTAGCCAGGCAGGGCTTGCAACTCACCTCGTGTCGTGGTTTAACGCCAGCCAGCAACAAAGCCCCACGCGACCGCTCACTTGCTCCCCCGCCCCCAGTGGGACGGGGAGACAATCGGAAGGGCGAAAGTGAGAAAACTCGTGGCTTGAAACGAAAACAGTCTAATCATTAACAAGAAACAACAACAACAACAACAACTTGCAAGGAAAAGAAGAAAAAATGACAGAGAATGGGGTGCAGGCAGCATGCCAGGGGTCTGGAGCCTGACGGATGATGGGGGGGGGGTGGTGTGGAATATGGAGGAGGGAAAAGAAGAAGGGGGGGGACGGGACAGGAGACAGAAGAGCAGGGGATGCAGGGGGAAACAACTCGTGTGGGTTAAAAACTCGAATGGGTGAAGGGGGCGGGCTGGAGCAGCAGGGGGCATATGGGGGAGAAACACACGCGGGGGGCGGGGGGGGGAGGGTAGGTGAGGGTACAAAGGTGCATGGGGGGACACGGGTGGGGATGACCTACCCCAGGGAGTCCACCCAGGATGATCCACAGCAGGTAACTCGCCTGGGATAACCCGCAACAGAGCACCCACACCAGATAATCCACACTGGGAGGACCCCCAGCAACACCCCTCAAACTGCCTGTGCTTCACCCCCAATCTTCCCCAAACTGGGGAGTTTTCTGCTTTTTCAAAATACTCCGTTTGGGGTGTGTTTCAGTGCTTTTCCACAACATAAAAAGGGGTGATCTTTTGGTTGCGGTTTTGTGCATGAAAATGGGGTGGGTTTTTTGCTTTCCAGCTGCACCAATACAGGCGGATTTGGCTTTCCCAGGAGTCCCAAATTTGTTTGGTTTTTTCCGTTGCAGACCCAGAATCAGGGGGTTTGGGGTTGTCCTGGTTTCGGCTGGAATAAAGTTCATTTTCTTCTGACTAGCTGGTACAGGGCCATTTTGGATTTAGAATGAGAACAATGTTGACAACACACCGATGCTGTAGTTGTTGCTAAGCAGCGTTTAGACTAAGTCAGGGACCTTCCAGCTTCTCATACCGCCCTGCCAGCAGAGGCTGGGGGTGCACAAGAAGAGTCGCTGAGCTAAAGCAGGATTCCAGGTAAACAGGTCAGCTCGAAATACACCACCTCCTTTACAAGTTAAGAGCGATTTGAACACTTAAAATCAGCATTTAGGCTAATTGATACCATTTTGAACACCTTCTTAGCATACAAGTAAACACTCTCGCCGGTGTTGGAAAACGTCTCCTCCCTTCCTTACAGCACTGCTGCAGGGAGATAACCCTGGGAGGCTGTGGGACGAGGTCGTACACAATCGGAATCTACGCTTAGGGATCCACCACAACAGCTACCGACACAAGGGGGGGTCAAGGGAGAGAAACACCCACTGACACGGAGCAGGGGGAGGGTTAGAGGGACACACACCGAGGGACACACAGGGGAGGTGTGGGAAGACAGACACACCCCGGCCATGAGAGCAGTGGGGGGGAGAGACACACCAACAGACAATTGTGGGAGCCAAATGTGTCCACCCACCCGCGGTCACATAGGGAGAGCAGGTAGATGCACCTACGGACATGCAGGGGGGGCAGTGGGGGAGGGCCGCACCCATGGACATGCGGGACGGGGGGTAAGTGGGAGCACCCCCACGGACAGGCAAGGGAAGGCGGTGACACACCCATGGACATGCAAGGGGGCGAGGGACACACCCACAGACATGTGGGGTGGGGGCAGGGGGAGACACACCCACAGACACACAGTGGGGCTGCAGGGAGACACACCCACAGACACGCGGGTGGGGTGGTGGGAGAGACATGCTGAGGGAGGGGCAAGATGGGCGGGGAGGTAGACACGCCCACATACACGCAAGGGGGGCTGGGCAGGAGACACACTGTCATGTCCCAATTTCTCAGGATGACTCAGGTTTGCTGATTCCCAGGTCAGGAAAAGGTGAAAAAACACCAGGGATCCTGTAACTCACAAAACTCAATTTTTATTTGCTCACAGCAAGAACCGGCATGCTCACCACCAAAACTGGTATGAAACTATGTCAGTAAACTGTGTAACGTGCTAACCCTACATCACCAAACGTATCCTAGACACCTGGCTTATTTGGGAATCAGTTCAGGGAAGACAATAAGGCGAGCCCTCCCGTCGAGTCATGGGGTTCAGAGCAGACCCCCTCGCTTTCTAGACTCCTTCTCAGAGAGGAGCCCGGGGTGGCTGGATCCACTCCTAGTCCCAGACTTGGTCAACGAGACGAGGTGTAGGGACTACAGAAAAGAGAAAGAGAGAGAAGGGAAAGATTTCACCAGTCCTGGGTCCAGCGCTGGTTCAGTCAGCCGAGGGGTCCAGTCCCAGTGGGCTTGCACACGTGGGGCTTCAGTTTGTGTCCTTTTATCATCCTTGACCCTCCTTCGGGAGGGTACTCAAACTTATTAGGCTAATTAGGTGTCATGAGCGGTTTCTGAGCCTTTGGGACTTTGGGGTCATTTGGGGAGTAACTTCCCCTTCCCTGCACGGTGAGTTGCCCAGCTCAGCACATCAGACCAGGGGGCTGTGCACCCTCCGGCATGACCTCCCCTCCCCTCCCCTCTTGTTGACGATGGGTGCTGATCGGCTCCTTTTCACCTGGGGTTCCTTCCTAGGCAGAAATCCTTGTTATGCAGTCAGTCCTTAAGCAGAACTTGCCCCACCACAATGTTTGAGATACTAACTCTCAGTCCCTCACAGAGAGCTTCCTCCAAAGGAGAAAAATCATCTTGGGTAGCTTCCTTGGAGAAGTCTGAGGTGGCTCCAAAAGAAGAAAAGCCCCACTCCTGCCACGACCAAGTCCTGCCGCGGGGGCCCCGCCTTGCCAGTACGTTGCCTCACCCCTCCCTGCAAAAGGTGTGGAGAGGCAGGGATACAGCGGACTCAGCGTTGCACGCCCTCCTCCGACTGACCCTGCCTTGAGCATTGGACTAGATGATCTCCGGAGGCACCTTCCAATTACAACGATTCTGTGATTCTGTGGTATTAATCATTACAGCATCCATACCGTATTTATAGCCTATAACTGTAGAGTTATACCAGCTACTAGGAAGAGAATTAACTCTATCCCAGCTGAAACTAGGACAGCCCTGTGATGCTGGGAATTGTGTACTGCCTGCATCAAACTGTGTTCCCAACTCTTAACTACACCTTTTTTAAGCCAGCTTCTCAAAGTTGTTTGCTGCTAGGTATTGGCCAACAATAAAATGCACAGGGAGAGAGAAGGTCTCAAAGAAAAGCCGAACCCATTAAAAAGTAAACAGATGTTGCACAAATGTCACTTGGAAATAAGGAAATACGGTGCAGTGTAAGGAATTACAGCGTGCAAGTATTATCTGGTATATGGTTTGGCAGGCAGCCATTCTCATATCCTCCACATTCAGGGGCCCCAGGCAGAACTCAGTCAGAGATAAGAACTTTCCTTCCTCTTCAGAAATGCTCTCTCCTTGCTTAATACGGAACAAATTAATGAAAGGAATTACACAGCGCGCCACAGCAGAAGGACAGATATCACCCACCCAAGACTTACGCTGTGGTCATGAAGTCTTCATGAATCAGCAGGGTCACAAAAGTACGATGCAGGAAGGGATGCTGCCATGGTGATGATGAGAAGAGGGTGGAAAGAATGGAAGAAAGCAAGGAGCAATGACGGACTGCCAAACTCAAACAAATACAGTGCTCTCTCTACTATCAGGGGATCAAACACCTGCAGGCTGTTCAGAAACATACACACACTACTGGCAGTGCCTTCCAAAGGGATTACACTGAGGGAAAGAACCTTAGTCACAGACAAGAGCAACATTTCAAGCATCTTCTGAACACTACACGACACCACAAGACATGCAGCAGAATTTCAAGGACCCAGCCTACTTCTCCAAAGGAGAAAGGAGACAAGTGTGGCACAAGATTTAATGTAGCCTCAGGTCTGGAGACAGCCTAATTGGCATGGTGTTCATAGCACATTCTCTTCAATTCTTCTGCAGCTAACAACAGTCACTTCCAGAGTAAACCCAGGCCCTGGCAATGCCTGTACACATCTCATTGCAAAAGCAAATTCACTCACACTCATAAAACCACTCTCTAGGCAGAGGCTTGAGTCATTGCCTATGGCATTTTTAGCCCTGCTGCAACCTCACTGGCACGAAAGCAGGGGTTTTGGAATGCCACAACGCTGTTCTGTTTCTCTGATTCAGGGATACTTCCTGGCTCAAAAGGATCTCAGTCCTAGTTTCTGCATGGGTGCCACCACCTGAAAAGAGACTTAACCTCAACAGTTTAGAAGACTTCCCAAAAGCCTGTGAGGACATCAACCTGATGATGATCACAGCCTTGAAGGATGTACACAGGGAGGCAGATTATGCTGAGCTACTGCTTTGGCTTATGAATACTAGCATTATTAATTACTTATCAGAGGCTGAGACAGCCACAACTCATAAAGTTTCAGACCAAGTTTGAGCCCTACAGAACACTCCTTCAGCAGGACCCAACCTATAAGCACCTGCTTTGGAATACCACCCTCAAACCTAAGCAGCTCCAGCTCCTTTTTCAGAGCAGCTCAAACTTCTGGAATTATTATAGATCGCAGGATTCTCAGTCCCCTCTCAAACTAAAAGCTCCAGAGTTCCTTTAGTGAGCTGGTCAAGGTTTTGCCCACTCATAAAAGCACTTGCCCATCATCTCTGTGTGCCTGACAACCAGTCAAAAGCAGATTCCTCCAGGGCAATACCCTCAGGGAAACTCTCTTTTTCACTTCTAAAGGACCATCCTCTTCACTTGTTTTACATCTTCCCCAGCTGACCAGACTACTCAGCACCCCGTGCTTTAGTTACTTTTCTGGCTACTAACTCAAGCTTTCCATTTGAGGCTTACCATACAACTGTTACCTCCCACAACCCTCCTATTCATTGTCCCCTGCATACACAAAGGCTGCTTTACTTCCTCTGCCTTGCAGGCCAGCAGTACCACAGACTAAAATACTCTCCCTTCACTCTCATTTCTCAGGCTTGCCACTACAGCGCCTTCTAGAAACTGAGAGCAGCAGTTATCCTAAAAGTCCTGCTCAGCGCCCCTCTGCCTGCAGGAGAGGCACGCTGTTGTTTCAAAACAACAGGACAGGTTTGTCACAAACACATTTGAAAGAGGAGTGGCAGTGCAAAGGGAACCTTGCAAGAGAAAAAATCCCTAGAGCACAACAAACTACTGCCAGTGAGAGTTTCCAAAGACTCCTTCTACATCCACACTTGAGTGCCAGATTGCCAGGCCAGTAAAAGGCACTTTGCTAATAGCTGACAGCCCAAGAAATAAGTACATACTTTGAGTACAGAGCTCCACAGCTGTGCTGGTTTTGACTGGGAGAGTTAATTTTCCACACAGTAGCTTGCATGGGGCTGTATTTTGGATTTGTACTGAAAACAGTCCTTACACAGCATCAAGGCCTTTTCTGCTCCTCACACTGCCCCACCAGAGAGTCAGCTGGGGGTGCACAAGAAGCTGGGGGGGGACAAGGCTGGGATGCCTGACCCCAACTGACTCAAGGGATATTCCAGACCATAGGATGTCATGCTCAGCAATAAAACTGGGGGAAGAAGAAGGAAAGGGGGACATGCCCAAGTAATCGTCAGGCTTGATGGAGCTCTGCTTTCCTGCAAATTAAACACCTGCCAGACAATGGGAAGCAGTGAACGAATTCCTGATTTTGCTTTGCTCACATGCACAGCTTTTGGTTTACTTATTAAACCATCTTTATGCCAAGCTGCAAGTTGATTCACCCTTCTGATTCTCTCCCTATTCCCACTGTGGGGCAGCGAGTGAGCGGCCGTGCGGGGCTTAGCTGCTGGCTGGGGTTAAACCACTACAAAGGCTCTAGAGCTTCTCAGTTGAACGCTTTAAACAAAATTTCAAAATACCGTCAGTAAAACCAGCCTCTTTTCCCACTGAAGTACAAAATCCACACATGGCAGTGAAACAGGAGCGTTTTTTACAGCGCACATTACTCTCTCAGGCTGATGCTCAGCCTGTGTGAGGGCAGTAGCCACTCTGAAGTGACCACTTCCACGGTCAGTGAAAGAAGGCAGGAAAAGAGCAGCCCGCACCGTCTGCATTTAGGGTCTCTTATGAACTCACTGATACCTGCAGTCACCAAACTGCAGGCTGTAGCTTCAACATGCTCACCTGCCAGATTTTAAGCCTGTACACAAGCCTGCCTGCATGAAGACATCTGGTTCCAGGCAACCGACACTGCCGACCTCCCTGAAACTTGATAGGCCTCTTGCCCCGGGGGCTGCCAAAAACACCCGGACAGGACTGCATCGCAGCCCACCACCGACGCCAGGCTTGGAGGGACACCCCGGGCGGCTGCAGGTCCCTGCGGGGACAGCCGACAGAAACTCCTTTCTCTCCACAGCCGCACGTCTCCGCGGTGCCCGCCGGCCCCCGCCGGACAGCCACCAGCGGCGGGCAGTCCCCTGCCGCCCCCGCAGCCCCGGGGGCGGCAGGGAGGGGCCGGGGCTGGCCGGGCCTGCGGGGGGAAGGCCGGGTCCCGGCGCCCCGGCCTGCCGTGAGGGGAGATGCCGCCACCGCCGCCGCCTCAGCCCCGCTGCCGGCCTGCGAGGACCCCGGGCAGCCCCGGCGCTGGCGACCGCCGGGCAGCCCACCGATCCACGGACGGCGAGTAGCCCCCGCCACGGCCACCGGCCCCGCCGCCCGCCCTTACCTCACACGGGGCCGGGCCAGAGCGGAGCCGAGGCCAGCCGAAACGAGATGAGCCGAACCGAGCCGAGGGAAGCCGAGGCCAGCCGAAACGAGATGAGCCGAACCGAGCCGAGGGAAGCCGAGGCCAGCCGAAACGAGATGAGCCGAACCGAGCCGAGGGGAGCCGAGCCCAGCCGAAACGAGAAGAGCCGAGGGGAGCCGAGCCCAGCCGAAACGAGAAGAGCCGAGGGGAGCCGAGCCCAGCCGAAACGAGAAGAGCCGAGGGGAGCCGAGCCCAGCCGAAACGAGAAGAGCCGAGGGGAGCCGAGCCCAGCCGAAACGAGAAGAGCCGAGGGGAGCCGAGCCCAGCCGAAACGAGAAGAGCCGAGGGGAGCCGAGCCCAGCCGAAACGAGAAGAGCCGAGCGGAGCCGAGCCCAGCCGAAGCGAGAAGAGCCGAGCGGAGCCGAGCCCAGCCGAAGCGAGAAGAGCCGAGCGGAGCCGAGCCCAGCCGAAGCGAGAAGAGCCGAGCGGAGCCGAGCCCAGCCGAAGCGAGAAGAGCCGAGCGGAGCCGAGCCCAGCCGAAGCGAGATGAGCCGAACGAAGCCGAGCCCAGCCGAAACGAGATGAGCCGAGCGGAGCCGAGCCCAGCCGAAATGAGATGAGCCGACCCCACCCGAAACGAGATGAACCGAGGGGAGCCGAGCCCACCCGAAACGAGATGAGCTGAGCGCAGCCGAACGGAGCCGAACCGAGTCGAACAGAGCCGAGGGGAGCCGAAACGAGAAGAGCCGAACGGACCCGAGCGGAAACGAGCCCAGCCGAGAAGAGAAGAGCCGAACGGAGCCGAGTCCAGCCGAAAAGAGAAGAGCCGAGAGGAGCCGAGATAAGCCGAACGTAGCCGAGCCCAGCCGAAACGAGAAGAGACGAACCGAGCCGAGCGGAGCCGAGCCTACCCGAAGCAAGATGAGCCGAGCGGAGCCGAGCCCAGCCGAAACGAGATGAGCCGAGCGAAGCCGAGCCCAGCGGAAACGAGAGGAGCCGAGCGAAGCCGAGCCCACCCAAAACGAGATGAGCTGAGCGCAGCCGAACGGAGCCGAAGCGAGTCGAACAGAACCGAGGGGAGCCGAAACGAGAAGAGACGAACGGAGCCGAGTCCAGCCGAAACGAGAAGAGCCGAGCGGAGCCGAGATGAGCAGAACCAAGCCGAGACCAGCCGAAACGAGAAGAGCCGAACGGAGACGAAACGAGAAGAAACGAGCGGAGCCGAAACGAGAAGAGCCGAACGGAGCCGAGCGGAGCCTAGCCCACCTGAAGCGAAATGAGCCGAGCGGAGCCGAGCCCAGCCGAAACGAAACGAGCCCCACCGAAACGAGATGAGCCGAACCGAGACGAGTGGAGCAGACATGAACCGAGCACAGACGAAACGAGATGAGCCGAACGGAGCCGAGATGAGACGAACCCAGCCGAAACGAGAAGAGCCGAACGGAGACGAAACGAGAAGAGCCGAACGGAGCCGACCCCAGCCGAAACGAGAAGAGCCGAGCGGAGCCGAGCCCAGCCGAAGCGAGGTGAGCCGAGCGGAGCCGAGCCCAGCCGAAGCGAGGTGAGCCGAGCGGAGCCGAGCCCAGCCGAAGCGAGGTGAGCCGAGCGGAGCCGAGCCCAGCCGAAGCGAGGTGAGCCGAGCGGAGCCGAGCCCAGCCGAAGCGAGGTGAGCCGAGCGGAGCCGAGCCCAGCCGAAGCGAGGTGAGCCGAGCGGAGCCGAGCCCAGCCGAAGCGAGGTGAGCCGAGCGGAGCCGAGCCCAGCCGAAGCGAGGTGAGCCGAGCGGAGCCGAGCCCAGCCGAAGCGAGGTGAGCCGAGCGGAGCCGAGCCCAGCCGAAGCGAGGTGAGCCGAGCGGAGCCGAGCCCAGCCGAAGCGAGGTGAGCCGAGCGGAGCCGAGCCCAGCCGAAGCGAGGTGAGCCGAGCGGAGCCGAGCCCAGCCGAAGCGAGGTGAGCCGAACCGAGCCGACGGGAACCGAGCGGAGCCGAAACGACAAGAGCCGAACCGAGCCGAGCGGAGACGAGCCCAGCCGAAACGAGAAGAGCCGAACGGAGACGAAACGAGAAGAACTGAACGGAGCCGAGCCTAGCCGAAACGAGATGAGCCGAACGGAGCCGAGCCCAGCTGAACCGACATGAGCTGAACCGAGCCGACGGGAACAGAGCGGAGCCGAGACAAGATCAGCCGAACGGACCCGAGATGAGACTGGCCCACCCGAAACGAGATGAGCCGAACGGAGCCGCGCCCACCCGAAGCGAAATGAGCCGAACCGAGCCGCCGGGAACCGAGCGGAGCCGAAACGAGAAAAGCCGAACCGAGCCGAACGGAACCGAGCCCAGCCGAAACGAGATGAGCCGAACGAAGCCGAGCCCACCCGAAGCGAAGTGAGCCGAGGGGAGCCGAGCCCAGCCGAAACGAAAATAGCCGAACGGAGCCGAACAGAGCCGAGAAGAGCCGAACCCAGCCGAACCGAACCGAGCCCAGCCGAAACGAAAAGAGCCGAACGGAGACAAAACGAGAAGAAACGAACGGAGCCGAGCCCAGCCGAAGCGAGATGAGCCGACCCCAGCCGAGCCCAGCCGAAACGAGAAGAGCCGAACGGAACCGAGGGGAGTCGAAACGAGAAGAGCCGAACCGAGCCGAGGGGAGCCGAGCCCAGCCGAAACGAGAAGAGCCGAACGGTGACGAAACGAGATGAGCCGAACCGAGCCGAACGGAGCCGAGCCCAGCCGAAGCGAGTTGAGCCGAAACGAGAACAGCCGAAACGAGAACAGCCGAACCGAGCCGAAACGCGAAGAGCCAAACGGAGCCGAACGGAGCCGAGCCCAGCCGAAACGAGAAGAGCCGAACGGAGCCGAACCCACCCGAATCGAAATGAGCCGTACCGAGCCGACGGGAACCGAACGGAGCCGAAACGAGTTGAACCGAACGGAGCCGAGATGAGCCGAGCCCACCCGAAGCGAGAAGAGCCGGGCAGAGCCGAGCCCAGCCGAAGCGAGATGAGCCGAACGGAACCGAGCAAAGCAGACATGAGCCGAGTCCAGCCGAAACGAGATGAGCCGAGGGGAGCAGAACGGAGCCTAAACTATATGAGTCGAACCGAGCCGAACGGAACCGAGCAGAGCCGAAATGAGATGAGCCGAATCGAGCCGAGCGGAGCCGTGCCCAGCCGAAACGAGAAGAGCCGAACGGAGCCGAAACGAGAAGAGCCGAACGGAGCCGAGCCCAGCCGAAACGAGATGAGCCGAACCGAGCCGAGCCTAGCCGAAGCGAGATGAGCCGAACGGAGCCGAACCCAGCCGAAACGAGAAGAAACGAAAGGAGCCGACCCCAACCGAAGCGACATGAGCCGAACCGAGCCGAGCCCAGCCGAGCCCAGCCGAAGCGAGATGAGCCGAACGGAGCCGAGCCCAGCCGAAGCGAGATGAGCCGAACGGAGCCGAGCCCAGCCAAAACGAGATGAGCCGAACGGAACCGACGGGAACCAAGCGGAGCCGAACCGAGCCGAACGAAGCCGAGCCAGCCGAAACGAGATGAGCCGAACGGAGCCGAGCCCAGCCGAAACGACAAGAGCCGAACGGAGCCGAGCCCAGCCGAAGCGAGATGAGCCGAACCGAGCCGACGGGAAACGAGCGAAGCCGAAACTATATGAGCCGAACCGAGCCGACGGGAAACGAGCGAACCCGAAACTATATGAGTCGAACCGAGCCGAACGGAACCGAGCGGAGCCGAAACGAGATGAGCCGAATCGAGCCGAGCGGAGCCGAGCCCAGCCGACCGAGAAGATCCGAACGGAGCCGAGCCCAGCCGAAGCGAGATGAGCCGAGCGGAGCCGAGCCCAGCCGAAACGAGATGAGCCGAGCTCAGCCGAGCCCAGCCGAAACGAGAAGAGCCGAGGGGAGCCGAGCCCAGCCGAAACGAGAAGAGCCGAGGGGAGCCGAGCCCAGCCGAAACGAGAAGAGCCGAACGGAGCCGAGCCCAGCCGAGCCCAGCCGAAGCGAGATGAGCCGAACCGAGCCGAGCCCAGCCGAAGCGAGATGAGCCGAACGGAGCAGAGCCCAGCCGAAACGACAAGAGCCGAACCGAACCGACGGGAACCAAGCGGAGCCGAACCGAGCCGAACGAAACCGAGCCCAGCCGAGCGCAGCCGAAACGAGAAGATCCGAACGGAACCGAGCCCAGCCGAAACGAGATGAGCCGAACGGAGACGAGCCTAGCCGAAGCGAGAAGAGCCGAACGGAGCCGAGCCCAGCCGAAACGAGAAGAAACGAAAGGAGCCGACCCCAACCGAAGCGACATGACCCGAACCGAGCCGCCGGGAACCGAGCGGAGCCGAAACGAGATGAGCCGAACCGAGCCGAACGGAGCCGAGCCCAGCCGAGCGCAGCCGAAACGAGATGAGCCGAACGGAGCCGAGCCCAGCCAAAACGAGATGAGCCGAACGGAGCCGAGCCCAGCCGAAACGAGATGAGCCGAACCGAACCGACGGGAACCAAGCGGAGCCGAACCGAGCCGAACGAAACCGAGCCCAGCCGAAACGAGATGAGCCGAACGGAGCCGAGCCCAGCCGAAACGAGAAAAGCCGAACGGAGCCGAGCCCAGCCGAAGCGAGATGAGCCGAACCGAGCCGACGGGGAACGAGCGGAGCCGAAACTATATGAGTCGGACCGAGCCGAACGGAACCGAGCGGAGCCGAAAAGAGAAGAGCCGAAAGGAGCCGAGCCCAGCCGAAGCGACATAAGCCGAACGGAACCAAGCACAGCCGAAACGAGAAGAAACGAAAGGAGCCGACCCCAACCGAAGCGACATGACCCGAACCGAGCCGCCGGGAACCGAGCGGAGCCGAAACGAGAAGAGCCGAACGGAGCCGAGCCCAGCCGAGCCCAGCCGAAGCGAGATGAGCCGAACGGAGCCGAGCCCAGCCGAAGCGAGATGAGCCGAACGGAGCCGAGCCTAGCCGAGCCCAGCCGAAGCTAGAAGAGCCGAACGGAGCCGAGCCCAGCCGAAGCTAGAAGAGCCGAACGGAGCCGAGCCCAGCCGAAGCTAGAAGAGCCGAACGGAGCCGAGCCCAGCCGAAACGAGAAGAGCCGAGGGGAGCCGAGCCCAGCCGAAACGAGAAGAGCCGAGGGGAGCCGAGCCCAGCCGAAGCGACATGAGCCGAACCGAGCCGACGGGAACCGAGCGGAGCCGAAACGAGAAGAGCCGAACGGAGCATAAACGAGATGAGCCGAACGGAGCCGAGCCCAACCGAAGCGAGATGAGCCGAACGGAGCCGAGCCCAGCCGAAGCGAGATGAGCCGAACGGAGCCGAGACCAGCCGAAGCGAGATGAGCCGAACGGAGCCGAGACCAGCCGAAGCGACATGAGCCGAACCGAGTCGACGGGAACCGAGCAGAGCCGAAACGAGAAGAGCCGAACGGAGCCGAAACGAGATGAGCCGAACGGAGCCGATCCGAGCCGAAACGAGAAGAGCCGAGCGGAGCCGAAACGAGAAAAGCCGAGCGGAGCCGAGCCCAGCCGAAGCGAGATGAGCCGAGCGGAGCCGAGCCCAGCCGAAGCGAGATGAGCCGAGCGGAGCCGAGCCCAGCCGAAGCGAGATGAGCCGAGCGGAGCCGAGCCCAGCCGAAGCGAGATGAGCCGAGCGGAGCCGAGCCCAGCCGAAGCGAGAAGAGCCGAACGGAGCTGTCATAAATTGAGACCACAACGGACTATAATCCAATTAAAATTTATTAATTGTAGCAAGTAGGATAGGAGCAAAGAACAGCGCTGGACGGCAGGGGAGTCTGCGCTCCGCCGACTGCCGTAACTAGCACATTCACACCCCTTGTTTTTATAGTTTTAGTCCTTAGGTTTTTAATTATCTCATACATATTACAGAACTTGAGCTCCTGGTTGGTGCTTGCAATCTTCCCGCAACATGTGCATTCTTCAGTTTCTCATATCTTCTTTCTCAATCTTTATCTTGTTCTTTTCGCAGGCACAGTTCTTGTTTGACCTATCTTTGTTTCAAGTGTCGGGAAATTGCTCGTATCCCCCTTTCTCAATCTTTATCTTGTTCTTTTCGCAGGCACAGTTCTTGTTTGACCTATCTTTGTTTCAAGTGTCGGGAAATTGCTCGTATCCCCCTTTCTCAATCTTTATCTTGTTCTTTTCGCAGGCACAATTCCTGTTTGACCTATCTTTGTTTCAAGCGTCAGGAACATTTTCTTCACATTCCTCACAATAATCAGTACACCCCCACACATATCAGTAAAATCGTTAGTACATCCTTATTGCTTAACCCGAGGGTTTAATTAACGGTTAATTGTTACAATATAAAGATGAATTAAAATTAACTGGTTTCAGTAACAAAACGTATTTCCCAATTACTCATTCTTAGCTTTGATAAACAATCTTTGCCCCACATTTATCACAATCCCCCCTTTTTTTTTTATAATCCAATTGTTTATTAAAGCGTATCTTCATATTTATACGCAATCCTTTTTTTACAGTTATCACACTTTGTCCCACAATCACAATAAATTCCCTTTTCTTCCCAACAATCACAACTGATGCCTTTTTGCATAATGCATTCACAATAATTTTCCTCTTCAAGGATGGATCTGATATCATTTTCCATATTGGTACTTACAACATTTAACTTAGTTATTCCGTGTGTTTTAAGTAAAGAAGTTAAAGAGGTAATCCTTGTTAACATCTTCCAATTCCAGATAAACAAAATAACAGAAAAGACTAAACATACTAGTACTAATATTAAAAGAATAATCACAGGGTGTCTTATCATGTTTAGGATGCCTGTGGCAGTGGGTGACCAGCCAAATAAGATATCCCACCAATTATGTGTTGTATCTTCTTTTATCCTTTTCAAGACCTTGTAGATTTTCTCTGTATCATGGTGGACTGTTATTAATGTTTTCTGTCCACTTTCCTTGACATCTTGTAATATTTCGATTAAATCTGTATGAATCATTAATTGTTTTACTAACGAGAGATTCATTCCTATTGGTACAGGAGATAGCTGATGAAACAGAGTGTAGTTGGATTTTATCGGCTGATGGGATGTGACTGGTGCTTGATAAGAGAAGTCACATCCTACAATCTTAGTGAAATTACAAATGCACAAATTAGAATGATTATCAGTCTGGACTACTTCGTATTCTATTGTAAGGGAGTCACAGGCAGTCCTCAAACAAACACAACCGTGGCCAGTATATACGAGTAATGTCTTTTGACTGCTATCTGGATGAATTTCAAAATGGCAAATATTTTGTTCAGTATCCAGACAAATGTCTTGTGCATCAATTGTATTACTTTCACAAATAAATCCTAATTGTGTTCGGGTGATGCAGGAGTCTAAGTTTACAGTTTGCCAGTTCTTATTTATCTTTCGAGCCCATGCTCTGTGTTCAGAGGGGTAGAGCACAGTACCATTATGATTTAACCCTAGGGCAATAATGGGATATAATAAAGATATAGAAGAGTTCCGAATAGTTAACACAAAGGTTATGGTAGTGTTGGTAGAGGAATCATAAGTGAAGTTTACAAGAGTCCACCAAGATTGTAGCTCTCTCTCTAATTTTGTAGCCTTGTCCCAAACAATTTTTCGGATTTCAATGGGGAAAGTGCCTTCCTCCCCTTCTCTTCAACCCACTTTTATCTCATCTCCTAGTTTCCACATACCCCATAACCGATCAACTCCTTCTTTATTATTTCTGTCCCATTGTTGTTGTACCGTACTATTATAGAGAACCACCGTAGCTAAACCTATGTTCTTTATATCTACTCCTCCCATTATTCCGGTGTGTTTCTTTTGGGCTTTTTTCTATGGCTAGTTGCCGGGCTCAGGGGGATTTCCATTTGCTGATTTCATTAACAGAAGTATACCGAGGAGCAGAGAATACTTTGGTTGTATTGTTTTTGGAATACTCCTACCAGTCCTGGGGAAGTTCAGTCACCATTGTTCTTGGGTCCCATTGTTCTGGTTCTTTTCTCCACTGTTTGTTCCTCCTCTGCCTCGCCCGTCGACCCGGTTGCTTCGAGTCACGGGGTGTACCATCTTCTCGGCAGCAAGGGAATTCTTCAGGAGAATAGCCGCTTCGGGTCTCCTACCTATTTATATAGGCCTCCCACTTTGCGGCTTTAACAAATGGGGCAAAGCAAGACACGGTTAGTATTTACCTTCTACACTTTATAGCTGAAATTTCAGCCATAAAGGGGACTGGTTTGTTGGAATGGTAACAATAATATTGGGGAATTATGCCTTTAGTAAAAAATCTCCCACCATTCCCGGGATTCGTAAAGAATCTTTTTGTTCTGCTACCAATTGTCTTAGTTTCTGATTGGTAAAATTTCTTTGTATTTTCCAGCACTGTATACAAACTCCTATCGGAGGATAACCATACTCACAGTGCTTCCATCAATTTTCTCGACAAACTTTGCACCTGAAACAAGCAAATGGAAAGCAATTACAGTTTGGATCATTACCCTTAATTCGAACAAAGATACGCACCCTACTTTCATCTGTATGTCTTTTATATTCTATGTTATGGGGCTGCATAGGCTTAACAGACTCCCTTGGTACACTTTGTAAACTTCTAAATATAATACACAATAAGAGACAAATTAAAAAGCAACAACAAAAACTATAACACTTTTTACACTAAAAGGTAATGCTTCATAATGATCAAACAGAGTCTCTATCATGGTTTATTTCTTCATGATTATCTTGGTGTCACCTGGAGTACTGATTATTTTCCAGTGGGGTCGGGTTACTGGACCTTTAATGCGACTAGCATGAGTCCATCCACGTTCAGCAGTCCGAACGGCAGTTTCTGTAGTAAGTAAAACAAGATAAGGTCCTTCCCAATTAGGTTTTAGGGTTTCCTCCTTCCACATTTTAACCAGTATCTAGTCCCCAGGTTTAAAATTATGAATTTTTAAGTCCAACGGGGGTCGTTGCACAATCAGTCCTTGTTCCCAAAGCTTGTTCCGATGTTCTGCTAATTGCGAAACATATTCATTAATTACACGATCTCGAATTAAAACATTCGTCTGCGGACTTTCAATTCTATAGGACATACCATACACCATTTCAAATGCTGATATTCTTACATCTGCCTGGGGTCTAGTCCTGAGGATTAATAGTGCCATGGGTAGGCATTTAATCCATGATAATTTGGTTTCTATCATTAATTTGGTCAAAATAGTTTTGATTTCTCCATTCATCCTTTCAACTTTTCCCGAACTTTGTGGATGCCATGGTGTATGGTATTCCCACTTAATACCCAAGCTTTCTGTTAGATCTTTAACAATTTTTGACACAAAGTGTGTTCCTCTGTCGGAGTCGATTACATCAGGTACCCCATATCGAGGTATAATGTGTTCAAGTAATACCTTAGTAACTTGGTTTCTTTTCCTATTTGGACCTGATATTCTTGTAAAAGTTCTTCCAGAGCTTGCCCAAATAAGTTAGGAGATTCGGTGAACCCTTGAGGTAGTACTGTCCATCATAATTGTTGCTTGCGACCTGTTTCTATGTCCTCCCATTCAAATGCAAAATAATCACGACTCTCTTCAGCTAAGGGACAGGCCCAAAACGCATCTTTTAAATCAATTACACTACACCATGAGTTATGGGGGCCCAATTTACTTAGCAACGTATAAGGATTAGCTATCACTGGAAACCGTGTAATTGTTCTTTTATTTATTTCTCTTAAATCATGCACAAGCCGATATTTTCCATTTGCCTTTTTTATAGGCAAAATGGGAGTATTAAAAGGTGACATACAGGGTTCCAAAATCCCTTGTGCTAGTAATCGATCTATTTCTGGTTTTAATCCTTTCCGTCCTTCTAAAGATATAGGATATTGCCTCACCCTCACAGGTGTGTGGGGTTCGGAAATTTGAATTTTAAGTAGTGGTATTTCCAGTTTACTTATTGTGTCCGGAGAATACCACACATCTGGATCAATTTGTTCTTGATCATTTACGGTTAAAGGATAAGTAGACACCATTAGCTCTTGATTTTTTACTTTAATTTCCAATTGCAATTCAACAATTAAATCTCGTCTTAGCAGATTAAATTCTGCTTCAGGGACGAGCAAGAGTTCACCCATTCCAAATTTATTTTCTGTTTTAAATATCACATTTTTGATTTTATTTACTTTAAAGGGTTCCCCTTTTTACCCCAATTACTTGTACTTTTTCAGGGGAAACCTTACATCCCTCAGGTATTTGCCGAACAGTCGATTTTTCAGCCCCGGTGTCTACTAAAAAGGTGAACTCTTGTTTATGGGGACTTATTTTTAATTTTATCAAGGGCTCACGATGACTCTGGTCCCCCAAAATGTAGAGCCCCTGACTTTCCTATTCCATTTTTGATATTCCCTCATCCCTAATCCTTTCTCTACAATTCTTTTTCAAATGTCCCATCTTGTTACAATAAAAACACCGTCTTTGTTCCCTCTTCGTTGTCCCATTTTCCTGTCTTGCTCCAGAAAACCTATATCCCCCGCCTTGATCCCTGCGACCTTCTCTTACTGCCGCTACCATCATTCTTACTTGCCTTTTACTACTTTCTTCTTCCCGCCTTACATAAACTTTCTGAGCCTCCCTTAATAATTCATCCAATCCCCTATTTTGCCAGTCTTCTAACTTTTCAAGTTTCTTTCTAATATCCTCCCATGATTTTGCCACAAACTGAGTTTTAAGAAGTGCCTGTCCAACAGGATCATCTGGATTTACCCCAGAATATAATTGAAGTGCTTTCCTTAAGCGTTCCAACCACTCGGTTGGACTTTCATCTTTCTTTTGCATTTCATTAAATGCCTTATTGATGTTTTGACCACGGGGTACTGCTTTTCTAATCCCCTGGATTACTATAGTTCGCAAGTCTTGCATATGAGTTCTATGACCTGGGTCTTTTATTATTGACCCAGAGGTTTAGCTGCTGTCTTACCCAGTCTTCTTTTGACCCGTAGACCGGCCAAAAGATTTCTTTAGAAATCTTCTTCCCTCCCCATATCTTAGTACAATATTTTATCATTTTATCATTTTCTGCTTATCTTTCCCTAGAGTTCCAGGGAGATATCTCCAATTGTCTAAGAGATGTGCCAGAGGGGTATTCTTAGGTACTGTGGGTACCCTTCCCATGGGAGTCGAAGGCTTGCTGCCCTTCGCCCCCATCTTCTGGAATATCCACAAACACACACTCAGTCGCTCCCCTTGTTCCTGGCCCAGTCCCTCGCGGGAGTTGGGAAACGCAGTACTTAAGGGTCCACACTCGCTTGGTTCAGTATGTCGAACCTCTCACTCGTTATATTCCAGGAAACCCAATCCCGCCCGAACGGCTAACCCGCGAACAAATTCGCAATATACTCACACGTCCCTGCGTCTTCGTCCGGACTCCCGTGCACAGAATTTTTATGGGATTTTACCGGTTCTCCCTTTGCTCTCTATCCTAGAATTTAGGTTCGTCGGTAAGGTTGAAGTAAGCTGTTGGTCGCGGGGCCGCGGAGTATCGCGGGGCGCCTCCCCGGAGGACCAAAGCCCACCGTTCCTTATCCGAGTCACGGCACCAGAATTGTCATAAATTGAGACCACAACGGACTATAATCCAATTAAAATTTATTAATTGTAGCAAGTAGGATAGGAGCAAAGAACAGCGCTGGACGGCAGGGGAGTCTGCGCTCCGCCGACTGCCGTAACTAGCACATTCACACCCCTTGTTTTTATAGTTTTAGTCCTTAGGTTTTTAATTATCTCATACATATTACAGAACTTGAGCTCCTGGTTGGTGCTTGCAATCTTCCCGCAACATGCGCATTCTTCAGTTTCTCATATCTTCTTTCTCAATCTTTATCTTGTTCTTTTCGCAGGCACAGTTCTTGTTTGACCTATCTTTGTTTCAAGTGTCGGGAAATTGCTCGTATCCCCCTTTCTCAATCTTTATCTTGTTCTTTTCGCAGGCACAATTCCTGTTTGACCTATCTTTGTTTCAAGCGTCAGGAACATTTTCTTCACATTCCTCACAATAATCAGTACACCCCCACACATATCAGTAAAATCGTTAGTACATCCTTATTGCTTAACCCGAGGGTTTAATTAACGGTTAATTGTTACAATATAAAGATGAATTAAAATTAACTGGTTTCAGTAACAAAACGTATTTCCCAATTACTCATTCTTAGCTTTGATAAACAATCTTTGCCCCACATTTATCACAGAGCCGAACCCACCCGAATCGAAATGAGCCAAACGGAGCTGAGCCCAGCCGAAGTGAGATGAGCCGAACGGAGCCGAGCCCAGCCGAAGCGACATGAGCCGAACCGAGCCGACGGGAACCGAGCAGAGCCGAAACGAGAAGAGCCGAATGGAGCCGAAACGAGAAGAGCCGAAGAGAGCCGAAACGAGAAGAGCCGAACGGAGCCGATCCGAGCCGAAACGAGAAGAGCCGAGCGGAGCCGAGCCCAACCGAAGCGAGATGAGCCGAACGGAGCCGAGCCCAGCCGAAGTGAGATGAGGCGAGCGGTGCGGAGCCGAAACGAGAAGAGCCGAGCGGAGCCGAAACGAGAAGAGCCGAGCGGAGCCGAAACGAGAAGAGCCGAGGGGAGCCGAGCCCAGCCGAAGCGAGAAGAGCCGAACGGAGCCCTGCCCAGCCGAAGCGAGATGAGCCGAGCGGAACCGAGCCCAGCCGAAGCGAGGAGAGCCAAACCGAGCCGACGGGAACCGAGCGGAGCCGAAACAAGACTTGCCGAGATGCCGTAACGCGCTTTGATTGCCCGGCAATAGCTGGAGCCCACCGACGCACGCCACCACGCATGCGCCCCTCCCCAACGCCACTTCCCACCTTCGGTCACCGGTCAGCAGGATCCGCATCCCCGTAACGATCCTCTTCGGAGCATCAGCTGGATGAGGGACGACTGACAGCTCAGACCAGGAGAGACCAGACACAGGCGGCAACTACTTACTGGGGGCACAGGGCTTACGTTGCCCTGCCCTTTCCCCACTCGCAGCCCGGGCAGTCATCTTCATCGCCTCCGTTCCAAAAAGCACCCGAGTGGCTGGAGCGTTTACAGCAGTCAAGTGCAAAGAACAGACCATTCGCGTGGTCGCTTCTGTCCCTGCCCCCCCACCCCCCGTTATCTAGAGAGGAGAAGCAGCACAGGGAGCCTGCAAACGGCAGGGGGGAGGGGGGTTGTCCCCTGGACCAAGCCCCCAGGGACTGCTGTATCCCTCTGCATGTGGCATCAGGGTTGCGGGAGTGACAGCAGCCAGTCAACAGATGCTGGCGACAGATTTTAAAACCAAAAAATAACGCCTGGTTCAGCTGACAGCCTGAAGGCAGGCCACAAGAGACCCAAAGCTGCTCTGTGCCAGAGGGGCAGCTCTGTTCAGCAGGAAACGCCGCGTCCCAGCGCACCAGATGCCAGCGGCCCACCTGCAAGCGAGCGATACCCTGGCCACCCTGGGGCTCAGTTGGGGTGGGCGCACCTTTCCTCACCTCCGTGCCGTCAGAACTCTCCTCTCCCAATCCTGCGCGCACGCAAGGCTTCTTCTGCGGGGTTTGTCTCTTACTGAAGAGACGCTGCACGGTGTTACTTACCGCCCCGCCCTCCGGCATGCAAAGGAAGCAGCCGTGAAGCAGGGATAGCAAAGAGGCCTGTCGGGATATTAGTAGTCCTCAGCAGATGACCGTAGAGCCCTCGAGGTTCCATCTTTGCTCCCTACAGGAGCGTGGCTCCGCACTCCTTGCCGCTCCCGCCGGCAAGCGACGCAATTGCCCTTTGCTGCCTGCAACAGGCAGTACCTGCACGGCCCCAGTACTGCTGCTTACAGAGCGAGAGGCGCTCGCTATAAAGCGGCAATGAAGAACAAGGACGGCCCGTCAAGATGGCAGGACGAACATAGAGAGCCTCCAGCATTAGCCAGGCGGGGCTTGCAACTCACCTTGTGTCGTGGTTTAACGCCAGCCAGCAACAAAGCCCCACGCGACCGCTCACTCGTTCTCCCGCTCCCAGTGGGACGTGGAGACAATCGGAAGGGCGAAAGTGAGAAAACTTGTGGCTTGAAACGAAAACAGTTTAATCATTTAAAAGAAACAACAACAACAACTTGTAAGGAAAAGAAGAAAAAAAAACCGACAGAGAATGGGGTGCAGGCAGCATGCCAGGGGTCTGGAGCCTGACGGATGATGGGGGGGGGTGGAATATGGAGGAGGGAAAGGAAGCGGGGGGGGACGGGGGGGACACGGGACAGGAGATAGAAGAGCAGGGGATGCGGGGGGAAACAACTCGCGTGGGTTAAAAGCTCGCATGGGTGAAGGGGGCGGGCTGGAGCAGCGGGGGGCATATATGGGGGAGAAACACACGCCAGGGAGAGGGTAGGTGAGGGTACAGAGGTGCACGGGGGGACACGGGTGGGGATGACCTACCCCAGGAAGTCCACCCAGGATGATCCACAGCAGGTAACTCACCTGGGATAACCCGCAACAGAGCATCCACACCAGATAATCCACGCTGGGAGGACCCCCAGCAACGCCCCTCAAACTGCTTGTGCTTCACCCCCAATCTTCCCCAAACTGGGGAGTTTTTTGCTTTTTCAAAATACTCAGTTTGGGGTGTGTTTCAGTGCTTTTCCACAACATAAAAAGGGGTGATCTTTCGGTTGTGGGTTTGTGCATGAAAATGGGGTGGGTTTTTTGCTTTCCAGCTGCACCAATCCAGGCGGATTTGGCTTTCCCAGGAGTCCCAAAGTCGTTTGTTTCTTTCCGTTGCAGACCCAGAATCAGGGGGTTTGGGGTTGTCCTGGTTTCGGCTGGAATAAAGTTCATTTTCTTCTGACTAGCTGGTACAGGGCCATTTTGGATTTAGGGTGAGAATAATGTTGACAACACCCCGATGCTGTAGTTGTTGCTAAGCAGTGTTTATACTAAGTCAGGGACCTTCCAGCTTCTCATACCGCCCTGCCAGCAGAGGCTGGGGGTGCACAAGAAGAGTCGCTGAGCTAAAGCAGGATTCCAGGTAAACAGGTCAGCTTGAAATACACCACCTCCTTTAAAAGTTAAGAGCGATTTGAACACTTAAAATCAGCATTTAGGCTAATCGATACCATTTTGAACACCTTCTTAGCATACAAGTAAACACTCTTGCCGGTGTTGGAAAACGTCTCCTCCCTTCCTTACAGCACTGCTGCAGGGAGATAACCCTGGGAGGCTGCGGGACGAGGTCGTACGCAATCAGAATCTACGCTTACGGATCCACTGCAACAGCTACAGCCCTTGCGCTGCTGCTGCTGCTGCTTTGCATCTTGCTTGTTTGGTGAATAAAGCTGAAAGTGAAGTGGAAAACTCCAAAGAGCAAAATGAAAAATAAAGAATAAATCTCAATAATTCACTTTACACTAAAAAGGCGTGCCCATGTTTATATACGTCCAATAAAAATACTTATACTGTGAAAGTATTTGATTTTCCTTTTCCATCACCTTAACTTGCACAGCTCTGAATTCATACCATTAAATTATCTCTCTCCAAAGTACACAGTTATAATGGGACTAGGGTTTTTTGTGCGTGTTACAGAACGTGGAGGGACACCTGGCCAGCTGAGCTGCCCAAGAGAGGTGCTACTGAACTGCCAAGGAAACGCACCATTGAAAGCCAGACAGAAAGAAAGTACTTCAGAGCACTCCGTCAAAACATCAGGAAAAAAACCCCATAACATTCAGTTGCCTCTCTTTTTAAACGTTTAGAAAAATACCTAAACTGCTTACATACACCTAACAAATCATATACTACAGCTATTTGGCAGTTGCAGTTTAAACAATGCAAGTCAATTTGTAAAATCCCCAGTGCTGCAATACCTCAGACAACCAAAAACGACTGGCGGGTTTCCTAATGCTTTTGGCAGTACTGAAGCATGCAGAGCAACACGTTTTCATGTTGTCTCAACTGTTACAACTGAGAAACCAAAGACCAGTGATGCCATCAACTTTAGGAAGATGGGCTGTGCTTGGGGCTTTGGAAGGAAATTGAGTTGTTTTTTTTTTCTTTTTTTAAAAGAGAGTGAAAAGTCTCGTTACTGATGACTTCTACTGTCAAGTTGATCACCTCTGAATATCCACTCTGACGGGAAGTTCATAAAACAAAATTTCTTTGAGAGAGAAAGACTTCCATTTTGGAAAATCTCTTTCCAACTGAAGTCAAAATTACACACTGTAGGTTAAAGGAAAAAATACATTACTGAAGCAGTAACTCATCAAAAACACCTCAGGACTCACTGTCACTAGTTACAAGGCTACTAATGCTTCCTGGGAAAGCCTGGAAAACACACAGATGCGACGCCCGTTTTGTCCTGTTTTGTCCACGTCTCTTCTTTGACCTTGATTGCTTTTAGTACAGATGCTAATTATCTCCGTAACGTTTTTGAGTACTACTATAAGATATTAAAAAAAAAATCATTGACTGTAAAAGCATAAAGCTTTTATCATGAAAACAAAGTCTGTTTCTTCAGAACAGCTGAACTCTTACAAACAGTTTCTTCCCTCTTTTAGGACAAAATTAGTTTCACAGTATCATTTACTAGCAAGCACACAGAAACAGAAGATTATGCTTTCAGGAAGAGAAAATACACTGAGGGAAGTAAACTTTGTATAGGTGTAACATGCTCCGGAACAGAACTTATTTTTAGTATTTGTGTTAAAATATTTCATGTAAAAAAAAGTAGAAGGAGACTTGGCACACTCTCAACGTTAAAGTCCGTACCGCAAGTACCTTTGGAAAAATGCAGACACACATCGTAGGCGTACCTTGTACTTGCAGGCCACTACGGAATCTTTCCATCTGTCTCGTACCGTCACGGCAGAAGAAAGGGCAACCACGGCGAAACGGTGCCAGCTGACATCCAGCTGAGAGAAGAAAAAAAAACATTAGCACAAAGCTGGGTAGGAATCCAAAGCTGCCTTTTTTTTGTGAAGGTTTGTGAAGACAGTACGACTGAGCGGAGGAAAAAGTATTTTTGCGTCATCTTCGGTACAGCTGTTGACACAGGCCACTAGAGCTTTTGCATGTTTCAGACAACTGTGCCTTTTTTTTTTTTCCTTTCTTTTTTGACTCACTGGCAACTTTACTTTCACTAGAACTCACTTTCCTAGATACACACAGGTGACACACATAGAGACCTACCTACATTTTCTCAAGCCTTAGTATAGCCGAGCCTTCATCACCCTATACGTCCCAAGTTGAGTATTTTTGCTAAAGAGCACAGTAACACATCTGTCCTTGTGAACTGCCTCGTTGCAAAAAAGGAATCATTTTTTCCAGGCCGTTGCTCCAAACGGGCAAGATCTTTTAAAACTGCAGTTGTGCCACCAAATCCGCTCAGGGTCCCTCCTAGCTTTTGACCGCCCTGAGATTTAACAGGCACACGCTCCATTCCATCTTCCAACAGCAAAAATACGTTAACGCTCTCGGACCCAGAGTGCAACCCTACGGATGTCCACGCACACACCCTGCCGTTTTGATGAGGAGCCACTGAGCACCCCTGCGAGCACAGCTGCACGCGCCAGATCGGTTTCCCCTACGCCCCGAGTTACCGGTTCCGGTGAACGTAGTTTCTGACGCTTTAAACCGAAAACCGTATCTCGATGCTTCGCCACAGTAGAAACGACCCATCGCCAGAACGCTACAAAAACGCAGTAACACCAATTGCAAACCCACAGCAGCAACAGCTCCAGAAATATTTAGTCTAGGAACAAAGGAGAAAAACAAAACAGCTTCATCTCATGCACAGGGGAGCGGCAGGCAGAGAAAAGGGTCGGCATTCTGAGCCCTTACAGAAAACGGGCATTCTCCTTCCGAGAACATGTGTCTCATAGGTCTTGCAAGACGAGGCTTCCCAGGCACGGAGCCTCGCTCGCTTGCACACTATGTGGCCGTACCGCACCGTCGGTGCTGCATACGGACCCTGCGGACTACAAAGAGGGATCCTTCCACACGCGGAGAGGCAGGCTCTCTCTTGCCTGCAGCGGGAGGCAGCTGCCGGCCGGCCAGCCTTCCATTTCTTCTTCTCTACCTTTCTGTGGCCTCTCCAGCTTCAGCCGCAGCAGCTCCTGCCCGCAGCCGGTAAGCGCCCCGCCTGTCCCTTCGTGCTCCCGCGCCGCGAGGAGAGGGAGGCCGGGCAGAGACAGCCCGTGCGAGCTTTCCTTGCCGGCGGCGTTTCCTCACCGGGAGGAAGCAACGAGCGCGGCGGCCCCTCCCGCCGGTGCCGCATTGCCGTTACCGTCGGACGGCACGTGCAGGACCGCGGCAGCCCCGCGCACTCGCAGCCTCCGAGCTGCAGTACCGAACATTGGTCGCGGGGTGGCAGCGGCGAGCGCTTGGCACAACGCGCCAGCGCGCATGCGCGGCACCCCAGCCGCAGTACGGAACTCTGCTCAATAGGTGGCGGAAGAGAGCGCAGGAGAAACGCGCCGCTACCGCGCATGCGCGGCTCACGAGCTGCTGTACCGCGTTTTGGTTGCCAGGCAACAGCAGGAGGGCGGCAAAAGCCGCCACCGCGCATGCGCGGCTCCCGACGGCCAGGGCCGCGTTTTGGTTGCCAGGCAACAGCAGGAGCGCCGTAAACCGTGTCGCCGCGCATGCGCGGTGGCAGAGGCGTCGTGTCGCACTTTAGTTGCCAGGCAACAGCGGCGAGCGCCGTAAAAGGCACACCGCGCATGCGCCCGTGCCGAGCTGCCGTAATGCGCTCCGGTTGCTGGGCAACAGCACGAGCGCCGTAAACCGCGTCGCCGCGCATGCGCGGTGGTCGAGGCGTCCTGTCGCGCTTTGGTTGCCAGGCAACAGCGGCGAGCGCCGTAAAAGGCGCATCGCGCATGCGCGGTTGCCGAGCCGCCGTAACGCGCTCCGGTTGCTGGGCAACGCCAGGAGCGACGCCGCGCATGCGCGGTTGCCGCGACGCCGTGTCGGAGCTCCGGCGACTCGGGGGAAGGCGCCCGTTGGCCGCGCCTGGGGGGTGCCCGCCTCCGTCCCCTCCTCCCTTCTATCGGCTCTCGGGGAACTGCCCGGCGCTGCCTTGGCCCGGCTCGCCTCCGGCGGACCGGGAGCCTGCCGCGGCGGCCGCTTCGCAGCTTCCCGTCCCGCCAGCCCCCGGCGGCCAGGAGGCACCCCTCGCCACCGCCACCGCCGGAGCGGATCGCTCGCCTCACCCGCGGGCCCGGCGCTCGCCCGCTGCCGCCGAGACCCGCGCCCTGCGCGCCGCCACGGTGCTCCCGGACGGCGCGCCGGAGGGCTCAGAGCCGGCGCGCGAACGCCGGGCTGCAGTACCACACTTTGCCCACAAGGCGGCAGCACCCGACGCGGCGGCGCTGCTGCGCACCTGTGCGGTGCCGGCGCTGCTGTTCCGCGCTTTGCCCGCTGAGCGCCCGCCCACACCGCGCACGTGGGGCGGCACCGGCGTTTCCTTACCGGGAGGAAGCAACGAGCGCGCCGGCACTCTCCCCCCGTGCCGCACTGCCGTTACCGTTGGACCACGGTGGCACCCGTTACAGGGGCACCACCGCGCCTTTGCAGCCTCTGAGCTGTAGTACCCCATTTTGGTCGCCGGGCAGCAGCATCCCCACAACGATCCTCTTCGGATCATCGGCTGGATGAGGGATGACTGACAGCTCAGCCCAGCAGAGACCAGACACAGGCGGCAACTACTTACTGGGGGCACAGGGCTTACAATGAAGAACAAGGACGGCCCGTCAAGATGGCAGGAGGAACATAGAGAGCCTCCAGCATTAGCCAGGCAGGGCTTGCAACTCACCTCGTGTCGTGGTTTAACACCAGCCAGCAACAAAGCCCCACGCGACCGCTCGCTCGCTCCCCCGCCCCCAGTGGGACGGGGAGACAATCGGAAGGGCGAAAGTGAGAAAACTCGTGGCTTGAAACGAAAACAGTCTAATCATTTAAAAGAAACAACAACAACAACAACTTGTAAGGAAAAGAAGAAAAAAAAATGACAGAGAATGGGGTGCAGGCAGCATGCCAGGGGTCTAGAGCCTGACGGATGATGGGGGGTGTGGGGTGTGGAATATGGAGAAGGGAAAGGAAGCGGGGGGGGGACGGGACAGGAGATAGAAGAGCAGGGGATGCAGGGGGAAACAACTCGCGTGGGTTAAAAACTCGCATGGGTGAAGGGGGCGGGCTGGAGCAGGAGATGGGGGGTACATGGGGGAGACACGGACGTAGTGGGGAGGGTAGGTGAGAGTACAAAGGTGCATGGGGGTGTACTAAAACCAGATGTGCTGCTTCACAGAAATACGGTCCCACCTGAATTCAGTAGGGTTTCTTCTGCTCTTAAACATTAATCAGGCATTTAAAAGCTTCAGTAGACTTGTAAACTCAAACCTCTGACAATTTATGTAGTCTTATCATTTCTGATATCCAGGATATGTGAAAATAAAACTTTTAGTTCTACAGTTTTCACTGAGAATGATATGTGTTAATCTAAATCACACAAAGTGAATAATATCATGTTAGCCATGTAGCCTTTATTAAGTGGTTGAAATTAACTTCTCAGGATCTTTTAAGCTTCTAAGCGTAAAATAATTAGTGTAGCTTACAGATGTGGAAGAGAAATATTTTGGTATCATAACCAAAGTAGTCTTCTCCTCTATGAACGGCAACGCAATCTGTAATACTGCATCAACACTTCAAAACCCATTCTGTCTCTCCCCTTTTCTCATCCAATGTTTTCTTTTAGATATTTCAAGAAATTCTTTGTCTATCCCATAAAATGAGAAGTAGATTATCATGGAAGAGCTCCAAAGATAAAAAGTTAATGCATTAGACTAGCTGTGATACAAAAATTATTTGAGATACATTTATGTGTGACGTTCTGATGAATTATCTAGTTGTTTACAGTTGCTCGGACTTCTCTCAGTAGTAACACACTGGCAATGTGCATGAACACAAGAAACTATTCATGGGGCATATTCATCCTTTATGCAGTTAAATGAAGTTTTTAAATCACAAAAAGATTTGGCTGTTATACAGTCTGTTTAAATTACACGATAGTAACCCAAACCTCAAGACCATGTCTTTCATACTTTGCTCTGTTTCAGAATAATCTCAGCTTGCAAAGCAGATCAGTTTTCTGTAACACAGATAACCAAGGTTCACACAGTCAGACTTTTCATTTAGAAGGGCACAGAAAGAATCATAAAGAGACCAAGTATCTTTTCCTTAAACATCGTGTTTACAGACAGCTATGTTACCTCAAAGTGCTATGAAAATTACTTTCTCTAAAACTATGTTCCATTTATTATTCCTTTTTTTTCTGAAAACGATCTCATAGCTTAATCCTTATAGTAATTTTTTCAAGTTTTCATTTTTTCTAATGAGTATCAACACATGAAAACTCTAAATAGTTTAAGCAAAGTCAGTATTTGCTACAGTTGCACTTGATCCAACATCCCATTTTTTTTTCCAACAAGAAAACAAGTTTCAACCAAGTTTCTTTCAAGAGCCATACAGAAGGAGAAAGTACAGATTCTGCTCTGTCTGCTAACAAGTAGGTGAAGGAGCTGCTACCGATTTGAAAACTATATAGGCTCTGCTGTGCCAATTTTGAACTGGGGAAGAAAAACAGCCCTTCTTGTTTCAATATTTAGGTCCGCTTTTTCTCATTTGCAAAGTAGATCCATTGCCTTGGGAGCCTGACTAGAATTACCTGGAACAAACATTATTTTTGCATAGGATCTGTTTCTTAGCTGAGAAAACAGTCACTATGTCTTCATAATAATACTACATGATTTCATCAACACATTTCTGTCTCAAGGGGCCCAGTTCTATTTTATTTTCTAGTAACACATTATCTATCTAATTCCCGTCTCTGACTTCAGAGATAAGCAGCATACAATTTCTTCAATGTCTGCTTATCACATGAGGAAGTCAACAGACCTCTTTTCACAGTTACAAGCAGTTTTCAAAGATGTGACAGTTTGCTCCAGTCATCAGCTGACCCTGAACAAGTTGGAAAATACAAAAGGATCAATAAATGTGAGAAAGACCTTTGGTATTAGAGAACCCAGACAAACTGGTGTGGCTTTCTTCCCTATTGATTCAAAAAGAACGCTGTTTGACTGCTGCTCATACTGATAATCCACAAATTATTTGCTACTCTTTTTAGCCAAGGGCTAAGGCAGTACCATCAGCAACTTCATAATATACCCTGAAACAAAAATCAGATATTACAGCTCCAAGTCTGAGGAAACAGCACCAATGATTAAGACACCTGTAACATGGAAGGCATGGTAAGTGGCAGTTGTATAAGGCGCTAGTAATTTATCAGGGCTCTCTTTCAAATGCTGACATTTCCTGTGACTTGGATTTTGCCTATTATTATGAGTTCATTACATCACCTATCACACAAGTGTAACTTTGTTAACTTTGAAATAAAAGCTGCTAGACAATATACAACACAAAGTTAGACAAGCGAGGGAAGTACACAGTGATTTCACAGGCAATCTGGAATTGGTCTCCTGACTTTAATTCCTGACTTTGAAAACGTCTCTCCAAACGATTTACCATCTTTCACTAAGATCCAGCAGCAGTTCTCTCCTGTGCCTCATGCTTTTCTTTAGTCAACCAAAGCCCATGGAGCTGCGCTGCAAGCTTGAAGACCAGTATGCCAGCTTCATGTCCTATTTCTGTCACCTGGTTTTTGGGTACTGTTTCTCGCTAATCAAAAGGCCCAGTGATTCCTCATCACACATCACACCTGAGTTAGTGCAGCCAAACATTATTTTTTGCAGCACTACATTTGCACAGATTAGCTGTTGAACCCTCCAGATGATGTACTGCTTTTCAAGAAGGGTGTAGTATAACTGGTGAGAGTCTACAGGAAGTCCAAGAAGGTGCTCAATGATGTACAAAAGTCGGACTTCAAAGTATAAATTGAAAAACAGCTGCTTAATCTGGAAAGGGCAATACTAAAGAGAAACAACGTTTAAACTCTAAAAGGTAGCTATAAAGAAAAACTTTTGTGTACATCCACTGCACACAGAACACGGAATAATGGGGCTTAAATTACAACCTGAAAAATTTAGGGTATGTAGCAATCTCTGCAACAGTAGTAATAATTACAGGAAATGTTTAAAAATAAATTAGGCAAGCATTTGTCAAGAATGATACAGAAAGTTGATCATTCACCTTTAGAATGAGAGCAACATTAGACTATCTTTAAAGGTTCTTCTTTCCCCATTGCTGTCCCTCTGTGTATTTCTACCCTCATCAAACACAAGCATCATCCCCAGCTGTGCACTTACAATTATATATGCATATGCACATGTCTACATATGCAAATTTATTTCTTAATTACACACAGTTGAAGGAGATTACTCATAGGTAAGCCAATTTACATAAACAGCATTTGAAAGTTAAACACCTCAGCTTCTTGCAAAACATTAGCCCAACAGAACACTGGGAGCGGTATGTAAATCCTTATTCCAAAACTGTGTTCTCTTAAATCTCATGAAAACCATTTCTAATATAAAGCCTAACTTGTCTATTTTCTGACATTCCCCTTCTCTGTCATCAGGTACTTGTTAGACAGTAAAACAACTGACTGGGGGCAAACACCATAAGTAGCAAAAGAGCTGACTTCTGTAGCAGTTGCATATCACATCTGAATAAACGTTAGTTTAGTGGGTATATAGGTAGATACACATTCATAAATGCACAAGAACTGAAAGGAGTAATCTGTAACTGGTAGACTAAGAACTCTACAATAGCACACAACGTAAATCAACATGCATCTACAGGGAAGGGAAGTACAGAAACATCCTTCTGGATTAAAAAAAAAATATGCTGCAATGGTAGGAAAAGGTACTTGGAACGCATTACTTGCAATCCACTGAAACAATGTCTGCAACAGCAGTAAGAACATTGGCAAACTACCTTCTCTGTTCCATAGTGCCTTGAAACCAATATTGCATTGTCTGTTGCCAGTTGCCATTAGCAAACAAAGGCATTACAATCAGTAGAAGCGTGTAGGGCACCAAAAATGAAACTTTTGAATATGTCACATACAAGGCCCTCATTCTCATTACAGTCTACAAGGTTACACAATTGTAAAATAACTTGTGAGAATGAGAATCCTGAAGTCTGCCTTGGGTTAAATAAGTTTTAAAATTGCGTTTTGTTTTGTTTTGTTTTCCCAAGGGTTTTAGAAATAAAAGCATCTTGGTAAAGTGATTCTCACACACTGCACAGACACACACAGTGTTTCTCCCGCTGAGAGAAGAGTATCAAAATACTCTTATCTATATGGTAGACAGAGTGACCGAGGTCACAGGAGAATCTCTGCTTTTCCACTAATTACAAGCAACAGGCCAGCTGCTTTGTGTCTCCTATGCAGCCAGAGCGTGCAGTCGCCTGATAACTTGTTCTGAGCTATTGCATTTTAATCACACATACATGTGGGAATACCAAGCTGACTGATTAGGTTTATCAGCCAAAATAGTTTACAGCAACACAATAGCTTATAGCAATTCAGGAAGCTTAACATTGAATCTAGTGGAATTTAGGTACATGCTTATATGGTTTGATGAACAGAACTTTTATAAATGAAAAGGAAACAATAGAACTTATTTATATGTGACTTCAGAGCATACAAAAGGTATAGTCTGCAAACCAGATATCAATTATTAGCAATATTTACCTGTTCAAAGGGCATCATGTAATGTCTCAGACTCAACAAGCATAAACTGACAGACTGTTATGATTTGAAAATTTTACAAAAGTTCTAATAATGTACCCAAAATGGAGGTGTTTCAGTGTTTGGGCTAGACTCATTGTCTCCAGTAAATACGTATCTTAATTCTAACACAGGATAAAAACTGATTTATAAATTTCCTCTTGTAAAAATGAAACTGTTCCAATTACACTGTTCACTCATATTTAAGATATTAAACAGTGCAAATAAGAAGTAACTTTAACCAATCCCTCCCACCCAGCTACAAACCATGACCATACACAGTCCTTGCAGACTACACAAGACCCTGTTTCATTCCAGCCATATCATTAGCATAAGCTGTGCAAACCCATTTAAATCAACAGGTTTTTCAGGCATAAAGGCAGAATCCAACAGCAGTTAAACCACTTCTTACAACTGACAATGTAAAACTTCCATCACTGATGATAGCACCATAACAAAAAAGAATGGGTCTTTATTGTCTTTAATGAACTTGAGGGGCTGCAAGAAACCAGTGAAGTTACGAGCATGGATTCTGTAATGTCACTATCAGCATAATTTCCAGATCAAAGATCCAGCCTCCTGTTAAGATGATCAATATAATTTTGATTTCAGAGGACAAGTCATCACAACACTACATTAGGTAGAGTATAAAACCTTATCATCAGATTCTCAGCTAGTTTAAGTCAATGTATTCCGCTGAAGTCAATGAAACCAAACACACTACCATACGAAAGAGATCTTTCAGTGTGCCTCAGACCTGGAAAACTATCTTGAAAAATTTCCATTTTAACACTTTTAACACAAATTCTCTGCATTTCCCACGATCTCTCAACATTGAGCAGTAGTAAGACCCTAACATTTACTTACAATATATTTCTTGCATAACATTAATTTTTATTTTAATTTTAAAAGGGGCAACTAATAAATAAGAATTTCGTAGCTACTCACAAATATCAATAAGCAAATACATTTGTTCCAAGATTTAAATTACTTGTATAACTTAAAGACTATCAAAGGTCTGTAAAGTAAAATAGATACATTTACTTACTAATGTAGGAAACTACAGACAAACTTCAGGAAATGACCAAAGGTGCAGAGGATAGGCTAATAGGCTAAGGTAGAAAAATAAAAAAACAAAACAGGAGTTCTACAGAAAAATGAGCGAGCAGCCCACAGCATTGGCAGACAACAGACTTTTTATCCCCGCTTCCTCCACCCATTCTTCTTCTCCCCTCCCCCCCCCCCTTTTTAAAGGAAGTAATTTTTCTGTTGTGAAACATTTTGTCAATGATGTAGTGGAGGACAAAAGTTTAAATGAGTTCAAGAGAGGATTAGCCGAATTCGAAGACATGTGGCAACACAACTGCTATAGAAAGGATCTGCATCATGGTGAAATGCAAACAGCTACTCTGATAATGACACATTATTATTCACTAAATTTGCCTTTTACCCTGTTGTATAGTTACTAATGTTGAAAAGAGTCACTGCTGTGCAAGAAACTAAAACTTACAGCGCTTTATGCTTTGAGAGAACTGTGGCCCATCAGCTCATGGCTGTGAAGTCTTACAATTTAATGTGTTTCATTTGCACACCAAAAAGTTCTGAGGTGGACTGCTGACTGTATTCCATAAACTTTACTTATTTGCCTTTAACTGTTGCTCCAAATATTTTAAAGTCATCTTAAAATAGGTTACTGGTTTGATTACCCTTCATACAAAATCCTCCTTCAAATATACATTTCTCTTTTTTCAGATTTAAAGCATGAGCAGAAATCACACCTGCATAATCACTGAAATCAGTGCCTATTTTTTGATATACTTTAGCAGCATCAGAATTCGTCCTCAAGTATCGTTCATAAAGCAAATGCTTCATTCTTCAAAACTTTTTTTAGCAAATGTTAGTAATGTTGCACCACAGACTCTCACGCCCAGTCACACATGTTCTTCCTGAGACTGTTATGCAGCTTAGTATTTTAAAAATCACCATCCTAACTGTATACTTGATACTGGTTCTCCCCTTTTTAAAGTCTGATGTTAAGGAAATGCTGCAAGTACTACAAAACCAGGCAGACTTGCTTGTTCTTGCCAAAGAGAAAAAGGTTAAGCATTATTAAAAAATAAGACTATTGCCTATCTTTAAGTAAGTATCCATAAAGCTATGAACATGAACTGTATGGTGGCTCATTAGCATCAATATTTGAACATGGCCATGCAAAATGTCCTTCAGTTAAATTTCAAACTCTATGAAATAATTGCTGGGCAATTCCCCAAGGATAAAACATCTATTAAAAGCCAACAGTAAGCCAGAAATCTCTTTCCATTTCATATGGTAAAAAAAAATATAGTGAATCCTGAAAAAAAGAAATAGATATTAGACAGGGAAAGACTACATAGTTACAGGGCAAGTAATGAAACATTTACTGTTGTGATTTCTTTTTTTATTTAAGTCATCACAATAGTTAGACAAACATGGAAACATTTGCAACAGCAATACTTGGGTCACTTTAAAATCTTGGAAACACTGAAATACAGGTCAGCAAAAACTAATGATGTGGGGAGGGCACTTTAGGTCTTATTATTTTCATACACATTCACACACACGCACACACACGTATCTATATACACACACTCCACAACTCCAAAGAGCTATCTTAACAATGTCTGCAAGGCAACTGAAATAGTAGGCAGAAAGGAACCATATCCATACTAAGACAGTTAGCTGTGTCATAAAACTGAAGATCACTGCAACCAGTGCCATCTTAAAGAAGAAAAAAAACAACCAAAAAACCTGAAAGGAATCATCACTGTGCATGTCATAAGCATGAAGTTATTTTAACCTGATGACTACCCTGCTCTAAACTTTAAGCATCATTAAGTTTTATGTATTTTTAAAGTCTAAGGTTATTATTTTAAATGACCTACTTGTAGTGGCAGCCTAAGTAGCACTCTGGAGAACACCACAGTGTCCACAACTTCTACAGGACAGCACAGTATGATTAAGCACTACATTTCTAGGGGAGGAAAAACAAAAAATGCCACCACTCGTTTATTCAATTGAAAAGCTTATTACCTGCACTTCCAAAGCAACAGGCTACAGGAATACTGAATGCAAAGTAAACCAGACCTGTCTGGAATACTTTGACGTCTCAGCTCCAAGTTACACATCTTTCCGTTCGTATTTTAATGGATTAGCAGCATTTGGATGCACAGAAACTGTCTTTACAGTGATGTCTGCAGACCTCCGAGTCATAAGTTAAAATGTCTTCCTAAAATACAATAGTCTTAGCACTTCCTCTGAAAGGAGTGAAAAATCCACAACCAGGGAAGGAGGATGTGACGCAATACCAAGGTTTTTTCCCAGGGATAACAAAATCCTGAGAGAACACAATGTTTGTGCTATCAGAATAAAAATCCCCAAAGAAACAAAAGTTTACCTTTCCCTTTGAAAAGTTGCTTTTGAGTCAAGATCTGCTCTTTTTCTCTCCCAAGCATGAAACCTCTCTTCAGCTTCAGACTGTTTTCTACTGCAGCAGAAATTTAGTGCACACACTGGAACCTGTATAGAAACTTATTAAAAAAAACCCAAACAATACAATAGTACTACAGTGGCTAGAAATCTTGTAAGTATTCTGATGAAAAGACTCAACTTATTTCTAGGAAATGAAGCGTTTGGGGCCAAAGATAACAGATGATGTTCATGTAAGGTTAAAAAAAAAATTATTTTTTTTTTTTTTAATTGATGTGTTGAAAAAAGCTGGAGAAGGAAGTGGGGACAGAAATGAAAAACCATTCAGGGAGTCAATGGTATAGACTGTCACCATGCAATCTAAATATTATAATTGCAGATCATAGAGTCAGAACAAGTGAGTAAAAAGTAGCACACTCCCTGGGAGAGGGGAGGGAGTCTCTTTCCCCTTTAATAGGTTAAAGCAAGAAGTCCTCATTGTATTTCAAGCCACGACCGAGCTAGCAGAAGACAGTTTTTCTGTCAGATAAAGCAAGGCAAAGGGATCAAGTACAGCAACTTCCTTGCAGCCTCTTGATCCTGAGTGCCCTTCTTCAACTCTTCTTCTGGTGATGGGAAGGCAAAGCATGTTCTGTTCTTGTGAGCCCATACTGCTTGTCTCTATAGTAACAGCAGGCACCTGTGATTCCTCTCCAAAGACATTTACACATAGAAATCAGTTGAGTGGTATGTTATGGAAGCATAAGCTGCAGTGGACATGATTTAGAATCAGTTATTTTTTTGTTCATCGTGACAAAATAAAACCAGCAATTTCTTACTTTACAGAAATTCTCCTGAAGTAGTAGTTGCCTGCAATAGCTGGACGCAGGACAACCACAAAGCCACGGATGAAATGCAAAGGGTAAATGTATTTTCATTACCTTGCCAACCGGCGGATCCCCGAAGCAGCACCTGGGCACAGACACACGAGCGGGGATGCAGGCACTGCTGAGCTCAGCCCATGCCAGGGGATTGCCGACCCCGCTGTTTTCGCCGGTTTATCAGGGATTCATGCAGGTGCAATGTACCACTGTCCTTTGATCCTTCCCACAGCAGGACAGGAATCTCAAGCGTGTTCGACAGGGCACCTCTAAGTCTGTCACAGGCCTGTGTTACCTAAACACCGATGTTCTACTTGTCAAGCACACAGGGATAAACAGCAATTAGTATGATATATGTATACTTCTGCACGCCAGCTGCAAGTCACTTGAGCGTGTTTATAATCCTCCTCGCCAAATGTCCATTATTATCCCACGTTCCACCCCCTCGTTCAAGGGACTGCTTCCACTGGGGCTGGCAAAGCTGGAGCTGTCCATTTGGGCTTGCAGGGTGTAGGGCAGGGTAATGTAGAGGTGTGTAATGAACACATACAGAAAAAGGAATAAACCTATCCCTACCATAATGCTTTGAATCAGGTGTCCCACCCATCCTGTCAGGGAATTGAAGTGCTCAGCCAGCCAGGCACCACCAGTAGATTGTTTAATTTGATGCGTTAAATCCTGGAGATGTTGAATGTCATCCTCTAGGCTGGCTGATTCATCAGTTACCTTGAAGCAACATATGCCTTCAAGATTGGAGCAGCGTTTATGGTGTAGAAGGAGGAGACAGTCCGCCACCAGTTGACTTCGTAATGTTTCTGGGCATACACCACCCACTCAGAAAAAATAGCAATGATGAACACTAATATCAAAAGCACTTAACATAGTATAATTCTGTAATACAGCTACTGGAGTTGGCATGCCAATAAAACACGTTGTCAAAAGATCTGCAGCTGTTAATCAATACAACTGAAAAGGCAGATGAGTTAGTTACAGTAGAGGTGAACCAAATCCAAGTATTTACATGTTGATCTTGTGGAAATGCATCCAGGGCATGTGCTTTTACTACAAGACTACGAAGCATGATGAGCCAACCTGTGATAAGGGAGGAAAACAGGAATGTCGTCTCCTTACAGTAATACATAACGCCGTTGCTCCAGCTCCTTCAGCTAGTATTACTCCAGGTTTGATAACCTGATGTGGGGTAATTGCCCACACAGATTGAAGAACTATGGCTTGCAGTTTTTCAGATTGAACTTCAATTCGATGTTGGATTTGTGACACCAATAACACCGTTCCAATGCTATGTATCTCCTCTAGAAAAGGCACAGGTATTCGTCGAAGACACCTGAAATACAAGAGCTCGAGATAAACCAGACAATTGTTTCGTCCCTCCAGCTGGACACCACCGGAGTCTCTTGGACTCCCCTGGAGTGCCTCCCAGGTTATTGGGGCCTGGAGGTGGCATTTTGTCACTCTGAGGATGACAAAGCCAGTGGGGGGTGGCTGTCCTCAGCTAGCTTTCGCCTCAGCTACCGAACGGGTGGGTGAAAATGAAGCCAGACCACCCTGGCAGTGCGCAGAGAATAGCAACAATCAAAGAAGGCAGACGCCCCATCCCTGCAAACATTCAAGATGGAGAGACAGCTCTTTGGAGAAGCAGAAGCCTTGAGTTCTGACGGGAAGAAGTTTTGACAAGATTGCGCAATAAACAATTTAAAAAAACAATTAAACCCCCAATAAAACCCAATTAAAAACCAATAAACCCCAATCAAACCCAGTTTAAAAACCAAAAAACGCTCTCCTCTCTTATTTGGCACTTTTGAGACTGCATGCGGACTCCCGTGTCCCGTTCTGGTCTCCCCAGGACAGGAAAGACACTGACAAACACGCGCCGTGTTTTGCAGAGGGCAGTTTCCTGAGGAGAGGCAGTGGAGAGGGAGGTGCTGATCTCTTCTGGCTGGTACCCAGCAACAGGACATGTGGCAATGGCTCACAGCTGTGTCAGGGGAGGTTCAGACTGGACGTGAGGAAGCATTTCTTTACAGACACTGGAACAGGCCCCAAGCCCGTCAGTGTTTAAGAGGCATTTGGACAATGCTTGAACTTTTGATCAGCCCTGAATTGGTCAGGCAGTTGGCCCAGATGATCGTTGTAGGTCCCTTCCAACTGAAACAGTCTATCCCATTAGCAGCAGTCACCTGTGCTCTTTTCTCACCACCTTGCTCCGCCATGCCAAAATGCTGGGAAAAGAAGCGCACTTAAAGACGGTCTGTACGAACGTACGTTTACAAAGACAGATTTGGATATTGGCGTCCATACGACCTAACCCGACTCTGCAACCCTCAGGGTGCCAACACGCGTTTACGTATTTATACTGTAGGACCATTCCGAAAACTCGCAGCCTGGCGGCGGATATCCCGCGGAGCGGCAGGAGACCGGCGCCTGCATCTCCTCGCCTCCCTCCCGCACCGCCGCGCATCCCTTACCGGCGCCCGCGGCCCCCGCCGTGTGCTCGCCGCCAGCCGCCGGCTTCCGTGCAGCCGGGCCGGCCGCCCCGCAGGCGCCGCCGCCGCGGGCACCCCCGACCCTCGCCGCTGCGCTCCCGCCCGGGGCGGCCGTGCCGCCGGCGCGCAGGGAGTTAACGGCGCCCGGTGCCGCGGGCCCCCGGCCGGGGCGGAGCGGGGCGGTGCCCGCCCGCCGCGGCCGGGAAGCGGCTCGGCCGCCGCCGCCGCGCAGTTCGTCCGGGTGCAGCGAGAGGCCCTTCCTGGTTCCCGCCGCTGCCGGTAAGGGCTGAGCTCCGCCAGCCGCCGGCCGGCAGCGCGGCGCCCGCCTGCAGCTCGCGGTCCTCTCCGGGCCGCCGGGCCCGCAGCGCCTCCCGGCAGCGGCAGCCTCGGGCGGCGAAAGCCCCGCGGGGGGGCAGCGGCGGTACACCGGGCTGCCGCCGGGTGGGGGAGCGGGGGGCCGGGGGGAGCGCTCGTCGCGGGCCGCGGGAGGGACCGCGGAGGCGGAGGTCTCGTCGGACGCGGGGGCTGCGGCCGTGCCGCCGTTTCCGAGCGTAGAGCGATGGGAGCCGCCCGCAGGCTCCTCCGTCCGCGGAGGCGAGGGCGTTGTCTGGCAGTGATGTGCGTCGTGAGCGAGCTGTCGTTGTTTGTACAGCCTCGAGAGGGAAGCGGCCGTCTAAACGTCGGCTCTGCAATGGCTCCGCTCTTTCTGATGATGGGCCGACACCGAACTAGAGCTTGGTTTTAAAACAAACATCGGTCGGAGGATTTGCGCGCACGTTGAAGTGGGCCGCGCGCTTTCTTGAGCCCTTTATTCTTGAACGTTGGGTTTAACTTTGGCTGAGGAGGGCTGCTGAAAATTTGGATGTAGCTATAAAAATTTCCGTTTGTTCAGGTAGCGTGGGAATTTTGTGGCTTTATATTAATTGGCTGCCTGTCAGCTACTACCTGATTGCTGAAAGGGTCTGCCGCGGCAAAATGGCTTTCTGCTTGATCCTTTCTTCTATTCTTGCCAAGGCATCTCCGGCTGGGTGCTGTTGGAGAGGTTATTCTGGACCTTTGGACTGTCAGAACTTTGTTCTCAGTTTTTTGAAGTACGTCATTACTTAGGGGATCACAGAACCAAGAACACTGTTAGAAATGATGTGGTTGCTTAGCACTGTGAACAGCAGCTGAATGAATTTCCTCCATTTATATGCAGCCATTTGTCATCTAGGTACATAAAAATAACTTTGCTGTTTCTTTTCCTTCTTTTCCAACTCCTAGTTATTAGGAGTCATGGCACTGTAGTTTTCTTGGAACAAATTACGCATTTTTCCCACAATGTACGTGATAAAATAGTGATACCCTGTAGTAACTGACTCTTATCATACAACCATAACTGATTCTAAATGCGACTTTAGTACTTTACCTCCTTGAGCAGAGATTCTAGTATACATTTAGTGAATCTAGTGCATAGGAAGTTTAGGCCTATGTAATAAAGGGTAATATTTTAAATGAAGAAAACTGATCGTCCTTATAAATTTTAATACATTTCCATTATTCAGTGGCTCTTAACAGGCAGAGTTAAGGTTTATTTCATTTGGTTCTTCAGGTCTTTCAAAATTCTTGTATTACGTAATTCTATTGCAGGACTGATTTCTTTCTATTTCCTTGTAGTGTGATCCTGAGGTTTTTAAGGATTACAATCCTGTCTCTATTATAATCTATGTGCTGTCACGCGCTTTGTAAGGGAGGGTAGAACAAAACTTTGTGATTCAGTACTTTCTGTAAGGGCTAAGTACCAACTTCAGCACGTAGCCGTAGTTGCTTCTGAAAATAATAACAAATGAATCATTTTATAATTATAATTCTGTCTATTTAAATGTAAAGTTGAATGCAGAAAGGAGAAGGGTTTTCATATAGGTTAGGGTAATGAATTAGGAAAAAAGATATTCAAGATAGATGATAAACTAGAGTGCTGTGACTTTTGGAGACATGTTTGGTTTAGTCTTCCTTGCTCTTAGGCTGGGCCAGATAGAAATGCTCCTAAGGCCATTAGGAGGAGTTCAATGAAGAGGATGTTATGAGTAAGATGCTTCCTGGACTCAGGTTTCAGGCGTATGACAGTTAGAAATGACCTTCTGGAGTCAGAGGTGAAAGGAGGCTAAAGCTAGCTAGTTCAGCAGTCACTGTCGCTGTGGGAGGTATGGAAGAAAGAGGATTACTTAGTTAGCTATGAGACTTACCTCTCTCTGGCCCATGAGCCAGGTGTTGCTTATACCACAGAACAGAATTCGTTCTGAGATGGGGGTTACATTAGCAAGGGATTAGTTTGGGCTTTGGTGGTTTGAAAGTGGTGATGCTCAGCCATAAAAAAATGGAGATGCTCATTTTGCTACAGTTACAAAAGCTGTAGTGTGGCTGGATTATTTTGGGTTTTTAATATTCATGACAGTATCATCTAAATAGAAAGTTTCTGTCACTGTTAATGATGCTAGCTTTACAGATGGGACTATGCCGATGCACTTACATCTAATTTTTAAAATATAATTCTAGGTATAAGCATACATGGCTCCTGGTGTCTCAAATGAGAAGAAAACTGATGATGAACAGTCTTCAAGGTATGATTCAGAAATGAATTATCTTGTCAAAGTCTACACTTACTTTCCTCCCCAAACTCATTACACACTTGTTTAGTTTAAGATAAAGTTTATGATACAAGTATTGATTATAACATCAAGTACGAGAAATGGAGTCTTTATCTGCTTTAACCACAACTACACAGAGGGCTTTGCTGGCTAGCCATTTTCATTGATCACGACAGTTAATTTTTCAAAGCGTAAGTGATGTTTTTTTGTTGTTGTTGTTTTTAATCCAGTGAGCTGTTGAAATGTTGACTTCGGTTACTGCATATGGCCAGATGTACCTGCTTGAGGAGTTTGAAGAAATATTTCAATCTGTTTCTCTAATCCTTAGTTTAAGCTTATTTTAGTAAAACCATACATGTTTAGTTGTCAGACATACATGTTTTGTTTAAACGTCCGGAAGCCGTAGGTGCTTTACAACAGTGTGAGAGGAATAAATTGTCTGCTCCTTAGAGTTACAGGCCAAAGATTTTTATCAGGCACCTTTGCCTCTACTGTAAATCCATGGCATTTGTCCAATGTACACATAGTAATATGCTTACTTTTATTGCCCATTTTACTCCAGGGTCCAAGTCTGCAGTTAGATCTGGATGGGCAGATAACAAGTACAAGTTAGTAACAGCCCTAGCTGCAGTGACATGGTGCGTTGAAGAGTGTTGCTGGTAGGGTATGAGATAAAAAAGGTAAAATACAGACACTGCTGAGGAAGGAAGCTGTATTTAGGCCAGGCATGAGGACAGTGGTGTTGGCACATACCACATGAATTTTCCTGTACTTTTAATAGAGGCCTCGCCTTTTCCCAATTTATTTCCCGGAGACAAGCTTTTATTGCTGGTATTCTTGTAAAGAAGGAAATATTTTTTGCTTGCCTGAGAACAAATTGTGAAGTGATTTCAAATCATATCCTACTTGTATGTAAAAGCCATTCCAATAAACATCAGCACAGCCAGCTATTTCATCTGCATTAGTAAGTGACCCATTAAATATGGGTAGAGAGTCCCACAAAACCGAACAGGAATAATACAGAGAAGGCAGTCTGGGAATTCTGCTCATGTGAGCTGGCAAATTCCTGGGCTGTCTGTGCCTTTCTGAAGAGCCATAAACCTGCTCTTTATTTCTCCAGGAGTCAAACAGGTCTCCTGGAGGGAAGAAGAAAGGCAACCAAAGCCTTTGGTTCCACCTGGGGTGGGATTTGTATGAAGAGGGGCAAATGGGGCACATGGGAGGTGGAAAGGAATTACTACTGAAGGGGTGAATGAACCATCTGCTTTGTTGGGCTGCTTTTTCAGTTACTGAAGGTGGTAGTCTGTGGTGGGCAGGAACAAATAGGGTGGATTGGGATGATACCTCTTTGGCTGTGCAGCTGCTGCTGAATAGTTAGTGGCATTAGAGAGAGAATTTCAAGAACAGAAACAATTGATAGATTATTGGGGTTGTAACTATTTTCTTTGCTTTCTGAGGAACAGTTCAGTGACCTCAGTATGGGCATCTAGGCCACTTTAGGCTCCTAAAGGTAACCAATACATCCTGCTCAGGACTGACAGATAGGACATAGGACCTACAGAATAGCACTGGCCTCCTGGAGAGGCATTAGAAGACAGGCAGGATAACCTAAAACATCTAAAATAGTGCTAAACACCTATGTTTAGGTTTCAGAGTTGTTCCTGCAAGGTCTTAACAATTTTTTGCATAAACTCCAGGCAAACTCTTTTGTTTGTCTCCTCTGACAAAGCAGTTTGAATTTGCTGAGCCATGCTATGACTGCAGTGAGCCTTCATTAAGCTATTAAGTCATTTTGTGTCTGGAAGATATTTATTGCTTGACTTCATCTCTCAGAAACTACTCTGAAGTATTGGCTAGTATTTTGCTTAACCTTGTGATTATCGACTAGTTGTTCCTACCTGTTTCAATTGAACTTAAAACATCAAGCACAGAAGGCAGACATTTTATGAATCATTCAGCTTGCTTAGTTAGTCCACTACCCAATTTTCCATGAAGGCAATCCCACATGCTAAGTAGCTCAGTTTTCCCTCCTTGTCTTGTAGTTTCCTGGTTCTTCAGAAAGATATTTTTTTTTTTTAAGCTGTACCACGTCCTTACAGGAACCAATTTAAGAGGAAGTAAATTCTTTTTACCTCTTCCTGTCTTTCCCTTTTTCTTGCATTTTTTTTCTCTTCAATGGTTTTTTCTTTGCTTCAGATTTCCATTTGCCTCTTTTCTCTCCTGTTTCAGGTCCTCTGTATTCTTGTTACCAGTCTCATGCTGTAGAGTTTTCTCCTCCTGGCTGGATGACACAGAGTTACAGTGAGCCAAACTGCCAGAAATCCCCTTTGGGCCTGTCTGTAAAGCCCAAATCTTCCCACCCTTCTCAGGTGGTTAGGAGGGTCAGTCAAAACACAGAGGTCGAGTTTGCTTTTCAGCTTTGCTATGGATTGTCTATGTAGTAAGGCAGTCTATTGAATATTCCCTGGTCCTGCTCCCATTGTTCTGCTCACCATAAAGACCCACCCTGGTTCACAACTTTAATATTTTTTAAGGTAAAAGTCACACTGTTGCAAATGCATGCTACCATCTGGGCTTTTCTTTAGTAATTTCATCCTGTGCAATAAATGGAATGTTAAATATGGTATGTGATTTGTTATGAGATGTAAGGTGATTGTGAAATTTAGGATTTCCTTAATGTAATGCATGAGGAACCAAAATAAGGTAGTGCAGGCATACTTAGGTGTGGCATTTCCCAACTTTTACTGTTTGACTTTGCAAAATTATCATCTATTCCATGTAGGAGTTTGTATATACTCTATATGTTTCACAATGTTGCTGTCCTGGCAGAGAGAATTTTATTCACCTCTGCAACCCTCACCTGGAGAAAATGAAAGAAGACATCCTGTACCATTTTGCACTTGGGACTGGTACCCATGATTTTCCAGCATTGTTTGGAGATGTAAAGGTAAGATGCTTCATTTCATTCAGCCAGCCTAAGCTTTTCTGCAGAAGGTGGAAGTGTAGTGTCTTCAGAATAAGACTAAATGTGTCAGCAGGCCACCAGTTGAGGAATGAGTGGAAAGGGGATAAGATTTTGTGGGTTCTTGTCACTGTCAATATCAAGCAAAATTGGGGATAGTTGTTTCTGACTGTCTCTTTTCATCCAGTAAAAAGGCAAATGCTACAGTCTCTATTCAGGTAGAACTCCCTTTTGGGGCGCCTTCAAGCCAATATCTATCTTTTACTCATTTAAAAAGCATGAAAGCATTTGAGTGTTATGTAGAAGGTTTTGGGTTTTTTCCCATAAATTTTCTTCATGGCCTTCTAGAATGATTATGAGAAAAGCCACATCTAGGAATACCTTTGGGTTAACTGAAGGTGTTTGCACCCTCATGTTGATCTTTGCATGTGTTTTGATATGCTGAATCATGCAATTGATTTTGTTTTGTGGAATACTGTCCACCCCAGTTTGTATGTGTTGGAGGAAGTCCTTCACGGATGAGAGCTTTTATTGCCTACATAGCTGAAGAACTGGGGCTTGGGAGCCCTGGTTGTGACTATCCTAACATCTGTGCGGGAACTGACCGTTACGCAATGTACAAAGTGGGACCTGTTTTGTCAGTCAGTGTAAGTACCTCACTTAATCAGATATGGGACACAGTTCAATGATGCTGTTCAAAGTAGAAAATATGAATGCACATTTATTTTAAAAACTTAGTAGTTGGAATCAGGTTTTTAAGTTTGTATCAGCCATGATCAAAATAGTTCAGTCAACTAATTAAGAATTCCTTTTTAGCCCTTTTTTGTAAGAGGGCAAACCTCTGAGACTTTAATTCCTTTCTTGCCTCCTTTTTCCTCAGTGTACCACTGAGGTGTTACAGGAATGGCCTTATAAATTTTTTGAGCAGACTCACTGTTGCCTCATCCCTGTTCTGTATGCTGAATAGTGGGGGAAAAAGGGCACTTGATGCATATGGGATATTGGAAAAAATGGCTGTATCATCCAGAGCTACGTATCTGCAGTGGCATTGTCAAATGTGCTAACATAACTTAAGAGTAGCATTCCATGAAACTTTTGCTACTAACTCATGTATGCATTTTAAAACTTCTTACCTTTAATTTGTAGATACGATTACATACTTCAGTTGCAATTGCGTAACTGTAGTATCATTCTGCACCCTTTCTTTTGAGTTGTAATTATCACATTATCATGCAAATTAAGGTGGACTTGTATTTGCTGAACTTTGTGACTAAACCACAATGTCTGTCTTTTGAAAAAATTTAGCCTAACTGTTCACTAGCACTTCAGGTTGGTAAAAAAATCAGCATGGGGTTTTTCTTGTGTTTAAGAAAAGTTCTGTGATGAAGATTCTATATTTGTCAACTATTAGGAAAGGACTATATACTCTTGAGAATGTAAATATTTTATAATTCATGATTTTTAGAAATATTGTACTTCATCCATAGTCTGCCAAAGCCAGTGGGAATCTTTCTGTTTACCTGCAGTAGCCTTTCAGTAGGCCCATAGGTTAGGATTTTTGTGGGAGTGAGTTAGGTGACAATTGGGAAAAAAAAAATCAGGAAGGAGATATTGTCCGGCATGTTCTTCTGTATATATTTTGCATTGTCTATGTGAATGTTGAATATGAATTTCTGCTTTCATTTCAGCATGGTATGGGCATTCCTTCTATTTCAATCATGTTGCACGAGCTGATCAAACTGTTGTATCATGCCAAGTGTTCCAACATAACCATTGTTCGCATTGGCACCTCTGGTGGAATAGGTATCTCCCCTCTTGATTTCTTTTTTTCTTCAAACCAAAGCATCTTTGTAGGAGAGTAAAGCATCTCTCTGCAAGTCATTGATGGTCAGAACACAGGAGATGAATCGTTTTGCTTCTGTAATTTTGAAAGAAAAGACAGTATCTGCATTTGGATAGAGAAAATGTACTTAAGTCATCTGACACTGGGAGGAGAAGGACATTCCTGTCCTGTATGAAAAGTATGAGATAAGAAAGAATATATAATGAAAAAGGAAAAATTTCATTCTTTCAGAAATTATTGTAATAATAAACTGAAGCAGCTAGGCATGCACAAAAAAAAAAATATCTCAGTGAAGTCAGGGGCAAAATTGCCACCTTTAAAAGAAGCAGGTCTGGGTCAAGATGTATGGTTTATGTGTGTGGAAACAAAGCATTAACTACATTGTGAAGCTATACCTATTTCTTTTTACTGCAGGTCTGGAGCCAGGCTCAGTGGTTATAACTAGGCAATCTGTAGATGCCACCTTCAAACCTCAGTTTGAACAGGTTATTCTGGGAAAGACTGTAATTCGCAGTACAAACCTAGATGAACAGCTAGCTAAGGAACTGATGGAGTGCAGTAAAGAAATCGGTCAGTTCAATACAGTCATTGGAAACACTATGTGCACTTTGGATTTCTATGAAGGTAAGGCTGGTGACAGACTAACAGAAGTATATTGGTAAGCGGCAATAGATAAATACTGAATAATATTTTAACATTAATGTTCCAGTTCACCGAACAGAAGGCATTCCCTACTTCAAGTTGTCTTGTCAGCTGTAATTAACCTATTTTTCATACATGTAAAATCAAGCATTGTGCTTGGCAGTTTGCTGTATTGAACTTCTCATTTTGTGAAGGTTTATTTCCCCACAGCTCTAATAGATCCTCTCAAATACATATAGTCTACTATACACTTTTCACATACTCATCAGTTAGGTATGTTTGTCACAAAATTTCTGTGATTTACTGATGCATCCTAGAGGATTACAGGAGTGAGAATTATTTGTGGCTGGTTTTGTTTTTTGTTTTGTTTTGGTTTTTTTTCCCACTGGTTAAGTATCTAAAGTAAATCTTTTCTAATAGAAGTGTCAGAACTTGTTTCCCATGCACATTTTGAGCAAAGCAGTGATCAGACAACTGAAGATATTATTTTGCTGAGTTGTGTCAAGGCTGCTACATAGCAGAGGCAAACCTCCAAGGCTTACTTTGGATAAACATATAGACATTCAGGTGCTTTTCTGATCTCCCAAGTCTATTCACAGACATCTTTCAAATCTCGCGAGAACAGAGTGTAGTGGCACCTGATACGACTTTCTGTAGCTGTTAGTGGATAGGTGACAAAGGGTGCAATGCAGAGGGGAACATGTGGTCTGCATAATGCTCAAGCTTGGTCAGAAGCAGATACTGTCAGTTTGTGTATCTCCTCAGACACCAACCACAGGTGCAAGCTACATTAAATAAAAATGTCAGGAATGTTTTCAACTCATACAGCAAAAAACTGAGAACAGGCTCAAGGATATTCATTTAGGACTACATCTCCTGAAAACAAGAAGATACCGAGTAAAAGACTGCAATTTAACTTTACTGTACATAACCTGCTGCCATTTTATCTCTAGGTGTTAGTCTTGAATAATTTGAATACACTAATTTTCTCAAAAAATGTTAATAGTATTACCTAGTTAGCTTAAGAGACTCTTCATCTCTTACCTTAGAGAGTCTTTAAGTAATAAAATGTTCATCCTTTCAAGATAGTATCAGGAAGGCATTTTCAAGCCTGGCAGTTTTTCTAGACAATGATTATACATAGAAAAAATGCAGCACTTCCATACAGCTTAAAGTTTGTTGCTGAATTTTGACACATGCCCCACATGCAGGAAACTACTACTTACATTTTCCCATTTATGAATTTGAGAATTTAAGCTGGAGAAGACCAATTAAATTACCGTGATTCACATTACAAAAAATAGAAGTAATATGTAGAAGCTCTAGCGATAGCTAAGAATCACTTTGTCCTATTTGTCTTGTGCATGAAAATAAAGAGCGGTAGTAAAAGCTGGACACTGTATAGGGGAAACTACAGTAATTGAGCGTTTTAGAAACTGAATTTGTTCTGTGACTTCATCGCTGAAAATTTCTGCAAAATTACTTTGTAGGACAGGGCAGGTTGGATGGTGCAATCTGCTTATATAATGAAGAAGAGAAACTGCAATATTTGAAGGAAGCTTATGATTCTGGTGTCAGAAACATAGAGATGGAGTCTTCTGTGTTTGCGGCAATGTGTAATCTCAGCGGTGTCAAAGGTAAACTAACTTAAAATCACTTTATTCAAGCTGTAGGAAGTTTTCCGCGTTGCAGCAGGGTTGTGGTAAAACTGCAAATGAGGTCTTAACATACTATAACTGGTTTTTTTTATATGCAGAAGGTTATAGTTCTGTTGCTATGATTGTTTGATTTGTGTCATATGTATTCAAAAATTTGCAAACTTTGTCACGTAGTTCTTATACGGTTTAGTCCTGTTGTTTGCTATTCCAGCCTGTGGCAAGCACATAAATCATTGAAGTACCTAATTACCCTATAGCATTAATTTGTTTTCTTTGATTAGTTTTTTAAGTTTACGGGAAGCAACTAGTTAATTTAAGCAATCAGGTGATTCTCATGTATATAAAACTATAATCACTTTCTATACTTTCATATCAAATTGAAAATATAAATATTTTGTGTAGACTTACGGCTTTAATTCTTAAACACTTGGGAGATTTTTACTAGCATCATGAATAAACCATTCCTAATCATAAAACAAGTTTTTAAATTTTTTTTACAGAAGCTAGCTAATTTTCAGTAAAGATTAGGGAAAAAAAAAAAAGCGCTACAAATAATGTAATACAGTGCCTTTCTACTGACCATGTTAACTATAGTCTCTCACTTTACTTGGCAAGTAATTTGCCAATTTAAAACACTGATGTTTCTCAAACTTCTTTAAACTCAAGAAAGATGAAGTGAAGAAAAATGAGCAAAAAGGCCAACAGTTATATCAAACATCCTCAGTTCTTACTGACTTGAGAGTGATTGAAAACCCAACCCATGCTATCCCTGAGGCATTAGGGAGCCTGGCCCCTTTTGCTGTCTCTACTTTGTAGGTCTGTAATGCGTATTACTGCTTGTGCTCTGCAAATTGTCACTAGCAGAAGCCCCAGATACAGAAGAGTGATGGTAGAGCTCAGCTTGAGTGAAAGGAGGGATTTTACCTTTGGACTCTGATTACCAAAAGGCAGCAGGTGAGCCTGAGGTGATCCATGAGATCTTCATGCACTTCCAGTGCTCCCCATCAGATCCTCATGCACTTCCAGTGCTCCGCATCCATGAATGTCGAAGCAGCTCATCTGCTGGTTCCCAACGGGTGGCATCTACAGCACAGGGATTCGAGTTGACTATAAGGTAGATAGTGGAGGGCTGTAACTACATTTGCTAGAGCAGTCTTTCTGATAACTTCCTACCAGTCAAGTCCTGGGTACTTGAGAAATATAATTCCTATCCAGAAAAACATAAGGATCATGATCCAAGAGTAAGTATCTGCAGCTGCCTGAGAGCTCTTGCTTTATTACTGTAGCGATCAGTTGTCTTAAACTGTTCGTACCTTTGTTTATGTCATCCATAGCACGCTAGTCCCCTTGCATTTTATGGTACTGTGCACCATTTTTGGGGGTTTGTTTTCTCTCATATTTCTAATCTTCTAGCTGTTTGTTCAAATGTTTATGTTTCTGGACTGCAGAAGTGCCAGAATATCATTCCTAACTAATGCTGTCTTTTAATTTCTAGCTGCTGTAGTGTGTGTCACTCTTCTGAATCGGCTTGAGGGGGACCAGATTAGTAGCTCACATGATGTACTTGTGGAGTATCAGCAGAGGCCACAGAAGTTAGTGGGATATTTCATTAAGAAAAGTCTTGGGAAAGTATGAAATATCCACCTTTGTTTTATAGAAGCAGAAGGCTTTTGCACAGCTGAGGTCATGGTCATGACTTCTGTGCATTTAAGGTCTTTTGCCTCAGAATACCTTACAGCATTCTGTGTGTCTGTGGAAGCTAATCATTTTTGTCAGTGTCCTTTGGCAACTGAATGTGCTGAATTCACTTTTCTGTGATTTGGAAAGTGGATCTGTTGTGAAGGACAAGCCTGCTATAATATATGAAAAAGCCTTATTTATCCCTGCGATAAAAGAAAAACTAGGAAGAAAATCAAACTTTATTGCCAAATACTTGCAAACCACCAACTTAAAATTAACTTAAGAATGCTATTCTATTTCTTGTTGCTACAAAAAATTATATAAGTTATATTTGTCTTTGTTGCTTCACTTGTAAAGAAAACTTAAAGTGAATGCAGTTTATTTTTTGCGAACTTTGACAAATAAACAATACTATTTTCATATATTAAAATTTCATGAAATTGCAAAGTGTGGGACTGAATTTTCTAAACATTAAGGCTTGACACTGAGCTGTTACAGATCTATACTTCCTAGATATTGATCCAACAAGGTCATTCATATCCCATTTTAACTGTATGATTGAATCGATACCCAGGAAACATTTATGCGTTAAGTAATTTTGCATCGAAGAACTTGAAATCTTGCTGAATCAAGGCTCCTGTTTACTGAAGAGGAACCAAAGGCATTCAGGAGATGCACAGCATGTTCATGGCACTGCATTATGGTAGTTTGTTTTTTTTTCCTTTTTACTTTGTTTCTTTTTAAATTGGTTTTCATCTCCATGTCTTCACGGCACAACACTCACTGTTGCAATGGTTCCCAGTACTTCTGATGAACTGGAGAATACTTATTGACTGTACCATGACATCAAAACCATTTCTCCAATTTTTTTTCTACTACCACTGGCCTAGCATTTGGGGCCTTTTAAAATCGTACTCAATTGCTGCTTTGCTGCTGTGGTTAGAATATAAATACGTGGTCAGCTAAAGAAAAATGTGTTTATATTTTTTTTTTTTCTCCCTCTTCTACTGCAGTGGAGGATCCAGTCCTAGCAGGAGTCTGTAGTGGATTGACCCTGGCTGAACACCAAACACCAGGTGCCCACCAAAGCTGGTCTATCACTTCCCCCTCCTCAGCTGGGCAGGGGAGAGAAAAATATAACGAAAGGCTCGTGGGTCAAGATAAGGACAGAGAGAGGATCACTCACCAATTACCGTCATGGGCAAAACAGACTTGACATAAAGAAAATTAACTTAATTTTTTGCCAACCAAACCAGAGTAGGGTAATGAGAAATAAAACCAAAATCTTAAAACACCTTTCCCCCCAACCCCTCCCTTCTTCCCAGGCACAGCTTCACTCACGGTTCTCTACCTCCTCCCCCCACCAGCACAGGGGGACAGGGAATGGGGGTTGGAGTCAGTTCATCACATGTTGTCTCTGCCACTCCTTCCTCTTCAGGAGGAGGACTCCTCACTCTTCCCTTGCTCCAGCATGGGGTCCCTCTCACGGGAGACAGTACTTCATGAACTTCTCCATGTGGGTCCATGCCACAGGCTGCAGTTCACAAACTGCTCCAGCGTGGGTCCCTCCCATGGGGTGCAGTCCTTCAGGCACAAACTGCTCCAGTGCGGGTCCTTCCCACAGGCTGCAGTCCTTCAGGCACAGACCACTCCAGCGTGGGTTCCCCGCGGCGTCACAAGTCCTGCCAGCAAACCTGTTCCAGCGCAGGCTCCTCTCTCCACGGAGCCACAGGTCCTGCCAGGAGCCTGCTGCAGTGCGGGCTTCCCACGGGGTCACAGCCTCTTTCAGGCACCCACCTGCTCTGGCATGGGGTCCTCCATGGACCGCAGGTGGGTATTTGCTCCACCGTGGACCTTCACGGGCTGCAGGGGGACAACCTGCCTCACCATGGTCTTCCCCATGGGCTGCAGGGGAATCTCTGCTCTGGCACCTGGAGCACCTCCTCCCCTCCTTCTGCACTGACCTGGGGGTCTGCAGGGTTGATTCTCTCACACATTCTCACTCCTCTCTCCAGCTGCAGTTTCTGTGCCACCACAACTTTTTTCTCCTTAAATATGTTATCCCAGAGGCAGTACCACTGTCCCTGATGGGCTTGGCCTTGGCCAGCAGCAGGTCCGTCTTGGAACTGGCTGGCATTGGCTCTGTTGGACGTAGGGGAAGCTTTCAGCAGCTTCTCACAGAAGCCACCCCTGTAATCCCCCTGCTACCAAAACCTTGCCACACAAATCCAATATAGAGTCATAGGTCAAAAGGGTCTAAATAAACTCTGAGAACAGCTGTCACTGAGCCAGCTAAATGAGATTTTCTTTTCAAGGATTGCAGTCTGCAACACTGTTAACAAGCATAAGAGTTAGATCGAAGAGGGAGTGAGGTAGTAGTAGGCACATTCACGAAGATGTGGCAGAAACCGCAAGCAATGTGATGAAAACATTAAAAAAGGAAGGCATGATGCTTGTGAATAGGCAACTGCCAATGAGGATTAGTCTCCTTAAATTTGATGAATTTTCAACTGGAGAACAGATAAAAATACTAGATTCTTTTTTAATTTACTGATTTAGTCTTCCTTTAATTTTAAAAACACATTTTCTCGTTTGTGCCAAGGATATACAATGAATCTAAGTTTTCAGAGAAAGCCTTTTTTTCCTGAAGCCTAAGGGAAGGAGTCAGGTAGGAATGGCTCCACATTTTGTTTGAACTGTTCCTCCCTTATTAAAAAAAAAAAAAAAAAAAAAGCTGTGCTTAACTGTGTTTAGTGCTTGCCTGGGCATTGCAGAAAGCCGTTAGGTCCCTTGTGAAACGTGCAACGAAGCACATTCTTGCTCTGCAACCTCCTGTTCCCAGAAGAGTGACAAGGAGATAAAAAGGAGAGCACTTAAGAAGCAACATGCTGCACTCTAGGCTGAAGAAAAGCTTATACCAAATTGACCAGTATGGGTTTGGAGGAGACAGTTTGCTGTTGTAAAGAAATAACTACTATGAATTACCTAAAGAGGAGACAAGAAAAAAAAACCCACCTTATGTGGCTCTGTGACGCTTCGGGGAAGCATATTACTGCAGTTGTCCTGGAGGTATGAATCCAAAATGGTGTGATTTTTCTTCTTAAAGGAAGGACAGCAAGAATCTGGAAATTAGTTAAAAGAGTAAGTTCTTAAATCATTTAACAGTGTCAGCTGTCAATAGAAACTGCAGAACTTTTATATTTACAGTCACATAAAGTAAGCACTTCTATTTTGATAACTAATATGAAAACTCTTACGTGCTACATGCTGAAATATAATGAGCATTGTGGCCTGGCTGAGTTGGAGCTAAGGTTCAAGCATTCATGGAGTGATGCAACTATTCCATTAAATCAATACACAAGACCCCAGCACAAACCCCTGGAAGATTTCAGCTGTACACTTTTTGCCAATATGTCCTTTCCCCTTCCCACTGTTCCTTAGGACGTTGTACTTTTCTTTCTGCTAAAATATTTTTCTTCTGTGCTTTTTTAACAGATGGAGTAAAGGGATGTATGACAACTTAAAGTTAGAATTCAAAGGAGACCAAGTATCCCGTTTCTACTGGTCATCATCCTGTAATGCTGTATTCCTAATGCAAGAGGGTGCTCTATAGACACATCTTACATGCAATAAAATACTTTTTTTAGCTTCAGAGGAAACTTGCCAGAATGTCTTACCCTGATAAGAACAATTGTATTTTCCCTTGTGACTGCAACTGGACAGAGAGATAAAGATATGAGTCAGCTGTGTGCATCCGGCAGTGAAGTTACCTTCCTGTAGGTTTTACAAAGATGGCCATAAAGAATTATAAAATATTTAACAGCCTTTTTTATGCAAATAAATTCTTTAATATTAGCCAATCACATTCTTTCTGTAGAATACGAATCAGGATTTGGAGTGGTGATATTTTTAAAAGCATATATGATATTACATATATGTTTGATATTACATAGTGCAGTGTCTCCTGGTAGAGATCAGTTTACTCCAGAGATCAGAAAAGATAAAAGCAAAGAAGGAAGGTAGAAGGTATGAATACGGTGGAAGTGTGAAGGGAGAAAACAGTGGTTTCTACCAATGATTTGTTCTGTGATTCATGGTGTTCTTCTGGCCTCTTCCTACCTTTTTGTTAAAGAAATGGTTGAGACCATAATGAAGGTAGGCCAGAAGGCATTTCTTTAACATTTGCAAGAGACTCAGAATGTGCAGTATCTTGCTTAGTGGCTTGCTTTTATTTTTGGCATCTCGATATACTTCAGAGAAGGATTTTCTTTAATGGAAGGTATGAGAAATCCTGAAAAGGAATATTTTGGAATGACCTGTTTCCAGAAGTGCTTAGAGTATAAATGTTTTTATCTGTCCTTTAAAAACACAGCAAAAGAATTCAGTAATTTCAGTATTTCTTGACAATGTACACATGTAATATGCAATATCTTTTTTTAACATTTTTCCTAAGTCATTGTAAAGAATATGCCACAGAACTGGGTTTTCTTCTCAAGTCTGGATCTCAGTATATTCCTAAATAAAATGTTTATACAGTTCAATCAGAGACGTGTTTCATTTCCATTGACAAGATAGGTGAAAGAAACTAAAGTATGAATGTTTTTAGATTTGCCCATCAGCAGTCAGTTACGTTCTGAATGCAGTGCTCAGTACTGCCAGCAGTAAACTGAGCTTTGGGGGTTGGATCTGTGCGCAACAACTGAATACGAAAAAGCACAGTAGTGTGATTTGATGGCTCTGTTACAGTTTGCTACAAGATGTTGCGGTTTCCTTTCCCTGAAAGCTTCTCAGTTTTTAAGTTGGAGTGACTTAAATACATGCTTTCTCTTTCTAAAATAATTACCATTTAATATTGTACTCCAGAGTATGAATTAAACTACAGTTAAGAAAAAGTCTTCTGCCTGAAGAGAAAGGAGGTCACTGAACAGAGCAACATTAAATCTGCAACTCTGTGGTACAGTAATAGAAGAAAGAGTAATGCTGACAGGGGCAATGCTTATGCTTAGGCTACCAACAAAATGCAGCAGCAGAAAAAGACAGACAGAGCCGATTTTACATGACACAGAAACCTGATTCCAGACGCTCCTTGTTGGTGCTGAGCTTGTAACTGTGAGAAAATCTTCAGTTTATTATCAGTCTGTCATATTACAAGAATAAAATTCCTAGAGCTGCCTAGTAGCTCAAACAAACCACTGGCCTCCTTGTGAGATTGGGTCTGTTTTGTTTGTTTAATGTGTAGCTCCATTTTAATCAACCCTATTATTTGACCTTGCCCACAGCTAACATTTTTCATCATATCCTAACTTTGCAGACAGGAAGTGTCTCCCAGGAAAGATGCTACTAATTGATGTCATCCTGCAGGCTCTTTGTCTGCAAAACAGGTCTGTGTCATGTAAATATTTACAAGTAGTACTCCTAATAATGTTAAAAAGAAAGCCTTGTGATCACACAGTAAACCTTGTGAAAGAAATTGTAGGTGGTGGTAGGAAAATATGCTAGTTTACCAGATTCTCAGCCATATTCTCACATGATTTGACTGCATTCCTGTCTACCAAAAAGTATTTTTGGCTCCTGGGCTTTAACCTATTTAACATATAGAACTATGTTTCTTTGAATGTGCTTGCCAACCTACTCTAATTAGCCCATATTAAAACTGTAGGCTAGACACGGTGTGTTGATGGTATCATATTATAAAGCAGTCAAGTTTTAAAACCAGAGATGGGTGCTGGCAGAAGGTTCTCTGCCTTTTCTGCCCCAGTGGTCTTGGGTATCTTGCATATTCTAAGAGTAAACTTTTAAGATATGACCAAGATTAAAGCTAAGCAGAAGCAGAAAAGGGCAGTCACTATCTTGTCCTCACTTGGAGACCTGATTCTGAGCATATTTTTTTTTTTCATTTCCAGAAGGAATTAGTGAAGCGCATAATGAAATGTAGGACCTTCTAATTTGTCCTGCAATATTCAAGATGTTGCTATTGACTACAGCCACCCTGCGAAGGAGCCCTGAAAACATAGTTAGTTTATTTAGCCTGCCAGCAACTGTGCTGTGTTTGAAATTTTTTAAGCTCTTTGTACTAGGCAACGCCTAAACAAAGTTGCTATTTAAGGCTGGTACTTTCACAGGGTACAGCTTGACATGGTGCTGATGAAACCTAGATCACTCAAAAGAGCTTCCAGGATGGCAGCAATATAGCTGATGTGTCTTTACAAAAATATTCAGAACTGATTTTCTTTTCCTGCCTGTGTTCTTAATTTTTAATATTATTGTCTCTTTAGTGCTAAGGGTTTGTTGCGGGGGGTGATGGTTTGATTTCATATTTCTCATATTTCTATAACATTGCAAATAATACAATCAAGCTCATACACCCTGTTTCTTCCAAAATTACTTTTAGAAGTAATTTCCCAGAATGCCACTGCTGGGTTTGTTCTTGGTTGAATGTTTATGAGGTATCTTTTAGTTTAATAAATTTTGTTCTAGAAAAAAATGAGTCTACTACTGGAGAACACCATACTAGGCAAGAATGAATTTTTTAGGAAAGGACAATGATGTTTGAAGGCAAATGAAGTTAACAGAACTAGCTGGTGAAAGGTGTTTGTCTATTTGGTGTCCTATATAGTAAAATTAGGAGTCATTAGTTCATTAGCACTGAATACTAATTGCATACAAAAGAGTTGTTTCCTGTATCCATGAAAAGCTGTTTAGCATTAAAAAAATAGAATGCAACATTTATAAGTAGGTAGTTATATAGAGCATAATAAATTACGCACATCACACACTCAGATGAGCAGAGATTTTGCAGAATTACTTGTTCAAAATAATTTGGCAAATAGTTCATGTGATCTGTTTTAGCTTACATACTAGTCAGGAACTGTCTTCCGTATCAGCTGCCTTGATAAATAACTGCTTGTAATTCATTACGCTGACTGATTAATTTATCATATCCTACAAATCACACACTATAGATTCTTCTTCCCAGCTTTCCAAAGTGGCTGTGTGAACCCATACATATATTCACAATATTCAATTATTGACAAATATTTGCTTAAAAATGCATACTTCAACTGTGCACAGAATTTTCATCTCAGCTATCTCAGAATTTTGCCTTTGGTCCTGCTGAGCAAAATTAGGGTACATACTCTGAAATAACAGGGATTTTAGCATTGCTTGACTAAAAGCAGAAACATCCTTTATGCAAGTGCCAGCCAACTGTGAAGTGGAGCCCCTTGGTGAGGTATGTTCTTCATTTTGGGTTGTTTGCCCAGCTACACTCTGCCACTGTTGGGCATGCCATGAGGAGAGCTCCATAGCAGGGGGATGATGGGAGAGGTGAGATGTGGGGGACATGTCTCTGCTGCACAGCATGGGGACTGCTCTTCAGCACCGGAGGAAGCAGAAAGGTGGTAACGTGCTTGATGACTGCTGGAGGTGTGTGCTTTGCCAGTACCACGACGGAGGAGTGGAGTGGGAAACAGGGGTTAATGGAAGAACTGAGGATGTACTCAATAGACCCACCTTCATACATAACTTAATTAATCCTGCCTTAGAGGTACAAAAATGGTTAACATCATTCACGTAAACACTGAGCTACCTACTTTCTTAGTATATCCTGAGGACTTTCACATTTCCCTTTTAAAGCTAAATGATTACTTCAGTAATTTTTAAGTCTCAGAGAAAATAAAAGGAATCCCACCATAAATGTGGAATAAAGGTGTTCAACTAGTCATATTTTGCCATGACTGTAACTGCAGTCTGCTTCCAGGAGCCCCCCAAACACAGGGAAAATGGTATGTTTTATTTCACCTCTGTTTTATTTTGTTTGCCTCTGCTTGTAGAATTATTTAGGAAATATTAGAGATATCCTAGAAGGGGGACCTTAAATGTAGTGGAGTCAATGGAAAGAATCCTACAGTGGGATTCAGTCTTGTCTAGCTCTGGATCTGAGCAAATCACATTTAGGTGGGAAATAAATACAAAGTTCAAGGTCTGATTTGTCAGACAAGTTTCAGACATCTACTTTGGAGGAAGGTGGATTACTTGGGTTTTAGTTGTACTTATTTCCTTCTATTGAGTAATGGAGTTTAGATGACTGTCTCAGAGGTAGATAATTATGGAGTAAATATTAACAGTTAGACAAGATGAATCTTACCCCTACCCACTTCCTGGGATTTAGAATGAATATTTTGTAAATAATACATTCTTCCATTTCTATCAACACTTCAAAAATTGTTATGAATACCTCCACCTTATAAAGTTCTGCTTTTATCTTGTCAAACGTTAACTTCACTCAGAAAAGGACTTATGATTTTATAGTCTATTCACTTTATTATTCTGTTATTCACAGATGTCAGTAAGCTGGAGATAAACCAGCTTTAGCTACATTAGAAACCAATTTGGTAAAATAATTATAGATCTGTAGAGTGAAACACCTGGAGAGAATCTAGCCTGCACTATAAACATTTACTTTAGACTAGCTCTAGTCTGGACCGAAGGATGCAGTGCATGCTAATGGTTTGAGTACATTAAGTGCTCTTGGAGTACATTTGCTTTGTTTTAGCAGAAAAGGATCCAGTGTGTGTACTTGGAGAGCTTTCTACAACGTGAACAAGAGCATGCTAAGTAAAAATAACTCATCTACAAATGACACTGGTCATTCACAACTCAAAATTCAGTAGCTTGTACATCAGGTACAGTTCCTGAGGAATAAAGGATGGTTTGACTAACAGTGCAATTTCTAATGATACACCTCTCAAAAATACTGGCACCTGAATTTAAATAAAATTAGGATTTTAAAGCATCATGTACATGTAGTAAGTTCCCCATTTCTGCATCTTTCAATTCTGAATATTCAGTAAGAGTGCTAGCCCAAATGCTAGCTTTCTTATCACCTCATTTCATTCCCTTAATTTTGACGTAATAGCTGCCAAAAGAAGGTTATCCAGAGGAAGAGAGGAATGACCTTTCTAGTATTTCTCAATTTTAGCTGTTTTAAACAGAGAAATGAAGTTAAATAAGAACCCTATGGCTATTCCTTATGTTTCAAAATAAGCAAAAAGTTGCTTTATATTTTGAAGTTTAAATTCTCAGAACTATGGAGAGATACAGATAAATTCCAGAGATATGGAAAAGTTGCTGTTCAGACAGTCTTGATGGATGTACATTCAGGCATTGCTGAATACCAGTTCCTTCATCTAATGAAAGCCTGGGAGAAAAAGAGGAAATGCTATTCTGTGAAGAAGTCTGTATTCTAAATCTAGGTCACAAGTCATTTTGGGTAGGAAGGCTAGCAAGTATATGATGTTGCAACAGTGTTACTGCCATCAAAAATCAGCCTTTCAAAGACTGCTCTCAAATGTTATATCCTGTTGTCAACAGTCTGACACAGAAGTTACTCATTTTCTGTGGTGAATTAGTTGTTCTTAAATGGGACACCTGCCGTTGATACAACTTCATTGTTTGCAGGTGTTATGGATAGGGTTTTTTGGTAGCAGGGGAGGGGCTACACCGGTGGCTCCTGTGAGAAACTTCTAGAAGCTTCCCTGGCTCCAAGTTGGACCCGCCTCTAGCCCAGGTCGAGCCCATCATTGAGGGTGGTAGATTTAAGAAGGGCAACCTATAATGAGTGGGGGGAGTGCAATGTGAGAGGAACCCCTCTGTGGATACCGGCGTCAGTGAAGAAGAAGGTGGTGGTGTGCTGGAGGTGGTGTGCTGGAGGAGGGGATGCCCCTGGAGCCCGTGGTGAGACGGCAGGCTGTCGTGTCCCCCTCCCCCTCAACCCATGGAGGGGAGCGGGGGAGCAGATGCCCCCCCAAGATGGCCGGAACTCTGTGGTAAAGCCCGCGCTGGAGCAGTGCGTGACTGAAGACCGGCCCGCGGAAAGGACCCACGCCGGGGAAGTTTGTGAGGAACTGCAGCCCGTGGAAAGGACTCACCTTGGAGAAGCTCGTGAAGGACTGTCTCCCGCGGGAGGGACTCCACGCCGGAGCAGGGGACGAGTGAGGAGGAGTCTTCCTCCCCCTGAGGAGGAAGGCGCGGCAGAGACCAGGTATGACGGGCGGACCCCAACCCGCGTCCCCTGCGCCGCCGGCGGGAGGAGGTGGAGAGGACCGGGAGCGGAGTTGAGGCGGGAAGGAGGGAGGGAGGGAGGGCGGGGGGGAAGGTGTTCCGAGGTTCGGTTTTACTTCCCATTATCCTTGTTTTGTTTTGATTTGTAGTAAATTAAATCGATTTTGTTCCTTCCCCAAGTTGAGCCTGTCTTCTGCCCGTGACCGTAATTGGGGAGTGATCCCTCCCAGTCCTTATCTCGACCCACGAGCGTTTCTTTATCTTTTCTCCTCATCCCGCCGTGGCCGGGGGGGTGGGGTGGGGGGAGCGAGCGAGCGGCTTCGTGGTGCTTTGTTACCGGCTGGGCTGAAACCACGGCGGCAGGTGACAAAACCACTTTTTAGGGGAAGGGAACACAATGTAATGGTTCAGGTTTGTAACTGCAGTGTCCCTGGTTTTAATTCTGCTGCTGCTTGGTTTTAGGTTTTTAGAAGCTTGGGATTTGTCAAGTCAGGGCCTTTAGCCTTTCATGCAAACCCTTTTCTGTAATCTTGGTTCAAGATGCAAGAACACTAGTCACACAGCACAGTAAACCAAATGCTTACAGTAAGTTATATGAATTTGACAGCTGTCAGTATCACAGCATATTTTTTTATACAGAAAAGGTTCTTATTGTCTTGTAGACAGGTAGAATAGGAGCTTTTTTACTCTGTGCTAAGTTTCCTTCAGTGTCCTTATGAATTCAAAAGATGTAGGGCCTTAGTCATGCCTCATCCTATTTTTTTGTCTGCCTTTCTTGGGCATTTCATGCTGTTATTAGATACTGAAAACTGTTTTGGGGGAAAATTGGAGAGGTACCTTGAGATACTCTTGTCCTTCATTGCTGCCATGTGAGGGCATAGCTTTATCCTTCACTAGAAAGTCTTTTGTTACATGGAAGTGTGATTGAGCAACAAAAAGTATATCATATATGGATTTAAACTTTGAATAGTTTGGGAGTGTACATAGTGGGAGAAGTAAACACAGAAAAGCAAAACAAGGATAACTCTCAAGTAAGACCCACACAGAGCCCAAAAGAAATAGCAGAAGCTCTGTAATAAGAACTTGAAAAATTAGTCTGTAAGAGGGCCTTGTTGCAGGATCCCAGAATGCAGAAAGAAAAGAGATGAACTTGAATTTGGGCTTTTTCTTTAAGAAATGTAGTAATTTCACCTACTTCAAAATGTTGACAAGCATTGAGATGCAGGCACTTATGCAAATTGGTTGAAGGATGTAGTCATAAGGAACCTTTCAAAAGATATAACAATAAAGTCAAATTAAGGTGAGCTGGTCAGAATATATGTATGTGTATATATATGTTTATTATTAGAAAATTGAGAATATCTACCAAAAAAAAATCTTAGAGGTTTGAGCCAGGTAAGTGTGTAAGAGCATCAAGTCTTTATGGCTTGTTATTGTAGAGGCTTATATGCAGCAATAAATTCAGTGTGCAGAAGGCTGGAAAGCTTCAGTATCACAGTAATAGGCCGTAATACTTACCATTTGATCTAGACAGCCTGTTCTAGTTATTTGTGCATGTAAAGAACTGTTGATTAAGCATAAGACCATACAAAATACATCTTGTTTATTGGCAAACACCTTCTACATAAAGCAATAATTTGTTAGTAGCATTGAAATCTTAACAGTTTAAGCCATGCATCATTATTAGCCCAGATCTATTTTTATACAAAACACTTGTATACAGAAATAACAGTATTACAGTAATATCCCTAAAAAAAATTTCTCCTAATAATCATATAGTTAAAATTGTTACACAACCATTTAGTTTCTAATCCTGTCCCTGGGATTATGCTCACCATTCCACTGCTGTTCTGGGTCATAAGGTCAGTGGCTGCAGTCTGGTGGTTGTGGGGTTGTTATAGCAAGTCATTATCTGGAGGCCTTTACCTGGAGGAATGTGGTGTTGATGGCTTCTTTTTCACTCTATGGGTCCCTTGTGTTCGCTAATGTGCTTTTATACCTTGCTTGTTGTCCATTGGTCTGCATCTCTATGATACATCTGAATTTATATGGTACATTTGAAGGTATATGGTAACTTTTATGTATGTTAGGTACTTGTTCCTTTTTCTTGATACTTATAAATTGGCTTTGTCCAGCTGTAGTTCTGCATTTTAACTGACCACTGGCGAGTTGTTTATAGCCGTGGGGTCCTCAGTGCTAGCCTCTGCCCCACCTCTTATCCTGGACCTGTACTCCAGTACAGAGCATCCTGGGTCCCCACTTCTCAAGGCCTCTACTATTATACTGGGCCTGTGTTCCTCTGCACTGCTTTGCTATGTTAATCATAAATATCTCATTTTGCACTGAATGATCGCTTGTTGCTACTATCTGTATAGAACTATGGTGGCGTTATAAAATGACAAGTGCAAGTAGCGCAAATAGCCATAGCCATCTGGCCAGGAAAAAAAAAGTTAGAACTAAACCAACTTGGAAACAAAACTGCAGGCACGTTAATACAAAAGGAAGGTGGCAAGTCTCTGTGCCATGGTCTTGTAAACTCAGTATAAAACCTGTAGCCTGTTACTTGCAGTGGCAAAACTGTATTACCGGGTTATAGAGTTACAATAGTTGTTGGCCTTTTTAAAAATTGTTTCCTAAAAGGATAGGTTTCATTTCTATCAGTAGTCCAGGTGCCATCTAAGTGTGTTAAACCTCTAGAAACTATGAACTATATTGACTGTTCTGCATGATTTTTACACTGCTTTGACTGAACTACCCAAATTATATTTCAACTCAGAAGAAAAGCAGAAAAGAATTTCTTGGAGGCAGTCTTAGACCTAATTAACAATTGGGGAAACTATTCAGTGGCTTTCAATTTTTGAACTGAAAAATAAAATGCATGCATGTATGCATATTTATACACTCAACAGGCTACACTGAGTAGCATATAGCCTAAGTAAGGAAAAGGGGTAAGAAGGTAGGATTAAATTCATTTTGAGGTTGGTCTATTCCAGCAGATCCATCAGGATAAATCAGCCTCAGGGTGACTGATTTATGGTGGCTGCCAACAGCCTTAGGAATACAGACTGTCAGCTTGATTGGCCAAACATAACTGAATCCTACAATGTCCTTGTGTTGACTGGAGAGTGGCACAGTAACAGTAACGCCAATTATCTTCCCTTTGAGGATTTATATCAAATCATAGGTGGTCCTTTATAATCATTTTCAGGGACATTTTTGCATCAACAATGTTGTGTTTGTTAAGGGTAAATCAAATACTGTGCATAGTTTACATGGACAATTAACGCATTTGTTTTCACAGGATGTACCACATCGGTGCTACCAGTTTGAAATATAGTTGTTATCTTTTGTAAAAAGTAATTCTATGAATTCTGTTGGAACTTCCACTATGAAAGCCATAAAACACCCAAATAACTATTTGTCAGTGAGCAGCCTGAGTAGGGCTGCCTCCATGGGGGGGGGCTGAGCCAGGGGTTGAAGTCATCCTGGTGCAGGCTGTGCCTTCACAGATGTGGTGCCATCCCCTCAGGCAACAGGCTCCATTAACAGCCTTGGACATGGTGAGAAGATGAGCCGGGTGAAGGCTACAACTACCTCATCAACTTTGATTTGCAGCAAAATCTGCCACCTGCTCTGATGCCTCAGAAAGCATTAATTTTTCAACAGCTCCAAGGCTTTGCTCATTGCTTCTCTCTTCAGCCACTGCAAAAGCTGCTGGTTTGAAGGTCTTTGTGATTCCCTAGCCTGTTACACCCAGCAGCATCTCAGAGCAGAGGAGTAAGGAAATATTTAGGAGGTACATTTAGGAGCTCCCATGGCAAAGGACACTTTTTCCCTGCTCTTTCCAGGATGTTCTACACTCACCTCATCTTAATAGAGGACAGAAAAATTGAGAGCATGCAAATAAGATAAAAACCATGCAGCACAGTGTCCTATGGCCTTCCACCCACATCCACAAATGACAGTGCATGGAAACATAATGTATTCCCAGTACTCTTAATTCCCCTGCAAATCTTGTAGAATGTGGTGGGATTTGCCCTTGCAGCTTGGACTCCTAGATCTGTTTACTAGACTTCTCGATACCTAAAAGAAAATTAAGCTTAGGTTTTCTCAGACTTAGAACTACAGAGATCATGGAAACAGGTCTTTAAAATGTTTCTTCTAAGCACATTACTTTATTTCTATTTATTTAGCTACAAGTGGTAGCAGCCTGAGCAGCCTCACCCTGTAGGTGTGTGGGGGCCCCAAGCCTGTCTAGCATCTTCTCCTGGGTAGACCCTTCAAGACCCATGTGGCTGCTCTGTTTCCTTTTGCACCTGACTGGACTCCTGGGCTCATCTCACTGTGTTGGGGCTGTTGCTGGAGCCTGTGACTGACCCCTGGGTCTGCTTGCTGGCTAGGGTCCTGGGGGATGGGGCCCCATTGCTGAGTGCATGGCCTCCTCCAGGGTCACCTCAGCTCCTAGCTTGGGCCCCTGCCTGGAGCAGTCCCACTCATGATGGTCTCTTTCTTGTTACTGGTTTTATTGATACCCGGGCCTCTGTGGCTCTCTGGTGGAGTAGTATCAGAAGAGCTCATGTGCAAGAGCAGGTGTGGAAAAACAAAATCAAGTCAGGTCTAAGCAACAATGCTAGCACCTGCATAAGAATTGCTTAGAGGGTCAAAGTTTTCTTTAATGATGTGTATCTTCAAATGAAAAAAGAAATAATTCTGCAAGACAGCTGTATGTCTGCAGCAACTTATTGGAATAGTAACCCTACATGGTCTGGGCCAGTTTTTGTGAGTCTTTGAATGACAGAATATTTACATATGAATATAAGAATATAATAGTTTTTGGATTCTAATCAACTTAGTATGTATGTAGCACTTGGTCAATATCAGGAAAATTACTCCATTTTGTTTCTCAAGCCTCTTGCTATCAAATTAGCTTTGGCTGTTCTTGCAAGAAATGAAGCAGTAAGAAAAAACCCACAGAGATTGTATTCTGAATATGAAAGTTTTCTGCCTTAGTTAAAGGACAGTTGGATTCAGAGGAAGACATGGTATCAAAACCATGGACTAAGACAAGTATCTCCAGGAATTTGCAGTAAAATAAGGCAATTGTTAGGAAAAAGTGAGAAATGTATTTGCTGGAGTAGGTAGTTGTTTGTAATAGGTTGATAGGTAATTGTCCTGGTAGCCAGTTAACATACTTATAAGGCTAGAGGAGGCCACTGACACTGGCTGCCTGTGCAAGACTGGCCATAAACTTCACCAGCCTTATCCCATGGGGAGTTAGGGGCCCGAAGACTTTGAATGGGAAACTACTGTGCTGATTGTGTCACCCTTTAGCATCCCACTGTCTTTTTCCTAATAAAAAAAGATACGAAGGATATGATTGCATAATTTTTTTTGAAACTGGGAAATAAGTCTTTTTTGATTACAATATGTGGATTGCAACTGTGTTGGGGCTTGATTTTTTTTTTTTCCCCCCTCCACTTTTTGTGAAGTCATTTGTAACCTTACTCCAGTTTGTACTATGAACATGCGAAGCTGTATTGGCTATGCTTGCAGTGCTTATATCCCAAAAGCAGAAGTCTTTTTTGAAATTTTTCAAACTCTGAGTCTGAGTGTTCCCATAGTAAACAGGAACTTGATTGTAAGTTTATGGTTATTGTTTTCTTCTTCAGCAGCAGTAAGCAAAGATAATGGTAACAACTGGCTGCTGTGCTGGGTAAAGTTACTAATCTGTTAATATAATCTCAGAAGTGATTTCTCTACCCTAAGCCTATAGCATGGACAGAGCAAGAAGGGGACAAAAGTGGAGGGTGTTCATGGTTACAGTGTTTGTCTTCACATGTAACTGTTTGTATTGGGTTTGTGTGGAGGGGTTTTGGTAGTGGGGGTGGGCCTACAGGGGTGGCTCCTGTAAGATGCTGCTAGAAGCTTCCCTGGCTCCAAGTCAGACCTGCCTCTGGCCCAGGCCGAGCCCATCAGCGATGGTGTTGGTGCCTCTAGGGTAACATATTTAAGAAGGGAAAACCTGCAGTGGGAGTGGAGTGGAATGTGAGAGGAACCTGTCTGCAGATACCAAGGTCAGAGGAGGAGGAGGAGGTGTGCTGGAGGAGGGGATGCCCCAGTAGCCTGTGGTGAGATGGCAGGCTGTTCCCTGGCCCATGGAGGGGAGTGGGGGAGCAGATGCCCACCTGCAGCCTGTGGAGGACCCCATGCCAGAGCAGGTGGATGCCCCTAAAGAAGGCTGTGACTCCATGGGAAAGCCTGTGCTGGAGCAGTCTCTCCTTGTTGCTGGCTGGGGTTAAACCATGACAACTGTTATGCAAGCTGAGACCTTGCTTTCTGGGAAGTGGCTGGGCATCTGCCTGTTGATGGGAAGTAGTGAATAAATTCCTTGTTTTGCTTTGCTTGCATGTGCAACTTTTGCTTCACCTATTAAACTGTCTTTATTTTGATCCATGAGTCTTCCCACCTTCCTTTCGTTTTCCTCCTGTCCCATGAGAGAAGGGAGTGAATAAGCAGCTGTGCAGGTGCTTGGCTGCCAGCTGGGGCAACTCACCAGTGATGAATAAGAGGAGACTGATGTTTATGTTTGGGTTTTGGGTTTCTTTAAGACTTTGGTGTTCTTCAATGAACAAATTTGCTGTAATTAATGCAATTTGGAAAGCAAACCACAAAAACTAATGTTCAGTTCTTGACTAGCTTCATATTGCTAACATACATTTCTAGAGGTCCTGTCTCAGGCAGAATTTAGTCAGCAGAAAGGTTCCTAAATTTACAACTTCTCCCTCTTCCTGGGCTGTACCATGTTTGCTGTGTCTCTCAGAGGTACTTAACAGACTTTTCACACCTGCTTGGCGAAGTTAAATATTGTTGGTTTGGGTTTTTTTCTTCCTCTTGCATATGTTGGAAACTGCTGATCCACTCTGACAAAACTGGAATCTTATTTGCATAATAACAAAGGCATACTGTATAGGAAATAACTGGTAAATTTGACATAAACTTTTAGTAAATTATGGCTACAATAACAGAAGTTTGTTTCACAGCTAAGGTGACAGACTGGGATGCGTAAGCAATTCAATAGATATATTTTTATCAATGCTTTCTTTAATGTGCTTTATTTCATTTTTTTGTGAGAATAAATGTTCTGTTGCTTTAAAGATTCTTTTTTTTCCTCTGCAGATTGACTGGAAGTAAAATATAAGTATTGTGTCTATCCTGCCTTGTTGTGGGGATAAGTAGGAGAAGGCTTGTGGTAGTTTTGCTCTCATTTTTGCTCTCACTTTAAACTCTTTTCTCTCTCTTTTTTAAAAGGACATTAATCCTCTTAGACATTTACTTAATGAAAATTGAGTGAAACTCTAACTGTAAAATCTCAGCTTGAGTTTTTTATGAAAAGTCTGATTTGACAAAACATCAGTTGTTCAACAATAAGAAAAGTATTTTAATACTCAATTCCTTGTATGTCATCTTTTTTCCACCAAGCCATTTCAGTTTTTCTGGGTGTATGGAGAGCTTGATTTTTTTTTTTTGTTTTACTTTTCACTTAGCATCATTGAAGGATTAGCTATGATGCCATTGGGCCAAAATTTCTATGAAGTGGTGAAAGCAACACTGAATTGAACTGCTGCATCAGTACAGGATAGGAGCTTTGAAGGTAAGGATTTTGCTTCAGATTGTTTTAAGCATGCTGGGAATATGTCATAGCAGTAAGTGCCTGAGCTTCTGCTAAATTCCAGATGTAAAAGGTGTAAGAATTTAACTATATTGCTGTAGTGCCAAGCCATTTCTTTATTGATCTGGCTTTTAAATACTAATAACTAAATTTCATCGGACTCTGGCAACTTTTTGATAAATGAAGCATGTTGGTCTCTAATATATTGTGTTTAGAATGATCTTTCAGTGGTGAATTTGAGAGAAACTAAATCACTACAAAGGACAATTTCTTCTATTTGATAGAAGGATAGCCTCTTGTTTTGGATGTGCATGTTAAGCATTATGGCTGTTTTACTTTTAAGCTTCATTCTTCTGTTATCATAAATTCTGTGCTCAGCTGAAGGGCTACATTTGCCTGTCTGCTGCTTGAGTATGGGAGATGAGTTTAATTGGAGAAGTTAGGCTGGCCCCAGGACAACTCCTCAAGAAAAGGTCAGGAACAAGTTTCATTGGCAAACTGTCTAATGGCACATGATTAGATTCATAGGTGCAGCTGTCTGCTCTGCATGGAAGGTCAGGCCAAGAATTATATGTGGTCTAAATCTCACTTCACCTGTCAAAATGAAGACTGAAGTGGTACAAAGGTGATATGCTGGAGCCCTTGCATGGAGGGTAAACTTGAATTCCCTGGGTGTCCTGGTATTCACCTGGTGCTCTGCCTCTCAGCAGTGATTTATATCAAGCCCATACACACACATTTGCATGACTATGGGCAGAATTAGATGCATGATTCAAAATGGCAACCTGCTGGGTCTGCTGGCAATCAGTGTGCAGGGGCATCTCACCATTGTTGTATCAGCTGTTGGAGTACCATCAGATTAACTGACCTTGCCATACTGCTGATACAATCATGGATTTTATCCTAATAAAATTGGTGTTCAGGTGTATGCCTTTTTTTTGCTTTTTTCTTTTTCAAAAAGCTGGGAACATGGTACTTGCATCTCATCAAGTATGAATCATGAAGAAACAACATCAACAAAAAGCAGGAATGATGTAAACAGAAGGTTTTCTTTTTTTCAGGTTTTCAGTATAAACTTTCTCTCATGGATGTTTTGTGGAATCCGCTTGCTGTGATAGCAGAACTTGAATCCAGGTTTGGTTTTGATCTTTGTGTTAAGAAGCTGCTAAGTTATACAGCACAATTAACAAAGGTAAATAACTTGAAAATTTCAGTGTCCCTCTACTTCATCTTTGTTTTTATTGAAGTCTAATTCCCACAGATAGTTGCTGTGACTCAGTAATGCTTCTTATGGATGCATGCTATAGGATCAATCTACTCATGTACAGCAAGACCAGTGCATCTGAAATATTTTGGATTTTTCTTGTAGGAGTCATATGCCTGTTAGTGTGTGCAGGAGATCTTGGAACAGAAGCCTACTACGGAGAGCAGAATTACAATGTAATTCTATGTGTTTATATAAATGTAGTTTCCAATCTTATCTAGGGCACTCTGAGACTAATATTTCTTTTAATGTTTTTGAACTTTTCTTAGGGTTTCAAGTTCTGTGTTTGGCTTATCACTTAATGCAAATTTAAGCAGTTTGTATGAAGATATGGCTATAAATTCTGTACTTATTCAGAATGATTTGGTTTGTTGAAGTAGTCCAAATCTTCCTGTACAGTGGAGTTATTCTTTTAGCAGTTGGTCAGTAATATAGTAGGAATCTATTTTGTTGCAACTTTGGAAATGCCTTCAATTCCTGTTTCAGGACAAGTGCAACTACAAGCTTGTGAAGATTGACTGTGCTTGAATTTCAGGTATTGTGATTCACAGCACTTGTTTTAAAATAAAATCAAGACAATGGTTCTGGGTGATTTGTGCAAAATAAAGTGGTTTAAGAGCTCTGTGACTTTCAGACTTGGAATATATTTATTACATACATTATTATATGGTGTGCTAGACTCGGATTGTGTGATGCTCAGCACCAAGATACTCAGGAATTAGTCAGCAATATAATCATAAGGTCCACACAGATCTGGATTAAAATAATAAAAAGGGAAAAGGGACAAGATAGCTTTCTGTGAAACCTTTTAGTTGGAGACCTGTAATACTATAGTGTGGGTATATGTAGGAAGAACACTTGTATTAGTTGTAATTAGGTATGTGAAAAACACTTTGGTCCTTTTGGGGACATTGATAGTCTTAAATTACTTGGTATTTGCATATGACTTCACAGTAAAGAATATATTAAAGTTACAAGTTTTGTCCAAGATGCCACTGAAACTGTGCAATTTTGTCCTTGATTTCTAGCTCAGATGTCTTCAGATTACAAATAAAAACCTTGTTTGAAAATCACTGTTGGAAATTAACACAGACTCTGACACAAGTTTTGTGTATTTTAGTACTGTGCATCATTACTAGGAGTAAAGGTTGTATAGGTCACATTACGGCATCAATGATAACAGTGAAACCCACTTTCCTTGTGTTACCTTGTATGACACATGTATGCGTCTTGCCTTTAATGGCTTTATAGCTGATTACTCTGGGAATTTAGTGAGCAGTTCCCTTGTTGATACACAAAAAAATGGTATAATCCAACATACCCTTTAGCTGTATCAGCTAACTAAACTGTAAAATCTGTTTTAGCCTCTAAAAATGACCAAAGATTGAGCGCACAGCAGGAAGCAGGTATCATGAGAAAACAAGTACTCTTTCAACATAATTTTCCAAAGGTGGACTTTTAGGACATGTAATATTAAGTTAGCTGATTGTTTATCTTCTGGGTTGATAAGGTCATTGGACCAAAAGGTGTCATTTTTGTCTTGTGGGTTTTGTTTTATAGCATGTGGCTGCATGGAGTCAGTACTGCTAGTTGTCTTACCAAATCACGATTTACTTGTGCAACCAAGCCTGCAAGGCACCTCAAACTATCCTGAAGTTTCAGTAGCCTTCTTTGTAGGATGGGTTGATTTGAAGCATGCTACCCAATTTTGCCTGTATACCACTCCACCTTCCTTCATGATGGTGGAGTTATACTGATTTACTATAGCTGGGCATCTGCCCTGTCAGTTTGTGATAAAATGCTCATCTCCATCCAGATGAAGGAGTATAGAGGAATAGTGGCATGTGAGAGAACCCAAATGGAATTACTGCCTTGGGGTATGGGACTCATTACAGGAACCAGGAAAAGAGATTTTGAGGATTGCACAAGACTTTTAGTATGGGATGTTTGGAAGAGGAACCAAAGGCAAGAGGAAGTGATCCAAGTTGTTTAGGGAGGAACAAGTATGGGAAAACAGAAATAAGGTGGTGAAAGGGGCTGCTTGCATATAAACAGGCTTCTTGGTCAATATGCTTGCCTGGCTGTGCCCTGCATGTGACCATTGCAGGCCCTCCTGCCTTCTCTCTAAGCTCCATTTCTAACTCTTTTCCTGAGTGAGAACTCTCAATTCTGTGTGTATGGGGGTCTGCATGCAGCAACTGGGGTCATACCATGGGACATATAGGGGCCCACAGCAACAACTGGAATGACTGGAGTGAGTGAAATCAAGTGCCAGCAAACGGTGTGGGCCTGTGTGTCCATGGTGCCAGAAACTACAGTGAGTGAGGGTGGGCATAATCAGTGTGTGATTGCTAGTGAATATCAGACTGGGATAGCTGAAGGATGGGTGAGATGGCCTGGGAGGTGTGCGCTTCTCTGAAAGTGAGGAGTCAGCTGTTAGAGTAACCAGGAGGTCTGGGTCAATGTCAGACAGACCACAGGGTTTAGGAATTGACTGAGAGACCTGTTTGTATATCTCCTATGTCTGAGTCGCTGAGGAGAGCTTAGGGACTAGGACCAGCTGCTAGACAGACTGAGTGTCCAAGAGCAGTTATTGCAGGGATCCACTTAGGGTGTGAACAAGCATATCTGTACGAGAAGCTGGAGCAGGGCTGCAGCTTTGAGGGCTTGTATGCTCAGGTGCCAGCAACTGGGGAGGGGGACTGGGATCCAGGGGCAGCTGCTGGGCAAACTGGGTGTCTAGGCCCAACTGCTAGGGGGGATCTGCACTGCGTGTATGTGTGTATATATATATAGATGTATGTATGTGTGCCCTCCAACAGACCTTTATCCTGACCAACCAGGGAGGTGAACAGGATGAGGCCATTGGTGCTGTTTGTGTTTGTGCAAGTGCTATGTGTGTTAGTCTGTGGTGATCCAGGTGGCTGGCCATGTGAAATTACTGTGTATGTGTTGGCTTGTGTGCCTTGCTGGCACTGGTTGGACCTGGGGGCATGGAGCTACAGCAGCCTCACCTCTGTAGGGCTACTGGATGTGGTGACTCCCTAACATGAGCTAGTAACGTTTCGGTGGTTGTCTTTTATTTGAGAAGGGCGAGATTAGTTTTGCTTGGGAGCTTAAGGAATTAGGCCACCTTTCCATGTTTCAGAAGAATTTGCTGGCTATATCAACAGTTATATATGGAAAGAGTCTAAGTTTATTTACAACATTCATAGCTAGATACCCACACAGGACCTCATTTTCCTTTCCTGAAAATAATGAAAGCTCACTGAAGTCATTGGAGCTACTCTGGTAGAACTGTGAAAGGCACTAGGGTCATGCTTTTGCTGATGTAAGAACAGTGGTCTCTTCTTTCTGCCCTGTCTTGATGAGCCTTTTCCAGTGGTAGTGTAGGAGGGGAGCAGCCTTTGCTCCTCCTAAGCACAGAGTGCAACTGTGTACGTATTTTGTACAAAATGATTGAGTGCTTTGGGCAGGGATGTAATCTAAACCAAAGTGGCACCTTTATGCCTCTAACTGCTGTATTTTTAAACCATATCATGCACAGTTTTCTTTCCCTGAAGGATGCTTCCTACTGTACTGTCCCTGAATTATTCTGTATGTTAAATATTTTCTTTATGGGGTGTGTGTGGGAGATGTCTCACAACAGCTTTATGTAGCCTGGAAAAACTGATGTCCTTTGCCCAAAGAGACAGATTTATTCATCTAGACATCAGCAAGCTCTTTGTGGAGCTAAATCAGTTATGTTGTTATTTAATGTTTGTTTATTAATTTGCATAAAGCTGCAGGGGCTTATTTTGGGGGATTAAAACGTACTTGCTAAGTAGAGTATTTCACTTTCTATTCAGCAGAATTTTGGTCTAACTTTACTTTGTAATTTTTTGTGTTTTGACACTTCATTGTGAGAATTAATATGGAGAGTGAATTAAATCTGTTCCTTCACCCTGAGTTCATTTTTAAAGTGACAGTATAGTCATTAAATTTTAGATGTTGATGAGCAATGCTTCCTATGTATGCAATGATGTGCTTACAATGTTTGAGAAGACCATGAGACTTCCACAGGGCTCAGATAACACTGACGTTTTAGCAATATACATGTGCTGTGGTAATGGCTCAGAAGTGACCTTCAAGCTAAGTAACCTGATCCAGTCACTAAAGGAATCTGTAAGTATTTCTGAATTTTTTTCATGTTTAGATCTTGCAGTGCCTTACTTATATTACTATTACACAATGAAATAAATTAGCAGGGGTTGTAGCTTGCTACTTAGTGTTTGCTATTAGTAATAGAAAATTGAGGTTTGAAAGACTGCTCAATTAATCCATCTTATGTTGGATTTCAATATCATCAATATTACAAATCTAAAAAGCAGGACCAAAGTCTAAGGTGAATTTCTCTTTTACTGGTTTCAAATATTGCTTTCTTTACTGTGAAAGGTCCTGCTTCTGCAGAAAGTAACTCAGGGATGACAGAGCCTGCCAGATCCAATAATAGATGATTTTTTGGGATGGCAAGAAATAGAAGAGCAACTAACAAAAAATTATGCTTATTGCTATGAAGTTAATCAACTGCGGAGCACAGAGGCACCATCTGAGGAGGATGTCCATTTCAGCTCTTGTCAGAAACAGCTGCTCTTCTCACTGTATGTCTTGTAATCTTGTATCTTTTAATACATAAAGATCCTGACTGGTGCCAGCCTGGAGTAAGGTATTCTAACCAGTAACTGAATACATGAAAAAGTTAAACCCCTACTTTTTGCTTTTGATTACCACCCAGTGTTAATAATTTTCTATAAGCACAAACAGGAACGTGGAGGAGGATTTTCTTAATTTATTTTTTTTAGGAATAGTAGTATTTTGGGGGGTAAGGGTGGAAATAGGCTGAGGATAGGCAGGTATCTAGGATTCTAAAAGCCTATTCTCCCTTTTTATCTTCTCATGTGCAAGCATATTCTGCTACTTCTCAGCCTGCTTCCTGGTACCTCTCTGGTACATGCTGCTCAGAATGCTTGGAAACCTGGATCTGAAAGACTCCTGGGATATGCAGGAAAACATTAAAGAGGGTAGTTAGAAAGTGCACTGAGAGGGGTATTGCAGCCTCAAGTTGCTTTCTGAACACATAAAGTGGTCACTGTTCCTCTATTTTGGCAGAAAATCCATTCATCTTTTTAAGTTGATTGTCATTTGTAATGTCTCAGTAATTCTACTGATTTCAAGCTTTAATGGTGTTAGAGTATATTAGAGACAAATCTCTAAAATGCTTTAAAATAGGATTTTATTATTCTTGCTTGGCAATGTAAAGCATGAGTATAATGAGTTTAATGTGAAGCTGCACTTATACTGGACAGATATCCTAGTTCACAAACTTAAACATGCGTAGAAGACAGCTATTTACATTACTTACTTGTATGAGAAACATGACAGCTTAGTTTGCTATTAAAGAAGTAAAACTATTGGTTCTAAGCATTCAAGAATCTGTCAGGAATTCTGCAAGCTGCATTGGCAGCTGGCGTTAAATCCACAGATATTAACAACATCTTAGACCTAAGAAAATCTATGTCATATTTTCTGTTTCTTTTGCTGTTGGCCAATGGTTGATTGCCTTCCCTCCTTCCATCTTTATAAATGACTATGAAATCAGCAGGAGGACTAGTCTTGCATTTCCTTTTTTGAGCATCAAAAACACTGATAGAGCTAAAAGGCCTCTGGGAATAGAGGCTTGTGTTTAAGTAACATTGAAGAGCAAGAAAAGCTCAGTGCTCTTCTTGTGAGGTGTTGTGGTTTTTTTTTTTTTGTTGGATTGTTTGGGTTTTTTCAGGGGCAAAGCAAAGATTTTTTTTTTGTGCAAAGGTGTATTTCAGGACAAGAGGAAGCATTTCTCTAACTGTTTTCAATTTCAAAATATTACTTTTTGAACCAGAGCATTTTGTTGGGGGTTTCTTAAAAGGCTTTTTAGATCCTGCTCACAAACCTGTGTAGTAGAGTCTAGTTGTGCTTAGAGTGATGTAATAGCTATGCTGCTGATTTCTTTAGCAGAAGACTGTGATATTAGCCTATCTGCCTCAGTTCTTCCCTGTATGCATAAAAGCAGCAACAGAATTTAGCTAGAGATTTAAAGAGAAATGGCACGTGTTCACAAGGTAATTTGACTTTGAAAGAAATCAATGGTTTAATTGTGGTAGTCTTGTTTTCTGTGTCATTTCAGGTTTAATAATACACTTGAAGAAATTTTGTTTGTTTTTGAGGGAAACCCATACTAGAAGGATTTAACAACTTCTGTCAGTTGGACGTGTGAGGTAGCTCAATACATGAATGAGGAAGCAGGCTCCATGGGAGGGAGGTCAGTCAGGTGAGGAAAGAGCTACTGCACAGCACAGGCTTTATTCTGATGTTTTCCTGTCCGTTTTAGAGAACGGTATTCCTCAGAAAGCAAAAAGGTGATGATTTTTACATTTGTGAGCCTGTTTGTGTTTCCATTGAGCTTATGATTCACCAGCTGATTGAATTATTATCAAGGAAAACTTATAATATACAGAGCCTAACTCTGGTAAATAGCTGTGGTTTTAGTGCCAGCTAGAAAATTTTTGGATGGCCCATTTCTATTGGGAAAACTCCAACTGGTTGAACCTCGTTGGACTCTCTACTTTTGCAACACTATTGTGTCAGGAAGGCTTCTTAATTCCAAGATACACACTGGAGACCAGACTAGCTGGTCACCTAGTAGAGGTATTTCTAGGCTTGTTTCATATTAGGCAAGGAATTAATGCTTGATTTCCTTCATGCCAGTTGTCTTGTGATATTCCAGATGTCCTGACCCATCTGCTCTTAACTTTCTTGTTTTACACTAGTTTTTTTCATTATTTGGGGAAAATTTTGAAATATCTGAGACTTATGCTGAGGAATGGGAGAACTTCCATTTCAGAATTCTTTCTCATTAAATATTTGTGTTATTCTTCTCAATGTTTTAGTGGAGCTTTGAAGCAGGGCACAATGTGGCTGATCCAAACACTTCCAAAAAATGATCTTGCCCAATATCGCCTATTTGTTTTCTTTAAGTATTCTCATCATGGTCTCAAGTCTTCCATTTTTTGACCACTTACATTTCCAGTTTCTGAAGGATTTAGGTTACTGATGGAGTTTTTTTTTAAGCTCGTTCTTGGGATTTGTGAAAGACATTGTTTTTGCTAAAGATCTGTTTTCCTAAACACACTTTTTTCCTCTGCTCTTTTTCTCTGTAGAGCTAATCACAGCTGTTCTGAATACCTCATCAGTAAGTGGGCAGCTATGGAATGTATGCAAAAAACACTCAGTACTTGTTTAATCAAAGAACTGTTAGTGAAATGACCTGTTCAAATGTGAATTGATTGTACAGGTTATGTAATCTATTACAATTCCGGATATTTCAGTTATCTGGGCAGTAATAGTGAATTACTGAAATTCCAAAGAAAAAGAAACATTAAAGTTCATTTCAGTGCCGAGTACAGCACTAAGTGTGCTCTGGTATAATAAAACTAATCTTATTTGACCTAGTTCTGCAGTTCATGTATAATTCAAAAGATATCTTCTATTTTTCCATTTTTCTGTAAGGAATTGTATTTGAATTTTTCTATGAGGAATTCTGTAAGAAAAATGCAGATGCGCCTTATGTAGAGCTGATATTTACTGTTTCTGCATTTCATTCTTTTAAATCATTCAGTAGAACCAACATCAAACGCTTTAATAAAAATTTGCATGTTTACTTCTTTGAAAATGTATGTAATGTATTTCTCTTTCTGCACACATTCAAGTCCTGCTAAATTTGGTAGGACTTATTCAGGTTGTTTCAGTAGGATTTGATCAAGTTGCTCATAAAAACATTTTTTGATCTGTCTCTTGATGTTGAAATTTTTATCTTCTCTCCAGATGGACTAGAAGCATCTCTATGTTCTAGGCAAAAGCTCAGTTTGGAGACTGTCCTAGGTCATTATTTAGTATTTCTGCAAGACTTACCAGATTACTCCTCATTTATTTCCTGGGCATGATAAGGCTGAACTAGTCAATGTACTTTCTTTGTTTAACCATTTTCCAGGAAACCTTTATCCCACTTCCACTTTGGACTTTTGTAAGTATTGAACATAATTACCCTGCCTCATTTCACCAGATGACTGGTGTTTTTCAGTATTATTGGGAAGAAATGTAACTTTCTTTGCAGGATTCTGTCTTTTGGTGGCTGTCATTCAAAAGCATTAAAAAAAGACATCTCCATCTCTGGTGCATTATCAGCAGTAATCAAAGCAGTAGACTCCTGATGATTCCAATATATTGTTACAAGGGCTTCTTGTCACTAATTTACTTGTATTATAGCCCTGCTAATGTCTAGATGAGCAGTGAAACAGAAGCTATTTAATCATCACTGTTTAAAAAAAGAAGAAAATATCCCTCATGGAACAACTTTGGACTAATAATTGAGTGCTGACTCTACTATTAAGTGCTATTAACTATTTACTATGCTATGCTGGTGATCACAGCTGTTAATAGATAAGAATACTTTCTAAATTACATTTCTGGACTTTGAACTTTATTTTTCATTATGCTGCTATTTAGGCCTTTGCTAAATCAATCCCTGGTTTAACCTATTAAATGGAAATAACCACTATCAATGCAGTGAAAGATGAAGAATAGAAAGTTTTATAAATGACATGATTTGAATATTTCCTCCACTGTTAGACAAGTCATATTGTGCTTTTCATTCAAGCAGAACTTGACAGGAACTTTAGCAGCTTGATTAAAATGGGCTCTAGAAGCAAAGAACTCCTGGTTCGGGTTTTCAAAATCTTAGATGTTCTTGATATCTACAGTAAACCAAAATGGAAGTTAAGGAGTAGAATGAGAAATGATATCTTGGATGTTTAATCATTTTTGTGGTCTTTCCCAATTTTGTTATAAAAATCAATGCAGACATATTTGCTAGGGCAAAGATTTGGATTTGGTCTTAAATACTGTTTCTAGAGTATGCATGGTTTTCTCTTCACAGTAGCAAAACACTTCATTAACAAAATCACCTGACTTGTTTGGGTTTTCTTTGCTATACATGCAGAGGTATTTCTTTGATTTGAATGGGTCTAGGAAAGAGATTCTACATGGGGAATGATTTTTTTTTTTCCCCCCCAATGTTTGACATCTCGGTGTAGTTCTGATGCTTTTGATAGAGATACCCAGAAGGAATTTCTTAAGTAAGCATTGGTGAGCTTTGAAAGCTGTAAATATAACTACAATTATTAGAATCCCTATAACTAGAATAACTAGACTGCCATTCAATACCAAAAAGCAGCCCATTTTTGATTCCCTTAAATTTTGTTACACTGCTAATTTCATAAACCAGGGTACGCTTATTCTTTTAAATCTTCACAGGAACAGCTGCAAAATCAAGCTAGGTACAGAAAATCTTCTTGGCCAGAGTCATTCAAACTAAAATAGCAATTGTGGTTACCAGTTGGGGTCAGTCTGTTTTTCTTTAACAGTGCATGAAATTATCAGCAGGAGAGTGTAACATTTGGTATTTAAAGCCTCATCCAGAGTTGGAAGCAGGCCTTTGGATAGTGCACACACATGCGTGCACACAGACAAAATACTGAAGTCATGCTTTTAGTATAGGATTTGCCTCATCTTTATGAAATAGCTCTGCTAGTTTGTCTACCTGGACATTTTGCTGATAAGAACAGCAATGTTTTAAGGTAAACAGATGTCAGAGGCATCACTCGTATCTTAAAGTAGACTTGTATGAAACAAATCCATTTCTGTAGTCACCACCATTCTATGACCTACTTCTGCAAATATTAAAAAAAGCTTGCAAAACCAGAAATGTGAATATTCAGGAGAAAAGATAAAAGTGAAAACTACACAAAGCATAATGCAAGAAAAACTTTGGATATGGGTATCCAGATATTTTGGTTTGCTGAATGGAAACTGATGCTGTTTAGGACAATTTTTGGGGAAAAAGATAAGAATAGCCAACCTAAAATAAAAAGAAAAGCTCATTTTAATTTTGAAATTAAATTTCAAATGAGAATGTCTGTGTTTCTGTTAGTGGATGAATCTCCTCGTTAGGCTAGGTCAAATACACAAATAATTTTTGTTTTTTCCAAACCTCAAAACTTTGAAAATTCCTTGGTTCTTGAAAACCTCTCACCCAGTTTCAGTTACAAATACAATGAGTAAAAAGAGTATTACCTTATGTATATTCTCATTTGAAAATATGCATCATCTAGTTGCCAAGACTTGCTACTTCAAGCAATAACATAATCTCATGAATTTGCTAACCATATGATCACTGCGTTTTGCACGCTATTGAAAGAATGTAGCCTGCTTTCAACAAGGGGGATTGTGAGAGTACGGTGCATATAAACCAAAACCTTTCCAATATTTTGGAGAGCTTCCCGAGAGCCTTGCAGAATACCAGTAACGGCAGCTGCAAATGTGAACTAATGTTGGGAAACATACAGAGACGACTGCAAATGTAAAGGCTTTTCCAGTTTGGTACCCCAAATGGTTCTTCTTAAAGATGTAATTTTGTGTATATGTCTCTGTTCTAAATTATGTAATTACAGGAGAAATACTGTTTATCAAAAGTCTCTTTAAGCTTTGTTCGTTTAACTGACAAATGAGAAGATACAAATTATTTAAGTAATTTAGCAAAATTCTGGTTATTTCTAAAAGCCCTTACACTTTTGCTGAGCACTTGCAGCAGATTTTGCTGTTCCACAAAGAGAATGCTTTGAATCACAACTAAGAAAACTTTCAATTTTCCATGACCTCAGTTAGGTCAAAATTTTGATATCTTAATTTTTTTATTTAAAGCTGTTTTGCTATGGCCTTTTCCTCTCAGCAGCTAGATAACTTTTGCAAAACATTAAACATTCAGATCAGTTCACCAGTTCAGTCAGAAACACAGGATGGTGCTTGTAAACTGACAGGCTTGAACTCCAAATAATTTCAGATATTTGCTATTGCCTTGAGGAAAAATAATACATTTTAAGTAAATGAATAAAACTGCTACTACAGAGTATTTCAAACTTGCTGTCAGTTAGAACTGATCCTGGTTATAATTGTTGCTATACTGCTTTGACTTTTGGATTGTTTTCATAATAGCCTTGAATGGTCTCTGTGAATTATAGTAACAATACAGAAGAGCTTAGATGCTGCTCTGATGGACTATAGGGTCATGTCCAGTTTTTGAATGGTAAATATCTGATGTGTGTATACTTTTTGTTACTTACATTAGAATTAGATAGACTTTATTCATCCTGAACTACAGTGCTTTGTATATCTGTGTTTAAAAATGTGTGTTCAGTAAGAAACATAAAGTGAGACATTGTCAGGCCTGTGCTCCTGCATAAGCTACTGTTTGCTAGAGCGCTTAGCCATCATGGGAAGTTCTCTGTTTGCAATCTCATTTAGGCATGAAATACGATGATCCCTGAGCCATATAAATACATCACGAGAAGGTCTGTAGAGTTGCTTACTGCATGCGCAGTGTGAGCGTATAGAGCATAATGTGACCATTTTGCCTTATTTAGTGGCTGTTTCGATATTCATGTTACTCTTTATACGTAGTAATGGCGATGACTTAGTTCTGATAACTTGTGAAACTAAGGCATCATTTCAGGGTGGCTGAAAATTTGGAGCTACAGTTGTCAAAATCCAACGGTAGCTTTTCTCAGCAATTGTAATCTTTTGAATGGCGGGTTCCAGTTTTCTTCACTTTTTTACAAGTCACTGCTGTGTAACTTTGTAGGACAATAACTGTTCCATTTTTCTTACAGCTTTAAAGGGATACTGCTTGTGGAGACTACTGACTTAATGCAATATATTTTCATTGTACACATGTGCACATACACATGCTTGAGTTTGCGCGGGACAGCATAGTTTACCCTGTCAGAGCCTGTCCAGTATGATTCAGGGTTTCATTCGAAAGAAGAGGAGACTTAAGTTAGTGGAAGAAGAAAATCTTAAAGGGCTAAAGGCTGCTTCACTATTTTCAGATGTTTTTACAATACAGGGATGTGGGATAACCTGTTCTCTTACAGGATAATGCAAACAGATGTGCAAGCCCTTCAGTCTGCCAGGAGAGTGACCTTTACATTTGAAGTAGAAGTGAATTATGTGATAGGAAGTTTTTATGTCCTTTATCACCCCTCAGAATAAATCTATTGAAAAGAATAGTCTGTGGGCAATTTAGTTAAGCAGATTGGTACTGTTGGCACTGTTTTTCTTCTCTTCAGATGCGAAAGTCAAAGAGTATGTGCAGAATCTTGCTCAGCTGAGGCTGGACATTGGTTCTTCTGTCAGTATTTCTGAAGAAACTATCAGTACCATCTTGGAAGCCAGTATCTCTCATTCAAAGGTAAAAGATTGAGAGGAGGTGTTAAATTAACGCGTCAACCTATAGCCTGATGTGCCAACTGAAACAAAATGAACCACTTTGTGTGGAAGGTTATATTTTCACTTGTCACTTCTATGTGGAATATTTTGTGAGATTGTCGTGGTTTAACCCCAGCCAGCAACTAAGCACCACAGAGCTGCTTACTCACTCCCCCTTCCTAGTGGTACGGGGGGAGAGAATCAGCAGGGAAGTAAAACTTGTGGATTAAGGTAAAGACAGTTTGCTAGGACAGAAAAGGAAGGGTAAATAATAATAATAGAATATAGAAAACAAGTGATGCACAATACAATTGCTCACCATCAGCTGACCAATGCCCAGCCAATACCCTAGCCACAGTGTGCCCCAGCCAACTTCCCCAGTTCATACACTGGGCACGATATCATATGGTATGGAGTACCTGTTTGGCTCGTTTGGGTCAGCTGTCCTTGCTGTGTTCCCTCCCAGCTTCTTGTGCACTCCCAGCCTCTGCTGGCAGGGCAGTATGAGAAGCTGAGAAGTCCTTGACTTAGTATAAACACTGTTCAGCAACAGCTAAAATATTAGTTATCAACATTATTCTCATCCTAAATCCAAAACACAGTGCTATGCCAGCTACTAGGAAGAAAACTAACTTCATTCCAGCTGAAACCAGGACAGATATTTAGGACTTCAAAATAATAATGTGAAGTATTAAGAGATCAATTTATAGTAGCACTAGTCTTGTGGTCTAAATAGCACTGCTTCATTACTTTCAGCAGTGTTTTATCCCCTTGTGCTGACATGGACTTTGAGCTTTGCCCTCTTGATACTGTAAAAAAGGTGAGGGTTCCTGGAGAAATCATTTTGTATCTTCCCACCTCTGATCCTTCCAGTATGGAGTTGTCTGATTTTTTATTTTTTGTTTTTATTCCTTCATGTTCTTCTCAATGTTCTTACATTGTCTTACCAGTATCTTGCCTTAGCTCCACTTTATTTATCTGTCTCTTGAATATTGTCTAAAGGGTGGATTGTGTAAGTTTTCTGAGTGATGGATGTGTGTTGTTATTGCTGCTGTTTCTTGTGATCCCAGTGATTAGTAGAAATCATGAAAAATGCTACCTAAGTTACAGGTTCTCTCTCCTGTTAATGTTTGTATGACTGAAAAGAGATGGGGTACATTTGGTATAAACTAATCAGGTCAATCAAGCAGCCACTGGGTGTCACTGATGCTGCAGTTGCAGAAACAGTTGCAAGTTTTGTTTGTGGAAAGTATGGCTATTAAAAAGGCAGTTTAGACCATCATAACTATTTATAGATGATTCATTCTTCTCTTTCTCTGGCAGTGTGACTGCCTTTATTGTTAGCTTGTTATTTTGATACCAGTAAATGGTAATGAGAGAAGTCATCTGGAAGCGGTTCAGTTAAATGGTATTTGGGGCACCTTTGATCTTTTGGAATAATAATGCTAATCAACTGAATTTTCAAATGACTTTCCTTATTTTTTGTCAAAGTCCTATATAGAGTTTAGATATATGTGCACATCTCACACTTGCATATCTATACAGAATTTTTTTGTTTGCTTAAGTGCTTAAATCCTCCCCCAGTCCAACTGAGGCATTAAAGCCTGTCTCTTACTGACTAAGAAAGATGCACAAGTAGGTTTTTTTAGCTATAATTTAGGCATGTCTGTTATGTTTATGGTATATACAACCACTGTCTGGTAAGCCTAATGATTGCTGCAGGCCTGTTGCAGTCCTATATTTGTGATTGTATACTACTACTGTGCTTCCCACTGGAACGGTAAGAGTTAAGCCTGTGAGTTGTTTGTGCTTATTGCACTTACCCTTAATTTCCACCACAATATTATGCTCTGGCCATGCTCATTGCCATGTAATTAAGTGTTTTGAAACTGCTCAAAACCTCTAACTTGAAGACTATAAGCATTCATTTACTGAACATAGGAGTTTGGATTAGCTTTGGTACTCACAAAACTGCAAGGAAACTTCAGAGGGACTTAATCTAGTAGATAAAATTCTGAGTGGGTTCAAACTGGACCAAAATGGTGATATTAACATGGGGCATGAGGAAATAAATTTCAAATTGTATCACAGTGTCAAATTTCCTCTGCAGGAAGTAGTTCAAATCAGTATCCTTTTATGCTGGTAGCAGAATTAATTTATATTCATATTCTGTTCCTTGTGCATACACCAAAAAAAAGTGAATATTTAAATATATAGGAAATACTTTGGAATCATAAAGGCAAAATTCTGTTCCAGAATAAAAATCTAAAAGTCAAATTAGTAAGTTGAAAATTAAAATGTTCGTAGGAATTAAAGAGTTAAATTGCATATCTTGACCAACTTTGGCTCCTGATTTGATTTTCTTGGGGATCGTCTCCCTCACTGAGTACTATTACTAGCTACAGATGTGTTCAATTGAGGCAGTAGGGGCAGGTTCTGTCCTAAAGACTAAGTGGAGCCCTGAGTACTGGACTTTGGCTCCTACAGACTCTGAACTTGTAATTTTTCTGGACTTGCTGCCATTTGCTTTCTTTCAGGCATTTCAGGAGAAAGGGTAGCTAAGAACTTCTGAAATATCTGGGTTGTAAGTATTTGTTTTTTGATATGACATTTTTGTAGGAAAAAACAAACCATCAGTATCCAAGGAGTTTTTATTGTAGTCTTTCCCAAGGTCTGCTTAGGCATTTGTCCCTTCATCTGCTATTAAATAATAACACTTCAAAGGAGTGTTGAACTGAGAAATGTAAGCTGGCTCAGAGTGAACATTGTGCCATATAGGCATCCCTAAGTGTTAAATTTGTGTGTCCTCTGAAAGAAGGAAGGTCCACATTGTTTGATAGTGATTTGTACAGTTAGATTTTTGGTCTTCAGGTGTTTCTGCAACAAAGGCATGTATCTGCTAGAATGGGTATGTTCAGCATTGTAAATATGCCTGCTTATGGTATGAATGCTCATAGAATGAATGATTGACCTGTTCAAAAATGAAAGTAAACCTTTATAAAAAGTATACTTCATCTCCTTATATTTACATAGAATATAAAGTAAGAACATACCTGTCTGATATAGAGCTGTATAGTTCATTATTTCAGGTCTGTTGATGACTGCAAATTGTCATGTTACTGTGACACAAATTCTCACTATGAAAGAAAGATGCATTTCAGGGAGAAAATTTTTAATATACATACATGATAGTTTTTTTTTTTACAGTGCCTTCGTGATAACCCTAACTGGAAGGTGTGATGAACAAGTACTTAGCCTGCTGCTAAAGCTACCTGAAAACACTAAAACTTCCCTGGTGGTGGAAGAATTATGTTCTTTGCAGCACTGGACTTACATATCCTGTTTGTACTGATTACACAGAATTTGAACTCATGTCATATAATTTACAAGGTAAGATGGGGGGAAAAAAGCATTCAGTTCCTCTGATTTTCTTTTGAAGGTCATCTGAAGCATGCAGGTAAATGAATGAATAATTCTATTTGTTCAGATGTTCTTTCTCTGTGGAAGCAAACACTGGACATACAGTAGTTTTTGTGTTCATTTAGCTCCACAAAACAAACACAACAGTCAAAGAATGGGGTTGGTAGATGCTACTGTATTCCATTTCTTGCTTCCTCAGGAAAATTATCACTGAGGAGTTAACTATGAAAGATTTAGAGAAAACACAGGAAGTTGAAGACATGATTTTATTAATCTTTAGCAGAGTTTGCAGTTCATGCAACTAGTCACTTAATTTGTAAGTGTGGAAGGCTAATCTGGCATCATTGGAACTAAAACAAGCATAGGAGCTCACATCACAAGAATGACAAAATTATTTTATAGGCAAAATTCATAGCACTCTGGAATGCATTTTATTTGCTGTAGAAATCATGTTCGCAATTCAGGTGGCTCCTTCAAGAAGTTTTTCAGCTCTTGGGATGAGTCTCTCTATAAGAACAAACCTTCTATATTTTGTATGACCCAAGTCAAATGGCTTTCAGAAGAATAATACAGTGCTAAAACTATAATAAAGAGGATGCAGAAGTCTGTAGCAAAACTGTACTATCTGTACAACTGTAGATAATCTGGGATCTAGTGTGGGTTTTCAGTGAGATAATATATTTACTTGTAAGAGCAAAATTACTGGAGGGGACTTCTGATAGTTAGCAGATGTTTATTTCAGTTCTTTTGGGGCAATTGATTGTCAGAACATGAAATATTGTAACTACAAACTGAGAAGTAGTTATAACACTGGGAGGAAGAATATTTTGTTCTAAAGCTGTAGGTGCCGGGTTATATTCTGGATGCTGCATGCACAGTTAAACAGGTTGGCCACACATTTTTAAAAACAAGACAATTTCCCAGAATAGGTTAAGATACTGGTGAGGAGGGGGAGATTGCTACTTTCTGAATTATCTGCCAACCGGGGGTGGGTGGTGTAGAAAAAAACAGTGCTTACTCTGATGGGTTTTTCTACTGAAGTGTAATGAATTCTTAGCAAAGAATAAAAAATGTTGTCAGCTCATCCTAAATTATTATGGAAGTTTTGCTAATTTTTTAACTGAATAAGATTTTTTTTTTACAGTTTAAGTGTAAAAGCAGGTGAAGGCTGGGGAGAAAATTAAGCACAGACATTATTACAGTAGGAAGTCAAATAAAGGTGGATAAAATAAAGACACTAAGAGAAAGCAGCTGAAAGTATCTAATGAGATTATGTTTTTTATTATCATGCATAGGCAGGTAACAATGAATCAGTTTGTTTTACCATATCTTCTAAATAACCTATAAAAGCAAAGGAAATAGAGGGAAAATTTGTAACGCCAAAACTTGCATGATGGAAACAGTAAACAGCCAACTGAACATTAGTCAAATAAGGAATGAAATGCACACAATTATTTTAGGAAAAAGGCTGTGCATACAAAAAATGCAAAGGAGGAACAGTGTGACAGGCAAGTTTGTTGACATGGAAAACTTTCCAGTGTTCCTCCAAGGAGTTAAAAATATTGGTGTGCTTGACATCTCTCCATTGTAGCAGGTATGTGTATGATTTCAGTATGCAAACTTAATTCCCATCGTGAGGTGCTTTGTTCGGGATATGTGCGTAGTAAGGAGAAACACTAATAGAAATTGTGTCCTAGAAAGTTGGGAACTTAGAGAGAAGGGAGTCCATAGACCCTAGGAAAATTCATTTGATTTCTTTCAAGCGTTCTGGTCATTTTGAGACTATTGATGTTTTTTGTCATCTCTTTTTTTGCTGACTTATGAGACCATAGCGTAAGTTAATATGGTGTTAGGCTACTGATTAATAATAGCATGTATTATCTGTGATTTAGAGATAGCCAAGGTTTTCTGCTAATACTGTATTTTGTTTGAGCAGATTATTACTTTGTTTATAAGAAATAACTTTGCTTTCTTTAAAGGATAAGATTTCAAGAGAGCATGTGCAGTTTTTGTATCTGCCATGGGTTTCTGTTTGTATCACTTCAGGTTTTTGCGTGATAGTTCTGCTTGACATTTAAAAAAAAAAAAGTGACATGAGGTGTTAGTGAGGATATTTTTCGTCCCTGCCTTTTAGGGCAGTTGCTGTGTGTGCATCTATACAGCTAGCACAGTGGTGGATCTAGTATTAAATAAATCAGAAGAAAGATTTATCTTTCTAAGCAGGGTCCAATTCCATAAGAAGACCTGCTGACCCCTATGGCATTACCTTCTGGATTTGCTATTCTGTGTGGAAAGTTTAGGATTTAATCTGGTTCTAAAATTGTGAACCTCTGAAAGATCCTACCGTGGTAAACAGTGCAAACTGGTTTGTGACTACAGTACAGAGTAAACACTGCCTTCAATGCTGTTTTCCCTAGTGATCTTCTAATCTGTGTGACAAAGAGGCAGGTTGTAAAATGCTGTTCTGTGTATATTAGTTTTGGTTTTGAGCTTCTCTTTGGGGTAGCTCTTTGGCTACCACAGTGAAAGGTGGCTTTCATCAGATGCTTACATCTTATGTGGTTTCCTTAAACTAGTTCTGTTTGTGTCAGACTTTCCTTCAAACAAGTGAAGTATTCTTTTTGGAGCGAAATCCCAAAGTTCCTTGTTTGGTAGCAGAACCTCTCAAAAGGTACTGTTCCAAAAAAGTTTGCAAGGGAACAAATCGAACAGCAGAGGGCCATCTGGTCACAGTTTTAATCTTTGCTCCATGGCAACCCATATCCTGTAGTATAGCATAGATTTAACCTTGGAATTTTTGTTCCTTTTTTGCATCTTACCTCCTTTGATCACTTTTTTTTCTGATACAATCTTTTTCTTAGTTTTTTAAATTCCTTTTTTTCTTGAGAAATTGCTGTTTGTTTCTGTCACCTAATAATTTGCGGAGGATTAAAAAATTCAGTGTCTATTTCTTTTGTTAATAAATCAGATGTTTGATGTTTTGAAGGGCTCTTCTGTCTCTGTAATTTTTTCTCATCTTGTAGACTGGTAAAAGTTGTTTCTTTTTAAGTATCTCTTCCTTTTCAGGCTTAACTGGATTTTTTTCCTACTTTCCAATAATATATGTAATAATTGATTATTTTGTTTGCTGCTTTGCTACAGTGGCCAAACCTGTGCTACTGAATAAGTGTGCCACTAAAGTGTAGATATTGCTTATCCACTTTCCTCCTTAAATATTTTCTTCTATTTCCAAAAGAGTCCATCATTGTGGATTTTTATTTTCATGATAACCAACAGCAAAGTAGTTCAGTGACCTAGGAAAATTACCAAATAAAGTATGTAAAGCTTTTTAAAGTAAACATATGTGGACCTTCAGCACAGAGTAAGATGGATTGTCTCCTTCATTAAATTCTAACTGAAAAAGTTATTCTGAAGTTAATTTAAAAAAAACAAACAAACAAAAAACCAACCCCCCCAAACTTCTATAATGAAAGAGGTAATAAAGTAATTGTTAATTATGCACATAAGATTTCTGTCTGAAGGACAAAATAAAAAGCAAGAAATACCTTTAAAATATCTGTAAAATGTGAAGTTGAATTGGTATGCTACATTTTGTGTAATAAAAGATGATGTAAAACCTCAGTATCTGCCAGTCAGTAGTAATTGGAATAGAGAGACACATTCTACTGTTAACAACATTGAGTGAATGGATAACTCCCTGAGGAAAAACACTGCTGATTTCAATCATGATTTTTGCTTGCTTGTTTGCTGTTTGAAATTATTCGCTTATATTTCCATAGCTAATTTTTGGCATGTCTGCCACTCATGAATAGATAAGCTGGAGGGGACTTGCTGAGTTACTGAATGCTGTCAGTTGTGAAAGGTGGCCTCATTTTGTAATCTGTCCACTAACTTTCTGTTAAAACTATCATTACAGAAAAGCCTTTTGGTGTTATGGAGGTATAAAATTCTGACTTCAGTTTAGCCATGGCTAGTATGTTTACTCTTGTATCAGAAACGTTCTGTAGCTTTTGTAAATTCTTTGACTTGCCCATGTGTTTGTGGAAGGCCAGTCATCGTGCTTCTCTATTTTGATAGGTTAAATTTATTTTAGTATTTTAGTTTGGTTTAGTTTTTTTCTTTTATAACAAGCTCTCAGTTGTCTGACATCCTAGTGTCATCTTCGCATGCTGTGTTAAGGCTAATCTTGAATCTTGGGCACAAGAAATGTGTATAGTCTTTGAAGGGAATTATGGCAGATGACTCTTGTAGTTCTGCTCATTCATGTCTATATCTACTAAAATTACTTTCTTAATCTTGCATTCACCTTTTTTGTAACCTGCATATATTTTTGTCTCTTACTCGATCAAGGATCAGTGATATACCCAGCTAAGCTCCATTTTATAACAGCATCTCATGATTTCAGTTGATAAATGTTTTGCACTGGTTATCTTTATATTCAATTTACTTTAAATTAGGTAATTGGTTTCTTGCCATATTGCATTCTGATCTTCTTTTCTCCTGCAATGCCTTCTGGTATTACATTATAGGCAGATTTCAGTAATTTGCTTCTTTCAGATCTAAAAAGCTTATCACAGTGGGCCTAAGATCAGTCTCACAGGAATAACACTAGAAACTTCTCTGTGATCCAGTATTTTCTTTCCTTTTAACAGGGTCCCTGCAATATCATCTTAACACCATTTTTTACTTGGCACATAGTTTTTGGATTAATGCTGATTAATGTTTTCTAGGACAAGAACATTAATTGGTTGTTAGAGTTCACTTAGTTTAGAGATAGTATATGTCTTTTCTGGGACAAAGCACTTGCCTTCCCACATAAATATATTATAATGGTCTGGAATGATAATTTGGTAATGCATTAAATTATACTTCTCCCATACTTTTTGTGTTTAATTGCTCTTCACTTCAAAATTTATTGTATATCGTGCCCTATTAAACATCACAATGAGATATCCATTATTTCCTGGAGGATTATGTCACTCAAGAATGAGTATAGATGGTTTTCTACTTTTCATTCACATATTGTCATCTAAATTTGATCGGCTACTGAAAAATAATTTAACCAAACAGCAATTTTGCCATTTTTTTCCTGATTCTGTCAATTTCAATACAATAAAGAATGTGTTTTGTTTATGGCTCTACTCAGAAGTAGGAATATCTATTTCTCTGCATTTGTTTCCTTTAGCCATTTGATTTGATCAAATTTTGAATTCTCTTTAACCTCCTTGTAGTTGTCCAGGAGAATTGTGTTTTATTTTCTCTCTCTCAATGTAATGATTCTGAATTTATTTTAGTTTTATGTGCAAACTAGAAGCTGGCTTGACTTCTACGTTTCTTTTGTTGAATAGCTGAAACTTCTACTCTGCATGAATTTGGTTTTATTAATAAAATTTTTTTAAGTCATACAGCTGTCCAATTAGGTCAGAAGCCCCTATGCTATGAGATTTTTGCCTCCATTTGAGAATCCAGTTCCAGATAGCTTTTTAATATTCAGTACCAGCCTTCTTCCATGAATCTGTTGGAGCAACTGGCTTGACCGATTACTTTGTAGGAGGCTGATTTTTTTTGGATTAATCAGCTTTGATTACGGACCTACTTAATTTAGTTTAAACTAGAACAACTGGATCAAAGATGACTTTTTGTGAACATCCATCCTATATAGTTTTCCCCACTTTATCAAAGCTAAATTTTAGGAAACATATCCTATTGAGTCAGTGGGTATTTAGTTGAAAGACAGTAAGTAGATTCAGTCTGTTGGTGGCAGCTTACCACATAAATATTCATTATTTGATTTTCAAGTTATTTTGATTGGAACTGGAATTAATTAGCAAGTTTGTGCTCTTTGACTGAAATAAGCCTAATTTATCTTTCTAGTGCAAGTAGTCACTAATGAGGACTCAAACCCACTTTTATTCAGCTTTGTGCATAAATGAAGTTTATTCCTCCGGTAAAGTCCATGCCAGCAGATTGATTCAACAGCTGTAGATGATGGTATTATGAAATCTGGATATTATTTATTTACTCTGTTCTATGCTGAAACTGTATGCAAAAAGTCAGATTTTGGGAGCAGCCAACACTGAGTTTTAAATAGCACTTTCTGATATTCCTGCAGGATTACTAAAGAAGCACCTGGCACTTCAGTAAATGCATTGATCAGGATAAACTGTTCCTAACAGCACAATCTCTAAACTGTCTATGATTTATTCTTTATGTAAAGTGCTGTACTACTTTGAAAATTGACTCCTCTGTTTAAAAGAAGTATTCCAATGATAAAATGCTAATTTATTTGAGTGTCAAATGTGTTTGGTTGACATACCACTCTTTTTTCTATTGGGCAGTTGTGCTGTCTTCAAATGCTATCTGATAGTCATGTTTTTCTTGACAAGCATCTGCAACAGTATTGAGTATCAGGCGGGCCAACGCATCCTTCAGTTATACTGTAGCACCATGGTGCCTTGCAGTTCTATTCTTTTAGAACTGTAAAGCTGTACAGCCTTCCGTGAGATACCAGTTACAACTGAGCGTGTTATTTGAAAAACGAAGCTGCGCAGAGGAGGCTGGGGTTTTTGGTTTTGGGTTTATTTGTTTTTTTGTTGTTTTTTTATGTTGTGAATGATTGTGCTTAAGCCACATGCCACATTAGACATATGCTAGCCATGAGCAAATGTCAACAGTAAATGCTGGTGTGCAAGCTCACAGATGTGCAAAAACTAGAAGCATAGAAGTACATCTAACAAATTAAAAGATGTACTTGATAAATAGGCTTTTAGGGCATGCGTACTTGAATACTTTTTTCTTCTTAGCAACTGTTTTCACTGTAAACATTCATATGCAAAATGGTTTTGGTTGCTTCTGCTCTCTTTGTGACACAGGAGTAATCTACCAGAAGAGCAGACTTTGTGAAAACTGATGTTGTAATCAAGGAATCTGTAGTGCGGTTGTCTTGATATTTTCATTCCTTTTCTACCTAATGGATACACGGTATTTTTCAAAGTTTAATGTAGTACATTATACTACTGTCTTTCATCAAATATCCTGGCAATTAAAACTTCACAAACACACCCACATCCCCCACCCCCCCAAATTATAAAGCTGATCAGGAGAACAGAACAGAGCAGGCCCTCATTCTTGTAGGCAGTTTCAACAGTCTAATTTTGTCAATCTCCTTGGATGCCAATATTGAGACAATACAAGGGATACTCCCTGGAGCTACTAAAACAAACTTTCATTCATCTGTATTTCTGTTTGTTAGTTCTAGTACTTGCAATGTGGGCAGTTCAGAAGTTCAGCTGTTGGATCCCTGGAGTTTGTAATCAAGGCAGTGTGTAAAGAATCTTCATTTTTCACATGGCAAAATATCGCATTCCTGAAGTCTCAAGTAAGAAAAACTATCAGTCACAAGTTGCATGTATGCATTCAGGGTTTAGAGAATTTTCTCCCTCTTAGCTGGTATGTAAACATTTCCATTTGACATCTCAGTTGACACTGTAATCCTGAGCACAAGGGTTGATCAATAAAAGTTTTATGGCTACAAGAAAATTGTGGATGAGACACAAGTGATTTTGGTTGTTTTATATCTTTGCAAATAATAAGAGTATTCCTGTCTCAGAGACATATTTATTAGAATTTTTAAAGCTACTGGTATTAAAAATATATCTGAGATATAAGATTGAGAATTTATTGCTGTGTGCCTTTCTTCCATGAACACAAAGCTGTGGTATTATTGTGCAGTAAAATATGTAAGCTCTCTGAATAAAATAAGTTTTTTAATAGTTGATATTCCTATTCTCTTTATCAAGTGTCCAGAAAATCTCTTAGCTCCTATAAAATTTCTCCATTGCTCCCTCTCCTCAATATACATTTGACTTACCCTGATTAATTTTAATATTCTTAATAACCTTGTTAGTGCCTCAGTGGCCCTGTGTAAGAGAATAATACAGTGATAAGAGTGTCACTAGGGAAGGACCTGTAGCTGTGAATCATGGCTCTATCATCAATCAGTTTCTACAGCCAGAAACTGACCCTGGCTTGGCTGCAACCCTTGGGAGGGAGCCCGAGCTCTGTCCTGGCCTCCTTCACTTGTATTGTGGGATAGCAGTAAGCAGGCAGCTCTGCTTTTCTTTCCTGTTTGAAGAATGGAGTTAGCAGGATGGCTGATGAGAGAGATTGTTTGGGACTTAAGTCTCTTTCAAAGCTGTTCAGGCCAGAAGCACTATCTGTTTCTTGATGACTTCTCTTTTTTTTTTTTTTAATATTGTCACAACTCTGGAGTAAGACCTTTTACCTTAGGACCTTGAAATATCTTTAAAGCATCAGTTAGTTCCAGCATTCCTATGAGTGAATTAGTACTGTTTCCCATATTTTACAAATTGGTAAATGAGGCAATGGAAAATGAAAATTAAAAAAAAATTATCAGGCCACGGAAACTCGATTTGTACTCCTTCACCGTTATTAACGTGCATGTATTTCGTGTACCAGACATTTGCCAATGACTTTCTGAAAATCACAACAAACTCAGAATTAGCAAGTCTTCTGTGCCTTTAGCATATTCATGTTTCTGACTGGCCATCTTGGAGCCTCTTAATTCTTTGCTGTTATTTAGCAATGATTGTGTTTAGTAATGATTGTTTCCTTGAAGAAAGTAAAGATTTGGGCAAAGAACTGTGTGTTCTTAATGATACGTTTGTGACACTTGTTTCCTTAACGTTTGGCAGGAGTTTAAATGTCTTTGGCCTAGTTTTCTGTTATGTACAACAATGTCTTCCTTGAGAAGTTAATGATGTTATTTAATACTTCCTCACAGCACTGGAAATAGGATATTTCTAAATCCACTGATAATAAATAATTAAAAAAACCCCAAAGACATGAGCTGGGTGTAAAAATCTAAATGTTTCTCACAGGAAACTCACTGCCTTTACTTGAGTGCAAGTGCAGTGGGATGTCTTGGAAGCTATTCCTTGGATCCTAGTTCTGAAGGACATTTACCCTAATGCATTAATAGCCCCATCTGATGTAGGAACATGTTTTTTAGTTAAGGAATGGAAAAGGGAATTGATTAGATTTTTCAAATCAAGAAGTTCAGCACCATGCCAACTTTTTTTCCTGTATTTTTGGTAGGTTCTTATGAAATTATAGAAATAAAAATGTCTGTATTTGTGAAGGAATATCTGTATTCCTACTTCTTAAGTAGGAATAGAAAGCTGCAGAACAACTGAGGGTGTGGAGTAAGAAGATGGCTCTTCCCTCAGCATTCATTTTGTGGGCAAAGGTTTTGTATGTGTCCTTCCACTCTAAAATGCACTAATGTAACTTTTAGGATAGATGGGGTTCACAGGCTGCTTGTCACAAATGTGAGAACCTCTTTGGATTCTGATTCTTTGTTTCTTGTTTAATGTTTAGTGTTCTGCATCCTCAACACTATCATAAACTGTGGTTAAACAGTTTCTGTTCAGGGACCTGTAGTGATTGCTTAATGGCAGTTGGATGGTATTTGGCATGGTGCTGTGGCAGATCCTAAATTAAGACTCAAGCTTTTCCTTGAATTAAAAAACATAATAATAATCCAACCTCACCTGTGTTGTCTGTCTTAAATGTGAGTCTCTGTTTTTGCAGCTCCATTTTGCTTGAAGCTTTATCAGGGGATTTTGCAGTGTTCTAATGGGGCTTGTTATGGACTTTCCTGAAACCTTTATTACATGGGAAGATAAAAACATAGTCCCAAATTGGAGTTTACAACTCATTGAATACACTTTGCTGGGAAATGTCATGATCTTTACCATAACAACAATGCTGGATTGTTCTTAAATGCACTTCTGTGACTGATAATACCAATTTAAACAAAAAGATACTGCAATATTTTCTAATCTTGAGTACACTTGTGATCTGTTTAAAATGCGCTGGAAAAAAAATGATGGTTGTTTGCTAGTGGCTAAGAGAAACTTATGTTTGACTGGGACAGAGAATATTTTGCTGTACTCAAGTCTTCCTCTGTGAGAGTATTTTGAAATAGATTGATTGGTCAGTTGAATTTTTTGTCTGGACCATGCTTCCAACTTTCACTTTTTTTATATATTCAGTCAAAGTAGTTTGAGTGGAAGACCCACAAGGTCTGCGAAGGCTTTCTTTTGAATATGTCCTAACTATAATTTTTTTCTGTCTTTCTGAAGCACCTCTATGATACTCTGTATGAAAGAGCGTAAAATAAAGACGTCTTTATGATAATTCAGATAGGAAACATAGATGCTGCAGGAAGACTTTTCTTTGATTTGCTTGGTATTCAGATACTGCAACAAATACTTTTCATTTCTTAAGTATAAAAAAGAAAACATGGATATTCTTACTGCTGAGTATCAATGTGAAATGGAAGGGAGTTGTAGAAGATCTGAAGCATGGCAGTTTTTCTTGCTTCTTAAGATTTGCTATACACAGTTTTTACTTTGTTTGTCTCCGTGAACTCTTTTTCCCAGGCTAATTTCACTTTTGGTTTTGTGGAAAACTTGAAGACTTATTCTAAGGCATGGCTTGGGATGTCTTAGTTTCTTAAAACTAGTGGAAATGTCTTCACGGTCTTATGACTGCAGGTTGGTTAACTGTGGGAGGGCTTCCCATTTTCCAATTATTTGCTATGTGATCTAGACAGAATTTTTCTATACATGTAAAATTGCCCATCTATCTGGCTTCAGGTTTAAAAAGAGCTGAAAAAGAGGCAGATTAGCTTTAGGTTATAAGCCTACAGTGTGATACTGGGAAACTTCTGAGGTGAAAACACTTAAAAGCAATGTTACTTCACTATGTCCAGTATTGCCAGGCAATAGGGGAAATAAAACAAGCAGGTACACCTACAAGCTTTATACACTTATTTAAAACAAATCTAAGATTGTAAAAAATAAAATATTTTCTGGAACTTGCTTGTTTATCAACAGTGTGTGCCACTGATTAAAAAAAAAAAAAACTGGCGTGGGAAATACTGACTAAAAAAAATAGAGCATTGTTGTTAACTAGGATTTTTCCAATTCTACATGTGTCCTTTTTTTCCCCCCAATAAAATTAAGTTTTGCCATGTTTGATTTGTGAAAACATGCATGTCTGTTACACTTTGGGAAAATAAGCAGAACCCTGTCATGGCCCATACATATCAATTGAACTGTTACTTCTAAGTTCAATTAAGGAATGATGCTAGTAATCATGCATTAGACTTGCAGGTCCCAGGATGCTCTTGTAAAGCTAATTATTTTTTCCCCCCTTAGAACTTGGTAAATGAGGTAAAGAAGTTAAAATAATGTAAAAGGAATTCCCAAATGCCAGGTTTTTAAAGATATTTATTTTACTACTGTCAGTGCTAGTAGTATAATGGCCCAAAAGTCTTGCAGGAAAAGAGAATGGGTTTCTGTCCCAGCAGACTTGCAAGGACGTTAGAACGGACTCACAGTTAAATTATTTGCAGTAAAGGAAGACAGTGATGTACAGCAATGGGAGTATATGTCCTGCTGTTTTAGAAATGTGCGGAGTTAACCTGTTAAGACTGGAAGACTGAAGACGTGGAGAGGCTAAGTGACTTCTCCAGTGTTAATGCAGGAAGTCTTGGTAATGGCATTGAACATGAATGCATATGTATATTTTATATTTCTTTATAGAAGATAAACCTGATGTAACATCTAACACTTTTCATTTTAGGAAGCACTGCAAATCGATTTCATAAAGCACTTCATAGAAAGTAATTTGGATATTGACACGGAAAAACTCTTTTAAAAAAATGCATGCATATGGTATGTACATACTGATTACCCTTATTAGACTTTAACTTGACCTTAGAACTATGTTCAGTTGAAATTGAATGTTTTACCTCCTTAAATGATACTAAAATACCAGACTTTAGATTCTCTTTTTGAGTTAGTCTCAAATATTTCTAATTGTCTTTTTTCTTCTGAGTAACTGGATAATTTGCATTTCAATACATTGAAAGACTCGAAAAATCTGGTAACAAACTAGAAGTGGCAAACTGTCATAGAACAGTTACAAACATAGAAGCTATACTTAAAAAGAGGGAAGGGAGAAGTAATCCTGGTATCTACAGTTCCATTAGGTAATAGTATATTTTTGTACTAAGTTTTGAAGGAAATCTATATACTTTAAATGGAAATAAATAGAAATTGATATTGGATGTGGCGTGTTTAATCAAAAGCTGTCTGTATTTTTTTGTTTTCTCCTTTTATTGAGAATTAGTTGCGTGTGGTGTCCCTGAGCCTTGGAAAAGCCTGAGATAGCTACGATCAGGGAGCAGCAAGTCTGGGCTCGGGTCAGCAGGTAGTAACCAGGGTCAGACCGAGCCCTGGGATGGCCAGGTGGGGCCATGGGGGTGATGCTGAGGCCAGGCCAGGATGTCACCCTACAGGTAGGGGTCTGGGCCCAGGTCAGCAGGTCCATGGCCAGGCTGTGATGTGGTGGGAGCTGCAGCCTGGGGCAGGCCCAGCCGCTGCTCTGTGTAGCTCTGATGGGAAAGGAGTGGCCCTGGCTCAGGTGATTGCATGGGGCTGTCCAGCAGTGTTCCCCTGGGTCACAGCCATCCTTGGCTGTACCCGTTCTGCATTGGTACTGAGTGCTGGCAGCCAGACCTCCAGGAGTAGAGCATATGTCCTGCAGGGCCAGATAGATATCCCGAGGGGAACAATTTATAATGGAGGAGATGGGGATTATTATGAGTCATTTTGTGTATACAGGGATTTAAGGAGAAGAGAAAGGATTATGCTGGAAATTTAAGTTACTTAAAGATTTTATAAGAATTTCCTAATTGAAAAAGATTCAATATGTCCCGCTGTTAGTAGGGTAGGTGCATGATAATTAAAATGGTTGCTGACATGCCAGATGGAGCTGCCTGTACCAAAGCAGAGTCTAATGTAATTTAAGAAAAGTTCATGATTTTGAGGAACAGAAAGAGTGAAAAGAGGGATAAAATGCAGTAACAGTGTGATATCATGTACAAAGGGAGTTGGCTGCTTCCTAGAGGATAGTAGTAGAGAGGACAGATCTGTGTAGTTTGTTATCAGTGAGTGTTAGGATAATTATGAGACAGACACAGATCTGTTCCAGTTGTTTATCGGAGGAGAGCAGTGATGAGCTCTCAGATGCCCCCATGAAGGGGCTGTGTGGCCCTCGTTGCTGGAAAAAAATGGACTTTACAGCAATACAGGTTAAGTCTGCTCTGCAGTCAAAGAATTAAGTCTAGAGCTAAAATAAACAAAAAAATGTACCTGAAGTACAACTTTTATTGGGTTTCGGTACCTGCCTCTAAGCAGAAGATGGACAAAATCCACTGAAGCTCCTGAGAGCTTGTAAATGAAGAAGTGCGTTTTCAGTCTTAAATTGTACTACTGCCCTGAGCTGGTGCTGTCATGGTTGATGTGAGCTGAAGTTCTTGGCTTTTCTTTTGCACACAGGATGTGAGATTTAATTGAAACTGGCCTTGACTTGAAGGCTGTGTTTGAAGGCTAGGACTAGCTGCGCACACTTTCACTAAGAAAAAGGGCAAATGGTGTCCAGAATTCAATCCAGAAAGTAAGAATCTGGGGTCAGTATCCTCCTTAGGTGAGGGACTCAAACCTGAATCCACTATCTCCCAGGAAGATTTTCTTAACCACTGAACTGTTGCATAGTGTGAGTCAGGCACAACTCACCCCTCATGGTAAAGCTGGATCACAATAGAACTAAAAAAATAATCCATGGAATCACACAATTGGAAAGACAGGAGGAAGGAAAGAGCAAGTCTCAACCCTCAAGGCCTGCTGGAAACATAGATGTCCCATCCATTACGCAACTAATATATGAATTTTGCTTGTCTGGATCTAACACTGGGAACTATGTGATAGGTTATGGGCAAACAATATTTCATTAAGTAGGTATCAAGATCTCTGGAGTTATCAGGTCCATCTTCACTGTTGCAGACATCACAAATCTGTGCATGTGTTTCTTTAGCTATAGCTTTTTAACAGAGCTAAGGACATTTGACAACATGTAATAAATTGTTAATAGTCTTGGATGGTGAATACAGGAAATCATTTAAGTAGAATGGCTTATGAAACTAAGAACGTCTTTATTTTAACAGAATTCAGTTGATAAAATGAACATCATATTAAAAGGGCAAATCAATATGGGCTGTAGATCACAATAGCATTTATGCCTTCGTGAAGCTGATCTGTCCCAAGTGCCAGAGCACTTCTCTGCATTTACACTTTGATTACAGATTCGCTTTGTCATTTTACTTTTTGAAAAATGAGTATGCCCTCTTTTATGCTGGTTTTGTATACGTGTTTTTGTTCATTTTATTAGTCTATAATCATGTGCAGTTGTTACTGTAAACATCTGTTCTTATGTTTTGGGTTTTTTTTGTTTTTTTTAAATTTCATTACTCTTATACTGCAGCAGCTTTTTAGTCCTGTAATGATCTTGCTTTGATCCAATTAAAGTCTTAAATGTATCAGTGTGTCTTACTGGTTTTACCACTCATAATCTGTTTATTTCTATCTAAAGCTCAAGTTTTCTGAAATAACCTAATCTGTGTGATTATGTATTTTTTTCTTCTAACTAAAGCAAATATTCCCTTGGTTTATTACATCTACACTTGCATTAAGCTGACTTCTAATTATGCTCAAATCCAAGGTGCCTGTGTTTGTATCTTTTTGTACTTCTCTACAATGCTATAAAAATGGTTAACAGATTTAGTGATGTGTTATTCACCCTGTTACTCCTGCCAGAAAGTGTTGCAGACACAGAGTGGATTGTAGAACTCTTCCAACCTCTCTATAAAATTATCATGCTATAAGACCTTGCAAAGTTATCAATTTCTAAAACTTTTACAGGGTTAATATGTCAGTTTTACTTGCCTGGAACAAAGTAAATATTTAACTGAGGGCAGAAAAATTTGTGGTTTTCTTTTTAAACTCTTCTTTACTTTCTAAACTAGCTTTGTGTGGGCAAGGCAACTGTATTCCTTTATGCTGGCGTTCTGACCCAGCAATTTGCAATAATTTCCTGGGTGTAACCCATTTTATATAAACCCTGTCCTGCTAGAGCTTGTGAGCTCCTTGCTGGGCACAGTCCTCATGAACCTCTCAAGAGGCCCTGGGAGGCAGTTGTGCTGCAGGCTCTCCTCTTAGATTCTTGCTTGCTGAGTGTCTCTCTTGTCCTTCTGTGATTTGTCCCAGGTGTGAAGTGTTTTTTCACTACCAAGGAATCTCCCTTATGGAGGTCTACATGTGACCTGGGATCTAACAGCTGGGATAAAAAAAGAAAAAACAGGCAGCTTTCCTCCATGCTACCCCTCTGCTGCCCTCACTGTAATGAAATAGGTTTACGTGTATATAGATAGCTGGAAACAAATAGCTCTAACATCATCACTGAAAACCATGCTACCGCCAAAATCACCTGATAACTAGAAACTTTGTCCTAATTTCTGACCTATATTCATTCATTACTGGTTTATTCCAATTTATTCTTCTTGGAACCTTTTTTACTTAAATAGCACTTCTATCTAGTAGATTTACATAAAACAGTTCTAGTTCCTCCCAGTTGCTTAATAATAGGTTAAACAAGCTAAATAGAAGATGAGAGCTGAGCTGACATGTAATGAAGTATGAAGATAATAGTGAAAACAGATTTGCTGAGTTTTTTATTCATAATTACTACATTTATAAATGGGAAAAATACAAGCCAGGCAATTCTATAGATCTTAATTCTAAAACTTTCCAGTGGATTGTGTCTCTTCATCTACGTGTGTTATTTCTATGCTGGAGTACAGAAGCTCATGCACATTGTGAAAGACCATATTTTGCTTCCAGAAACATCTAAGTATGCCGTACTCGAAGCAAGCAGCTAGTTAGTTGGTATTTCTTATGCAAAAATATTCAATAGTTTAATTCTTGAGAGAAGTTTTTTTTTAGTTAATTATTGATTTCAAATTAAGGTCTTGCAAAGATCAGCTGGTGAAAAGATCTCTGGTGTGTGTGAGTGTGTATAGGGCTATATATAATTACACACACATACATTTTTATACTTATATATGTGTGTGTATATAGGGCTATGTATAATTACACACACACATATATAAGTATAAAAATACATATGAAAGCTTAACCCTACTACTTGGGCTTAATGTTAGGAATATTCCATTCCCTATAATGCCACAAAACAAGTAGCAGCATAGGTTTGTTGTCCTCCTCAAGGATAGCAGTAAATAAGGCATATAGTATCTATATTTGGCACTGTTTTCTCTTGGCCCATGAATTCACCTTGTTACTGCTTGCCTGTCTTCTGAGTTCTAGACTATTATTTCCTTAACTCTTTCTCCTTGTGATCTGTATCTTTCCTCACTGGTAGTCATGTCTCTTCTCCAGACTACTCCATACACTTTTTCAATTTATCTGCCTTCCTATTGTAACATTTCCTGTGCTGACACTGAATAACATCTATGATCCAGGGTTTGTCTGTCACCACTGTTATCAAATGAGGTCATCACCTATCCTTTTTAAAGCCCGTATCTTCAAGTGAGTCTTGAAAAATGTAAGATAGGAACTTGTGTTGGATGTTTTATTGTTTATTCCCTGTGAAATTCAGATGTTTCCATTAAAACCAGATGAGTTAAGATTGTTTCTAGATCATGCTATCCTTCTGGTTATTGTCTCAAACATAAGGATACAGCACTATCTCTACATTCTCTACCGATGGATGAAGATCTGAATTCCTCCAAAGGTTCAGTGTTTTTGGAAACCAGGCTTTGGCTGAGGTATACATTCATCCTGGATCCACAGATAAGATCAAAGTCAAAATGGAGGGGCTTTTTACAGATGCTTTTTAAATGCAGGGCTCAAGCCAAAAGGCTTATGCCCTGTATAACAAGGTGCTTGAAATATTTGCAGTGTCAAGGAGGGAACAACTGGCCAATATATTACTAGATCACAGAGATGTATCTCTATTGTGATGTTTGAAGTAGAGTAACTCACTTGTATTTGTGGGATTAATTATGGAAAGATAAGGAAATATTAAAAGTCCTACAGCTTCAAGGATATGGTCTCTTTCTAGAACGTTGCTATAATTTGTTAGGTTTTTGTTGCTCTGAAAGTGGAGGAAAATGTAGCTGAGGACTTGTAAAAGCCACTGAAACATGAACTACGCTTCCGCAAGTTCACACTAAAATTCCTATGTTTTTAAAACTTCTTCCTTTTTTTAAATATGAAGGGTATTTATTCCTATAGGACGTGCAACTGAGAGCATACCTTTCTGTTCATTAAAACTAAGGAAGTCCAATTTGTTTCCTCATTTTAGAAACTATGATGAACAAGATGCTTAACAGCTCAGCAAGCAAACAGATTGACGTGTTGTCACAGCTTGTAGTAAATATATCTTCCTGTGTGTTCCTGTGTTTCCAGGCTTTTGACTCTGTTGAGAAACTGGAGGAGAAAGCTCATGAACTGATGCAGCGAAATAATTTTTTGGCTAGTAAGTACCTTATTTAAAATGTATATTGATAGGAAACATCAGATTTTGTAGTTGTTGTGTCTGTGTTTATTGATAAGGTAGGTTAAGCTTATGCAGTTTCAAAGTATGTATTAAAACACATTTCATATTCATGAATGTAAAAAAAAAAAAAGTCTCTATGAAACCTACCATTCTTGTGTTGGGGCATCAAGAAACTTTAGAGGCCTGCCCTGACAGGTGAATGTATCCTACTATCATATGATAATTGGCCATGAGTTAGCAATGTAAATAGCATAAATCACATAAGCTTGGGTACGAAGCCCCTTTTCTTCTTGTCAGGTATCATCTTCGATACACCAAAGAACAAGACGCAAGATTCTAGCAATCTTCCACAACACATTTCTTATACAATTAGAACCAATATTCTCTATAGCATTAGAACGGATTTGATTAAAAATCCAGTGTGGAAATCCCATCCCCAGAAGTTGTCAGCTGATGAATTTAAAAACAACCACATCTTTATTCTTCTTCAAGACATGATTGAAAGGGCAATTATTTCAGTACAGACTAGGACAGATACCTTAGAGCCAGCCATTCAGGCGCAAGCCATGCCTTACCCTTGTCATACCAGTGATACGCAAGTAAACTTTCAGCTTCTGAATTCAATATATTATCCTCATTAGATTAATGCTAGAGGACTTGGGAAGCTACTAGGTCTTTGGAGTGGGTGAATGTATTTGTCAGCACAGGATTGAATCAGTATGTCCAATACCAGAATATTACAGCATAGCAAATTTTGTTTAACAGCTGTGACCACAACATATTATGCAACTTCTGTCTGGCAAATGACCCCTTACAAACTCTTTGCAGCTATACCGTGGAGTAGTCTGCTGGACAGACTGTGTCGACATGCTGTGCAACTAACTTAGATTATGCTAAGAAACCCATTTCCTAGTCTTAGTTGTCTTGTACACAAACTGTAAATTGGTCCCTGGTATGTGTTGAAATACAGTGTAAAGTTAATGAAGCAAAAGAAGCGTAGGATTGTTCTTTGTAAACCATCAAAACATCCTGAATATTAGAATTTAGTTGGTGGTAAAACAAAAACAAACAAACAAAAAATCTGTTAAAGTGGAGTAAAAGTTGACTGGTTCATGTTATTCCATAGTGTCCAAATATATTACTTTGCCATAGACACAAATCTGAATTCTGTTTGACTTTGAATGGAACTCTAAAGAGTGATTACATCAGTTGTATTGTTGGCAAATCCTAATATGCTATAGTACCAATACATATATTTAGCTTGTTACATGAAAAATGAGCAATTCTAACTAGAACAAGAATAAGTCATATTGCTCGTGTCAGATCTTATTTTGTGCATACTTTGAGAATAGTCCCAGTATTAACCTATTAACATTCTGCTAAAAAATATTTTACCTTTGGGGGCTAACAACTCTGTATATATATTAATTCATAGATTCTTGAACAATATAGGGGTTTTTTTTCCTACTTATGATGATGTTACCATGGATGGTTTCGGTTGCTGGCACGCTTTGGGAGCTGGTTTATGAAATAGAAATTCATGTTGAAGCGGTAAGAGGCAGATTAGCCTCTGAAAATAATTTTTTTTTTATTAAAGTGTACTGAAGTAGAAAACTTAAACTTTGAAGTACTCTTATGTACTCATAATCCAGCTGGCTTTGATTTTCACTTGTTTCCTCTGGGCAGTAGGTTCTAGTTCTAACTGCCAACTCAGATTCTTAACACTGAGCATCAATTCTCTTAGTGTGCAAATATTGTCCCTGAGACAGAAAGCAACAAGCAGAAGATCCATAAAAGTTGAAGCTGGAAATTGTTTGGACAAAGTCCTTGTGATCAGAATGGGTTTTATTTTGGATTTTTCTTGTTTTGCTATATGTGGTTTAAAATGATAAAACTTCCTAAACCAAATAAAAAATTTGCCATGTACTGTGTAATTATCAGAAATATAAGAGAGGATGGCACAGGAAAAATGAGACAATTATTTGCTTATATCAGTGGCTAGTCTTAGCAGGTGCTAAGTGTATGGAAGGACAGGGGGGTTTATGATACATTTTTCTCTATGGTAAAAATACTTTTTTTGAAGAATTATACTGGTCTTTATACTGCTGGAGTAAGCTTTTTTTTTTTAATTTGGAAAATTACCTAATTTCTGTAAAATTTGTGTTGTTAAGATAGGCTGTATTTTTTTAATGCTTTAATATATTAGATCAACTTACTAAAGTTAATTTTGATCATTTTATGAAAAATGCTTCAAAAGTAGTATTAGCTTATTTCTAAAATCATTTTTGTAAAAAAAGAGGGGTGATATAGCTGGCTAAATTATCATTTGCATGTTAATACATAAAGGTTTACAGACACATCTGGATGTTGCTTTTGGTTTAGCAACAGGCTAGGAAAATGCATTTGTTCATACAGTGCTATAGATATCCTCAGTACTTTTTAGAGTATAAAAAAGACAAACTCCTCACTGGAGAACCCAGTAATCTGACATCTGGTCCTTCAACCCTGTGCAAAAGAGAGTTGTACCTGAGGACTGGGATTCCCCGTATTAATATGGGATGAGCTCAGAAGCAGCCCTGCTCAGAACCATATTTGATCCAGGAGGGAACAGCAGAAGGGGTAGCACAGGAAAAGGGAAAACAGACAAGTAATTTAAGGTGAAGATGACATCCTTTGCGGAGCTGGTAGTGTCTTGGTGGCAACGTGTTTTGCTTAAAAAAAAAAAAAAAAGAGAGAGAGGGGAGAAGAAAATTTTTTCCTAACTTTAGTACTTTTTGATACGTTGTCTTGCAGTATATGAAGACAATGGGTGTACATCCAGCCATTCATTTCTTTGCTTGGTTTCTGGAGAATCTCATTGTACTCACAATAGGCAGCCATCATTTTTAAAAGTAGTATCTTTGCTTATAGCAATGGCTTCCTCATCTTCCTTTTTCTCCTGGATTTTGGAATTACAGTTATTATGTTAAGCTATTTTTTGGGAACATCTTTTAGCAGTGCCAATACAGAAGCTCTTTGTGCCAGCCGTGTGTGTATAATCAGTTTTTTATCCTACGCAGTTTTGTTGGTCTTGCAGAACCAGTTAAGTGTCACCAATCAGATTATAATGGTAAATATTTCTTTTCCTTTTCTAATTTTTCTTCTCCAACGATACTGTGGATTTCCATAGTTTTGAAACTTTAGACTATAATTTACTCATTTTTTCCCAGGCTGCTGTCTGCTTTTGTGTTTCACTGGAAATAAGTCACATTAATAGATATCCAACTGAGAAAATGTTTTGAATGTAGAAAGGAATCAAAAACAAATATTCAGGGAAGTTTTGTAAATGTACAGAAAATATAAGGAGGTTGTATTCCTCATGCTCATGAGTTATCTTTATGTTTTGGCCTCAACATATTTGTAATTTTAGTGTACTTTCAAGCACACCTGATGACATGCCACTCTTGCAAGTTATTATTTGTTTGGAGGAAAACTAGTGATTGATTCTCTGTTGAGTACAATTGGGGATTAGATCAGAAATTTGTCTAGTCCTTATCTAGCTATACAGTTTGAGGTATGTGTTTCTTTGGCATCAGTTCTTCCATGTCCTTTCGTGTTTTATGTATGCTATAGGCTGTTTTATGTCTCTGTACTGTCTTAACATACTATTTCCCTGATTGGGACATCAAATATCACCATCATACAATGCAAACTGTAATTCACACATTATGGCTTCACTCTTTCAAAATAACTCACCTACCAGACTAAGCTGGTGGAATGATTCATACACTATTAAAAAAAAATGGACACTTTTTCAGTGTAAATCAGTCAGATAAAACGTATTGGTTCTTTACACACAAATAAGCACAGATGTAAGAATGCAGAATTTGGGCATAAATAGGCAGGGTGGAATTCTTTGGGTTTTTTTCTGTTGCTTTTATTCCCCTCCTTTGGGCCCACAGAGAGGGAAAAGTATGCATCAGATAACTTACTTTAAATTCAGTTATTTCAAAATAACTCTTCAGATATCCTGCATTTGCTGAAAATCAGAGGCAGCAGCATGTGAAAAAGGCAATAATTTAAGAGAGGGGAGAGGCCATCAAGTGTTATGGTGAAAACTTAGCAATGTAAGAGGCAGGGACTTGTTTGATGGGAATTAGCAAGAATTTCTCTGTACAAAAATGTAATCCATGCCACTAATGATTTTGAATTTTTTTCTAAGTAGCAGTGTATGTCATACTTCTTTCTTCAGACAGCTGGCAGGATGTGTTCTTCTTGTGTCAAATATTGCAGAAACCTTATTTAATTGCATTATTTTAAAATAGGAGATAAAATGAACTTCTGTTTCAGCTCATTTTCTAACTGCAGAACTTTATCACTGAGTAATGCTTATTAATTTTAGTAATGTTTTGGGTGTCCCCATCAGCCTTCATGAGCTCACCAGTATTCCTTCTGCCTTTGTCTCTTCTTAAGTTCGGGTCTTATAAAAATGAGTAGGCCCACTGCTCTTACTACAGAAAGTATATTCCTTTGTATGTTTTTATGGTGTTATATATTATGTATTTTCAATATGCGGTAGATTTATGATGGTCTATAACTTGTTATAAAGTTAAATAGTGCTTTTCAATATTAATAACTAGGTCAGTGGAGTTCTTTAAGGCAGAGTAAATACCACTGTAATATGTCGGGGAGTATTGTTAAAACATAAAAGGAAATAATGACAATTAGCTGATGTGAAACAAAGGCCTATTTATTTTGTGCTTGCTTTTAGTATCTCAAGTTATTTTATTTCATGGAGGTTGTTAATGCTGTGCTTTATTTGATGTTGACATCCTGTTTCTCCTCCGGTGTTGTGTCTTCTTTCTACAACTGCCTTTGGGCAAGGAGTATTTTTCATTACATTCTTTGAAGGCCAAGAAATAGATAAACTCTCCAGTTAGAAGAAAACCTTTGTAATTATTATTTTAAAAACTACAGTTGGAAATATTTTTCACTTTGTTCTGAAAAAAAATCTCTAATAATGAGTTAACAGGATAGATCATAACAGGAGAAAAACCTTTTTAATGCCCCTTTAAGACAAAGTTAAGCTTGTGCTGCTTTCTAGCAGTAAATTAAAGTGGGCTTAGCATTGCTCTATTGCAATACAGGTTGGAGAAAAAACTCCACGTCCCGTTAGATGACAGAATGACTGTATTCAGCCAATCAAATTGTTCTAGAGATGCAAACCCAAACCTAAGGGTGAGCATCTGACTGAATGTTATTTCACTCATTCATTGTGTTATTTCTCTTAGTCTAGTTGAGGAAGCTTTGGCAAGGCATTTAGAGCAGTTTCTTGGAAGCCTTCCTTGATGTCAGTGGCAGCATTAATGTTTGCTTTCTGGTGGGGATATCAACAGGGAGTTTTGTAAGATCACAATATTGTTGAGGTTGGAAGGGACCTCTGGAGGTCATCTAGTCCAGGCCCGTTGCTCAAGAAGAGCCACCTAGAGTTGGTTGCCTGGGACCGTGTCCAGACAGCTTTGGAGTATCTCCAAGGTTGGAGACTCCACAGCCTCTCTGGGCAACCTGTGCCAGCGGTCAGTGACCCTCACAGTGAAAAAGTGTTTCCTGATGTTCAGAGGGAACCTCCTGTGCTTCAGTTTGTGCCCACTGCCTCTTGTCCTGTCACTGGGCACCACTGAGAAGAGCCTCACTCTGTCTTCTTTGCACCCTCCTTTCAGGTATTTATATACATTCATAAGATCCTCCTCAAGTCTTCTCTTCTCTAGGCTGAACAGTCTCAGGTCTCTCAGCCTTTCCTCATTTCTGTGGCACTTCGCTAGACTCTCTGCGGTACCTCCATGCCTCTCTTGTACCAGGGAGCCCAGAACTGGATGCAGTGCTCCAGGCATGGCCTCACCAGTGCTGAATAAAGGGGAAGGATCACCTTCCTCAACATGCTGGCAATGTTTTGCCTCAGGCAGCCCAGGATATCAACAGCTTGCTTTGTGGCAAGGTCACACTGCTGACTTATGCTCAACTTGGTGTCCACCAGGACCCCTAGGTCCTTTTCTGCAAAGCTGCTATCCAGCCGGGTGTCCCCCAGCATATATTGGCACATGGGATTGTTGCTCGACAGGTGCAGGACTTTGCACTTCTTGTTAAACTTCATGAGGTTCCTGTCAACCTGGTTCGCCAGCCTTTTCAGGCCTCTCTAGGTGGCAGCATGACCCTCCAACATATTAGCCACTCCTGCTAGTTTTGTGTCATCAGCTAACTTGCTGAGGATATACTCTGCCCCATTATCCAGATCATTAATGAAGAGGTTAAACAGGATCAGACTCAGTACTGGCCCCTGGGGTACACCACTAGTTACTGGCTTGCAACTAGACTTCATGTCGCTGATCGCTACCCTCTGGGCCTGGCCATTCAGCCAGTTTGCAATCCACTTCACTCTCTACTCCTCCAGTCCATACTTCATTAGCTTCTTCAGGAGGATCTTATGGGAGATAGTGTCAGAAGCCTTACTGAAGTCCAGGTAGCCAAGATCCACTAGTCTTCCCTCATCTACCAGGCCAGTCCTTTCATTGTAGAAGTTTAATCAAGTTGGTCAAGCATGACTTCCTCTTGGTGAAGCTATGCTGACTACTCCTGATGATATTCTTGTCCTTCATGTGCCTGGAAATGCTTTCCAGGATTAGCTGTTCCATCACCTTCCCAGGGACTGAGATGAGGCCGATTGGCCTGTACTTCCCTGGGTGGTCCTTCTTGAAGAAAGGAGTGATATTTCCTTTCCTCCAGTCTTTGGGCACTTCTCCCAGTTGCCATGATTGATCAAAGATTATCAAGAGTAGCCTTGCAATGACATCTGCCAGCTCCCTCAGTGCTTTTAGTTGCATCCCATCAGGGTCCATGGACTTACATATGTGCAGTTTGCATAAGTATTCCCTGACATGATCCTCTTCCACCAAAGGGACATCATCCTTGCTCCAGACTTTTCCCTTGGTCTCTGGGACCTGGGATTTCTGAAGACCAGGCTCGCTAGTAAAGACTGAGGCAAAGGTGACATTTAGTACCTCAAGCTTTTCCACATCCTGGGCAACCAGGTTCTCTGCCTCATTGAGCAATGGGTCCACATTTTCCCCAGTCTTCCTTTTGTCACCTATGTACTTACAGAAGCCCTTTATGTTGTCTTCGACATCCATGGCCAGATTCAATTCCGTTTGGGCTTTAGCTTTTGCAACCTTATCCCTGGATGCTTGAGCAATGTTTCTGTATTCCTCACAGGTTATCCATCCTTGCTTCCACCCTCTGTATGCTTCCTTTTTGTGTTTGAGTTTGGTCAGAAGCTACCTGTTCATCTATGCAGGCCTCCTGGCATTTTTACCTGACTTCCTATTCATTGGGCTGGACTACTCTTGAGCTTGGTAGATGTGTCTGGGTTCACACACGCACTAGTGTACAACCATGGAGGCTTATGAGAACAATATTGTACAAAACAAGATCAGTGTAAGTTATTCACTCAACATAATGCTAAGATGACTATTTAACTACTAGACATTGCAAAGTAAGAAAATAATTACCTCTCCTTTTAAAGTATTTTGTATGTTTCTCTGGTGTGACGCTGTTCATACTCAGCTTGAGTAGCAGCTTGCCTCTGCAAGCTTGGAGACAGCTGGTGAAATCCAGACTGAGCTACTGTGCAGGTGCAAAAATGCATGAGAACACCCTATTATGTTTAAGTGTTAGGAAGAAAAAAAAAGTTTGGAAACTGACTAAATGTGCTAACAGGTTGCTACATGTTTTAACATGGTGATCCCTACTATCCCCAAGCTAAGAGCTGCCCCTATTGATGCTGAAGTTTTAGAAAAGTAAGAAGCGAGTGTCTGGGCCCTTGATAAATGTCTACAAAGGCTATGCATTTATGTATTTAAATACATAAGGGGTTGTAATCCCTTTCTTTTTTTATTACTATGGCAAGATTGATACTGATGACAGTGGATGTTTCAAGCCACTAGGAACTGAAAAAGTATCATAATAATACAAAAGTTGGTAAGAGTGGAAGAGGCAGTTGCAGTAAATATTACTTGTATTTCCCACCAGATACTTCATCAAAATGACTCATATTTATTGAAGAAAGGGCAAAACGTGCTTTGTGGAAAAACTGCTTTTCTTGACTATCGTAGAAAAAGAATTGTAGAAACATATCATGACCTGCTGTACTGCAAACAAGCATTTTCAGAAAAAAATGCAATGCTTTTCATAAATCTACAATTTGGTTACTTTTGTTTTCCATTTAGCAATATGGCAGCTTTCTGTAGTACAAGTGTTTTGCACCTTTCTTCCTTCTGTCTTCTGCAATGTAATAATTTCATAAAACAATTATTCAGTGAGTTTGTTGTTCCAGTTTACCTCTAAATACAGTCAATGCACACAAATACTTGCTTCTTAGTTACAATTCACAGAAATAAGTTTTCAGAGTTAGCATTATAGAAATGACTTTAAACTGTGTAACCCATTTCTTTATAATATCAGCAGAATACCATAAAACCTGATTAATTGAAGAGGTCGGTGACCCATTTTATCAGAGAGTCGTAGTTCTTTTTCTTTTTGCCAAATTAAGGGCCAGCTAAAACTTCATGAACAGCCCTTTCTACAACAGCTTCTCTGCATTTTCCCAGCAGTGGTGTCATCTGCTGTTCTAAAGAGAGGCTTGTAGAGGCATAGCAATTCATTTCTGTTCATTAGGATTACTGTTATTAACTAGGGCTTTTTTGTGCCAGTGCTTAAATACTCAGCAGCGTGTGGTGTTGATGTGTTTGTGATCTTTAACGCTGTACTGATTTAGCTTTAAACTTTTAAAAATCATTTTTATTATTATTATTACTATTACTACCAGGAATTCAGTGGAATAATGTGTACCAGTCAATGGCAGAAGGAGGATACGTGACCTCTGGATGATGTTCTTTGCCTCCATTTTATATTTTATGGGTGGCTGGTATTTCCAGGATAAGTCACGTGTGCTGTGGGAAAACCTCCCACTGTGCTGTTACCTTGATTACAAGGGCGTCAGGCACTCTTTGGCCACACCTGGGCCATCTGCTGCCTGAATGGTACATCAGGACCACACTGATATTTCTGGGTAAGCCATGCATGCTTTGAAAACCTCTCATGGTACATTTATCTTGGTTGCAAGTGCAGAGACTTATGGGTGCCAGGCATCCCCTTGCCACACCTGGGCCATCTGCTGCCTGAATTGTATGTCAGAATGACTTAGCATGAATTGTGGCCAGAATGTAAAACAATGACCAAAGCCAATCATCTGGAGACCCTGTAAATAGCGATCCAAGGAGAGACCCTTTGAGCTCTCTGGGATCGCAGCCGGCTGTGTGACCCAGTATCTCCCTCTGAGCTGGGACGCCTCTCAGGGTAGATTTTGTGAGGATTGAAAGATCATCCATTGACAATTTCATGAGGACTTAAAGGCCAGATTTTGCAAGATTTACTGACCATCCATTGATGAACGCTGGCACATAAAAGTGAGTAATTAATGAAACTCATGAGAGGGAAATTTTAATCATAGGTTAACTTCTGTGTGTGTGTCTATGTGGGTTGTATCTGTGCATGTGCATTTGCAGTTTGGTTTGGAACTATTTTGCCTGTCTGTGTGGTTCAGAACTGTTTTATCTGTCTGTGTGTGTGTGTGATTTGATTTAACCTCTAACCCTGCTGTAAGTTTCAGGTGATCCTTGCCATTTTTGAATCTTAAACTAAGTCGCAAATTCAGTTGTAACAAATTCCATTGAATCACTGTTAAATTGGCTCATAATTAAGTAGTGTTAAAGTCATACAACCCAATCTTGTGATCTATCTCAAAAAAATATTAATAAATCCTAAACTGCTGCTAAAGCAAAGCTGTGTAACAAAATCTCATTTGCGACAGGCATATATGTAGTAGTTCACAGAGTTAGAATTATCTTATACTTATGGGCATAAAACAGTGATTCAAGCAACATTATTATAAGTTTTTCTACTAGAAATAAAATATAACTACTACTCTATGACTCTATGGACATGTATGTGGACATGCACACAACTTCACGTAATTGTTTTAGGTTGCTTTTTAAAAATGCAAATAGGCCAAATTCTTAACAAATATTAACTGGCATAGTATCTTTGATTTCAGTGGAGCTTATGTCAGTTTGGAGCTTCTGAACATCTGCTCCAGGCTTTGATAAATGGCAACAGGGATTAAGTGAATTTTTATTCCCTATATATACACACACATACGTTTAGATTCAGCAACCCTCTTGATCTGCTGCTCTTTCCCATACAGACCCAGCACCTCGAAGTTGGAAAGGCCCTTGCATCGAAGGAGCCACCACTGCTGTCATGCTGCTGTCTCTCACCAACAAGCACAAGGATGGCCAGAAGGCTGCTGTTAAAGACCTCATCCTCACTTTCCATAGAGGTCAGGTAACAGTGCTCTTGGAACCTAATGGAGCTGGCAAGGCAACAGTTATGTAAGTCTGCCATTTAATGCTATTACTCTCCCCTCTGATCTCTGCTGTGCTTTCTCACTTCAAAATGTTTGTGAACTCTTTTCTATGTCTTTTTTCAAAAGAAATATTTGATAAACTCCCCAAAGCACATGGAAATTGAAGGCTATACATCTACGACAAAACCAATGTAATTAATAGAGAACTGGGTCTTCTGTGCCACTGAAATCATGATGTAATAGTTCAGGAGCAGCTTAAATAGGAGGTGGGCTTGTCTAGTTGTGGAGTTGAACACATCTCAGGAAAGCGTTCTTTTCTGGCATCCCATGTGTACTCCTATCACATGGAAAATGTGGAGTTTTATGGGGTTTTGTGCTTTGCTCCTAGAGGTTGCAAGAGACTTCTTTCTTGGCAGTTGACCAGAAACAAAAATAACAAAACTAAAATGATATTTTAAAATGTCTCAATTAAGAAGTCTATGTATTTCTACCTTTATGTTAACTATGATTAGCATTAATAAAACCAGTGATGCAGGATGGGACCCAATTTGTAATTACTCCTCAGCTAGAATACACACTCTGTATGTAACAATGGTCTATTATATTTGGTTGGGAAGAAATTGATTTTGTTGTGGAAGTAAGAAAACGAAGGATTGTTGAGATTTTGCTGTTGTGGTTTTTGTTTGTTTGTTTTTTTAAGAAAAGGCCCAAAACATTAGTGGTGTTTCTATAACCATGCTCAGTTGAATTGGTGTTGCTCTAAGGATGCTAGGACATGCCTCAGGAAATCCAAGTGTGGGCTATGTAATACAGTCATTACACACGAACTTGTTGAAAAAGTTTTTTTTTTTCCCTGCTTGTATTAGGTCACTGCTGACTAGTCTGTATCCACCAAGCTCTGGTGCTATTATTATTAATGGAAAGGACATACGTACTGATCTGGCTGCCATCGGGACAGAGCTGGGTGTTTGCCCACAGTATGAGGTCCTGTTCAACATACTAACAGTGTGAGAACATCTACTGCTTTATGGATCGGTGAAGGCACCTGGCTGGACAAAGGAACACTTGAATCAGCAAGTCAGTGGGTAAGTTTTCCTTTAATTTGTTGAAATTTGTCAAGTAAATCGACAGTGTCTATTGCAAGCCACTCAAACAAGAAAGTGCTAAAGCAAAATTGCAAGTAGAAGTGAAGGGAAACTGCAGGTTTTCCATGAGTTTTTATCACACTTCATGTTCTGAAATCGTGCATTGAAAATAGATTTCCTAGTTTCTAACCTTTAACTGAATGTTTTTGTAGAGAAACTGTCAATGCTTAAAAACCTGGTATACAGAACCATCAAATAATCATGTTTTGACTGGAGGTGGTTAGCCTTGTAGCAGCTGTAGTGGTTCCTGCCTCATGCTGTCTGCCTTGTAACTCCCTCCTTGGTGGAGAGGCAGATAAAAAGTGCTGTGTGTTCGCCCCGAGTTTTCAGATAAGTCAACACTGACTCTATGTATTTATTATCCTGTATTCCCTCACCTGCAGTAGAGGTAAGATTGGAAAACCAGAAAAGGCAGGTAAAGGCAGTGCTTGTTAGAATCTTTTTAAACAGGCCATCATCTTTTTCCTTTGTCAAATTCACACTTTAAATGTGTTTAATAAGTGAAAGTGTTTAAAAACAAACAACCCAATAGGAAAAACAAGCCAGAGCTCTGACATGACCTCAGAGCATTTGCCACTTGTCAGGTTGAGAATGTTTGGCTAGTGTTTTTAGGCTGCTACTTCTTTGATATAAGACTAGATCTTCATTTTTGCATCATATATATTAAACTACTAGTGAACTGTACAAGGTGAGATCTTGTTCACTAACAGCAAACTGCATTTTCTGAACTTTAGGAATAAAATGTATGCTCTTCTAATAGTGTGGCAGTGTAAATAGTTTGTTTACCTTCTGATTCATGCTAGGCTGTGTGGAGGGCTGGGTACTTCCACACTTCAATGGAAATAAATGCCAAGTTGATGTGACTTCTCCTTAAGCGTACAATTAAGCATACGCAGATGCATTTGTGGCAAAGTGGCTTTCCTTTTTAGTTGCTATCATAAAAGCCTGTTAGTTTAAAATTTTGATCTGAAAAATCTCTGGTATGGGTGTGGTGGTGCATTCTGCCCCTCCTCCTGGGCCACTCTACAGTCTCAGGAGTTCCTGTTAGGCCTTGGCCTTTGTGTGATGACTTGGGCAGTTAAGCATCCCTTGACCATACCAGGAATTCTTGCATGGCTAAGGTGGGGAGCGGCACTGATTATGCCAAGAACTCCTGTTGCCTGGCTGAGGTGGGGAATAAGAGTGGAAATAACTAGTCATCCCCTGACAGTCTTGGAACATCCTTTACCTGGATCATAGCTCGAGTGGAACGGTACCAGTGTTACTGGAATTTCAGTAATTTGCTGATGACTAAAGCCAATCATCTTGCGAACCTATAAACAGCAGTCCTAAGTGAGGCCCTTTGAGCTCTCCTGGACCACAGCTGGCTGTGACCAGCATCTCCCTCTGAGTGGGATGCCTCTCAGAACTTGCGAACTCTCAAGTTTGCGAAGTTCGGAGGACTGTTGCCGAAAGCTGAGGATGGGACCTGGGCTAAAACCCTTCACTCCCTGAGGCTCAACCCTTGCCTGTTGAGAAATGCTGAGACATTTGAAGTGAATATTTCACAGAACTCAAGGGGAGTTTTTTAACAGGTATACCTTTGTTTATATATGTACCTTTTGTGTCTCTGTGCGTGCATGTGTAAATTGACCTAGGTATCAGACAGTAAGTATGGTATCATCCTGGTTTTAGCTGGGGTAGAGTTAATTTTCTTCCTAGTAGCTGGTGTATAGTGCTATGTTTTAAGTTAGGTATGAGAAGAATGTTGGTAACACTGATGTGTTCCATTGTTGCTAAGTAATGTTTAGTCTAAAGTCAAGGGTTTTTCAGCTTCTCATGCCCAGCCAGCAAAAAGCTTGGAGGGGCACAAGGAGCTGGGAGGGGAAACAGTCAGGGCAGCCGACCCAAATGGGCCAACAGGGTATTCCATACCATGTGACAATCATGTCTAGTATATATACTGGGGGGAGTGGGGCTGGGGGGGTGGAATCACTGCTCAGGGACTAACTGGGCGTCGATCGGTGGGTCGTGAGCAATTGCATTGTGCATCACTTGTATATTCCAATCCTATTATTATTGTTGTTGTTGTTGTCATTTTATTATTGTTATTATTGTCATTATTAGTTTCTTCTTTTCTGTTCTATTAAACCGTTCTTATCTCAACCCACGAGTTTTACCTTTTTTCTCTGATTCTCTCCCCCATCCTGCTGGGTGGGAGGAAGTGAGTGAGCGGCTGCATGGTTCTTAGTTGCTGGCTGGGGTTAAACCAGGACAGGTATAAATACTGCCATTTTGAATCTATAATTAAGTCACTGTTGTGATTGTAGTAAATTCTATTGAATCACTTTGTAACTGTTAAGATTTAGCAGCACTTAATCATTGACTAATTTGTGATCCACCTTAAACTGTGAATGAACCGTAGACTGCTGCTACACACATGTAATCCCTTAAAACATAAACTGTTGACCAAGCCTGGGACTAGGAGTGGATCCAGGTGCACCTAAGATCCATCAGGAGTTTAGAAAGCAAGGGGGTCTTCTCTGAACCTTGTGACTCAATGGGAGGGTCTCCCTTACCCTTTTGCATGTTTGGTCTCTTTATAAATCATTCTAGTTTGATTCTAACTTGGTTTTCCTTTGTACGCTTCATCCATGAATTAAGTAATAGAGTGTACCTTGCCATCAAATTTTGAAGTCGCGCTTTTATAAACTCCTGTGAAGTCACTTTTGCTAATGCTCTTGATGATGATTCTTTAAGCAGCCCAAACCACTCATTCATGACAGTGGGACACTGTATTCTCTCTAGAAGCAACAGAAGCAGCTCTCTAGAACAACAAAGACAAAGAAAACCTAATGTTTGGTTAATTTATGCAAAATAATATCCTGTGTTTTATTGTACTTAGGCTGCTGAATTGTAATTTGAGCAGTAGTCTGTCATACTAATGGCACATAAGAATACTCAGGACTCTGCAGGCCTTGCTACTAAGAAAAATTTAATTTTTTTTTAAAGGCAATGAGTGCTTTAAAATACTTCAGAGAAATTAGGAAAGCAACAAAACAATGAAACAAAATTTGCTTTTTATTAAGCAAAAAAAAGATGTCTTCTAAAGACATTAAGAATAATTTTCCTGGACATATATCTATACAACAATTATAGAAACCTGTTTTCCTAAAAATGAGAAATTTTCTCAGGGTAAATGGCATGGTTTGCAGACTGCATATTCACTCAAATGATTCAGGAGACTAGCTTAGGACTGTTGAGCCTTTTATGTCTTGCTTTGCCAGGCTGATAGCAACTCAAAGCTTGGTCAATGAGTGGATGTTCAATGTGATGAAAAATAAATTGATGGTCTTTCAGTGCTGCCTTTATTGAGCATGTTTCCACATGCTACTCAGATGCAAGATCATCAGAGGGCGAGGGCTGAATAGGAAATATCTGTAAGGTGTCTCCCACTCTTTAACACAGGAATTAGATTAGGTGGGATTAGGTAGTATTATTCTACCTAGAGATCGCTAATCTGTTTACTTCACAGAAACATGTCTTCCAAAGAAAAAAAAAAAGGGGGGGGGGGGAAGGGAGGCAGGAAGCAGCGGTTTTACCTTATTTACTTCAAATGACTACACGTTTCCTAAAAACTCAGGCAATTTTTAAGGTTCTTTTATGTAGTTGCAAAAACTGAAGCACTGTTTGAGTTATGAAACCAAACATCTTTACCACGGTTTAAGAAGCTATAATCTAAAGTTTGCTGAAATTGTTGGAGAAACTGGTATTTATTTTATTGGACTTAATTTCAAAATTTTCGGTTCTTGTCCTGCACAATACTTATCCAAAATTTGCATTTCAGGTGGTGATGAGTGTTTATACATTGTAGGTAAAGAGATAATTTTTTTCTATTTGTTTTTGTGACCAAATTGTATAATCAGTCAGAGGTAGTGGTTTTTTCACTTTCCATTTACAGTGACTTTTCAGTAGTTCTGTTCTGAGTGGACATGATGTAACATTAGTACAAACCTGTTGGAGCCCTTTCTGGGTGCATGAAAGGAGGCTGTCAATTGCCATCTCCTTTATTGGAAACTCAAAGACAGTTGTTCTAGATGAGCCCACCAGTGGAGTAGATCCACGTTCTTGCTGTAGCATCTGGGAGGTTCTTCTGAAGTACAAAGCTGGTACGAAGCTTATACTCATAATTTGCTGCTTATTTTCCTTTCTGGAATTCTGTTTCAATAAATTTAAACAGGATAGTCAGAATATTAGAATTGCTATTCATTAACTAAATGCATTAATTTCAGAAGTAACATTTAATTGAACTTGGGAAACTTTAATGCAGACAAGTGAGATTACAAGAATTATCTGCTACCTCACAGAAAGATGCCTAATCTAACAGAAGATTAAGCTTAGTTCTGAGTCCTGTCCTGAAGCTTCTCCTCTCTTACCTTTTGGTTTTTTTGTTAGCTTCTCAAAATTATTTTCTGGTTTTCACTTCCCATTTTGCACATATCTGTATGTAGATGCCTATATATTTCTAATGAAAATAGACTTGTCAGTCTGCTACGTACATTTTTTACATGCCATGAGGTTAAAAACTGATTGTGGGAAGCAAACTCTTCAGCAAGTGGGCATTCAACGAGCTGTAATAACTCACAGTGAATGATCCATTGAAAGAGACACTGCTGTTATGTGGTTTTAAGGAGTCTCTTAAGCTCTTAAAACAGTCTGAAGTTGTAATGGCTTAATACTGCTTACTATGTATAATTCAAGGCAAAGCAAGTTTAGACCTGAGTCTAACTCGGACTGTAAATCCGAATGCAGCTTTTGTTTGTGTCTTGCAGTTATGTTTTGAAGGGACCTGAAACATGTTCCCTTAAGGTTAAAGGCCCTCATGAAAGCAAGATGTGTTTCTCTAGAAACCACGTGTTGTAGACATGTACCAATCTTTCTGATGCAGGTTGCACGCTGATCTTTACCACTCACCATCTTGATGAGTCTGAGGTGCTCAGCGATCTCATTGCCCTCCTGCAGCATGGCCAGCTGAGATGCTGTGGTTCTCCCTCTTATCTGAGAGAAACGTATGGCTAGGGATACAGTCTAATGCTCATGAAAACGGTATGATAAAAATGTACTGTACAGAACCTAACAGTGCCAGCCATGTAATAGCAGTGTATATTCTAAGGGAGCTGTATGTCCTTGCCAGGAAGTAATATGTGATACAGATCATTAAAGAGCCAGCAAAACATGTTTTTATCAGCTTTCTTGGTTGTTTTGGGTGGTATTATTATTATTATTACTACTATTATTATTATTTAGAAGACCACAATGACATCTTTGAAAATGATGAATTTCAAAATTGCTGAGAATACTCTCTGACTTGCAAAGTTCTAAAGCTTAGGACTTAGCAAAACCGTGTGGTGAAATCTCTAAAGAGTATTTTATGTGTATACCTAGAGAGAGAGACATTCTATAGATGTATATATGTATACATGAACATACATACACACTAATATATACACACACATATATATGTGCGTGTATATACACCAAACAGACCAGAGAAAGAGACTCTATTACGTTTCTTCATCACTTATGAATATAGCTCTGTGTAAATAGCCGTATCAGTAGGAAGTTATTTTCCTTGGACTGGTTTTATCCCAACTATAACTTCTAAATATCAAGAGTCCCTAAACCACTACTGTTCAATCCTATATTATAGATTCTTTTGAAAATATAATTTTTTCCACCTCTTCCAGTGATGATAGAAGACTAATGTTAGTATTTTTTGGTGCACAAAACACATCTATTTTTATTTGATGGCACAATTCATTCAATATTACTTTCTGAATCTGATTTCTCCAGTGATTACCTGTAGTGTTAAAGACAGACGAGGTTAGACTGTTTTCTAACAGAAAATTTAATATATGTTGGAAAAAAACCCCCACAAAAATAATGCAGTGGAGATTCCTGTAGAGTGATATTTTTTATATACAGCAATAAATACCTAGTATAGAAAAGGCATGTATCGCTTTTCCCTCTGTTCCCCGGAAGTGTATGAGATGCTATGATGTAGTACTGTGGTCAGCTGGAACTCCAGAATCCCCAGGGAGAATGGTCATCTTTCCTGGTTTTATGAAGATGATATATTTTAAGGCCTGTTAGACATCACTTACGCATTGTATTTTTGCTGCATGAGCTATACATATGGGAATTAATGGGGTCAGATATTTGAAACTGCATCAGCAGTTCTGGGTTTGTTTTGCAAGTTTACCACTGTCCATCTTGTATATCTGTGGTAAAAATAGAAATAGAACCCCAATAATGCAAGTAAACCTAAAATGACAATTGTTCGTGAAATTTATTGAACTAATACGCCACCATGTGAAGCTGCTATACCCTGAAGTGGTCCACCGGGAGACATCTTTAGGACTATATTGATTTGCTACGTAGGTTTTTAGGACCCTGCACAAGCATAAAGGATCTGCTTTCGCACATTTGTTTTTAAACTGCAGTTCCAGGAATGATCTACCAGCAAGTATGTGGTTTCCTTTGAAGTTAAGCTTTATAAAACTGAGTTATTTGTAAAGGGAAAAAAAAAAAAAAGGCATCTCTTCAGTGTTTCTCTTATGAATGACCACAGTATATAAAGCTAGTGTGGCAAGCATTTGCTATGGCGATTGGGGGTGGGGGAGGAAAAAAATAAATCATACAAGTTTAATAAACATTTTACATAATCCTATAAACTAAATTACATTCCTGCTATACAATTCTATGAGGCAAGTTGAAAGTTTATTGAAAAATTGTTTTCTTTCAAATTATATAGGGTGATTAACATGCTATAAGAAAGAATACTGTTCACTGCCAAACTTTATAGATTCTGAGGTAATGTATATATTGAGAAGCTTTTTTGATTATGTCCCTGTGTGATATCATAGGATTTTCCAGAATGGGCATCTGTAAAGTAAATATGAAATTGTCATGAAATATTAGGAAGCTTCCTTAGTGTGCTGCATCTGTTTTTCAGTTGACAGCTTACTTTTGGTTGTTTTCTGCAGGGGAGGTTAAAAAAAAAGCTTTAAAGGTGGTATTAGATATTGATGTATCATTCTTCAGCCTGAAGACTTAATGCATTAATTTGGGGTGATTTCTGTCATCTCTGCATCTCATCATTAGTCATTGTTACAACCTCAATTCTTTATTTTCTTATCAAAAGCCTCTTTGCATTGGCAACTAAATGGATAGCACGTAATAGTGCTAGTCTATTCAAACAATTCAATCTGGAAACAAAGAATTCTGACTTTAAAGGAAGAAATGTGTTATAATTTTTATTTTATCCTTTCTTTTTGTTCTCTCATATACTCGCCATTATTCTTTTTCAGTCTGAGGGACAGTCGCACTCTCTAAAAATCTTGCGCTTCAAGGGAAACCAGGCTTCCATTCATACTTCAAAGGAATCTTGAAGTTCTAAAAAAACCAGTTCCTGACACTTTCAAATCTCACTATACATTATATTTGCTTTATTTTAGTTTTTAAATATCTTTTCCAAGTGTTCGTATTTGTGTACTTTATAATGCTTGTAATCCAAAGAGTGTTAGCAGAACCAAAAGGAGGGTAGAAGGGTGGTAATTAAATTAAGTGTGTACTGAGAGCTCTTTGGAGGATGATGTTTCACTTTCTGGCAACTGGAGGTTTCAAAGCATATTGCTTTCTTGCTTTGCTTTGAGGAGAGAAGAAAACCATTGAAACATATTTGCCAAATAGATGTGTTGAAATACCTGTTAATGGAGCACTACTTTAAATTCTTTTTCTTAAAATGACTGGAGAGTTTGCCCCAAAACTTTCCAGGGAAAGCTATATGCCTCCTTGAAATATTTGAGCCTTAAACCACTATGTAGCTTCAAAGGAGATTTGGTTTGGTTGAGAGTGCTCTAACAACATCTAGTAATGGGACAATCTGGCCAGACCTTTTTCCTAGAGGGAGAAAGCACTTCCTATACCTACTGACAATCTGGTGGTTTGAAAGAAGCAGCCAGGGCAGTGGCTGCTGCTTGCAAGTAGAGCAGTCATTCTCAACAGCCATGTAGCCATGACTACCTGCTCTCTCCATTGCCAAGAGCAGCTGAGGTGGTCCTTCAGTGCCTGCTGTGGAGCAAGCTCACAGGGGTGAGTGCTGGAAGTGAGCCATGCTACTCCTTACCTATTTTAAGTACTTTCCTCAGAAGCATACTGAGTTTCTTCCTGTGGCTTTGAGCTGTGCCAATTGTCTGTCTCCCTCTGGGTGTCTATTGAAGTTGGACAGTCCGAAGTGTTCCTGTTTAGCAGATCACCATTGGCCTGCTTGCAAAAGTTCCTCAGTCAACAGTCATCCACAGTGAATTGTTCTAAGATTGCTTCTGCATCGTTCTCCTTACGGAAACTTGCCTGTAGCTACAGAAAGCTATACTGAGCAAGGACTGCCTGCAAGAAAATATAAAACCAATGTCAATAGAAAATGCAGTAGGGCCCAGAAATGTTGCTAAAATACCAGTCAGTGGGTTTAGATGATAAAGGACTGTCTATAGGTGTTGGTTGGTTTATTCCCCCCCCCCTCTTTGCTTTCTCTTCTTCCAGCTGCTTTGGTTTTCTGCACTTTTTCCTTTCAGGTGAAGATGTGTTTTAGGAATGATAACTAAGGTGTGACAGGGTCCCCATGCTCTGCAGTGAAGTGTCAAGGATACTGTGCCACTGTATCAATGAACTAAGCTTGTTTTTTGATGCTGTCCCAAAGAAGGAATTGGGAAGAAGTCAGGGAGTAGCTGCCTAGTACAACTTAGAGGGGTTGCAGGAAATGGCTGTTTCCTCAGATTCCCCTACAGACAGCAGTCTGGACAAGTCCTTGGTCAGATATGGACTTGCTAGCCAAAGCAGAAATTAAGCAGGAATTGTTAAGGCAGGTAGGGAAAGAGATGCTCTGCTAAGTCTAGAAGACACCTTCTCTTGTTGAATTTATCCAGTCTTTTATGTATGGCAAGAACATATTGTCTCTCTGTTATGGTGTCTAATCCTGACTTTTCCAGATCTGTGTGTTTTGGAGGATACTTACTCTGCTAATAACACTGTTAGGCTAATACTACTTCTGTCCACAATATCCTGTGCAACATTAGGTAAATTGTCATTTCTTTTGTACAGTATGGTCCCTAATGATTCCCATTCTTAATGGGATGTTTGACAGCTGCCTGGATACTATGGGGAAGACTGGGCAATGCAGGTGGCCTTCTGCCTTTATAGCTTGTCCTGTGGAGAATAGCTGTGTTGGTGAAGGTACAGTAGACACAGTATGTAATAGAAAAGTGTTTCAGGGTTTTGTTTCTTTTTTAAGGTATAGGTGCACCCTCTCTTCAAGTGACACAGTGTGATTAAAGAAGAAAATGTCTGTCTGCAACCCCAGCAGGAATTCTGACACTGAACTGAGTATATGCAGGGAACATTTTGTAGTGTAGCCTTCGTCCTAGCCAGAGAGGAGCAGTTCCAGCTAACAAATGCAATCAATAACCACTGTTAAATGGCAATTATAGTGACTGAGCAAAATATGGTTTATGTAACAGTCACACCTTAGCAACTCAAGAAATATCTTTCCACAACTATAAAGTACTTCAGATTGACTATTTTTTTATTGTCTATTGTATGAACTCCTTGGAAACAAGGAATTTTTTGTTATAGCTGATATCAGGTTCTTTTGTGGGGAGAAATAAATGGTTTCTTAATGATTTCTGAAAGTTGCACTGTGGTTATAATCTAAGTCTTGCAGCTCAACCCAAACAGAGAAGAGAAAGCAAGAGAAGGCTTTCAGCAAGAGAAAGCAAATCTTGGTTGTACTTTTGCTGTTCAATTAGAGATGCTCATGGGAGCTGTATTTTCTCTTAATTTTTCTTTCCTTTCTTTTTATCTGAAGCTGCTAGATCACTGTTTGAATTGCAGTTCAGGTTAAGATAAGAAAATGTTAATTTTATTTTTCATTTGAGCTTACAAGTGGGGTAAGTGTTGATAACCAACTCACTATGAAATCTGTTCTGAGTTTCTGCAAGGCTGAGGGACTGATAAATGAAATGCATCTCTATGAAATTCAAAGGACTTTATGTGGACAGAACTGTGAAACGGGATTAAGTGAGAAGTAGTAGGTTGAACACAAATCTATTTGGCAAAGTGTATATAGATAGATCTCATGACTCTAAAATTGGTGAATTCTGCTGGGGTTTTTAAATGTTGTCTTTAATTCTCTTCTGATGTGTGTGTGTGTCCCTGCTTAGGAAGATTCAACCCTTACAATTTTATTCTAGTGCAGGTTTTTAGCTTGTTACTTTTATAAAAAAATAATGTCAGTTTTTCCCATGGTGATTTTAGGTAACGGGATCCTATCATCTTCTCCCAATTTGGAGTATGCATGCTAATGGTTTTGCTACAAAACACGCATTGTTTCTAGTCCTCTCCATAGTACTAGTTACACAGGACTTTGTTAATGTTGACTGTGCCCAATGATTGCATTGTCCGTTAAATGTCTTTCAGTAGCGTTATTGCCCACATTCTTGCATAAATCTATGGACACTTCCCAGAGCTCTGTGGATTCTTGATTCTGTAAGATTTTGTACATTAGATTTAGTTGTACTGGTACAACTAGAACTGCTTGGGAGCAGTTCCAGTTGTGCCCACAGACTTCTAGCTACAGTATCAGAAGAGACTTGAAGCTGTCAATATGCCCTTGATAAAAACTGCGGTAACTGAGTTCCAACATATACCACAGCTTAGGAGCATAAAATGTCAATCAAGGGCAGCCAGTCTATGGAAAAATCTTTGCAGATAGCAGTGTGCATGGTCGAACAATGCTTTGTGTAGGTGCTTTTGCATCTACTGGCATTTTTTCTTTTCCCATTATCTTCAGGATTCCTCCATTGGAGAGCTTCACTAATCTTACAGTCATATCCCAGTAGGGTGGCTACTAATATCTGACAAGCTGGATGGTTTGTGATATTATAGGTTTTAGAAAATGGATTCTAAATTATTTTTTCCTATTTCATGAAAGGTATTTCTGAAGTTACTGCAGGACTCAGAGAAGATGCCCTGTGTTCCATAGGCAGCACAGGTGGACCATACAAATACTGCTGAACCAGTCTGTAAGTAGAAAATTAGGTATCTTCTTAAGCAGCCAGATTTATAAAGATCACAAATGCAAAGATAAACATGCACAAAGTTTCCAAAGTTGAGGAATGCACAAGCAAATGGAACATACTGCCTGCTACCGTCTGGTAATTCTTTTTGTGTGTGTGTGACATGATCTTCCGTGATAGTAGGTTTTTATATGTCTACTGTGGTTCATCTCTGTATCACTTCACAGTTGTCTTCTCACCCTTCTACTATGTGTACACATGCACACAAGCATTTTCTCACTGCATCAGCATTAACGTACTGCTTCCTACCAGTCCCTGGCAACTACCTACTGTGTTTGACTCATACTGACAATGGATAAATATTGCTGAGATATACCACAGATATAAAATCTGTAAACTATTAGAAAGGTGTATTCATCTCCTTCCATGTGCAAATAAATAAAATAAAAGCTGTTGCCCCCCACAGCAGAAGATCATTTGTCCTCTCAAGTGGCATGTTATTTCAGGTTCCCTTACAAGTTTGTTTTAAAACAAGTTCCTTCATGCTTTCTATTTTTCTGCCCTGCAAGTCCGGGAGGAGGTCCTCGTTAACATTTCTGAAACCTTAGGAAGCTTTGTTCTCCTTAAAAACTGTTCTTAGAAGTCACTAATATGACACCTTGCAAAATGCAACACTTAAGGTCTCTAACAACAGTGCCCACCAAGCTCATCAATATTTTCTCATTGTTCCTGGGATTCTCATGCTTCTATACTTACCATGTTTCTTTCTATTTGATGATTTATATCTAGATTATAGCCTTTTTTTGGTTAGATGTCAAACATTTTGTTCTGTATGCAGTCCTTTTTGTTTTGTTTCTGTAGAACACAGGCACAGAGAAGTCCTGATCTGTGGTTGAGGACCTTCATTGTAACTGTAATGGAAATAATAATTTTGAACTAAGCTTGTGTTATTTAAGATAAATTCAATTGGATCTGCCAGTAATAAGTAATCAGTGCCAAGAATTGTGGCCTAAGATGAGACCTTTTCTCACAGTGAAAACTTGAGTGGTTGACTTTTTCCTGAGGGTCTTTTTGCTGAACTATTTCAGTCCCTGTTGAACCAGTGAAGATATAACTATATAGCAAAAACCCTCAGTAAGCAAATAAAATATCCACTCCTGTGACTGGTGAGAACAAGATTTCCATTCAAAATACAGCTTTGAATATCCCTTTACTTATAACAATCAGTTGTGTATTTCTTCAGGGCTCAGCTAGGATATCCAAACCAATTTCAAATCAAAACAGTCTGTCTTCTCTACATTGCATTTTCATTAAAGAGTAAGATTTACAGTTCCTAAAGTAATGAAAACAGAGTATACCATCCCTAACAACTTGATATCTTTTACCATCTGCATTTCAAAACACATAACTCAGTATTTGTTCAAGTTATTACATTAATAAAGGATCTACTAATCAGAGATGCTGTATTTCTCAGTTTGATAAATTATAGCAAGAAAATGTGATGATAATGCTATTTCTTTAGGGGTGAGAGTACTGGAAAGTTGTCATTCATTGCAGATGACTGTCATTCATCATTAAGGACAGTTGTGAAGTGTAGGCATAAGGGATCTGGGAAATGGTCATGAAAGGTATCCGTCATTGTCAAAGTTAACCAGAATACTCCATGGGCAATAGCTTGACCTGTATAATTTTGTCTTTGAAAGCAGATTCAAAGGCAGTCAAACTTTCTGTTGTCAAAGTAGTCAAATGAATTTTCAAAAGCCCCTTAGGCAAAAAGACGGGTTATTGAGAAGATCACAGAATGCTCCTATTTGATTTCTAAAAGAATTTGGACTAGAGACCTGCTTTGACAAAGCATGGATCTGAGCACAAGCAGGGTATTGGCTATCCTTTATTGGTACTGAGGCCTTGAGGTGTCATGATTATGTAGAAGCCAAAATTGTCTCTTGGCTCCCAGACCAGGAGATGTAGTGGAGCGGTGTGTATGTCCCTTCTTAAACGAAACTTCAAAAAGATAGTACATGATTTAGGCTGATGACCGATGCCAAAAACAGGCAAGAGACATCACTTCAGCAAAATATGACAGTATCTCACTGAAGTTGGAGCTTTGATAATTTCTCATTATGTCTTATAGTGTCTTATTGTACTGGGTCTGGCTGGGATGGAGTTAACTTTCTCCATAGCAGCCCTTATGCTGCTATGTTTTGGATTTGCGACTAAAAAAGTGTTGGTAACACACCACTGCTTTGGCCGTTGCTCAGCAGTACTTGCAAAGGCAAGGCTTCCTCTCTTTCCCATTCTGCCCCCACTCCCTGCAGTGAGTAGGCCGAGGGTGAGCAAGAAGATGGGAAGGGACATGACCTAGACAGCTGAGCCAAATTGACCAGAGAGTTATTCAATGCCATATAGTGTCTTGCTCAGCAATAAAAACTGAGGGGAGGGTTTTTTAGAGGTGGTGGTCATTGCCACCAGACTGGCTGAGTATCAGTCTACTTGTGGGATGTGGTGAGTGATTGCCTTTGCATTGCCTGTTTTTTTGTTGTATTTTTTCTTTTTTTCCTTCACTTCTTAAACTGTCTTTATCTTGACACACAAGTTTTCTTGTTTTCTCTCTTCCTATTCTCTCCTCCATCCTGCTGGAGGAGGGGGAGTGTGAGCAAGCAGCTGTGTGGTGCTTAGCTGCTGGCAAGGGTCAACACACCATGTCCTGGTTTTGGCTGGGATAGAGTTAATTTTCTTTCTAATAGCTGGTATAGTGTTATGTTTTGGATTTAGTATGAGAAGGATGTTGATAACACACTGATGTTTTCAGTTGTTGCTAAGTAGTGTTTATTCTAAGTCAAGGATTTTTCAGCTTCTGATGCCCAGCCAGCAAGAACGCTGGAGGGGCACAAGAAGTTAGGAGGGGACACAGCCAGGGCAGCTGACCCAAACTGGCCAAAGGGTTGTTCCATACCATATGGTGTCATGTCCAGTCTATAAACTGGGGGGAGTTGGCCTGGGGGGTGGATTGCTGCTCAGGAACTAACTGGGCATCTGTCGGTGAGTGGTGAGCAATTGCATTGTGCATCGCTCGTTCTGTATATTCCAATTCTTTTATTATTGTTGTTGTTGTATTGTTTATTATTATTATTATTTTCTTTTCTCTTTCATGACCACGAGTTTTACTCTCTCCCATCCCACTGGGTTGGGGGGGAAGTGAGTGAGTGGCTGTGTGGTGCTTATTTGCTGGCTGGGGATAAACCACAACACATCACAATAAAGTAAAATGAACTCAGAATTATTTGACCATTTCTAAATGCAAATATTAGAGGTAAGTAGCAGTCCATGAATTCAATTAACTACAACAATTTTAATACTGGTAACTTTAAAGATACAAAGCACACTGTGTAATCTCTAGTGGTTTAAGTTTCATTTGTGGAAGGTTTACTCATAATTTTTCGTTTTATTCCGATGAAAAAAAAATTGAAATAAAACTCACCTTTTGGTGAGAACAGTTAACATTTTCTTTTAAAGTCAGGCAATGTCTATGTGTGCAGGCGTAATACATGCTTATATTATGGATGTGCATAATTTCTACACAGCTGGACCACATGGGTAATGGTTATTTTTTTGTAGATGTATACAGAGCATGTAGAAAAAAGGTTAGACTAAGCTTGTAATGACTGCATGACAAGATCATTGGAGCCAAATAGCCTTGAGATAATGGTGAAACCACCTCTGTGGAGTCCAATAAAATGATCATAAACTACAGCAGGCAGTATATGTACACAAATAATCAGGAGAGCTAAGAGCACGTCTAAGGGGTTACTGGCTAACCATGGGTTAATAACAATATTCTGAGCATATGTAAAAGCAGGCAATAGGCTGAAGAGTGGTCTCACTAGATTGTTAAGGGACCGATACTGCAGAATTAAGATATTCAGATACCTTGCTGAAGAGCCAAATTAATTTTGTAGCATTCTACGTCTTAGAAATGTTTGGGAGATACCAACTTTGGATGTAATCTCTTCTGGCAGTAAAATACAGTTGGAACCTGAGATATAGTGAAACTAAACTGTAGAAAATTCAAAATAGATAAAATTACACTTTTCACACAGTGATACATAACATTTGAAATTCATTGCCATAAAACGTTGTGGAGACTAAGACTGTGATAATATGTTTAAAAAAGCCAAAGAGTGGTTATTAGTGTGTGTATATATATATATAGTATGAATAGCTATAGTAATGTCGTGGTTTAACCCCAGCCAGCAACTAAGCACCACGCAGCTGCTCACTCGCTCCCCTCCATCCAGCGGGATGGGGGAGAAAATTGGGAAAAGAAGTAAAACTCGTGGGTTGAGATAAGAACAGTTTAATAGAACAGAAAAGAAGAAACTAATAATGATAACACTAATAAAATGACAACAGTAGTAATAAAAGGATTGGAATGTACAAATAATGTGCAGTGCAATTGCTCATCACCTGCTGACCAACACCCAGCTAGCCTGAGCGGTGATTCCCCACCCCCACTTCCCAGTTCCTATGCTAAATGGGATGTCCCATGGTATGGAATACACCGTTGGCCAGTTTGGGTCAGGTGCCCTGGCTGTGTCCTGTGCCAACTTCTTGTGCCCCTCCAGCTTTCTCGCTGGCTGGGCATGAGAAGATGAAAAATCCTTGACTATAGTCTAAACACTACTTAGCAACAACTGAAAACATCAGTGTTATCAACATTCTTTGCATACTGAACTCAGAACATAGCACTGTACCAGCTACTAGGAAGACAGTTAACTCTATCCCAGCTGAAACCAGGACAAGTAACAAGTGCTATTAAAGCTTATATGTCTTTGAACTTCTTGGATAAGTTAGCCACTGAAAGTGTTGGAGTGGAAGCAGGTTGATGCATAACTAATTTTTATGGTTGCTTAAACCTTTCTCTGAAGCAGCTGGTGTTAGCCATTTTGAATGATATTGGGCAAAATGTTACATTGCTCCTATTAGGATTTAAGAGATGAGCAATATACAATACTTATAAAGCACATCTGAAGGCTAATTTAATTAAGACATTGTAGCTGACAAAAAGTCATCAATAGCAAAACATCAAACTGAAGAGTTTTCAGTGACTTTTAACTGGGTTTCAGCTCTGCCTTTTGATTATTTTCATCAGTGATACTGAAGTAAATATAACCTTGCTTATTAAAAAAAAGAAAAGACTGCTGTAAGGGATTGGTAGAATGGTATTGAGTCAGACCAGTCCTGAAGAGTGAGTTAGATCACTTGAAAAGCTGAATCTATTCTAAATAAAGTGTGTTTTAATTAATGCTGGGCAAATCTACGTAATGGGGAGTAATAGCCTGGAAAACAAAACCTTTGAAAGTTACCTACTAATCCTGGTGAAAAAGCATTTTAAGACAGTATGGCTAAGATGATTTATGTTTCAATTTAATGTGCAAAAGGACGTGAAAAGGTCATTTTGACTTATCAGTACAAAATTGATGAGACTGATGCTACAATACTATGTACAACTTTTGTGCCAATGTTTTTAAGTTTGAATGTCTTTAAGGAAAATTTGGAAAGGGAACAGAGACGAGTTAATATTGGAGGCTGGAGATGAAGTCCTTATAAAGGCACCATCAGGGCTCAGTTAATGTAGTTTATCAAAAAGAAGATAGAGAAGTGGTTTGCTTAAAAAGCCTAAATTTTTTTATGCATGGAGAATGCTATATATTAAGGTCTAGTTCTAACTTTTATAGGGGCAGAAGTAATAAACAGAATAAAGGAAGAAAAAAGAGAATCTAAAGCTGGAATCTAAAGCCAGGCACTTCTCCTAGAGCTTAATTAACAGTTGGAGATAGTCTACGCAGGCAAGTATGTTCCCTGTCCTGGTACATTTGATACAAGCCTGTGGCCTTTACAGAAAATATGCTACAGTAAAAGGTGTTACTGATTTCTGTATATGGGTAACAGAGTAGAATTTTATATCTGTTGATAGGTGATCAAGTGTTTTTTTTCTATTCTTAGAGAGGGCTTTTAATCCACTACGACAAACAGAGTTCCCTGTAATTACAAAATAAGGGTTTACAGAGTATTTGTTATAATATGCTTAAAGTTATGTCACAACATCAGTTTTTAAGTGAAAGTCCCTTCTTTCATTTCCCTGTAAAATTAAGAGGACCTAAGAACGATTTCAGTGCTCCACCTTGCAAAATGTAATTTGATTTCTGAGTAGAAAACTGCAGACAACAAGTAGCCGTGGCTGTGTTCAGAAGAAGTGGCTGCTGACATGAAGACTGATATTAAAATTTTCAAATTTTTGCCAACTACTGATAAGGAGAAGGTACAGCATACATTCCAGTTTTCTGGTAGTCTAATAGTATAGGTGACTATGACAGACTGAAAGAGTTAATGCCTCCAACACTGTGGTAGGGCAAGTTCTGCTTCAGGACTGACTGCATAGCAAAGAACTCTGCCTAGCAAGGAAGCCCAGGTGAAGAGCAGCTGGTCAGCACCCATCAGCACCGGGAGGGGAGGGCTGGGGAGGTCAGGTTGTGCCGGAGGGTGCACAGCTCCCTGCTCTGATGTGCTGAGCAGGGCAGCTCACCCTGCAGGGAATGGGAAGCTACTCCCCAAATGACCGCCAAGCCCAAAGGCTCACAAACCGCTCATGACACCTAATTAGCCTAATGAGTTCGAGTGCCTGCCCAAAGGAGGGGCAAGGATGATAAAAGGACATGAACTGAAGCCCCCTATTGTGTGCAAGCCCACTGGGAGCGGAGCCCTCGGCTGATGGGACTGATGCTGGACCCAGGACCGGTGACATCTTTCTCTTTTTTTTCTGTCATCCCTCTCTGAGAAAGAGTCTGGAAAGCAAGGGGGTCTGCTCTGAACCTCCTGACCCAGCGGGAGGGCTCGCCTTATTGTCTGCCCTGAACCGATCCCCAGATAAGCGAAGCCTGTAGTGTATGTTTGGTGACGTAGGGTTAGCCCATGTTACACAGTTTACTGATGTAGTTTCATGCCAGTTTTTGTGGTGAGCATGCCAATTCTTGTGAGCAAATAACAATTGAGTTTTGTGAGTTAAAGGATGCCTGCTGTCGTTTCACCTTAATCCTGACCTGGGAATCATGGAACCTGAGTCATCATCCTGAGAAACTGGGATGTGACAATGACACTACCACTTAAATTTAGCACTAGACCCCGAAAAAGAAGTGTCAGAATAGCTGGTCTAAATACTTTGGATACATTACATTTTCCTTCAGCTTTTTTATTGTTTTTTTTTAATTAGTTTCTTGCAGGAAATCTTGTGATTCTAGCATATGTTGAAAACTTAATTTCACCTCTTCCAATTATTTATCTTTATGGTCCTCAACCCTGAATCTTGCTTCCTTTTCCTTTTGCCACCCTTTCAGGATTCTGTGAAGCACAGAACGAGGATGGAGCATCTTTCAAATGTTACCTATCGGTAGTCACAAAAAGATACCTGATCTCAAAAATAAGATCATCTAACTTGTTTAAGTTTTACATAAATTAGTTTTCTCAGTAAGTGCCTAATTGTAACTCCTTCTACTTTTCCAGAAGTAAATGGTCAGGTTCTTCCACTTACCTCAAATGCATTTCACTCTTTTCACCCACTTTCTTCTCTCATCCAAACATTTTCCCTACTAGTTGCTTTCCTTGTGGTTGCTGCCTGGTCCTTTTCCACTTTACATCCACAGTATGGATATCTTGGGCTCTTTGTTAGACAGGCTCAGACGTCAGAGGGCTATTAGAAAAGAAATGGAAAGACGGCTATTTTCTAGTAAAGGGAGGTACTCTTACAATGCCAAGAAGCTGATCCACTTCCTGTTCTCCATCTCCTTGTCCTGATGTTCATCTCCTAAATGCTGGCAAATGAAAGCAGGCAAACCCTGCCTGCCTTCCTCACAGAGGTCTTTTCCTCCCTTTAGCTCTAGAGAAAAAAAACAGTCAGTAAAGCACCTGCCAAAAAGGGGGCTCAACTGAAAAAAAGACTAGTTTTCTGCAAGTGCTAGAGCACCAGAGAACAAAACAAACAATAATCCCTTCTGAAATATCTATTTTGAAACTCATATTAATCGCTCATGAATGTGTTCTGTTGATGGAATTGAGTTGGTTCCATAAAAGGTCACCCATGTGACTTAGTAGCTGCTTTCCTTCACTGTGTAATTTGGTTTTTTTGCTTGTTCTTAAAATGTACGAATCTGATTTAGACTGAAAGGTATACTTGAAGAAAAGTGTTGCAATATAGAGATAGACCTAGACTTCAGATTATGGTCTGAAGTTTACTGAGTATTTCTAGTTTCTAACTAATTGAAAATGAATAAAGCTGTTGCATCACTCCATCTTATGATGGAAGAGATGATGCCTTTTCTATCCTGCCTAGAAGAAAGAGAATTATCAGAGAGACTTTTTTTGAAGTTGTGGATCACCACAACTGATATGCATGTAACTTTCGATGGTGATGACAATATATAGAATTTTTTTACATATCTCAAATGCCTTCTAAACAAAAAATGGTATTTGATATTAACATCTCTCAGCTCTTGTTGCCTGATGTGGATGTATAGTCTCATATGTGGAAAACATTCTCATATTTTTAACCTGCTCTTTCCAACAACCTGCTGCCTTGCCTTTGTCATACTCTAGATTGTTTGTCATGTTAGTTATTAGTAGTGCTTGTTTCAGAAATGGAATAGCTTGGAAGCTCATCAACTGTGCTCAGATATTTCTTCGAGCTGAAGGACAAAAGATACAGATAGTTGTGGGTGCACTATGAAGGCTTTATTTATCCAATGGTAATTGTTAGAATGTGAATTTCCTTAATATTTTGAAAACTAAGTGATCAAATAATCTCCCTTATGTAGCTCTCATGTCTTGCCTATAAGCTCTTCTTTGATTTATTCTTGACAGTGTATGTCTTCATGCAGGCTGTTTTCCCTCAGACTTGCTAGTGCTCCCTTCTGCAACCCTTCCTTTGCACTCCAGGATTTCCTGTTGCTTTCTTTTAGTTCCTGTATTTTGTTGAGGCTATTATAACAGCTGCAGACAGGGAAGAGGTACTGACAGCCTTTATGATCTTTCCCGGTATTTTTAAAATCCTGTCTTTTAATGAAATACTCAGGAGTCATGTTTTCCACCATGCAGGACTGCTTATCTTCCATTGCATGTTGTAATGATTCCTAAGTAATTTTTACCAAAAACAACGGAAAAAAAGAAAAGAATATAAAAGAAGTAGAACTCTTCCTCAAAGGATAAATGAAATCTGGCCGACAGTATTCTTGTGTTCAATTATTGCTTTCGAGAATGACCTGATCACACTTTTTGGAGGTATTCCATTTTTTTACATTTGCAACATCTTCAAAAATCTGTATTCAGTATATGGTTTGTGATCATCTGTTATCTGAAAAGCAACCGAAAGTTAAACAGCAATGGGTTGCCTGATGTAACACTAACGCGGCTTTTGCTACACCCGTAGTAATATTTTCTACCTAGCTTAAATTGTGAAATCCTTTTTGGTTTATGCTCTTTCTGTTGCTCAGTAGTAGGAGTTTTCCAAAGATAGCATTTACTTCTCACATTCAAGAGGAACCAATTGTGTCTTTCCCTCATGACATGGGCCTATATGCTGGAGGAAATTTTGACTCTTAAATAATTCAAAGTCACACATACGGTGTCAGAAAATATTTGTTGTTAATAGCTAGCTTTAAGGTTTTATATACTCTTATAGTTTAAGCCCAGCTGGCAACAACGTACTACAAGGCCATTCATTCACTCCTCCCCCCAAGTGGGATGGGAAGGTGGAAATATAAAGAAATGCTCATGGGTCGAGATAAGGACAGGGAGGGATCACTCCCCAATTATGGTCATGGGCAAAAGACAGGCTCAACTTGGGGAAAAAACAAAATCAATTTAATTTACTACTGATCAAATAAAAACAAGGATAATGGGAAGTAAAACCAAACCTTGGAACACCTCCGCCCCCCTCGCCCCGCTCCTTCCCACCTCAACTCCACTCCCGGTTCTCTCCACCTTCTCCTGCCAGCGGCACAGGGGATGCGGGTTGGGGTCTGCCCATCATACCTGGTCTCTGCCGCGCCTTCCTCCTCAGGGGGAGGAGGACTTCTCACTCTTCCCCTGCTCCCATGTGGGGTCCCTCCCACAGCAGATTGTTCTCCACAAACTTCTACAACGTGGGTCCTTCCCATGGGCTGCAGTTCTTCATGAACTGTTCCAGCATGGGTCCTTTCTGTGGGCTGCAGTCCTTCAGGAAGAGGCTGCTCCAGTACAGGCTTTCCCATGGAGTCATGGCCTTCTTTAGGGGCATCCACCTGCTCCGGCATGGGGTCTTCCACAGGCTGCAGGTGGGCATCTGCTCCCCTCCATGGGCCGGGGAACAGCCTGCCATCTCACCACAGGCTGCAGGGGCATCCCCTCCTCCTCCTCCACTGATCTCGGTACCTGCAAAGGGGTTCCTCTCACATTCCACTGCCCCTACTCACTGCACGTTCCCCTTCTTAAATCTACCGCTGTCACTGATGGGCTCGGCCTGGGCCAGAGGCAGGCCTGACTTGGAGCTGGGGAAGCTTCCAGCAGCTTCTCACAGGAGCCACCCCTGTGGCCCCTCCTCTGCTACCAAAGCCCTGCCATGCAAACCCACTACATATACAATGTAAATTCTGGTGTTTCCTTGCCCTGCTTTAGCTTACAGGTGGAATATATGTGTATTTCATAGAATTTTTTTTCCATATGTGCTCGTGCGTGGATCTATTTATATATTTTTATAGAAGAAGATAGTGTATGTGCATATACACACAAATGTTTCAAAACATAACTTGGCTTTGTTAATGCTGTTGTACCAGCAGATGCAAATATTTTAACTTCAATTATGTAAGTAATTTAACGTAAATGGTCAATTTTTTGAAGAAATGCTTATTAAGACTAAGTACAATTTTCATTCTGAAATGGAATATTGCTTAGGGAAGAGGCTTCGTGGAGTCTTCTTAACATCTTGCTTCATCTAATGAGTAAATACCATACATATGTAGAAGGTGCGGTACGCATCTTAGTTGTGCTAGCAAGGCTGAAGTTGAGGTTGATACTTCCACGTGAATCTAGATTTTCATGTGTCTAGAACCTTCTCAAAAGTATCTCCTTTGGTGCAATTGTTGTCTCTGCTCTGTCACTAAAACATTTCTTTTGTGTTACAAAAGCCCACAAAGGCATTATCAATAGTCACACATCTGTTTTCTCAACACTAGCAACACTCTGTATTATTCTTCTTCTGTAGTAATACATTCTGTTTTCTGTATAATACAAATGTATTCTATCTCTCTACCAAGTCTGGGATACATAGATATAAAGGAAATCAGTTGGGATCTTTTTTTGGCAATTCTGACAGACTATGTCTCCTCTGCTTTTGTAATTTTAAAGAATACAGACAGAATGTGCCAATAGGCTTCCATTTTGTAGCCACCATTCTGTGTGCCTGTTTTTCAACTGTTCCTCCTCTTGTACCCTCCTCCACGTGGCAATTTATTGCAGGTGCATCCCTGTAGGGGAGGTAGTACTACAATAAAACCATATCTATTTGGAAAATTGTCTCCTGGAAGTTGAAATCAGCATATTTGTTAATATTGCAAGTTAATCATGCAGAAACTCAGAATCAGAGAATTAGGGGTCCCAAAATTACAGTAATTTTCCTTTTCAGGGCATGATAGGATTGCGTCCACCTGGCTGAATATTTGTCTTTAATTTGTTTCCAAAGAATATGCCCATCTCATCACGATGAAGGCGCCCTGGCCACAGTAGAGTTTGCCACACAAAGCTAAAAAATACTTGGTGCTTAATTCCAACTTCTTTTTCAGTATGGTTTACGCTGGCAGCAACCCCAACTAAAATGTAGAGAAGAGATAAAAACGAAGGCAAAGCAGAAGAAAACATGGAAATAACAGAGATTGTATTAGGCACTACAAGTCATAGCTGTAGAAAGAAATGAAACCCTGTATTTATGAATTATGGGAACAGGGCATTCAGCAATATGTTCTCTTCTGTCAGGACCAGGCTAGTTTAGATGGCCATTCATCAAATCAGCTTGGCTGGTTTTGGTTCTCTTTGGGGTCTGTAGGTTAATGGATAAGAAGGCAGCACTATTGTTTCCCATTTCTTTATGCTTGTGTGCTATTTGTGTACTGCTGACTGGAGAAGGGAAGAAAACTGACTATTTTGTGCTAGAAAATTAATTCCATTCATTGAAAGTTATGATAGTGCTTTTATAACTGGAGTAGATGCTTGTACCACTCACTAAAAATGTTACATTCCAAAATAAATATATACTCAGTTGACTTTCTGTTATGGCTGCATGCCTAACCATTTTCATACTAGTAAAAACAACAAGTGGTGTTTTGACATCAGCTAACACTTCCGCAGCAACTATGGTGTTGGTTTTTTTCTTAGCTGTTGTGGTGGCTATTATTGTTTATTGTACTAGCAGCAGTACCTAGGAAACCCAATCTAAAGTCAAGCCCTGTTTTTCCAGACACCCTATGGACTAATAGTAAGGACAAAAATAACAGATTCTCACTACGTTTGACAGCTTGCAGTCTAGTTTTAAGGCTGAATGCAATGAGTAGATAAAACAGACAAATACATTTGGGAAGGTAAGACTATAAATCAGGTCCATAAATTAAAAGCAGAGGTCTCAGTTCACTGACTTTCTAACTACCATATTTACTTGCTAAATGCTACTTGGACTCTCTGTTTGCCCAAATTTACCTTCAAGATAAAGAGTGGCTGTGATGCACGTCTGTTCTAAAATTTTTATCTATTACTGCATATGAGGTGCTGTTGCATGGTGTGGCATTTATACTTTTAGAGGATTTTCTGTTATTTTGATATGAGTGATGAGAAAACTTAATGGATTTTTGCAGTGGTATGAGACTGGGCATTCTTGCATTAAATAGAAGGTTAAAACAGTCACAAAATGCTACGTGTATTTCAGTATTAGTTACATGTGAACTCAAGAGGCTGGCTTACCTTCTTTGTACCTTGTATAGACATTACAGATACCTAAATTGATACTTCATATGATAGAATTATGTTGTCTGGTGTAAATAGTTGTGGATGTCTGTGAAGATGTAAAGGAAGGGAAAATTGGGATCAAATTTTTTAGGTTTTAACTAGTCTGTGTAATTGCTAAGAAATATTTGGCTTGCATTCAATGGTGCTCACCTATTTGTCTGTATAATACAGGTAATATAGCATTTTCTAACTTAGAAAAAATGTAAGCTCTTGAAATTAGAGGATGATATTTGTAATGCGGATGAAGCTATGATAAGTCTGGAAAGAATGAGTAAACACCTTGAGTTGGATTCCTTCTTTCAGTAACAATCTCTGACTATTTTGCAGATCTTTGCAGCAGCATACTCTGATGCTGGACTGCTCTAGGAAGAGGTAAATTCAGATGGACTCAGTTCAAGTTCACCTAGTAAACTCTACAAAAGTTGAAGAAGTTGGGGCAGAAATCAACCTTTTTGGAGTGGCTATTTGCTGCAGAGATGTCTGCAGTGTTGAAGCTGTGATTCCACATTTTCATTTCCAACTGCTTAGCCCATGTTAGTAAAGACAATATATCCATTTAATGAGCTGTTGAGAATCTAGACAATGTATTCCATTTAGTTCATTAGTTTGATAATTATAATGTATTCTCTTCAGTTGGGTTATCCAGTACCCAAAACTTAGTCCTGGTTTTAATTATTTCTCAGTTTTCTAGTTAGCCATCCCAAAGCTATCCCATGGAAAGTAGGGTTAAGGTGCATCGGTGTGCAAGAGTAGAGTATTTTAGATTGGTGCTTAAAGTGTTTGTATCAGTCATACTTCATGTGAAACTGTGATGGGAAATTCCTCATTTTAACTGTTCCTTCTCTCCCAACAAAAAAAAAACCCCACAGCTCATTTATTTGTTAACAAATGGACATCTGTTGTATGTTGCACTAGACGTTTTTCAGATTATGTCATAGTGCTTTGTGAAGAAGTAAAATAAAGGAACGGGAAGGAAGGGAACAAAAACCTGCTATACCTTTGTCTTGTTTTTTTCCTTTTCTCTGGTGGATACTAGCAATGTATTTTCCATTGTGTTCTGGTTTCAGCTGGGATAGAGTTAATTGTCTTCCTAGTAGCTGGTACAGTGCTATGTTTTTGAGTTCAGTATGAGAAGAATGTTGATAACACTCATGTGTTTGGTTGTTGCCGAGTAATGTTGAGTCTAAAGTCAAGGATTTTTCATCTTCTCATGCCCAGCCAGTGAGAAAGCTGGAGGGGCACAAGAAGTTGGCACAGGACACAGCCAGGGCAGCTGACCCAAATGGGCCAACGGGGTATTCCATACCATGGGATGTCATGCCCAGTATACAAACTGGGGGGACTGGGGGTGGGGGGATCACTGCTCGGGGACTAACTGGGCTTCGATCGGCAGGTGGTGAGCAATTGCGTTGTGCATCACTTGTACATTCTAATCCTTTTATTATTACTGTTGTCATTTTATTAGTGTTATCATTATTAGTTTCTTCTTTTCTGTTCTATTAAACCATTTTTATCTCAGCCCGTGAATTTTACTTCTTTTTCTGATTCTCTCCCCCATCCCACTGGGTGGGTGGGGAAGTGAGTGAGCAGCTGCGTGGTGCTTAGTTGCTGGCTGGGGTTAAACCACGACACATTGCCATTTAATTATGTGCCTTATGTGAGTCTGTACAATGTGTTTACCACCTGCAACAAACCTGAATGAAAATCCTGGATGCAAACAGTGATGTCCAGTATCAATTGCTGTTGCTTGGATGCACCTCTGCCACTGATTTGACAACTATGCAGCAAGAAAAAGTAAAGAAAATTAGTTTCTGAATGAAGGCTTGTTGTCCTCTAACTCCTGCATGTTTTACGTTTTTCCTTCTGTACAAAAGCACTTTACATGGCTGCGTCTTTTGTTTAGCGAGTGAAGGTCACATGTATCTCCTCTTCAACCAGTTGAGCAAGGGTTCCTGCCTCCAAGATATTTGGGTACAATGGTGCCCTACCAGTTCTTCAGCCTCTTACACATTGCTGGGTATAGAACATAGCTGCTGTCTTTAGGCCTGACTTTAGAATTTATTTCTTCTAGATAGAGGGTAGGTAGTTTGAATGAAGTTTGCCCCATTCTTTTCCTAAGTGTCTTGCCTACAAATGAACTTTTGTTTATAACCATTTCTCTGGAAAATGCAAAAATAAAGAGCTTAAAGAGACTACTTTACAAGTTTGCTGGTAGTTTTTCCAGGGACAGTTTTTTGGGTTGTGGAATCTGAGGCCCAGAATGTAAATCTGAATTTTTAATTAAAAAGTTTTCCCTTCAAAAAATGTCACTTAATTGGATTAAGCAGTATGCATGGGGGAGGGAGGAGGAACTGTAAGTTTTGCTGAAGTTCTGCTTTTCTGGACAGGAAATTCCTAAGATGGAAACACTTTAAATCAACTTTTTAGAAGAAATATTCACAATGCTTAAAATGAAAAATACTCTGGGGGGAAATGGGAGGATTTATATCTAAAAAAGCCAGAAGGGAATTTCTCTTCAAACTATAGATTTTTCTGACCAGCTTTGTATGGAGACAGCTCATGACCCTATTACATATAAGCAGGAATCAATCATACAATGAAACACAGAGCAGAGGCATTCCCTTTCTATCTCAAACCATCAAAGTGCCTTTTATTCAAATGCCCTACATAAAAATCAGTCCTCAAAATCCTCCTGGAAACAAAAACAATATTACACTTATTTTTATAACAAGTAAACAAATATGTAAGAGGGTGAAGGACATTTTAATACTTCCTAATGGAATGCTGTGCACAGATTGGTGGGCTAACACTGACTCTACACCAGTATGGCATACACTGAAATGCAGAACAGTGTCACATCACTAGCTCAGCCTAAAACTACTTGTTGGCATGGAGCATCTGATAAGCTAATAAATATATACTGCTGCCAAATGCAACCAGTTTCATGTGAGCTAGCTCAACTTTTTTTGCCAGGGTATTTCAGTTCCAGGATTATCTTCCCAAAATCTGGACATCCTCTCGATGACTTGTCTAAATGCCAAAATGACAGAAGCAGAATTGAAAATGTCTACTGCTGGCTGTTAATATAGCCATTGCATAGCCCATTTTTCATTATTTTATTGTGCCATGAAAAAAGTTTAGAATTACGTTATTTTCTAGAAGTGCAAAAAAGGGGAGAAAAAGACTATCTAATATTCAGTTAGAGAGACTTACAATATTTGGTTTTGCTCCTAGTTCTAGAGCAGTTTATAGGTAAGAATTTTCAAAATTTTGGTTCCCAAATTTTAGGACTTATGCTCTGTTTCCCTGTACCTGATATTAACTATATGAATCGGAAAGCAGTAAAAATCTTTTCCATAAGACAAGGAGAGTCTTGATGAATTGGGAAGTACAACTTAATTGTGAACATAATTGCACTTCTTGTGGATAATTGCAATCATAAGTCAAGCAGGATAGCTTCTAACAGTTAGGTCAGATTTTTAATTTTATGATCTAAATTATTAATGAGAAAATCTCTATAAGCTTTCTGCATAAAAATTGACTTCATAACAGAGAGGTCAGCTGGTCTTGTCCTCTAGCCTTTATGATTATCAGTGGTAATCAGAAACTGTTTTTCCATACATGTGTGCTGCTTTTATGCCTCCTGACATATATACCAAATGTAGGTGGTGAATTACAACCTTTATGAAGCAAAAATTAATTCTGAAGGTTCCAGTTAAAAGAAAATTAAATTAGACTATGCATGTAGGATTAAGAAACAAGAAGGTTTAAATGGTAAATGTACACAGGAATAGTATTTAGCTGCTTTTTTTTTTTTATTTAATACCTTGGGAATCTTGAAAGCCATATTGAGTCAATTATAGAAAGTCCAATGCAGGCTACTTTTCACAGTGTGGCTGCAGTCAGACAAAATGGTATGATCCATAATGAAAACAAGGAGATCAGTACAAGAATGCATAACGCTATTGTATAAATCAGTAGTGTTTCCACATCTGATGGACAGCTATGTTGCATATATCTTGAGACTGATACAGTGGTAATACAAGGAGACATGAGGCAAGTGGTGAGGTCGATTAGGACTATAAAGATTTTTATAAGAGGAGGTTAAGATTATTTATGCAGAAGATGTATTGGAAACTTCTATAAGAGCATATCCAGTACTATCAAGTAGAATAAATTCAAAACAGATAAACAAGATTTTGTTTTTTACCTGAAACACAAAGGAATGACAGAATTCAAGGTCACAAAGACTGAAATTTAAGACAATTCAGAAAGGCATTTAAATTTGACAGCTTTCTCAATGAGAATTTTAAATAATAAATGTACGGGTTTTTAGAAAAGACAAATACTTTTAAAAAGAAGTGTCTGAGGAGAACATATACTTTTAATATAGTGGTTTATTGCATCTTCTTGTGATGTATCGTGGCTGACCAGCATTATAAATATTGAGTAAGAGTCAGGATATTGGACAAAGTGGACAATTATTTTTATTCAGGATGACAGTTTCTCTTCCTATTGCAATCTGAATTAATTTGCTATCATTTCTCTCGGCTCCATTTCTCAAGAAAAAAGAATGAATGGCAGCTTTGATTTCCCTCTCTGCCCCCAGAAAGTAGCCATCTTAGTCCACTTTCAGAAATTCAAAGGGGCAAATGTTTTGAAGCATTTTCACTCACATTTCATGCTTATAGTCTATGAACAGGTCTGGGACTATGGCAAGTATCTCATTCTATGCTCCTTTTCTGGCATTTCACTACTTTCATAAATGAGAGATATTTTACAATTTCAGGGATGCTTAGCAGGAGACATTTACAGGATCTGTTTTATTCTAAAAACACTCATCCCTTGAAAATTGTTCTGCTTCCCAGTGTCTCAATTTCTGTATTGAGTCAACTATTGAAAGTCTTACCATAATAATATAAAGAGCTTAATACATTCATAAGAAGTTTGCCTTAAGAAAATCCTTGTTTTATTTTTACTAAGATTGTTTTTTCCTACTAGTCCAATTTATAGAAAAAACTGGTTTCAAGTCCAAAATGTAACCGTTCTTGATTGGGGCACTTGAATGCTGAACCAGGATCTGAGTTCTGTAGCTACTTTTTTTCTCCACAGAGATTCAAAATCCTGAATCCCTTTTGTGGTAGCTGTCAAATTAACAAGATACAGCTGTGATTAGAACGGCTTAAAGACAGAATTTGTTCTGTGGGATATTTTTCGGGGCGGGGGGAAGACATTCTGTTGTGGAATTAAAAGAAAAAATACTGGAATTCTCCCCCCCCCCCCCCCCATTAATTACATAGAATTAATTGGAACCTAATAGAATCAGAGAATATTAAGGTTGGAAGAGTGGGTCAAGTGGGTCAAGTAAGAGTAGGCTACTCGGTGCCTTGTCTGGTCTGGTCTTGAGTTTTGGTTGTCACACTCACAGTGAGATTTGTTTTCCTGATATATTAAGTCAGAAATTCCCATGCTCCAGTTGGTGCCTGTTGCTCCTTGTCCTTTCCCTGAGCAGAGATTTTTCTCACTGGGGTCCCTGGGGGCTGCTGGAGATCTGCTCCTGCTGCCAGGAGGTTCTACTCATTGCCAGTGCCTGACACACAGATGCCTCCAAAAAGCGCAGATCCCCTCCAGATGCAGGTGTGCACACATGTGCATGTTAACAAATACTGTTAGTGTTTTCTTCATCATTGTCCCTGAGGGACCCGGGGCTCCCGCTCCTCAGTTGGATCCAGTATTGCTGCTCACAGCCCACAGTGTGGTGCCTGGCAGTCTGTCCAGCAGTCCTTGTAGTCCTCCTCACCTCATTTGCTTTAAGGACACTGTGGGAGACCGTGTCACAGGCTTTGTTAAGTCAAAGTAAACAGCATCCACTGCTCTTCATTCACCAAACCAGTTCTGTATTCATGGCGAGCTCTCAGGTGCTATGGTTCAACCTTACCAAGTCCATGTTGTCTATTCCCAGTCATTTCTTGTTTTTCATATCCTGGGTGTTGTTTTCTGGAGGATTTAATCTGCAACCTTCCCAGGGACTGAGGATGATCAGCCTTTATTTACCTGGATCCTCCTTTTTGCTCTTCTTGGAGGTGGATGTGATGTTTATCTTTTTACAAAAGTCTTAGCCTTGAGAAGTCTACACAAAGTATTCTGTGTCACCATGAAGCCCCATCTCACCTGACCTCCTTCTCTTGTGTAGGCCCAAACACTAAAAGCCACAATCTCCCACAATGTGTCTACTTGATTATAACTTTTCATAGGAAAATACACATAATTTTTAATGTAAGAAATCATAAGTTTGTAATTCACACTCCAGTTGTTGTACAGAATTTGAGCTGTTTTGCTCAATGGCTACTTTGTCAGAAGTTCAACTTCTTTTTCTGATAATTTTTTTTCTCCCCATTCATCCCACAGTGCTCTCTTCAGGAATTAAAGTTCTAGTAAACCAGAAAAAACAGTGCTAACTGAAGGACAATTAATTTGAGGTTAAAGCTCCCATATGTTACAAATATTCTGATAAGTTAAAATTTTATATAAGCTGGGTTTGATCAAAAGGTAAAGATTGTAGAATATAGGGGTTTGAAGCTCGCAATGTAGTCATCGAAACTTAGGAACATACAAAATGTGCTGTATACAGTCATAAGAAAATAAGTATTGTCTAAAATTAGTTAACCATAGAAACTTCGACCGATTTGTTAGTTTGTAGTGTTTTGTCCTAAGAAACTAAGAGAGATCGTTATGGACCTTAGTTCTGTTGCTTAGAAACCCCGCTTGGATCAAGATTCCAGTTTAGGGGAATTAAGTAAGATTAACCAATGAATGTTTTAGTATAAGAATATTGATAAGGTGGTGTGACTGAGGGCCAATCACTAGAAACGTTAAATTCAAGAATTAACATTGAATGTACTTTTATGTAAATCTAATACATGATGGCAAAATCGTACTGCGCAGAATCACATAAGAGAGGTCAACCATCGGACAAAGTGAGGAAGACTATGGAAGACCACCGGAGGGCTTCTGAAGACCACCAGAGACTTCACCATGCCTGTGTAGAAGGACATTTAAATATGCTAATGATTTATCAGACAGTTGATGATTATGTATGACATTTCCCAGAAATCTAGTGAATATGTATAACAGGTGTGTATTTAACCTGCATGATCAAACCAGATGGGTGCACACACTAGGTGGAATGATCCCCTGTGTGCCCAGCGCTGCAATAAAGAAGTGCCTGCTTCTTAACTTCTCATTGCTGTTAAGGAGTTTTATTCTGGATTTCAGCAACACATACAAGTAGCTGTTAAAATGTAACATGAAAATGCTGCTTAGAGTGGTCTCGGTATATAGAAGGGAAGGGAGTAAGAGACAAATCACAATGGATCATAAAATATAGTATGTCTTTGAGCACTATAATAAACAGGCTATTCAGTCTTGCTACAGTGCAAATACCTTTGGTAGTAAATCTACCAGACACTGTGCTATGCTGTAAGGAAGAAAAGAGGCTGAAGTATGTTCAGTCTGGCAAGGCCACAAGTAAGAGAAGCTGGTAATAGCCTGCACATATCTTGAAGGCATTAGGTTCTAAAATGGAGGCAAAGTGATTGGTGTGATTCACAAGAGTCTAACAAAACAATTAAGGGAGAGTCTATCAGGAAAATGACTGATTGTTGAGATATTCATAAACTGTGGACACTCCCATGGGAACATGAGGGACAGCTCATGAGCTGGGACTATGAAAACTGCATTGACTAACACATTAGAAAATTTTGTCAGTCCCATATGAGCAGAGAAATGAAGGGAATGCTTTTATCAGAATCCACGTCTCTAGCATCTATGATGTTCTGTTACATACTGTGAAGATGTCCCATTGAAATCCTGTGGAAAAGCTGGTGATTTCAGTCAAGGTGGATCAAGACCTTAGTGCTAATACAGGCCATGTTTGTCATAGTAATTTGTCCAGGAGCAAAGGTGGCAATGCACAAGGAATGGTTGCACCAGTGAATAGGTATTCAGTACTCCTTTACCTGTGTATGGGGAGCTACAGAGATAATGTGTTAGCTGAATACCTGTTTTCCCCTTATAGGAAAAGTTAATTAGTTATACTTGGGGGGGAGTGTTATACTCTTCCATCCAGGAGAATACTGTAGGTTTATGTAGGTTTGTTTTTTCTATTAAAAAGTCTATTATGTTCTATATTTGAAAATGCAGCACATGAAGGTATGATTTGATTTTCCTTGTTTGTCAAGAGGTTTGCTTTCTTGTCACTCAGATATCTCACTTATGGGGACCTCAAGTATGCGTGGAGGCTGTCTTGTTCTCGCACAGATTGTTACCCTTCTGATGAAGAGGTTTTACCACGCTAGGTGAGACTGGAGAGGAAGTCTGTCAAATGTGCTGCTGCCTGTCCTCTTTGTTGCACGGGCAATGGCCTTGTTTAGTGTGAAGCTGCTGGCTACTGATTATCCTTCTCTCAAGCTGACACCAAGACTTTATGATAATGCAGAATCTTTCTTTAGGTAAAGGACCTATCCATCATCATCAATAGCCAGGGTTCTGGGACCTTTACCCTTGAGTTCTCATATTTTAAAGACTATTTGTATTTTAGGAAGAACAAGAAGTTACTTTTTATAATAGCTGTTTATTTTTTGGATGTTTAGTTCATTTTAATAGATTATTATGAGGGAGAGATAAAATTAGAAAAGCATTGTGCAAAGCATTTTCTGGAGGAAAGGGCAAAGACTCTGGAGCAGTTTGAACTGTGTAACTTGTTTCAATACCAGACATGGCCATTTATATGTAAATGCACAAGTGTATTTAAACAAGCCTTTGTATGCTTCATTTTATCTAATTGCTTAGGTCTGAAGCCATTTTCTCAAAATAATTCTCAGGTTTGAAAGTGTCATGCGGTATTAACAAATGCTGGTGCCCTTCTTACTCAACCTCTACTTTCTCTATGTTCAGCTTTGAAAGCAACTAGATTTATCTATCTATGTATTTATTTTTAATGCACAGTATCTATAGCTCAGCTCTGAACTACTCTGTATCGAGTGCATATCATACAGATCACTTTCTCTACTGGACAAATATCTAGATATCTTCATAAACATAACATGATGCTGTTTGAATTTATAAACGAAACATAAAAACACTTAAACCATGATAACTGCTAGGAATGCATGTTTACAAAGACAAAGATGGCCATGGGGAGATGTTGAGATTTGTTTAGCCATAATTGTATTGAATTCTCTACATGTTCATATGTAGTTTTTAAAATGAGATCATTTTGCTGTTTTGGTATGTTTCCTATGCATGGATTTTATAGTTCTTTAGTTTCTTGGTAAACATGTAGGATCTTGAGCCTGAAAGTTTACAGAACTAGACATATTAACATGTCTGTGTTTCTTTTTCTGCTCCCCCCCCACCCCGTGGCCCACTTTGAACAGCACTGAAGATGATAACCTAGGAAACCTTTCTCAGATTCTACTGAGATATTTCTCTGCGACCACACATGCATGCATTCAAAACAAGGGTAATTGTGAATATTCAAACGTAGCTACTTCCTTAATTGTAAATTGTAAATATTGTAAATTCAGTATCTTTCTTCTGTGTAATGTGGACTATCTTAAGCTTTTCTTGGCAGTATATGGTTAATGACAGAACTGTTATGATGAAGGAGCTGGCATCCAGGTAGGCTGGATAAATAGGCTTCATTGTCAAAGGTCTGATCTTAATGCCTTAGAAGTCAGTGACAGCTTTCTGATGAATTTCAGGAGGATTTTGATCGAGTCTTGTGTCCATATGAATGATGGTTAGATAGTAATTACAATATTTGTTAGGAAGCATTCCAGATTTCCAAATTTAGGAATGCAGAGGGGTAAGCATGCTTTTCTTATCTTATTGCTACAAACACAACTCATGCAGCTCATTTGCTGCTTTATTATATAAATATTTTTAGTGAACCTACTTTGATACAAATGAATAAAATTGCTATAGCTTTAGACACAGCTGCCACTGTGCTAAAATGCTAAGAAGGTGTTCAAGATGCCAGATCTGCTCATTACCCTGTGGATTTCTTCTGTTACATAATATATTAGTTTAATTAATTACTGTTAAGTAATATATTCCTTTCATTTAATGGTTGTTCTTATTGTTATATTTATTCCCATTAGAAAAAATCATTCATGTTGGCAGATGGAATCTACGTCACCCCAGGATTCATGCAGATGTGCAGGTGAATGAGAGGTATGTCATTTTATATTTACTTATGTATGTAAAAATTATGTGTGTGTATATTACATCTAATACCTTGACTCTTCTTTTTAAATGGCTAGAGAAAGGGATGAGGAAATAAGCCCTCAGAGCACTGGCTTTGTTATGATTGGAGATTTCCTTCTGTTTCATCTAATGTTTGGGCTACATGTTCTGAAGTGTTCAGGGAAAGGGTTTGCACAATTTTGATTTGTATATATGTGTGTGTGTGTGTGTGTGTATGCACTAGAAATGGCTATAGATTGATCTGAAATAACAGGAATCAGAGATGGCTGAACTATTCTCAGTAGATGCATCTTTGCTTTAAATGTGTTATGGAATCATAGAACGGTTTGGGTTGGAAGGGACCTTAGAGACCACCCAGTTCCACTCCCCTGCCATGGGCAGGGACACCTTCCACTAGACCCGGTTGCTCAAAGCCCCATCCAACCTGGCCTGCAACACAGCCAGGGATGGGGCATCCACAACCTCTCTGGGAAACCTGTTCCAGCGCCTCACCATCCTCACAGTGAAGAACTTCTTCCTGACATCCAGTCTGAATCTACCCTCTTTCAGTTTAAAGCCATTACCCCTTGTCCTATTGCGACATGCCCTTGTAAAAAGTCCCTCTCCAGCTCTCCTGTAGGCCCCTTTAGGTACTGGAAGGCTGCTGTAAGGTCTCCCCGGAGCCTTCTCTTCTCCAGGCTGAAGAACCCCAACTCTCTCAGCCTGTCGTCACAGGAGAGGTGCTCCAGCCCTCTGACCATCTTCATGGCCCTTCTCTGGACTCGCAACAGGTCCACGTCCTTCTTATGTTGGGAGCCCCAGAGCTGAACGCAGCACTCCAGGTGGGGTCTCACGAGAGCAGAGTAGAGGGGCAGAATCACCTCCCTCGACCTGCTGGTCACTTAAGACTTCGCTTACAAAAAAAACTAACATAAAACAAGGTTAAAACATTACATTTCCATAGTATCTGGAAGACTACCTACTTTCAAAAGGGCAGGGCTGGTGATCCTAGCTGATAGAAGCTACCATGGAATCTGCATGTGAATGAGATTTAATTGTCAGTGTTTGATTTTGATTTGGATTGTGTATTTGAAAATAAAACAGCCTTTGAGGAAAGAAAGGATTTTGAAAAAGATAATGAATTTCTGACCTTCTTGACTAGTGAGTTTTCCTGCTGACTTGCTCTGAGGTTGGGTAATAAACAAAAATGTGAAACTGTGTCTGAAGTGATAAGTATATTTCCCTGGATGGGACCATTCCATCAAATAAGTTCGCTCCTTCGTAAAGACAGAAATATTTAGAGTAAGAGTTGCATCTGAAATATAGCAATGCAGTTTTGGGAAAAGTGGAAGGAAGAAACTAATTTTTTACTGTGCTGGGAATAAATTTGCCTCTAATAGTAGTGAGGTGTATACTTGAAATATGAGAAGCTTAAATAAAATGGGAACGGGAACTCACACAGGGAGAGGCCCAATTAACCATGAAAACTCAAATGAGAGAAGTCACTTGGCAGTGGAGGCAGAACCTGTATCTGTGAGCTATGGAAAATCATAATCTCTGAGAGTGAATTTTAATTTTTGTAGGGTTGTGATGTCAAATAAGCATTAAAATTTTTCAGTTGATATACATAATGTACTTTATAAGGCTTCTGAGATATCTGATCATACTATCTGTCTCCTTTTACTTGGTTGTGAGAATATCCCACTGAATCATTACAAAACATTTTCCTTTATTATTCTCTGCAGTCAATGAAATTTTTAGAAGCATATTGCATTAATTAGAATTTTGTTTTCATCTTATGCTCATCTGGTGCCTTTTTTGTGTTTCTTCTCAGGCACAACAAGTTAATAGCAGTCTTGCCTTTTTCATTGTTGTAAACCTTTCTAAATTTATATACAAGTTTTGATGTTTTCAAAACAAAACTGACTGACAGGGTTGCAAGAGAAATCACAGGTGGTTCTAATATGTAGGTGACAATTATTTGACATGCCTTATCAACATAAAACCGTACATAATTTATTGAAGTTATCAAAACTGAGAAAGGCAAATCCAGTTGAAAAGCAGTGCTGTAAAATCTACGTAAAAAATAAAAAAATATGGCTAAATGTAGTGCCACTGATTTTTAAGAGTGCTTTACTTATTTTATGTTGTTGGTTTAACCTCAGCCAGCAACTAAGCACCACGCATATATATAACTAGACATGATGTCACATGGTATGGAATACCCCATTCACCAGTTTGGGTCAGATGCCCTGGCTGTGTCCCCTCCCAACTCCTTGTGCCCCTCCAGCCTTCTTGCTGGCTGGGCATGAGAAGCTGAAGAATCCTTGACTTGGTATAAACACTACTTAGCAACAACTGAACACATCAGTGTGTTATCAACACTCCTCTTATACCAAACTCAAAACATAATGCTGTTCCAGCTACGAGGAAGACAATTAACTCTAAATGAGCCAAAACCAGGATATATGTATACTGGTTTTCAGATGTGTCCAAGTTTCAATACCTCTGCTCCCTAAGTGAAGAATATGAAAGGACTTATTTTGTATAATTTTTCAGGGTTCCTTGAGGAAGAATATTTAGTGACGTTTTCCAACAAAGCAAGGGAACCTTAAAATATCTAACTTTTGTTTACCCTTTGTTTATAAAAAACCCACAGTCCTTCCTGATCCAAAGCACAGACCTACATCACTGAGAATATAAGGGGTAGTTGCCTTTATCTGTTGGTTGTTATCAAGGCGTAGAGTCAGGCTAAGGTAACATGGAACACCCTCCATGGTTACTTCTCAGAGTTTCCTCCAGCAGTTGTATAATTGCCTCCAGGCATACCCTGGCTCTTCTTGCCACACAGTGAGTTATTTCAGCATCTCAGAGAAAGAAAATGTATATGCATATGCTTCTTACAGCTTTGAACTCCAGTTCCATCAATCCTTCATTAGGAACTTGAAGTCCTAGAGGATTGCAGTAAGATGTGTTTTTCTAATTGCTGCTTTTGTCCTATGTATCTTCAATCATTTTAGACTCTTATTTTGACATGCCTGCATTGTGGTTGTTATCAGGGTCCCTTTTTTTAAATGTCTTTGGCATAGAGCTCCACCTGCCATCAGCACAGGCATAAATTATAGTTATACTGTTAGTAAGTAAGCTTCATATTTCAGACCCAAAGAAAATAGTGGAGTAGATTTATAAAGGGCAGTGTGTTATCTAAAACACCTCCTGGAAGTGGCTTTCAGCGGATGCAATGTCAAATTATTGGATTAACCTTTCAGTAATTAATGATGAGACTTTTACTTTGACCTTTCAGGCTTGTTCATGAGACAGTGAATGTACCATTTACATAGCCTTGTATGAAAGAAAATGAGAAATTTGCATTTGAAGAGACTTACTATACGATTCATTTCATTTTAGAAAATTTCTGAATCTTTATATGTTATTCTCCTCCACTCAAAAAACCAACATTTTTTCCAGTTCAGATTAAAAATACCTATTCAAAACCTATTTCACTTTACTTAATCATACCATGCTGTATATACCACATACATGGTATACGCACGCACACTGAGAATGTGTATGTGTGCATGCACAAGAGAGAATACCATGTGACAAAGGTGGCTGATTAAAACCATTGATTATTGACATTTATTGACGATCACTGCTACGTGGCAAAAGCACACCACCTCCTCAAAATTTTTGTGTTTTCCTGACTGTATATTCTTTGGTTTCCTTTGATAATGTGGGCAAAATTTTTTCCATAACAATTTCATAATTGCTGTTGTTTATAACATAATTAAATCTAGCAAGAACATGTGGTAATTTTAAGTAGTCCTGAAAGGCAATTTGTACTGTTTATGTGGCATTCTGAAGTGCGTGTTTTTCCAATCTCAAAGGTTGGGATTTGAGGCTTTACAGTAATAGTATAACTGTCCAGAAGAAGTTACATCTCTCCAGTCTAATCCCCTTCTCTCTGCCTCCCCATCACGAATCTGGTCCAGAAATGCTTAGGGATTTCTCTGCCCCTCCTCATCCTTTTTTCTTGATAGTCCATAGGTTAGTCAAAATGTCAGTCTAGCATTATTCTGGAATATTAATGGCAAGTAAAAATGGTATGGAATAATGGAAAACACATCTTTACAGAACGGATACCTAGTGTGGTGAGGGGCCATGTTTTTCCGTGGGAAGGAATTTTATCAACCATGAATAGAAGAGAAAATAATGAAAATAAAAATAAACTTAATCTATATATTTTTCCATTGCTGATCTCTTACCTGCCCTCTGTAAATAATTACCTGTGTGGCACACAATAAATATGAGAGATATTTCAGCTGGAACTAATATTTTTCCTTTTTTATATTTTACCTTGGCAATCAATTTAGAATAAGCCACAAGACTTTAGAAAAAAGAGCTTAAATGTATCTTCTGATGAACAACCTCAAATGCCTCTTTTGCCAGATTATAAGCAATTAAATATCCAGCTTCAATTTGGTTATTTCCTGGAGGTTTCATTCAGTTACATAATGTAGCCTGAAAGAAGAATTCTAATTAATGTGTGGGATATTGAAATGTGTTGTTATACACAATGTTCTGTTGTGGGTTTTGTATTTTCATTTGAACATTGGTCACATTATTGTATTTCTAAGGTGTTCTGTGAACACTTCAGACCTTCTGAGGATGTCATCAGAATTTTGCTTTCTTGTTTTCTTAATTGCCTTTTTTTTTTTCCAATACAATGAACACAATTGCAGTGGAGTTTCATTATGTATGTGCAACTTTCTATTCAGCACAAATCTTTTTTAAAAAAAGATGGAATAAGAAATATGTGGGGGGGGGGGTGTGAGAAAGGCTGGCTACCCATGATCACTTGTTCATGTTTCTTCACTCTGGTTGCTATTTGCACAGGAGACCCAGCAGTGCAAAGATCTGCAGTTTTCCTCAGGACACTTAGGTTCTATTTAACTTAATTTCTTGAAAGAACTCTCTTTTGTTGATGGAAGAATGGGAGATCTAGTTTCTGTAGTAATTTGTGGGAATTGAACTGGAGCAGAACAGAGGAGTTGCACGAGTTTGCAAAGGGGAAAAGAGATTGGGATTTGTTCTTTTTTCTTTTCTTTAAACGTGGGGACATAAGATGCTGTTGAGATTTCAAGCAGTTGTGAAGACCCCATAAAGAAGAGTAGAAAATATGAAAGCTAACGCAAGCAAGAGCAGTGGTAGACCAAAGCTGCTAATTTTTAAAATAATGACTAACAGAGCTTATGGCAAAGAAGATTCAAGAGTAAGAGGCATAGGAGAAATGACAGTGGAGCTCAGAGTGGTATCTGAAAGCATCATATAGGATAGATGGGAGGAAATTGAATGGACAGTTAGAGTGTTGTAAACCTTACCTCACAACAGAGTACAATGTGGAGATCCAAACAAGTAGGTAGTCAGAAAAATAAATGAGAAGAAAATAATCATTAAGAGAGGGAAATAGAACCGAAGATTAGACAACCTGCACTGGGAAATGTAGAGAAGAATGCAGCAGGAAAAAATCAGTCAAAGTCTGGAACTAGTGTCCAAGTAAGGACTGTAACTGGATACTACATGAAAGAAAAACCCAGAGTTATCTGCAAGTAAATAAATAAAAAATATCTGGAAGTTTACACCAGTATCAAGAAGAGGCACATATGTATGGAAGAGTACTAGATGAGAACAGCATCAGAATGATGAGAAAAGAATCTTTAGGGAAGTTTCCAAGATGTAACTGTATAGATGGTAATTTTAGAAAGGATCTGAGAAAACTGAAATCCTAGAATAAGCGTGTTAAGGCAAGAAAGACCTATATTAAAAACTATGCACTTTGCAGTATGATTCAGAATCCATACATAAAGTGAGAACTGCCTAGCATCAACCCCAGATGTACAAAATGCAGATTAGCAAACAGCTGATAGCAAACAGGGAAAGGTTAAGAGTTTTCCAACTGTATAAACAAAAAGGGGACATGAAAGGTTGCTGTGGAGTGAGGAATGGATAGTAATCAAAGATGATTTTAAGCCTGTCATTGAAACTCGAAAACGAACATATATAATAATTTGACTGAGTTTTCAGTATGGATAATGTGGGTTCAAAGGCACTATGATTAACAGTAGTGAGGCACAGAAATAGAATCAATTTCCAAAGGCAAAGCAAAACTTAAACCTTAGTATACTTGGTTTTGGGACATATCAGACTCTCAGCAATGATTCTAGTACATGGAAGTGTGAATTTTGAGCATATTTATAAAGCTGGGGTGATTCTGCATGATTTGAGGATAAAGTATATGTTACAGCAGAATTGCTTCCCTGTGCTCCTCAGAGAGACTGTCTTGCCTTGTCTGCCTTAAAGTTTGCCCGTATTAATTTCCTCCAGGGTTAACAAACCACAGATAATTGCTCGGTGAAGGTGAAAACACAACTTTGTCCTTCATGGAATAGTTTCATACTCACCTTTTAAATAGTGCCTCCTTAATTCTTTCTTTCCACACTTTCTAGGATATTCTGTTCCTAGACATTTTATGCTGTGTATCACTTACAGGTATTATTTAGATAAGTCTTTTTGGAATTTCAGTAATGTTCTCCACTTGTAACACTGGTTTTACTCATCTTTTTGTGTTTTCAATTAAATTGGAAAATGTTATTTTTGCATTGTTTTTCCTCTATTTGTTTGACCAAATGTGTGTAAAGGAGGGGACACAGTGTTCCATTTAATCAGAGAATCTCAATTTAATAATTAACATAGGTGTACAGCTCCAACAGTAGAAAACAAACTGATGCATGCTGTTGAAAGACCTGTACAAATTAACTGATTTTGTTCTGCCTAGTTCACCTTCCTGTAGAAATAGGTGTCATAACAGGAGAATTAGATATCTTTATGCAATTCTTCAAGGTATGGGAGCTTTAAGATCAGTGTGCAGATTCAACTCATTTTTGATTCACAATTTCCAATCTCTCTTCCAGGTGTAGTACAAGCTGCCGTCCCACTTAAATGAACTCAGTAACTTAATTCTGTGGCTGAATTTGCCACCTAATATGGATTGAAGACAGTATGGTAATAGTCCTTCTTTAAGTCTTTTTACACATCTTTTGAAAAGTAGTTTTTAAATAGACTCATAGATAGCAAGATAGATAGTAAATAGATTTTAAGTATAAAAATTTTTCATAGGATAAAGTAGGATTGCACAGTCACACATTGTTTGGGAGGATTTGGAAGTGGAACTTTTAATTAAACAGAAGGTTTGTTTGTGTGAAGAATGTATTATACATTAAGGTAAAATTTGAATTTACAGCTCACTATGCCATATGAGTTTCTTACAGAGGACATTCATGTGGAATAATTGTAAATTGGTTCGCTACACTTGGGATGTTACTCCCTGTGAAACCACTGCTAGCGCTTGCTTAAGTGGGATGATTAATGCACAACAGAGTGTGAATTTATGACTTGTCACTTTATCTCCTTACGTAAATATCCAGGGTAAACTCAGAGTATCCTGTAAATTCATGCTGCAACATGATGTTCCATAGCATCCTGTTACTCAAGGAACAGGAGAGGCTGGTGTATCTTACTATTTGTACATAACAAAAGAGAGAGTAGCATATTTGACATCTGAATTCTCTGATTAAGATATAACTGAACTGTATAAGAACTAGTTAAAATAGAAATTTTACAAACTGAGTTTTTAAAAAATGACTGCAGCCAAAGAATCAGCTGTTAACACAGGTGAACTTTTTGGGATATTGAAATTAGTTTGAAATCTGGGCTTGATAGTTCAGGCTAACTTCTGTTCATTCCAGTTCCTTTCACTCTTAAGGTTCTGTTAAAGAGGAATTAGTTTCGTTTAGAAAAAATTAAAAATAGCTTATGACCAATTTTTAAGAGTTCTTGAAAAGTAGGATGGTTGTCTGTAATGGTATTGAAATGATTTTCAGTGTGTTTATAATAAAGAAGGAAGAAAGAAAATGAAAATCAGTGAAAAGGGGGAAGGAAGCCTGAGTCACTGAAAATAGAAATTCATTAAGAAAAGTTTCCAGAATGTCAATGGAAAAAGAGTAATTGCTTGCTTTCAAGATGGCTGGGGTTTTATTTTTCTAAATGAATTATGAGAACAAATCAAAGCTAATGTATTTCTGCAGAAAGTTTGAATTAAATTAAATCAGGTATTTTAATGAGAATTTTTAATAGAAATCAATTTTTAATGAAGTTTCCCTGCACTTAATGAATAGTACTGATGCTACCTTGTTTTCTGTAGCATTAGATATCCCATTCTGGAACTTGAAGATTTAAGTAACCTTACTTTTGTATCTGTCATAGAGTACTGCCACCGAGTACTGCATTCAGCTCTGGGGCTCCCAACATAAGAAGGACATGGACCTGTTGCGAGTCCAGAAGAGGGCCATGAAGATGATCAGAGGGCTGGAGCACCTCTCCTGTGACGACAGGCTGAGAGAGTTGGGGTTCTTCAGCCTGGAGAAGAGAAGGCTCCAGGGAGACCTTACAGTGGCCTTCCAGTACCTAAAGGGGCCTACAGGAGAGCTGGAGAGGGACTTTTTACAAGGGCATGTCGTGATAGGACAAGGGGTAATGGCTTAAACTGAAAGAGGGTAGATTTAGATTGGATGTCAGGAAGAAGTTCTTCACTGTGAGGATGGTGAGGCACTGGCACAGGTTTCCCAGAGAGGTTGTGGATGGCCCATCCCTGGCTGTGTTGCAGGCCAGGTTGGATGGGGCTTTGAGCAACCAGGTCTAGTGGAAGGTGTCCCTGCCCATGGCAGGGGGGTTGGAACTAGATGGTCTCTAAGGTCCCTTCCAACCCAAACCAAAAAAAGACAAACAAAAAACCCACCAGAAAAAAAACCACAAAAACCCCCAAAACAACCACCACCAACAACAAAAAACCCCAACAAAAAACCTGGGGACTTACCTTCCAGATTACAGTTGAAGAAAATTATAATTGTCCCAAGGATTGTGGAAATTTTATATTTTTGTTGTTCCATGGCATAGAAACACAATGAGCAAAACAGTGCTTAATAAATATTTGAAGTCTTGGACTGTCATCTATACAAATATGGGCTCATTATAGAATATCCTGGCAAAATATGTTGGCTATGTCTCTGCAGAAGCAGAGTTTATGAACTAGAAAGCAGTTTATTTATGACTATATCTATTGGAGAGGTGCAATAAAGATGGGTTGATCATGCTCTTGAGACATAACGCAGAGGGACCTGTCAGAAATCCTAAAAAGAGAAGTCAAGTTATCTACCTGTCTATCTGTATGTATATGTGTGTGTACACATATATGTATCTGCATGTGTATACATGCACATATATGTGTGTGTATATGTGTGTATATATGTGTAGAGACAAATACATATGTACACTTTATTTTTTAAAAAACTCAACAGTTTTCCAGTGCTACAAAGGACACTTCTATCTCTGATTTAAGGATACTGCTCTGACGGAGAACTATTTATATGCTTTTTTTATTAAAATGGTTATATGCAGTCCTGTAAATTAGAAGTCAGAAGACTACATACTGTGTTTCAACACTGAAATCTATTCTTTCTGATTTTTTTTCCTCATGCAAACTCTGTTTATATGCAAAGTCAGTGCTAGAATATTATTGGAAATTGCTGCAAGGAAGCTTGTTAGGATGTTGCAGAAATGCAGCTTTGCAATTCTGACTTACATTAGTGCTGTAGTTTTTTTCCGAGGAGAACTTTTCCTACCAACAGAACCAGTGCTTCTGTATTACTTTTAAGTGACATAAAAATAATTTGACCTTTGAAAAGAGAGTGTGAGGACACAGTCTTTCCTTCCTTCACAAAAAATAAATCTTGCCTTACTGCAGTAGACTTATTTCAATAGGGTAGAATGTAACCATGAATGTAAACAGAGTAGCAACTACTATGATATTGAAACAACCTTGAAAGAGGTCAACAGCTTATTTAAATGCTCATATAAATACTGAGGAACCCTTTCACTTACTGGTTATATCCTGTAGGTATTTCTTGAGCATGAACCCCACTGGATTTCTCCAAAGTTCTCTGGAGGAGGGAAGAATCATTAAAAATGGTGTGCCTAGTTCTACCTGCTTTGCTCACAGGGACAGACCTAGTAACTTTCATAGGAGATCAGTAGTACTGGTCCCAGTTTGTGATAGGTTTTAGTGATAAGCAGCTGAGAAGTAGGGTAAATACTTCTGTCTAGTGTCTTGTCTTCAGTCAAACGGAAACAGGGAATATAGACTTAGGATTTTTTATGAGAGTTTGAAGGAAGAAGTTGTACCCAAGAATACAGAGGACATATGCTACCTTGCACTGATTTATATCCCAAGGGATTTGTGTCTGTTTAAAAAACAGAAAAACAGTGATGATTGTTTTTCTTGTGTCAGTCCAAGTTACTGACTCATCGTCCTGAGCGTGCAGGACAGGGAATGATAGTTATTCGGTGATCAAAAATTCTTCCTTTTTATTACTGTGTAATCTGATCTTCAAATCCTTTCTTTGCAAGTGGAGAGATTTCTCTTTTTCCCTCCCATATGGGATTATCAGTAAGCTTCTCTGTGAGGATGCTTGGAAAGTTACAACTTGCATCTTGTAATTTTCATGTAAAGAGTCGTATGGTTGTTGAAGAAAATGGGTGTGCCAGCTGGAGGTGCATTTAATAAAGCAACAGAAGTTAGCCAGACTGATTTATGTCAGTTTATCGCAGTTAATGGATCAGATGTCTATCTTGGAATAGCAGTTCAGGAATACTTCCTGTATGAAAATAGCTCATCTTCTTTACCATGTAGATAGCCACCTCTAGCTTCATAATCATGTAAGTCTGTGTTTCTATTGCAGAAAAAATCTTAACTCATCTGTCTCACTGGAAAGGAAGCCAAATATTTTGTTTTCTAGTGAGTTATAAATTCAGTGACAGAAAATGAAAATGAACATGTTAAACAATTTTTAAAAAAGTGAGAAAGACTAATTCAACAGAGAAGGTAAGATGTACTGGGTCTTCGTCAAAACTCTTCAGCTCTGGCTGGTCTTCAAGATTATGTGAACAATGTTTGTTATGTTTTTAAATCTTTCTGAAATGCTGCATTCCTATCATTAGATAATCTAATTGTGAGCAAATAAAAAATGGAATAATGAAGTAAGAGGAATAAAAAACTAAAAGGCAACATTTTTTGCTTAAGCTTAAGACAGAAATTCTGATCAAGTAAAACTGTTATTTTTCACGCCTAATTGTATACAGTTGAGAATGTGTTTATCATGCTGGAATACAGGGGAAGGACTATTACCTACTTCTTAGGATAAGGCTATATGAAGAAAAGAAGAGTGGTAGTCATCTATAATGATGTCTATGAAGTACAGTGGTCAAAAAAATTTCTTACGTGGTTACTCAAAGAACAGAAATGTATCATTATAGAAAGGCCTTGTGCAATGCAGCTGTTCCATCTCAAGACTTCTATTGAAGTCATTGATTTTTTTAAAAAACCTTTCATGCTAGGGCTCATTGTAAGCATTCACATAGCATCCTCATTTATTTCAGATTCAGTTCTTCAAAAGAGCTGAAGGGATCAAGAGACACATTTTCAGCTGAGTTTTGGTGGAAAGTGACTGTATAGTTTCCTGATTGCTTTGCAAATTGTAATGTTAAACCTCTTTTCAAAGGAAACTGTGAAATGGCATTTAGTAGGAACCTTCTTAACTATGTCTGGTTAGCGGGGGAGAGAGTAAAATATATATCATTAATGAGGGCGCTGCCTGTGAAATTCTCCATGAAATATAAGTCGTAATTTTCAGTAAATAGTAATGTCTCATTTTATACAAACACTATAGTTTTGCTTGAAGATGAAGAATGAAAAATTAAAGGGGCAAAAATAAATGTATAGATATACTCTGTCAGACTGCACTGGAACAAAGACAATTTTCATCTTTATACAGCTGGACCCTAACAAAATACGATGAAGTGTGGCATCCTGCAAAGCCCATCTAAGGCTACCAAAAATTTATTTCTTTGCCAAAGATACTGGGAAGATTATAACTGCTGTTAGGATGGGTTTTGGTTGTTGTTTTTTGGGTTTTTTTTGTTTTTTTTTTAAGTTGGGACCAGCATGGATTTATTTAGATACTCTAATCAGATAGTGCTGGTTTGATCTCACTGGTATTACATTACAGCTGGCACACCTGTCGGGTACACATGCAGAAATAAGTCAGGAACAGCATCTAGACCAGCTGGACAGCAACTTTTGGACTGGCAAAGTTTTGCACTCCCCCCCGTTGCATTTTTATTCTTTTCCTTGAAAAGAAAAAAAGCAAAAAGCCACAGGTTTTGTTGATAAACTACCTTCCAATTCTGAAGTTCCGTTTGCTAGATTGTTACAGGCGGGTTGCACCAAGAACCAAAATAAGCCTAAGAATGCATTGCCTACTCAGGATTTTTCTTGGTCTCCCAAACTGGGTATCTTTTTAATTTAAAGCTCTACAGTTTCTGTCTGAGGTGTGCCTTTTTTCTGTGAATTTAGCTGAACAGTTTTTCTCTGCAAAACATCAGCAATCTAAAAATGTTTTTAGCAATGATAAAATACCAAGTAAATAAATTTCAATAACAACTTGCCCTACTCCAGAAGATTAGGTATATGAACAAATTCTACTTTAGGTTTTGTATTCAATCTCTTCTGTGATGTAGATCCTGCAGCAATATACAACACTGTTGAACCCATTTCTGCAGTTCAGAATGCAGAAAAGCAGCTATTACTTATGTTTCTCACTAGATTTTGGTGGATCCAGACTCTGGAAATCACTCAACAGGAGACAGTATTTGGTTTGGCAGCTTGGTGGTTGACCTCTTTCTGTTGCTTATTAAGTATTTAGCCTTTTCATTTATCTTGTGTAATAACGGGTCAACAGTGTACTGGAGAACTTGAAGTCCTGATGTAGCACTTACCATTTCATAATTTATTCTTCTTTTCACAGGGGTCACACTCTACAGCCAAGCATATGGACGGGCCTTGCTGGATGAGGACAAAATGTGAGCAAACTCTTAAAATATACAACAGTTGCGATGAGCAGGCAATTGAAACTATTAATTCAATGAGCATATATGTTGCATGCAATAAATGTTGTGACTTGATGGATGCAGTTCAATTCCACAGAGCGAAGCATTTTCTCTGGTCTGGTGTTTATATGTCAAGTCTACTGTTTATAGCAGATATAGTTGCATTATTTCGTAGAGAAAAATACTGAATTTATGCTGACTGCACTCTACAGAGTGTTTGTGAACAGGTCATGACTTTTTCAAACAGGTCAACTGCTTCACATGATTGTCAAGTTTTTAAATTTTAATCTTATGTAGGGATGAAATATTTGCAAAAGCTTCACTTTACTATTCAGACTTTAAACACACATTGTGTTCTGTAACTTGTGTATAGTTTTGTAACTTACATTATACTCCTGTTCTCTAATTAGATGCTGACAGGGTACAAACATGGTGTTTGCAAACAGTATTAAGGTCCTAATGTCTAGTGTTGTTTTGGTAAGAAGTTGGCTTTGAAAATGGTTGGGTTTGGTGAGGGTTTTTTTCCCCATTATGTTTTCATTATGTCATTTTGCTTTGTACCCTAGAATGGAGAATGTTTGTCAGTGTGGGGTAGCACTGTGTATCATGCTGAGTTTCTCTATCTTTACTGCATCCACTGGAGGTGCCATACTGAAAGAGTATCTGGCACAGAACGCTTGCAGCACATCACAGGCCTGGGTTACAAAACTTACTGGCTTGCTAACTTCTGCTGTGATATGGTATGTATCATGTGGGGCAGCATGCATTCAGGCATACATTTTTAACTTGCTTGTCATAAATAAGCAAAAGGAGATACAGTCACAAGACACATGAATAAGATTTGAATTGTGCAGAGCAACAGCTCTTGGCTGTCATGTTAACAAGCATTGGGACACCATTCCTACTTTAATACTGTCAGATAAAATTGTTTAAGGCAGGGATTATGTTCTAAGCTCTCCAAAGTTGAATTGTAAGGTAAAGCATATGCTAGCTTTAGGTATGTAAACTATTTTACAAGTAAAAGGAAGCTGGCTAGTCAATCTAGACAGAGAGAATCTTCTACACAACAGTTCATAGCAGGAGTTTCAGTGCTTTAAGTTGCTACTGGCAAAATCTTTCAGATTATTGGAGAAGCCTGAAGATACTAATCAGCTACTTTAAAGGCATAATTATTTGTCTGTTGGTGGGTAATATGAGAGATACTCATAACTGGTACCTTTCATTTCTGGCAAGATAGACAGTAGAAAATATTACTAATTCACATACACAGAATGACCTAGATCAGAAATGGGTGAAATTTCTGTCCTGAACGTTTATTTTTCTCACACAAAGTAATTTCTACCATTGTTAGCATTACAAATAGTATTGTCTGCATGCAGTTCATTAACAAATCTGAAAATCTTTCCTTCTTTTGAAAATACCACAGAAGTTATTATTTTTCCCTAAATCTTACCCTTTTAATTAAATGTAAAGGCAGGAATGCCACTGAGACCTGATTTTGGCAGGTCAGATTTAGGTCAACATAGTTAAATTAAATAGGAATTTTTGCTTACCTTCTTCAAGTTGGAGAAGGTGATTTCTGTTCAGGCCAATAAGCAAAGGCGGTGAAATAGAATTAACTTTCTGAAGTCACTGTTATACCCCAGTCACTGAGTTTTCAATGGCTGTGTAATGGAGCTTGCTGGATTCCATTTAAGCATGAATTCCACAAATTATCTTCAAATATCTTTTTCAAAGGTGTTATGGGTTTCTATGGCGCGGGGTTTTTTTTTTGTAGTGGGGGAGGGGGCCGCAGGGTGGCTCCTGTGAGAAGCTTCTAGAAGCTTCCCCGGCTCCAAGTCAGCCCCGCCTCTGGCCCAGGCTGAGCCAATCAGCGACGGCGGTAGCGCCTCTGGGAGAGCAGATTTCAGAAGGGAAACCTGCAGTGAGTCGGGGGATTGGAATGTGAGAGGAACCTCTCTGCGGATACCGAGATCAGTGAAGGAGGAGGGGGAGGAGGTGCGCCGGAGGAGAGGATGCTCCTGTAGCCTGTGGTGAGACGGCAGGCTGTGCCCCCCCCAGCCCACGGAGGGGAGCGAATGCCTCCCAAGATGGCCGTGACTCTGTGGTAAAGCCCGCGCTGAGGCAGTCTGTGACTGAAGGCCGGCCCGCGGAAAGGACCCAGGCCGGGAAAGTCTGTGAGGAATTGCAGCCCGTGGAAAGGACTCACCTTGGAGAAGTTCGTGAAGGACTGTCTCCCGCGGGAGGGACTCCATGCCGGAGCAGGGGACGAGTGAGGAGGAGTCCTCCTCCCCCTGAGGAGGAAGGCGCGGCAGAGACGAGGTGTGGTGAGCTGACCCCAGCCCCCGACCCCTGTTCCCCTGCGCCGCCGGCGGGAGGAGGTGGAGAGAACCGGGAGCGGAGTTGAGGCGGGAAGGAGAGAGGGCGGGGGGGAAGGTGTTCCAAGGTTCGGCTTTACTTCTCGTTGTCCTTGTTTTGATTTGATTGGTAGTAAATTAAATTGATTTTGTTTTTTCCCCAAGTTGAGCCTGTCTTTTGCCCGTGACCATAATTGGGGAGTGATCCCTCCCAGTCCTTTTCTCGACCCACGAGCGTTTCTTTATATTTTCTTCTCATCCCACCGTGGCCGGGGGGGTGGGGTGGGGGGAGCGAGCGAGCGGCTTCGTGGTGCTTTGTTACCGGCTGGGTTGAAACCACGTCAGCAGGTGGCTCTTTAAAAACTAAAATTAAACATGGCTCCATTATATATGTGTATATATATCTGTGTGTATATATAAGGCGTATGTGTATGTCCCTTACTGAAAGGCTTTTTCATAGCTCACTTGTGATGAGGCTTGCTATAGTATTAGTTGAGTGTGTGGCAGGAGTTTGACATTAGGTCATCTGCTTCTGGGAAGGGGATAGAATTACTGTTTTTAAAGAACTATGATGCTGCTTGTTGATAGCTCACTTGTCAGAGAAGGTGTTTTGGGTTGGGAGACTGGTTTCAGAGGCAACACTGAACAACTGGAGTCGCCTTTTAAAAAAAAAAAAAAAGTCACCTGGATTATTCAACAACCCCACCCCCCAAAAAGTATGCAAAAATTCCTGGCCCCAGAGAAGGGACATAAATTTTCTGCAGCATAGGCAACACAAACATGAACTAGTCTGGTCAGGAACAGAGATTTTTGGAACACTGTGTTCTCATTCAGACTATTCTAAATCTGAAACATTAGAGCTTCACCCATCCATGCTTGAAATCAGGATTTTCACACCTGAGCAAGCTTGGAGTAAGAGCACATTTCTCCAAATGTTCTTTACTTGGCCAGTCAATCTTTGTATTCCATTTTCTGCCGTGTCAGATAAGAGGGCTCAGTTAAAAACTCAGTCCTTCACCATTCAGTTTCTCCTTGTGCAGCAAAGTCAACTCCTCATTATTTTCTGCCAATCTCTTCCTTTCAAAATGTTCTCACAGATTCAGCACAGTACTGCATGATCAATCATGATCTGGGAAAGAACAGACACTGCTTTAAATGTTAATTGTGCTGCAGATCATTTAGGGACACTGAATATATGAACTGTCAAATTTGAAATCCCTCTACATGTTTTAAGTATTACAGGCTGTGTCCTGTAATATTGGTAGCATAATCTTTACTAGACCTGCAGAAGTATTTGATTTGCGAAATTGCTGTCATGAGAATCAGGCAGTTCTTACCATATTTATACATGTGAATGGTATTCTTTACTATGTTCAAGAAATGGAAAATATGTAAGTGCTAAGAAAATTTCGTGACAAATAGAGATGCTTTGTTCAGATTAAGCTTGTGTCACTAGAGGGGCAAAATTAAGGTTATTTTATTTGTGCATGCCCAACTTCTATAACACACCATGATTTCAGGTAAGATTTCTAGTAGAATTCAATGTTTAAAGTTACTTATTTTTTTCTAGAAAAAAGTCCCAGCTCTGTTGAAACATACTTGGACTCAGATGTTTTGTGGCTTCTCTACCATATTTTTTGAACAGTTCTAGGATAACTGAAACCTAAATCTGTGGAGTGGTATTTGATGGTATGATATTTGTATATGGCACTGAATAAGGTACACTGTAAACAAGATGAGAACATTACGTCTCTCTAAATTTCACTCCATTGCCCTTCTCTTAAAAAAATTTCTGCCTTCCCACTGGCAAAGAAGTGATGCCCTCTGGTTTAATTTTGAACAGGTTTGCATTGTACTTTAATATGAAAGTCCAATTTTAACGGTAAGGATGTTGTTCTTCTACACTGAATGTTTAGCTAGAGCTTGATTTGTTTCCTCTATTGGAATTGCATCTCAGAATCTCAGGTATATTAGGATAAGGTTAAATATTATATAAGCAGAAATGGAGGCAGTCACTGCCCTAATGAGCTCAACTTCAATGCACGGAGCAGGCAGACACTGAGAATGGAAGTAAGCACAGATTTTCACATCTTGCCATGGCTAGATGCAAGCAGAACCTATCTCTCTTGAATACGTGGATATGAATCCCCTGTACCAATGACATCTTCCCCTGCTGAAGTATTTGGTTACCATTATGTCAAAAGACTAAACAGAGAAATTGCTTTCGCTATTGCCTAATGGCTGTAACTCTTCTAAATATTATGTCTGTTCCCATTAAAAGTTGTCATTTGCTTCATCACCACACATGGTCCTTCATTAAAGTCTCTTGTAAAATTGTATCCTTACTACTCTTCTATGACTAAAGCACCAATCAGTGAAACTGCTTTTTCTGAATCCAAGATTCTGTATTCACAGTATAATTTGGTGTTTTGGAGCAACAGTCCCATATGGACTCATTTTCTGGAAGAGTTAGCTTGTTAAATGGATGTATTGGAAAGGTCAATAGAAATGGAATTAAGGGGAATATTCTGTAGTCAGATTTTATTTTGTTGGGCTGTTTCATGTGTGTATGTGTAAAAGCAAGTGTGGACTATGAAATCTTGGAGCTCTTCTGCCTAATTCTTCCTAATTTACAGTGTAATTTTATTTCAAATATGGAAAAGTTAATTTGTAGAGTCCTTCTATGCTAATTAAGTAAGGCCAGTAAGAGATGCTCACCTAAGTGCCTTTTTTCTTCTGTTTCTAGCTGTTTTACATGGTTCAGTCACCTTGTGTGTTGTGTTATTAGTGGCCTCCAGCTATCAGCCTTCACTTTCTGAAAGAACTTGGCAGCCACTATACTCCTGCTGATATTCTTTGGGTATGTGATTGGAAATGCTACTATGGGATTACAGCTTGTAAGAAGCAAACAAATCTTTAGACTTGGTTTGCACCTGCTGTTGGATGCATGATTTTTTCTCTTTGGAAATGATTATGATTCAGCAAAATATAGTGAGAAAACAGGCTGAAACATGAGTTTGAAAGTTTCACATGAAAGGTGGAGGGAGGTTTGCTCACACACTACAAAAAAACCAAAAAGGAAAAAAAAAATAGGACTGGAAATGTCTCAGAAAATACTCAGCCTGTATAACAATCATTTGCTGTTAGAAATTGATTATATGTTATCTTCCACAAAATGAAGGAATGATAACATAGTCAGGTCAGAATTTCAGTGCTTAGCTGTGCAGAATATCATCAAGAAGGTAAGAAGTGGTTGTCTTTTATTACACTTCTACCCATTTTCTGTAGTTCTATAATTTTACATAGCTCCAGGAATTTATATTTCCAATTAAAAGTCTGTCTGATGTGGAGTACTGGGCTGGTTGGAGATTTATAGAATCATAGAATCATTCAGACTGGAAAAGACCTTTAAGATCATCGAGTCCAACAGTCAACTATGCCCACTAAACCATGTCCTGAAGTGCCTTGTCTACAAGCTTTTTTAATACCTCCAGGGATGGTGACTCAACCACTTCCCTGGGCAGCCTGTTCCAATGCCTGACAACTCTTTCAGTAAAGAAATTTTTCCTAATAGCCAATCTAAACCTCCCCTGCCACAACTTGAGGACATTTCCTCTCGTCCCATCTCTAGCCACCTGACAGAAGAGACCAGCACCCACCTCACTACAACCTCATTTCAGGTAGTTGCAGAGAGCGACTCTCCAGTGTCTCCAAATAGTACTGTGAGGGAGGAGAGTCCTCCCATATCACCCTCTTGCTTAGTTTCATGTGAAAAAAGTTATAAAAAGTTTAAATAACTGGTTAAACAGAGGATTGATTTCTCTATAGAAATAGGGCTGTCGAGCCCTGGGCTCAATCAAACTAATGGTCTGTCTATTCTTCTTTAACTCTTCCTATGTGTAGTCCCAGGTGATGTGAGAAATGCTAAAGATAATAGTTACAGGATAAGCATTCTGAGAAGTTTCTTCCTTGCCTCAAGCAACTAAATGTTGCTGTCTTTGTATGGGGGAATGCATATCTTACAAGACAGATGTTTAGATAATGAAATATAACTGCTCCATGAGAGAATCATAGGGAAGGAAAGTAGAAAGGACCTTCTGCAAGATCAGGACATGTTCCATTCCAGGAAGAGTCTCAGATAAACACTTTAAAAAAAACCTTATTGTATTTCATCTTGAAACTGTTTTCAAGGTTTCGTGACTCCAGCAACTCCTTTTTTTGGAAAACTGTTTCAGTATCTCCATAGCTGGATGTATTCTTTGAAATTCCAGCCTAAGTTTATTTGGAACCATACTTTGTAATTCTCCTTCATCAAACATCTTTTGCAAGCCCAAACAACCCAAGTCCTCTCTTGTAAAAAGGCCTTCCCATTCCCTGGATAATTCTATTTATAATTTTTCCCTGTAACTTCAGTTTGATCTCATCATTTCCTGGTCATGAGTGGCCAGACTAGTATATAATATTCTAGAGCTCATGATGCCAGGATCTTGTAAATAACTCACATGAAACATCCAAAGCTCATACTTCTCTCTGTATCACTCTCATCTTCCTCCTCCCTCCTTCTGCACTACCAATTGATTCCTTCAACTTAAAGGTAGAAAATTCTTATCAGTCCTAGTGCAAAGACTTTACAATACTAAATCTCATCCCTGTTTTTTTTATTACCTTTACATACTGTTGAATCCAGTTGCTGTGACCCTAGCGTAAGAATAGGCATCTCTACAGATCTTAGTCAAGCAGCAGATGCACCATCCAGTACATACTTCTATGTCTGCTGAAGTCACGACATGTTTTCTCTGGTGTCCTGTAGGCTTTGGTGCTGCCCACAGTGTACCACTAAATCCCAGGTGCTAAGAATTATGCTGGCATTGTTTTAACCAAAATGTTGAGTTAAAGTTTGGGTATTTCAGAAGAAACAAGCATTGACTGAACAGCTGGACTGTCTTCTAAAAATCTTTTTGTTGACTGCAGGTGCAGCTTAATCATCTCAGCATAATCCCTCCTGTACTGTTCAGCTTTGGTTGATGTAACAATATTATAGTGTTTTTAATCAAGAAGGTCAATGTGTATTAATATGTATTAAATATGTATTAACATGTATTAAAGGTATAATAACTGTCAGTCAGTAAGTTTAACATGCCTCAAGGACACCCTGATGAATTTCAGAGTTGCCTCTCTTGCCATTCTACCCTTTACTCGGCCTAACTACACAGTAAATGTGATGAAGCCTGTTATGGTCATTTTATCCTTCCCCAGTACTATGCATGTAATTCTCATTTATCTGCATTCCATAATAAGATTCTGTGATTAAGACTGGCAACAGGATGCTGAGAAGTATCGTGTGATCTTGAATACTTAAAATCTTCATTTGAGACCCAACCATTAAGTCATTTAACCTTTATCTTCCTGTAAACTGAGGATAACATCACTATTACTTCACAGCAGGTTTTGAAAAGTTTGTTTCTTAAGGTAAAGGATTTTGGCATTCTTAGATGAAAAAAGTTCATCTGTAAAGCACACAGTATGAATTTAAAAGGGACTTTTATGGTTCATAACCTAAACTACTGTTTAATGCAATAAAGAAGTGAATTCACAGATTTTTGGATAGTTGCTCTTGAACTCACTATTAAAACAATTATATATATATGCATATTAATACTATATAAGAAGTACTTATATATACACCTATATATATACACTACATATATACTTATCATCTTGCAATGGTGTATGCTGATACCTATGCTCCTGCAGTCTGTTTGTGTCCTGTTTTCAGCTGGGATAGAGTTAATTGTCTTCCTAGTAGCTGGTACAGTGCTATGTTTTTGAGTTCAGTAGGAGAAGAATGTTGATAACACTGATGTGTTCGGTTGTTGCTACGTAATGTTGAGTCTAAAGTCAAGGATTTTTCATCTTCTCATGCCCAGCCAGCAAGAAAGCTGGAGGGGCACAAGAAGTTGGAGGGGACACAGCCAGGGCAGCTGACCCAAACTGGCCAAAGGGATATTCCATACCATGTGACATCACATCTAGTATATGAACTGGGGGGAACCGGGCTGGGAGAAATCACTGCTCAGGGACTAACTGGGAGTCGGTTGGCCAGTGGCGAACAATTGCACTGCGCATCATTTGTATATTCCAATCCTTTTATTACTACTGTTGTCATTTTATTAGTGTTATCATTGCTAGTTTCTTCTTTTCTGTTCTATTAAACCGTTTTTATCTCAACCTGAAAGTTTTACTACTTTTCCCAATTCTCTCCCCCATCCCACTGGCTGGGTGGGGAATTCAGTGAGCGGCTGCATGGTGCTTAGTTGCTGGCTGGGGCTAAACCGTGACAGTCTGATAGATAGGCCTTGTGCTATGTTGAATGGAAACTAAATTTCCTTAACATGACATTCATGCTCATCAAATTGCCTGGGCATTTTTTTAGTCTGGCTAGACATATCTTACTCTTTATAAAAAATATGACTGCTCCATTTTGGATAGGCATCATTCGACTTGCCAGAATAGAGGGTGCCTTCCCTCCTCCTTTAAAGATTTGCATTAAAAATGATGCAGCCACGGACATGCTGTCTTATGATCATTGTGCTATGAAGTAACTATGCAGTCATTTTTGATGGCTACTACTCTACTAACTGATAACCTGTTTTAGGTAATAACAATGCTAACATGATCTCTGGCAAATTTCAGTTCTTAAATATTACTGGCACAAATATTAGTTTCAGTTCAAGGAGGAATGCTTTTTTCTTCCTTTTTTTTTTAAAAAATTTTCTTTTTCGTTGTTTTTTTTTTCTCTCTCTTTGGTCAATCTCCCCTCCCTTTTTTGTTCTTTTTTCTTTCTATGAAAGCCTCTAAGAAAAACTGATTGCTCAGCATACATGATATAAGCTTCAAATATTTGGTTTTAACTCTATTTCTGTGTAAGAGGCTTGCTAAGATGCGTGGGTTTGCAGTCATTCAGAAATCGGGGTTGTGAGCTTTCTGGAACAGTGAAAGTAAATATATGTACTTGATGTATGCAAAAATGGATCATTTCTGCCCATCACATGGCAGTAGCTATGTGTAGATCTATAGAATCATAAGGTAATTTGATAAAGAAAACATATCCTAAATTTGTCCTTTTTTTGCGGTTGGTCAAAAGAGTTGTTTGCATATCTTTAAAATAAGGAGTAACTATTGGGTTTTTCTCTAGTATGAGAACTGCCTTTTTTTTTTTTTTTTGTGAAGTGAGAACATAACTTATTTGTGATAATATTTTTCTTTAAACTTTCAGATATGCAACTTTACCATGGATGTATATTGTATCCAGATTCTTCTCAAGTTCAGATGTAGCTTTTATTTCTTACATCTCCCTAAATTTTCTGTTTGGCCTATGTACCATGCTGGTGACTCTCTTACCTCATTTGTTAGCTACAATTTCCAAAGTGCAGGTCAGTATAAAATCTTTGCTTTATGTTACTCATAAGTGAGATGTATGCGCACATGTGTGTGCATGTATATGTTTGTATATATAAATATATGTATGTTTGTACATATGCACAAACAAGATTTTTTCAGCAGAACTTACGTGCGTTAAACATTCATGATTTTTTCTGTCCTAGTGTATACTGTATTGCTTGTTACCATCTTGAATTTTAACTTTTTTATAACAAAACAAAGCAAAACAAAAAAAGGCGCTGTAATAATGGAAGAACAGCATTAATTGAAATCTTGACATTTTCCAGACCATTAAGTTGTAATTGGCTAGGAGCTGTTCTGGTCAATTGAATAGTTTATATGCATTGTAAAATGTGTTTGAATAATATTGACGTACGAGATAAGTCACATATTTCTAGGATCTGTAAAGCACTGTGTGAATAGTAATATGCATTCTCACTCCATGTATGTAATTTTCATTAGTCACAATGGTAATTAAGCAACTTGATGGAGAGGAGATCCAGAACATGTATGAATATCTGTGCATGTACCAGGTAGAAAACTTGATATTTGAAGTCAAATCTGGATTACATGTCACTCAAGTTTGCAGGCAGATTTGGAGTTGTCTTGGGTTTAAGTTGGTGATTTAGAATTAATAGTAATCAAATATTAAAATTTTAAGAAAACAGAATGATCATGGCCACATGTGTTTTTTTACAGTCTGTGAACCTCAACTAAAATTAGAATCCCATGGCCCTAAGCAGTCTAAAATACAGTAAGAGATGAACCCTGCCCCAAAATATTTCACAATATCCCCTTCTGAAATCTGTTCACCTTGAGTGAGATTTGAATGTTGTATCCAGCTTGTTAAGTGTGCTTAATATGCTGTCGGAGAAAACTAATTTTTTTCCTTTTTTTTTTTTTCTCCGCCCCCCACCTCTTGCTGAATCTTAAGACAGAGTTTTCAGAACATCTACAATATCCTCAAATGGGCATTCATTGTATTCACACAATTCTGCTTAGGCCAGGGTTTAATAGAACTTTCATACAATCAGATCAAGTTTGACCTGACCAGCAACTTTGGCATAGCCCCTTTGAGATCAATTTCCCGGGCTGGATTTTTGTGGAAATGGCCCTGCAGGCAACACTACTTCTTTTGTGACTTTTTCTTCACTGGGATCTCCTCCAGAAACCAAGATATGTTACCATTTGTATTCTGCCAAAGTGGACACTGAACTAATTTTTAAAGAAAGAAAATGGTGGATTCCTTTGAACATCTGAAGATGAATACTTCTGATAACATGGTGTGCCCAAATAAGTAGAAATTGCAGAAAAAATACGATTAGTTGCTGTTTTCCTTGGATTCTGCTGAGATTTGCTCACCAAGCTTTTGAGGGATTGCAACCAGGGAAATGGAGTTACCCAGAGTACAGCAGTGTCCAATTTGCCACGTGTCATTTGTTATCATCTTCTGTTTTAGGGGTCAGCATTCAATTAACAGCATGGTCAGCCCTTCAGAAGACAATGTAGAAATGGAGCAACAGCGACTCTTTTGTGGAAGAACTGGTAATGATGTCCTCCTTCTGTACAACCTCAGGAAGTGTTACGGAGGTTTCAGTAAGAACAACACAGTTGTGGAAAGCATGAGCTTGGGAATTCCGAGGGGAGAGGTAAAGAGGTCTTTTTTTTTTTTTCTTTCAGAAAGTAAAACTTCATTCTGAGCAATTCTGAGCAACATATGATGTCTACAATCAAAGATCTGTAGATAGCAGCAGAACAATTTCAGTTGTAGTAATTTCTGAAAGTCAGTAACTGGATAAAAGCAGAAGCTCTGGTGGTGTTTAGGAAGCAACTGTTCACTTATTTTTTTGGGTTACAAATTCATCAGTCTTAATTTTGTCGTCTTATCTTTCCGAAGTTATTGTTTTATAAGCTAACGTAAAAACTAAGTAGGTAGCATACCAGATCAATGTCCAAAGAGAAAGCAAAGAATACCTAGCTCAATTGTAAACTATGCACTGAATCCTGAATTTGTCACCAAGGCAAACTTGTAGTTCCCATGCTGAAATCATCGCAGTATATTTTAATACAGTATATAATATACTATTTTAATGAACTGAAATTTAACACTGAATGTGGTAATCCTAAAGATTTCAGAACAGCATTTATTGGGTTTATGGATTTTTTCATTATATTGATGCTTTTGGGAATTGCAAATACTAATTTCAAAAATCCTCATAAGGAGAAGACTTTCTTTGGCTGCTGATAGCAAATTGGAAGATTTGAGAAACTAGTGCGTGGCAGTGCAGGTCCAGTGACGTCCTGCCAGTTATAGATCAGCTATTGGGTAACTGGGGTAACGAAGAGGATGTTATTGCTGATTAAAGCCTATTTATCAATAAATAAGTTCATGAAACGAGTATTTTAAAAGTTATGAAATGCTACATGTAGACTTAATACAAATCCTGCCCTAGCTTAAACATGTATCCATTGCAGCGAGGGGCCTGAAATAACTGTTCAGAGTCAGTGTGTGTCTTGGCTGTTTGGCGTTCATTTACTTGGACGGACGGAAGCAGGTCATGAGAAATATTGACTCTATGGACTGGTAGTCAGGGCTCTCAAATAAGACTTGAGATCCTCAGGTTCAAATCTATCATTTACTAATAATATGGATAAATAATGCATTTAGTTACTGGGCAGGTGGAGGACTAGAATCCTAAATAAGTCAGTTCTAGGAAGTGCTCCCCCCCACGTGTGGTTTGGTTTTTTTTGGTTTTTTTATATCTGTTAGTGTTTTGGACTCCTGGGAACAAATGGAGCTGTGTGTAGCATAACATTTAAGATGCTGACTGGAGATATCATTCCATCTGCAGGACGTGCTGTTATCAGGGCTCCTACAGGGTAAATAACACAGGGTTTGATCAGAATAGTGCTAATTGATAATGCTAATGATCAAAGACTCAGCACGTCTTCAGTCCTTCACACTGTACTCCAAAGACCTTTCTTCCCTTTTAAATGTATATTGCTTTATTGCTGTTAAGTCTCTGCAGGAAAACATTTTAGCATTATTTAATTCCACGTGACAGCTCTGTTAATTGAGAATAAACTTGTTTGATAGCGAAAGAGTAGGCTTTAGGAAGCCTTAACATAATAAGCCTTTTAAAATTGTAACAAAAATCTTAACATACGGCATGTCCAGATCCATGGGCATATATCCCCCATACTAGTGCTGCACTGAAAGGTTTCCAGGCTTAGGCTGATGAGCAGTGCTTCAAGTAGATAATTTTAAAATATTTTCTGACACTTGTGTCCCTCAAAGTCTTTAATTAATTACTTGATCAATATGCTATGTAATCAGCATAGGAGGTAGTTTTGGTGATATTGGGGCTAACTCTGATGGAGTGATAAGTGAATAATGGACTTTTCACAGTAGATGTAACCAACATTTGCCATTTTTCCCAGCAAAATTGGAGGGGAGGTAAAGTTATGTCTTAGGCTAAAGTAAAATGTATATGTGTATATATAAATGTATTCTGAGCTAGTTAACAATTTTAAAACCTCTCTTTTCCTAAATAACGTCTACTTCAAAATATGTGTTTTGGAGAAGGACAGGTGAAGGGTTTAATTCAGCAAATTTTTAAAGTAAGCATTTTGGAATTTCCAAAATGAGAAGTTAATGTCTTTGTTTTAGAAATTAAATGCTTTCAGCATTTGCTTGCGTCTTCAAAAGATAATGATCAGCAGATTTAACTTGAAAATGTAAGTAGTTTCAGTAATTGCAAAATTCAGTTTTCTGGAAAGTTTATATTTCTTTTGAAATGGACACAATTACCGCTACGAAACATGATTTTACTTAAGGGTGTTTTGTTTGTTTTTTTCATTACTTTTCATAACAACTTTTTTTTTTTTCAAGAGATGCAGTGTAAAAATAATCTGATAATAAACTCCTGAAATGACCATCAAATAATTGTTAATCATGAAGAAGGAATGACTAAAGAGATTTTGCAAAAATGATTCTTAAGAGAATAAGAAGTGGTATGAGAGAGGCTTTAAAATGGTTATAGAGATTTTAGATGTTTTCATTTATAATTTCCCAGAACAGAAGACAAAAATTTTCAGACATTAAGCAACAACAACAAAAGTGATTTAAAATTGGGTAAAAATTAACATTTGGTGTTCTTTGGAAATGGTGGAATGCTTTGTACCAGGAAATCATGGAGGTCAGAAGTTTAGCCTGAGTCTGAAGAGGATTTGAGATTTACAGAAATAAAATAATCTGTAATAATCTTTTTATATGATATTGCCCTCAAGGCAGTATTTAAGCTCCCAGGTTTTGTTTAGATTTTTGAGTGGTATTTTTCCATAGATTTTAATGGAACTTGTGTTTGGTCCTACCTGTGCATTCATGGATTGCATATGGCTTTCCCTGTACAATGTGGTATCAGATCTATATTTGGGCAAATTATTTGATCTGGTGTGACAATTCAAAAATTTTAATATCTACTTGAAAGCAAATATAAAGTTTCAAGAATATATTTCATCATCACATGTATTGGCACTTACACCATGTTTATTGACTACGTGACTTATTTTATCAGTACCCCTAAAGATAATTTTTTTTAAAATTACAAAACAGTTTAACAATACCTGTATTCCTTTTACTAGATGTGTTGTTATGTACCTGTGGCTGAACAGATAAAAATTCTTCTGAGGTCAGCGTTAGTATGCTACTGGCATTTAAGAATAGGTTAAACGCTCTCTGTGCACATCATGTGTGCTACTTTCATTTCCCCCACTGTGTTTTAGAAATCCAACATGAAAGCATACTTTAAGATGCAATGTTATTTATCATATACTAAAATACAGATAATGAGATTTGACACATTTAGGAGGCTCAAGTGGAAGCCATAGATATTTGCATTTAAGTATCCAAAATACCCTTGTCAACATTAATTATCACCCTGTATTATGGTGGTGTCATCCAGGTTATGGATTTTTATGTGTTTGAAGTGGCTGAAGTGAGTGTAAAACCCATATTCCCAAGTTTTCAAAACTTATCACTAACTTGAGAAGGCAACCTCAAGCAAGAGCTGCAGTTACACAGTAGCTACACTTGGGGAAACAAACAACTTCGAAGCTGGAAGAAGAGATTGATGTCATTCCTGACTTTGTTCCTTCCTTCATATTTTGGCAACTGCTGTTAAGCAGATCATGGTGCACTGTGTTGCTGTACTACTGAAAAGCACTAGGGGGCAAATTCGTTGACTCTTCCATAGGTAAGATTATAACCACAAGAGGTCTGGAGAACCCTTCCTCAACAGTAGAAGAATGACTAAAGTTACTCCCAGGGACTTTTAGGTGGACTTATTTGTATTTACATCTGAGATAAATGGAGGAAGGGGGATATCACGGTAAGAAATCCTCTCCTTTTCTTACTCCACTAGTGTGCTCAAAAGCTTGCTATTCCTGGCACAGAGGGAGAGATGAGAGTCAGTTGAAGAAAGCAGTTGCTGGTCACAGCTGCAGACCATTTGCTGGTCAGCAGATCTAGACTTTTTTGTTTAAAATCTGTGTAATGAAGCAGCTTCCATAGAGACATTACTTCTGATAGCGATTCCTGATTAACAAATTGGGCAGCAGCTTAGATGTAGATCCCATCTCTGTTGGGTTTGACTGGAAAGGACACAACTTTTGTCCTCTGTGATGCTGAAAGGACAGGATACTATACTCTGATGGATCCTTCATGATGCATTCTTCATAATCAAATAATGAAATTAATATACAAAATTCTTATTATAAATATTGGAAAACCTACATGATGTAACTCCATGCAGAAAATCCTTAACTCTTAACACTTTTTCTTTCCTTGAATAACTATGCTTGAAAGTTCCTGTTTAAAAAAAAAAAAAAAAGACAAACAAAAATCCCCAAACAAAACCATACATACATTTTCCTGACTGCTACTGTAATTGTTTAACTGAATTTAAAATAAATGAAGTCAGAAGTGTCTCTTTGAGGCAAGTGCACTGAAAACAGCCTTGAATTTTACAGGAGAGCTTTTGCACCTTTGGACAACACAGGGGACTAGAAATGGAAGGTGAGCTTTTTCAGAAGTGCATGTAGAATTTCAGGAAGTTCAACCTAAAACATCTTGGAGGTGCATAGGGTTATATAGAAAGAGCCTCACATGTTGATAATCAAGTTGTATTCAGGGAACTCTTGCTAGATTCTCAAGGAAAATAAGAATTTTCTTCTGAGTGGCAGCTGCCTTCTTAACAGGGCAGAAGAGCAGTTTCACAACATCCTGAATTACTTCTAAAAGATTTGTTAGCCTCTATGTTGTTTGTTGAAGGTTTAATATCGCAAAAAAAGGAGCTTATTCCTAAGAATCTAAGAATTCCTAAGCAGCTTAGTAAAATGCATAGAAGTTAGGTGTTATCTAACAGTTTTTGATATCACTGAGATTCATAAGATAGGGTTTTATTAAGCAGGAATGTTTATTAAATACCAGAGCCAACATTATCTCTTTGGCAAATTGGGGTTTCCTAGCATTCTTCTTGATGGGGGCATTCTTTTGAGGAAGGGAAGGCTTCTGATCTGTTTTTATTAAGCTTTTCTCTTTTTGATACACTACAAATTAAATAGATATTTTAAATGTACTATGTGCCTAAACTTTGTATCTTACCATTTACATGGCAAATGCACATTTATAGTGTACAAGCTGAGCAGTCTATCAAAACGCTGCTTTTTTTAAGTTTTCATATCCTTCTGCAGAAAATGTTTTTAGGGAACTTCTAACCTTTGCAATCCCATTCTGGTAGTAACTGTGATGTGATAAAGATAGTCCAGTAAGAGAAATAATAGGAATTTATCATCAACCATAGCCAATCTTGTGAAGATAATAGCAAAATGCCATTCACAGGGGATTTTGCCTTTTTTATTATTTTGTGAACCTCATTAACATTGCTATTATCAGTGATGTATCTGTCGAAATAAAACATAAAAATAATTATGTAGAGAGTGTGTCTCCATATTAGGGATATTTGCAACCCCAGTATTAAAGAGTGCCAAAGGAGGAAGCAGCATTGCAACAGTTACTTTGGAAGATGTGGAAATAAAATACTGATACTGAAGTACCAGCAGCCCTTCTCGTAAAGGACAGAAATATTAAAAGCAAAAAGGAAAATGACTAGAAAGGAGAGTATTTTCATCAAATTTGCTATAAAGTATGGTGCTATAGGACATTAGGAGACTCTGACTGGCTTTTGAACAACATCCATACAAAGGAGTTGTCAAGCTTAAGTATGTCTAATAGTTAACTGCATGGTCTGCTTGATATTTAGAAGGGGGTTTTTGTGTTCTGTAGCACAGGTGATCTTCTTTAAGAGCACAAATGGACTCAAATTAGCTTATGCTTAGCTTTACTGCCGTAACTAGGTTGCCATCAGTGTGTGAGCTGGCTAAATGAAAGCTAGTGTATAAAACTATAAACACTTTTGTAGTTACCTTTTCTGTCAAATAGCGTGAAGAAGTAAGGTCTGTATTAAATATGTACTGAGAAAAGCTGACACTTAACAAATTGGTAAAATAAAGGAAACAGAGTCCTCATAGGCTTTGAATTTCTGCTGGCACGATGTATCAGCAGATATTGTACATCTGTTCCACTTTTTTTTTTTTTAAGTGTACATGGGCCATTCTTTGTTTTCTTCACCTTTCTGTATTTGTGTCCAAGCCTTATTCAGTGCCTTTGTGCCATAAAGCCTCCCTCAACTGAGGAGGGCTAAACACAGCTTGGAGGAGAAAGTGTCAAAATGCTTTTATGTGTCATGTCAAGATCAATGTAAAATAACAAATAATGTGACTAGTGGTTTGTTTGCCTTTTTGGTGCTATTTTGCAGTCTTTGCTATTGTAGTTTGCTGAATAGAATTGACTTTAAGTTCATACTTAGAGCAAAGTCTCACTCGTAGTGGGGTACATAGAAGAAGAAATAGATAAGCCAGGTGTTGTCTTGTTCATAAGTTACCGCACTCAGGCCTGAAGCATTTGGCAGTCTTCCTTATGAAGGAATTTATCTCCCATGAATTTCCATTGTCCTTCTGCACAGAGAGATCCTCTATGACACCAACTCCTCATCTTACGTGAATTAAGTGTCAGTCATCTCAGCTGTTGGATTACAAAGTCGTAGGACCAAAGAACTCCTTGCCAAAGAGGGGAAAGTAAAGTATTTCTGTATAGCTAGAACTTGGACTCTTTTGATAGTTATGATATTCAGCTTGATAAATGAAGATATAGTTCAAATAGCTTTACCTGAAAAGCAGAATAAATTTACATCAATATAATGGCTGAGATAGCTGTTGTTACACTGTATATCAGTATAATTAGTTTAATTATAACTAAGCTATAGTTACATTATTTATATTTTAACCTTGATTTTTTTATAATGTTAATTGAGCATTAGTATGCACTGAATTGAATGTGCAGTTAAGAGTACAATGGAATGTCTAACTACTTTTGCAGTTTGTAAATTTATATTTCATTTTGACTAATTAATGGAATTTATCTCTCTACAGAAGCCATTGTAAGTACCGTATATATCACTGTCTTTATTTTAACTGCATTCAAAAACTGCAGGAAAAGCATACAAAAAGTGAAGCAAAGTGCACAGCAGAGTCAACAGTGAAACAATTTTTCCAAAAAAAAAGCCACAAGGCTGATATTGAGGGTACTCGGTTGTCTCTGGAAACTTGAAACATGTACTTTTGAATGTCAGCCCACAGCTACCTATAAGCTGTATTGCCGGTAACCACTGTAACAAATAAGAACCAAATCTAGTCTCTGCAATAACCAGCCTAGCCTTCTGGAAACTACAGGTCCAATTCAGGTGGGAGAAGGCAACAGGTTTTGTCCAAGATCATTGTCGCTCTTTCCAGTGTTTTGTTTTGTTTTCAGTGCCAGCAAAGGCTTTTTGACTGGAGTGCCCCATGCCAACCCGATGTAGCCCTTCAGGGCTCGAATTGGACTTCAGGGCATTCTTTCAATGCACAAAAGAAATGGATTGATGTAAAAGGCCTTAAAATGATCAGTGGAGGAATAACTTTGGATCAAAAATTTTATTCGCTCAGAGGTTAGTTTATTATCCCCAGTATCTTGCAAGTCTGGCAAGTTTCTTTCATCGATAGTACAAAACTCTGTAATATGAGCACTCCAAACTTATGGAAGCGTCCTTGAGTCCTGGATTTTTTTCAGGATGATTTGCACCAATGTATCGTAATTCTTTCTGTATAAATGGAGACCAAAGCACTTAGAAGGGGATGGAATACAATATCTTCCATGCTTCAAGTGCTAGACTGTGCTGTTTTTCTTGAGGATACCATACATTCTGTTCACCTTTTCTGAAAGTGTACTAGAAACATACAAAGTTTTCTGGACATGTTCTGTTAGTTTTGTCTGCTGCAGCTGTTCCACTTTAAAGGAAAAATTAAATAGTAAGTGGAAGTATTGACTGAGCATAACATAGTCTAAAAATGAAGTATTCAGTAGGAAGGAGAAAACTCATGTCTGTGTTAGTTCTGTGTTTTAACTTGATCAGGATATATAACCAAAGTTACTGACAGAATTTAAAGATAACAGTTACTCAAGTGTTTTTATAATGATACAGAAAGTCCTATATTAGTGTAAAAGCCTGGTTTCCTGGCTATAGTTTTTAAATATTACACTGGAATTCATCGTGTTTACTGTACTATGGACAAAAAGGCTGAGAGGGGTTGGAATCTGTACTTATATGTTCTTTCTCTCTTTTTTTTTATAAAACGAGCTGTTTTTTTTCTTCCTGTATGTCCTGTTGTTTACATGAGTGGCCTAATGAGAAACGCTAGCATGCTGATAATAAAAGGGCAGAAAACAAACACCTGTTCTTTATCTGGCTTGAGAAAAAAAATCAGCATTTTGCTGCATGCTAATCTATGTTTCAGAAAATATTAAAAAAATATACTTCCAGTTTGATTCTGATAACATCATATATGAAGATGTCTGTTAAGGAAGAAGATGATTATAATTAGTTTAATGAATGGCATCAGAATTTAAAATAAAAAGGGAAAAGCACTTACAGTGTATCATTTAGTAAAAAGGTTTTCTGGTATCATGCCATCACTACTTGAAATGTTAATTTCATTTAGACCCATGAAAATGAAATCTGAGAGATTAACTGAATTTCAAGGAAAATCAATTTCCAGAGATGACGGCAGTTTCCTGTTGTAAGATATGTACTATAATTAAACATTATGCTGTGTTTTTCCTTCATCTATTCTTTCAATGTTCAGAAAAAGCTTAGGACCTGGCTAAACAAAACTGAGGGATGATCTCCAACTTTTTGATTTGGAAATCTACTCAGTGATATGGCTGAGGGAAGAATAGGCATTGTACTATATATACACCAAAAAAGTCTCAATAAAAGACCAAAATCCTCATATGGCCTTTTTTTTTTTTTTTTCTGGTCAGATTGTTTTATGCTTTGACAGGTACAGAGATGAAAAAAAAAAAATTATGTCCATGAGTTCTTTAGTGAATACGTTAGAATCTTTTTATTAATGGCAACTCTTTAAGTTTTCAAGGTCAGTGCTAATGGATAAAGTTCCAAGAGAAGGACCAAACTGAGTAAGTATATTAAATGATCTATTCTCACTGTACTCTTCCTTTATGAAAGCTAAAGGTCAGGGGGTGGGATATTGTTTATCTAAGGCTGTGTGCTTTACGGGACACACAACACTAAAATCATATTTGTACAATTAGCACCGGGGACACTGATGTGTTTCTATTTCCTGGTGCAAACTGAGTAACTATTGTCTAATACAGTTCTAGCTGAAGAACATTAGATGTCTGTTATTTTTTGCAGCTGTGCATACTTATTTTTTGTTCTTCATGGTATGGATCCATTCCAGACTAGATGTTTCTATCCAGCTACAGGGTTCATGCTGAGTAAATGTCCCTGAAATTACCCCTGAGTGTGATTTGTTCTCTTGTGACTGAACTAGGCATATTACCAAAAGCCCAGTCTCTTGTTTCTCCAAAGACAGCAGCTGCACTAAAAGGAAATGTTGTTAGTGTGCCTGAATCTTCCTAGTAAATCAAACCTCAGACGCATCGCTTTGTGTTCAGCAGCATCTAGACAGCATTTCACTGTGGAGAATGTTTCACTATGTTAGGGTTCATTAAATTAGGAATCCACTGCTTCTGACAGGTTATGCAGGTCAACATTAATCAATCCATATCTTAGGGTAAAGATGATCTTAAAAAATAATTCAATTTGATTTAGGTATGGCTGGAAACCAAGCTGGTAAAAATTCTGTATATACTTCATTTGAAATAACCTATAAGTGGATATAAATTAATGAGGAAGTATACTTCTGGTATCCTCTTCCCCTATCATGCTTTTTTCTTTTTTGCTAAGTCTTTGTCTGGAAAGATGTCTACAGGCAGTTAACTTCCTTGGCACCATCCAAACCTACAAAGATACTAAAATTTTATATCTTTGCCATTAAGAGCAAAGGACCATTCTAATCAGTCCCCAGCAAGGTTTGTCATAATCATGATAATTTATCTTTTGATAGCATTAAAGTACATTTTTGTTGCTGTGGTATGTTATGTAAAATGCAGAATTTATGTTTTCTTTTTCTCCCCAGACTCCTGAATCTTGTTAACAGGAGACACATATTTATATTTTCACTAGTGCTGGTATTTGTAGATCCTGCATTTAATACATTTACTTTTTGTCTGGATGATTAATCATATTTTTAGTTCTCTTAACCAGAAATGTAGAAAACTAGAAAGGGGGAAAACCATTCTGTTACTCAGAACCTTCTAAAAACTTCTTTCAAAGCTCAGATTTTTAAAATTTTCTTAATTTTGACAGGTCTTTTCTGTACATGTAAATCATTGAATGTTGAATTAGATGATGGAATAAATAGGATAGATTTAGTATCATTATGGGTAATGAGACACCCTTGCAATCAAGCTTGCTTCTTAGCAATGAATGTAATTTCAAGTAATGCTGTACAGCTACAAAGTGATGGCCAAAGTCTCTTAAATCAGGATCATTTTATATTTTTTCCTGTATTGTCTTTTAACGCATATTCTGCATTTGTTTTACTCTTGTTTTATAGAGAATGCATGCATGCGTGTGTGCACAGACACACAAAGAATACACAACACTTCTCTCTCCCGCCCTCTCCCCTATTGCCCCTTTAATATTGAAGGTATTGCACACAGTATGGTTGTGAAATACGTCTCCTTACAGCAGGGTCTCCCAAAGAGGTAAGGGAGGTAAACCTGGTAAGAATTAATTCTCATAGATCTATCATCCTCCTGTGTTCATCTGTTCACCTTGATGCATAGACTGTTAGAATAGCGATGCATGGGTGGCAGTGCTAATCTGGAAGGGACAAAAAGCATACATTGTATGTGAGTGGTACTATTGTCCCACAAACCGGGTTCATTTACCCGGTGTGCAAGCCAATAACAGAGTCGAGATATTTTCAAATTAATGTCATTGATGCACATGAATGGGTGCCTGTCTCAAGACAGCACACCCTTGTCTCAGAAATCCTCACATTTATACACTTAACTAATAACATAATAATTGTTGGGTTTTTCCTTAATGATTGGTTCTTTCTTCTTCGCCCTTCATGTAAATTAGTGCGCAGACTCTGTCTTCTTCCTCCATTGTCTTCTTTTGAGTAGGTGGTATCATTTGAGTAGGGGGTCAATGAGTAGGTGGTCACAATCTCCCCCTGTAGGAATTACTTTTTACATACTTCTTCCCTAATCTTGGCAGTTCCAAGCGGTTCTTCAAGGTTTATTGACCAGACCACAATCCATTACCTTTTCTGACATAAACATAAAGCCCCGTTGTCTAGTAGTTAGTTCCTAAACCCTAAATCATATCGAGTTATTGTTTCCCTATTTTAAATATTAACTGATGGGGGCTGTACACAGGACTTTAGCACCTCCATGGTTATTTCATTCATATTATACATATTAATTGCTAACACTATGGTAAGTGATCATAGCGAAGAGATTCAAACTCATTTACCTATGGAGTTGAGGGTAAGTGTGTTTGTCTTGAAGACTCTGTATCCCAAGGGTGAAACCCAAGGCTGTGGTTCTTTTAAACAACATTCAAGTCTTCTGCTTTTTAAATAGGTCTGAAATGGATATACTGTCTGCTAGCTCTGAAGGCATTCTCATCGGCTGTTGTCCACAGCAAGATGTCCTGGATGAACTTTTAATGGGTTGGGAGCATCTTTATTATTACTGCACACTGCGTGGAATTCCAAAACAGGATATCCATAAGGTAACTAACCAGAACAGATTTGCAGGGGAGCTGAAGCCAGGTTGGGCTGTGGAGTTTATAAAACAATTGTACTTTTTTTACATGAGAGAATATCTAATATTTCATCTTAACAGCTTAAGTAATAAGATTTTTCATTACTACTACTTTATGTAAACAATGTGGATTTTTTTTTGTCTGTTATGCCAGTTAAAACACAATAACATCACTGAGGACAGTAAAATAACACTAATGCAAATGAAATCTCAGGCACAAAAACTCTAAACAAAATGAAATTTATGAGTAGTTCAACAGCTTCATTATCACACTTAGAGAACTGGGAGGGCACACCACATGTTCTGAGTCATGCAGCTCGGAAAAACGGTTTTATTCAGAGTTGGGATTAAACTCTGAAGGAATTAAAAATTGTTGAATGATTATATGAATAAACCAAACATCTGGGTGCTGAGATGGCAGCTGTCAGCACTCTGCTGTTAAATGTTATAAATGTCACAAGATGGTGGCTGCATTCTAACTGCCTGCTGGGAGCAGTCCCTAAAATATTCCAGCTGCCTGGGGTTGTCCAAGAAGAGGCCAAATCCATGTCAGAAAACGCTTTTAAGAGCGTACTAGCATAGATCATGGCAATATCTGGGAATGTCACTGAGAGGTTTTGAATTTAGAGATACAGATGACCAGCAAACAGTGCTCTTTTTCTGTAATGAGGCAGTCAGCCAATATCAGAAATTAAGTACCAAGTGGACATAGTGTAAAATGTGGGGGGTTTCTTTTGTCTCTGCAGATGGAAGTTTCTGATCTGACCTCGACTTGAGCAGCTCAGTCTCTTGTGCTTAATTGAATCTCTGTTAACATGAGAAATCTGGAGCATGATAGGAAATTGGTGTCTGTCATTCCTGCTATGTAGATTGGTCCCATGTAGTTGCTATGGCTCTAGGATTGTCCTCATAACCTCCAGAATGTTGCCTATTGTCTTCCTTTTTCCAGAAGCAAAACTGCATGTAACTGAAATATCTTTTTTCCTATCTACCCAGCATTTTCCTGGCTAATGTCTCAGGGTATGCTAGGTGTTCCTTGTCTGTATGAGAGAGGGCCGCCTGCTGGTTCTTTGCAGCTTTTGTTCCCCAGCAGCTAGGTACTGTTCCAGAAAAAGGTATGATTCCTGCAATGTGATATTGAGTATTCAGAAATGACTGCCATCGCGCCCCAATAATACCATCAGGACAGGCAATATTTTGAATTTTTCCTGTCTTAAGCTAATCATTTGGGTGTTTCTAGATGAGAGACTGGGGGAAATAAAAGATTCTTACAAGTCTTTGCCCCTTCTCTTGGGCAGTATTGTGCCTGGATGGACTTTTAACTGACTGTTTTAACAGTACATTTCTTCCAGGCTGCTTAGAAATCACCACACAATTTTTTATTTAGTTGTTTGCTCTTCATAACTCATCAGTGGTAGTTTTTGCTTCTGAGTACTAGCAGAGTGCTGAAAACTTGAATATGTTTCCCTTTATCTAAAGGAAATACATTAAGGGATAACTGTTATTGCACTAAACCCCTCCACTATAATTACCTGTTTTCTCCATGAACTGACAGCTCCTCTCTAACAGTTGGGCTAAAAGCCTATCATAACTAGCATCTATTATCGTGACACTTTAATAGACACAAAGTTGGCAACAGATTCTGGCATCTGCTCTAGAGCTTTGTAGTCATTCAAAAGGATGCTGTTAAATATCCATACATCTTACATATGTTATTGAATGCTTTTGATCCTAAGTGTAATTTAAATCAGGAATCAAAGTTTGATTGTTTCGTTATGCAGCAGTGCTCTTAAAATGCCCTAAACGTGGCTTTTAAGCTTTTCTGTCTTATCATTTTCATAAGAAAAGACAATATATTCTTACAATATATAAGTCCAAATGGTATGCTGTGTACTATAAATGAAGCAGTTTTTAAGACACCCTAAGAAGAATGGAAATTTCAGAAGCACCTGAATGATAGAAGTACATAGTTTTAATTAAATTTCATGGGATTCGCTTAACTCTCATACTTTGGGTCATACGCATACAGTGTTACTCTCACTTCGGAGTATAGAGTAATCATACTCCCAATCTGTAAATAGACTGAAGAACATAAACTCAGGTTGATGGTGATCCTCTGAGAAAGAAATGGTGTAGGAATGAGCCTATGATATATGCTAAGAAGGACTTCCTCACAGTTAAAATAATTGCCTCAGCCTTACTGGAAGAGTTACTCTTATAACTGACTTGAATTTGACAAGAGGGGTGTCTTTGAGTGAGAGCTGATAGGGCTTTTAGTGCTCTGCTACCTTTCTGACCCCTGGAGTCTCAGACCCTTAGCTATTGTTTTAATACTCACAGGTGTGAGGAAAAGCTTTTCAGGTGGCACTGGCAGACACTTTCTTACTGGCTAATACCTCATCTGCAGACAACTGGAGACAGTAGCTTTGAGAAGTGTGAACTGATCCATGGATTACAATAGGCTTGTTAATGCTTTAATCTTAGACTCTTCACAAGCCCTGTCAACACCAGGTAGTAGAGGAGGGTGTGTCTGTGTGTGTGCAGATGAATTCTGCTGTCACTGCTTGATTTGTGACTCCTTCAGGTCATTCGGCCTCCCAGCAGCAACTGTTTTGGAGGATGAGGAGCAGGATCTGGAGCTATGTGGAAGCTTGAAGATGGAGAGGGATCTGTGGTGTGCTTACTGACCTGGATTTCATAAGTAAACTGTCCCGTGCAGCACTGAGCTTTTCTCAGGTGCCTGGGAAGTTTTCCAGATTGTGATGAGCGGGATGACACCAACAGATTTCTATGCTGTGCCTGCAGGGTGTCTTTCTGCATGTGCATATGTAAATGAACACTACTGCACATGCTGTCTCCTGTCGGTATTTGGTGAGGAGCCACAAGGGTAACCTGGCTTCGTATACTTTCTCTGTAGATAATGTGAGAATAGTGCTCTCTGAAATATCTGGTATTCATAAATCCCATTTCAAATGCAGAAGTATTTATGAATAATTGGTGTACCTAAGAGCTTCCACTTTATGTTCAGATCCAGCTATTTTCTGGGCAGTTAGTACACAGCTACTGCAAGGGCAGTTCTCAAAACCTTTTGGGGAACAGTTCTTCAAATGGTGTGGTAATTCACATACATGTCCTGCTTCAAGTGGATCAAAATAAATTCTGTGTTATTTAGAGATGAGTTATGTTACTGTGGTGCAGTGGGAGAAGATAAATGTTAATCTGATTATCCTGAACCTTAGATGATCTACATGTAGGCTTAAGGCTATTCTTTATAGGCAGCTTTCTGTGCCTTAGTTTCACATTTGTCATATAGAGACCGTTCTTCCTTTCAGCTGCCTTAATTTTTTGTCTGCATAGGTTGTAGAGCAGACTTTGTTGCTATATGCTTGCGATCAAGGGATCAGAGGGCTCCTGCAAATAATATTTAGCTACTCTGGTTTATCACTGAAATGCAGCTATCTCAGAGGAAAGGAAATGTTTGTCAGTGGGCCCTTCCGACTGTGTGGCACTGCTGTCAATTGTTGAACAGCTGCTGTGTTTCAACTCAGAAATGGCTAGTGGCTGGAGAAAGTGTGCATTTTAGTTGCCTATAAAGAAAATAAGGCCTGGGAATGCTTTGGAACCGCAGCTGTATGGAAATGTAACCTGTTACTTTCTCATTCCCTCCTGCCTATGATACAGCACTCCAAGCCTGCCTGTGAATGTTTACCAGTGAGTGTCTATGCTAACATGTACACACATATATTCTAGAGAGTACATGGTTTTGATGTGGAAAGAAACATACATTCACTTTGTTTTTAATAAGTTGGCAAGCAGGCGGGTGACTTACAGGATGGGTTGCTGCTAGAGTTATCTATTGAAGCACTAACTTCAAGGATCAAATCCTTTGCTAGACAGATTTATCAGCAGCAGGAGTTAAGTGCCTGACATAAAGTTGAGTGCACTTAATGTTCCAAAACAGTAATTAACTGAATGGGAAAGGAGGAGAAAAACGGGTCATTTGCTGTTAATGTTAAACTTTCATGTAATGTGAGGTTTTACTTTACTTCCTAAACCTGCTCTGAAAATTTCTTTTTGCTGCAAAACTGGAAAAGTTAGAGTAGAGGTTTTGGGCTATTGTCATGGTTTAAGCCCAGCCGGTAACAAAGCACCACGCAATCGCTCGCTCTTTCCCCCCAGCCCCAGTGGGATGAGGAGAAAATACAAAGAAACACTTGTGGGTCGAGACAAGGACTGGGTAAATAATTTTAAGACATATTTGAAATAGGGAAATTGTTAGCTGATGGATGTAAAGTCTGTTATAATCTGGATTTGGGGGGTGAGGGGGTAAGGAAGGAAAGAATTTAAATACATTACTACAGCCATGACTAGATGTAAGCCATCTTTATCGTTGAAGTACACTCAAAATGTATATATTTGCATATAACTCTGTGTCTTTTAATTTGGCCTCAAAGTTGCCAACTTGCTAAATAAATTGATGTATCTCCTTACTCTTCACTGCTGAAAGTAATTGAAACCAGAAATAGAACATCATGATGAATATGACAAGGAGAGAAAGAAGGTGCTTGTGTGTATATCTCACGTTCACTAGAAGAAGGAAACCATTAGAATTGTAAATCTCTTACATAATTGTGTGCATCTGTTTGAAGATTTGTCACATGTTCAATTCTGAATTTCATTTAAAGTATTTTAAGAGGGATTTTCATTTTCACTTGATAGTATGCTATGATAGAAACCACAAGATGCCACTGGTTATACAGATAAATGAAGTTATAGTGGAGATGTGCAGGCTCTTCCACAGTATGCCTAATACATAATATTTCTAATTTCATTCAAATGACTGTTTTGTTGTTGTTTAGGTCATACTGATGAAGCTGAGACTGTTATTACTGGAAATCTTATGATTTACATTAAAGAGAAAAAGGGTTAGGGTCATCTCTTGGAAGAAGAATGAACTCTGTATTCTTGTATTTGCTGAAGCATGCTCTGCAGTGCTTCTTTGAAATGTAAGGGTTGAGGACAGCAGGAGTAGGAGATTTTTAGGTGCAGCTGGGAAATCATTAGGAGTAAGAAAGCTGGCTAATCCTTCTGCTTTTATGTTGATGTGATTGAGCTCCAAATCTGTTCTAATTTGATATATTTTGCACCAAAGAAGCATATCTAGATATCAAGCCAGATTGTGGTGCACACTGCCAATGATCTGCAAGGCTTATCTTGGAAGCTCTACGCATTCAAAGCAGTAGAAAAGTGGGTACTATGACATGATTCCCACCCCTCTCTTTTTATCTTAAGTAAACCTCGTCTTGCAAAATCCCCATAGCAGAGGAGTTGCCAGGCTTTCCCTCCTTGTACAAAACAGGAGATGGCGTAGTCATGGGTATCTGTGAACTGAATGCTTGAGTACATATTGGATTGCTGGGAGGATTCTATGTGTAGAATTCTAAGTCTTGCAGAGTCGATTCTTCTTGATGTTGCTCCCTACAAAGAGCATTGTGTTCATACCTGATACATGATTGAGTTTTCTTGGGCGCTACAGAGTACAACAAGACTTAGCTTACTTGAATGTTCTTTTCTTCTCTCTGTCACTATTCCTTTGCTTTCTAAATTTCTTCCCCGTGCAGCGTTCATTTTCTTTTTCAAAGAATGGCATTTTGCTAACTTAGACTAGGAGTTTTGGTAACACTTCAAATCAGTCTTAGAAATAGTGGTGTCATGGTTTAAGCCCAGCCAGCAATGAAGGCTGCTTGCTCACTCCCCCCCCCCCGCCCCTCCCGCCCCCAGTGGGATGGGGAGGAGAAAATACAAAAAAAAGCTTGTGGGTCAACACAAGGACAAGGAGGGATCACTCACCAATTATGGTCACAGGCAAAAAACAGACTTGACTTGGGGGGAAAAAACAAAATCAATTTGTTACCAATCAAGTCAAAACAGGATAATGGGAAGTAAAACCAAACCTGAGAACACCTTCCCCCCACCCCTCCCTCCTTCCTGCCTCAACTCTGCTCCTGGTTCTCTCCACCTCCTCCCCCCAGCAGCACAGGGGGACAGGGAATTGGGGTTGGGGTCAGCTCGCCACACCTTGTCTCTGCTGCTCCTTCCTCCTCAGGGGGAGGACTCCTCACGTTCTTCCCCTGCTCAACCGTGGGGTCCCTCCCATGGCAGACGGTTCTCCACAAACTTCTCCAGCATGGGTCCTTCCCATGGGCTGCAGTCCTTCAGGCACAGACTGCTGCAGCACAGGCTTTCCCATGGAGTCACGGCCATCTTGGGGGCATCCCCCTGCTCTGGTGTGGGCTCCTCCCCGGGCTGCAGGTGGGCATCTGCTCCCCTCCATGGGTTGTGGGGGGACGGCCTGCCTACCACAGGCTCTAGGGGCATCCCTTCCTCCCCTACTCCTCCTCCCCCTCCTTCCTCACTGACCTTGGTATCTGCAGGGGGATTCCTCTCACATTCCAATCCCCCTACTCACTGCAGGTTCCCCTTCTGAAATCTGTTCTCCCAGAGGCGCTACTGCCGTCGCTGATGGGCTCGGCCTGGGCCAGAGGCAGGTCCGGCTTGGAGCTGGGGAAGCTTCGAGCAGCTACTCACAGTTCCCTGCTACCAAAACCCAGCCACACAAACCCAATACAAGTGGTTCTGGTCATAGTTAAAGGTTAGTTATGACTACATTTCAGCTGTGATATGTAGTCCTCTTTTCCTTATTGTTTAACAACTCTTGAAGCCTGTTGTAGTTTGCAATATATGTTAATTTTGGTGTAAACAAGAGATCACGCATTTTTTTCACTGTCCAGTCTTAATTTTTTTATGAGCTTTTCTGTGCAGTTCTCTGTATATTGTTGGTGGATTTGTGGGAGTTGTCACTAACGTGCATGCATTCCCAGTGGTAGTAAAGTCAAGTCAGTTTAGTAGAGTGGATAATCTGTCTACCATATGCTTTAGGGGTGTTCACTTTACAGGCTGTTTTGGTGTATAATGAGCCCTATGTTTGGAAGTAAAAAAAAAACCAAACCACAAACCCAAAACCCAACAACAAAACAAAACCAAAAAAGCTCAGCTATTAGAATGTACCTTAGATGCTTGGCCATTTCTAAAGCCACAGAATGTTTGAATTTGCAGCGCTTCGACTAATAAACAGCAGTAGCGTCTAAATGAAAGTAAACCACTGTGAATTAACTCTGAAATAGCAGAAGACTTGAACTTTTCAGTGTAACACTACCTGTAGGTGGTTTAATGGTTGTTAAAGTGTTGTGGTTTTTTTTTAAGAAACTCTCTGCATTTAATGTAGTCAGAACAATATTTATGAAATGCAGCTTTTGACTGAGAAGTTGCATTGCTGTCAGATTATACACTAAGGTACACCAAACACAAGCAACTATTAACACCAGCGCCAGGATCCACACTAGAGTACTGCAGATTCTCACCACTGGAGCATTGTTCCTGCTTACAGAGAACTTGCTGTCAGAGGTGTCTCTTATTTTTACACATAGCACTGAAAAATCTTGCTAATCACAAATATCATAATCATTTCCTAAAGAGTTTGCATAAAACTGTCTTATAAAAAATATTATTATGCTTACAGCAGTTTATTTGAAATTGATAGTGAATATTAATTCACAATATTGTTTATTGATACATTTTTCTATTGGATTTTCTGAATTAATTGGAGACTGTCCATCTGATCTGACTAATCCTTCCAGTCCTTCCTTACTTTTTGCTGAATTGCTGAAGGTAGTGCAGAGGGAGCAAAAAGAATGTACTATATGGCTGGGGATGCTCTGGCAGTTGATCTCAGGCAATAGAGCACCATGCAACTACTTGTTTTACCAGAATCTCCCAGCTGTGGTATATCCAGGTTGAAGACATACAGGATCTATTACAAAGCTCATCGACCCTTGATGATACAGCCACCCAGCAGCATGCCACTAAACACCTGCTGCTTTGCAGGGTGCATCTGGCAGTGTTGAGTAGAAAAGTCACTGCTATGTCCCTCGTGTTTTTGCATGAGGTCTCCCTGGCTGGTCCAGCAGTGATAGTTGATGTAGGTGGGGCAAGGCTCTTGCTACATTTCAAATTCTTTGAGGAAGCTTTGTACAGTAGGGCTGTCTGTGACAGGTAAAGAAGAAAAGTCATACAGGACAGCATGAACATTGTCTCCAGCTGTGCTCATGTGCCTGCCCAGCTTACTCAGATCACACATATTTAAGCAATTACAACCAAACCAACTAGGGTCAACTTAGCCCTCTCAGTTATTAGAAAGGTATATTCATTTAACCCTAAGTTACATTTTTGTCTTTAAGAAACTCTAAATCCTTGACCTGTGACTTGTTTTTCTGCCATTTCCATCTTTTTGTGGCTGATATAGAATTTTGTCTCCTGAGTTTTCAGTCACTGAAACATTTGATGAAATGAATACCAGAGAACGAGGTGAAATGAGGAGTATTTAAGATGATAGACCCATTGCCACAAAATGAATGCAAATGACTTGTTACAATCAATGACAAAGCCAAATTCTCCATATAGAAAATCCTTATCCTTTGTGGAGAAATAAAGGGTCCCAAAGCACCTTTTTGTATGTGTCTAGGACTGAAAAAAGTAATAATATGCAGCAAATGGGGGTACATAAAGAAACAACTTGTACATTTGCTTAATATACATTAACAGAGTGTTCTTTAAATCTAAGCACAAATGCTGCCTAATTTGGCTCATCTTTGCTGGCCTTCAAATTTCCAAACCACAGGTTGCAGAGGACCTTGTTAACAGGTTACACCTCAATGCCCATGCTGACAAACCAGTGAGAACATACATTGCTGGTGCAAAGAGGAAGCTCTTTACTGCTGTGACTTTAGTTGGTAAACCCCAAATACTTTTACTCTACACTGAATTTTGTTGTCTTGTATGTTGCTCTACAGTTAGTTTCGTGGTCAGTCAGGGAGTAATTAATACACAGATATACAACTGTCCTTTTTGTTGGGCTGTATGAACACTTTATATTTTATTCTCCAGTGCTCACAAAAATAGAAAATGAAGTTGGTTTTCCTTTCCTTTTTTTCTTTTTTTCTTTTTTTTTTTTTTTTCCCTTGGAGTATTTGGTTGAGCAGGAAAAAAAAGGGGGGGGCTCTAAACACACGTAAATGCAATTGTAGCATCCCATGGCCTAAATGGATATGTAATTTTTTTTAAGATTCCTTATGTAGAAGAAGAAAAAAATAATTTAATGTAAAATATATTAATGCTTTATGTATTCTCTACTTTGTATATAACACGACAAAAATATATATGAACAATTCTACTGGCTTCCTTAAGAAGGAAGATTCTTACTTTAACTAGTAATTTGGAGCTGGTGTTATTAATTATTGACCCATCTTTTTCAGGATATTCTTTTTCCTTGCTATGTCATGCTTAATAAATCTGGCTAGTTCTTGTATTTTTGTTGGATTCACAAATCACACAATCAAACTAATACTCCAGAATTATATTAATTTGAATTACTTATCACATGTTGTTTTGGCGCTTGTATCCTACTGCTCATTTAGGCCTGAAACTGGCCGTTCCAGTTTAAACAATGCCTTTTGTATTGAAGATCAGGGAATTACAAAGCTTTGGGAACCGCATCATTATGGCATGGCATTCTCTTTCTTATCATTGCCTATTGTTTCACTAGAGAAGATTGAACATCCTTTTCTAAAGGCTTGGCTGGGAAGAGCTAATCCAGTTCAATAGTGGAATAAACCTTTCAGAACTGTCAGAGGGAGGGAGTCTGCTTCCCAGCATTGGGAGGCAAACCAGTGCTTCCAGTAGTAGATCACAGGCTAAGTAGAACCAGATAAAACTCGTGTTCTCATGGGGTTCATGGTTCAGAAGATCAGACACATTTTGCTGCTTCCAGCTTCCTATCATTGCCTCACTTCTGAGCTGAATTATTTTATTTACATTTTATGCTTAAACTGACCCTGGTTCATTTAGTAAAAGGGGGAGATAAGTTTAAATCAGTGCTTTTTCTTGATCTTAGAAAATCCTCCAACTGTTTTTTAATGTCTTTATGACAGCATGCTACTGCAGATATCCATTTCAACCCACTTCTTGCTGCAAGGTACAGACTATTGCATATGTAATGACAAGAGGAAAGAAAAGTATCTAAACATGTCAAATGCTTTAAAACGTTTGGCTGGCTTTAGAAAGCTATCAGATTTTGAAGGAGTTATTTAGTATTTTAAAAGGCTGGGTTTTTTGTCTGAAGGCAAAAACATCAATGTAAACCACTGAACCTGCTTCGAGATTGCATCCAGGATTATAGCTATTAATTTAAGTAATAGTGTGTGTTGCTTTATTTTTATTGCCTTTTACATTTTCTTTGTTAGCTAATAGGATACTGAGCTGAATTCTTTGCCACCTCTGCCGTTGGTAGCTAAGCACCAAAATCAGCATCAAACTGCATGTTTTGTTTTCTTTGTTTCTTGAGAACTTTGCTTCCAGGTTTCAGCTGGGATTCATTGCTTCAAATACATTGGTCAGGGCCATACCACCCTAATAGGTGCTGACACCCATAATGAAATTCCAATGTATAAAAAGGAACTGGAAGAGTTTGCTTCTCCCTAGTTTTGTAGTGACAGAGACTGTCTTTTGACAATCAGATATCATTCCTTCTGCTGCCATGAGTAGATGAAGTCAGAATTTCATTTAGTGAGGACATCAGGATTAGATGGGAAGGGGAAATGTAGTTTTTGTAGCTACACTTCTTTCTCCATGAAAGCCAGCAGAGTGGGAAATAGGTTTGCCAGGTGGTTTGCATTGGGCAGTACTGACTGGGTTGTTACTTAATCCTGTGGAGTCTTTCCACTGTGGGTGAGAGTTCCTCTCAAAGGGACTCTGGGAGTAACTGGTGGAAGATGTTGAATCCAAACATACTATCCACATTTGGCTATGGGATGAGCAGTGCAGGCATCCAGGAGTTATGGGACTTCTCCACTTGTTTGTGCTCATGGCAGGTGTGCATGTAGGGGAGAAAGAGGCACCAACCCCCCCGAGAAAGTGAGGAAAAACACCTGCAAGTCTTTCCTATTAAAAAAAGTATATGTGAATATATATTATTAAACATATATATGTATAATTATAAACAATATTGAAATTATTATATAAACATTTATCTATATATAAATTTCTTTAATAAAAAGTGCCTGCTGTAAATTTAGAAATGAAACTGCATGTGTTAAAGGAAAAAACTGATCAAGGTGTCTTTTAAGTGACCTTCTGAAAATGTGGCTTTGTAAGAGAAAAAAGATATGATTTTCTTTTGAGTTTTTTTAATTCTTTATGCTGGGCTGGAGGTGTGGTATGTTTTTCCTATGCTGCTGTATCGTCATTTTCATTTTTCCTGTAGGATGAGCCCAGCTCTGGGATGGATCCCTGCTCTAGAAGCTACCTTTGGAAAACCATCCTGAAGCAAGTTCAGGATGGCTGTGCAGCTGTGCTGACATCCCACAGGTAAGACCCTTATTCCAGCAGCCAGCATATTCCTGTTCTCTCCCATTACCTGCTGTCAGCTGAGAACAGAAGAGCATATTCTGAAGGTATGCTCACCCTGGTGTGAAACGCGGAACGTGTCTTGGCGTTTTATCGCAATTCTTTCCTGCTTGTGAAAATTGAACTTGGGTAAATCCTAAATATTTTCTATATTTAATTTTCAAGGAGTAGAATGTGGCTCAAGGGGAGTGGAGGCACAGAAAAAATGATGGAATGAATTCTTCCTTTTCTATGCTCTTTCTATTCAATGTTGCAGTGACACTTCTTGCTTGGAACACCAGGTTATCCTTTTGCAGCTGCCCACTTTACAAATCCTTACAAAGGGAGGTGGGAGTGAAAAACGCTTTTCTGATTTTGTTAAGGTTTCTGTATTGCATCAGTGTATGAAAAGAGTATGCCATGGCAACCTAAAGACAGATGTCTCAACTATTCTCTTTATGCACTATTGGAAATAGTAGGAGTGACCCCGTCCTCTTAGAAGAGTCTATCTACATTAAATACCTTGTCAATTCTCTGATAGAGTTATTGGTATATCAGTTTAATGGAGGAAACATCAATACCGTTTTGTAACATCTACAGTAAAATGGTATAAATTAGATGTTCCCTTAGGGAATATAGTATAGTATGTATAATTATATATAAAATGGCTTTAAATGAGGGAGAGATCATGAAAACATGTCCAGAGGAGACATAACTCATTAATCAAAACATCATTGTAGTATTTTGGCCAGATGAGATTTGAAACATAGACGAATCAATAAAAGAATGCAGCAAAACTTCTTCCCTCAATATCTTCTAGATATTAACAATAATTTTTTTCAGATATTCTCAAAATGTATTTGTTGTCTCTGTACATGTGTGTGCTATATTACTGATGGAAGAATGGTCTCAAAAGTTTCTAGTATTCTATTATGGAAGCTGAATCTTGAAAATCACATACCTGTATTTGATACCTAGGTGCTTACCAGCTCATTCATTTAGGGAACCCAAGTTATGCATTGTGAATTAAATTGAGTGATTTTCAGGAAACGGTGTGCTTTGACTTTTCAGTCCAGATTAAGAACCCTTAGTTGTCAAACACCAGCTAAACAGAACAGAGCTGTGGTCTCATTACTGATATGCTGTAAACAAACTAACAAATCCATCAAATTGTTACTAATTACTCATCTCTACAAATGAATGACTTCAAGCAGATACAAGTACAGTGATAGTGCACGCATTTAATTTCTAATTAGTAAGACATTGTTGTGCCAGGGTGGAGGAAGGAGAAATTATTTTATTCTGTTTATACTATTTGCTGAAGGCCATTGGAGATTTATTTGAGATTCTTTCAAAGGCTACTTGTATAAGTAAAGGAACTTTTCTTATGAAGTGAATCTTCATGCATATCAGCAAATAAGTGCATAAGGTATAGAGATGGTTTCCTGTGTAAAAATTAAACTATTTACTTTATTTACTTGATTTTCAGAGACAATGGTTAACTTTGGGAGGGGGGAGTGAGATTGTATTAACTGTCCATACAGGCCTAAATTTTTGTTATTTTGCCACAGCTGAGGAGTGTTATGCCAAGGGGAGCATTAGGAGTTACTGCACCCCAAAGAGACTCAGATAACTTCCTGATTTGTGGTAAGATGTGTTAGCAAGCCCTCTCCCTATCTCTCTCAAGTATAGTGGCTTAGCAGTTTTCACCGTATCCCTGTCCTATTTTAAGGAAATTGTTCCTAGGAGGGTACTTAATTGCCATGCTTGTTGAGTAAAAGTACTTTAATTTGGACTGGCACATGGCTGAGGCACAGAAGACAACTCTTGTGTAGCTATCTCAGAAGGCTGGGGCGTGCATGCAGTGAATTGCAGGAACATTAAACAACTTTGACTCCTTTTTGAGATGATGGATATGGCCTGACTGATGTCCTATGTCTAAAGTGGTGCTTTAGAAGAACTGCTCACAGAATCCTGTATAATATGTAGAATGGCAGCCCATCGGCCCTAAGCTTTACAAGTCAAAGTTATTATTTATCATCTGAAGCAGTCATATCTACCCAGGATCCTGCTTTTCTGTTCAGCTGCTTTTCCATGTCCTACATTCTGTTTGGATTATAGTGGTTTGCATCATCTTCTATCCGGCAGTCAGACTAAGGGTAACTACTTTTTAGGGGTATGTACTAAGAGGCAAACAGACATTCCCGGGAATAACAGAGTTCATGGCTCTCACACACAGTGGCATTTCTGAGACTACTTATCAGGTATTTGCCTGTGGTAATAAAACCTTTGTAATGTGGCCAGAATTGTCCAATTAGTTCTGGACTAAAAAATAAATTCTGTTTTAGGGCTCTCTTCTGGCTGTTATGTGGTAATAACTTTAGGTGTATACTGACTAGGGTTACAATTTGGACTGCTGCCTTTAAAGTCAAAGGTTTTATGTACCCATTTTTGCAGCTGTCCAGAGTCCTTCCTCTTTAATTAAAGTTAGGTATGAATAATGTTTTCTGTTTTCACTATTATTCTTTTAATCCTTTTTTTTTTCCACCACTTTATTTTGTTGTATGGAAGAATGTGAAGCCCTCTGCGTGCAGCTTGCTATTATGGTCAATCGAAGTTTCAAGTGTCTTGGTTCTCCCCAGCACATTAAAACCAGGTGTTATATGTCAACATCAAACCTTCTGTAGCTACATTCAATCTGAGAGCTGGCTAGACACTTTAGTAGTGCCAAGGCATAAATACTTATGACTGCTAAGCACATCTTTCTTTTCCTGCCATCACTGAAGTTAAAAAAGAGCCAATTAGGATATCTTAGCAGGCTAAATTGACATATGGCATTGCTAAAATGCTTTGTAGTCTGCACTGGTAATTGAAAGAGACAGATCTGTATCTAAAATGAAGCACTTCTGCACTCAACCTGAGAAATATGTTGTGAGAATTCAACATGTTGAGATGAAATACACTTTGGTTCCTTGTGAGGATTTCTTGTAACAGGAAGAAGCGATTTTAACAGATCAGCAGCCAGTAAGGCAATGTATTTTGAACCATCTCTGCTTCCTACCAAATTCACTGGCAATTGCAGGTATTTATGCTATGTGTTCTGCGTCCTTTTCCTGGTGTGCACAAGTCTCTCTTCTGCTTGAACTCTGCTCATGAGTTAATTTAATATCTGTTAATAAGGATGTTTGTTCAGAGGATGGGCTCAAACCACCGCAATGGAAACAGCATCAGAAGCTGAGGGGAAAGTTGCTGCAACTGACAGCTAGAACATTTACATTCAGTAATAAGTAGGATTTTTATGACACTCAGTCAGCTGTGTAAAATGATACAGCTCGTTTACAAGCAGCAAAGCTACACTGCTTTGTACTAGGTCAGCATTTAGCACTCTTAGGTGCAGATATATTTGACAATGTAAGCAAGCTCTACAGAAATGTTTTGGAATTGCTGTCTGCTGTGGTTATAGGTCAGAAGTTATCTGTGTCTCTGATAACTTCTTGTCCCTTGAGGGCGCTTTTGGCTTTCTGTCCTTCCCTTTGGGTAGAACTGTAGGCCCTTGTTTTGCAGCTACATTAGCATGATGGGCCTGATTCACATTTACTTTAATAAGCTCTCTCCTTCCAAGTTTTTTTTCATCGAGACAAGCTTTCAGCTAGAGAACTTACAAACTGGATGGTGAAAAAAATTGAGGTCTGCATCTATATTTCTGATTGTTCTGTGTGATCATAGCCTTCTTTTCACGTTTGCGTATCTTTCAGAGGGAGTTGCCTCAATTTCTGGAGGCATGAGAAGTCAATTGTTCTTCAGCAGTTTCTGCTTCTTTTATATCTAGCTTTTTGTCTTTGCCATCCCGTCTCTTATTCCCAAATTTCATAACATAGAGTGGCCTGTTGTCCCACTAGCTAGAGGACTTCAGCAGAAGTGCAGGCAGCCGTTAACTCCTTTTGCAGTAAGAGAGACAGATGCCTGTAGAGGGCAATGCAGACCTTGGACAGGCAAAACTGCTTTTTGAAGATGTGCGTGTCCCCTAATAAGGAAGAATGGTACTACTTAAACACTTCAGTTGAGTGCATAAAGTTAGCTTGGATAAATGTGGGTCTCGCCTTTTTGTTTCAGATCCTCAAGTGAGTATGTGTCTCTGTCTTCTCAGCTTGACCTTGAGAGGGCAAAATCAGACATTCCAGAAAGGCTAGCTTCGCTTTTATCTTCTCAGTGCCTTTGTCGTTGTTTTGACGCTGCAGATGTTTCCTTTAGCAGCATCTTTTCATAAGGAAGCAAGACATCATAAGTATACTTATAAGTATGCACCATATTCATGTAAGTAGGACAGTTATTTCTCAATTTGTTGCACTGTCTCTGTAGATACACCTCTTTCAGATCACAGTAAGCAAATCAATGCAAAAGAATAAACTATATGACATACTGGAAGTGTCTTCACATTAACTCTGAAGATATCAAGAAATTCACAGATCAGCCATTCAAGAATCAAGACTGTATGTGTGCCTCTTAAATTCTCCAAAGCAAGGTCATGATAAGAATGTTTGGTAGTCATATTCCTAGCAATTATTTGTTTAAAATCATTGTAACTTTAAAAAAAGCACACCTTCTCTATGTTAAGAATATTTTGTAGTGTTGGCAGGTTTGTGTTCCTTGTATTACCATGACAGTTCTTTAATGTATGTCAGTGGCATTCGTGTGGGATAATATACGCACTGGCTACCAATATTGCTGAGGTTTTCCATAGAAACTGCGTAGCTGAAGCTGCACTAAGATTTTCCATTTAAGGCAGGACTAAAATCCCTTTAACACCTAGTTTATTGATTGATTTAGTGTCCAAATTTTGCATACTTATTGTTCAGGAGCGTATTGAATTTTTCTAAAACTTTAGAACCCTTTATTAGGGAAAAACAATATTCTTCACTAGCTTTATCAAAGGATTTAATTAAAATCATGCAGTTGTCTGAATTTGCTCTGACTGCCTAATTCATTTTCTTGGCTTCTGGGAGCAAAGCCACGGTAGAGAGCACAGTCTTAAAACCTCATATACACACAGCTGTTAGGTTTTTGGTTTGGGGGTTGGTTTTTGGTTTTGTTTTGTTTTTTTTCATGGTTTGTTTTTTTTTTTTTTTTAATTAACTATACAGTAAAGACATTTTCATGCTTGCTTTGGAAAAATTTTGATAAGTGCTGGCGAGAAGCCAAAGACTGTCCCTGCACTTCTATCATTTTGTTGCTTACTCTAGCTTCCAAACTTCCCTCCAATACTTGCCGATACAGTGTTCCATCATAAACCTCAGGCTATCACACACTTAATAAATAAAGTAATTGTTAGGAGATTAAGAAACTCAGTACCCCTGTGTAATTCGTGTTCTGAACTTATTTGACAATAATTTCCAGATATGCTACCATGTACCTTATGGAGGATTTCTGCATCTACATGAGATGGGAAAGGAGAAGAGAAGCAGGATTCTTTTACTTATTACTCCAAAGAAAACCATTCAAATAATTTAAGCTTTAAATTATTTTAATCTTTTAATTTTCTCACTTTCCACTCCACCTGTGAACATCCTGAAAAACTTCCAGGAGTTGAAAAACTATTGAGTTTCTCCTTCCTTCCCATTTTCCTTCCCTCCCTATGTTTTAATAGCCTTGTCATTCTTGCTGCCATACAGAGGAAAACATTGCTCCTTCTAAAGCGATAGACTGTAAAGTTTTTCTAAATACACTGTTAGGAAGCACCTACTGGCAGAAGAACACTTTCCTTAACAGCCACCTCTACTGATACAGTCACTAGTCAGTTCTATTTTTCAGTGTATTTCTGCAATTAGCACTGTCTAATGTGTTTGTCCCTGGCACTAGCTCACAGTAAAAACTCCATCACGTTATATTTTGTTTAACAAAACTCTTCCATGAAGCTATGTAAGTGAAGGAAAGCATAAGCAAAACTGATTTTGCTGCATCTGATTTAATCTAAATTACTTGTACCATAAAAATTGGTTTTCGATGGTGCTTTTGTGTGCTATGTGTGTGAATGAATTATGCTAGTAATATACATATTTACATTAACAGGCAAGAACGGTACTAAAATTAATGGAGACCATAGTTGTAGATTTTTGTGGTTTTTCTGTTTGTTTTTTTTTTTTAAATTTGCTCTTATTTATAAGCAGCTCTGGATATCCTTTAGTGTGTTTTCAATTTGTTTCTACAAATCAAATGGAACAAGCATTTTAAAATCAAGTACAAGTGGCCGGATCTAGCTTTGAAGATTGGAAGGAGGAAAGAAATCTAAACACTGTATGAACACTTAAACCAAAGAAAACTTTCATACAGCTTTTTTTTTATGATAGAATGAGTCCTGTTTTGTAAGAAATAACATTAGGAGCACATTTTGATATTACATGCGATTACATTAGCGTGTCTCAAGAATTTTTTTCCTCTTTTAAATGTAGCTATGTCCACTAAAATGATTTTTTTTTTTCTTCTCTTCCTGGCAATTCTGTTTGTCTTGATGGAAATCCTCAGAATTATTTTATTTGCTTTTCCTTTAGTACCATTCCAGCCTGTAAAGTCTAGATTATAATCAACTTTTTGATGCATGTGTGATGAAGGCTTAATGGGTCTTCCTTGGAGCCCTGTTAATTTTGCTTTTCTGCTGTGGTGGTGTCCTGGTTTCAGCTGGGATAGAGTTAACTGTCTTCCTAGTAGCTGGTACAGTGCTATGTTTTGAGTTCAGTATGCAAAGAATGTTGATAACACTGATGTTTTCAGTTGTTGCTCAGTAGTGTTTGTACCAAGTCAAGGATTTTTCAGCTTCTCAAGCCCAGCCAGCAAGAAAGCTGGAGGGGCACAAGAAGTTGGCACAGGACACAGCCAGGGCACCTGACCTAAACTGGCCAACGGTGTATTCCATACCATGGGACGTCCCATCTAGTATAGAAACTGGGAAGTGGGGGCGGGGAATCGCTGCTCAGGGACTAGCTGGGTGTCGGTCGGCGGGTGGTGAGCAATTGCCCTGCGCATCATTTGTACATTCCAATCCTTTTATTACTACTGTTGTCATTTTATTAGTGTTATCATTATTATTATTAGTTTCTTCTTTTCTGTTCTATTAAACCGTTCTTATCTGAACCCATGAGTTTTACTTCTTTTTCCCGATTTTCTCCCCCATCCCACTGGATGGGGGGGAGTGAGTGAACGTCTGCGTGGTGCTTAGTTGCTGGCTGGGGTTAAACCACGACAGGTGGGAAGTTTCAAGGATTCAGCTTTCCCTCTCACTACACTTTCAGCCCTTGGCAGATGTGAAAGACAGTAATCTTGGACTAAATACAGCTTTGTCAGATGGTGGTACAAAATTCTGCAATGAAGGGTATGGGTGAGCTCCAGGAAGATGCTAATGTGAAACATAAAAGCTTCATAGGCATATAAAAAGTGATGCTGCTTCTAATGTGTGAGACTTGATTGAATTTTCCAGCTCTTGTGTGAGCCTGTTAGAAAATGCTCATCCAAAAATGTCTTCTCACTACAAATGTAGGTGTTCGGGTTTCCGATCCCAGCTGTTGAACCCTGACTATATTTATCTATGTTTAAACAGATTTAAAGTACCTGCAAATGTTTCTCAGTAGAATAGTAAGTGTTGGACTTCTTTAGAAAGGCCTTTTGTTGCAGGTGGCAAATCTCTGAATAATGCCAAGAAAGGTTTTAGCTGGAAACAAAGAACTGAAGGGCAATTTTGAAAAAGTCAGCATCTTAGTTCTAGATGTAGTTTGTATGAGATAGATGTGTTAGCAGTTGTGCCCCTTAAAACCTAATTTAGAAGACTCCTGCCAACTGAGTCACTTACTCTAAATTGTGAATGGATTACATTTAAATGCTCTCTCCAGTATTCTCCATGATACTTAATGTTGTTTTTTTTTTTAAAAAGCATTTCCATGTTAGATATAGCTGGCCAATCCTCTGGGAACAACATTTTGAATACTATCCTTCGTTCTAGGGCCATCTGGACAGACTTCTCATAGCTGAAAAGCCTGTACCAATTTTTCAAGTGCTGGACGCACATCAAGTCTCTGCTCAAATTTTATCAGCAAGCCATCTGATTACCCAACAACTAATCCATTTGTTATAGCAGAGTTAGAATGGAAAATGTGTTAGCAAGTTATTTACACTTTACCTTTTTTTTTTTTTAAAGGTTGACTGAGAATATTTTCTTGCTTTTCTCAAACTCACATATGTAGATTTCTTAAATGGAAAAGAGAGGATTAAGTTTAAAGATCTCATCAATATTTCAGCCTTCAGTGGAGACAGTGTTACCTTACAAACAGATATACTAGCAGTAAGTTTCTTACATGCTATAAAATATAGAAGTGAATATTATTTTTATTCCTGTTGACTAGAAAACAAATTCCTTTTGTACACGAAAAATGTATTAAGGCAGTGGATGTGTATTCATGTAATATAGCTATTAGTTTATCTTCCCAGAGAAAAGCTTGAAGAAAAGAGTTCTTACAATTTTAAAAACACACAGATTGAGAGTTCAGAAATGAGCAATATCTTTGCACTCTTATAAAACTTTGTACAATACTAATTCAGCCCTACTGTGGATGTGCATTACAAGGCATTTTTTTGTCATTTTATACTATGTTTTCCACAGGACACTGCGTTGTATCTGTGTACCTGTTCATTCAATGAGCAGCAGCTAATTAAGATTTCACATTCTTCTCTTTCCCTAGTATGTGATCTGTGTACTGTTTTACATTTTTCACACCTGTCTCTAAATACCATATTACCAGCATTCACTGGAGCAGGGCTTCATAAATATCAGCATCTGTGTTTTCCACAGTACTACTGGAAAACAGGATTTGAAATAATTATTCCCATTTTGTAGAGGAGTAACTGAAGCATGATGCTAAAGTTAAATGGGTTTGCATAGTCAATCTGAGCAGTTTATAGCTAAAAATTTTCCATTTATTTAACATTGCATTCAAAGTACAATGCCTGTTAACTTCAGCTGTAGCTGTGGATGTTTCTGAAAGTACTAGGAATTCCTTCTGCAAATTGGAGCCCTAGGTCTCAAGGTGGGCCCTTAACAAGATAGGAAAGCAGTAGTGAAAAATGGTCTGAGTTACCACAGATCACACAGGTGTACTGGGGTGGAAGGGTAGGATTCAGTCCCCCAGGGCTGTACCAGAACCATGAAGCACTTTCTTTCCTTTCCTCATCAGCTTGCTATCTTATTTGCAACATTTTCTAGATATTGCAGTAAATAAAGCCACTTGTCTGAGCATGTACCTCCAGTACATCCTGTAAGGCATTCATGATAGGGATTTCATGAAGAGATGCTATGTCATGATGTAATTAAAACTTATTACATAATGCAAATATACCAGTGGTTTAAATTCTAGTTTCACAGCTGGTCTCCATTCTAGCACTTTTTAACTTGAAAATTTGACCTTGAAGTGTTGATAAGGTCCTTCTAATAGACATTTTAGTGTGTAAAATCCTGATTATTACTTCTTTTTAAAATTCACTTAAAAACCCAGTACTCCAGAAACCAGTGATAGCAACACAATGATAATGTTGCTTCCTCCTGCTTTTTTCACTGTTGAGGCCCAGAAGGTACTTTGAGGTAACAGTTTTGGTTCTTTGTGGGCTACGCCATCAGCCTCGCACAGAATTATATTGCTGCTGTTCCTGTTTTTCTGGAAATGTAATATATAAATAGTACTAGAGTAACAGATGTCTGATACTTGCCTGTATGTGCAAACATACAAGCTGGTATAATGACAGATCTGTGTGTGCACATGTATAAACAATTAACAAGATTTTCTGAGGCTTTTACCACATATTTGGAAATCATGCCTGAGTACTTGAATGCCCACGTTCAGGGAGCAAGGCAAAGGTGTACCCTGCATTGCTCATAACCTCAGGCTGTCACTGTTATGGCAATGATATTACTGAATATAGAAATTAACTTTAGATGGCTTGATATGAGAGCCTGGAATGTCTGTGAACAAATAGTATATGTACAATATACTTGAACAAGTGTTATTGTTGTTTTAATAACTGTTTTCATGTTTCTATTGTTACCCTGGAAAAATCATAATAAATTAAAAAATGATGAAACAAAATCTATGAATAGTGTATGGAAGACAGATTGTATAATTTATTTGTTGTGTCTGTTTGTTTGCACCTAATCAAGTTTATCTGTTCAGCAACACTGATGTTGTTCTGAATAATTGCAGGAGGAATTCACATTTGGAAGTGATAGTATATTTGCATTTGTTTTTAGCATTTGTTTTAAAAAGCAAAGCAACTCTTTTGAATTTAATAACCTTTTTCATTCTTAGATATTGTCCTTACCTGCCACTTAATGGATGAAATAAATTTGTGTGATTTAAAATTCTCTTAAACTGTGATGTATTTGTTTTAATAATTTTATTTCAATTTTTGTTTCTTTTTTCAACATTTTTCAAAGTCTTTTGTTTTCAACATTGTTTAAGTTTTCTTCTCTTTGTAAATTGTACTTGTGTCTAGGGCTATAAGGGGAATGACCTGAATCTGTATCCTGTGCTTCAGCAATCATACTGGAATAACTAAGTTAGCTTGTCTAGATGAGGCCTATTCACTTAGGGAAAGTAGAACCACATCTATCTGCAAATGAATGTAAACCAAAGCAGAAGGGTAAACAGCACAGTAACAAATTATTCCCCGTCTTTGATTTGTGGCATATGTTCTAAAAGGTGTGGTTCCTTGCAGACATTAAGCGCCAGTATTCTCGTTATTATTTTTTATTTTGTTATCCAGTAATGTCATTTTGAAGGAATCTTTTGATCAATCGTACTAGTGCATACATAAAATATGTACATTCTATTTCCACCAACAAACTTTCTGGGAGCTGTAATTTTTTGATGTGTATGTATAGCACAACATTCTCCGAGAAATATAATCTTTGATTAGTGGAAAAAAAAGCATATGGATTATCAGATGCTTTTCTTATTCATCAAGGTTTAGGAAATAGGGCCATGCTCTTGATTTCCTGAGGTTACATTCAGCAATTTTGACTGAGGGAGAGCAGAGATGGTGAATGGGCTTTGAGAAGAGTGTAATTCAATGAACTGGTCATTCCAGACCGTGCTGTAAGTTAAAACAGTGGTTTCTGCATTTGGTTTTGTTCATTTGCGGCCAAGCAAACTCTTAAGGGTTTTAAATGAAAATACAGATTTTGGTTGGGTTTTTTTTGTTTTTGGTTCTTTGGGTTTTTTTGTTTTTTGTTTTTTTTTTTGTTAAAGCAAATGGAAGTCTGCTGATAATGGACTTCCTTTTTCAGCCTTCACAGATAACAGGTTTTCATGGGTCAAGCTTCAGTAAACACTTGGTTAGTACCTCTAGGGACCCCTTGTGACCACCCAAGTGTAGGCTCAGCTGTGTGGCCACAAGGCATTGCATTTCAACAACTTCTTGTCCCCATTCAAATCTGTGAACCAGGACCTCTGAGGAATGGGCAGAAGGAAACATTGAGAAGTTACTGTTACTTGATCTGCCCCGAGTGGCAACTCCTCTACTTGGTATTTATGAGAATTTTCAGCCTTTGGACAACTAAATCCACTTCCATTCCCATTGCAAGGCTGGAAGGAGCACCAGGAAAACAGCCAGGGGACTTCCTCATCAGTATAGATCAGGCTACACTTTATTCTAGTGTGTGAGTGCAGCTTGTATAGACACGTATCTGAAGTAGTTTTATATTATCTGTCTTTGTACTGCTGACAGTGTAGCTGTGGAACTGTATCACAGACTGCAAAACCCATCTGAGAACTGAGGAACCATTTGGGTGATTAGCCCAGGCTGACACCCTCTTTGTGATATTTATGCTGAAACAACTGTGAGGTTGATCAAAGACCCGTCTAGCCCAGTATCCTCTCTCTGACAATGGCCAGGAGGGAAAAGTACAGGAACAAGGTAAGCACATTAAGTTAACTTTTCCACGTTATTCAACCACCCGACAGCAGTTTGTTGCTTAGAGGCTTCCAAAGACAGAGGTGGTCTTAGTGGATTATTTTCTTTTCTCCTCATAGATTTCTCTAATCTCTTACTCAACTCATGTCACGTTCTGGCATTCAGCGCATCCTGTGCCAATGAGTTGTACGGTTTCCCTATGTGCTGTAAGGAAAATTACTTCTTCTTACTGATTTTGCATTGCCTGCCTTATAATTTAAGTTGATGCCCCCTGTTCTTGCACGAGAAGCATAGGAGAGTGAAGAATCATTCCTTAGTTACCTTCCTTAGGCCAGTCACGATTCTGGGCTCTGTAAAAAAACCCTTTTCATCACCTCATCATCTTTCTTCAATGCTGAAAAGTTTTCGCTTATTTAGTAATTCCTGATATGGAAATTGTTCCATTCCTTCTTGCCATTTTATGTTCCTTTTGTTCCCTTGTTATTTGAGCTGCTCAGGTAGCTTGAGGACCTATGTAATTAAAGGTGGGGAGTTCTTGGATGCATTTGGTAGTCCTTGCTAAACTCATACTTCTGCAACTGATGCTGTTGTTAATACTCAAGTTAATTAGTTTACAATCAGCCTGGGAATTTATACTTTAGTTTCAGTCTCATGGTGGCATTTTAGTAGGTAAAGCACTCAATAAGTAATACTCCCAGAACTGCTAATGAGGTGAAAGTCAAGTGTGAACAACTAGTTTGACGAGGGAGAAGAGGAAACATAGAGAGGAAAAATATTTTTTTGTCAGAATATGTAGGGTTTTGTGTATGCGTATACACAAATAAAAATGCAGGTGTTGAAGTAATGTGGTAGAAATTAGCAGTGGAAAATATCTTTGTTGAATAGCTTTGAAGAGATGGTGATTCTTTTGCAGCAGATGGCTGCTGAACAGGTGTGCTGGCTCAACTTACACCATTTTAATGATAATGTTTCCCTCCTTAGGTCTTGAACTATCAGGTACTAAAGGTTTGATCCTAACAGTGCTAATCAAACCAGATTGTGCTTTTCTCTGTAATTCCACTTTGGGTTTCTGAATTAATTATATTGTCTGAATCAGAGAGGAAAACAGTGGGGAAAAAAATGGCCAACTCAATTTCCATTGCCTCGGTTCGCTACTGAAAACAGCTTGTGGATTATAGCAAGGGGAAATGTTTATTGCTGATCAGCTTACTCTATATGGGGAGCTCTTGTACTAAAATGAATTATAAAATCAAGGTATAGAAGCATCCTAATTCGACTAGCCAAAAGAAAAAAAAAAGTAAAGCTTTTTATTTGTACTGTGCTGGTGTTTTTGCCATTTATGATTTAGAGTTAAACCGAAGTTGCACATACTTCTCTGTCTTTGCTAATCAGAATTTTGATTCATTTTCTTTGGAAACTTCATTGCATGCAACAATTTCATTTTATGAGACTGTTGAACATCTCCATAAACCAGCATTTTTCAAACTGTAGTTCAATGGTAGCTGCGTAGAGATGCCAGAAAACTGATCAGAATCAATGATCTCTTGTAAAATGTTACCTCACATTGCTGTCAACTAAATTGAACATCCTTGCTAACTATATCCATCTTTGCAACATCTTTTTTTATTGTCACATGTATTTTTTCAGGGATGATGCTATGCATTTAAAACTTTTAATTAGAGATCTAGTACATGTTAGTAAATCATTGCAAAGCAAATCAGCCAGCCACTGCTTTGGATTCCACCTTATTCTGGATCTCTTTGGTGTAACAGCACTGTTCATCTGTCAGGTCACACTGCCAAGTGAATATTTGGTACCCTGCAGCTTGTACCCAATATGATTTAATTCATATAATGTCCTTCAGGAACCAAGTTTCTTCTTACTCGATTTCAAGCAGTTCAGTGGTTGCATTTGACTGCAATAAAAAAAAAAAAACGCCAAAGACCAAAAAAGCCTACAATAATTTATTTTTAATGGGGCTTTTCATACAGTGCAACTTTTTATGCAGAACCTGCCACTGTCATACCTAAAGTGTAGCCACTATGGTTTCATTTTACAAAAAGAAATAGGATTCTTGTCTGAGAAGATTTTTGGAAATCATGTTTTGAATTTATGTGAAATTCTTAATATAATAAAATCTGCAGTCTAGAATTTTTCATTGTGGAAACTTGCCTTGCTCTGAAATCAATGATGACCTTATTGCTTTATACCAACAGAGGTTCTGATCCAACACAAAATAAAAGCTAAAGCCCTTACGTTGCTATACACCTATTATAGATGAGGAACAAGTGGTGCTTCATGTGAAGTATTTTGCTGGGAGTTACTCGCTCAGACAGTAGTTAAACTGGACATATGTCTCAGAATAGTCCTTTCTCTTTTTTATTACATTTTGATTGATATTCTGTAGACTTTTTTTTTATATTGGTAAAGGGCAGCATCATAGTGCTGTGATATGTACTTCTGCTTTGATCACATGAAAATATGCTTCACACCTGTCAGATCCAATTAACCCAGCTGCTACCCTAAATCACAAGTTGTACGCAGAAAAGACATGGGAGAGGAGGGTATTGGCACGAGGGAGTGATAGAGAGGATAGTCACTAGAAACTGAAGAACTAGAGTAGCGGATTTGGTGATGAGTAATTGTGGAGCTGGAGAGTGAAGAAGTAATGCTGAGTGAAGGATGTGGGAGTGGTGGTCAGTGGGAAGACTGAGGAAGTGGCAGGTTTCTGGGAGGATGTGGGCAGTGCAGTCCAAGCTCCCTGTCCCTCTACCAGCTCTGCCTTTCTATTGCTCACCAGCAACAGGGAACAGCAGTGGCAGAGGAGAGCTCTTCTGACTTGGCTCCTGCTGCTTTTTTCCCTACAATTAACCTAGAAGGTGAAGACATGTGAAGGAGAACATGTAGCTGCAAAGGAGGGCTGGGAGGCGAGGGACACAGCAGCAGCCCCGTGTTGCCCTGTCTTTCTTCTGAGCTCTACCCTTGCACCTTGCTCTGGGAACTAGTGCATTGTAACTTAAATTGCTTGAGCAATGTGCATAAGAATATGGTTGCCATGTCAGTGTTTATGGGTTTATTGCAACTTCCCCAACTAAATATTAGCAATGAGTAAATCTAGTAAAAAATAATGTGTTGGTTAGATTGCCTGTACTTAACTTTTATCACATGTATGTTGAGAAAGAGAAGTTCATTTCCTAACTTATTTGGAGATAGATTGTGTGGCCATAGAGCTAAAGAAAATACATTGACTTTGCAGTCTGCCTAAATAACCCTATACTTGCCTTTGCATATCTGTAAAACACGGTTGTATTCACTCTGCTGAAATCTGCATATGAATGTGCAGCTTTATTAAAAGATTTAAAAAATAGTGCTACATGCCCATTTTTCTCATTAGAAAAGTTAAAGAATCTTTCTTTTTCTTCTGTATTTGTGATTGGTAATGTTCATAGCTTTATGCTAACCATTCAAACCAATATAGCAATTAAAACATGGTTTAATTATAAGCTCAGGTACATTGGATAGTGAAACATCCTGTAGTAATTAAAATGTAAGTATAACACACATTTTTTTGTTTCTCTTTGTTATCATTAATTTAACAAATTTCTCATTGAAATTCTATTGTTCAATAGTATAATACTAAAATCACAGTGATAATACAGTAGGCATACATGATGTTATTTGACATAATTGTAGGAAAATCAATTGAAGCAAACGTTCTTCTTGTCTTCATAGTGTAGAGAAATGGATTTATGTTTCTATGTATCATTCTCAGGTTTGGAGATGGCTATTCTGTCAAGATTTGGCTTAGTAAAGAAATGAGCTTTCAAAGAATGATTTTGGACTGTCTACAACTGCATTTTCCTGGAACGCAGTTTAATGTACAGCTAAAACTCCTCATCATAGTATTTGTTCTATGGCAGGATTAAGTATGGGCTGGTAAGAACCACGTAGACATTTTTGGATATATTGACTTTTGGGGAAGAGTATGTATGAGCATCCCTTTTATTTTCCTATTAAGCAATTCTTAAGAATCTGATTTGTGATATTGGTTAAATCAACTCCAAACAGTCATTTAAGCAATGTAAGCCCTTTCTCTGAATGTGTCCTGCTTTCAGCTGGGATAGAGTTGATTGTCTTCCCAGTAGCTGGTACAGTGCTATGTTTTGAGTTCAGTATGAGAAGGATGTTGATAACACACTGATGTTTTCAGTTGTTGCTAAGTAGTGTTTAGTCTAAAGTCAAGGATTTTTCAGCTTCTCATGCCCAGCCAGCAAGAAAGCTGGAGGGGCACAAGGAGTTGGCACAGGACACAGCCAGGGCAGCTGACCCAAAGTGGCCAATGGGGTATTCCACACCATGTGACATCACGCCCAGTATATAAACTGGGGGAAGGGGGGGCGGGAGAATCGCTGCTCGAGGACTAACTGGGCATCGATCAGTGGGTGATGAGCAATTGCACTGTGCATAATTTGTACGTTCCAATCCTTTTATTGCTACTGTTGTCATTTTATTAGAGTTATCATTATCATTATTAGTTTCTTCTTTTCTGTTCTATTAAACTGTTCTTACCTCATCCTGTGAGTTTTACTTCTTTTCCCAATTCTCTCCCTCATCCCACTGGGTGGAGGGGGATTGAGTGAGCAGCTGCGTGGTGCTTAGTTGCTGGCTGGGGTTAAACCACGACAGAGTGAAAATTTCCTTTTGCTTTTATTGTTGATGAAGTTGAACTTGCCTTTGTGTTCACCCGAAGTAGGAGTGCAGTGTAGTCTCTGACAGTATTTGCTTTGATTGCTTTCAGATAAGGTCCAGAGATAAGTCTCAGTCTTTACTGAGATTCTTTTGATACGAAGCCTTACAAAAACTTATGGTTATTACATTCCAAGAAAACCTCTCAAAGGCCTTTAATTTTTTTTTTTGTTTTACTTTATCAGTGTTTATGAAAAGAATCATGTAAATACCTTAGTTATGAACCTGTCTGTGTATGTGTTAAGTGTGTGTGTGCTCAGCCTTTCCCAGACTGCATTGTAACAGCACTAGTCTGTTGGATTAAAAACCTATAACATAAGATTATCCTACATTTTATATCTTTTATGAGATTAACAAAATGTCATCTCAGAACATGCACAAAATGCGTGCTCTGAGTACGAACATTTCTTTGTGCTACCAATGTAGACAAAATATATTCTTGTTTAAAACCTCGTATTTTCCATGTTAATCTGCCATGTGATCCTACTGAAGCTAGACTGGTTATAAGAAAGTGTAACTTCATCATAACATGCATTCGTTTTTATCTGTTTTCATAATTTTTGCTTGTTTTAAGGTACAGCATCTTAACCTGCTCGAGTACCAGTCCCACAAAGTTGGGTGCTTAGCAGAGCTCTTCAGAGTCCTAGAGAATCACAGAGTTTTTCTACAAACTAAACACTACCCCATTAGCCAAACCACATTAGAGCAGGTATTTTTTTCTTTTTTTTTCCTAATTTTTCTCCTTTTTTTCTACTCCCCACCCCCCCCCCTTTTTGTCTAAACATGCTGTGTATTGTAATTATTGATGTAGTGGAATACTGTATCATTTGCTGGATTATCCAAATGTATGCGATAAACCAGCAGTTCCAGGCCATTTCACGTCTACACAGTAATTTCATGAATGCTACTGCTTTTACGCTGAAGGTGAGCACAGAAAAGCATCACCATAAGGCACATATTTGTATTGTGCACAAGCATAATCAGTGCTTAGATGCATCTATATCTGTGCGGGATGAGAAGGTAGGACTGTGAACTGCCATCTCCACAGTCCAGAAGTTGGGATCTTACCAATGTCCTTGAAAAGGCTGAACCAGTCTCTGTGAATTCCAGTAAACCATAGACTTACAGGACATTTTCCTTTGAGAGTTTTCTTTTGCAATGAGTATCATGCTGCACATTAGGGAACAGTAGAAATGCACAAGCAGGCAGAAGAGATCTCAGTACCAAAGGCTGTGAAATCCTATTTGGGCAAAAGGAAGAACAAACTGATGGCAAGGATGGGATTTCTGAGTGGTTGTGATGTGTTACACCATCTTTATATGCAACTTCTTGTTATGTATTCTACAAACTGAGAGTCGCATCTAGTCAAAATATTAATTTTCTATGATAGATGGTGTGAACTTACTCCTTTTTCCCATGTGCAAATCATTAATGAAGTATTCTGATCTGTAGTGATCTATTAACTGCTTGTAAATGGTCTATTCACTGAATGGCCAGATGTAATGTAATTTCAGCCTGTTGATTGTTCAGGCATTGTTCACTCAAGTTTACTTCCTCTCTATTATTCATGGTAATTAATCACCTCAGTCACCTACCATTCTTTCCTCTCCCTGACTAGCTGAGCATCAGTTTTAAAGAGGAGAATTGTTCTGCTGAATAACAAACATCCTTATAACGCATCCTAAGTTTGTCTGCATATGAATATGATCATTTGAATCAAGAATAGCCATCTTTCCCTTTACATTCCTTGCTGTCAAATAGTTGTGTGATTAAAAAGCAAACAAGCCTTTCTGTAGTAAGATCTGTTAAAAAAAAAAATCAAGGAGACACATTAGTTGTTGAATCATCACTCTGCAATGTTCAGAAGTATAATTTCACCTTGAAATATCTGGACCCTCATCTGTGATGGTTATTGGTGGAAACAGCAGGCTAAAGTTCCTGAAGTGTGTCATTTCAAAGCAAATTAAAACAATTGTTTCCCACTAACTTGTGCAGCAGTAAAATATAATTTTCAGACATAAGTTAGTAACTCATTTTACCATTATTTTTATAATTCATCAACCATTGTGTTAGCTGGAGAGGTGAAGAGGGATTATTTCTAGAATTTACAAAACATATCTCTAGAGGGTTTCCCTCAACATAAACTATTAAATTTTGTGTCACAAATGCTTAGGAAAGCAACTGAAAAATATCATCAGCTATTGATACCGAAATTCATGGCCTGTAAAGAAATACTCTTTAACCGTTGTTTTGGAGTTTTAGAAAGCAGGCGTTCTTTATTGCAGGTGCTGGATGCACGGGGGATAATTCCACCTAGTGTGCATACCACAGCTTCAGCACAAACAGGTTATATAGAGTGATGTAATTACATATTAATCAGATTAGTATACATATACATAAAAATTATTCTAACTGATTATCATAGTACTGCTTACATCCGATCACGCGCAATGAAGAATTCATCTGAGTTGAAGGGCTGCTTTTACGACCACTGACCCATTTGAGATTCTGTTGGCTGTCCTTGAAGTCTTTGTTCTTGTCATTGTTCTTTGATCTTGAAGCTTAATGCAATTTCAATCACACGTGGTCAATTTCAATATTATTCTTATCTAATGTACAGGAAAATCCAGTCATAAGAGCAAAGAATTGTAAAACTTATAACTACCTCTACTAGTTAATTACTTGGCTACACTTTTGTCTACTATTTCAATCATAGTGTTAGTATAAGATTTCTAATAGTTATTTACTAAATCTCACTTTTACAGTCATCTAGCAGCAAACCAGTTTTTCACAGCTGGTACAAAATATTAAAACCATAAAAATATTTAGACATACCATACAGAATGTATGGACATATGCTATCATTATGTCTCCAAAGTTTCAGTTCAAGTAATGTTAAAGTATTACTTTTTTTCATGTCTTACAGGTATTCATAAATTTTGCTATACAACAGCAAGGAGTCTCACATTTTTCACAAGAATCCCCTGTTGTTCATCGTGACCACCTGCCAGTCTAGGCTCAGAATAGGATACAGCATATATTCAGCTGCATATATGTGTGTGTATGTTTGTGTATATATACATGCATTTTACATGCAATAACTTTTCAGCTGTTAAGAATTTGTGTATAAGAAACAAATAGTAGAGGCAGAGGTCAGTTTGCATTTGTAGGCCAGAAGGAATGCTATCAATTCTCAGTAAAACAAGAAACTAGTTACATGCAGATCAAAAATCTGCCAAAAAGTAATATTTTTTAATTAACTGGAATTTTATAATATAAACGGCCTATTAATGCAGCTTTGTGAGGGGGGAAAAAAAAGGAAAAAAAGGCTGATGTGAAATGTCACAGTGTATAGCAGATTTTTTTTTTGGTGGTGGCTCTACAGTCATTTGACTACATTAATCTCTTTCATGCACACTTACTATCTGATTTTTACATGACAAGGCAAGAAAATCCCATGGAATTGTAGCAATAGCTAGGCTATCACCCAGTATTTGTATTTAATAGCACAAATTGAGAGCCTTTTGACTTCCATATTAATTCAGTTCTGTGTTGTGACAAGCTAAATTAGCCTTTTTATTGTATAAAGGATGGCCTATATTCCATCAGGTTTTATGTTAAAGAGGTTAATAGTGTACTAGTCTGCTTCCTAGTTTTCTTAAGTAAATTTAACAATGTTCTATAGATCATGCTTGACAATGAGTTTTCCCTTATGCCTGCAGGTTACTGCTGCAGGCATTCTCGAGTATCTTTTTAATGACCTATTGCTTTTTTCTCATCTTTTTGTTTGTTTGGGTTGGGTTTTTTTTCCCAAAAAGAATGTCAAAATGCTGTTTAATGGGCATGTTAAAAGAAAATAAGATAAGCTTTCAGACATTGATCAATAAACTTTTCAATAAATATATATTATGATGCTAGATACTTCAGACAAGGCCATGCCACAACCTTCAGCCTATACATGCGTAAAAGAAGTGAACATTTAATGAATAAAAACTCTTTGTGTATTCCAAACTCTTTGTGTATTCCAAAACAAGTCTTTGGTGCTCCTATGAAAAGTAGCTGATGCAACTTTTATTGGGCTATGTTGACTGATAGCTGAGATTGTAGAACCAGTGACTTAGAAGTGGATTGCTGCAATATATTTCTGGGGTGGGCAGAGGAGGGGGAAGTGTACTTTGAGATGGAAGAATTTGATTTTAAATGGACATTTTTTCAGTGCTGCTGCTCTAATTCCCTGCTGTATGATGATGGAATACTAAAAAATATGTATCTGTGTTTCAGGCTTTGCAAGCTGACTCAGAAGACTGTTTATTGAGGCTTGATTTGTTGGTATGGTTTTGGCCCACTATGCTTTTTTAAAGTCAGAATTCAAGTTACCTATTTCTGTAAAGGTGAAGTTAAATCCTGGAAAAATTTTAAAAAATGTGAAGATTTACAGACTTAGTCTGCATGTACATATGGATCAGAGTGAGCTTATGAAGCTGCTTTATCATTAGAATGGTTTGGTATATACAGTCTGCTACATAATATCAGAACTCTGCCGTGCTCCTCAAGAGCCGAAGCACATTAAAGCCCAACAGTCACCATCCTGGTAGAAACGCCATGGCGCAATGGGATGGCCATGTTTGAGGTGAAACCAGTCATCTTTAATTTCTGCACGAGGCTGTGAGTGGAAAGTTTCTAAGGTCCCCAGTCAGAATTAAAAAAAGGTCAATCTTACAAAGCAGAGTGTGAAAGAAGTAATGGAGGTAAAAGAAAAAGAAGGCAGATGCAGGAAATTTTGGGCAGAAACAGGTGTATGCTATCATAAAAGTGTCCTGCTTAATTTCAGGATCTTAGGGTGGAGGAAACTGAATTTACAAGGCACAGCCAAGCATCTTGGAGTTATAGTCTGAAACCAATTGTCCTGGGTTCAGCTGGGATGGAGTTAATTTTCACAGGAAGCTGGGAGGGGGCACAGCCAGGTCAGCTGACCTGAACTAGCCAAGGGGATATTCCATATCATGTGATGTTATGCTTAGTATATAACTGGGGAGTGGGCTGGGGGGGGTCCGTGTTGTATCGCAGCAGGGGAAGTGGTAGAGCGTCAGGTTCCAGGTGGTGAGCAATTGCATTGCACATTACTTGTTTTGTATATTCCTTTTCTAGTACTGTTGTTATTATTGTAATTTCTCTCCTTGTGTTGTCCTGGTAAACTGTCCTTATCTCAACCCATGAGGTTATACCTTTTTTTTTTTTCTTCTCTCCTTTCTGATTCTCCTTGCCATCCCACCGGAGGGGGCAGGGAGGAGGGAGCGAGCGGCCTCGTGGTGCTTTGTTACCAACTAGGGTTAAACCACGATGCCACTCAACAGGAGAACATTTCTGGAGCTCTTGCTCAGATGAAAAAAATAGAAGGGAATGTATGGCAAGAACATATGCACAGGGCTTTTTTTTTTTTTTTTTTTTTTTCAGTTGGTATGTCTAGATCTGTAAATTGCTGACATTAGGATTGACTGGCTTGCTTTGGTTTTTGTTTTGTTTTTATAAACTAATATCTCTCAACCATCACAAGTCCTTAAAAATAAAAAAAAAGAAACTTACACAAGGAAATTTAGAGGATGGATTTGGGAAAGGAGATGGTGCCAGTTCCTGGCGTATAAGGCAGTTGAGCCAAAAGGTCCCATTTTTATGAAACTGTGACAAGAGTGCCTATTCCGGCTTGGGAAGTGTGCCAGGGAGTTGAATTAATAAAACAGTACTGCAGCTTGCTTAGGCCGAGGGAAGCATAAAAGCATACAAGACTCATTGTGGTAAGACTGAAAAATTTTAGCCTAGCTGAATGCTTAGATATGGGAGCTTTTTCAAGGTTGGGCTGTGTAACACTAATTAAATGTAATTTTTTCTTATTAAAATGTGAAAGATTATATTAGTTTAATAGATGAATACAGAAAATAAGGTTTACTTCAGATTGATGGTTGACTAAATTCAGTTAACAGTGTTTCTCTTTTTTAAAATTGCTTCATATGCATCTCAGGAGACCCAATTTAATTCAGGTAAGTAGCAAACAATGTCTGTCTACCAATCCTTTATGGCTGAAGAAGGTCAAAATCTAATTGAGTTCCAGTGTACTGGGTTCTGTCTCAGAGGATATGTTCCCTCTCCATGACTTGCTGCATTCCTGAAGTATGTAAGTTTCAAGAAAAGTCTTTTGAAGATATGTCAGGTTTTTTATTTAATTTTTTAAAAAACCAAATTCCTAAACTAGGAGTCTGGACAGAAGAGGTCATTTATATGTTAGTGATGAATGAATCCTTGAATTCATAAATCACGCAGAAATATCTCTTCTTGTAACACCTCTGGATTTTGAACCAAAGACAGCTGAGGATTTTAAACAATAACTTCTCATGTGAGATTTTTGTTAGGAAAGCTTCATGTTATTTCAGCTGGGAATTTCTCTGACTATGAAAGTGTGCCCTTCACCCTGAATGATAAACTAGAATTAATCTCAAAATTAGAAAATCAACTGAATCTGAAATGCTCAACACTGAAATTGGGGAGATGATTTTCATACTTTTAAAGGACTATTCCACTGTCTTAAGTCAAAAGTAGGGCTTCTGTCAACCGTAGAGCAGATTGCTTCAGGCCCTAAATTAATTTTCATACAACTATGGAATGAGGTGGGCCAAAATAAACTGTTGGACTGAATCAAAGTACCACAAATTCAGTGGAGGTGGAGGGGCAGTGGTAGTAGTGGACAGGATGGTGAAAGTCTTGAATTGTTATTTTGAATCCAGCTACATGTTAAATTTCCATATAGATTTTTGTCCTGAAAAGAACGAATTTACTTCTCTAGTTTGGTTCAGTCATGACCGAAGATGATAAATTTACCCCAGGGTAGTGGAAGATGTGTAATGTGATTTCCAGCAGAGAAATTGGATGCCTTTTGATCTTGTTTGTCCTTGTGAAATTTGAATCACTGGGGTCTGAAATCTCATAAATTAGGGAGTTTAATCTGGCTCTTGCTGGAACTGTTCAACTCCTAGATCAGTCTAAACCCAATTTAGGTAAGAATATTGCTTTCCTGGTCTTTTCCTAGTAAGTAGTAAGGCCAGCACTTTCTTTGATTCAGTTTAATATGATTTAATCTTTTTATGTCACCACTTTCAATTTTTCTTTCTAAAGAATAGGGAGATCAAAGCTAGCAATGCAAAGATCTTGCTTTATGTGATTGAGAGCTGACTAGGTCGGATGGCTTCCCTGAGACCTACAACAACTGAAAAGAAAATGCTTTCTGAGTTGCATGTTAGATACTTACATTACAAATAAAACTGATGCTGCAAGTGTAATGAAGGTGGGCAGCAGGTATGAAGCAGAAATTGCAGCAATCTTATTCTTGCACAGAAAGCAACAGTCTGCTGCTATCAACAGGCAAGGTACTGCTGAATGTTTTAATGGATGAATTCTCCATGCTGAATAATGATATGGATCACTGAAAGAAATCAAAGCGTTTTTCTTCTTTATTAGATTTTTGTATCACAGTGAATACAGTTCCAGCAGTGACCTCATGCCTATTGATAAACAGAAATACATGTTGGGGTAAATTCTGGCTCCTTTCACGGTGGCTCTGTAAAAGCCATAATTGGAGACATCTGCACTGCAGAAATGTATGCACGTCTTTAGCTTAGGCCGATCAAATCACCGAGGTTCATATCTGCTTTCCCACAAAGTACAAATGGAGAAAAAGGAAATATAAGGTACATAAGAAAATGATTAAGTCAATAGGTGAGAGTTCCATGTGCAACTAATTTATTCCAGCTATAGGACACCATACATGCATGTTTTTGCTGCCTGATAGGCTGCTGGTGCATGGCATGGACAATTTAAAGAAGTGCCGTGGGATTCAGCTGACTATGAGGTGCCCAGCAGGGAAAGAACAGGATCCTCTAACATGCTGCAGTATAAGGTAAGATCAAAGAGGAGTCCTTCCACCCTCATATTGAGGCAATAGATACTAGCTTATAATTAGGTGTAATGCATATAATTCAAGAGAATTACCAGAAACACTTTTTCCTTTAACTTGTGCTGAAATAGAGAATTGCAAACTTTATTCCATATAGTGTTTTGACACCACTCTTAATGCCTGATCTATGTACCTTACTATATGCAATAACCAGAGCCCCCCAAAACCTCAACTCTCCCCTCAGACTTAAATCTTTTGGAACTTGATTCAACTTTTACAAAATGTGAAAGTCTGTGTTTTTTTCTTTTTTCTTTAATTTTATTTGGAGCTGGTTCTAAGACCTTAATAGTTAGAGCTGAGAACTTGAGTGAACGAGTGTGTGACATCTATTCTGAATCAAGTGGAATATGCATGTAATGATCTAGCTGAGGAGTCGTAGTCATCTGGTACTTTCTAGCTAATGATAATTGTTTAATAAGAAGAACCTGAAACTGTTTTCTTAGAAGTCTGTTATTATGAGTAATTCTGTTAGCAATGTGTGAATCCCAATTAGGTTGAATCTAGATAACGGAGTATTCTCAGTATATAAAAGGTAAGACTCAAGGTCATACACAACATCTTGAAGTGTTGTTTTGTTGTGGGGTTTTTTTCCCCTTCCAAAAGTGGCACTAATGATTAGAATTGGCACTTGTCAGTGGCCAACTAGTCACTGAAAATGCTTATTGATGGCTGTTGCGGTTTAACCACAGCCAGCAACTATGCACCATGCAGCTGCTCACTCACTTGTCCCCCCACCCAGTGGGACAGGAGAGAGACTCAAGGGGGAAGAAAAAAGTAAAACTCATGGGCTGAGATAAGAACACTTTACTAGAATGGAAAGGAAGAAAATAATAATGATAATAACAACAATAATAAAATTACAATAATAATAAAAAAAGAATTGGAATTTACAAAATGAGTGATGCACAATGCCATTGCTCACCAGTCGCCAACCAATGTCCAGTTAGTTCCCAAGCCACCCACCCCAGGCCAACTCCCCCCAGTTTATAGACTGGGACATGACGTCACATGGTATGGAATACCCCATTCGGCCAGTTGGGGTCAGCTGCCCTGGCTGCGTCACCTCCCAATTCCTTGTGCCCCTCCAGCCTTCTTGCTGGCTGGGCATGAGGACCTGAAAAATCCTTCACTTGGTATAAACACTACTTAGCAACAACTGAAAACATCAGTGTGTTATCAACATTCTTCTCATACTGAATCCAAACCATAACACTATACCAGCTACTAGAAAGAAAATTAACTCTATCCCAGCTGAAACCAGGACACTGGCCCAGAGCTGAGACTGTTTACGTGCTGGTCATTGAGACAACCCTACACTCCTGTTTTAGTAGTCTCTTTTTTACTAACTGCATGTTTTAGATGAACTGCTAGTAAAAGTTAATGCACTGAATTATATCGTATTTTCAAGTCCTTGCAAGCTGTGCAATTAGAACTAGATTTTCTAGATGTTCTGCAATTAGGTAACATAGAGGAATTTAAGTATTTCAATATATAAAATGTTCTAAAGTAAATTTTAAAAACAGTATTCACAGAAATGTGTTAACAAAGCTATGAGTAATTGTGTGTATATGCTATATAGACTTCTACCTTAAATCTAAGTGCAAATAGTCCAGTCCATAATTACATATTTCTAATTGTGAAAAGGATAGATTTAACTTTATCTGACAATTATCCAAGCTGTTTTCATTATTCATGCTAACTGTAAGAAAAAACATTACTATTTCCATCTTCAAATTTTCAAAACAAGAATTCTGACAGTTAAATTTGATTTATAATATGATATTGTTTGTTAATTTGAAGTTGGGCTTGTCCCAATGCCAGGCTAAATAATGATCAAAATAGTACAGGAACTCTGTGATTGTTGAAGGATGGAAGGAGCAGAGGAGTGCTGTCCTATGCGTATGTAATCTTGAGCCCCGTGGTCCCTTTATATTATGAGGACTGCAAAACAACTTATAACGAGTACTATCCAAAAAGTTTAGTTAGAAATATACATTATTGCAAGACTTTCTAGCACCTAGATGATAAGTGCTATAAAACAGTTGTTTTGATTTTTTTTCATCCATTTTTTGCTTTTAGAGGAAACCAACAGACTAGCCCGAAGAAAATTGATCTCTTTTCCCTGCTATGAACTCTTTATTGGAAATACAGATATCACTTCGTAGCAGAGCTTTGAGTATCACAGTTAAACAAGTAAAAATCTTCCAAAGTTATTTTCAGATCCAATGCAACCATATACTAACAATGCCCTACAGATCTATTTTTTTTAATTCCTTCATATCTACTCTTTTATTGTGCCAAAGAAGCAAGTGTTAGTTGGATCAAATGGGGAAGGTGATTGGAGACATTTTATGCAACAGTGTATTCTGATACCAAGCAAATTGTAGTAGATACAATTGGACAATGAAAACTGCAGTCCAGTTGCCTGATGTGTCCTGAAGGCATGACAGTCCATGATTTCAAAAACTTTCAGTATAAATAGTAAAAATAGTTTTACAAAACAAGAAAGTAAGAATGACTAAATCACTTGTCTGAGGTTGCAAAGGAGGGTAGTGGCAAAATTGGGAAAATACCCCCCCCCCCTTTTTTTTTTCCAAGATTATACAGTCTTGTTATTGAGTTTAGAGAAAGCCAGTTCACCTGAGTATCTGGATTTTTTCAGTCCATTGGTCACATAAGACAGGTTTCACTGTATTTAGGGCTAAATAGAGAAAGACTGTGTAGCTCAGTGGATTTGAAAAAGAGACACAGTGTCTTATCCATTGTTCAGTTCTTTAAACCTAGTCCATGTATATAGCCAGACTGAAAGAGAGACAGTAGGAGAGGAAAGAGGAATGAAGTAAAGAAGGAGTGAAAGAAAAAGGTTTTCTGAGACAGAATTTGTATTGCTGTAAAATTGGAGGAAGGTTGGAGGTAGCCTGCCAGTGGTGATGTCTTTCTCAGAGCCAGAGAAATAAGAGAGAGGTCATGTAAAATATTTTGGGGAGGGAAGGACAGGACTTCCGTAAGATAACAAAGAAAAATCTTTAATGCCAGTGGAAAAGAAACCTGATATAATACAATATTCTTCTCCTTGTTAATGTCTATGAACACTGCTAGGCCAAGTTTATTTCCATTTGGAGGGCCATTTACTATATATCAACTTGGCTGGTATTGTGTTGATCCCCTACAATCCTGCTCGTTTCTAAGGCCTTTGGGTTTTTTGTTTGATTTTTAATATCCTGTTGCCCAATAGAAAGTATGGGATGAAACACTGACACATCAGGATGGCAGAGTTCTGTATTCCCAGGTAAATGTGAAGCAATAGAGAATCAGGACCTGGCCTTTGGTGGGAATCAAGCTACTTCAGCATCCCATAGAGCTTGACCCAATGTATTCATTACTATTTCTTGTGCTGCTTTTTGTTGCCAGAGACATCCCTGTGAAGAATAAGAGTTAATTTCTGTTTTCTCAAGAAATTAATTTACTGCATTCCCATAACAGTTCAGTCAGAACTTGGCAAGACTTTAGCAAAATAGCTTATCTTGCCTGTTGTTCCACAAACTGGGAGTTGGTTCAAACCTTCAAGCAGGCAGAATGAAAAAAAAAAAAAAATGCCCACACTTTTTGATGACACTAAGCTGAGTGGTGTGGTTGATACTCTAGAGGGAAGGGATACCATCCAGAGAGACCTTGACAGGCTTGGGAGGTGGGCCCGTGCAAACCTCGTGCAGTTCAACAAGGCCAAGTATAAGGTCCTGCACTTGGGTTGAGGCAATCTCAAACCTGGATACAGGCTGGGGGATGAGTGAACTGAGAGGAGCCTTGCAGAGAAGGACTTGGGGGGTATTGGTGGGTGAAAAACTGAATATTAGTCAGCAATGCGCGCTAGCAGCTCAGAAAGCCAATCGCATCCTGGGCTGCATCAAAAGAAGTGTGGCCAGCAGGCTGAAGGAGGTGATTCTTCCCCTCTGGTCTGCTCTTGTGAGACACCTGGAGTAATATGTTCAGCTCTGGGGCCTCCAGCATAAGAAAGACATGGACCTGGTCGAGCAGATCCAGAGGAGGGCCACGAAGATGATCAGGGTCCTGGAGCACTTCCCCTAAGAGAACAGGCTGAGAGAGTTGGGGTAATGGTTTTAAACTGAAAGAGGGTAGATTTAGATTATATATTAGGAAGAAATTCTTTACAGTTGGACTTCATGATCTTAAAGATCTTTTCCAACCTAAATGATTGTATGATTCTACTGTGAGGGTGGTGAGGCACTGGAACAGGTTGCCCAGAGAGGTTGTGGATGCCCCATCCCTGGAAGTGTTCACAGCCAGGTTGGATGAGGCTTTGAGCAACCTGATTTAGTGGAAGGCATCCCTGCCCATGGCAGGGGGAGTGGAAGTAGATGATCTTTAAGGTCTCTTCCAAGCCAAACCATGCTATGATTTTCCTGTTCATATAAAATTACATCCTTTTCTACTCACTTGCTTCCCTCACACCCTGTTCCTTGGATTCTGTTCATGTGATCATGAATTGGATTTATTCCCATGTGTATGCTCTGTTTACAATTAGGTTAAGTTTAATATGTAAAAAATTTTATCTGTTACACAGCATTTTATCTCAATTTTAAATTCATCTTCTTATGAAGTTGTGGCTGCAGATAAGACAGTAGGGAGGTGACTTTTGGCCTTAAGAGTATGAAGAAATGTTACCCAGTGTTTGGGAAATAACTGACTATGCATCTGTTATTAAAAGCTGACTAGAGACTACAGTTTTATTATACAAAAAGGTGTAATGGAAAGAAATAAAGGACAAAAGATGAACGACATACAATTTCTCCAAACACTAACAAGCCCTCAATTATTCATTTGTAATTGCAGTTCACTACAATTAGCTACATGAAAACAATAGAACGTGGGTTCTCAGGCAGATTCTCAACAACAGCGTTAGAAAAGAAAGGTTTGAGAGGGCAACAAATCGGAGTACCATGGCTTTGAACTTGTTCAGTAAATTGATTCAGCTTGGATTTTTCCCATCCTCTGTCCACTTTCTCCTTTCTTTGACTTCTGTGCCTCACACCTTCAGGTGAGATTAGCAGAAGTACCAAGCATCTGCTATGTGTCTGAACTACATGTGAGAAGCAGAAAGGGCCTTGATGCTGTGTAAGCACTGGTCAGCAATGATGAAAACATCCCTGTATTAGCAACACTGTTTTCAGCATAAACCCAAAACATAGCCCCATACCAGCTACTATGAAGAAAATTAACTCTATCCCAGCCAAAACCAGCAAAGTTATGGGCAAGTTTTAGGGCTTTTTCAGTGGGTCTGAGCAGAGTTGGGAAATCTACTGTAGACTTAATTTCTTCTGCTCAAGGCTTGAATCTTCTGAGGCCCAAATAGGTGTGGCTGTGATTACCAGTCTGACTGTTGTCTTCAGGTCAGTCCTCTCCTTCTGAACTGAATGGGAAATGTAGAAATGTAGGAAATGCTGCAGGTGACCCCAGTTGCTGCAGTTTCTGCCTCTGTTGCTAAGCAGCATATAAAATAGTTATGACACTGATTTAGATCACAGTAATATACAGTGACATAAAAGCAAATACTATGTTTGCATGTAGCCTTTTGGCTTTAATGATGCCCAAAGGGGAGGTAGCACTCCAAGTCTTAATTATATTATAAAGGCAAAGTCTGATGGAAAGAGCCATCTCAAAAGAACAATACCTGTCTAGAAGACCCACTGTGCTAGGTGTAAAATAGATAGAGAAATGTCTGAAAACAATGGCAGTACACCAGCAAGCATGAAAAAACCAAGGATCTGTTCCTCCATGCAGTTACTTCCAGCAGAAAGCATTTATGTTAGCTAGCAGCGTGGCAAAGATAGGACTGTGACTGTTCAGGATGTAACAGTGCTTTTTCCCTATTACTTGGTTTGGGGAAAGGAACAATGCCTACATGAACTTTGAATATATTCTAATATGTTCTTTTTCAGGGTCATCTGGTCTGCAATTATTGAAATTTATCTACTGAAAAGCATTGTCAGTTATCTTTTACAAAGAATAACAAATACCCTTTGGTAAGAAACCAACACAATACAAGCCAGTTTTCTGGTTTTTTTGTTTATTATTTCCCCCCCCTTTTTTTTTTCTTTTCTTTTTTTTCGTGGGGGTGTGTGTGTTTTGTTTTGTGTAGGGTTTGTCGGGGTTTTATTATTTTTTTTTTCTCCTACTATGGGAAAGTAGATCGGGAGCAGAAGTGGACAAAGAAAATATTTTTGGCTGTGAAGTTATTCAAACAAAATAGAAGATCTTTTAAAACTATGTTAAGCCTCTACTTTTTTTTTCAGTCTACCAAATGAAAATTACTCTGAAAATTAATCCTTTAGGTGCCTTTGAAAATTCTGTGCTTTTTCATCTTAGAAATTCGACCAAATAAACACTTACTTTGGTAATAGATATATTAATGATAGTTGTAGTTTATTTGCTTATCTGTGTAGGGATTTTATGTGTTTTTACCTTGTAAGTGCAGATAAAGTATTTACTAAATTTAAATAAAACTTCATTTTCTTCAAACATACTTTATCCCATTTTCTTACCAAAACACAATAAAACAAAATATATGAAATATTATGCAGTAGGTAAAAGGAAATATATTTTAGTCAGATATGAATAACAGATTAAAAGAATCTTTAATTCACTTTTATCTTGCTTTGATCTGAAACTAAACTATGAGCAGCCAGAAACATTAAAGACCGGGAAGAAATAAGGATGACTCATTTTCTTGATTCACATTGAACTGATTTTCTAAAGAAGGGAATATGACCCTCTTTGTTAACACAGCATTATGTGGACCCGTTAAAATGTTTTGAGTTTATTTCTCAAAAGGTACATCTGTGTATCAAAAGGATCTATCACTGTATCAGTGATTCAGCATTAGACATGAAGCTAAAAATTTGGTATCCATTGTTATCTTATAGTTTTTCCTTCTGTGCAGCAGTTGGTTTAAATTTGCCTTCCAAGACTTAGGCACATACCATGGTGAAGGAAATAGAATTTAAATTGAAGTACACAAGTGAAAAAATTTGCTCTTTTGATCTGTCATAAAAGAAATGTGACATTGACTAGATATGGTAACTTGAAATAATATTTATTTATTAAGACCACAATTGTCTATGGCAAGCTTGGTACAGTAATTTGTAGATGTAGAAGAAAGAAGAAAAGGTTTTATTTGATATCTTTTGGATCCAAGATGTTCCTGTGCATAGCAAAAATAGCTTTTAAAAATGTCTTTGAAAACTACAAGAAGCAAGGGCTTTGCTCTTCCCCATCTTTAATTTAGACAGCGGCCAGGAGGGTTGTGCTGATGCAGCAGAAGAGAATTTGGTCCCTTTATGTTTTATTGCCATGGGGATATTTCCAGCTTGCCACTGGCAGAAGTCGGACTGGAAAAACTACAAGTGCTAGTTTTCTAGCCTCTGCCCACGTGTTGCTCACAGAATAATGTTTTCCACAGTAGATTCTGCAGATGCTTATGCTGTAAGTACTTCTGCTCATCAGGAAGCTAATTAACACAGTCTTGTCCTGCTAGCTTGACATTTCAGACTTTAACTTGTTCCACTGAGGTGCCTGGGAGTGGCATTGTTTTAGGTAGATTGGAGTTACAGGCAGGCAGTGTGTCATTCTGTGTTCATGTTTTATATCTGAGTTGTGCAACTTTTCTTTCTAAAAATAAAGATGAACCTTTAAAATGTAGTAGCAGTGGTGTTTGGGGAATAATATGATTTTGCTGCTTGCTATCCTGTGCAAGTGTAGCAGTACTGCTTTTCATATATAGTAGTTCAGGTATTCATTATTCAGGAGTACCACCATCTATGGCAGGCTGTAAATGTTAATGATGACAGGTAGTGGAGGTTTGCTTTTCCTTTAAGCTTAGAAACTTGTTTTCTTGAAGCTGATAGTCGCTAGTTTTATGTATTTACACCATGATGCAGACAAGCAACTAAGTACAACAGGCAGACATATTTTTTTCTTTCGTTACAGGAAAGTTTAATTGATGATCACAACTTGGGTCTGTGACACCAATGTCCAATTAAAATGTGTGCTTAAAAGCAGCTGTATTAATGCCTATGTTTGTACTTTGTTTCTCAAGTTCAAATATTGCTTTGTCTGCAAAAGATTAAGACATACTAATTTGAGCAATGTAAAGGGCCTTACAACAATTTGGAATACTTAGCAGCATGCCAGGTGATGGTTTGCATTTCAAATTATTGCTATAAAGTCAGTCTCGGTCCTTTCTTATCAACGGTCCTTTCTTATCAAGTCACTTCGGTTGGACGTGATGGGAAAGGAAATAATGAGAAAAATATTCCGGTCAGAGCTAGGTAAAACTGCATGATTTCTTGGAGCACTAGAGGGAGCAAGAAGGTAAAGTTCTTGAAACAGCAGCTGCTTCCTTGGAGGTTGAATCCTTGGAGAGTAAGTTTGCCATACCAGGCAGGTGATTAAAGCAGAAGCTGTTACACCATTAAAAGAAAAGCCAAACCAAAACCACTATCAAAGTGATCTTTTACATGTTTTTTGAGTTTTTGTTTGTTTGTGGTTTTCTGGTGGTTTTTTTTCCCCTTCTTCCCCCCTGCCCCTCCCTCCCCGTCCCCGAAATACTACCAGCACCCTTTCCCCCCCACCCCCCATTTTGTTTATTGTTTTGAGGGGATACTTTTGTTTTCATGTCTCTGAATGCTGAGTGTGTGTTCATCTAGGCTAATGCTAATGGACTGACTGTGATGGAAACCAAAGTCCTTGTTTCTCCTCATCAGAGACCCCTTTAGGCAAATGTTAACCTGCCAAGACCATATGCATTCCAAGGAGGATTTGCAAATGAACTAGTTGTTTCCCATGAACAATATTTCCTGACCTAAATCTTTCTGTGCTAAGGGAAAAAAAAAAAAAAAAAAAGGTTTGCATTAAGAGGCTATTACAGATGAGAGAATATTTTCTCTAGAATATGATAATAAATTCTGGTGAGTACAGCATTTCATTGTGATTATTCACAGAACTGGCCCTGTGCCTATAAACAGGTGTTTTACCTAAGTGAATTAGCCCACTTGCATGTTCTTCTAAACATCAATCTGTTGGTAGGTTGGGGAAGTCAAAGATGTTTGGGGAAGTATTCTCATCTTAATGTGTTGGATACTACTGGCTGACTCCTGCTGGGATTTGTGAACAACATTGCCAGTACAATGAATCGTAAATGCAACTCAACAGTACTGAAAAAGCCTGTTTTTCATGTGGCACCACAAGCCTCATGATAGTAAATAAATGTAAGTGCTTTCTTTCCTGTTCTCGTCTATATTTCTAGAAATCTTAAAGGTCTGCTTGGGATAAATGAAGAGCGGACAAGTTTGAAGGTGCAGTAGATGCTTGGTCTAGGAAGTCTGCCTACTAACGTACAGTCCGAGGCAACTGTGAAGTTATACCCACTCCTGAGGCCTGTGGGGGAGCTGGGGATAGGCAGGTGGCTGCAGTCCTTGCTAGAGGAATACTGTGAGATGCAGCGTGTGTGTAGCAGGTAGTACCCAGTACAGAGAGCTGGACTGCTGTCTCTCTCAGCTTGCTGAGAGGCACTTTATTTGAACTTTACAGCACTGTCAGCAGGAGGCAGGACAAATTCCCATATGCAGGTGGTTCTTCTAAGGGTGAAGTGGGAAGAAACTCTCTCCATGCTGTTTTCCCCTCATCTGATTCATTTACACAGGAGTAGCCACTTCAAGACTTCCATGTTGACTGTACTGGCCCTGCTCTTGCGATACTTCTGCTAAACTTAACAACAATATGGCAGTCGGCAATGCCAGTTCTCACCCACAGGACTAATGGTAGCATGAAAACCAGTGCGTAGTGAGATGTGGAGCTCTCCTTAATAGTTCTCTATTGCATGCAGACAGTACCTTTTACTTCAATATTTGTGCACTCATTGCTCTGTTGTAATAGCTTTTGCCTTGCAATTAAATTCTCCCTTGAAAATTAAAAAATAACTCAACCTTTCATATAAGCTTGAGTTTATTTCTTCACTATGTTGGTTGATAGCCTTGTTACACCTCAGCTTTCTTTGCCGCTATTGTTACAGTAAGCAAAAGTAAGTCATTTTACACTGGTTGATGACTGGCCTTGGTGGCCTAAGTTTTCAGTTACCTCTCTAATATCTCAGTAGCTGTTGGTAAGGAGGTTTGGTGACTTCACTAAGTCCACTGAAACCGAGAAATTTCCTTCATTTCCACTGATGTGAGAACAAAGACACGCCCATAATTTTTATCTGAAATGCACGTAAGTTTGATCTTCCAGTCCTGTTCATAAAATCCTCTGTGTTTTATAAGCTAAAGCCCCCCTGGTAGCTATTGTCTCTAAATTATCTAGCATTTCTCCAAAAGTCATCAAATATTTTTCCACTGTCGCTATGAACAGGTAATATGATGCCATGATTACAAGACAGAAGATTCTCATTTACTTACTTGCAGCATACTTACCCAACTTAGATATATTTTCTAGGGTCGTAACAAGGAGACTGCTAGCAAGACTCTGTCCTCTGATTTTACGGTAGCCCACTCCACAATGTGGAGAAGCAGTGATATACTGAGCAAGGGCCAGGCTTGTGCTCCGTGACTCCTGCTGCAGTGTGAGGGCTGCTGCAGTGATGGGATCAACTCTGCAAACAGAGTTCTTCCCTTGAGCTGGTAACTGTCTCTGCAGGACTCTTCCTTGGCCTGATGCATGCACTTCCACTGGACATTGTTTAGCACTTGCCTCTAATAGCACTTTAAACATTTATTTCTAACCATCCTTATTAATGAAAACAAAACTTTATTTCAAAATCAGGTCTGAGGTATAGGTGGGAGGTTAGGTGTCAAGAAGGCTTTTCAAGCCTGAGTCGAGGCTTGAACTATTCTTGAAGTATAGGTGTTTGAGAAGGTAAGGCCAGAAGCTAGTGCTTAGTGAAAGTTTTGTACAACACTGAAAGAGATATTTAATCATTGTACTTAATCTCATTGAGAACAAGAGAGTTCAATGCATGCTTGAAATTTAATGTGTTTCAAATGTTTCCCCAAATGAGAAGGACTTAAAGTTCACCTTTGGGTGGTTGCCTAGCTGGATCCAAGACTCTGGAGACATTTACTCAAATCCTCTGTCCCCTTCTGAAGTCAAACTCCCTTCAATTATGCAAGCCACTTGTCAGAGGTTCACAGGCTACGGGCTGTTTTAAGACATTCTGATCATCTGATCTGGCTTCCTGCAGGTCAGATCTCAACTTTTGCACCAAGCCCATAGCTTTTTGTTGAGTCAGAGCAGATCATAGGAAAAAGAAGCCACCTAAGTGTCCAGTGCTTAAGAGAGGAGGGTCAGCCATGCTGTTGGGTAAGCTCTTTCAACCCTTAATTACCTTCTGTGTTCAAAGTACAAGCTTAACACTGACTCTGAATGTCTCTTCAACACATTCAGAACTTTTCTGCTGGTTTATTTTTTTAGCACCTTTGATATACCTTTCTTTTCTTTGCTGTCTTCCATTCTTTCACAATCTTGATGCAGCTAAAATGATAAGAACTTTCATTTTCAAGATTTTTTTGTTTCTTTTGTTTTCTGAGGGTGTCTGGGATTCCAACTATTCCAGGAGGGCAGCCTCTATAAATACTTGTATACTGTATAATTTTTTCTATAAAACAGATCTTGCCTTCCCTGCGGTTTTCTAAATGAAGTGATTGAAATAATTGGACAGGAAGCCTTAGATGAAATAAGTCTCAATATTTGTAAATTATCCAGCGTAATAATGAGACTCCCTACTTGAATGTACTTACAGACTCTAATTCTTTCTTCAAAGCCAGAGAATACATTTTCTTTATGTGTTTTCATTATAATTTTCATTAAATATTTTTTCATAACAGTAGGGTTTTTTTTAATGATCTATTTCTCATAGAAGGAAAAAGAACCACATTTTACTTTCAGATGTTCTGATTAAAAAAGGAAAACAGAAGAGTTCAAATATCCTGGTATGAACTCATAGCAGTTGCTAACTCTGGAGTAATTCTACATTTACATAATGCTGAGGATTGGAAAGCTCTGAAAATAACAGTTGTGAGAGGGAGGAATTTCTGTTTATTGAAAGTCATAGAAGTTGGGCAAGTTGGCATGTTGACATGCCCTCGATTTGTTGCTTCCCTACTTGTGCTGAGGAGCCACAGAAGCAAAAAGTGAGGTGGATCTATTGGGTAAATTACTTCTGGGTTTGTGTAATCCTTTTATGTGCTTACACTTACAGAGCAATGATTAAGTGAATGTGAGTTCTTAAAAATGGGTAATGTTTTAGCTCATCGTATCAATATTCCAGATATGCTGCTCTTGATAACTACATATCTATTGTCAAAGACTTTCAGAAAGAGGAATTTAGCTTATTTTTTTCCTGGAAAAACTCAGCCTTCACAGTCTCATCTTGTATAAAAGCCACAGGTGTTTAGCTCTTATTAAAAACAGGCAATTCATCTATGATCAAAAAAAAGTACATGCTCCGCCTTTTTACCTCTACACAGTATCGAATAAAGTTTTGCCACAGAGTTCAAAGATCCAGCCCAGTGTCCCTTCTTCTGAGTTATTGCAGGAGAAAGGAATAGCTCTTGATTTCTTTTATACGTATATAGGTAGATATGTAGATTGGATTAGCTTGGTTCTGCTTGAATATTTGGTGTCAGAAGTGTTTCCTTCCTCTATCAGTTGTCTCTGACAAGCTGGGAAATGGACAGCTTTTTACTTAAGGAAGACTCTCTCTTTAGTAAGGTAAGTATTCTGTGTGCTCTCTTTTGATGTTTGAGACAATAGTTGGGTATGTCTTTTAGAAATATTATTTTCTTTGCTGCCCCACTTTGATATATGAAGGGAGTGAATGGAAGTGAGTGACAGGCTAACATGTTCAGCACACAGCACCCTGGAAAGACAGCACTGCTTCTCATTTGAAATGCAGAGCTGTTTCTGGTCAGCTCAGTTCATGGAAATTAAACATGTTGCTCATGTGTGCCAGTCCCAGGATAACATGGGCGGCAGTGTTTAAGCTGTTCACAGAGTGTTCAGAGCACCTTTTCTCTCTGCAATACCCAAAATTTAAAGTATGGAACTACCTTGGCTTTCAGATGCTGTGACATCCATCACCGCGGATTTGCACTATTTGTCATAGAAATAGTCAAGCTTTGGGTTTATTTGCTTCATGACTCGGGTGTCTTATACTATGTTTCAAACACTAAGCTCTGCCAGCATGCCCAAGGTGAATGAGGATGTGAAGCCCCATCGGAGATGTACAAAGCCCCAAGTGCAGAAGCATGTACCCCAGTGAAAAGCAGCCGCTATTGATGTAGCTTCTGCAAAGCAGGGGTGAGGTGTTTCAGCTGAACAAACAATAGCTTTGCCACCACAGCTGGACTTCTGGGTGAGTCAGGTCTGGGTGCTGTGTTTTTCCTATAGCTATGAAGTCTTCTAAGCGTAGGCAGGGATTTTGATACATTACATTTATTTTTGCTGTTGTGTAATAGCCTATTATTTACCTAGTGCCAGAACCCCCCCCTCAAAATTGCTAGTAATATATATTATATTTCATATTTGTTCTCTCTCATGATGGTGCACTACACAATGGGAGCATTGATAAATATTCTGTAAACAATATGTACCAATTACCTTGACAATAAAAGGCAACTAGCAATTTTTCCCGAACTCTGCTTTTGGCATCAAAGAAGGCACAATCCAAAGAAGTGTTTACTAAAGAAAAAGTTTCAGTTCTAGCAGAATCATTAGGATTTTTTTTTCCCCAATGCTGCAAAAGGTGGTTGGCAATACCTTTGATCTATTAATGTTCATTACAAAGTTCCTCAGCTTCATCAGGTTAGTGTGACATAACATTTAACCAACAGTGAAAAGCTTTAAAATTTGAGTTTTCTTTAATGATTGTGAATGAAAATGACAACCCAGAGTGTCAGAGGTTTTTTGAATACTTTCATGCATGATGTTAAAAAACAGTCTTCTCAATAAAGAAGAGATGCCTGGAACTATAAGTTTACAGTTGTTTGAAGGTAAAAGTTTGTCTTGCATTTAACTGATTAGCAGTCTGGCTATGATTGAAAAAGAATGTCTTTTATAAATTTGCAGAAAGGAAGTGATACAGTATTGCTGCTTGCAGATAGCTTAAAGTCATATCAGTGCTCTTAGACTGTGACTTCATGCCTATTTTTACCATAGTTTGTCGTAGACAGTCCTCCATTAGGAATTGAAACCATATTATCAGTTTTATTTCATTAGTTTAGTAAATAAAATTTTAGTGCGTTTAGGCACCAACAGGTAGGTGGTATTAAGAAATTAGGTCTAAATAGGAGAGATGAAAATGAATTTGCTCTTACTTAATTTTGCTTGCCCGTGCTTAGAGTTTTGGAGATTAAAAAAAAAAAAAAAACCACCAAAAACAACTTTTAAAAGAGATTTCCCATCGAGTTTGTAAATATGCATTGTCCCCTCAGTTAATTCATTTGCAATAATTATGGGCAAGATTCTACTTTGTGGCTCCACATGTGAATTAGTTGGACAAAGAATGTGAGCTGTTAATTTACTTTCATTACCCTTATTTCCTAGAATGGTCATCCTCATACCTAGACATGGTTTGGAAGAAAAGGCCTTCCTGGGATTAGTGGTGTTTTGAAACACTTCTGTGACATTGTGGGAATATTCATATGGCTTCATTGGCCTCCAGCTAAAATATTCTGAGTAGCTACATGCTCCATGTGGGCACCTACCTTTTTTCTCCAAATACACAGATTTTAGATACTGAACTGCACTGAAGTTACTTACTCAAAGTGTGTGGTGCAGCTATCCCCCATTATTTTTTATTTTGCAGCATCTATCTGGCCTCTGTGAAACTTTGGCATCTGTTTAGCACTGATGCTGTATATACGTTGGAGGTTTTTTGCCACATCTATAAAATCTTTGTCAAGTGTATGATACTGAAATAGTCAAGGAACAACTAAGTGAACAGTATTCGAATACCTAACAAGAAAACACCCTGATCTCAGAGATTATTAAATGAAAAATTCTACTTTTAAAAGAGTATTTTTCTTGCTGTTATCATAAAAAAGAAACCTTAGAAGTGCAATTCTACCTTTTATAAGAGGGTCTTATTGTTCATAATTTCAAGACAGAATAACTGAAATACTGAGGGAGGAATTGAAGAAAGGTGTAGTGGAAGCTTGGAAGACCTTTTTGGGGTGAGCCATTACATAGAAATATGATTTCAATGTAAAAAGTTATCTGTATAGCAAACAGAATATTGTGTTTCCTTATAGAATTTTGTATATGGAAGTGGTTTGAGAAGGAAAAATAAGCTTTTGAAATACTAAAACTGAAACCATCTCAGCACATCAAAGGGAAAACACAGGATAATATCAAAAAAGATCCAGTAGCATGTTGATACATGCAATCTATAAAGTTGCTATGCCTGTCAAAGTGTTTTTCATGTATCTTGCTTCCATGATGGGGCACGCTCACTAAGAAAAGAGTAATTTTCAGTTCTCTCTGAAAAGTAACAATTCTGATGGGCACAGAGGCACTCTCTTGTGTCATTTTCAAGAAGGTACTTGCTGTTCTGTATGAACAAAGCATTTTAAGAGAGACAGCAATCTGGGCAATTCTATGAAGCCTGATGCTGCATGAGTCCTTCCTAGATTAAGTCTGATAACATTCACTGTCTGTCCTCCAGTGTGTTAGACATGTGCAAGCAAGGTGCTCAAGGCCATCCCTTTGCTTGGGACCTTCATTGGCTCCAGCACAGCCTGGCTCTGCATGTGTCTCCTACATTCAAAACAGTTTTATGGTTACAAAGCCAAGCACTGAGGAATTAAAGGAGGGTTCCTTTGTGACAGCAATTAAGCACTTGCATGTGTTGATCAGACTAACAGAGATCAAACCTCAACAAGGTAAAGTTTGGAAGCACTGTTCAGGTGTAATGTCTTAAAGCTCTATAGTAGCTTTTTGTTTAATTGATTAGTCATCTGTCCTAGACAGGGATCTCAGAATAGTTATTAAGGGATTGTGTCATGAAATATTTGGAAAGACAGTTCCTACTATAATGAGAGACTTAGCTTGTGGTAAAATTACTGATTTGTGCATATCACTAAGAGGACTCAATGTGTCAGTAAAAATCACAACTGCTAAATTCTCTGTAATCCTCTGATTGTCAAGTGTGCACCCCTGGTGATAGAAGAAGGAAGGTTTGGGAGGGGGAAGGCTTTCATGTGTCCAAGAGAGAAAACTTTGAACCACGGCCAGAATCTTTTCTGCAGAGCTGCTCCCTAGCAAGCTCATCACCAGGCTCTGTCACTGCAGGGGCTCTTCTTTCCCTGGTGTGGGGCTGGGCATTTGTCCCACAATGTTGAATTGCATGGTGTTCTTTTGGCCCATTCGTCCAGCCTCTCTGGGTCCGTCTTTATGGCAGCTCTGTCCTCGAACATTTTAGCTGGTCCCTCCAATTTGTTGTCATCTGGGAACCTGATGAGAGTGCCCTCTGTTGCCTCCTCCTCCAGGTCATTAAGAAAGATGTGAAACAGAACAGGTCCCAGGATAAATTCTTGTGATACTCATTACTGGCCTTCAGGCAGCATATGATCCATTAACCACAGCCCTCCAAACCTGATCGTCCAAACAATTTTTTACCCATCTACTTGTTCACCAATCCAGACTATAAGATACTAACTTGGATAAAAGATTACTGTGGGAGAATATTGTGTGTGTTTAGTCTTGCTAAAGTCAGGGTACATAAAATCCATTTTTCTTTCCTCCTCCACAACTCCAGTCATTTTATCACAGAAGGCAACCAGGCTGGTCAGGCATCATTTACACTTGGTAAATCCATGCAGACTGTTCCGAGTCAGGTAAAGCCACGCTGACTGTTCGAGTCACCTTCTCATTCGTGGGCACATAAATGTGTCCCTCTAGTGAGAAAAGGGAAACATCCTTTTGAAACTAAGGCTAGCCTTCCACAGTCAGTGAAATTGGGTGGCATTTATGTTCCTATGAGGGGCAAGATATGGCACATTTCAAGTCAGCAGGATTTTCAGCAGTTATTTCAGTGGAAACAAGTCAGACCCATAAACTGAAATGCGTTCGTTTGTTAATAAAAAGCCTTTCAGAGTTAATCATAGTTTAAGACTGACGACAAGATTTTTTTGTTTGTTTTTTTTTTTGAGAGAACCCATAGGCCAAACAATAATAAAGAATGATGTCTTGCCCTGGGAGCTGTTTCACCCAGCTACTCTTTGAATTGAAGTTCATATAAAGTGGAATGCATTAGGAACTAACCATAAAGAACACTAGGGATATTTCCTTTATCATAGCTGTGCCTGTCTTAAGTGCACAATAGTTAAGGTTATAGCTGTGTCTTGAAACTCAGCCTAGGGGGGGTTAGAACTCAGTAGAAGTCAGTAGTTAGGAGGTGGCTCACCGGTCAAACCTGCCTTTCAAGGTACCTTCCGCAGTAGTATTGAAAATACTGTATACTTTCAGGTTTTCTGTCTTTTTTGTTTTATTGAAATTTGCAGTGCTTAAGTAATGAATTTGAGACTATCCTAATGTAAAAGAAAAAGGCAGTGAGACACGCCAGCAAGGTAAATAACTGCTTTGTCTTATTGACTGATGAAGTAATCCTTCCTTTTTGTTTTGCATTTTCTTTTTTCCCTGTTGCTTGTATTTGATTCTCACATGTTATTTCAAGTTAGATTTGAACTGTATGCTAACACAATTCCTAAAAAGGGGTGCTTTCTTCCCTACATAATCAAGGAGTTTTGTGCAATCTTTAGTGCTCAGAAAATAATAACTCTATCCTATACATGCTGTCATGTTCCACAACTGGTACAGCTTTAAATCACTTGGCCAAAAGGACACTCATTGCCAGGAGTAGAGCCTGTGCTCCACGTGACCACATACATCAGAGACATGTGATATGGATTTCTACCTGCCTCTTTACTATATACTAATCTGGTGATATTAAAAAACTTGACATCTTTCCTTACTCTGGCTCAGATTCATCTTATCTAATTTGACACACTTAGCTGCAAAGCTTGAGTTAGAAGCACAGTCACCTTAAAGTGGCTTGCAATCAGTACAAAGAGATAAGGACATCCCAGGAATGACTCAGCCCATCTGTCTTAATCTGTCTGTTGCTAATATAGGGAGTTTTGGATAGTTAGACTCCTGTATAGGTGCCTCACTGAAGTTAACATGTTTGTCCATGTTTTCATTCAATCTTGGGCAAACTTTGTTGCAAACAGGGAATTACAAATTATTTCAACAAGTTTCAGTCCTTTGAAAGATTTAAGATTTTTTTACCCCTCTTTTAGTATGTTCTTGCAAGAATGAGGGGGAAAAAAAAAAGAAGAGGTATTTTGCTGTGCAAAAAGTTAATTGAGCTAATTTTAATTTTCTGTTGTTGTTAATGACTTTCTGACTGGAAGTCATTATATGCTCAAAAAGCTCAAAAATGTGCAAAACCAAGAGCTATTGCACAACTATGGCCAGAAGGTGGTATCGGGAGCCCTCAAGGTAGCACTTCAGCACCCTAGACTCAGCACATCCCCTTGGCTTCCCACTGCTTTGCTTTGGGCTTCAGAACCAAGTGGAAACACACAACAATTCAGGGTAGGTGCAACAACAGAGTTTAAGGTATAGTTTTGTTCTGCAGACAACCAGACTTATTCAGAGATAGACCTTTTTTGGAGGTATACCCTTTCTAGTTACATGGCCATGGTAATGGAGGAACCAGTGACAGCTGAGGAGTCAGATGTTTCTTATAATAGACTACTGAGTTCAGCTGGAGGGAAAAGCTCCAAGAGAGAGCCTGCACAAGAAGAAAGATGTCTTATAGCCTGCTCTGGGCAACGGAAAAAGACAGGATTTATATGCGGAAGTTTTGTTCAGTGTATTCATTTTAAAGAATAAAGCTATACTTGAGAAGGCTTTAGGTGAGGTGCAAATCTTTGCTGGACTGACAAACTGGTCTATGGCAGGTTCTCTCATCTTTTTAGTTGTATTCTCAGTGTGTCGTAGAAGTGCAAAGCTGATGTAAACTGCAGCCTGTGGCTGTTACTTGGTGTTTTCAAGGTAATTACAGTGTTGTGCTTTAACACCAGCCAGCAACTAGGCACCAAGCAGCCACTTACTCCTCCCTGCTCCTGGTGGGATGGGGAGGAGAATCGGAAAAAAAAGTAAAGCTCGTGGGTTGAGATAAGAACAGTTTAATAACTAAAGTAAAATAAAATATAATACTAACCATAATAATATAATAATAATAATAATGAAAAGGAATTTAAAAAAAAACAACCAAAAAACCCCCAAGAAAAGACAAGTGATGCACAATGCAATTGCTTACCACCTGCTGACCGATGCCTCAGCAGCGATCCACCCCTCCCAGCCAATTCCCCCCAGTTTATATACTGAGCATGATGTTCTATAGTATGGAATACCCCTTTGGCTAGCTCGGGTCAGCTGTCCTGGCCATGCTCCCTCCCAGCTTCTTGTACACCTGCTTGCTGGCAGAGCATAGAAACTGAAAAATCCTTACCTTAGGATAAGTGCTACTTAGTAACAACTAAAACATCAGTGTGTTATCAACATTATTCTCACACTAAATCCAAAACACACTGTACCAGCTACTAAGAAGAAAATTAACTCTATCCCAGCCAAAACCAGGACATATAGCCAGGGCATGTCTACTCAGATGTAGGAATAAGGGAAGCAGGAGATCTGATGTAAAAGAGTACCCAGGCTTCAATTAATTATCACCCAGCATTCAGCTGTAATATCTTTGTGAGTACAGAACCACTTTTTTTCAGGGTACTGATGATAAATAGATTAAAGTCTAGAGGTATTAGGCTGTTTATGATGATAAATCCCACAGTGAATCTGCAGAAAAGCATGAAGAGAAATTCTGAGGTCAGCTCTGAGCCTTCACTCTAAGATGCTGCATCTCTTCCTAACACTGAATTCTTCCCAACGTAATGTAAGCTGTGTTTTCTCTGATTTGATTCCATTGTTTTTTCCTGTCCAACCCTCCTAGTGCCTTGATCAGCTGAGCTTCCAAAATCAAAAGGAAATTGATGAAATTTCAAAAAAGTAAGAGCGTGTTGTATGCTATATACTGTATATTTTTGGGGAATTGTTATACCAAATGCAGAAAATAGTCGTTCCTCCTCTTGCTAGTTTAAATTGAGGCTATAATGTAAATTGTGATATTTATGTATAGTGTAACTTTTGTTGCCACATAAAGACAAATCAATACTGTCTTTACAGTACAGTACAAGATCTGGCACTGCCCTATGCATTGATAGAACACAAGTGAACCCAACATCATATGTGCTGTTTCTCTATTTGCCGCTGCACATCTCTGAATTACTTGGACCAAAAAAAAAAAAAAAAAAGAAAATCATTGAGTCCCTGCAGAATCCCATAATCCTCATTGCATAAACCCCGGGAATTATCATAATTTGCAAGAGTGCAAGTATACTTGATGACTAGCCCTTTCAGCAGTAATATCTTCTTAACGGAATTTTTGTGTTATCCCCTATTGGAAAAACACAAGAGATTCCTCAAACAGCTGTACCCTAATGCACATAGGATAGTTATTCGCAAAATATTTGCAGTCGTAACATACTAGTAGTTACCACTGGGCATTGGTAGTCCTTTATATCTGAACCCAAAAATAAACCTGAAAAATCTGAATTTTAGCAAATTCTGTGGCACTACTTGAAAGCATAATATTTCTCATGAAGTGCACCAGTGGTCTCAGGCTGCATACCCACAACATGATAAAGAAGTCTCTTGGTTTAAACTGAACCAGTTCAGCTTATCTTTAGTGTTGGTAATTTTTTCGCTCAGCTAATCATCCTTCCTCTGGGCACATTTTCTAACATTGCTCTTTATTTGCTCTCTACAGCTGTACTTAGGAAAGAAAGAGACACTAACACATAGTCGTATTTTTCTCATTTATTCCTTTAAATGAAGTTAAAAAACTCTCAATGTTAAGGAGCGAAAAATCTCAGGAAGTGTTTTCATTAAAACTGTGCTGGCAGCAACAACTGTGCCTCTGGCATTGAAGGTTGCCCGTGTGTTGTTCAGTTCTCAGCTGCTCTAATAGACTGTTGAAGTGATTCAGTGTGAGGAAGCAACTTTCTTTCTTTTGTTGTATTCTGACATTTTATAAATTATTATTTTTAAACTTAATACTTTTAAGGCCTTATCCTAATATTGTCAGCGTACTTAAAAGCTTTGAAAATACTAAGGCAAGGAAAGAGATGCTACAGAGATAAGGTTTTACTTGTAAGATCATTCTATACTTGCAAGATCATTCTATACTTGCTTTCTATACTTTGGCACTAACAGAAGACTTTCTACTCCTTTCCTACCTCTGACTTGGAGGGATGCACCTACTAATGGAAACTGCCAATTCCTTTTTGCCTAAGCATCTGGTTCCGAAAATGCCACCTGAAAGTCCATCACGGAACAGAGGAGAAGGAACCGTTCTGAGAATCCAGTGACATCAGGTTGGGCCACAAGTTGTAGGGTAGAATATAGATGAATACCCTATTTCTCCTGCTAGCTGTTCTGACAAATAAGTAAATTGGTAAACCTTCAGCTAGATTTCTTACCAGTTTAGGTATTTTCATATGTACTCAAGGAACCTTATAGATATCAAGAGGAAGAGACATCTTTATTTCAGTCTAATGCCAACTCCTTCTCCAAATAATGAGAGCCTTCCTCTCCTCTCAAGTAATTTCTTTAATACATTGTTATATTGTGTACAGTCATATTCTTCAACTGGCAAGTTTTACTGCATTATATTTTTGGCAAGATGTATGAATAGTTCTTAGGCATTGAGACATTTTCCTCTCCAGATTTTCTGTTTGTCAGTGTAAAATACCTTACTTAAGGTGGTTAATAATTGGTTTGGTAGGTTTAACTCTTTGTACATGCAAGAACCATTGGCAAATAATTCTGGATATTTAAGAATACTCTATGGAAATGTTGGCACATTCAGAACACTGTGATTCACAATAATTGGCTGTTTTAAATCAGATCCATTAAGTACTATTGTTGTAATACATGACATCCCAAGGGAAACTGTACCTGTAACTGCAGCTTTTCTGTATGCAGTCAGGTGCTCGGTATTCCTTATATTCATGAATTTTTGTAGTCAGCAACAGAACAGAAATTCCATAGCGTGTGCCGGCTTTCTATGGGTTTTTCATCTTGAACATTTATTTTGTGCTGCAACATCAGCATTGGGCAGAAGGGGAAGTGAAAAGCCTTCATCTTGTATGCAGAGACAAACAACATATTGTCTTGCCTTGGTTGCCAAAGAAACTGAGAAGTGAAGACTCAAGAAGACAGAACTGATAGGAGGGAGAAAGAGATCCAAGGAAAGCTTGTGAATGCACATCAGTTTGATACCCAAGGCAGCGCTTTTTGAGTGATTTATGTTGGTATCTTTAATTTGGGAAAGCTCAAAGCAAAATAAAGACAGAACACAAAGTGTTTTCAGGAATCTAAAAAAGGGAAGGTCTGAGAATGCTGTTTGTCTTTGCTGCTTGCTCCTAATGCATTTCATGAGCTGGTGTTATGCGTTTGTGTGGCACAGGTTTTTTGGTAGCAGGGTAGGGGCCGCAGGGCCGGCTCCTGTAAGGAGCTTCTAGAAGCTTCCCCAGCTCCAGGTGGGACCCGCCTCTGGCCCAGGCCAACCCAATCAGTGAGAGCGGTAACACCTGTGGGGAACATATTTAAGAAGGGGAACCCGCAGGGAGTGAGGGGAGTGGGGTGTGAGAGGAACCCCTCTGCAGGTGCCGAGGGCAGGGAAGGAGGAGGAGGGGATGCCCCTGCAGCCCGTGGGGAGGCGGCAGGCTGTGTCCCCCAGCCCTCGGAGGGGAGCAGTTGCTCCCCAAAATGGCCGGGACTCTGTGGTAAAGCCCGCGCTGAGGCAGTCTGTGACTGAAGACCGGCCCGCGGAAAGGACCCAGGCCGGGGAAGTTTGTGAGGAACTGCAGCCCGTGGAAAGGACTCACCTTGGAGAAGCTCGTGAAGGACTGTCTCCCGCGGGAGGGACTCCACGCCGGAGCAGGGGACGAGTGAGGAGGAGTCCTCCTCCCCCTGAGGAGGAAGGCGCGGCAGAGACCAGGTATGACGGGCGGACCCCAACCCGCGTCCCCTGCGCCGCCGGCGGGAGGAAGTGGAGAGGACCGGGAGCGGAGTTGAGGCGGGAAGGAGGGAGGGAGGGAGGGAGGGCGGGGGGGAAGGTGTTCCGAGGTTCGGTTTTACTTCCCATTATCCTTGTTTTGTTTTGATTTGTAGTAAATTAAATCGATTTTGTTCCTTCCCCAAGTTGAGCCTGTCTTCTGCCCGTGACCGTAATTGGGGAGTGATCCCTCCCAGTCCTTATCTCGACCCACGAGCGTTTCTTTATCTTTTCTCCTCATCCCGCCGTGGCCCGGGCGGGGGAAGGGGGGGGTGAGTGAGCGGGCGGCTTCGTGGTGCTTTGTTACCGGCTGGGCCGAGACCACGGCCACCACTCCTCTCTCTAGGTGGAATCCTCGTCATGGTGTATGGGGATCCTAGTGGGAGCAGTACTGTAGGTTGAAGGGGTTTCTTTGTGGGAGTGAGGTTTATATATGGACCTTATATAACATTTTATATATATACACACACTCTTACGTATTATATATATATGAGAGAGAATATATAATATATGAAAATATGTAGAGATATGTATAAATCCATACCTTCTGTATTGTGGCGGGATTTACTAAAAAATGTCCACAATGATTTAAATCCAAAGGACAAGAAATACAGCATAGCTTATGTCCGTCTAACTGTAGCAGCATCAGAAATGTTTCTTAATAATAACAAATAGCAAACCTAAGATTTATTTTAAATACCAAGTCTATTGAGTTTTTCAGAGTTAGACCAGAAAACTATTTCTGTAACTATCCCCACATCCATCCCCAGACGTGTATGCGTGCATACCACCAGAACTCCCCAGTATTTCAGTGATTCCCTGGAAAGGTCTGGTAAAATATGCTGATGACAAGCAAACTTCTTGTTTGTCAGATATGCATAGCTGTATAAATACTTCGCTGGTATGTCTGAAGAATATTTGACGTGCTGACTGCTTGAATTAAAGCTAAGATGGAAGAGGAGCTGACTAGGTCCCCAGGGGAGCAAAGCACTCTTAATATCTTAACTTTTTATACTCTTTTCAAAGCAAATCTTCACAGGGAGCTTTGTTTGTGTGCACAAAATTATAGCTAGTTGTAGATACAAGCAGCAATGCTTTATTCTTGCAAATGCAGTTATGAGCACTTCAAGAATGCTAACAATTGCGCCTGCAATTATTTATATTTCCTGTTACTCAAACTCCCTCATGTTCCTCAAGTAAAATAGTTCATACTGTACACATTTTTGTAAACTCGGGTTGAGATCCCAAAAATCTACACAGAAATTTGCTTGTAAAAATTATTTGGCAATGTAGAACTTTGCTTCCTCCCGTTGTAAAGTGAATTGTACTATTGTGTACAGTTGTTCTTGGGTGAACATTCCTGTTAACTGAAACAGCAACAACAACAAAGTCTTTGGCACATAAAATTCCAGAGTCTCCTGTGAAAGTACAGTAGCACAGCTGTGTCAGGGTTCAAAAAGGATGGATAGGTTAGGGGCTACAGGAACCAGCTGAAGAAAAGTCTGAAGAGATTTGCCCGAGTGTATACTGATGTTTTAAATGGTCCCCTGAAGGAAAGTATGCTTTTCTGTTTTTAAGTCCTAAAGCTTCATTAAATTTCAGTGTGTACCCTGGGCTCTGTCATGTGACAGAGGTTTAAATAATGGTGAGGAATCTTTCCTTGCTCCTTCAGCATTTTCTCGATGAGGTCCATTATTTTTCAAAGAGTAAAGGCCTTGTTTCTTTATATTCTCTACTTTGGTCAAATTCACAGAGCCCCTTAATCTTTCTGCCTGCCATCTGCTCTAATTTTTCCTTTGATTGTAAATTTTATTGACCAAACATCCTACTAATGTAAATTAATGACATCTTACTGACTTAAATGGAATAATGATGGTTTATAGCAGCTAAGGATTTGGCATTATGTCTTAAATATGTAAATGAAAGTTGGGATGCTGCTATTGGCTATGCCACATCCCAAGAATGCCCTTAAAGTTATTTATTTTTCCCCGTGTGTGGTGGTGGTGTTTCAGCCAGTATAATCTATAGATCTCTCTCCTTTATTTGACTTACTTTCAGAATATGTGAATTAGGAATAACATTCTTCTTGTCAAGCTGTTTTTCCCTGTAGTAAATTGTGTATCTAGATACTTGCTTCCTGTCATAATACAGGTGGGATTAATCATCTTCTGGGAAGGTCTAGAATGTCTCCGTCATCTCCAAAGGAAGCATAAATGATTAATTTAGACTGGATAGGGAGAGTTAAGTTAAATTCTGCCTGTAGTGACTACCTTTACTGACTTTGTCAAATGGCTCTTTTTTGAGCACATATTGATATTTCTGAACCCAGAGGAAGGAACTCAGTGGTTTTATATTTCAATGATATGCAAAAAAAAAGGTATGCATTCTGAGAACGTATCTGCCATCAGTTTATGAAAAGTACGACTTAACCTGCACCACTAGTTCCTGTTTCTTTGGCTGATCCCTGTTTATAGATGCTTCAAAACATTTTGCACTGTCAGAGGTGTACCTGAACTACTTGGCTAAGGTCCTTATCTTGCCCACAGTATTCCATTTGGTTAAACTATAGTCTCTTCCCTTTTTTTTTTTTTTTTTTTTTTTTTGAATAGGATATTAAGAAGAATTATTTCAGTTGTAGCTTGATAGCTAAATCTTCAGACTTGACAGTTATATGTTTTTCTTTACTGTTTGATAGTCTGTTACAGGGCTGTCCCATTCTGGGTTTGCTGTTAGTCACTAATCTAAATGGCATGATTATTTATAGTAATGTGTAGGGAAGTCTCAGAATAACGGAATCTGGAAAGGTCAGTAGCAGAGAAAAGTTCCCATATATGAGACATTTTCAAACAAGAAATGAAAGGCATTGAGTGGCAGCCCTGTAAATAGGAACATAATTAAAAGTGCAGATGGAAAAAATATGGGAAAGTAGGTCAGGGATGATTCTACTGATACAGCCAGAGAATAACTGATGCATGTACTAGAGGCTCTGTCATTTCCATGAAAAGCTTTATCCTACAAAGCCAGCAAAAATATAGAGTTGAAAGTGCAAGTAGCACTGAGTGGTTTGGAGCATGTTTACATTTCAGAGAGAGAAACAAGGGCAATGTGTGTCTGCAGTCAAGAGTTTGAAACTGCAACAGGAAGAAATCCAGAGAGTATAACTTGTTGGACACTATTTGTTCCCCTCTTTTTAATTAGTTACTTCCCAATATATGATGCCAAAAGCGTAATTGAATTGGTGTTTGTTCCCAAATAGCTGACCTGGTGCTGTGTAAAATGAGTCTTTTTAGGATGGTGTCATCAGTCTGGTGTGATAATGCTGCTGAATATTTTGAAAATCTTTCCCTCAAAGCTGTTGTTGGCTTTTGTTTTTAGCTAGGACAGACAGGGATGACTCATGGGTGATAATTTGGGTTTAAAGCTGTATTTTTAAACCTCACTCTACACTTTGTAAGTGCTCAAGAGTCTGTGCAGGAATTCAGACCTGCTGCTATTTAGGGGTTATCTGTATTCACAGCATATTCTTGTTTCAAAGGACAGCATCAGTCAGGGAATTGTGTTGAGTGGATGTGTGTCAGTTTGAAAGGTGTCCAAATCTGCACATTCACCACTTGAACTGTTTCAGTGGTTCTAATTTAAGTTTCTCTCCATGTGCATTCAGATGCTGTTAGTTGTGTTGTCCTGTCTCTGACAGATGTTTGCTTAACATTGCTTTTTCTTTGGGTAGTAGATATTAAGGAAGTTCCCTCTCTTTATGCTTGCTGTTGCTTTGAGCTACTTCAGTAATGCAAAATGGTAATAAAAATTTTCTGGGACAGATCTTGGACGCCCAGAGTTCCCTTTGCGCAGGGAAATATGCTGGAAGCATTGTGTTTGCCAATAGGAACAGTCAATTAGAGGTGCTCAATGGCATCAAAAAACTCACAGAAAATAGCACTGCAGTCCTCCAAAAGCTAGTGTGCTTCTAAAAATATCCAGATAATAGCTGTAGATATGTGCGCTGTTTGGATAACTTATGTTCATCCAGAAACATTTATTAATTCTGAATATATTATTTGCTATGAATGATTCCCATCACCACTTTTCTGTTGCAGCAATCATCTAAACTTAATAGGGCTTTTCTTCTAATTAAGCTTTTCTTTACTGTCTGCATTTAGGCAGTGGTGAACTTGTGTTTCCATCATCTGAGAAATATTTTTCGTTCTGAAGTTCAGGTGTTCGGTCTTCACTGCTCCCCTCCCCATTTCTGATCAATACCATTTCTTTCTTCCTGCACTAATTATTTTAATGCTTTACTAATTGTTAGTCCAGATTGTTTGATAAGTAGGCTTACAATTGTTCAAAATTGATCAATACTATAGCTCTGATTAGCACTTTAAAGTTCAATCATTGATTCTAACCTAAGTGTCTTCAATTACAGTGCCTGTCACTTCAGGTTGCTGGTCCAGTTTGTATCTCTTATAAAGAGATTGTGATAACTTTGAAAGTCCTTTATATAGGCAATTCTTTTGTCCAGTCTAATTTTTTTCTGTTTGTCATGCACTTGAAATATTATAGGAATCCTCCATATATGTTCGCAAAATATGAAGCCTGTCTTCTGAGTAAGCATAGCATTCTTGGACCTAGCACATTTGGGGAGAAGAAAGTATGCTGCTTATTTAATAATTTTAATTATCAGAGCCTTTGAAAGCTACTTGAGACTCTGCTTGTGCCTTATTCATTTCTGCTCACTGTAAGCTTTCTCTTTTTGTCACAAGTCAATTCTGTGTTTTCTACAAAGGATTTCTCTTGAATGTCCAGTTAAGAATAGCATATTTTTTGACTGTTACGAACATTGTTTTTCAATGAATAGCAAGAGCTGCTGAGAGAATTTGTGTTTAAAGTTAAGCTTGAAAACAGTCTTTAAAGTCTTTTCTTCCCCCTCTGTCTTCCAGTCAGTAATAGTGTTTACAGTGGATGTATGCATGTACATGCATGCCTGCGTACATAAATTAAAACTGTTTGTATATTGCTAGACAGAACAGACAGCTTTTATGTTTTTGACTCAGTATGACAATGCTGAAATGTAACCTGCAGTTATTAATCAGACTTGTTTTTTAGGAGCTAGGAACAAAATTGGTCATCTCTGACCAATTCACGTATTTCCATTATAAGCAGTAACATGGAAGGTAGAATGTTTTCACTGGACTTTTTCTTCTCATCATTCTTAAGTCCTGAAATTTTGATTTAATATTCATAGGTCTCTGAGTTCAAATTGCATTATAAGTAATTGCTGGAATAAACTATAGAAACAATTACAATAATTAATAAAAAGCAATTAATTGCTTGATTTTTTTTTTTGTTAAATTTATTTCTTAAGGCAAGGAAGTAGCACTGTTTTAATCTAGTCTCAACTATGAGTAAAGCAAAGCTATATGTAAAACAATTATATAAAAAAGACAAACATAATGAAGCACTGGTAAAAATAAGGAAGAAAAAGGAAAGATTGTGTGGATTTAAAAAAATTGTTGTTGTACAGGATATGAAAACTAGATAGGCCTAACTTCTCATTAGTGTTTTTTTCTGTAAATAGTGTCGCTGCTCTGAAAATTATTATCACAAGATGGGTCTGAGAACAGTAAACTTGAAGGTCTCTCGTTCCCTCCTGTAATATTTGAGTTTGGAGTACTAAAGAAGTACTTCACAAAAAGCAGTCTTAACCTGGTGCAAAGATGACCTGGTCCCCATTTCTTCCCCTTCCCTTCACACCAATTTTGAGAGAAGAAACATTGGATTTCCCTGATGAATACAAAAGGGAGGTGAAAGGTGTCATGGAGGCAATGAGGGTATTAACAGCGGAAAACTTACAAAAGCAAATAGCTCCTAAACTGATGGAGTAAGGTATAAATTTTATCCTTCTCTTGTATCTCAGTCACCCCTTCCCAACCTCATTACATTTACCCTATTTTCAAATGTAGATAAGTTAAGGAAACTGGCTTTGTTCACAGACTATGTATTCATATCCATGGTGCTTCTGGTTGAAACAATATTAATAACAAAACATAGAGAAATCATAGCACGAAAGTGAAGATGGTGTTCCAACCATCTTTTGTGTCCTTTCCACGTCTTGACATCCTCTGAGCTGGTTCCTATGAGCTCACCTAATCTGAAGGCAGGCATTTGGAGTTGTAAGGCAAAGTGCCTAGCTTTGACTATGAGAGCAGAGATATTTATCAACAGAAAGTGAAGCATAGTGCAAATTCTGAGCTTGAAATGGGGATCAAACAATAATCCTCTACAAAGTCCTTTCAAATATTCTTCTGGCCTTGGTGCCTGAGGGCAGCTTGAAAATTAGATTTGCTGCCAATACAACTGCATAGCCCCATCTCTTGGGTTTTAAAATCCAGTTTGTGCTCTGTTCAACACAAGATGAACATAGCTTTTAAGCTTGAAGGCTTTATTTATATTTGCATCATCAAGGCTGACTTCCTAAACCACCAGTTCAAAGCAATGACATAAAAGAAGGGCATTTTTTGTCATTTTTTAAAATAGAAATTGTGTCCCCATTGTGCATCATCTTGAAAATGACCCCTCTTACTGTTTCAATACAAAAGGTACAAAACCAAAACAAAATCAAACATTTACTAGCTGTCTCGAATTCAAAACAAGCAAAAATGCACTGTCAATCAGTGTGTCATTAGTGTTATCTTTTAAAACACAGAGGAGACAACTGATGAAATAGAAGAAACTCACCAGCATTCATATTGCTGAGTTTTGGTGGGGCAGGTGGGAGGATGGTTGGGTTTTTTCAGTTTTGGCAGATTTTGTATGTTTTTTAGTTAAAGCTCTCAACTGAGATTCAGCAAGTTAGAATTTGGTTCCTAAATTAACTGCAGATTAGGACATGTCATTTCAGTCTGCAGCTTCAAAGTTATTTGTTACCCAAGTTAATCTGAGATTGATCAGTGGACATGGCAATTCACTAAGTTTGTGTGCCATGTTATCCATTCAGAAAATGGAGGCATTAATGTTTGCTTCTTCCCAGCTTTTCTCTCTCCTGTATACAGCTGAGCTTCTTAGGTGGAAGTCTGTCTTACAGGTCTGTTTGTGCAATATCCAAGTATAATCATGCCTCCCTCTTAGCTGGAATCTCTAAATACTACTGTCATATTCAGAATTATATCAATAGGTGTGACACCAACCTTGTATTTGCAGTCATATTCCTCTATTTGTAGAAGCAGACTAAGTAGGTGGATTTAGCAAAAACAAATGGGTGTTTGTTTTTTTTCCCCCTGACTGAATGGATATTTCAGTATTATGTGTTACCACTATAGATAGCTGATTATTACCAAAATGGCTGTTTTCCATCCATCCTTGATCCGAATCCTTATGCAAATACCCCAACTTTGTGGATCCAAATATACAATCATCGTCATGTCTCATTTTTCAGTTATGAACTATGTCCATGTGAGTTACTCTCTGCAAGCATTTTCATAATGCTTGAAAACAAAGTACACTGTGACTTGTGTCCTACAATTATTCACGTCACAGTATAAATCCAAATATCCCTCCTGCATGATAGTTAACATACAAGACCTTTTTATACACTCCAGGAAATATAACTTGAAATGGTTTGGATTTGGACTTTTTTTTTTAGAGTGTATGGTTCTAAATCAGATGTTTTAGAACTTGATGTTTTGCTCAGAATTAATCCTTGTGCCCTTTCTTCCAAGTAAGAACTTCCTCCAAAGGTTTATGTTCTAGTAGACACCTAAATCACAGAAGCAGAAGCTACCATTAAGTAATAGACTGCTACACTTGCATAAAATGTATTTTTTAAATTTTCTACAGCAAAGATATGCAGGTAATAAATTACTTGTGCACTGGGATTATCAGTAAGTAATTCATCGTACATACTGAGGAAGGATATCTTAAACGTTACATTCCACAGAAATACCCATAATTAAGCTTATTCTCTTTACGCTTCAGTATTTTCAGAGTTTATCTTGAGCCCTGTTATGTACCTCAGAAGAAGCACAAGCAAACGACTCACACTGAAAGCAGGAGTCAGAACTAGGGAATTTAACATCTGTCATGTAGACTACAGTTGAAATAAAAATATTACAGAAAGTGGATAGCTAAAATTAAGTTGTTAACTCCTTATTTATATATTTAAAGGTGTGACTTTATTTTCAAAAAAAGCAGCACAGGCTCAGATACCTGTATTTAAAGCATATTGCTCCTTAGGTACCAGGCTACATATACACACTCTGTATTGTCTGCTGAGTATATACACTGCCCTCTTGCTGCATGGAGGCTTCTGTTTTCCAGAGAGCTCAGTCAATGTAGAATCTACTTGACAAATGAAAGCCTGCTATTTTGCAGCTGCATGTTACAGAACAGATAACAAAGGATGCAGAGCTAAGGTTGCTCCTGTCCTTCTCAGTAGCTCCTGTTTGAACTAAGGGTTAAGAATACCTGCCAGGGCAGCGGCTACTCCAGCTCATGTACGTTGCCCAAGCTCGTTTTAGAAGAGCTGGTTCAGGTACTCTTGGCAGCGTAGTCACGGCAACACGGAGCTTAGCCTAGCCTAATTGCCCGAATATTTACACAGCTTGTCAGGAGATCTTTATAGCCTGTGCTGAACCACTCTACTTTCCTCACCCAAACTAGTGCATTTAAAGGTAGTTCAGATGTGTATACGCAAGCTGCAGTCCCACCTTTGACAGCCCAGTGAGTGGATATACACTCTGTTATAGACAGGGCAATTGCACACAACTGTAGGAGTTTGGTAGCCTGTAACATAAAGCAACAGGTCAAACTCGGACTGACAGGCTGCTGTTACATAAATCAATAGTATGCCCTCCTGTTGCTACTGCCTTCTGTAACAGTCCTTCTTAAAAAGAAAGGAAAGCAAAACAAAACAAACATTAGGAATGCAGGGAATTGAAAAATAGACGTAAAAATCATGAGAAAATGCTCTATGTGAAGAAAGATTGAAACTCCCAGGACCATGCAGTTAGAAGACAGACTGTCTCCACGGGTGATAGAATCAGGAGTAATAAGTGACATGTAGAACATAAATGAGATCATCTCTCAGGATGGTGGTTTATGCTGTTGCCACCTCTGAAATAGTTTCAGGCCTGCATGTCTCCTGGGATCATGTAACAGTGGATGTTAAATGAGCACAGTTACAAAAACTTTTTCCGATGTGTAGATTTCAACACTTTTTGTTTATTTTTATCCACATTGGAAGGTACCACCTGCTTCAATTTCATACACTGCAGCCAAATCAGCTTTGAACTCAGACACAGCACAGGTTTGACTGTTCAGACAACCTTCTTAATAATCTCAGGTTTATGTTCCTGAACCTTGCTTTAGATGAACTGATATTTTTTTGTTGAATGAGTCTTTGATAATCTAGTTTGCAAACTGATACCTTAGATACATAAGTGTGCCAGTGCATTAAGAAACTACAAGAAAGGGGCAATTTGCATTTTTATGCAACTTCTCTTTCTTGCAATGAAATCCTGAAGTACTTAAAGAGCATCAGCAAATTGCAACCATTATACACACATCACCTCATTGCAGGTTTCTCTAGTTTTTATTTCCCTTGGGAAATGTCTACTGTGGAGCTGATGGCCTTGAAGGCTCACACCATCGGTTTCTTGAGTTTTTCTACCTTGATTTTGAGTTTTGAAATTGTGAAGGAAAAGGAGAATCAAACCCCTGAAAGGGAGGGGGGAATCATTTACATGCAAAGGAACAGTCCAAACAGCACCTTAATATTCCATAAAATAGGAGTTGCAAGTCTGAAAGTCAGTAGTCTTGTCAGCATAGTCCTTGTGTTTTCTTGTTGTCAATTATGATCATTATTAACAACATAGACTTTATAGGGAGTGGGACAGATTGTTGCTCCAGAGAGCTTATTCTGAGCAGGAGCAAATATTACTGTTGGTTTTTCAGAATTTTGAAGGGTGGTTTGGTTTTTGGAGAGCCTCAGTTTAACTGATGAATAAACAAAATCAATTTTTAAATCTAAAAAAATCTTGTGAAGCAGTAGGAATTTTTCAGATGGATTTCATGTACTTTTTTTCTGTAAAAGTGAGTTATACAGGAAAGAACATGAGCTTCAACAACTATCAGCAAGTTTATTACTAAGTTCCTGAGGGCACATAAAGAAAATTCCACTGTTATCACAGGGAACTTAAAAACTGGCAGCTGAATATGGCTTCTGTATTTGACCTGCCCCTTTCTCTTTTCAGTTTGATGGTTTGACATCTCCATCAGGCTAGATCTGACTTCAGTGCTTTGAAAAATTTCAATAACTATTAATCTTTTTCTCCCACCATTATTTTGTCTTTAGTGACAGCATGCCACTCCATGTACAGCTGAGCAGATCCATATCTCTAGGATTCTCTTTTGTATCCTATGGTGGAATAGTGGTTTATGCTTCTGCAGATTTCTAAATTTACATGGAGTTTGTTGGGGTTTTGATTATATTCTCTCTCCTCTACATACATGTCTGACTGTAGCAAGGTACAGCTTGCAAAGAGAATTCAAGAAGCTTCTTTGATGCTTCTTTGGCTCTTCATGGGAATGAGTGAGCACGTTGTAATGGCTTTACAATCGTTCCTTTTGGACAACTTCAGGAGTTGCTGATTGATTTAAGTGAGACAGCTTCTGAGGGCTGTCGTATAGCACACATAGAGGTTATGGGGAAATACTGGATTTCTAATGCTTACCATGAATGAAGGCAGCACAGTTTCATCTCAAGCTACTGTCCTGCTACACAGGACTTGGTTCCTGTCCCCTTGAGTGGCTATGCTGTCTTGTACCTCATTGCAGGTGTAATGTCAGGTGCCAGTGGCCTAGAAACAAATACTGAACATTGAATTGTTAGTGGCAACTTTGGGTGAATGGTTCTTCAATATGTGATTAGGAATGAAGTAGAAATCTTTAAATGGTCACTGTGCCTTGCAATTTGTATAACACAGGTTATGAAAAATATTGCATAGAAATGTATGTTATGTCATGCAAGGTTTTCTATGCAAAATGGAGAAAGTAGAAAAAAAATTATCCAGGCCAGGGCTTTTATTGTTACTTTCAAGAAACAATTCAGCTAATAGTTGAAAAATGCTCTTCTGGATAATATAAGTGCTTTTTATCCACATAAGATAATTCACTGTTGTAGTGAGTTGTCTTTTATAAGATTTTTGTAGGAGGCAGTTCAATCAAGAGAATGTTCTTTTCCACAAGACATTGTTAATTGAAAGCAGTATACCTCCCAGTAGGTGACTTCTGTGGGTACTTGGACTACCTCTACAGCGCAGAGTTAGGTTTCCACTAGTGGTTGGTTTGAAAATCTGTCATAAAAGTGAACTGGAAAACTCAAATAAAAACTGAATTAATTCTAGACTTGCGTTCTTGAAGACACCTATTGATCAGGCTTTCAGCATATGTGTTACAGAATTTTTTTTAAACTTTTATTTTAAAAGTTGTTTTCCTTCCCACATCTATAAAAAATTATGTAATGCTTTTATCTCATTAAAAATATATCAGAATATACTATTTTGTGGTATCTCTAGTACCAGAAATTGCAAAGATTTTTTTCCCTGAGATCTGACAATGATGTTTGACAAGAAATCTGCATTGAATGAGAAAGTGCCAGTAATATTATTCAGTAAAGAAAAGGGATTGCAGAGGGATGAGTGGGTGCAAAAGGTGAGATATATTTGTGTACTAATCCTGCTGTGAGTGGTAGGAGTGAACACACAGCTCTGCAATTAACCACCTTGAAACCAGCTTTGAGATTACTGAATAAAAGAAGCCTGGACAACTACATATTTGAACATAGGAAACATATTTGTTGTAAGAAATACAATGCATCAGGACCATTGTTGCTGCACATTTTTCTAGCTTAACTTAAGGTACAAAATAAGAAGAGATGGAGGTGGTGACTGTGACTACACTTTCAATATCCAGCCTCAGGTACAAAAATTACTCTGTGTTGTAGACAAGGCTAGGAACATGAGTTCATTTTGTTGTGTAAGATCTGAAGTGTGATCAAAGGGTAATTTCATGAAGATGTGTTTCCCCCCCCCACAGCTGTAAAGAAAGTAATTGAGTGGTGACACAGAAGATGCTGAGAGGGCTAATGTTTGTGACTGTTGGCAGATGACGGCTATGGAACAATATTGGCCACAGCTGCTAAGGAAAACACAGGCCAAACCAGCTACCTTCTGATTAGACTGTCTTAAATCCAGATTTAGTATTTTGGAAAATCACTTCCTTTTCCTTGCACAACAGTTTTCTGTGGTTTGATGGGAGACTTTCTCCTTTGGCAGTCAGTTTTGGGGGGTGGGGAAGCCAGGGCCATGACATGGGCAGGCATTCACCCCCTGTCCCCAGCCCCATGATGCTCAGCCAGGGGACTGACATGAGGCCCCGTAGTGGCTGCAGGGTTGAGGCCAGGACAATGCCTGGCTGGGAAACCACATTGGTGGTTTGGGGCTGGAGAGGGAGCTGGCTGTGACATGGAGCAATGGCTGAGCTTAAAGCAGCCTTGAGAGGGGGGAGGCCCTGTAGGGGCTCCTCACAGCCTGCTCCCACCCAGCTCCCTTCCAGCCATCAGGCCCAAGCCCTGCGGCTGCCTCTGGACAGGTCTGGTTAGGAACCCACAGCCAGACCCCCGGCGGGGGGTGGGGAGGTGACATGAGGCTGCAGAGGTCTGGGGTGACAGAGCAAATGCTTAATAGGACATGGCTCAATTTTTCTCTTGCTTATGTTACTCACTGAAGCTGGGGTGCTGCTAGGGACTCTCTGTCAGATTCTTGGTCTGATGGAGAAAGGCTGTTGCAGTGTGGCCACTGAAACAAAAGCCTTCGCACCTGCATTTGCTGAGGTAGGTAAAATGGTCTCCATATTTCTGAAACCACTACTTCATAGTAGACTTGCTATTTATCAGCCCATACCTAGTCTACCATATGGGGATGACCATCACACAGAATGATCTGGGTAAATTCCTGAAGCCTCCTGAACTCCTTGATTCCCTGGACGTTAGTGAATTGAGTTTCAATCTGAGTTTGGAGTCATATGTGCCTTGGGGTAGAAGCTGATCCCATCCATTACTACTGACATATGCTTTAATCATAATGTACGGGCAGCATTTGTGACTGTTGATCATGTGGAACCATCTGGCATTATTAACTAATGCTGGGATATTTGTGGTCATTTGCTGATAGCATAGTGCTACTCTTGAATATTTCTCGCTGCTCTTAATAGGCAAGCCTTGAGCAATTGGCCATTTTTTAAAATCTCAAGCTCTCTCAAGTCTTTGTCTGTAAATATTTGATTATATTTGATACAATATATTAAAATCCATAGGAAATCTACAATAAAAATACAACCGCAGGATTTTCAGTATAATGGTGATATTCAGTTGCATGTTTACCTTGCATAGAAGATCAGGCACACAGTAAATATCTCAGGTTTATTTTACAAAGCTTTTGAACAGGGTGAGGTTGAGATGGCTGAAGGTCTGATTCCTACCAGTATGAATTGTGGGAGTCTACCAGAAGAGGTGACTCTGAATTCAGGTGATTAAATGAATCTACTACTTCAGCCTCCAGTATGTGTTCCTGAAGTCATGTTGAATGGAGTGGTAATGTTGGTGTTGGACATAACAGAAAGCATGTTGCCATCCAATCTGTTAAAAGACTGCATGAAGGTTTTTTTTTTGAAGTTGCCTGACTGGATTGATGAAGCTATCTCCAGGGACTTTTTCACCTACCTCATGTATAAGAATGAGTTTCTTGTTTACTGAACTTGTTTATTAAGCAGTAATATGAAGCAGTATATAGTAAAGTGGGGTGTTCAGAAAAAATAGCATAGTAATTTAAACTCTAGTGAACTTGGCTTGTAAATGAATGTTAACTGAGTGCATCCTACTGTCCTGGTGTTTGGGTCTAATAGACAGTTCTGTGTTTCTCCATTTTTTGTAAAAGAAGACAAAAGACAGTAGCTCTTCTTCCCCCACAGGTGAAGTTGTCCTTTCTCTATACACTTGTAGGTTTCTATGTAAATATATAAGCTTTTTATTTATATTAAGAAGAGTACTTTAATTAAAGGTCTTGCATGCGTATGCATGATTTATTATTATCTGGTATAAACATGTAAAACTGGATAGATTCATCTATGATGATGGTAAAAAAATTCCTGATTTTATTTGTGACCAATATTTCTGACTGATTTTGCTGCTAGATAAATGATTGTGTCTCAAAGCCACAGGTGGTCTTCCTCTCTTCTCTTTGATTTTACTCTATCATGATTTGCTATAATTTTCAGTCAGTGTTTTCTTTTGTCAAAAGTTCTTGTGGCGTAAGTGAATCCAGGTACAGCTTTAACCTAACAGATATTCATTGTCCAAAAGAAGTTCTGTTAATGGGTATTGGTATCAGGATGAATAGTGCTTTTCATTGTACGTTTTTGCCATACTATTATGCCCTCCTAAAGTAGCACAGATCAAAGGAGGCTGTGTTGGTGAGACTGTAGAGCTTTCTGGTTTCAGGACTGCAGATGGGATCAAAGCAAACAGTAGACTGTCATAGTCCTGCAGTTCTGCTGGTTGACAGTACATACCTGCAGCACCAAAATCCTTGTGGTTCCCAACCAAACAGACATTTCACCGACTACCTCTGGGTGACAGCTTCTTCACTGCAATGAAGAGTCTCCGAGAAGTTGCTGACAGGAACAGACTGTTAAACTATCAAGATATATCAAAGACATTTTCCTGCTTGTTTTCCTTATTCCCTATCTAGCAGAACATACCTGACATCTGGCAATATCAAGTTGGCAATATTTCTACATTTGTTACTCCTTTTTTTTTCTGCATATGCAATATTGATGCTGAGGAAAGTCAGTACTGCAGTTTTCCATTGAAAAGGCAGGGGGTTTTGTTGCAAATATTCTTACGTCTTTTCTTAGGATTCTGTGGGCAGATATATTCAGTGAAGTCTGTTTCTCTAATTGAACTGTGGCAGACTTTTATTGCTTTCAAAGATCTGTTTATAGAACTTAGAGGAGTATCTGGTTATTAACCTCTCTGTCCTTCTGATGGCATCTGGGAAGCTAGGAGTACACCTTGTAATTCCTTTTCACAATAGCATAGGAACATACTGAATATCTGCCAGGAAAACTTCTAAGGTAAGTTCTGTTAGTGTTGATAATATATTTTGTCAGTAGTACAGCTGACTATGGGAGAAGTTAATGCACAAGTCAACACCCTGTATCAGATGAGATGGAACATTGCAGATAAGACCAGACTATGCATGTGTGTCATTAGTTCATGTTGAAATGAAAGAGAAAATCCTCCACTCTAGAAGGCAAAACCTGCCCTGAAAACTCACACAATACATTGTTTCCTATATCTTTGTGTCCCCCTCTTACCACCTTACTGGTTTGAATTGTCAGTGGCATTTCCTAACTTCCCACCCACCCTTGAAGGATACTAGTAAATGTGAGGAAGTTTCCTGGTTAAGAGCACTCAGGAGCACAGCTGTTCTACCCTGTTGACTGGATCCAATATCCGGCATCATTAACAGCCTGAGTGAGTGCCATTGCAAGTATAATAGAATTATATCCAGCCTTATAACTCACAATGGGCTGGGACATTGATTTCCTACTGAATATTCAACATAGCTATCAGCTATGACAGAAATTGTCTATCAGCTCAAACCAGAGGTGCTTAATAGTTTTCCATCCCTTCTACCCAGTTCAGCCTTGGGCTCAGCAGGAGACTTCTGTTTGTTTTTTTTAAACTCTGCCTGTCCTAATCACAAATTATTTTTCCCAAATAATGCAAGGTGATATGGTGAAGCAAACATCCCAAGACCTGGGGTCCCACTGAATGCTCTGGATGGGAAAGGAAAGAAACTGGTGTTAAGGAGGAGACGTTTGTAGGGGACTAGCCTTTCCCAGTCTGAGACATGCAAAGGAAAGTCCTTTAGAAGCTTTCAATGTGCAGAGGTAAATGAAGGTCCTTCTGCTTCTTTTGGAGCAGACAGACGCTTACACCAGCTAAGAACACATACTGATATTCTTAATTCAATGCAAGATATTTTTAAGCATTGTAAGACATCATCCACATACTATGTGCTTCTGAATACTTTGTGTGAGGCAGACTGCTGGCCTGTTTGTCTGTTCTTTAGGGTATTCTAAAGGATATTCTAGTATATCTAGTGGTGTATTCTTTAGACTGAAAAAGCTATTATAACTGCAGAAATGCAATGGATGAGGGATGGATAAAGCACCAAGAATGGAAACTCTGCTGAACAAAAGAGACATGCTTGTGTTTATAATGCTAAGGAGTAATAAAATTGTCTGAAATGAAAGCTTATTTGGCAGGAGGAAGTTATGAGGCTCATTGCCTACAGATCATTAAAGATCCATCATTGAGGTTGTAAGCTCAGGTCATGCAATTTTTCAGAAAGACAGAATACAAGAGGGAAACAAAGCCTGGTAATATTCATTAGATATGTATAATTAAAAGCGTAAAGTGAATGAATCTATTATGGCTTGCATTACAGCAGAGAAGGACTAATGGCCAAAATTGGAGATTAGCATGAAGGAGTCTAAACTGTTGTAATTTACAGTTTACATAAAATCTTCCCTGAAGGACTGGTCTGTCATTCATTTAGAAAGCTTTTATTCTAGCTGTGCAGAGGGGACCTTAATTCTGGACATGGAGCATCTTTGTTGGCTCTGAATTCCCCATAATGATGCCTGTGGCACAGAAGTCAGAATAGAAATTTCCGTATTGTTGCTATATGTCACGAATCTCCTGCTTCCTGCATCCTAGGCTAGGAAGATGGGCTTGTGTCAGAGACAGTCCCAAAGGCTACTTGTGCTGCCTGGATCATCTGAAGGGCACAATATTGCTATTTGTCACTCTTGGAGATGATGAAACAATGAATGCTGAATTAAAGTTCAAATTAGTTTTTAATAGAAAGTGAAATGATGACTATCTACCAAGAAAACAGAATTGTGGTGGGAGAGATGGGACCTCTAGATCGCATTTTGGATTCAGGGCATTACTAGTATTGCTTTACTTCAGACTTAAAATTTTACACAATAATTATTTGTAACACTAAAACAACCAAGCATCTGAAAGTTCCCAGTGGACTGAAATGAACTTGAGTGAAATATGAAGGAGTCAGCAATAAATATTCTAGTTCATATAAATACCTATTCAACATAAGAAACGATCCTGACTAAACATAATGTAAAATCACTAGACCAATTTAGACAAGAATAAAAGTCAACAGCTATGAAAAGTGTAAGCAACAATAGAAAAGGACATAAATAATGAAAAGAATTTAAGCAAAATACTGAATGCTATAAAAAGTATGCATTAGCTATGCCAGGAGAACTAAAATTAGACCTATGGAAACACACATAGAAGACTTTTCTTAGGTGACAAAACAGAATTCACTGAAGAAAGACATTAAAACATTAGATGAGGGGATTAGAAAAGAAGATGGAGGGAGTGATAAAGCAGACAATTAACATGGATGCTTCTCCAGTGTATTTACTTGAGAGATCAGGAAAAATATGCCATCTGACACTATTTGTATATGCTGTATTCTGAATGATTTTGTGACCAATGATGCAGAAGCATTTAGTGATTTAGCACAAAAGAAAGCTATCAAGTCTCCAGAACTAGATGGAATTTCTTCTAAGGTTTTATTAAGGAGGCTATGGAAGAAATATGCAGGGCAGTGGAAAGCAGCATAGAACAATTGTCAGGCTACAGCGGGTTAAGAGTAAAACCAGTAAAAAATATTGTGAAATTCATTTGTTGTCCTTATGCAGGTCTTAGTAAGGTAGATCTCAAATTGAACATCATAGTGGAGTTTTGTTTGAGTTAGGATGTCTAGTGGATTTGATCAGGGTCTGAAGCCATGATTTGCGTGCCAGAGGAGGACTCTAATCTGGTGGCTATAATGAAGCCTGAAGGTGGTTTCTCTGAGGTTCTCCTGCTGATATGACTCCATTGATACAAATAAATACATTTTCAGAGGACAAGAAAGGAGGAGAAATTGATTTAGCCAATACCTTGGTTTCATGCTGGCACAAATAAAAAAAAATCCATTTTCCATATAGCTTAGTAAGTTTACAAGATTGATCAGAGCAAGAGTGAGAGGATAGAAAGGCTTGCTCTTCCGATGTATGAAGAAAGTAAGTAAAAGGGAACAAGCTGCATCAGTTCGCTTGAGTTGAGCAGACTGGACTGAGCTCTCATGCATTGAACTTGGAAAATGTTTGCTCTCTGTGTACAAAACACCTCATGAGGGAAGGTCTGCTTGTGCCCTAGGCTGTTCCTGTTCATTGGGTTAATGGAAAACTGCAAATGCCCTTCACTACACTAGATTTTAAACCCTAAATATGCAAAGCACGACCTCTGCTTTATGTCAGCTGCACATTTGTCTCCTCTGACAAATGATACAAAAGGAGAACATAATCTGCGTTGTGGTGTTGTGTTTTGGTGTGGGTTTTTTTTCTTTCTCTCCAGTAGCTTGATCCTAGTAACTAATAAACAAGTACAGGTGTTGCTCATGTTATGTGATGTCTCTGGCTGGCCCTTTCAAAACTCCATAGTCTTCCTGCAGCTTTCATGACTCTGGCAGGTGTGTACTTTCTAACTGGAGTTTCAGGATGAAAAAGTTCAGATATATCACTTGTTTTCACCTTTGTGACCACCTAATGTTTTTATTTTCACATACATATTTTCTTGCCAGTTTGAAGCTTACACCTTTTGAAATGTTGCTACACGCTCTCACTGGTAGAACAGAAAGAGCTGTTTTACAGAGGAGCTTGTTCAATGCTGTCCAAAGTAAATGTTTCTGCATACACTTCTGTTAATTTGTTTTAATATTGACATGTGAAGAGTGTAATTAAGAAAATATGACACTATCCTATAATTGAGACTAGACAGTTATAAATCTGTTTTCCTGTCTTAGTTCCATATGTTTTGTTGTTAATTCTGCTGAGTAAATATGTCATTGAGACAAGGTGTTGGAAACTTTCAGCTCATGTGTCACCCATCCAATTTTTAACAGAAAATATTAGCCTGGGAGTGATACTGCAGCAAGAAAGAACGTAGTTTAAATATCAGATCCGGGGCTGAATTTGCAGGTCAAACAGCTCCATGGAATCCTATTTTAAGTTCTAAATGCAGCAGAATTTTTCAGGTCTTAAGAGGTTGTGCACAATTAGGCTTTTTATGTGGGCATTTTTCACAAGAAAGGCAGACTCTAGCATCTTCCATAATAAAACTGAGAAGGAATAAATGTTAAAGGGGACCTAAGCCTCTAAAGTGCTTAATTTTGTATATGAGTTCCTTTTTTATATAAGGCCTGATCTCCTGCCTGGTTTTTTTTGGTCTTGTATCCTGGGAGTAAAAGAAAATTTTGAGGAAGTGGGATATTGCATACATTCATACAGTATCTTTCATATGGGGACTGTGACATTTCATTATGGGCTGGCAAGAACTGTAGTAATACATATTGCAGCTCAGATGGGGTGTCCTTAAGCTCATATAGAAGTGCTAAATATTTTCCAGGCACAATGTCTGAGATTGTCAGAATTTAACAAATGTTTCCTTGAGCAAGAGGCCAAGTGGGATGTTGAACTGTGCCAAGGCCCTAACTTTACGTACAACTCTAAACCTCTAGACACAATGGTCATGTATTTTCTCCTGAGGCAAAGCAGCATTATTTATAGATGATTGTTTTTTATTATTATAAAACTTGGATTTATGAATTTTAATATTAAACAAAACAGTGCTTTCAAGTGAATTGATCTTGAAACAAGAAAATATGTTGTCATTTAACTGTATGTTTAATGGCATGCTACTTATAATTGTAATGATTGTTTGCCAAGCATAGTTTCAAATAAAGAAATGCACAGATGGTTTTCTTATTTAAGTGTGTTAAAATGCATACAGAATGTTTAGAAATGCAAATCCTTTAAATCAACTACTTGACAAAATCAGGCTTTGTTCCAAGTTGTTGTAATAGAGTCTCTTGCATATAAATAAAAGATTGTGTGGCACAAAGAGAGAGAATAAGTCATCTGTAGAACAGCAGTCAAGAACTGGAGTCTGAAAAGTGCAAAACCACAGGGCTTTTATAGTACTGAGGAGTTAGAAGGTTGGAGAAGTAAATTGTCTGCAGTTATTTCTGTGGCTGATTGTACAGTAGCAGCAAGATTATGTTGATGCATTTGCCCCATTATAGTGACTTAGAGGGAATTTACTCTTTTTAATACCTCAGTGCCAGAAGCCAGCATTGCATTATTTTGATTTATAGCATTATTAGCATAGTTTATATTTCAGTGCCCCCTCTTAATCCTCCCATTTATAGTGTTATACCAGTTTCTCTTGGATTTCAGCAGTGTCTTCAGAACGACAGTAGTTTTCCAAGGGAACAGATGTTCAACCAATGCTAACTGTGATTTATGATGATCAAAACATACAGACATACAGAGGCTCATGGATAGGCGGCCCTGTGATGGAAAGCTTGGCACTTATTGTGCTGGAATTTTTTTTTTCCCTGGGAAATTCAGAAGGGATCTGCAATTGGATCAGAGTCTCAGTAAAGATAAATCTGAAAGTGACTATCTCCCATGATGAAAAGGAGATTTGAGGAAGCCTATGAGGAAAGACTCAGGAAAACTTTGAGAAAATAGTAAGAAGTGGGAGAGTTGCTCTTGCCAGAAGGAACAGAAGAGAGCTAGAAGACAACGAATATGAAATGGAGAATTTGATGAGGTTGGAGATAGGTTTGTGATCACCAAATTGACTTGTTTTTTACTGGCAAGCTCCATTTTTGTTGTACAGTATCTATTCTTTCCTATGACTATAGAAGTCTAGGTCCATCTAGGAAAACTAAGGAGCAAGTAAGGAAATATTAGTGGAGTCAAACAAAAAGGGAGATTGGCCCAAACATGTTGTGAGAAACTGCAGTGGCTCTCGGGCCAGAGGGGTGTGGTTAGGTGTTTCAGGTCGATGAGATGCTTGACATGAAATGTCTGCAGTCCTGAAGTGGAACAATGGGTTATTTGCTAGCTCAGTGGCCTAGCTGTGAGCTTGGATTTGAGAAGGTTTCATTTTAATTTCCCTATTTTTTCTTTATGGTTGAGTAGGTGGAATACTGAAGACAGCTCTTCAGGAGATACTAGTACACCTCTCGGGTGTCTCAGGCAGAGTAATGAATATTCTTTGCTGGTACTGCGAATGCAAAAAGTGGAATGGTATCAGAAATACATGCAGTGAGGAAAGGCTTACATCAAAGACTATTTTGTAATACAAAGCAGATGAAATAGGGAAGAGATCTATCTAGCTGTAGCTGCCAGTCTTCTAGTTGGATCATTTTGATCCTCCTGTTCTAGCTGGTGACCGTGATAATATTGGGTGTCACCTTTTAGTGCTTTTGCAAGCAGTATAGCTAGTACTGTTTGCCTGAATATATGGGATCTAGAGACTAAAAAGCATGCTTACCTTCTCTTTTGGTGACTCTTCAATAAAAATTTTTTATAGAGCCAGTAAAATTAAAAATTTAATCTCTGACAGGGTAACTGTTGTATTGCTGCTGTCTGTATTTAATGCTAAAATAAAAGAAGATGCAGCATAAAGCTAATAAATTGCAACGCTGTTTACCAAATATGAGTAAATTGTAGCAAATTTCTTGTGATTTATACAGCCTTCAGAGGACAGGATTTACTCTATGTCCTCCAAAGATCTGAGTTGTTATATGGAATGACCAATAGTGTAATGAAATACTGATCTTGCTAAATTAGGTGTATGTTAGATAGGCTCAGGAAGAGTGAAGACAAGAACTGGCATTTTGTTCTATATTTGAGTTTTGTTGTATCTAGTTATAATAAATCAATATTGGTACAAATGAAAGTGTCATTTATTTCTGACTGATTGTATTTTATATCCTCTCTGCTATCATGGAGTAAGGTTCAGAGGAATAGGAACAGATCAAAATCTTGACAGAATAAGCCTTTGTTTAAAAACATTGCACATGCCAGTGGTGCATGAACTTCTTTCCTTCCCACTGTGGATGTGTGTGTTTCTGCTGGGAACAGAATTTTTTGTTCACAATAATATATGCATGTATTTTTGCATGCATACTTGAGCTTGGAAGCAGACTTCATAGGGATTACTTTTTTATTCTTTCAGGTTTGGGGCTCATCCAAGAAGCAGAGGTAATACCCTGTGAGGCCAGTGATGAAGGACAGATAAGTACTTAACTGTGAATAAAATACTCCTCAAATTGGAAGTGGAAAACCAGGTCTACTAAGTGGGACCAAAAGCTAGTTTCCCCCAGTACCCTGTTTCTAACAGTGTTCATAAACATCTTGTAGAGGAAGAGTAAGAGTAGGCAGGCATACTTCATTTAATACTCCTCTAGACTGCTGACCTAGTTGTTATCTATATCTATTCAGTAGCTATCAATAATTTTTTTTCTGTGAACTTGAGCCTGTGTATTCTGTCTCCAACATCCTGTGGCATGAAGAATTTCCTTTTTCTGTTGGATTTGAGCCTGACTTCTGGCTTCCTCTCAGTTCTTGTTCTGGGAGAGGGCATGAACAGCCAGCCCACCCTAGCACCACAGTTCCTGCCCCTTCTGATTGCAGAAAACTCTGTTGTTGCTCGTCTGATCTAAGGAGTCCAAATTTACTTCTTCCTCATCCAGAAGCTGTTCTGTACTTTGTAGCCCTTCTCTGAACCTTTCCGTTTTAACCTCAGATGTGGGTAGATGTATAGAGTAGCATAAAGGTATTCTCTCTGCTTGTGTCATAAGAGGACCAGCCTTTTAAAGATATAGTGTTTCATCACTAGCACAGCATAGTCTCTCTTTCTTGTATTTCTTGTACCTTGGTATTTTTGTGTGATGGTGTTTTGCTTCCACCAAGTTTCCAGCATGCTTATTCATTCTCGGCTAGACGTTCCTTTTCTGCTCTCTTATTTCTTAGATTTTTAGCACTGTATTAAAGCATGCATTTTGATCCTCTTGGCATCCCATTTAAATGATACTCTGGCATTTCTTATATGACTATTTCCTATTCTTCATGAGTTAGAGAATTTGTATGGCTTTCTCTGTAAAAGATACACTCTTTTGTACACCTTAGCTTTTGCCCACTCTTCTGTTTAAAAGTTCAGTTAAAACCTTTTTGTCTTTAAAGGCCAGCAGTCTGGTTCACTTACAGTTCAAATTAAATCCATCCTTCCTCTTTGGCCTTCTTTTACTCCAGAAGCATTCCATCTGAATCATGGGGAATGAATTTCTGATATGAAATTTGTTTACAAAACCTATTCTCTGAATATGTTTAAACAAAAAGCATGAGAAAAGGTTTTAAAATGTAACAGGATATAGAAATATGATATAAATTTAAAAAATGTTGTTACTAGTTTTAGCTATTTTGCATAAATTTCAAAATTAAAGAAGAAAATTAACCTATCCTTTATCTAACTAGTCTACAAAACCACTATTGTGACAAATTTTCAATGAGATCAAGACTGACTGTAATTGCAACTTCAGTTCTCTTAAGAAATATTTAAGAATATATAGGTGAAAAGGATTTACTGTGGTGTTTACTGCCATTTTCATTACACAAGGGATAGTCTTGTTCTCACGAAACATCCAAATAATATATTAGATAAAAATTCTGCCTTTTGAAGAAATACAGATTCTGACTATAAGAAGTATTTTAATTGCATTCCGTCTTGGCAGTACTGAAATAAAATTTCAGTAGATTGTTTCTGAAAAGTTGTCTTTTTATGGAAGAAGCCCATCTTGCATCAAAGCTAGTGGAAGGCCACCTGAGCGACCACTCATCCAGTGTGCTAGACAGTGAGCTAGAGCATACAGAAAGTCTCTAAATGCTGTGCTCACCCTTTTCATGGTACCAATTTTTTGCTTGTTTAATGAATTCACAAAATTATATTGGGTCTTCATCTGTCAGACATTAATGGTTAGTCTTTTGACTGTAAAAAAACAAACAAACAAAAAAAAACCAACAAAGCTGAAAATGAACCAGGTTTCAATATTTCTTTCACATCAACAGGATTCTTTACTTGGATTATTTTCATTGTCTAACCAAGTTATTACCAGGAAGCTAGTTTCCTGAGACTATAGATGACAGAGGAAAAAAAAACCAAAACAAACCACCTCTTCCAGGTTATTAGTTAGATTAGGAATTTAACATTGTCTGATTTACCCACTGAAGGCTACTTTGCTTGTCTACAGAGGGAGTGAAATGACTGCTGATGTTGGAAGTATAAAGCCGATAACTGTACATTTACAGTAGTTTTTGTGACTGAGATTTATGAGATTTTCTCAAGTGTTGTTGTTTGCCCTTCAATCTGTATCTGTACTAATAATGACAATATTTGGAAAAGAAAAAATGACTGGATGTGGAGAGCGTTCAAAGTTAGGAAATATGCTTTTGTATGAAATGAGCACTTCTCTGTATGGAAATCAATTGCTGAGAGATAATAAACAAGGAAACCAATAACAAGACTCTTTTTGCTTTTCAAAGGAGGGTTGCAATTAAAAAATAAATAATCTTTAATTTTATTATAGAATTACAATTAAAACAAATAATCTTTACTTCTGTTAGGCTGGATTTATTAACATCTTGTTATCTTAATACGTTCCAATTTCTCTGTAACAATTACTAGCTCTTGTCTGAAAAATCTTTCCTTTGGTAGGCTTTAGTGCACTTGGTTATTGAGGCATCTACAGGATTGTTGCTAGGTAAACAAAACATGGTCTCTGCTTGTTTTTGGAAAGAATTAATATAAAATAATGTGAGTGTATAAGTGAAAATTAACACAAAGTATAAGCATTCTTTATGTCACATGGTGATGTTCTTAGGAGAAACTAATTTAAACAAGACACTACAAATGTAAGGTACAATACACACTACATGTAAATTCTGAACAAAAAATACAATCTAAACTGACGATACATAATAAAATGTATAGAATTTCCATTATGTAAACTTTGAGTAGTTCTGGTGATTGCAACTTCTTATCCTGCTCTTACCAAGTCTTGCAAGGAACTTACTTGATTTATTTATTTTTTTCTTTTATTCAGAACAGTGAAATCTGAGATTTGGAAAACATGCAGCACAGCCCTACTCTTCAGTACTGCAAAAGAAAGTAAATAATTTATCTAAGAATCTGACATGTTGCCATATGTGGCGCATTCTGCTCTGTGACAGAATCAGCTGCTTTTCACATTTTGTTATAGAGGTAGAAAACTTATAGAAAGAAATCCTCAAAAATCTGTGCAGTTTACATATGTTATATTGCTTGGTGTGTGAGTGGTCATAAGGGCATAAATTACAATACTCCTTTCAATGAGTGTTGGGAATTATAACTGAAAATTATTGTAATTTTGATTAGATATTTTCTCTCTGTCTCCTCTTAAGAAAATAGGCAGATTTCCCCCTCCACTGAACTTATTGCTCATTTCCCTTCTGATTTTCTCTTGGCTTTGGTATACAGTAAGTATATCCCAGAAGGTGAGATAGTTCAGCTGTAATAGTGTTTTTATTATCAAATCTACTTGCCATTGTTTCTCTGCAGTAATATTTGAAATAGGATATAATTTCACAAAGTAAATTAAGCGGTTATTAAGGGTAGATAATATCCCCTTCATAGAGCTCCACTCCTTGCTGTAACGATAAAAATACTAACTGTATATTTTCTATTGAAGTATTCTGTTCTATGAACTGTATACAGAGTAATTGTTTTGGTTACTTCAGGCCCATAAGATCTAAAATCCTTATAATATTTGCATAAATTATGCCATTATAAGAATCATAAAGAGATTGCTTTGTTTTAAAAAAAGAACAATATAGATGCAGTTGCTATTACTTGTCTTGCAGTTTTCATGTGAAAACATACTTTTTGATGAAAGATATCTTGACTTTTCACTGTAATAATTTGACAATGGGAGCTAGGCTTTAATAAAAGTAATCAGATGACATGAGTTCATGGCAAATTTCCTAATTTAAAACATAGCTCTTGAGTTAGACTCGCCCAGTGGTGAGTAGAATATTTTGAGTGGCAATTACTGACTAGTGAGTTTCCAACAAGATTACCATATGTTGTCTGAGTCCTGGAAGTAGAGTCAATAACCAAGGTCCTGTTGTATTTACAACTGCTTGAGACTTTTCCCTTATGTAACATGAGCAGATGTTTCTCCTTTTTCCTGCTGAAGGATGAAGACAAGTAATCTTGCTCCTTCTGAAGAGACTTGGAGAGGCTGGCAGGCAGAGGAGGAAAAAATGTGGATTCAGAAATTGCAGTGCACAAGACTTTTAATCCACTAAGTTGTTAGGTTTTCTTCATCTTTGTTGCTGCCCCTGGCAAAAAGATTACCCACAATTTCCATCAATGGAAAACTGATAAAAGACCCTGCCTAGGTGGCTTAGAAGTGCTCGAGGTACTGCCCACTAGGCCTGTGAGGTCCACACAATGCACAGCAGCTCAGGTCCCATAAACAGGAAAACCCTATTAACATAGACTCAAATAATTAATAGGTTAATAGATTTACCAGATCATAGATCTATTAAGAGTTAAAGTATATTGTTATGGATGGAGTGTCGTAGTGACACTCATCACCCGCTAAGTGCCTCTGTGTCCTGCTCCCTTGTGCTATACAGGTGTGTCCAAAGGACAGCCCCTCATAAGAACCCAAGAGCAAACATGCACCTCAGATGCTTCACAGGCTCACTATTTGACTGTTCTTAGAGAACAGTTTTAGAATTCAAAAGCCTTAAAATCTCTTTTTAAAAGCCACCCCTACTCAAACAGCTCTGACTACCTTCTTTGAGTTTATATCACAAATAATATCCACACAGCTGCCTTCTGCAATAAAGAACATTTTTTCTTTTGACATAAGTAAGTTTTCCCTGGGCTGTAGTTCTATAGAATGTTCATCTTACCTCTGAAGAAAAGCAGATATCCTTGAGTTTTTGGTGCTTATTTCTGAGCAAATTGGGTGTCAGCTGCCCCTGGTTGATAGACAACTATGTAGAAAAAGCATTAGTAAAACTCTTGTCAAAGAAAATACTGCAAGTAACTGAGAATTAAAATAATTTGGTTTAGCATTTACACTGCATTGCTCATCTGTAGTTTTCAAAGGCAGGTGAGCCATACCTGTGTTTTACAGTAGAGAAATGGAGTCAGCACAAAGAAATCCCTCACATAAAAATCATAGAAAGATCATATGGACTGCATTAGAGACAGGATCTCTATTCATCATAGGTGATTTCCTCATGGTCACTTGAAAAGCCTGGTACATAACCAGAGAGAACCCGTTGGTTCCCCACCTGATAATCTATTTTTGAACCTGCTGGAGAAGGGTATTGCCTATGGTTCCTTTATTTGAAGGTCATATGGATATGATATGCATATGTTTCTTTAGTAGCGATGTGTGAAGAGATTGTTGAAACGTGTGTGTACGTATGATGTTCTTACAAAAGACCAGTAAGTATTGATAACGGGTATAATTAAGATGATATTGAATGACAAAAATAATGCTTTCTGTTCCTTGATGCAGATATGTCCCCAGAGAAACTACTTTCACAGTTCCTCATAATGAACTGGCAGTTGAAACTTCAGTTTTGGCCCAATACAAAACAAAAGTGGGCAAGTAAAAGAAGCCCAGTCTACTGGGAAATGAAGCAAAATGTTTAAGTAATTGAACAATTATTTACAAAAGAAAAAATACTTTTGTTCTGCCAAGTTGAGGATCCTCATGCTCTGGTGATACAATGTTTTCTAAAGGGCAAATGACAGAGGGAAACCAAAGCTGAACTAGTTTTATTCCTAATATTGTTTCTTGGAGTAATAACCAAACCTATTAGCCAGCAAACTTAGGGGGAAAACATATGCAGAAAGAAAGAGATGATTCCACTGGGTCTCGTGTTTTACCTTATTACTTCCCTTACGTTACCAAGGTGTCTTTCATTGTTACCACTGATGGTTACTTGGAATGCAAATATGTTGAAGGGATAAACATTGCCAGCTTTCCTAGGTAGGATACAGGTCTGCTCTCCCCAGATTTTCTTCCTTTGTAATTATTTTGTGTCCATGGTAATCATGTCATTCAGATTAACTATTGATCTACAATTCTATCTCCAAGCATTTGTCTTTATCCTGATAGCAGTAACTAATAGTAATGGGCAGGAGATCCTAGATACAGGATGATATTTTGCACACCTGAAAAGTATTTCTTTTTTCTGCATTTGTGTGATGGCATGGGGAGAAAAAGCATTTTGACTGGGTCACGATATTTTTAATGTTAAATCCTTGGCATTTTGTTGTTTTAGCAATGCCATCTATTCTCAAATGCCTAATGAATGTTCATTAAAGGTATATTTCAGTGTAATTCTATTTTCCAGCACACTCTCTATCTCAATAAACAATTCTTCATCTTGTCTCTGGGCATTGGAGGTCCTGTCACATTGATGAAAGAAGCACCAATGATAGATGATGGGAATGCCACTCAGCAATTATTTGCATCTTTCATCTCTCATTAAATAAAAAGAAAAGTCTCATAGAAAGATTTGAATGTAGCTGCAACTGCCACATGTGATGTCTGTCAAAATATGATAAATTGACAGTTTTACCCTAGCCTTCTAGCTGTTTGGACTGAACAACTAGGGGAAGGCCTTGTTTTCTTATTAATTACCATAAAATTTAGGAGGTAAAATGTGTTAACTGTAATATCCTCTGAGGTTTAAGTGAAGGACAGTGTCAGAAGCATCTACTTAGCTTTTTAGCTTAAGAAGTACTGCTTTTCTTACTAATCTACTCAACTTCACATTGCAGTGGACTAGGTAGGAGAGTGTATGTGCTCACTTACTGCTTCTGGGTGCCTGAGGGGTGTGGGTTCAATGTTAGTTCACTTACCTTTCCCCTAAATATTTTACCTTGTGACTGAGATTAATTTCCACTCTACGATAACCAGTTGTGGCCATTCAGTGGATAGTGGGAAATTCTTAGGCGTCTGTGGTTCTGCTGTGCTCTGCCATGTGCTCTGCCCTACAAAGCTTCACTGAGTCTGAATTCTACTGATTTTTCTCAGGTCTTGCACAGAACGCATTAGTAAGGAAAATGTATCCCCTACGGCTTGTAATTTCCCCTGCCAGTGTTAACATTTTGAATTGTTTCCTAAATTGCAGAAAACTCTGTAGTTGATTAATAATTAAATATTTTCAGGTGGAATCTTTGTTCACCCATGAGGTGTTCAGTCCTTAGAAATGTGTGAATTGCCTATTTCTCAAATATTGATTGAAAGTGTTTAGGAGGAGAAGTGAAGATAAATATCACAGACATTTGAAACTGCATAGGGAATTGCAGGCAGGGAAAATTAAACTTACAGATTACATACTTGATTGAGATGCTGGAGGCCCTTTTTAAGTCATTATGCTTTATCATTCTTCCATTTAGTGTAATTCATATTCTATCTCTTGAATCTGTGCAGATTTATTAAGATACTGTATCTATTCTGAAATAGGTACATATTTATCTGCAGTAAAATTGCATTTGCCATATACTGTCGGAGGTACTTAATATAAATGACACAGTCTTTCTGATTTTGCACACAACCCAATCAATCTGCAGTGTTGCTGTGGTAATTACAAACTTGGAGGTGTCTTTTTTTTAATTCATTTTTTTAACCGTTTAAAAGAAGCTCATTCTTTAAAACTCCTCTGTACAGAGCTTTCTGCAAAATAGAAGTGGAGAGGAGCCAGTAATTTCAGGTATGGCTAACTGTGGTTCGTAGTATAAATTTTTGGACAGATTAGTTACTAATAAACAAACATGCAGTCTCATGTTGTTTGAATATCCTTTGCTAAGCTGGTAATCTATACCCTGTTTTAGTCTTAAGGTATCTAAAAGTGCAAACAGTAAGTCATCTCTGGCTAGTCTTGACTTCAAAGGGACAGAGAGCTCATCCAAACGTACAGGATTCAGAATGTAAAAAAAGAATACTCTATCCTAACTCAGTCTATGGTGAAAATATCTTCTAGGGAATGTAAAGTCAGTGGAAACTCATGATCAACAGTAGAGTAGCTAATGTCGTTGACGTTTTACTTTTGTCTTAAGGGACATTTAATAAAATATATGGAAAATACTTTAGGGAATCTGATACATCAGTGAGTTATGTATTCATTGCCACCTAAAGTAGGAAATGTGCTACTCATTGAGTCATCAGGCCCATTTCTCTTAACACATTGGAATTTCTGCACTGAAAAAGGAAGGCATACCTTCAGTAATTGCCTCTTCCCTTTATTTGCAAGACCAGTCAAGAATCATGCTGGTTGAGATACTCCCTGCTAAGCTTTCAGATTTTCATTAATGCTCTTGTATATACACATCAAAAAGAGAAGGATCCATCCTTTAATTTCACCACTGTTAGTCTTGCAATGTATAAAACTATTTTATACATTTTCTTAGAACTAAGACTCCTGAATGTGTCAACTCTGCCAATCCTGTCTCATTTTACTATATACAAATAGGTTATAGCACTAACAACTTGTTCTGCCTTTACAATGTTTATAGCTGCCAGTAACTGTTATGGTTTGGCTGGAAATATAACAGAGTCTCTTGACTAACATCATATTCCCCTAGTGTCAGCAGTTTTCTTCAAGATATCAAGGTAATCTGCATCATAAATGTTTTTTTACTATCCTGATACAACTACTTCTTTAACAAGTCTGTCTCTTCTTATCTCATAGATGTTCAAACTGTAACAACAATCTTCAGACAGAAACTCTGTGAAAAGTTTCTAAAAATATATCACTCTCCTATTAACTTTTTCATCACTCATTTACTATTTCAGTAATGCCCTTTTATCATGCTAGTAGTGAACAAAGTCCCTTCTGGAAAATGGTTATCTGTTTATTAGCAGCTTGTTACCTTTATTTTCTATTAATCCTTTGTGTTTGTTAAAGTATCTCAGGGATAGAAAATAAAAGTTTATATCCAATTTCTGAAATATTTTTACCTACCTTTTCCTAGTCTTGAGTGAACTCTTGACAGTGATCTGAAATAGTGTTCAAATTCAGGATGTATATCTCTGGGTTCCTCTGTGATTATCTTGTATCTTCAATTTCTTCTTAAATATAGTTTAGACTAAAACTCTTCTCTTGTTTATAATGTCTGCAAAGTTGTGATTTAAGCCAATGTTAATTTTACAACAGCATAAATCTGAACAGCAAGATAATGGAAGATCAAAGAATCCTAGCTTTATAAAGTAAAACCAGATCCTGAACTGGTACAATGATTGCTAAATTGACTGGTAAACAGTATAAATTGTCACTTTGGGCACCTGTTGGGTTGAATACAATCTAAGATATTGAGGGTCCTGCACCACAGATTTGAAATGCACCTTGAGATGTTATGGAGTCTCAGAGCAGTATCAACTATATCTCTGTTACTTTATGAATATAATTTACTTACCTAACTATCAAAAGGGTACGTTCTAATGCTTTACTAATTTTACTGTAACAATATGTAATTGGAAGGAGAGGATGCTTCAGTCTAAGTTCTTCTTGTCCCACGTACCCTGAAAACATAAGAAGTGCCTCACTGCATCAGAGAAATATTGTTTAGGGAGACTACATCAGCGTAGCTGCTTTCTGTGCCCTTGTACTTCACTAGCACCCAGACCTGTTAGTTTACATCCCTAATTCTACAGTCCCTTGAAGGGTTCAGTCCTTTTGTTACCTGCTTATGGATCTATATATTTCTCTCCTTCTCTTTTTCAAAGTGCAGCTAACATCTGCCACCTCAGTCTCCTGTTGCAGCAAGTTCCAGAAGGTCACTGACTCTTGTGTAAAGTACTTATTTTTATTTGTTTTAAATGACTCCTACTACTTTAATCATATTTCCCCTGTTTCTGCAGGCTTTTATGGAAAAGTGTTGTGCATTTGCCTTATGACATGGATTATTACCTTTATGATATGGATGGTAATTTTCAACAGTTTTCTCCCTTTTTTCTGTAGTTGTTTGAATACTTCAGGAGTGTAATGACTTGTATATAATTCTGTCTTTCAACAATACAGATGCAATGCTTTTCCTTTTTCTGTGTTTTTTTGGTTGGTTGGTTTGGTTTGACTTTTTTTGTTGTTGTTGTTCTGTTTTGGCTATAGGAACATAGCACTTCCTTACTTGAAGCCATGCCAATGCTGAGTAAAGCAGAAGGGTCCTTCCATGCCTCTCACTTGTACTTCTGCCTCAGCCCATTTGCCTGGCTTGCCTTACACTGTTGATGTGTGCTCAGCTTGCAGTTTCCAAAGCATTCTCTAAAGACCTGCTGTCTTAACCACTTGCTGCTCATTCTATATGTGCAGGTGGTTATCCATACCTAGTAACCCAAGTTAACCTACAGTTACTTGGTCTCTATAAATTCCAGTATACTTGTGGTCCCCCTCGGTTTCCTGCCATGTGAAAGTTTAATGTACATAAGCTTTACATAGGCACATTCCGCCATCCAGGTTGCAGCTGAAGTGCAGACCCTCACAGAGTCCCACTTAGTGCTGCTGTCCACTTTGACAGTAAACCATTTGTAACTGGTCTTCAGCTACTTTGTGAAGTTTTATTCCCACATTCTAGAAGTTTCATCAACCAACTTATTTTTCAGAAAGCCACTCTGAGGCAGTTTCAAAAGCCTTAGTTAAGATTTATGGTTTCTCCCCTGTCTGCAAAGCCTGTTACTCTGCAGTAGAAGTAGATAGTTTGGCTTGACATGAATTCTATATTTTTGTTAGTTATCACACATTTGTTTCTGTTTTCCAAATAGTCACAGATTGCTCCAGAATTTTCCCAGATTTATAAAACTGGATAAATTTTATTCAATCAAATGATTACATATTTATGTTTTTATTTAATTGCCCCAGAATCACAGGTGAGAACAAGTGTAAATTTCTCATCATTCCCAGGAAATCAGTCTGGTTTTTTGGATTTGCCTGCTGGTATCAGTATACCCACATAAAGGGAAGTTTAGGCACATGCAAGAACGTAGATTTAGTATTGTTTTCCTGGCAGAAATACAGCACTATTCTTCAGTAGAACTTGTTTTAAATACACTGTGGTGTCAGCAGATCTGGGTAGCTCAAACTGTAGTCGAGTGTTGTCACAGGGACAAGGGCAGAAAGCAAAGACCTCAAATTTACTGGTAGTGATTTCCCACTTTTTTCCTCTTATTAGGAGGACGGAGGTGCATATTCGGAAACATACCTATGCCCCTGTTCTTAGCTGCTACTCCATCACACAACTGCTGGTTTGGCAATAACTTTCCCATAACTGATATAAGACTGGAATGAAGCGATGCTGGAGATGATTGTCCTGTGTTTTAAACAGAACAGCAAAATCACTGTCTGAGTACCAGACTGGCACCGTTCTTTTTAAACAGTTTGTTTTCCATATTAAGGGGAATGGATCCAAACAAACAACTGAATAAAAAAGGGAGTGAACATGATCTCACAAATGCTAAACAGAAATCTTAAAATGGAAAGTTCCATCCTATGAAGTGGAAATATATGCATGAATTTTTTATAGTTATATCACTTTTGTTCCAGTTCTCAAAATAAAGCCATTCAGTGCATTTGATGAGACTCTTGAAGCAAAAAGAAAGACAGGGAAAAGTGGAAAAATTCATGCTGAGCATTATTTGTGTTTAAAAAAATATATTCTTACTGAGATTTTCTTCTAGTCTGGAGGCTAAAGAAAACAAGCAAGCAAACCTCAGACACCATGAAGGTCTTCAATCCTTTATCTTTTTTCGACTACATGTAATTTTTAGAAAGTGCTTCCCAAACACCAATGGCTGTGTTTCAAATAATAAATTTCTGGTTCCTTTTGTAATGCTGAAATAACATTGTCTATGTCATAATTTAGTTGTACAAAAATTCAATGTCAGATCTAACTGTGAGTTGATGTGATAAAGATTTGCTGAAAACAAACCAGCAGGTCAGCATAAGAAACTAGAAACATCCCAGAACTTCAAGAAGATGATGGAAATCAATTGTAATAGAAATCAACTGAAATTAAGCTGTGAATGCTTAAATCTGCAGACGTTTAATGAACTTGTAGTCTTTTGAGAAGTCCTGTCTGGAGTTGAGTGTAGAAAAGTAGACTGAAGTGTGCCTTCTCAGAAATTTTATCTTGTTTTGAGTGTATGTTTGGAAGGAGGGACGCATCCTTTCTGGTTAGGCCAAAAAAGATTGCTCTGAGTATGTGGTTGCACAGTGGTTATTTGTGCTTCTCATATAAAGATCCGTCATTGTTGCCAGTTTGTGTAAGTGACTATTGTGATATCAGGACTCTCATCCTTGCAAATAAAAGAGCCAAGATTTCCTAAAAGCTTACAGAAGCAGAACAGAAAGAAAAGGAATACAGAATATTTTTAAAAATCCCGATAAAAGTACCTTGTCATTTCTGTAAGAAGTGTTTGCTTTTAAATAAAAAATTGTCTGAACTATCTAAAAATGATCATTGCTAAAAACATTTCTACAAAACTGAACATTAGTTTGCAAATCTCTCTCTCTCTCTGACATTTCTCCTTTCCTCTTGCTAAAGGCTATATTACATTGGATTTTTTCCAGTGTGCTGTGTCATCTTAGGTTTGCCTATCAGCTTCACTATTATTATTCTTGCAACTCTTTCTGATACCAGTTGTGTCAAGATTTCAGTGCAGATCAACTCTGTGGCCACAGAGGTTTCTCCCCCGGTGATTTTTAACTGGCCTAGGTTTTATTATGGTGTGATTTTTAATTCTCTGAAGTCCAAATGTGATTCTGCTGGAGTAACTTGTTCTCTCTCTTGGATATTCAGTTTCTGGTTTTGATGTCATACTTCTGTGTTGTCTAAGTGAAAATCTGGCTGGCATTTTAAGTGATGGCACCTTTTTTCCATAGAACCATAGAATAACTCAGGTTGGAAGGGACTTCAGAGGATCTCTAGTCCAACTTGTTCAAAGCAGGGTCACCTGTGAGGTCAGACCAAGTTGATCAGGGTTTTGCTCTCCCTTTCCTCATTGACAATTATTTTCATAGATTTCAGTACTGTTTTATTATTTGTATTTTCCAGGCAATCTTAACCTAAGTTTTGGCTTCCAAATTTGAATATGCAGTATAATCATCCATAAAGCTCCTATTGTTCAAAAGGATTTTAGCTAGAAGATTAATTATTGATGGAGTGGTATCTTACATTGCACTGTTCGCTAGTTGTTTGATCACATAAGGTACTTCTAAGTGTGAGTTATCCCATGACTTGGATTGCTTTGCCTGTGCATAACAGGAAAATTGCAAGGTATCATGGTAAAGTGGCTGATATTTGAAATGTATGTGACTGCTCGAAAGCACAAAGTGAGACATATGAATCAAAATTAGACACGTGAATGGGCACAAAAATCTCCTGGAGTATCCTATCTTATAATACTACACTGAAGACATTTTGAGCTGTTTTTCACCAAGAAAGTTGTGCATGTTTAGTAAATGATAATTCCAACCATGAGTTAAATTGGTGATAGAACTCCCCCAAAAATTATAGCTGAAAGATGTACTGTTCTCAACAGAAGGGAGAAAGGGGGAAGAAACCTGACTCTCTAACCCAGTTGTCGGGTTATACCTAGTTGTCGGGTTATTTGCTAGTGACAAAGGTCACATTTTTATATAAGTGAATGTTTAGCCTATAACAAGCACATCAGTTCAAGAGAAAATCACTGGTGGGGTGTTTCTCTCCTGTTCAGAAGGCTTTGATTTCATAACAGGAGAGGAACCAAATGTTTTGAAAATTTTCAGATAAAACTACCATCTACTCAATTGTATACCATGTAGCTCTAAAAGCTTGAAGAGGAAAAATTTTTATTTTGTTGTCTTTAGGCATTGTGTTTGTTAGTTTCTGTTTCCTTTTCCGTCCATCTTTGAGACTGACTCCTTCATACAGCAAAGTTTTTAATTCCAAGCTATGTTACGAACCCCTTGAAATGGGTCTTGGTGATGAAAGTGCTGAGCAATGTTTGCAGCTTGCCAAAGTGGCACATCTGTCACTATAAAAGCTGTACCATGAAGTGGCAAAAAATACATAGTATGCTTTTTTAATGGTAAAACTAAGGCAAAGTGAGGGAGGAGAATTTGTAAAGTAAACCTGGCAAGATCTAATCCTGTTTGTGCAGTGTTTAATTTTCAGCTGTCTGATCTACATAACAAACCTGTTAGGAAGGTAATGAGAAAATAATTTATTTCTTAATAGCCCTCTACTAACATGAATTACAGTCACTGAAGGAGGTGTTAGGTCCTGCCCCTTTTAAAATGTGGGGTATTTTATTTATACAGGCCCTCCCTGGATCACTTGCAATATGTTATAATTATTGTTCAGTGGCATCACAGGGAGTAAACCTGTTAGAACTGAAATATGCTCATTCAATCTCTCTCCTCAAGTGGTGTCTCTTGATAACTCATTTCAAAATGGGAACTGACACCTCATCTCTTTGTCCCCTAACCAAATACTTTTCTTCTTTCATAGGCTGCCGTTCAGAGGATATTGCATCTTGCTGTAGTTTTGATGTCTTGTGAAGCTGGGTTACAGGTAAAGAGGTAGTTGAAGGTACAGAGGCTCAGTTTGCCCTTATATAAAGGCAAAGTCAATTTTGTTTGTATCAAATTGAGCTCAGTAGAGGTTGCGTGAGGGCAAATAAAACAGAACCGAAGTTTAGATGCTTTCAATTTTGGTTGCTTAAATGTTGAGGTGTTGATAAGAATAGTGATAGCTTGTACAAAAGATGAGACTTTTCACTGCAAGTTTGGAGAAACAAAAGAAGCTAATGAGGCCTCCTCTGGTGGTATTTTCTCCTTTACAACCTGATTTTCTATAGCCCTGCTTCTTTTCTTACCCAAATTTAGCACCCCAAAATATGCATCCCAAGTTATCATTCCAACTTGAAAAAGATTCACTAAAAATATCTTAAGTCTGGTGTAACTTTTTTAATGCAGGGAAATGGGCCTTTTGTTTTAAGTATGTAAACAGTCAGTCTGTATCAACCCCCTACAGCTGAAGTGCCTTAATTAGGTGTGTAGTCACTGTAGGCTCTCTCTCCAGTCAATGAGGAGAGAGTGGCTCCTGATGAAGAGCATTTAGTCCTCTTCATATCTGAATTACCTTTGTGGACCTGCCTGCACCTACAGATGAGAGATGGAGTCCTGTTTCAGTAACCTCCCTAAAGAAGATGCATACAATACGATGAATTTGTGCAATGTTGCAGAACTGAGCGCAGAACTGTAATTACAGAGCAGAGGAAAGGGAGAAACATTTTTTTGCAGAACCAAATGTTAACCTGGAAAAAGAAGAACCCAAACTGAGCTAAAAAAAATTTCAGTGAGCATTTTCACAAGCATTGGCTTAATCTCTTTTGAGGCAGTTTGATTCTGACTTTGTTTCAAAGATCTTGATGGGGATCAGTGTAGATACTAGATTGTTTCCTTTTTGGTCATGTTTATAAATCTCTGAAAAGCAGAATAAGGAGTTGCTGATGTTGGAACAGTTATAACCTCTTCTGTGAGGACCTGTTCAATGCAGTAGTGAAAATTAGGTTTAGATTCTGCTCTGTTTGAAGCAGGTTTGTTTCTTTACCTTTTCTTATTTCAAGGGGAAAAAATCAGGTCCTAAAGCAGCTTCAGTTGCCTTTTTTTTTTTTTTTACCTTAATCTGTAAATGAAGAAAAACATTTTTAATTACTTTATTTGTTCTTTCTGAAGTTAACTCTCATGAGATTGAAAACAAACAACTTCTTCAGTGGCTGTGTAACCACAAAGCCCAGCGGGCTGGATTCAGTGTAAGCTGATGCTGATTGTGTGTGACGCAAAGATTGGGGTTCTCACATCAGATATCTGGCTGATTTAGCATCCTTAAAAAAGGGTCTTCAGTAGGAGGAACTGTAGAGTAAGGCTGTGGAGGCTGTGCTAATTTGAGTGTATTCCCTGATTCTTCCCCAGTGGCAATGAAACTTGCTTTCATTCAGCAGAACTGGAGACTGCAAGGAAGTGCAGATTACACTTTGTGCTACTAAGAAAAAAATAATTCTGTTCTGTTTAAACTGGCTGAAATAAGAGAGGATCTGAGCAATCTGATCTCATAGCTGGCTTTGAGCAGGAGATTAGACTAAAGACCTCCTAAAGTCCCTTCCAACCTGAATTTATCTATGATTCTTAAGGAAAATCCTGCATAAACTGGGGAAATGATTGGTGGGAAAAAGAATATTCTTAAAATTTCTGCTCAGTTAATATCTTGCAAACAAAATTTTCTCAACATTGTCAGTTAAATGTAGTTTTAATAGTGTATGGTACCTTTCATCATTGAACATACATTTTTTGGCTTTTATGGAGTGGGACTAGTTGTTTCAATCAAAAGTGTCCATGTTTTTTAGCATGTACATCTTTCACGTATCTCATAAGGGTTCCATGAAACTTAACAACTACTGCTCCTTTGAAAAAAAAAAAACCACCATGGAAATGTTCAGTGTCTTGGTTACAATAGTATACTTTTTCATTAAAGTCTTTTTCTACTCTGAGGACCACAAAAATTGCTGGTCACTCTCCTGCTGCATGGAGTTTTAAGATACATGAAGAAACCACACATTTTGTGGTGCAAGTTCTGAGAGGTAGTTTGCACAGAATGAAGTATTACAGGGGATTAGTTTAGCAGAGTACTGAATCCCATATTCAGCTCTGTTGTGGATAATGCATTGCCTCTGGCAGCAGCTAGGCTTTTTCTTAGTAGCTCAAGGAGTAACATCTTCAGAGCAGATCGCTCCTAATTTATACATGCACACATAACAGCAGGTATTCTGTTTCGGTTTCAAGCTTCTCTGCATCCCTGGGAAATGAAATTGCTTCCTCCCCCCCCCCCCCCCCCCCCGCCCCAATTCTTTTAAAAGGAAGACAAATGACCTGATTCAGAACTGAGAGTCCTCTCTGCATTTGTGTAAGCGGCTTTATATGTATTCAAGCATGCTCCAGAAACCATTGATGGTTAGCTCATTCATTATATTGATTGACAGTGATACATCAGGAAAAGCATCTATCTGACCGCTTTGTCAAGAGAGGTACTGTCTGTACACTGCTGTCTATGTGTATCTTGGCATTTTGGCACAATATCTAAATCACTAATGAATGAAATGCTAATTCTAAGGAGCACAATAGTATTCGTTCTGACAAAGCATTTTAAAACAAATAGAGGATCACAGAACCTCAGCTCAAGGAGGGAGGGTATTGTCCCAAGTATTGTCTGCAGAAGTATTCTTTCTCTTTTTGCTTGCTGCCCTGCAGCTTCTCTCTGGTATTTCTTTTTATTTTAAAACCTCTTGAGAAACAATGCTAACATTTGCCTTTTTTTTTCCTTTTTTTTTTTTTAAAGTTTAAGTATTTATGAAACTAGAAGCCTTTCAGTACTTCCTGTTTAAGGTTACTGTTTTGCTTTGTTTTTCCAGTAGGAACTCTAAATCAATCAGGAGCTGTTCTCAGAATCATAGGATTTCAGGTGGGTGTTAAGCAGATGATGTTGTTCAGGATGGATAGTACTGTAGGGAAACCAGTTTGAAAAGCAAGCTTGTCAACGTGAGGACTTGCAAAATCATTTGTGGAGGTATACAATTAATAAGATAGAGTGATTAGTCTATTTACTGGCTTGAGAAAATGAGGCAAAGCGGCTTCCAGAAGATAATTTAATTTCACTGAAATCTAGAATTGCGCAGCTTCACCATTCATTAGGAAAAAACATCATGGTATTATTTATGAAAGCTCTGGTAGCAAAATAGAGTGCTTTTACATTGGGCAATTGAGCAAAACAATAATTGACAATTTAAGTCAAGGCCAAGTAAAATTGCAAGCAGTAAGTGATTTGCATGGAAGTGTAGAATCACAGAAAGTAACTCCATTTATTCAGAGATCTGAACTATGGTGATCTCTTTATTAAATCTGCAGGACATCTTGGTGCATAGTCAATTGAAGTTATGAACTGTATACTCACATTTCCATTCATGTTAAGAATGATACTTGCCATGAACATCAGAGATCTCATAGGACTGCATGTCAGCTGCTTTTGAAACATCATTCAATGTTAGTAAGTCTCTTTCTCGTACAGTATGATGTGATAAATCTGTGGCAGTTCAAGAAAGTAATAACAGCTAACAACCCGGAGAAATACAGCGTTGATATAGATCAATATATGTTACTTGCCTGTACTTGTAAGTCAAATTTTAGAAGGCTAAGTGTGCAGCTTCTGGATTTATCTGCATACGCTGTTGTTGTGTTGTTGCTTATTCATAAAAAAAATTGCAGAATGTGGGTGAAAAACGTTTGATTTGCACTCAGCTTTGGGGAAGGAAGTATTCAAAAATAAAAGAGCAAGTGCTCTGCAAATGCGATTTTGTACACAGGATTGTAATTTCAAAAGCTGCCAATGAGAGTAATCAAACCCTTCAGATGAAGGTTGAATTTAATAATAGGCCATAGTTTAAATGATTCTTAATGTATTCATTTCCTAAATGGGAAGATGATCTTTTTTTGGAGCCACTTGTGGATTATTTTTGGAACAACTTTTTCTGACTTAATAATTTTTTTTTTTGCAATAGCTATGTAAAATTCTGTATTCATCCCTCTAATATTAGTTAAGGACAACAAAATTAAAACAGAGGAGAAAGTTAAGCCATTTAATATCAGCCATGTATTTCTTCTGTTCACTAAGGTGTGTGTTAGACAACAGCTCAGTTGCTTCTCCAGACAGTAGGTAGCTATAAAGCAAAGGTCAATAAAGACATTGAAGTGCTGTTGCTTGTCCAAAGAAGGCCAATGAAGCTGGCAAAGGGTCTAAAGCACAAGTCTTATGAGGAGCGACTGAGGGAACTGGGTTGGTTTACTCTGGAGAAAAGGAGGCTCAGGGGAGATCTTATTGTTCTCTACAACTACCTGAAAGGAGGTGTGTTGGTCTCTTCTCCCAAGTAACAAGTGATAGGACAAGAGTAAATGGCCTCAAGTTGCGCCAGGGGAGGTTTAGTTTGGATATTGGGAAAAATTTCATTACCAGAAGGGCTGTCAAGCATTGGAACAGGCTGCCCAGGGAAGTGGTTGAGTCACCATCCCTGAAGGTATTTAAAAGATGTGTACGTGTGGTCCTAGTGACATTTTTGAGTGGTGAACTTGGCAGTGCTACGTTAACAGTTGGACTTGATGATCTTAAAGGTCCTTTTCAACCTAAATGATTCTATGATTCTGTGATTAGAACTGGCAAGTTTAGGCCTGGTAGTGAAACACCGGCAGCCCAGATTCCTTGCCTCCAATGATGAATTCAGGCTATACCCTTAGCTGGAGTGATTTGACATAGCTTTACTGCATAATTCTGTTGAAACTGTATGATGCATTATTTGCAACTGACATTTTCCATAAGTTTAAGCTTTGCCTGTAAACAGTATGAGGTTTCCATAGCACCTGATGAGCCCGTCCTTGGAAAGTGTTAATTCAAGTGAAGTTCAAAGCCTTATGATACATTTTATAGCCTGGGGAAATACTGTTCTGCTGCAAACTGTTGGAAAAGAGTCTTCTACTTCCCGATTATGGGCAAGGCACAACCTTAAAGCCACAAGCATATTATTCTAAACTTGGGATTCAAAGCCTGTATTCAAAGAAGAATTGAGTGAAGTTACAGAATGTAATTCAGAAAAAGGCCTTTGAAATATCTGAGCTAGGGACCCAAACTTGATTTTAGATGAAGACCACATAATAAACATACAGCTAAAATGAACATGCACTAGATACATGACAACCTACCTGCTTTTAACTAAAACTCAAGTCACAATATTCTCAGAATGGTCAGGAGAATTTCATTGTAAGATATTAAAGTTTTATAAGTTCCATCACTACAAGAACTACTTTGGAGTAACATGCAAAAGTTACGACAGAATTGTTTCATAAATAATTGCTTTCATTTTGGTAGCCTCTTACTAGCATTTCAATAACAGTAAAAAAGAAAGATAGCTTGTATCAATTAATCATACACCAGTCAACTGTCACATAAATCAAATATCAAATGCACACCTCCAACTTCAGAGTTCTCTTTAAGTAGCAAATACAGTTGACATTGACATCTGTTCCTCTGTGATTTATTTAGGTTTCATTAATTTTAATTATGTTTATCATGCTCTATGAGCAGTTTAAATAAATGCTGAACAATGAATATAACAAATTATTAATGTCACTGTCATAATTCAAAGACAGCTGGAAATGTGCGTACATTTGTTCTTTCAATTTTCATGCTCTATTGTAAAAATGTAGATTATGCTAAGTTTTCCTTTGGGAATTATTAATTAGTCAAAATTTCATCAGTAGTAATGAAGTTAAAAGTCTCTAATTGTATGAGTAGTTTGGGATGATTACATTATACTAAAACTGCAGTGGATCGTAGAGAGTGAAAGGAGGGACTCCAATTGTTAGCTTAGAGTAAAATACTGAGCAGCAGAATACCTGATTTCTAATCATGGCTCTTGACGTGTAATCGCTATACACTATTTTGACAGGGTGATGTTTGTTTTTCTACTTTTGGCTCTGTCAAAGGAGTAAATATCTATCTTAGAAGGGTATCGAGATGCTTTAATGCTTGCCATTTTACTAATTATTGACAGCACTCATGCATGCAGAAGGCAAAATTGACAAAGTATGCATGAAAACTTGAAAAATAATATATGATGGGAAGGCAGATCTCAAGCATTAGCTGTGTTTTAACCTGTGAAAATATAAGCTAGCAGAAGAAGTGGTGTCATCTTCTTCATTCTAGGAGAATGCTTGGTTTAAGTTTGTAAGCATAGTCTTCACAATGCAAATACGTTAGTTTAAGCAATGTAATCTATTGTTAACTGGAAATCCTTTGGCTGAGTGGTGATTTGTGAGTGTCTGAACACCTGTAACATATCTTTTCTGTTTAGATGCTTAAATACAGATTTGTTTAGGCTTGATCCTTGCATTTTAAAAATTAGGCTTGTGTGGGTGACACTCTAAATAAAATTTCAGTAGTCTCATTGACTTAAAGTTTTTATGGGCATTATCTGGTAGCGCCTACGCTATTGTATCGCAAAGAATTAAATTATTAGCTTTTGTTGTAATAGCTATTGAATATGCTGTGTGCCCTAAATGAAAGATCATTCACATATAAATGTGACATAAGGGGTATTTTTGCCTATTCAAACTTTTTTAGCCCATCAGCTGAATCACTAGACTGGTTTTAATTTAAATGTATCTGTACTCTGTACCACCTACCTCTAGAAAAAAAATTAGCCATAATCAATACATAGGTGACAGATAAGATATATATGACAGTACAAAGTAGAATTTAAGGAGAAGTGGTCACAAAAGGGAAGTAAAAACAATAAATGTTTTTGTAGCTAACTCGGAGTATTTTCATGCAATTAAAATTTTGCTTGCTATTTAAAGGGAGATTGATTCTGCATGCACAATTTTAAATAGTGAACTAAAGAAAAAAGCAAGGAGTGAAGCAATTCCAAGATTGTCCAAGTCTTTTATACGAAGTCAGGGTGTTTCTTTCATTTGGATTGAAACAAAAAAAATAGTTTTGAATTGATTTTCTGGAAAACCTGAAGAAACATTACAGAAACAAATTCTTATCTCTAGTTTTGGAGGGACTTATTTCAAGTCGTCTTAGTTACTCAAAGAAATGGCTGTGAAGAGTACAAGATTCGGTGCTTGTATTTTGGAGAATTGGAGGTGTGTTGATAAAATGCTATTTCACCACAATATTAATGTTATTATGTAATATACCATGTTTCTTATGTTTTAATATGCAAAGGAGTTGATGTCACATAGCTTTCATGGAATACAAGTCATATCCAGATCATTAAGAAATATGCAAACATTCACAAAAATGGTGGAGAAATTTTTTATTAGATGCAAGTTATTTCTAATAAAACTAAAATTTGATATAAATAATCTGACTTTCAATGAAGTATAGAATACATTCAACCCAGATATATGACTAGATGGAGCTGCATTTTAGTGACAGATGACATTTCTGAAGCATTTTGGGAACGTACAAGATGAAAGTTACCATGATATGTCTGGGACCATTATTAAAGTATTATTTGAAGCATGGCTTAGGAAAAAGGTAATGTTCTAGTATATTCATATTAGGCAGAAGAATGGCAGGTAAAAGGTATTAGTTGTGCACTTTATAGTGTCATTCGTGTACATTGGCTTATTCAGTAGCTGTATAAAGTCATGGCTACTGTGTTCTCACAGGGTACTGACTTCCAAGTCAAACTCACACTCTGAGCAATTTGCTCGCCTTTCTAAACAAGCCAGAGAAGGCTTTTACCCCCCCACAGTTTACATCTGTAAATGCCTTTACAAGTCTGAGAGAGTGCGAGTACTCCAGGTTAGTTCTACCACTGCTGCTTAAGATTTCCACTGCAGAAGTTGAAAGAACTCAAGTTCACGGGCCATTTGCATCAAAAGGAGATGGTGTGACATCTTCCTCAAATAAGGATACCAGACAATGATTTTATAGAGAGAAGGACTTCAGTAATTCATGAAACGTCAGGTGCTTCTATACTAGTTAAGAACAAAAAACATGTTCCTGTTTTTGTTGTTGTTTGGGGGTGGTGGCGTTGGGTTTGGTTTGGGGGATTTTTTTGGTGTGTTTTTTTTTTTTTTTTTTAAAGACGTTAAAATATTAAGAGCTATGTAATATTATGCACAATGTCCATAACCAAGAGGTAGTCATAGTAACTGCTGTAGTGAATCCCCTCACTACTCCCAGTTTCTGTTCCTATTGAACTCTCTCTGAGAAAGCAGACCAGTTCTCCAGCTTGTCTCATGTTGACTTCAGCGGAGGTATATTTGTTATATGATTTGAGTATCTGGCCATATATATTTTGTTCTTAGCCCATATTTAGACTTGCCAAGACTACAAGGAAAGTGTATATGCATATTTTGAGCATATGTGCGTTATATATTGAGAGAGAGTTTGCTGTATATAGGCCTGGCTTGCTTTTGATTTAAATACTACTTAGACAATGTAGAGTTCTTCAGTGCAGCAAAAGAGTAGGAAGGGAGTTTTTTGTCAGGAAGCGTATTCAACCTGAAAAGAGGGGGAGGTAGCTAAAAAAAGCAGTCTCTGTTTCACTGTGTAGATCTATTTCAAGTTGAAACTCTTGTTATGCACCACCTCCTGTGTAATGCCAGGTTTATCTTGTGAACTTTACGCCTTTTCCTCTCTTCACTCTGTTTCCAATTTGTTTGTTTGTTTACCCTTTGTTGTTGTGGTACCTACTGGATTTCAAGATGAGATTGCTTTTTATCCATAGAGGTGGTCTCCACAGATTAATCCAAACACAAGAACATTTTGTGAAGCTTCTGAACAATTGAAATCTCAAGAGTTTCAGAGGTGGAGTTTGGATGAACGCACATCTTCACCACTGTTGTTGCTGCAACTGTTACAGTTGCATATAAAGAAAAGATTTTTCCCATTAGGGTTTCAGTAAGGAAAGGCCACAAGCTTCACTTTGAATTGACACTGAAAAGTCTATCTGTTGGGAGATACAGTACAATATGCATTTGCTAGATGTTAATAAGTTGTGCCAAGCTTTGAATTTGAATGGAGGCTCTGCTCTCTGTAAACAAAGAGAAACAAAATCAGTTTTCCACATGAACTGCAAGAGGTATAGAAATTCCTATATGTATGTTCTTAAAAAAAAGAAAGAAAACAAGAAAGAGATAAAAAAAGACCCACCAATGAGAAGGGTATTTCAGTAAACATTCTTGCTCACTGTTACAGCTGTGCTTTTTGTTTTATGGGGAATTTTGCTATTTCAGGGTTTTTCTTCCCCACTTCAAATATGACTTTTAGGTAGTGTAGGTTTTTTTTTTTTTTTCTGGAAAAATGTATATAGGAAATTAAACATGAGCTAATGAAATGTTTCCAAACAGCTGTGGTCACTATAAGCCTAATCACAATCCTAACTGGCAAGCCGAGCTACTTAAATCATTCTAGTTACTTGCACCAGGGCAGAGAAGGGTGAGCCCACTGATGTTAGAGGGGAATTGTGCAGGAATCAGGTTAAAAAATTTCAAATTAACTTAAAACCACTGATTTTTAAAATTTAAAGCTGATCTTAGCTAGAATCTTGCATAAGCTTATGTGGCAAGAGAATCAGTTTTAAATGCTGCTACTTTAATTATTTCACACCTTCTGCATAGTCTGATACAAGTATTTTTCCACTCTTTGGTATGCATTTTAATGTCTTTTAACTTCTTTGGAAAAGAGTGGGCTTTGAAATAACTGCCTGTTCTGCCTAAGTCTCCCATGAGATCTCATCATCCGTTGTTAAATTTCTTATGTTTTCTTAAATTTACTGATAGAAGCTTTATTTGACTTTTTTTTCTATCACAGTAAATTAATTTAAAGATAAAATGTATTAAAGGTACAAAGTCCATTGAAGTGGTGTTTAAATCAGGGCTGGTGTATAATCTGTCTATAAATCTGTAACAACTACTTACAGATTTATTTTCTCATGAATTCCCTATGCCTCAGGTCCCACAAGTTAAGCATCTTGCCCAAGGTCACACCCAAACTTGTTGATGGAATCAGAAATTAAAAGCTTGTATTTAAATTAATGTTGATTTTTCAGAAATAAATTAAATCTCTTTCAGAGACTTTAGAGCTTTGATGCATATACAGATTGTTGTGGGGGTACAAATTAGCTGGCATCACCTGCTCTGCAAAGCCTACCTAAGTGTACATTCTTGCCCAGCAGCATCCTGCAGATCACCTGAGGAAATGTATACATCTTTCACTAAAATGTAAAATTACCTCAATATACCTTGTATTTTCTATGGGAGCCGCAGACCAAGCCCGTGCCCAAAGGACAGACCTTGGGTGTTGCTGCTGTGGGGTAACTTGCTAGTCTGTGGGACTTTCTTTGGGTGTCCAAACATTTAGTGATACGATATATGCCTGGGTTAGTGCGGGAAGAGAGAACTTCTTGTACTTACTGGTTTGTCTGGTCTGTGTGTGGCTTTTCAAACTACAGAACAAAAGATGGACCAATTTCTGTCTTTGAGACATTGTTATTGGCAGTCTTCTATTCATGAGAGTTTCTCAAGGAGTGTTATGAAAATAGCCTGTTAAGGAGTAATGAGAACAGAATGAGATGCCTCTAGTCATCCACGTTAGGTTTGATCAGAGATATAAATAAATATTACCATAAATAAATAGATGTTAAAAAAAAAACAAACACAACAAAAAAACCAACAAACCAAAAAACAAACCACTTGAAGATAAATAGTTTGACAGTTTTATTCATTAAATGTTTTGTGGGGAATAGTAGTTTCAACTTATTTTCCTTAAACACCAAATACTACAACAAACAAAACCAATTCCAGTTAGACTTCGCTAACTGTTTATTAGATATTTTCCTGAAAAACTAAAGAAATTGGGGAATTATGGTAGGTTTTTAAATGTTACTGAAATTTGGTTGAGAAATTTCTGTCTGATGAGCTGGGATAGTGAGAATCGTAAAATGATAGAACATCCCAGGTTGGAAGGGTCCTCGAAAGATCATCTGATTCAACCTTTCATGGGAAAAGGAGTCTAGATGAGATTATCTAGCAACCTTTCCAATCACATCTTGAAAATGTCCAGTGATGGGGACTCCACCACATCACTGGGGACATTGCTCCAGTGGATGATTGTTCTTACTGTAAAAAATTTCTTTCTTACATCAAGATGAAATCTCTCCTTGTGCAACTTGTACCTATTGCCCCTTGCCTGCTCCCTGTGGCTCCTTGTGAAGGAAGAGAGTGCTTCTGTCCTCTTCGTAGCTGCCCTTTAATTACTCGAATACTGTGATGAGTTTTCCAAGGTTTTGTCTGCCTAAATATCTCTTGATGTGTTTTTATTTTTCAATAAAAATGCCTAGATATAAAGCCAAACTTTTATGTGTTGTTAATATCCCAGTTATTAGTCATTATGTATCTAACCTTGCTCCTGTAGAAAAAAAGGGGTAGTTTGCTATTGGCACTGAAGTGCAGCAGACTGGGCCCACAGCTGCTAAGTCAAGGTGCTTGGTGTGCAGTATCTTCTTTCCACTACTGCTTGGGTGAGTATTGTCACATTATGATTTTTGGAATGTTTTTCTCTGAACAAACTCTTAATTCAGATGAGCCCTGCTTTGCACAGCTATCAATATGAAACTTAACTGCTTTCATGTCTCTTCATTATTGGGCTTAAGTTCTTCTGAAAGGTCTTTTGGTAGAGCTGTTCTCAATTACAAGTTTCCTAATAAAGCCTCAGAGGATCTGAATTTTGCCTGATACAGAATTTTGTAACCTGGAGTTTGTGCTGGATTTTTTGAGACATTTAAATCTGTGGCTTCACTTGAACTATTTCTTGAGATATGTGCAATAGGACATTAGAAGAACAACTGCAGAAGAGACATCTGCACGATACCTCCACCTGGAAGCCAGACTTCAACAGGCTGGACATTAAAGCCTTCTTCCATACTATCCAGATAAATCTAGATTATAGAGGACACTAACTGCATTTTAAGGAAAACTTGACCACAATACAGTTTAGCTGGAGGCTTGTCTTTATGAGGGGTCTCAGTAAAATATATTGAAGATTTTTTTTTTTATTTGACTAGTTAATTTGTATTAAGTTCCTCTATAAATGTCTTCAGTCAGAACTAGGCTTCAATATATTGCCATTGCCTACATTAATTCTTACTTATTCATATGTGTGTAACTTGATTGAAATAATCTACTTCTACGTGCTTAGCAGTATGTCTTATTTTAGGTAATCTCAATTAAGTTTTTGAAACCTTTCTATATGCTGGGACTTCAACTTACTTCCACAGTGATAACTTACTACATTAATTTTGAATGTTTCTTTCTATCTATCTGTCTGTCTAACCAATTGAGCGTTCTTAATTTCAAATAACTTCTCTGAATGTGTAGCATAGACAAATCCTCATCTGTGGTTGAGGCAGTTTTCAAGGGCAAAAGTGTTTCTCCTATCAGGAATTCACCATTAATGTTAGAGCAGCTCTTTCTTAATATGCAAAAGATTACTTCTTAATATGGAATTAATTTACTGCTGTGGTACACTGAGAAAGTATTTAGGTTAGTATATTAAACGTGATCAAATAATATAGGAATAATCTCTCCCTTCCCAGAGTATGAAGGCCAACAATACTCTGATGTCTCAAGGTTCTGGGTAAAAAGCAAGTGTCTAGATGAAAACCTGTTGGATATATTTTCCATCTTGACATTGCCCAAGACAGTATACTTAAATCTAGAAAAATACAGAAATACAAAGATCATAAATAACAGCGTGGTTATACCAAACAAAATTTGCAATGAGGCACATGTAGATGCAGAATTAATTTCTGCCCATGGCTGATGACCTCATGACAATCATTCATAGCTGTCCTATGCTCTGTCATTCCGAAGTTGTACATAAGGTCATCAGTAATGACTAGAAATGAATAATGTATTTACAATCACTTCATTCAATATCCTTTGTCCTGTACACACATCTTCTTGAAAAGAAGTTTCCCAATAAGGTCAGGACCTTATGAAAGACATATAGCATTCATAAACACTTAAGTAGATATTTAGACAACCACGTTTTTAGGAATAATTCTTGCGTATGTTTGTTAATATTCGTTTAGTTATGTTCATGTTGGGGCAGATACAGAGAGCACTGATCAGTAGAAAGTCCTATGCTGATTTCAACAAGCTTTGAGCTGAGCTTAATATCGGTATTTTAGCACTTAGCTGCTTAGCTGAACAGGGTAGGTGTAGGATTGGAGACAGCTAAGGAATCCAGTTGGTCTTCTGTCAATGGGTTGAAAAGTAATGGGTAGAATTCTTTCACTGAGACACCATCTGCTCAACTAAAAAATTAAAAAAGAAAGGCAGACCTTCATGATTTTGCTCTTATCAGTCAGCACCTTCCTCCTCACCTCCCCCAGCCCCAAGCCCTCTCTCAGAAAAAAGTGACACACAGGAAAGAAGAGGGTCCCCAGTAGCTAAATGTCCTTGCTGACTGCAGAGTCGGGTTGGATGGATTTATCCAAGGATGACACGCCACAGAAGGAGTTACTGATCAGGGAGGGTAGATTTAGATTGTGCAGAGTTTGAAAGTTTGCTCATCACATACTTGTTAGAATTTTTTCTTGCCTCATCTCTGACCTTCTCTATTCCCAAGGGTTGCATTATAACAACATTTTCCTTCTTTCAATATGATTTACATTCAGTGAACTGACACAGCACCAATTTTGCTTCCGTACTGCTCTAGCAAAAAAATTTAACTGAAGAGCTTAGTGTGACTTAACAGTCTCTCAGTTGCCTCATTGTACACTATCTCTAAATTGTCTCTCTAGTACAACAACAAGTACAATAAGTGGACATTAAGGACAGAAGTCTCATCTGTAATCTCTGCCTACCTGCTAATAATGAATGTTCTTTATGTGCAGGTAGATGCCAGACTTCAGTTTCTTTTGAGTGGAGTTCCGGGGGGGAGAAAGGGAGCGTTGGCATATACCTAATTCTAAGCAATATAATCAGTATTGAAAACGTCATCTTAATTCCTTTCAGAAGGTTTGTCACTATCTTAAAAAGAATTTGTACAGGGCCAACACACTTACTAAAATTTGTAAGGTTTTAACTTACCTGGCGATGTCATCACCTGATAGGCTGTTTTTATCTGTCTCCATTTCTACAGTCTCATTCGCACATGAAGATGGGTTATTTTTGAATGTGGTAAATAGAAAAATGATGTCAAATTGATTTCTCTGTCCTTTGTTTACCTTATTCTTTGTCAATCACCTTATCCATGTTACACATCCAAAGCTGCCTTCTTTTGTTCCACTTATTTTTATTGTATGTATACACACACCTCCCCCCACACACCCATGAACACACAGATATAGTCTTGACACATAGCACTGACAAGCCCCTTGATTACCACATACGTATAAACAGATGTGACGCTGAATATGTCATAGCTCCTCTGTTCAAATAGTTCTTTAGCTTCAATGCCAAGATAAAATAAATTTTGCCTTTTTATTTTCCCCAGTCTCATTATATGTGCAAGTGGCTTGAAGTATGAAATCTTTTCATTTCTTAGTCATAGAAACTCCTTTTTTCCCCCATAATGACATGTTTTGTTTTGTTGTTGTTTTTTTTTTTCTGAGCTCATTTGAAAGGTATGAAGGTAGAAAATATTCAGAAGTTGAAAGTAGTGTTAACCCCCCAATATTATAAAAGGGTATTACAGAAAGGAAATGATTCTCAGCCATGGCCTAAGTCATTGATAAAGCCAGCCTTCCTAAATGTAAGCCTTCCTCAGAGCTTAGTGAGTGTGAATATGGTCTTAAAGTACTGGTATCTTCACGTTACTAAAGTTAATGGGAACTTTGGCATTGACTTTAATGGGAACATAGTTTAAAAATAATTATTTAGGTTATACTATTTCTGCACACACCCCCCTCAGTATTAGAAGCTGTGCCTAACACTGATGGGCATCCTGGAAGGACTGCTAAGTGATTAAATACAGGGAATGATGTCCTTTGAAAATAGCCTTACATTACTATAGACAAAGATGTACAATAATGCAATGAAGTAAGTTTTATATCTTTTTACCTCTAGATAAAGTTAGCTGGGGTTTATTTCTGAAATGTTTGCTGAATTCTGGAATATTCTGTTTTATTCTTTTTCTACTACAGGGGAAGTCTTGCTTCTTTTGCTGACATTGTCACCAGACACATTCCCTGCTGGCCAGCTTTCTGTATCATTTACTACTGCTGCAGATGTTTTGTTGCCTAGGTAACATATTCCATTCATTTCCACTTTTGTTCTAAAAACCCAGAAGTCCCTCTTTAGTATATATCTGTGTCCCTGGAGGTGGGCTAAGCTTGTTGTCTGTTTGATTAAAGGGACCAGGAGTCAGCTGGTCCTGAGGTGAAACTGAAGTTTTTCTTTTTTTTTTTTCTTTTTTTTTTTTTTGAAGTGAGCTAACCAAACCCACCAAAATGCTACTAATTATTCAAAGTTGGCTTATTAGGACATAAACGTGCTACTGAAACAAAATAACTCTTGAAATAGAGAGGCTAAATGAAGCTGTGAAAAGAAATCATCTCCAGGCCCATAGTGTCCAGGCAGGATGACTTTATTCTACAGCCTTCTGTTGTAGTCCAGTGTTTTCCCTGTTTTCCTGAGTTGAACCAGTCCTTGCTGTCCTATACAGGGTCCATGTGGTGGGTTGACCCTGCCTGTACACCAGGTGCCCACCAAAACTGCTCTATCGCTCACCTCCTCAGCTGGGCAGGAGAGAGAAGATAGAATGAAAGGCTCGTGGGTCAAGATGAGGACAGGGGAGATCGCTCACCAATTACTGTCACAGGCAAAACAGGCTTGACTTGGGGAAATTAGTTCCATTTATTACCAGTCAAACCAGAGTAGGGTAATGAAAAATAAAACCAAATCTTAAAACGCCTTCCCCCCACCCCTCCCTTCTTCCTGGGCACAGCTTCACTCCCAGTTCTCTCTACCTCCTCCCCCCAAGCGGCACAGGGGGACGGGGAATGGGGGTCGTGGTCAGTTCATCACACGTTGTCTCTGCCGCTCCTTACTCCTCAGGGGGAGGACTCCTCACTTGTCCCCTGCTCCACCATGGGGTACCTCCCACGGAAGACAGTCCTCCATGAACTTCTCCAGAGTGGGTCCTTCTCTGGGCTGCAGTCCTTCAGGCACAGACCGCTCCAGCGTGGGTCCCCCGCGGGGTCACAAGTCCTGCCAGCAAACCTGCTCCAGCGTGGGCTCCGTTCTCCACGGGGCCACAGGTCCTGCCAGGAGCCTGCTCCAGTGCGGGCTTCCCACGGGGTCACAGCCTCCTTCAGGCATCCCTCTGCTCCAGTGTGGCGTCTTCCCTGGGCTGCAGGTGGAGATCTGCTCCACCGTGGACCTTCATGGGCTGCAGGGGGACAGCCTGCCTCACCATGGTCTTCCCCATGGGCTGCAGCGGAATCTCTGCTCCAATGCCTGGAGCACCTCCTCCCCTCCGTCTTCACTGACCTGGGGATCTGCAGGGTTGTTGCTCTCACATATTGTCACTCCTTTCTTCCAGCTGCTGTTGCCCAGCAACTTTGTTTCCCCTTCTTAAATACGTTATTCCAGAGGTGCTATCACTGTCGCTGATGGGCTTGGCCTTGGCCAGCAGCAGGTCCGTCCCAGAGCCGGCTGGTGTTGGCTCTGTCAGACATGGGGTAAACTTCAAGTAGCTTCTCACAGAAGCCACCCCTGTAGTCCCTCTGTTATGAAAACCTTGTCACACAAACCCAGTACAGTCCATTGCAGAGAATCCCCTTTCGACACCTACTTCAGAAAGTACACAGGTAGACATGATGTATATTTATGGTCACGATCTGTTTTTGTTGACCCTGTGCTGCAAAAGCTGTGTACTGGACTCATGCCTGCTGCTTCCATTGTTATACTCTGATTTCTGAGGGCTTCAAAATATTATCTGCATTCTTGATAGTAGAAATAGATATCCCTGAATTGCTAGAGGGGAATTGCAGCTTATCTGCTCTGCCATGTATGCAGTAGCTTTTTCGTCAGAGCTGTTGGCAATAAGTTATGAAATAGAAAATGTCTAAAAGATCCTCTTCTAAGCACAGATGCTCTTCTTACGCTATGTTGTTTTAGGATTTAGTAAGAAAATAATGGGGAGAAATGTCTCTTTTATGCAGGTTTATTTCCCACTTTTTCTGTGCACCCTGAAATAAAAGGTGGGACAAATATTTTTAGTAACAAATAGAGTAACCTTGAGAAGCTGTTTTCCTATCCTGGATGAATGTTTGAGATATAAAAATAAAGTCTTACTCAGAAGAGAGGGAAAGAGAAGCAAAAGAAACTAAGAAAACAGAATTCAAATCAAAGCTGAAAGAAAAATAAATAATGACGTGTACATACAATTAAGTTTAAAAATTATTCAGGACATTTTGTGAAGATTAATTTCCTTATAGGTCTCTAACAAAGTAAAAGAACAAAAAACACTGAATGACAGATCTTTTTGACCTTCCATGTTCATTTTATTAATATTCAAAACAGGCAATTTGACAGTCATGGGAACTTTTTTCTGAAAAATATTCAAAATTAGAAATGCAATGTAACTCAGCATTTTCTTTTAAAATAGCCCTTTTTCTATCTGTGTTGTTAGAAACATTTGCTTCTAAATCCTGTGTTGCATGTGATAGAGGGAACACCTTATGTATCTGCCCCCAAACTCTATCTTCTATTTCTGCTTTGGACTCCAGCTGCACAAAATATAACTACATTTGAGATTTTGAGAAAAAAAAAAAAAACAAACAAAAAAAAACCCCAAACCCCCAAAAAGTCAAAGGTTTGATAGAAATACTATTAAGGACTTGCATATGCCCTTACAATGCAGGTGAGCACTCTCTTTTTTTATTATTATTATTTATTTTTATGTTTTCTGTCATGCACTTGAAGATGAAAGATGAGATTTTTATTCAACTATTTGTCTTGCACTGTAGCTGTATATTTCATTGGAGATTTTGCTACAGTGATATCAAGGTTACAGAAAAGTTCAGAAGTTTTTTACCTTTAAAACATCGCTTTCCTTTCTTAGACTCTATATCCAGGACTTGTATCTTTTCATAACATTTGAGTAATTATTTGTGTATATAGGATGCTTAAATAAAGTGTTCCAATACTCCTTTATTGCAAGCAAATAGGTAGTGCTCCAAACTCATTGGTGGCCAACAACTCTGCAATAATCAATTAATGTGCCTACACAAATGAGAACAGTGTAACTGCAGTTACATTCTGGGGTTTTTTTTGTCTCTGAAGATTTACTTTAACCATTGAAAAAATAGGTAAAAACCAGTTTTAGAATAATGCTAAATACTGTGATGTATTGTCTGTGTTACTGTTATTATCCTTTAAATAATCCTCTTTTTTTTTCTTACACATTGCATATTGCATATTTTATCACAACATAATAATTTCATATTAATTGGAGTATAATCTGTAATTTGAAAAGCCAGTTCTCTTTGTAACAGAAAGCCTTTGGATTTTTGTATGAGAACAGTAAAAAATTAGTATTACTTTAGGACACTAATAGGGCAAAGCAGGAAGACTATACTGTTGTATTTTAAATTCCTTTTTCTTGTGCCTCGGTGAGTGTATTGCTGATGGTAGTTGTATAAATTAGGTAAGAGCTAGGTTAAAAAGGTGAAATTTTGACATGAATTCTGGTTATGTTGACTTGAAGTACCATGAAGGAGCTTGATTTTCAGACATGCTCAGCACATTGTAAAATCAAAATCTCTTGTCACTTATCGCCCCGATAGCGAGGCACACAAAGTCCTTAATTTTGAAACTCTTGGCCACTATGTCAGAATTTCCCTTGTGTTTGAGATCCGAGGATCTTCATTCAGACTCAGTATCATGAACTAGTGCAGTTCAGCTAAACTGCTTGTTAGATGCCTACAGGAAATTTGTCCTATTTCTGTAACATGTACCTACAGAGATACTACCAATATATTTCACCTGGCTAAAGCGCATGTTATTTTTCTTCAGAAAATCGTGTTGAGCTTCTGTCAAAAGCATGAAAATTACTAGTTTTTTGACTAATTGACCCCACAGCCTTGCTTTTGTCCCCTCCTCCAGCAGGCTGTGGAGCAGGTAGGGCAGCACTGCTGGCAGGGCTACAGGATGAGGAGGACGCCTGCACCTTCTTCCCTGCAGTGGGGGTAAAGCCACCACGTGGATAGTGTTATTCCCTCCAGAAAGAAGTAAAGAGAGAGGGAGTGACTGGGTGCATATAGGTAGATGTTAGTCATCACATCCCTCGCCCTTTGGTATGTTAAATGATATGCCGCCTTAAAGTCAGCATATACCTGCCTAATGCATGTGGGACCTATTCCCACCCCAGCTCTATGGCCACTACTGTCAGCAGCAGTAGAAAAAAGGGTGTTATTTACTGACATTTCTGGAAGTGCTCATTGCAGGTTGTGCCAAGCCTGCCAGTGCTGCTTCGTGAAATGCTGTGGCAAATGCTGTACAACAGACCAGAACTGTTGTTGAGAGGAATTAGTCTGTCAGCACGGTTTAGCGCTCACAAATTGCTAATGGATTTTGTGCATGTGTTATCTCAAGCTCCAGTACTGCTGGTTTTGTGTGAATGTACTTCTGGAAAATGATGTTGTTATAACCAATAGATCTACATCATGTATACGATTGGGAAGCAAATTTGTTTCTGATTTCCTTCGGGTTTGTTTTCCTTTTATTCCAGGTGGCATGAGGTCCCAGATACTCATTTTCCAAATCCTTTTTGTTCTTCAGTTCTTTCTTTGTATGTAAGGGCAATATTCATTTTATGTTTTTCAGCCATGCAGCTCTGTACTAGGTAGTCCATAGGTAGACTGAACCATGTACTCTATGGTAGCAGACAACAGAGGATGCTTAAGGAAGAGTATGAGAACAGGGCATGCCTAGATCCTTCCCCATTACCTTCTCAACTTTCAGTTTATGTTCTAAATGGAGAACACAGAGGATGTCTGGAAGAAGGATCCATCACCATTAGTTTTCTACAGGCAATGACAAAATGAGGAATAAGTTGATGGGCAACTTCACCCAGGCATCCATACCAATAACTGGAACCATTTCTCTTAGGCCTTGCCCAAGAAGCAGTAAAATATCACTGTCAGAGAATATCTGACATTCACGTGAAAAAGTCTTTTCTTGTGCCTAAAGTCACTCGTATGTTAGACTTGGGACTAGATTCAGGATTGAATCCTGTATTCTAACTTGGAGCAATAACATTTACTTAAAGTCAAGGAAACTATAGAGTCAGTTCCTAAACTGGGAACTACCTAATGCTTGTCACCAGGTGGAGGGCTGTGCCAAGAAGATCTGGGCATGTTCATAGGGCTTAAATTAGCATAACAGCGGCTTTAAATGTGCGAAACAAGGGCACTGCAAACCCTGGGCTACTGTGCATAGAGTTTCCTGGGCAATCCAAATGGTGATTAAGTAAGTTTTATACGTAAGATTTTATGAAAAGTGGCAATACTTTTATAGGTGTTAAATTATTAATCCCTATACTATTTACGGTAATATTTTTATCCTAATTAACCTATTTAGTATTAATGAGGATGTACTACATGAGATGAAAGTCCTGTTAATTTTGTAGTTAAAAAGGCATTCAATTTTTATGCTGCAGCATCAGGACGTGGACATGATAGTGTCACAAGAGCGATAGACACAGTGGAAATACTACTTCAGCACATGACAATAAGGAAAAAGTCTCTCCTTTTCAAACCTTTGAGCCTCAGTTGATGTCAGGCATAGCATCACCAGCAGAATTTTGTAAATTTACATCAGTCAGAAGCCTGCTATTGACAGTATTGAAATTCTAAAAGCATGATGCTTCTTTTTTTCATTTTTCTACCTCTCTGCCCTTTTTGGCCTCTATCTTGCTTTTCCTCTCAGGGGATCTTCAACCTGTGAAAGCAATAGCCACATTTTCGTAATAATAATGTCTCATGTTACAGTACCGAGTGCGTGTTACTCAATAGAACCTGGGGCTGTAGTCAAGAATTGATTTTTTTTTTTTTTTTTTTTTTGCACCTCCCCGCCCCTGTAGAAATCCCTAGTGCTGTGGATGGGGATTTTTACTGAAAAATTCATTGCTTGACCTGCACTTTGATTTGACTCAGAGCTGCACACCTTACAGTTATTGCATTCCAGTGCAAAGGAGCATTGATTTTTTATTTTTATCTTTTTTTTTTTAAGTAACCTCTGCCTTGATAGACATATAAAAATGAAGAATACATTCCTCATGACTCATTTCCAAAAATAATTGATAGGCCTGCCTGGCTAAATAATAAGTCCAATGTTAGGAGTAAGAGAGTCATGTGTGATGCATTTCTAACATAGCACGATGAGGAAGCATTGGCAATGCTGTTCTAGAGGAGCAAGGCCTGAGGTCCTCTCACTCTGATGCCCATTCTTCATGATCTCTTCGAAAACCCTAATCTCTTTGCTTAATAGCTGACCTCTTTTTTCTTGTCCTGTAGGGAAGTTTTCAATCACCATCAATTTACTTTCCCATTTACAACTTAAACCAACAATAATGTCCAGTGACATGAAACTTTTCCTGGATTGCTTCAGAAAGCCTAAAAAACGTGTGATCTATGTCCCACCTCTGTTGTTTCCCGAGACTGGCCATTTCTCCAAAGGCCAGAGCAGAAGTAGGTATGACTTACTCACCAAGCTTTTGGTAAGTGATACCATTCCAATTAGTTTTCATTTGTTTTTACCAAAAGTTAACCATTGTGTTATGGAATTCAAATTTATTAAAACCTCAGCCTAGGCGATCTGTGTTCAAGATCAGTGCAGCTACATAAATGCTTTTCTTGTTGCTCAGGCTTATCAAAATGGAGGGGAGGATTTTGTTTTGTTTTTGTATAAAACTACTCATTCTTGGTGGGCAATGCTACAGAGGTAATTTATTCATATCTGTTATAAAATATGCCTGCAATAATTTTTAGAATATTAATTTTTCTATCTCTAATGCTAAATGAAAAACACAGTTAAGACCCTCAGTTTAGCATCTCATCAGTCTAATACAATTTTTCTATGTCTATTTCAGTACCAGCATTATAAATAATCTTTTTTTTAAAGTATATACACAAACTCATATGTATTTACATTAATATATGAGTTGTGTGGTGAATGCTAAAGCAGTTTAGAGATTATTTTTTTAAGCAAGCGTAGGCATACAGCTGCAACAATATTGTGTTACTTATCTGCATTTTATACAAAGAGCTTGTATACACACAGAAATTTATGTTCCAAGTCTATGACTGAATTTACATACAAAAAGCTGAAAGAGCTTAAGATGAAAGAGTGACAGGAATTACTACTTTATTTCAAGGACAAGTGAATATTTATTAAAAGCACTAAAATGTTGTGGTTTTTTTTTAATAAATATTTTGATAGTTTCTTTTGCTTCTAAAGAAAACCTAAGCAAAAACACGGGAGCTTAGCTAGAATTCTGTCATCAGTAAAAAATATTTTCTGTCTTACACTGAAGGTTGAACACATTGATTTTTTCTTTATGTCCTATGAGCTTAATCCTTGCTAATTTAGAAAAAAGATCAAGCAGACTTACCTGGAAGTGGTATGCATTGGCTGTGTTAAATCAAACCAAATCACACTGTTTGAATGGGAATACTGCAGCAGTACAGCAGGGAACAGGTGGTCTCAGATATGACTGCATGCTAAATGTAAGTACCTTTTAATTATTTTTTTCCCCCTTTTTCTAATGTTTTATTGCTATGATGCTTAAACAGGACTTGGAGAAGCTTAGACTATTCCAGCCCCTTTCTATGCCATGCAGTCACTTCAGAGATCACCAGGCTCTGTGTGAGCACTGGCTAGTTTTCTTACTTGTGTTGTTCCTGCTGGAAGGGCTTCAGCAACATCACCAGCAAATGGCCAGTCCTCAGCCAGCCCTGAATTGCCCAAAGCGATGTGTTGAGGGAAGATTCAGCGAGCTGCAAAAGGTCACCTAGGGTTTTCTTATGATACTTTTATCCTAGTGAAATTTCCATGAAGTACTGAACCTACTCTGTTCTCTATACTCTAAGTGCAGTGTTTCTAAACCATAATCACCGTTCTTGGCTTCAAAAGTCTACAACCTAGTTTTATAGAGCATGGGCAGGTGAGTACATTTATAGCTATTTGTTGGTGCATGTAAGACTGCCCCGAGCTACTCAGATAGCTGGCAGAATGACACAGCAATTTTTGCCTCTGAAGCCTCGACTCTTACATGTAAGAGTTGCCTCTTATGTTTGCAAGGCACAAGGAATTAATTGAATGAAAATGTTAATCAAAATAATTTAACAAAGGAACCATTGTTTTTGTACTTAATCTGTGAAAGAATTCACATTATTTCAACAGCATCAGGAATTATCTTCTATAAAGCTTGACTGTCAAGATCATGTATCATCACAAAGTAAATCAGAGCACGTTATCTCCTGTTTTGAGAGATAATTGCTGAGGAAAAGTGTGATTTCTTTCCTTATGTTATTTTGCTGGTTTTGGTCATACAGCAGTTACAGTTACAGATCATAACTTTATACCCTGCATGTGTTAGGAGGAAAACAGTTACAAAGTGTATCCACTTGGTATATTTCTATAGCCAAAATATTTTATATGGGGCATGCTGCTGGTGTCGCAAGCCCCAAAATCAGCACAGATGGGCCGAGATGGCTAAACAAATCCTTTAATGTACTCTTTCTGTGGATGGGGTTATTTCTTGAACTGGCATCTGTGCATGGGATTCAGACTGGAAAAGAGACGTTCCCTTCCCTGTTCTGCCGGGCTGTCTGGGGTTGGGACTTCGGTCACAGTGTACAGGAGTAAGGATAAGCCTGTGAGGAAAGGTGACCTGTGTCTTACTCTTTCTAAGGGGCAAGAAGGAAGCACATCCAAGCTATCCATGTCAGGTTATATCAGGTATCTAACTCTGGTGTAATTAATTACCTATACAGTAAATGGAGAGATGAGGTGTCTCAGAGATTATTTGGAGCCATGAGTTAGGTGGCTACATGCAGGTGGTATATACCCTGCTCAGAGACCTGTTCTGGGTTGTGGGGCCTCCTGGGGTTGCTCCAAAAGCAATGCAAATTTTGGTTGCTACCAGCCAAGTGCCTCAATGGTGCAATACTTGATTTTTTTTCTGCTGAGCAATCAGTTTTATTCCACAAAGCAACTGAAGCACATCCAGCCAAAACAATTTCCCATTAAGTAAAAAATGTGTAACAAACAATTTAAAAGAATTAGTTCACTGCAGGTTTGTTTTTAGACCTCCTGCACTTCTATTCCAAGGTCTTTTCCTGTTAATTTAACTAATTTGCCATTTAGGAGAGAGGAAGGAGAGGGTGATTCTTGAAGCATCAACTTTTCTAAAAAGTTATGTCTGCAATTGATTTTTTGCTCCCTAAACCAAAAAATTGATGCCATCTTGGGATAATAAAAAGCTGTTTCCAGAAATATATTCTAGAAATTATTTTTCTTCTGTTACAGATGGAACAGAGCAAATTACAACCCATAGTGGATCTAGATGCTGGTGTATATTTAAGAACTGGCAGGATTAGATCTTTTACCCTGCTTGATCATCCCACACACTCATTCCCTTGCTCCCCCTTAGGCTATATTCCCAGGTCTTGAGTTTCCTTCCCCACAGAGGTCACTCCGTGAAGGTCGGGCAGAAAGTTGTGCCAGTTGATGCTGTGCTGCTGCTCACAGTCATCAGTCCTGGGTGTTAGTGGCCAAGGTCCCTGGGTACTCATTGGCATTCATTTCCACGCAACAGCCTGACTTGCAGGATCTTCCTCCTCTTCTGGGGTCTTTCCTGCAGGCAGGGTCTACAACTGCATCCTTCCAAGACTACTTCCTCTTTTTGAGAACCCTTCTTTTTCACACCTGCTCTTCTTTCCAGAGCCCAAGCCCCTGGTTTCCCAATCTAAATAGTCCCTGTGCAGAAGCACAATATGTGATCAGCCTTCTGATTGGCGAATCTTGTCAACTGGCAGACTGGGGTCATGCTACTTCTGTTTCATCCAGGTGCTATGAATGTTTGCAATCAACCCATACTGGCAGCAGCTAGCAAGCAGCAAACTTCAAAAGTTCAGTCTCAGGCATTCACCCACATCCATGCAATAATCTGTTACTTGTCAGCATTACCAACTTAAATTTTTTTTCACCTTAAACCATCTCCTAACAACAGTGATCCTAAAATGCTATTGGTTTATGCTGCCATTTCAGTTTGGGGCCTACTTCCTTGTGAAGGCCGAGGTCAACCATAGATGCTTATTAATGATAAACTGAGAAGTCAAAGGGATTGAGTAAGAAATTCCATTCCGATGTGCTCTTTTCCTCCCTCCTTTGCTACTTTAAGGTAAGAGTCAGTCATGCTGATCTGTGTGTGTCTTCCTTTAACTGCACCTGATAAAGAATAATCCAGTTAAAACTTATATCATTGTATTCTTTGAATATTTTATGGATTACTCCAAAGCAAGTGGTATGAATACTGGAATTTATCAGACTATGTGTGAAAACAGAAGTTCATTTAATGACAAGAACTTTCAGTCTGCTGCAAATAGTGTTTCATCACAATGAAGCAAATGTTTTCATTTTAGAAGCAGTTCACGTAGCTCTGAAAGGAGATTTATATACTTATTAGTTATTAATATAGTAAAATTATTAATATTGTAAATATAGAATACTGTATTTAATAATATGGCTGCTGATATTTATGCTGATCAATAGCTTTCTTCCTGTCTTTATCAAAAAGATATCAAAGTAAGTTAGTTATTTGCTAAATCTAACACTAATGCCAAATGAGAGGAAAATATGATTGGAGAAATAGAATATTGTACTGCAGCAAATAGCAACAGAGAGCTAATGAGATAAAGCGGAGCTGAAACTACAGAGAGGATGAAAAGTTGTCAGCAGAAATAAAAATTAAGTAACATGGGAATTAAACTATGTCTTCACTCTTGTGTATCTTTAATTTTTGTGACAATTCATCACATTTTATTCATCTTTATAAAAAGTATACTGTGAATATATTAGCCATTGCTAATCTTTTTTTTTTAAAGCCAGTCCTACGGCTTGCATGAGGAGTGTGCAAAGTACACCCCATGGATCAAGAGCCTTAGGAGCTTTGGTAAAAGCAGACGTAGTTGTTGGATACTGTAAAAGGTGTGTTGCAAGACAGATAAGAGAAGATATTTGTTGCACTCCTGCATACACACCAAAGTCAAGTGTGGGCACTTTGCAAAATTGCAAATGAGAAGTAAGGGAAAGGAGGGGAGGTGGGTGTCTCCAGAGTTAGAGGTCAGCTAAACAGCTGATTTCAGGACTTCTATAGACAATGTGGTTACTTAAATTGTGTCAAACCATGGATTTCAGGGATCTAAGTACTTTTTTTTTTTTTGAAGATCCCATTCTTTTATTTGTTGCATAATAATAAGATTTGAGGACAATGATTTGTTTGAATATTTTAAACTTCCATAGGTTCCAAGAATACAGATTACAAGCAGAGGCTCTTACTTAACTTTCGAAGTTAGCCAATGAGATCAATTCCCTGATGAATGAGTCCCTGAAATAGGAATCAAAATACATGAGAATTGCTGAGTTATAGTTTCTGAGTCATAGCATGTATAAACCATAAAGCTGACAGACCTATATTATGACAGCAGTTATAAAAACAATAGATTCAAAAGTCTCTATAGTCTATTTCAGTTGGAGGATCTTAAAGAGCCTTGAATATGTAATCTCAAAAAACAAAACAAAACCCAAAACAAAAAACCAAACTCCAAAATAATTTTGGATACTTTGTGTTACATCTCTACATTGAAAATAGTGAAGACATTTTTTTTAAGGAGAATTTGAAATTTGGTGGTAAAACCAGTAAGAATAAAATAAAAATGGCCTTTTCCTGGACAGACCAATTTTTGTTGGTTTTGTTACAAAACTTTATTTTTTGTGGTACACTTTGCTTTTTGCTGATATCCTCCCTCCCTTTCTAGATTATAATAATAATTATTAAAATGATAGTCCTTAATTGTTTAAATCTTTAAAATCTACTGATTTTTTTAATAGCACGTTGATAAATGAATTATTAAAGTGTATTAATTAAGAATGATATGCAGGAAGCTAAAATCTAAACCTTGTAGGAATCTAAAGTGAGATCACCATCGACCTTTGGCTTCTATAGAAGTAAGTCAGCTCCTGAGATGGACATTTGCTGAATCTAAATGGTCAAGTTTTGTGCAGTGAGCTTATAGTGTTATACCTGAACTATCCATTTAGACTCCTAGAGAGCCATTTTCCTGCCCTTTCAGTAAGGAGTACAGCAACTTCAACATCACTCAAGTATAACAGTAATATGGAAGAATGTGCAGAGTAGGGTTGGGTATGTACCTGGGGTATGGAATAGTATTTTTCACAGTGGCAGCAGTAAAGCCAAGTTATTCCCATGGGAGATCTGATTCTTTTGATCTAAACATTACTTGGTATGCAGAGAATAATGGATAATGTATAAAAATGTAAAAGTATCATTAACTTCATAAAAGAGTAGCAGCAGCAACCAAGTTAGAAGGTAGGCCTAGTCTTAATATAAACTAGCGAACTTTATCTCGATTAATGGTTGAGCAAAACAGTTGTAAACTTTCTCCTTATAGTTTCTGGCTGCAGTGAATGTATATTGCTATGCTGGAAACTGAAAAGCAAGTTTTGTTACCACATGAAAAAATTCATTGGGGATGAATATAGAAAAATTACCAGTGGGAGAAAGCTTATATATAATATATGTAAATGTTGAAAACTCCAGACTTCAGTGAATGTAGTTGAAATGTTTTGTAGGGAGATAAACGAGAATATTTTTAACTGGCAGTGGTGATGCATAGTCCTCCTGGCTAACCCTAGCTTCAGAGCAGAGTCCCTGAATTTGAGCAGTGGAAGCATGAAGCATGGTCTAATTATAATCATGTACCTATGAACTTTGGGGTTTTTAGCTGCTAGAGGAAGGACATTTATTTTCAAGTTAGGCACGGGTACTTACCAAATCCCTTAATAAAAATATGAGGCTGATATTGCTAAAGAGAAGAGGTTGCTCAGGTGATCCTGGTGGTTTACAGTAGTGACATAAGAGTCTCTCTTCTCAACTACCAGTAACAAGAGATTTTCTGCTCTCTGTTATAAATTAAGTGCATACTTTCATGCATTCAGTAAAGTACTTTGATTCTGTCTATTGCATATGGATTGCTCTGCTTCTGCTGATCTGAGATTTCAAGGCACAGGAATGATAACAAACTTGGTATAAATCTGAGTGATATCTTGAAAAGTTGTTAGGATCAATAAGTTTTTCTTTTAGTTAATATTTGTGTTGTATCCATCCAGTCAAACTTACATAGGTTCTAACAGTTTTGATCTGCTCCTTGTGACTAACAAATTCCTCTCCTTGCAGAAAGAGGGTCATCCTCACTTTTGCTAAGTTAAATTGCCAAAAGAGAGCATGAACTGAATGTGATACTGTACTGTCTGAAATGCCACTGATAAGTTTGTGAAAGTCCCATAGCACTATTTAAAAATCTTGGGTTTGAATGGAAAATGCAAAAGGTCTGGTAATTTTGGGGGGAATGTAGGGTTTTGGGATTCCTATTAATCTAGCTATGTGTAAAGTCTTTGGTTTAAGATACTGGTGTAAGAAAAACTAGGTCATAATTATTTAACTATAGTTGCCATGAAGCATATGCTCCTAAAATAAGAGAAAATATTTTTTTGTTCCCTATACATATATATTAAATACATATATGTAAATATATATATATATATAAAATTGAAATAAATGTATTCTTTATTGGTTCTGAATAGGGATAAAACTCCACGTTCATTCACTTACTGGTCTTTCTGCTGAGATTTTTCAATGTGGGGTGCTGTGGTTTATGTGGACAGCTGTCTAGTAGGAAGGGATTGTCATGTTTAACTAAATTAAATCTACTTACTGACAGATGGCAACAAATTTTGGTCACAGTCAGCAGTACCTGAATTATTTAAAGGTAGGAAGCTCTATGTTGCACTATTTTTCTCTTTAGCATAATTTTGCTGCTGCCTGTAGCCATCTTTATTGGCAACGAACAGAAGAAAACATGGGATTAGAGAAGAGGTAAAACTGCATACTCTGGAAGCATTATTTGATGAAACATAGCAAAATAATATTAAGTGCTATCAGTGCTTCAGGGAGTAGAGTAAGTGCTCCTGACTGAACACATAAAATATTACCACAGATAATCAATAAGGGCTTTCCTATATAAGGAAAATAGCCAAATGCAAACAAGGTCTAGGGAGATTTATTTGTTTATATTAGCTGGAATAGATTTTGAGAAGATGTTTTTAGAAGTATAAACTTACCAACTAGTTAGGGCGCCATCATTACTTTCTTAATTTTCTTGCAAGAAGGCAGCTGACAAACATGAGACCTCTGTCATTTAGGTGAAGGTCTCCTGGTTTCTATATTTTTGGAGAAAAAGCAATGAAATGTTTTTCAAGGAAGCGGCTCTTTGTAAGTGGGGGACTCTAAAGGTCACTCCACATCAGGAGCAGAGTGTAGCAGACCTGGCCTGTAATAACAGGGAAATGCCTCCCATAAAGACAAAATGTGCTTTCACCATTTATCAACAATAACTGTCAGAAGTCCCTCGCTTCTCCATGAAAAAAACCATTACAAAGGAGGAGGTGATAAGTTCACCTCTCTTGACCACAGCTGAGAAACCAATGCCAGTGGCAAGATCTAGGACGCTGTGCTTCAGTCCCTGTGTCCAAAGTTATATGAGGGCAAAGAACCCAAGGAAATAAATGGAAAATGCAGACATTTCTTTTTCTTTTCCATTTTTTTTAGGAACACTTTTGTTCTTTCAGTTTATGAATGAGAACAGCATGTATGTATTTTGGGGGAAAAATGGCACCTTTGGCAGTTTTCTCAAATGAGGTTTAGTCCTTGCCTTTATCTCCAGTTCTGTTAACTGTTAGAAGCAGTGTTGTACAAAAGATGAAACTGTGAGTTGTCCAGCAATTATTTCTGTTACTGTGCTGATGAGTAGGGACAAGACTAGTAGACAAGGTTTGAGAAGACTGGAAGAGTAGGTGTACATTCTCCCATTGTTGTCCCACCTTGCCTGCACAGTAGCATAAATAACTGTAGTGATATTTAAGAAGTATTCAAGTAGTAATTCATAAAGAAATGGGATAAATCTTTGTAATTTATTATATGAAGTAAAATAAAATTTCCACTGCTCAGAGATGTTTTTTAAGAAGCCATACTTTTTTAGTCTACCTAATAATTTGTTTTAACTTTACTGTTAATTTTCAACAAAATATTTTATTTTTTAACCTACGACAACACTACTATGACCTATGCTCATCACAATTGTGAGACCACAGCTTATGCAAATCCAAATTCAGTATCAACACACAGGTCTATTTTATTCATAGATGCAAATTTCAACCCCAACGGAATCAAAGTACATTTAATTCACAATGGATAAAGCTGATTTCACAAAATAGGATACTTCGTCAAACAGTTCATATCCATTTACTGTTTATCATATGGGATTTCAAACACTGAATCCTGGAATATATTTCTTTTTGTCATTTTACGTGTCTTCTTGATCACTTGTTCTTTCTAGTCCCTTTCGTTTAGAACTACTAACACTCTGGTGGTCTGTGTTGTTTCACTCTGAAGCACTTCAGAGCTATGGGCTGATCTTTCAGGGTGTTACAACTATCAGGGTTTGGTGCAGGCAGGTGCAGAGTGCAGACAGATTTGAGGTGGGGAAATAGCATCATAAAGTGATACATGCACTGCACAGTAATGAAGACTGTGAATTTGTTAATCAAGAAGATGAACAAATCATCCCAAGCTTCCACGATCTTTGATGCTTACTGAAAGGGTGCCCCACAGACAGGTTGTGCTGCTGTTACGGGGTTTTTGCATTTGGAGAGGACTGACCCTTCTGTGATATTGGGCCATACCCAGTGTTCACACGCCAGTGTTGCCCCCCCCCCCCCCCCCCCCCCCATTTTTTCTGTTCAGACTCGGTGTGGAAGTACAAGTATATTCAATATTAACTTACAATTACAAAGTTTTAAAACAGGAAGAGCTTGATATTCAGACAGAAATCTAATATCTTCTCCACTATTTTAAGCACAGTGCAAACTATGAAAGGTACAAAAAACTGTTCTATAATCAAAACAATGACAATTTTTTTTTTTCATGCTGTAAATTGCTTCAGCTGTGAGTTTTATCCAAGCATGGTTCAAAGGGAAATGGACTTTGGCAACAGGCAGATGTTGTTTTCCTTTCAAACTTAAGCTAACAATGCAATCAAATATGAATGGTATCAAATTATCTTTGGCACATTGTATACATCCCAATACAAATTCTTTGGATACAGAAAGAGAAGTGTTTTCATCTGATCAGATATCCACATTTTTCTACAAGTAACGAAAAGAATCTGCTATTACTTAGAGCTAGCCATCAGACAAGGTTCAGTCAGCACCTTCTGAACTGTCAGCAGCCTTAGTCAAAGAAGAATGCTGATTTACATGTATACCTGTGTGTATGTGCACATCCTGAGAAGATGTGATGTGTGGCTGTGCCAAAGCTATTTACTCACAATTTTTTTAAGCAAAGTAATGAATTATTTAAATTTTTTTCCTTCTGCTTTTGGAGAAATAAGGCTGTATAAATCCCTCAGTGTATTCAGCTGAGATATAATCCAATAGTTCTGATGGAATTTAATTATAACAACATCCTAATTGAAGGTAAATTAAACAAGACTATGACGAAGTGCTGTCACACTAAATGAAAATTTAAATGACACCAGTAACAGACAGCTGTGTCCTAGAATTATGGCTTAAAGAGAGTGACATTTTGGCTTCAGGTTAATCAATGAATGCTTTACAAATATTTTGAAGCCTTCCTTGATCTATTTTAGGCTAAATTAAATCTAAACTTCGGACAGCCACTGAGCAGGAGAGCAAAGTGAGCTCACTTTGGAGAGGACAAAACTTTGTTTGGGAGATGTGATGCCCTCACAGCTTGGGGTTTCCTCTGGTCCCTCCACCAATACAGAGGTGCACTTGGCTGGTATCTAATCAATCACTCTCCTACTGTGTTTTTGAAGTATCAAAGGAGACCTTTTTTTGACAGGAAGAGCATAGATTTAACAGACCAGTGAACTTACTGTGATTTCTCCTAGGCCTTATTTTTGCCACCGTGTTTACCAGGGAGTGTGCTGCTATACTTTCCCGAGGGAGCACAGACGTTGTCCCAGCTGGCGGAGGGAACGGCTGTACCAGCAGCCAGCCGCCCACGTGCTATGTGATTGCCCCACAGAGATTGTGTGAATGGAAGGAGGAACTCAGCACCTGCATGGGAATTTTTGCCTCCCTCCCTCTGCCTTGGCTCAAAACACAACTAAAATTACATCATTTTATCACCGTAGACATATCTATCACAATTTTATCTTGTAACAGTTATAACTCCCAGCTCCCCATAAATCCCTTTGCTTCCTGACATGCAGCCTATGCTATCCCCCATGCTGACCCAGAAAGAGCTCAGGCAGTTTTACTGACTCATGCTCTCCTCATGATCACAAACCTGACTATTTTTTCACCACGCCCACTCCAAAACAAAAACCCTGATAAGAATTTGTTCCAGTCTAACTCACCAGTCATGTCAATCCCCTACCTCCTTCCTGCTTTCTCAGACATCTAGAAAACAAGCCTCTGCAAAAAACCAAGCCTTTCATCAATAGAGCTTGTCAGCTGTGGGCTCTGTGACTGTGTTTTCCTGCTCTTTAGCAGCAGATCTTAATATCTCTAAGAAAATGACTGCACAACCAACAGCCTGTACTTTTCATCCATAAATGCACAGCTGGCATCCTTATGGGATTTTCTATTATGCATATTCAGCCTAGCATTTTCAAATCTTCAGATGGTCTGCATTATTTCTTCTTATGGGGAAAAAAATATTGTAGAAGCAGAGGGCTGTTCTCTTAATCCTCTGGATTTAGCTGAGGTTAGCTTTGGGATTTGAACGGAAAGGCTTTTCATGGGATCCCCAAAAGGCAGCATATTCAGCAGAGCATCTAGTCAGCTCACTTGATGAATAGATATTTAGTGTGAGACAGCATAAAAGCCTAAGGCTCAGGATTTATCTTTGAATATTGCCCCTATGAAGACTCATATAGGAAAGTAATGTTCCTACCATGGCCCTGAACGCTCTCCTGAAGGCAGGTGTCTATTTCCTTTTTTTTAGTGGCTTGATTTGGCCACTGGAGTAGGAAGGTTATCTCCATTTCTGTAGGTATGCTGTAGTCTACAAGTTGCAGCACTGAATCGGGAAACAGTAAAGGATGATTCATTCTGCTTCCTCTGCAAGAAGACATTATGAACAAATATGGTCATGAGGTAACCTGCAGAAACTCTATGTTTTAGGAGGAGGATTTCTCTGTCTCAGCTATGTGCTCTGTTGCATTGTCTTCCTGGTTCAGAGTTTTCAGTTCTTTGTTATATCTTGGAAGAGTACTGTTGGCTAGAAAATTCCACAGAATTGATTGTAACCTTTAATTGGATTATTATTATTGGGCTGAAGGAGATGCCATTTATCTCTTTGCAGATAGAGAAAAGAGCTGAGACTGGTTTCTCTAGGAAGACTGAAACCAGTCTCCATTTTCCTTAATAAGTACTCTAAGGAGAGGGGGGAAAACTCCTACTCCAGTATTTTTAAAATAAAGTGGAGGCTGCCATTGCACTTTGGAGGAATTTTGATTTTGCTGGTGCTCATGTGTTTATAGATTATGGAATGAACTATGCAGGGAACAGAGGCAGACAGTCATACAGTTTCTTGATCCTGATTGGAATTTCCTGATTGGAAATCACCGGTGAGTGCTCTTGATGATATCCCATTTTATTATTTGCTCATCATCCAATTTTGACACTCGAGCCAGTAAAATGTTAAACTCATCTATCATAGTGTTTATGATAGTATTAAATGTTAAGGGTAGTTAAAACACTGGGGCTAAATTATGTATATATGTTTTGTTAATTCTTTTTTCTTTTTTTGTAATTCCTGGGATCACAAAATCAACCATTTACACCCAGTTACAGAGCGAGTGATAATGATGCCGAAGTTTGCTTAGTTGTTAACAACCCCCTGGTTAGAGTGAATGGAAGGTCAGGAGACTGATTCAGCAAATACATTGTTTCCTGGAAATTGCAACGTTTGGTGACCAGTAATTCAACAAATGGAGGATTACTATCCGTAGGGCTCATATGTAGTTAAACAGGGTTTTAGTGAGATATTTGCATAGCTAAGACAATTTTGTCCAAGAGTGTGCAGGCACTTTATAAATGTGCATTTCTAAGCGCTCAGTCCTGTGATTTCTCAGGACCCTTGCAGGAAGCTGAGAAGATAACATCATTACTAGCAGTTACCAAAGCATAAGCTTAGTAGATACCTTTTAGTTATTTGCAAAATAGATACATCTCTTTTTAAGTAACCAGGTGTTTTCAGTTCTCCATTAACACGTGCTTAATAAAAGCAGATTGCCAACAGCATACTGATGGGTGTCTTAAAACTGTTTTCTTAGTATGAGTTAGACTTTTCACCAATCTACATTATGAGATGATATTTGCACATGATATGTGTGCTAAATGGTAACAAGCGCATAATACAGCCTGTGCTCTATGTTGCTTAAAGGCCTTGTTCATTAGTTAACAATTCCATTTAATTTTGAGCATTTTGGACAGTCTGAGGGAAAAGCGACTCTGTAACCTTGTTGAGGAATAGATTTCCCAAAGTTAAGGGACTGACTGTTTTTGCAACTCTCAGCTCCAGGAAACTTGACTGAAGTTTTTTTCCTGTGATGTGTTGGGTTTTTTTTTTCCCAGCTAAAGCAACATATTCAGCCCAGTTCTTTATACGTGCTTCCTGTTTTGCCTGTCTGTCTTCTGGGAGAGTAATGAAGCATCCATCAGCTAGGAGGTAGTGTCTGCAAGGAATTGCAAGGGAAGGAATAGGCAGATGAAGTGCTTGACAGCAGAGTGAGAAAAAAGCTGGAAAGTTCAAACATGGAAGCACTGATAGCATGAGGGGGCAGTTTGTTTTCAAAGTGGAGGGATAGCTTATCCATATTCTTAGTTTGCTGTTATATCTATTTTATCTGGAACGTGGATGAATTTTAATAAGAGATGAGAAAGCAAGCAGAACAAGAGATAAACATACATCTCCTCAGTGCTGTGAGGTTTATCCCAGCTGACAGAAGTCATCTCCCTAATTACAGAGACAATTGCTAGATGGAAAACTACTTCAACTGAACAACTATTTTGTATGGTAACGGTGACAGTCCCTGTCCTATTAGAAGCCCTTTCAGTCTACTCCCTTATAGCATTCTGTCTCTACATTATTGACATTTAATCACTTTGAATAAGAGAGTGTAATACTGATAATTTAACAAAGTGAGTTGTAAAAGCTTATCCAGGCATATAACAAATTCTGAGACATTGCAGGACTAACTCTACATTTTTTTCCTCCAGAGCAAATTCCCAATGAAGTCAGGGTGACGACTTTGCTTTTGGATGAGTGTTCAGTTACTTCATGAAAATTTATAGGGGAGGTAATCATCATAAAGAAGTCTTTTTCATTATCATATACCACCTTAGCCCATTCTTTTTTTTTAAGTAAACAGTAATCCCAGAGATTCTAGACGCTGGTATTTCCAAAAAGGGTATGTGATCGTCTGCCCTGAGGTGGTACAAAGTACTGAGATATGCAACTGCATGAAGCCTATGGAGAACTATTTGATAAAATAACAGGTTTTGGCCATAAGTGGGTGATGTTTTCTTAACCAGTTAGAGGATAACACAGCTTTACCAATCAGGATTCACACTGTGATGAAACAATCAATACATATCTGATTATAGTAGCCTAAATTAAACCTTTCCTGAAAGTGCCAGGATGCCACTGGCCATTAAACTGCCATTTTTTTGTTGTTTAATAGATGGGAACATACCTTTGGACAGACCCAGCCTTAGTAAATTGGGCCTATGTCCAAAAGAAGAGAACAGATTGCTGTCATAGATTAGAAAGTTGTCTCTCTGTGGCAATGCACAGACCACAGTGGAGGGTTACTTGCATGCTGACAAGAGTGTTCCCTGACATGGGCCAAATCCCATCTAGCTCTCTAACCAGTCTGCCATTCTTCATATGCAAAATACATAATGGACACACACCAACACCCTCTAAAATCCTGCTGCTGCCTTCACAGTTTATGAAATAGTAGTGTCTGACTGGGATAAAAGTGCCAAGTGTTAGGTACATATCTTGACAATAAAATATTTAAAGAAAGTTTTCCTGAGCTTTTACCTGCAGATATGGATATTACTAAGGGGCACAAAGGCAGCTATAGCCCACTTCCCCCTTTTTGCTTTCTTCCCACTAGCAGCACCCATTTAAGTATATTTGCCTCCTGCCCTTTTAAATAGTGGTTGCACAACCTCTCTACCATGTGCTGGTTGCAAAGCAGTGTCTGCATAACCTCCTTTCTTAAGGAGGTTATCGCTTAGTAAGCAGGTAGGGGAACTTTATAGCACACCAGTGGTTCTACTTTTCAAAGCACACTGGTGCTATTTAGCACAGAAGATCTGTAGTTTGCATATCCGGTGTGCAGGCTTGTCTTGCAGACAGTAGAGAGCAACCAGTATGTTTTATGTTTGTGCTCTTGTTTAGTGGGCCATGGCTCCCTTGTATAGGAGGCATAAACAAGAGTCATTATGACTCTGCACTCATGAGGCTAGAAATAGGCAATTTATAACAACATCCTGGAATGGGATTGCAGCTGCCATTTCTGTAGATAACCATACTAGGCATCTGTGTTTCACCTGGTTTTTAGATCGTGACTTCTAGAAAAATGTACCTGCCATCTGGACAAAGGATTGTTTGTACTTTTTTTTTTAGAGGAGGGGAACTTTTCTGTTCATTTATTTTTTTACAAACTGCCTTGAAACTTCATTTTCAGCATATTTGTTGCCTATATATTTAGCTTTTTTTCCTCCATCATGAACAAAATATTATTTAATCTCTGAAGGAAAATATTGAACTTGACAGTTGTGGAAAATAATAATCTTTGAAATTGTTTGTGGTAATGATGTCGTCTTGAAATCTGGAACATTAGCCCATATGCCCCTAGCTGCAGCAACATTTGAACAATTAACAGATGGGGACAGTATCAGGGCAAATTATGTCTGTCTGCTTCTGATGATGTTTGTACAGCTTAGGATAGAACCACAGGCCTCTCTTAACTGTTAGAGAAATCATCTGGTGCTGCAGATACACAGACATTTAGAACACCACTTAGATTTATTAACACAGGAACGTGAACTTTCCGCTAACATGAGAACTGATCTCTCAAATACTTCCCTTTCACTCTCCTCTTAGTTTAGTTAAGGGGCTATCACTATTAATAGGATGAACAATTTTATCTTATGCCATTACTGTTTATAAACAGATGTGGGGTTTTTGCATGTGCATGACAAAGCTTTTCTGCCCCTCAACCTGTCCCTGAAAGAGCATGTGCATAGTCCCATTAATAATCATAGAACAGGACAAATGGGACAGTTAGAACATTGAAAGGAATGTCAAGGAGTTTATCATCAGGAAGCTAGAAACAGAGGGTTAAGTATGCAAATGATTCTGTGTATGGCATGAGCCTTATATAAAATGTTGAAAACAGGTACAACAATATTCTGCAGTTGCCCTTGTTTTCTTCCAGTTGATTGCTGTTTTCCTGTTGTGCACTTACTGTTAGATGTGATATAGATGTTGGCCCAAGCTGTAACTGAAGTGAAACTCTCAGCTTTTCTTTGGATCTGTACAAAATGTTAACCCATGGAGAGTGGGTTGTGAGAGCTAAACAGTGAAACAGCAAAGCAGGAAAAAAATAACAGGTTTGGGGTTTTTTTAATAATTCAAGATTTCAGGAGAGCTTTTCAACTGTTAAAAATTTTCATCCCTTTTTCTGACTCCAAAAGGTATTTCCTGCTCTTCGGTCATCTAAAATGTGAGGCAGATGATGTTAGCAATAACACTATGGAAGTCTTTCTCTCACTTTTAACACTGCTGTAATGAGGATGATAGAATGAGGTAGAACTTACAAAGAAAGAAAGAAGTTAAGAGATTCCTTGCTTGCTTTATTTAAGTCTTGAGTTTCTTCTAAAACTGATATATGAAACAAGTGGGAAGTGCATGATTTCCTGCAAACTCTACGTCTTGACATTGTGAAGAGTTTCACCATGTGTAGAAATTCACCTTGTGCATCTGTTCCTCTTTTATCCTAAAAAATCTTGGTACCCATTTCATTTGATCAGAGCAGTAAGCTTGGATTCGATGGCTATTCTATGAAGTTCTTGCTTCTATTCCACAAACTGAATAAACAAAACAGTGCTTCCAGTGACCCTTTCCAGAGTAAGTGTTTAGTGTTTGTTTAATATTTATGTGATGCTCAAACAGTGAAAAAGGCTGGAATTGCACAGTGCACCAAACACACAAACTGTATGAGAAAAACAAAAAAGTAGTCTGGTTTGTCTGTGGGCAGTGTATTGATGCTGACAGTACACTTTAGTATTGCCTATCATGGGAGAAGTTGGTGGAATTTTTCCTCCTTCTTTCTCATCTTTCCCGTCTCTGAACACTAGAACACACATGTATATGCCCTATCGTTATTTGAACATAGTGCTAAGAAAATACGTGTTAAAGACTCTTTTCTGTTATGTGTCTGAGTGTGACTATAGCAATGTTTTGCGACAATTTAAAAATTTCACGTCTTTCAGTTTTAATTGCCATCAGTAGGTCTAAAATATATGGGGATAAGATAATGCTGAATAACCTGAGGTTCTCTTAAGTATAGAAGAGTACTGTGTGCATGAAGTATTGGTACTAGGCCGTGGGCTTGGGAGGAAGAAACTGGCAGATGGGTCAGAGGAGAAATAACAAACATGCGCTTCAATCAAGACAGAGCGTTGCATGCTGCTGAGGTGAGGTCTGTTTCTTAGAGTTCTGTGTCTACATACTTCGTTTCTAATCATCTGTACCAATTTAACCTCTGTCAGGACCCATATAGCTGCTCTATTTTCTCCATATAAAGTGGTGACTACACCTTTCATGGTGACAGGTGTTTAAAAAAAGGAAGACATTTTCCCCCCTGGATCTTCCAACCTGTTACTGCTGTCCTTTGCTTTTTTTGTGTTTATATACAGTCCTACCATGCACCCTAAATTTTTTTCTGTTTAGTCAGCAGTACAAGAAGCTATATTCAGCCTCTTAAGAACAGATTTTGTTTGCAAGATTAACATTGAAGAGGTGGGTTTGGAATATTTTTTGGCCTGCTTTTCTAAGGAGATGTGGCATATGGAATTGCACTGTCCATCTGCCAGGTTTTGAGTCTTCCACTTCTCTTGCAGGGACATTTATGACTGCTGGCCAAGTTCAAACAGGATCGAAGACACTGAATTCCTTAAGAACACTGAAGGTGGTAGATCAAGGAGAGAGACTAGCATCGCTGCAACCCCCTGACGTAGTGGCAACATGGTGAAGCCAACAGTTATCTGATCTGCTTGGCCTGGTGACTAGCACGGGTATAGTAGCTGTTGAATTAGTACACAGATCTGCAAGCCGATTGCAACACATGCCACCTCTTCCCCAGCTGGTTACTACGTGATTCAGATACATGCCACCTCAGGGAGGTGCTAATACTACAGAGGGGCTTAGAAGGTTTTCAGACAGCTGGAATTGTCACAGTGATGCACACAGAAGAAGCAAAAAACTTAAAATCAGTAGGAAACCAAACGTCAATTGTTTGCTGCTCAGTGTTTTCTGTTGGTTTAATATGCTTTTCAGAACTTCTTGGGAGGATGTGTGCTACAAATGTCCTTACTGTATCTGAGTAAGAAGGAAGAATATCTCTGCCCATCTTCCAGAAGATAGGAATCACAGCAGTTAACTGAGAGTATGTATGTCTCATCCATTTTATTTTTTGTCCTTTCCTGTCTCTTGTTGACGGTTTGTGAAAGTTGGAGCTCTCTTAAGTCCCATGAAAAATAACAGATCATTTTTATTGTAGGGGAATGCCTGTGCATGGAAGAATGTTTAGCTGTGTTAATAATTGGCAGTAATTAGAAGAGTATTTGCTCACCGAGTGGCAAGGAACATCTGCATCCCTTTACAAGAAGTGGAGCAGCAAATTATAATTTCCAAATAAAACAGAATGGCTGCTCCCTGTTTTTTTGAAAGTAAAGATTTTAGAGCCATGATTGTCAGCCCCTGTCAGGCCCACCTTGACAATGATCTGCTCGTCTATTTCCACAGTAATTTTTAATACAGAGATTGCTCTCTTCCCTTCTTAGCTAGGACTTCAAGCATTCTACTAAGTTCATGATGTAGTTCAAATGCTGTGGTTTTGTCAGATTCCTATTCCTTGTGGTTTCTCTGCTCTGGTCTTAGCTTGGCTGCCAGCTCTGACCTTATTACAGTTCCTTGTACCTGTCCAAGGGCCCTGCACTGGCTCTTGCCTTTGGCCTTACTTTTCAACTGAAAATATGCCCTACTGCTTAGCTCCTCTGGCTCTCCAGCCTTTAGCCTGACACAACATTTGCCTTCAGCTAATCCCTTCAGTAGTTCATGTAGACTCTCTCAGTTTCCCGGGAGTCGAGGTCTGATCACATCCCTAACAAACGACTTAGGCTGGAATACTCAGTACTCTGGTTATGGGTCCTGTCCTGTCCTCATTTCATGTATCTGGCCTAAGTCTGAGCTCGGTTGGTCATCACTACTGAGAAGACACAGAAATCTCATTTCCTGATCAGGGCCACAGACTTCATGTGAAAGATTCAGGTGGTGCTACAGCTGAACAGACAGGCTGTAATAATGACAATCACACAGAATTAAAAGAAGTAGATAGAAAAGAATCAGGTATTAGGACATGGGAATCCCACAATATTTGCATTGTTCCCTTTATAAATGGAAGAAGGGAGGAAGAGAGCTGGTTTTCATACCCGATCCATATTTTTACATTAAACTGGCAGCTGCTCTTATGTGGTGTGTTTAAATTTTCTCTTTGGAGCTTTCTTGGCAATTTGATTTATTTATGAGATTACAGCAATGTTCTTGAATCCAATGGATTGTCAAGAACAGTGTTATTCTTGGTGGCAACAGTGGTTTTGATTCTGATAATTTAGAAATTAAACATGCAAATAGTAATTGTGGAAGGACCTATTGCTATATTGGATACATGTCTTTGCAACAAGGAACCTAGTTTTCCTTTTTTAGAATTAATAAGTCGGCATGGGGAAAAAACCCACTTCTTTCCTGTAAATACAAACAAGAGGAAAAATCAATTCTTTCTGCTGATTTTCAAATTGCTGCAGATATGTACAAAAAGCATGCCTTCAATATCAAACAAATGCAATTAAAAAGACTCTAAAAATAAGTTACTACTCTTAAAAGTCATGGTGACATCCCAAACAGTTAGACAAACAAACAATTGAACCTGGCTCTGATTTAATAATTTTCCAAGATTCTTTTTTTTTCTTTTTATTCCCCCCAGCAGATGCTGCATTTCCCGAAAAGTTTTTGTCTGGTTTTAGTTCAGTCAGCCAACTGTTTCATTCCGATGTGTAAACAAAATAACTGCGAGAGAGACAGCCATCAAACAGGGTCCATGTATTCTAAAGCTTGGCTTCAGAGAACTTCAAATATTACTTCATGATTCCATCTTAAATGTAAAATAACTGCTGAGTTGTGATTGCTTTTAACATTATAGTTGGAATATAGATGTGAAATGTTACATAGTATGAAGGGATTCATTATTTCATTATTAAAAGTTATCTATTCTAGTGTTGGAAAGTAGTTATGTCTGTCATTCCCTTATTTCTATCAGACAGGTCATATTTTTATATAATCACAAGAAATAGTATCTCTGGAAAACACTTCTGTATATGAGGGAGCAAATTAGAAGCAGCTGAAACCCCTATTGTGTAGCAGTGACACCTCTGCCAGTTCTGCCTCGAGTGCTGTAAGAAGTGGTGTGCAAGAAAACTCACAGAGCAGAAGCAATTAAGATTGAAAGCGAGAAAGATTGAAAATTATCAGACAACACATTGCAAGGTCAGGATGCCAAGGCACATCAAGGAATGTTAATAGAGACAAGGATGTCTGAATAGTGACTATAGGGGAATTTTGTGGTATTTGAAAATAACATGTCTAAAAACATGTTGAAGCACTACATGGTTCTTGGGATGGTTTTATATCTTCTCAGAAATATTTAGTAAACTAAATCATCAGTAAATGACCTGCAGAAATAAAAGCTGCAGGGAAAGAAAAGTGTCTGTGTCTACACTATTTTGACAATATTAACGGCAGCACAAACACAACACTATGTAATTGTTCATTAGGGAAGCATTTTGTAAAGTATAAAGTAGCCTTTGTGTGCGACCATCCAAAATGGAGGGCTGGGATTTGCAAGGATACTTAAGCTGGAAATTCTCTTTCCTTTTGATGGAGGAGAAGCTGGGGGTTTTTGTTTGTTTGTTTCCTGTAATCATTGTTTTCCATTCTACAAAAGCCAAACAAAGCCAAACAGTCCCCTGAATTCCACTTGCAAGGGTCTTAGTGTTTCTGTGTTAGTTTTGGCTCCACATCAATCTATAAATGACACTTTTCCCCCACCACACCCCACAGACAGTCTCTTCCATACTGCAGAATAAGAGATTAGGATACTTTTGTGTGTTGAGTGAGAGCCAAGTGAAGTTTTTCTTCTAAGACTGACAGTCCTATCAATGCATATTGTTAGCATGAAGAGGGGCTATTCCAACAAAGAACGTTGTACAAAACCAGTTCTACAGCACCATGACTACAGCTCCTTCCTGGGATTTTGGAGAACTGGGCTGGATTTTCTACTACGGTAAAGATACAGCAAGCACTGTCCTCTCATTTGACCAGAAATGTCACTCTCCAACTGAGAAAACAATGTGATGCAAGTCCAGCGAAAACTTTGTTTGAGACAGTAGTTTCCAAAACAAAGATCAAGCAAACATACCTCAAAAATCTTCCTTCAGGTAAGTCCTGCTAGCTGTAATCGGGATAAAGATTCAGAAAACATTTTTTGCCTTCATTTTTTAAAGATATGCATGTGTGTTTGTAGATTCAATCATTTATTTAAATTTCTCAGGCCCAGATGACAGGTATGTCATGAGGCATGTGCTATAATACATTTCAGGATGCAGGCTTTGATAATAGCAGTCGAACCAGTCAAAGGAATGTGGTCTTCAATTTCAAGTTTGTTAAGAAGATGTCTGCTCCATTCAGGAGTTGGAAAATCCTTTGACCTTCAAAGAATGCTTTAAAACACCTGTGACTGCCCCAGCTATATTCCTGTTGCATTTCAGAAACTGAAAAGCTTATACCTCATGTATACATTCACCCCAGGAATGAAAGGTTTCCCAAATAGATCCAGGGTACAACAAAAAGTCAAGTCAACTATGTATTGGGTAACTTTTTTTTTTTTTAATCATAATTGAGAACTAAACCCAACATATCGTTATAGGACACTATGCATATGACCACAGAGTTGGATAAAGGGACATTAAAAAAAACTCAACCAAACAAACCTTGACCACTTGCAGTACTAAAAATCGTCTATTTTGAAATTTTAGCCACTTTTTTCATTAAATACTGAATTACTGCACACAAAACTTACCCTGCAAGAATATAACCATTTGACAGAGAAAGGTTTCTGAGGTCTAGGGTGCCAGCTGTGGTCAAAATTTAACGAGAAAGGCACTTGAATGACATGTACATTTACTTAGCTTATGGAAGAACTAAGTTTGAGTCTATGGTACCTGCTCTGGATAGAGGGAGGAATTAAATATGGGCCTCTTACATCTTAAGTGAGTATCATAGTTCAAACAGTTGCACTTTCTTATTAAGAATTTAGATATTTAAGAATTTAAGTATTAATCTTTGGTAAATAGGCTAATCGTGATGTGGTGAGAGGGAAAAAATATTTTTTTAAAGTGTTGGTTTAATCATAATGCAAAATGAAGAAGGAAGAAATTTCATAAAACTTCAGAGAATCAACCTCCCTCCCCCAACCAATCCAGAGGTATATTCTCAGGATTATTTATCACATTCTTCTTATCATATTCAACTTCTAGCAGCTCTTATATTTCATGAGCATTGCTGGATTAGGTTATCGATTTAATTTTGCTTTGCATTGTTTAAAGCTACAAAATTCTAGCATAGCACCAATGGGTCAGTGATATTGTTAGATAAAAGAGGTTATTACTATCTTAAATAATACAGTGTCTCTTATTAAGAGGCTTAAGAAATGAGTAAGAACAAAAAGGACATTCATTTTATTACAGCTTCCTTTAGAAATGCAAAAATGAAAGCAGCATGATGCAAGCATGAACAATTAATACAAGAGATCATTTCTGTTCTGTTTAACTAAATGCATAAAGACAATTGGCAAACCAATCAAGCAAAACATTTAAGTATAATCTGTATGAAAATCTGTGATCACAGACTGCAATGGAGTTAGCTAAAAAGAAGAGGAATCCAATTTAATGTGTGGATTATAATTGGGGGAAAAAAAGAAAAATATACATCAGAAGCATGCTGTTAGTGCTTACAACATGCTGAGCAACCAGACTGTAATATAGAATTCAAACATGAGTCATAGGAGTTAAAACCAAGGCTATATGATTTTTAATTCTAACATCAAAATCCTAGTTTCATCATACATTTTATAGTCAAACCTGGATTTTAATTTTGCAGAACTCTAATATGGCTCCAGCGTTACGTCTTTCTCAAACTCACTGATTTTACAAGAAGTTCAGATTTACACTGAAAGTTTATTGAAAATCTGGAGTTTTTTAAGTGGGAATCTCCCACCGAGACTCTTGTATTTTGAATCATGCTTGTGAAGTACAGTGATCAGATGTGCTAAGCATTGTTTATCTGATGGTAAGATTTAAGGATCTGTGTTAGGATAGGATTTCTTGTAAGGTGAGGAAAATGTAGTTTTAGCTCATTTGAGTTCATGAAGAGGCGCTTCTGTTTAGTCCATTTAATACAATAAATGGAGAAATAGCAATGAAATCCCAGGGCTTTCTAGAGAAAGGCTTTTGGTGTACAACCTCCGAACGATACTTTACATATTCCCTACTAATATATGGCAAAAGCTTATAGACATGCAAATTGGTTTTTGTGAGGTGCTCTTGTCAAGAGCCAACAGTGTAATACTCACTATAAGTAGCATGGCTAGCTGTAAATAAAGGAGATGCAGAGCAATACCGTAACATCAGAGAGTAGTGTGAGTTCTTTACCTCATGCCATTATATTGAAGGCCATTACTCATGTCAGCTATTCAAAACATAACAGCACAACTCTCTTAGCTTTTACTGTGCCTGAGTGAAGCATGACAATTTCAGACAGTGCAACAGAAGTGAGAAACTTGAACAAATCAGACTGATAGTTCACAAGATTTCAGCATGCATTGCCCTTTGTGCCACATTCACTAATGCATCCACAGTGCAGCACAATAATCGCATTAGATTATGCATCAGTCCAAATCTAGTGCCTTGAAACTTTATTTTCACAGGCAAGCATTGGAAAGGGGCTAATGACCCTCTTGAGCTTCATCTAGAAAGGTTATCAGAGGGCACAGATCAGTATTATGGGACTATTACAGTAGAAGTCACTTCCTGATGTTATAAACTGGGTTGGAAAAAAAATCCCAGACTAATGTAAAAATCATAGAATCATGGAATCACAGAATGGCTTGGGTTGGAAGGGACCTTTAAAGGTCATCCACTCCACCCCCCCTGCGGTGGGCAGAGACATCTTTCACTAGATCAAGTTGCTGAAAGCCTCATCCCACCTGGCCTTGAACACTTCCAGGGGTGGGGCGTCCACAACTTCTCTGGGCAACCTGTTCCAGCGCCTCGCCACCCTCGTGACCAGAGGCAGCTCCCTCAGCCTGCCCTCGCGTGCCACATGCCCCAGCCCCTCACCATCTTGAAGGCCCTGCGCTGGGCCCACACCCCACGCCTCAGTGTCCTTCCTGGGCTGGGGAGACCAGGACGGGTCGGGGGGGTCCAGATGCAGTTGGCAAAATACCCAATAAGAGAGGAGGAAAGCATTTCTACTGCCTTTTTTTTTTTTTTCTTGTTTGTGTTGTGGGTTTTTTAATGGTTTATTGCCCAATCTTGAAAAGAACACCTAATGCAGCAGCCCTGCATATACAATATCTCATATGGCTGTCTTCACACCCTGGCACATTTTCCTCAGGCTGTGACCCAGCTATGTCTGTGGAGGAGAAGGAGGAAAATAAACATGTCTTCTGTCTTAATGAACAGCTACAAGAGGCATGAAGAAACATCTGTCTGTACCCCTGGTCTATTACCTGAAAAGAGCTTGAGTGGAGCAGTCAGATTTGTGTCTCAGATTCTCCAGATCCCTGGAGCTGAGAGCAGCCTTCCTCCCAACTCCACCTGTGAGAATCTCCTAAAACTGCACTGCTGCCTCCAGTATCCCAAAGGAGAGGCTGCATCAGCCATATATTTACAGTCTACGACTGCAAACTACTTTTCTCATCCAAACACCACCCCTGTTTGTGGAGAAAAAGCTAGCACTTATGAATTAAACCTCAGATGAATATTGTTTTCTCTTCTATGTTCTTCCCCCTTGGCTAAAAAGAAATCTAAATGTGGCAAAAGCCCCAGGTGCTGTCACACTGCTGGTGTGCTCCCTCTCATTCTGTCAAAGTTGTCTGCATAAATAGGAAGTTGGCAGCCCAATAAATTTTTAAATTTAATTTTGGGTTGTGTTTCTATCTTGTGGCTGAATACCAATGTTTAGTCTAAGGAAAGCAGAGTAATAATTTTGATTCCACATAAAAGGTAGCATATTGGAAATATTCTTCATAACTAGACTTTGATTTATGCCACCGGCAATGTGATCTCTTCCAGCACTGAGTTATTAGCAAATAGTTAGTGGTTAAAAATGTCCTGAAACCAGACAGCTAAATCCATTCATTAACTGTCTTTATGTATCTGTGAGACAGCACTGTCAAGTGAATAATAGTTTAGTTCTTGGAGTGTTTCAGGCAATGCTGTCTTCTTAATGAATATGCATCTCCACTTTCTTTTTAATGGTAGATTTTATTAACTTCTTACATCCACTTTTCCCCCTTGATGGCTTCTAAATTTGAAAGAAGGAAAGATAAAATTTTTGTGTTTGCTAGAAGTTTTGAAGCATGACCATTGTTTTATTTGTAATGCCTTATAATAAGTGCTGGACTTAATGCTGTCTTTGCTCATTAACTTCATGACTCGACTCTTGTCCTGAAAATACTTGTCTTGCCAAGGAAATCTCTCTCTCTCTCTTAATAAGGTGGCAGAAGCAACAGAACTACTAAATGAATTCAAGGACATTTTCCAAGCAGGCCTGCTCACTTTCTGAAGGGACAACAAGGCTAGAAGGAAAAGGTAGGTCTTATTCCCACCTTAGATGGAAAAGAGTGAAGGAAATGTCATGCCAATGGTAAAACACTGTCAGCAATGGAGGGAGCTGTGTCCTCGGCGGGGAGAGGTATGCACACACTGTATGAGAAGATAGCTTTTATAGACATGAAGTAGTTACATAATATGATGAAATGCAGAGAGGCAGGGCTCTAGGGCACAATCATTCTCTGCTGGCAAAATGCTCGTTCATGCAAAAAACATTTCCAAACAACAAATTAACCCAACAGGAATAGAAATTGCAGCTGTAAAGACAAAAATGCCATACTCAGTGTTAAGGTTATTCTGACTGATAACTCTGTGTGTGAGGAGCATTCCTCTTTAGCTCCACATTCCCCATCCATTCAACAAAGTAAGCAACACAACCTTAAACCAGGTGCAGGAAAACACTGGGGAGATTTCTCCCTCTAAAATTTTATGCGTCCTTTTGTATTTTTAACGTGATTTCCTAAAGGAGTAATATTTATTGTGGTAGTGCTGGCAGGTTGTCCATTCATCCATCCATCCACTTGTTTCATGAACTTTCCCTCTCTTTCAAAAACTTTGGGACCTTTTTGCTAGTTTTTATCAAATTTGACGGAAGGGTAGAAGTCTTACAACTCTAAATCTGTGGGCCGAGAAGAAAAGACTCACCCTTCCACTGGAGAAAAGACAGGCAAAACTCACTGGTTATACTCCTGCTTGGTATAATCCATCTTAGTCGTGACATTTTGTGATTTTTATACATCAAATTAAATATATTTTCATAACCTCCATGCATGCTATTGAGGTGGACTAGACTGCTGAATGGCCAGGATGTTGGGTATGATTGTGAGGAGAGAAAAATTAAATTTCTTCTGTAGAGGGGTAATCTTACTGAAGTGACCAGTGTCGTATGCTCCTTTTTTGAAGCATTTGCATTAGTTGTGTTTCCAAGGCCATAAGGAAATCTGCTGCAGGTATATGAACCAACAGGCAGAAATATATGAGGTGGAATGGAGAGGGCAATGTCAAATTGTAGTTTTTTGAACATATTTCCAATCACAGATAAGTACTAGTCCCTCAGCAGTACCTTCTAGACATCTAAGCGAGGCCCTTCAGAAACTGTTTCTCTTTATTTGCTGTCCTTGCTTTCATATGTCTAACACAGTGTCTCTTCTTAGCTGTAGGTGACTACCTTGAATTTGCTTAGTTTTCTCACACAGCTTTATTTATCATGCTTTTTAATTCCATGTGTACTTTGAGGGATGCTTCATAAGTTTCATTTATTTTTTATATGTTCTTCTCTTACTTCCCATCTCATCTGTCCAATGAACAACACCATCTCCCAGTAGCTATTCTTTTATTAATACTTAACTGATTAAATAATATATATTTTTTTAATCATTTGTGGGTAATGCACAGTTATAAAACTTGAAAGTTACCTATTTGACATTTTACTTACAAAAATTTTAGCATAAGATGATGTTGGCCATCTAATTAGAATGAGAGGAGAAGCTGAATACTTGATATGTATAAAAGGTAATTTCTCTTTGCCAGATATCAGCATCTAATGGGCTAATTTCCATTTTTTATTTCTGCATAAGTGTATCCTATCTTTATCAAATCACAACACTGTTGTAGAGGTAAAAATCCTAATCAATCAGGCTTGAAGTGTTTTCTAAATGTGAGTCTATAATTAAAGAGTTTAAGTCTCATAGAAAGCAACATATGACTATCCTGGCAGTCCCCAGGAAAAAAGTACTAGATATGAAATCAGGAGAGCCACTGTATAAGTCAATAAAAAAACTGAGAATGCATTAAAAAAGAAAAGAGCAAACCATTATAGTTGGAGTATAGAATAATGAAACAAGCTCATCTCACTTCTAAAGATAAATGATGGTTAGGGACCTAATCTGTAATAAAATCCATAGGTCTGTCTAACCACCTGTTAAAATGCGGTTACATACTTTGACTTGAAATGCTTTGTTTTCATTACTACTTTATCACTTTACTTATAACTTGTTCTCAAACTGAATTTGATTTCTGTACCCCAATAACATGCAAAATAAGGAAATCTCCCAATTAAATGAATTAAAAAAGCCTTTGTTGAGTGACTATGTTATAGCTTTCCTTCAAATTACTCACTTTTAAATGCTTTAGTAGCTTTTAGTAACAGGTTCTGGATCATAAGGGTACTTAATCACTGAAATAACGTGTGTGATGATGATAGGTATGGTCTTTAAAAGTTCTTCTGAAAATGAATGCAGAAAGTCGGATGATTTACAGTAGACAGCAGAAGGCTCACTGTCTTGAGGTTGCAAGAGAGGGCAAGAAACATTGTAGGTTAGCGAAAGGTGAAACTGCCTTCTGCGTCTATCCAATTTATTGAAAATAAGAGATGGCTTGAAGCCAACAGGTCTTAAATTTCTAATACACTCATACATCTGAACTGCTTAGAGGGGCAGCATCTTACAGAGTAATTCTTTTAGCTGAAGTTGTTCTCGCATCTAGTAATACAGACTATATAGTGCTTACAGTATGGAGATGCTCCTTAACACAGTCTTTACTTTGCTAATGAGATGTAACCTAGTTTTTCTTAGGAAAATTTTTCAGTTTTACTTTGCCATTACTGAAATTTGTAGTACCAAGCTGTGGACATTTTTTAAGTTATTTTCTCCAGTCAGATTGGGCTGATTCTCATTAACACAAATATTAATGCAGCGCAAACAGATTTTCTAGTCCTGGATAACCTCTGTACCTCCAAGAGATCCAGACCAAAATGGCTGAAAATGCATGTTGGAACATTCCCCCTTCATTTGAGAAGCAGCCAAAAGTTTTCATTTTTTTAGCATAACAAACCAATATTAAGGTACAAGTGATGAAATAAATTCTGGGCTATAGTGACCAAACAAATAAACTTCCAAAGCACTGTGTTTCCTTTCTAGTATTTTACATTTTGTGTCCCCCCCCCAAAATTCTTGTAAATCATCACGTTTAGCTCTGTAGTTTACACCATACTTCAGAAAGGCCAGCATCCTGTGCATAATTAGTCCAGCACTGAAATTCAAAGTCACAATGAACTTAACATTAATTTTGGCACTGACTCATACAGAGGTAAGATTTCATCTGGAATAAAAGGAGGGACCTCTCAATGACTGCACATGCAGAAATGAATTTTTTGCACTTCAGTCAGATCTCAGGATCTGTATACAAGATGCTGAAAAAAAAATTCAAGAGAATAGATAATAAACCAAGTAGATGTAGCAGTTAGTGGTTCTGAGAAGGCCTATAACTGTTACCATGGTAATATTACAATTTTCTGGCACTGAACATCATATATTATCATTAATTTTAGATGCTGGTACGAGTCCATTATGATAGCATTGGGGTATAATCTGCATTCCTGGACAAGGGTTTGCAATTAGCTTTAACTGAGGGCACAGTGTGATTTGATGGAGATCTGGTAATTTTACTAAAGGCTGATCAGTAGGAAGCAAGATGCCACCTCTAGCATTACCAGATTTCTTTCTGTATGCTCTCTTTCCATCCATGAAATGCAGCCAACAGTGCCCTGCAACTGCAGTCTGACAGTTCACAGGAAAAAACAGAAACATTGTCCTTCAGCAATGCAAAAGCCATTGTATTGCTGGAGCCTTATCAGACTGAATACAGTTTACCTACAGATAGCCCTGCCTTAAGGTAAACCTAGCCTTAAATCAACAGAAAGCAATGTTTCCTGTGCAAACCTAAAATGCCCACTATGATTTTCTTGTTGCAGTGCAGGGCACACTCTTACTGACTTAAGTGGGATCAGCTTTTCTTGATGAGTCCTCTCATGATAGGCTTTCATTTCAGCACATTAGATTTATGTACCAGTTAGACTTTCAGACTTGTTTTATTTTCTTGAGGCAGGAGGAACATCGGACACCACATCATAAATACACACAAACAGATGCAACAGAGGATATTAATTCTTGTTTGAGATTATCCGCTTCAATGAGGAAGTTTGCATAGCTCTAGAGAAAGTCAGGTAAGTAAGAAAGAGAGAGAAAGAGAAGAACTGATGCTGTGAGATACAGAGCATGTCCAACCTCCCTGACATGCAGCTGCGTTTAGGAATAGGTGGGCTCTTCAGGACCAAATACGGTCACAATTGCTGCATGGACACACGGCAGAGTGAAATTAGTGCAACTAACTTTGTGGAGCAGTGCTGTTTAGTAAACCTGCCTTTAAAAGGTGGAGTTTTAAATTTGTCTGGGAGCATGACACAGAAAAGATCAAAACAAATGGGATTTCTAATTTCCAGTGAACTTACTTAAAGTTTAATAAACCTTCAAAGAACAGAGTTTGGTGCATTTGGGCTGTTTAATTCTTTAAGCATGATGTTGGCAGTTTCTCAGTGTTGCTGGTTGTAACTGTCTGGTGATCTGCCAAACATAAATATTGTGCAAAGCATTCTTTGAAAGTTCACTGAACAGTTGCTTCTGGCTCATTTTTATATAGTTAGTTTATTGATTATCCATGTTATTAATTTTTTTTTTTCAAAAAGTGCAGAGATTAATGTGAGCTCTAATGAGGAGAAAATATGTTCCACCTAAATTTCTTTATCATTTGTATCTGTACAGTGGAATCAGTTTTATTAACATTGATTAATACTTAGTACCATGCTACTTCATCAGTCTTTGTTACCCTTGCACTGCATAGGAGTGGAGTTTTAATTGCTATATATCACCTCATCATAATATTGTACCTAATTCAATCTAGAGACAAGTGTATGTACCTAATCTATTATATTTCTTTTCCCTGCAGAGAATTAACATTCAGATTTTATCCAGCTAGGCAGCCAGTACCATTCGAATACTCATCTGAGCTGCTTAACCCTCCTGTGCTGATGAGTTGATGGGAAATCTTAGAAGAGTGTATTTACTTATGATACTTTCAGCACTCATTATCAGTGAAATCCTAGTCGCATTAGAATAAGTGTGAATTTTATTACTGACTTCAGGATTCTACTTCACCTGAATAAGTCATCTTGAACAGGCTAAGACAGGCTTCTATTCTGGACCTGAAGTACACCTTGTGTTAGAAAATAGTAATTAAAAAGCCTTTTACTGGCCAAACCCCCAATTTTGGCCTCTGCTAATATGTGGCTGCAAACTGGCAGTCCTTTTCTTAGGTGAAACGCTTCTGTCCTTACTAATGATAGCAAGAGCTGAAATAAAGTCAGTGTAGCAAGCTGAAATTTTAGAAGTACAAAATGACAAGGAAAATATTTGATACTTATGAACTGAAATCTTAAGGACTGTAGGAAATACAGAAGAAAGTAGCTAGTGGAGGAAAAAACTGAACTGTTAACTGTTCCTAGGAACTTTGTGTTGAGAATCGATTTTGTTCCTCCAGTGATATCTTCTGATTTACTGGGGAATAGAGACAAGCTTCCAGTGTCTGCACGAATACTGTCCATTAGTACAAATTGACCTCTACTCATCACTCAGTCCGGTCACACCATCCTTTTATCATTTGCTTCATTGCACATGTTGGATGACAGCACTGGCCTTCTGGACAAAGCTGCTTAAAATGGAGTTGAAAAAATCTGCAAGTTGGGCTGAGGTGCAATGATTTGTCGCCAACTAGGTGACCTGTCCAGTGAAAGCTGGCATCCCCTCTCAGAGGATGTACTGGTGGGAATAGCATTAAGGGGCTAGCCAAACAGTCTTTAGGAGACCATCAGTGATTTTGTTGCTGGAAGTGTCACTCTTTTGGCTCATATAATGCTGCAGTTTTTTTAAAGTGTGTCATTTGTTCGTGGTATCAGAGCCAGTGAAATTATCAACTGTGAATAATTTGTGTGAAGAATTCTGGCAGTTCACACCCAAAATTTTAGTTCTGTGAAGACTGGTATTTCACACAGATACAAAGCAAAAGAATGCGTTTCAAATAATTCTTTAGGTTTTTTCTCCAGCCAATAAACTCAGTGTGTACATACACATATAATTAATCTGTCTGGTTCACCACTAGCGCTTTGCTACAAAATTGTATTGAAGTCATTCAGTGGTACAAGGGAATCAGTATCTTCTCACTTATTTGACTGCTGGTTTGTTTTACCAGAATCTGTGTTTTGGGTGAGGTTTTCCAAAGCCAGCAGAAGTAGTCTGGCTTTCCAATTGTGCTGTTGGAAGTAAAACCACTGTGCATGTCTATGGGAGCTGTATTCCATGGTAAGTTTTTCTTATTGCCACCTTTCACACTCCTTATCTTAAGGTCAAATGTGGTAAAAGTTTGGGTTTCTCAGCATGATAATAGAAACTTGCCTTTCGGAATCGTCTTTTCTAAAACACATTTTAAGATTATTAAAGGTTACAAAAGACTAATACTTTTCCACGGTAAGCTTTCTTCATGATAGAGTCAGTGCAGCATAGGAAAAAGTAGGGATTCATAAAAAGGACATAGCTCCATTATTAGGGAAAAAAAAGGGTTATCACTTAATTCTGTGCTTTGCTTATTATGCACAAGCGCACACCTCAGTAGACAAGAGGAGGTTTTAAAAAATTACATTTTGCTTCCCTTAAGGCAAGTCTAAGATAACATTTCCTAGCTACTGGCTGATTCAGATGAAATTACTATCTCTCTGACCTTTGTAGCCCTCAGGAAGAGTGAATACATCCCCTACAGCCTCCCTGTGTTGCCAAGTTTCTGCATTCAGGGCAGGCCAACTGTATTGCTACTTCTGGATGGAAGGAGAAATATTTTAGGGGTTTTTTTCTCTTTGAATTACTGGAATGATGGATGTATGTTGGCCAGCAGATGACTAGGCACACCCTCTCACTCTTTACACCTTTATGTCTTTAATACTCTTTGTTGGGCAAAGCAAATAATACTGTCATGTATGTCCATGTATACTTACAATTATATGACAACATCATTTGATTTGCACAGTACCTGTGTGGAGTGCATATGTGTATATTTATACGTATACATGGATGCATATACAAGTACATTTGTAAATTCTACTGAAAATGTCATCCCTAATTCGAACACATTTAAAAGCAGCATCCTGTTTTCCCCTAGAGTTTAAATAATAATTAAATCTAAACTTTCAGATGTTCTGTCCTCAGTCTTTATTGGAGAAGGAAAATAGCAGCTTACTGATAGGAAAAAGGCACCTTAAGAGCCTGCAATATTTAATAGATACTGGCAGAACAGAAGTGCTTCCCATGTACAAACAGGCTGCTGACCTTTTATAGCCCATGAATTAGAGTAAAAGGTGAAGTATAAACATTTGCTGGTATTCTTTGGCAGGATCATGCTACTTTATCTTCTGTTTACCTTCTAAACCTTGGCATAGATTGCTCAGATATGCCATTCACAAGCAGTTGATTTTGCTTCATTCCTCATTGATCATAATGGCTGGCTGCTGCATTTAGGCAAGTCCTGACATTGATGCTTCCTACTTGAGGGCTGGGAAGAGATCCCAGATAATTGTGTCTACTGACTGGATGCTGTTAATAAAATCATCAGGAACAAACTGGAACTTGCATAATAACATCAACAAAACAGCATATCTCAAGATACTTCAAAGCAGAAGCACTTTCATTAGTTTCTCAAGATAAATAGGGTCCTACCTCTCATAAGTACTATATTGTAAGCAACAATAATGAAGTATATGTGTGGCAGAATTTCAGAAATATAAACAAAGTGGGCACGAAATGCAGTTTGCTGTGTAATACCAAGGGCAGAATTGTCCGCTCACACCTCATTGCTATGTGAATTAAGTGAAATGGGATTTTGTAGTTCTCTACTTGGACAAACCTGTATGAGTGAGTGGTATCTGCACGATGCAGCTTTATTTGGCCTAGACTGCCTGATTCCCTTCAGAGAAATACCACTTCACCATCAGCAGATTCTGTATTTCAGTTGCAAGAGGGCCTCAGTCTTACATCATTAAAAGACTCTTAGATACTGTCTGTGCCATGACCTAAACAAAACATTTCAAATACAAAAACGGATTTAAAAAAATGTATTCCAAATGCCAAGTGTGGGCTCTTTGGGACTCTTCTTTCATCACTATTGATTTATTCAGTAACACACCAAGAGACTAGCTGGATGCATCTTTGAATAAGGTTATATTTTAACGCTTTTTAATGTCATGCTGTTTATTCATATATTTTCCTTTGTTCTATGCTAATGAATTCATTAACAGTTGTTTACTTATTATCAAGGGTATTTTTTAGTTGTTAGATTAGAAAGATTTTTATCGTGTTCTTACTGTGAATTTACTCATTACATATCTGACAAAAAGCAGATGATTTCTCTTGCAGAAAAATAACCCCCAAGCCCCCAAAACACAACCACAAAATGTTCTCGTAATTTCCTTGACTCTAATGTGTGTTTAAGCTCTTCAGTTTGCTTTTTGAGAGATTTTCCAAAACATCACAATGAACTGTGTAAACATGTCAACAACCGTAAGCAAGGAATTATATCAATGCTGTACTTACAACAAGCAACGATAATACTAAGATATGGTTTTCCCAGTTCTATCATTCATCAAATAATCTTTCTAAGGCATAGAATAAAACAGACATCTGTTCTACTCTTAAAGGTTTACCTACCTTTCCTTTAATTAGTGATAAAATTGCTTATCTTGTAGATGACCATTTTTTGTTGCTTACAGATTTTCAACACTTAATAATGAACATGTTCTTTAAAGATATAGCTCATTTCACCTAAAAACCTAGAAGTATTTTGAAATCCAGTCATTAATTAATGATGCCTAACATCATATCTGTTTGTGAACATATTGCAAGTACACTTCACTGTTTTACCTGATGGTGCCCTATTTCATAGCTGTTCTTATTCATGATGTCTTTAGATTTATAATCCCTTCTTATCCATGAGCTCTTTGGAGATATGGGCTTGTTATATACTTTTAAGGAACTTGGTACAGGTAGATCTTGCTTCCTGGTTGAATCTTGTACAGTTTTCTGAATTACAGATGACATAATAAATGACATTTTTAATACAGGTTTGTCGTGGTTTAACCCCAGCTGGCAACTAAGCACCATACAGACACTCGCTCACTCCCCCCCGGTGGGATGGGGAAGAGAATCAGAAGGGTAAAAGTGAGAAAACTCCTGGGTTGAGATAAAGACAGTTCAATAGGTAAAGCACAAGCTGTACATGCAAGCAAAGCAAACCAAGGAATTCATTCCCCACTTCCCATGGGCAGGCAGGTGTTCAGCCATCTCCAGGAAAGCAGGGCTCCATCACACCTAACGGTGACTTGGAAAAACAAACGCCATAACTCTGAACATCCCCCCCCTTCCTTCTTCTTCCCCCACCTTTATAAGCTGAGCATGATGTCACATGGTGTGGAATACCCTGCTGGCCACTTTGGGTCAGCTGCCCTGGCTGTGTCCCCTCCCAACTCTGTGCCCCTCCAGCCTTCTTGCTGGCTGGGCATGAGAAGCTGAAAAATCCTTGACTTTAGACTAAACACTTCTTAGCAACAACAGAAAACATCAGTGTTATCAACATTCTTCTCATACTGAATCCAAAACATAGCACTGTACCAGCTACTGGGAAGAAAATTAACTCTATCCGAGCCAAAACCAGGACAAGGTTATAGACAACAATTGTCCTTTGTAGAAGGATAATTTGTGGGTTACATGAATGAGAAATGCAAACTGAAGAAAGTGAAATGTCAATGTCTTACCAAATATTGTCTTCGATACATTTCAAGTCTGTAGGGATGGTGTGTGCATTCACGGGTGTGGCTGAAGTATATTGCAGAAAAGCTATGAGATAAACCCATACTGTGGGGTAAGTGAGATTCACATTACCAGGCTAGCATGTGTTCTTATTCTTGCTAGTGTAAAATCATTCTCTAGACTGCTGTTTTCTGTCTGTTCCTGTAACACAGCAAAGCCATGTACCTTTAGTCTATAACTGGGTCAAATGCTAAATGCCATAATCGTGTAAATAACCTCACGAGTGGAAAAAAAGGAAGGTGAGGATTTAGTGCAGTCATTATCCTTTTCAAGGCCATGATAATGCTTAACATGTCTAAAAGTAATCCAGGATAATAGCTAGAGCATTCGATACATGGCAGAGTAAAACCTCTCTTCTCTCCCGCAGCAGCTACTGACAATGTAGATGAACCAGCTACGCTTGCCTTACTGCCAATTCCAGCCCCTTTCCCTGGTGGCATTGCTCTTTCCACTTGTTCTGAGATGCTTCATAAGGCAAAACAAAGGCTCCTGCCAGCTAGCGAAAGAAAAAGTAGCCCCATAAGCATACTGCATGGAAATACACCACATAAATACACTGGACATCCCTGCTAGTTATCTACCCCTTCCCACCCTGACACCAAAGGGAGTATTTGAAGATCAGGAGAAGCTTTCTGCCCTTTGAGAAAGTGCTGCGCATTGTAGAAATAAGGTGGTTCTTGTACTGTACTTCCTACCATGCTATGCAGAACCACCATAAGAGGTGGTATAAAGGCATTTATTGCTTGCTGCGAGGTGAATTAAAATGTGTCCAGTGGAAATTATTCAAGCGGTATGAAAGAAGGAACAGCAAATTCTGGATTATGTAGTAAGTGACAGAAAATAAGGTTGTTCCTAGAGAAGAGCTGCAGTGCTGGGATGCTGCAGTGCTGGGATCCTCTGATTAAATAATTTGCTCGAGGCTTAAAGGAGCCAGAGACTTTAACCATCATTGACAAATGTTCACTTTTACAGTCTATTTTAGCTTTCAGGACTATGTGTCTTTTATAAAAGAGAAGCTACCACTCAGCTGAAAGTGATGGTCTTATGGCAGAAATTACAGGTTGAGGCTTCTGTGCTATGTGGGCAGACAGATGAAACAGCCAGAGAGGTCCCTTCTGGCTTCAAGAGCTCTGGGAGCTGAGCATAAAAGATTATGGCTTCCCAAATAAGCTGGGTCAAGTGTGTAGATAGATCCTGAGGGAGTTTTGAAAGCAGAATGCTGGGGTCTGGCAGGTCAGAAAGGGTATCCCAGAAAGAATAAATCAGTGTTGAGCTCCTAACATAAAAACTGTCTGGGAGTATTCACAAAAATTATCCATGTGCTTTAGATATATTTGCTCCAAATTTATATATGCTCTGCAATAAATTTTGAATAAAGATATGATCATAGAGGGTAAATTTTAAACTTTCATGTGCAACTGATATTTTGTTTTAAATTCATGCATACTGAAACAACACAAAACGTGCGCCACAAGGGCTCCAAAGCCCTTGTTCTCTATGCTGAAACCAGGATACAGAGTTTAGACAACCAAATAAATCACACAAGCATCTAGCTTCATTGTTGCAGTTAAGACCAGACATGAAGAGTTACTTTATATGAATGTGATGAGACAAAATTAAATTTAAACTTCTAACATAGTCAATGAATTTTGCAATAGTCTAATTTTTCAAGGAATCCTGCCTCAAGCAAGGACCACAATGGGAAAGAGAGATTTTTTTATTTTTTTTTTTTAGTTTCTAATGCCATTTATCTGTTTCCTCCATTTAAAGGATTCAGTGTTTCATCAGCTCTATAAATGTACTTGTCAAGAACTAGAAGTAATATTATGCAACTTTATGTATCTACCTGAGCAATTGTGATGGGCAGATGCCATATAAAACTGTCATCAATCTGCAAATTAAAAATAAAAAATATATTATGTATGGCCCAACAAACAAATTCTAAGAAGTAACTATTTGCTCATGGACGTTCCATCATGAGAAAACATATGCTAATTTCACTACTTATTCTCGTATATATATATTTTTTTTCCCTCTGTGCTGCAAATAACCTGAGGAATGTCTGGATAAGCAACTAATGTGGTTTGAAAGCTGTGCAGTGTTTCTGCGTTTGAATGGGTACTAAGCAGGCTCTATCTATTTTAAATCGCTACTGTTCTCTCTTTAAAGATGTTTGTTGTTCATGACCTTTTAAAATTTTATTTTATTAGGATGTTAGTCTTGATGTGATCATGTCATATGGATATAGACTTACAAGTCCATGCTCTTGTCAGTGGACACTTCTAACAGAGGTAAGCTCCAGGTATGATTTCTTTCTAATGCCGTTATATAGGCCAAACTTAATCACCTCTATGTAAAAGCCTTTATAATTATCAAGCATCAGTGCTAACTGCAAAGTTACTAAAAAAAATAATTTGGAATTTTGTTTTCAGACATGTAACCGTAACTGACACGGTGCAGTTTGAGGCTCTGCAATCTATTGCATCTTCAAAGGGCTCCACACAAATTGATAAAGGATACTGAATACCAAACTGTGAAGGTAGAAAAAAAAATATTGATGAAACCAAAGTGAGTGTTAGTCCCCTTCAGCAGTAGCAACACTAGGCTCATCCTGTTTTGTACATTTATTATGCTAACATGGCCTATTTTTTTCTGTAGCACCTTCATACTTTCATGACTACCAATATTCATAGCAGTAAATAAATTCATGCTTTCTTGTCAGTGCCTGGGGTGGATGTAGAAAACAGAGTATGGCAGGCATGGAGGAAGCAGCGGCTGGGGTAGGGGAGAAAAAATATCTTGCCTGTTACGTATAGTTGTAGGAGAAGAGAACTAGGAGCTTCCAGGAGGGGAGCTTGTAAGGGAGTGAAACAGCCAGGTCTTTGCATTCATAATTCTAGGATCCTCTCCATATGGAGACAGAAATACAGCCTAGGCCCTAACAGGCTGTCATTACTGTCCTGGTTTCAGCTGGGATAGAGTTAATTGTCTTCCTAGTTGCTACAGTGCTATGTTTCTGAGCTAGGTATGAGAAGACTGTTGATAACACACTGATGTTTTCAGTTGTTGCTGAGCAGTGTTTATACCAAGTCAAGGATTTTTCAGCTCCTCATGCCCAGCCAGCGAGAAGGCTGGAGGGGCACAGAAGCTGGGAGGGGACAAAGCCAGGGCAGCTGACCCCAACTGGCCAAAGGGATATTCCACACCATGTGACAACACGTCCAGTATATAAACTGGAGAGAGTGGAGGCAGGGGGATCGTTGCTGGGGGACTAACTGGGTGTCAAGCAGCAGGTGGTGAGCTATTGCATTGTGCATCATTTGTATATTCCAATCCTTTTATTACCATTGTCATTTTATTAGTGTTATCATTATTAGTTTCTTTTCTGTTCTATTAAATTGTTCTCATCTCAACCCACAATTTTCATTTCTTTTCCCCATTCTCTCCCCCATCCCACTGGGTGTGGGGGGGAGTGAGCGAGCAGCTGCGTGGTGCTTAGTTGCTGGCTGGGGTTAAACCACAACAGTTACGTTGCTCTGGCTTACTTTTGGAAGAATTTACCAGCAGATTAATGAAAATATTGCCCTCAAACCTGGTTTCCAAGGGGAGAGGCAGTCTAGCCTAGTGTCACAATTTCAAATACCACTTTATAACACGCAGTCCAGTAGCTTACCTACCATTAGGCTGTTGTAGGTTCTTCTGAAATCCTTGATACCTGCAAGTCTCATTCAATCTTTTCAATTGCTTACAGTTTCTGAAGTGAAATGTACGACTTTTTTTATTCTTGTTTCCTTAGTGTTTTGCAAGCCCCAATGTTTGCCCCAATAGCAATTTTCGAAATGTTTCTGCTTCCCAAGGACCTCTATCTATCTGAAGAAACTTAAGAAACAATCTGTTTGAACTCTGGTGAGTTTTCATCCTGGTTACCTTTTTTGTAGGCAGGTAAATTTATTCTCACAAATAGTTATTTAGGTGTAGTTATGACCATTCTTCCCTCTTTTCAGCTATTCCTATTTCCAGATATTAGATTTGTGTTGAAAACTACTCACATTTGCTTTGCACTGAAACTGCTCACTACTTCTACTGGCTTTATAGAAATCTTTTCTTTTAGGCTGGAGATTTCAAAGCACTTTCAGTGGTTTTTTTTAAAGTGCAAAATTATTTAAATTGGTTTCTTCGGCTCTTTTTTCTCACCCAGCTTTAAAAAAAAAAAAAGTCTTTCTAGACTATGCATTGAAGTGAGAAATTCATGCCCATGCTAAGGGAAGCATAAGAAACTGTTTTAAGCTTTCCAAACAAAGTTGCAGTGAGGCATAAGTGTTTTGTTGTGCCCTCAGCAGGACTGGATTTCATTATAAGCACCAGAGACCTCAGAGCACTTTGAAGACTTGCCACAGTTTGTCATTAATCCTTGTGTTTCTGCCTCATAGTTTTCATATCCTCTGTAACTTTATTATCTGTATTTCTCCTTCCATATGCCAGGGTCAATAAAATTCATGTGAGAAGTACGCTAATTTACCACCCAGAAATATCACGCTGGCTAGAATAATTCCATGAGACTTGGAAATGCTTATGAGACCTGTTTCTGTGCTCCCATTGCAGGCATGTCTGCTGAGTGAGAAATGCCAGCAACTCTCCCATGGCAATATACCAAGCTGACACCGGTATATTGCCAGATCTTTGGAGAGACTGAATAACAGGGTCTTACCATGTGACAAGTGGGAATTTGCACAGGTGGGAGAGGAGTGCCATCATCTGAGGTCAAATCTGCACCCTGTTTACTTCAGTGTAGCAATGCATGTTGAGTATGACAAGCAGAATTGGGCTCGATGTCTAACTATTGATTCTGCTTGACATTCAATTATCGAGACATAGTTAAATTCCACACAAGAAAAAGTCAGCACAACTAATTAAGGATAATTTTGTTCTAATCTAAATATTGGTCTAGATTATTCTCTCTGCTCTTTGTACATATTTGCAAAAATATTTATTTTGTTCCATTATGGTTAACCTCTGAAGGCAGAGGTTGGGTTAGAAGTCAGCTGATAAAAGTGTTCCCTTTCTGCTTGACCCAGAAGAGAAATGGGATTGTAACATTCATGGTACCTGTCATCTTTCCCTGTGGAAGGTACCATAAATCAACGTTGGTACTTAACCATAGCATCACAGAGAAGCAGATGGGTTTTTGAGGGAGAAAAATCATCATTTAGTGTTTAAAAGCATATCTTTTTAAATCAGACACTATGTCTAGAAAAATGATGAAAACAGGTAAATAGCTACTTGTTATAATAGGCCATGTTATAACAGGCCATATTAAAACTCCCTGAAGTGAGTTAAGAATTTATTTTATCACTGAATTGTGCTTTAATGTAGGCTCCCATAAAAACTGACTTAGACTTTTACACTGACTTGAGAGGAGTATATGCTATGTTCAATAACCCCTGTCAAATAAAGGTACAAACCTAATTAAGCAATAAATCCATAAAAATTGTTACAGACAGTTACTGAGTGGCTGGCATTTTTATAACAGCAATAGATTTTTAAAAAAGCATTAGCTGTTATAATATGGCTGGAGTAGTTGTACCGATAAATTAGTCATTCTGGCATTTCATGACTAATTTTAATCACTCAGAGCTTCAGAGGTGTGCTTGGTTTAGAATTTGTGCTATTATTCTTAAATTCAACAAAAAAAGTTAACCTAAATATCTATCCATATTTGTAAGATACTAATTGTAAAAAAATATTTAGTTTTTCCTGTTAAAGCTATTGTTCTCAGCACCACCACCATCTCTGGCTGAAAGAGATCTGGGTTTAATACCAGCAAGTTGATACTGAAATCACCAGCTTATAGTTACAAATTGTCACGTCAGCTTTTTTTTTTAACAACAGTCAAATAAAGAAGCAGCTCTGTGTAGTGTCTTAATTTCAGGAATATGACATGAGTTTCACCCATATACTCTGATATGAGTAAGTCAGGAATATGTCTAAACCTTAGTTCAAAATTTGAATTAAGTCAAAGGCAGAGCATTAGTAGGATTCTTTCCCTGCCCTGCCCTCCCTCTTCTCTAATTTAATGACTAGATGGGATAGCTTGCTGCTCCCTTTTTTTTTTTTCTTCTTTGTTTTTTAGGAAAACCTATTAGTTATGGGCCTTTTCTTGTTGTGTGCTAATCACATTGAACAGCACACACCTCCTATTTATTTCCCTGGCAAGCAGGGAATTGCACACACTGCAGATAGTGGATTCCTCATTTCTAGCACTAGCCAATCTAACAGTCTTAGGGGAGCTGTAGAGTACCATCAGGGGCCCGAGGGGTGATAGTTAGTTCGGGGCTAATGACCTCCTCTGGGGTCATGAACAGAATTAGGTAAGTGAGAGTGGCTGCTAGTAGTTAGCAAGGGAGGGAGGAAGATGGTTGCAGGCAGACAGAGAATCAGAAGCAGCCCTGAGGATTACCTAGTCTCACATCAGAGCAGACTTCGCTGTTAAATGACAATTGTGTTTAGACCAGCAAATGTCTGTGATGAAACTTCTGTATTGTTCTGGGCTGACACAGTACTATCTTTCCTAAAATAGTATTTCAGATGTTGCTTTTTGTTAATCGTATGCCTTTAAGCCACTGCTTAATGGAATAAAGGACACCAAGCAACAATTCAAAAGCTGTAAAAATGAATGTCACGTAACCTATGGTATGTCTATTCCTGCAATACTTTCAACAGTGAGGAAGAACCAGGTGGTGTTTTTATTTCTACCAGATAAACATATGCAGCTGGTTTAGTATGTGATCTTAAATATATGTATATGACTTGTATCTGTAGTAATATGCTTAGTAATAATACTTTATACCCCTGCAGCACATTTCAGGTGGAGATATAAATCCCCTTACAGGCATTAATGAATTAAAGTCTAAATCACCATTATCTGATAAAAAGCCACTGTATTCCTCTTGAAAAAGAATCGATGAAATATATTATTTTAAAACAAATATGACGCAGTTGGTTTATTCTTTGTTCTCATGAACCAAAAAAAGCTAATAAACACTATGGACCAACTTTAATTCTATGCCTTTTAGAGCAAGGGCCTGCATTTGCTCATGAATGTCATAGGTGAAAATCAAACTTCTGCTGAAAGGTCACGAAGCTTTCAGGATTTGTTAGAGTCTCAAAGAAAATGTTGTACAGGAGCTAACAAATATGGAGGATTTCTCGTGTGAAGAAGAAAGAACTACAGAAGTTGAGACCAGGTCCTTCATTCTTGAGGAAAAGTAGCTGAAACATTTTATTTTAGAAATGTGTTTCTATATAAATTTTCCCCATAAGTCACACCTTTTTAAAATTGTATCTTTTTTTCTTTTCCTTGAGTGGATTCTCCCCCTTTTCCACCAAATTTAAGTGTGATAAGAATTTAAAGGAAATGAAGGTTGTGAGCTTGTGCTACATTATACTTTTCTACGCTTCTTTACTTGTATGAAGTGATCCTGTTTAAAAGCACAGGTGTTGGGAGTGAGTCATCATATGGCCTATACCACCCCACTGCTGCTGATGCTGTGGAGATTGAAGTAGGGGAGCTAACAGAAAACAGAGCTGGAAATTGGGAGCTGAGGTTCTCCTTGGGGAAGTGTGTCCACAGGTAGCGTAATTTGAATTGCAACTGATTATCAGAACTGATTTTATAGATGATTTGCGAGTTATATCCACAAAAAGTGTCAGTATATGCCAGTTCTATTACTATGGCAGATACATTACTATGTTAAACACGTTAGGGCCAAAGAGGTAGATCGCAGCTTCAAAAGGTTCATCTCATCTAGGAACCTCAGGTAGCATTTGATTGTAACTAACAGACTGCCTGCCATTATCATTGAAGGACATAGAAGAAAGTTGGCTAAAAGCTAGCTGCTGGGACCCTGTGACACACCCTCTGGGCAGATGATATGGATAAACTTGGTCTTCTCTTATTTATACCTGCAGTAACTAATCTGGCAGGGATTCAAATAACTGCACAGTACTCTAATATTAATTAATTCTTCCATACACTGGCTTGTATAGATCATGGTAGCAGATCAAGGATTAAAGCCATGGTAATAGTGCTGAATTCCATGGCTTGTCAGCTTGTCAAGGATTAACAAGACTGATATAAAATTACTGGAGGAGCTGTTGTACAGTAAAAAAGGAAAACCTCATCAAATTTTTTAAGATGTTTTAAATACAGGAAAATGGTTTTTGCATTAGCTTTTCTTTTCTTTAAATCACTAATATTCTTATTAAAGAGACTCAATTCATCTCCCACTAACAAAAGTTGTATGTCATATGAATGGATCATTCAAATATAGACAGTAAAGTCAGAGAAAGCCATAGAAAACAATCAGTTCAGACACGGGATAACCAGAATATATTTGCTTTATAGTCATCCTTGGATGATATTTAGCCAGTACAGAGCATTAGTTCATGCATGTCTAAGTGGAATTTAATTAGAAGTTACCTGGAATGTGTAATTGCCTTCATGAAAGCAGTTTCCACAGGGTCTTTATTTTGTGCTCAAGAAATTCCTAAGCAGACTTTCCAGACTGCAATTTCAGGCTTCCCCCCTCCCCCCCCCATTAGTCCTAGCCTCAACTTCACAAGGCATTTAAAACACCTGTCCACTGTTGAATGGTCCATGGACAAATATTTTATGCATTTCAGTTTAACTATATCTAGGCCATGTCACACACTTAAGATCTATATTACAGTGCTATTACACAGACTCTCACATTTTGAAAACATAGTTTTCTTATCAGAAAAATGATGTGAAGAAATATTATTCACGTGTCTAGACTGAAGAGAAAACTGATATTTTATTAAGTCTCTTCTTAAACTGTTATGTGTCCTTTCTTTATGTGGTGTAAATCTTAAAACCAATATATTTTTATGGTCTTCCAGTTAATACAATTGCAAAGTTTCTTCTAGTTAGTTTCTATCAAGCTTCTTATACCTGCTACAAGCACAGAACATCCTTACAAAGACCATGGCATATTCTTATATTATTTGAAATGTATCTATCCAAACACATTTCTGACTCTAAAAGTCTATCTGTACATTTTGCAGTTATTTATTGTTGGCTAAGGGACCTATAGTTCATGAATTCATGCCAGCAGATGTATGCACAACCTGGTTGCCAAATGCTCAAACAATACTTCACTTTTGCTGCATGAAGGCTAACTCCATGCTCCCTATGGAGATGTTTACAAGGTTTGTAAAGGGTTCACAGGAATTTGGGATCTCAGAAAGGAACTTGTACATAACTAGAAGGCTGCCCAGGAAATCAGGAATGTATATAGACTGAGAGAGAGTAAATAAGTTGGCATGGGTGGAAGCTGAAATGCATCCTCTGAAGAGGCAATAAGCATCACCACCTAAACTTTTACTTCTGCATTTTTGCTTTTCTGATCTGCATTTTTTAATTTAGAGACTCTCTCGCAGGTCTGTACCTCTGTTTCACTAAGAAAATTGGTAAAGTCACACAGCCATGCTATGTTAAGCTGAGCGTTGATTAATAAACTGAACTCCTGGATGTTACAGTGCCAGAAAGCAAGCTAAGGGTTAAAGCGTGGATAATCACACCATAGCTACAGCCCATTTCCTGGTCTTGTTTACTGATATGTATTTAGCCAGCTGCCTGCCAAAGCTGTAGCTTTTCCATAAAGTCATATTTATCTGTAAGATAATGAATCAGACAGAAAATCAATGTGACATTTCAGATATGGCCTCATTAGTGCCCTTGTTTAGTGTCAGGAAAAAAATATCCAGCAAGTTGCTCAGCATTTCTCTTCTCGCTTCCTGGAATTATGTTTTCCTTGCCTTATTGCCTTTATACATTGTTTTGAATTTGGTTCTAGCCACTAACCCTATAATCCTTAGCTTGCTCTATGCTTTATAGTTATGATCTTTGACTGGCTATTTCTTTATTTGTCCCACAGATTTATTAATTTGCTTCTGCTCCCCCGAGTTGAATAAGCTGCTTACTCATCCCACACTCTCTCTGCAGAGCTGCTGCAGACTTTGCTGCACTTCTCTAATCACATGCAGCAAGAGAACTGTACGAGAACAGTGCTGTTTATTCATATGATTTTTTTTACCTCCTCATGTAACTTACTATTTCTGTTTACAAATGCACTCTGCCTCTGATCTCCCTAGTCCTGGCTTTTTCTCTTCTTATGCTTCAGAGGTTTTGTGTCATTTACCTTCTCTTGCAGTCTAAGAGAGCAGAATCATTTCCCTTGAAGTGATTCTGGATTAAAGCAATTCGCACCTGTCTCCTCATCTTTGTCAATCATTTGCTGCTACCCCTACCACACCACTGCTGTTTTTCTCAGCCCAGTTGGGTTTTTTCAGTTTGCTTGTTTTATGGTGATGCAACAGAAGTTCAGTAGAGGAACTGATCTGGACTACAAATAACTTCATTTTATTTTGTGTGAAGCAGGCCTCATTAGCAGTACTGTTGCACAGTACTGTTGATTATCTTCTACAACAATATCAGAGAACTAACAAAATGGTAGGAGCCTGATACGGGTAAGAAAGAGTAGTAGTAAGCAATCAATGCAGCAGCATAAGCAGGCATCGTATCACAGTTTAAGCCCAGCTGGCAACAAAGCACCACAAGGCCGCTCTCACTCCTTGCCCCACGGGATGGGGAGGAGAAAATACAAAGAAAAGCTCATGAGTCAACACAAGGAGTGGGAGGGATCACTCCCCAATTACAGTCACAAGCAAAAAACAGGCTCAACTTGGGGAAGGGACAGAATCAATTTAATTTACTACCAACCAAATGCAAAACAAGGATAATGAGAAGTAAACCCAAACCTGAGAACACCTTCCCCCCAGCCCTCCTTACAGCCTCAACTCTGCTCCCGGTTCTCTCCACCTCCTCCTGCCGGCAGCGCAGGGGACAGGGAATGGGGTTTGGGGTCCGTCTGCCATACCTGGTCTCTGCTGCTCCATCCTTCTCACTCGTCCCCTGCTCCACCGTGGGGTCCCTCCCACGGGAGACAGTCCTTCACTAACTTCTCCAAGGCAAGTCCTTTCCGCAGGCTAGGTCCTTTCCGCGGGCCGGTCTTCAGTCACAGACTGCCTCAGGGCGGGCTTTACCACACAGTCCCAGCCGTCTTCAGGGGCTGCTCCCCGGGCTGCAGGTGGGCATCTTCTCCCCCGCTCCCCTCCGTGGGCTGGGGGACACAGCCTGCCGCCTCCCCACGGGCTGCAGGGGCATCCCCTCCTCCTTCCCTGCCCTCGGCACCTGCAGAGGGGTTCCTCTCACACCCCACTCCCCTCACTCCCTGCAGGTTCCCCTTCTCAAACCTGTTCCCCACAGGTGTTACCGCTCTCACTGATGACTCAGCCTGGGCCAGCGGCGGGTCCCACCTGGAGCCGGGGAACCTTCTAGAAGCTCCTCACAGAGAGCTGGCCCTGCGGCCCCTACCCCGCTACCAAAATCCTGTCACAGAAAGCGATTCACATTGCCATCAGAGAAATAGTATGCAGAAGCATGACTTGATATAAATAGCTTTCTCTTTATATTTTTTAAACAGCTGTAGAAACTACTTAAGTCTTGTGGCACCTCTCTTACATACTACATAGGTAAGTTTGCAAAAACTGTTAGTGGAAACTGAAACTTCGATAGCAATACTCTGATTTTTCAGTTCTGAGTTTCAGCTTGTAAGGGTTTGTTAGCTTCAACTTTTGCCGCCCTCCTTTCTTCTCTTTGTTTCTTTACTCTCACAACTTCTAACTTTTTTTGCAGTCTTTAATTCTTCTATATTTTATAACATATCTTCTTTGGTTTTCAGTAGATCTGCTATAAGCAGAAAACCAAGGACATTTTTATTAAATGTTCTTGATCTCCCACAAAAGCTGCTTTCTTGGTCATCTTGGTTTATCCTACTTTTTTCATGTCATGCACATGTCCATATGGCACAATGCCTATGGAAACTGCATGTTGTATACAGTACTTGGCTTCAAAGTAACTGATGAGTATAAGAGAACTAGGTAGACTGTCATGAAATGGAATGTGGAAAGTGACACTATTTCAGGTTTCTTGGATCCCATAACCTCAGAGATCAAATTCTTGGAACAGCTATACAAGAGACAGGAAAGCCTGTAGGACCTACTGGAAAAGTGAAAGCAGGACAGTCCTTCATCCAGAATGGTACTGAATTAACTTTTTAAATTTTTTATTTCATTTTAAAGAAAACGAAGTTTTATGGCTACCAAAAACCTTTTTAGCTATAATTCTCTGAATTTGGTAGTAGCTATGTATTTGTCTCATTAATTTGAATTTAACAAGATTCTTCATCTAGGAAATATGTAATTTGTATTTGGGAATTTTTAAGTCAAGTCATATATTAGGGTATCTTTCAGCTGTGTATGATTAATGGCCTGTTATTGCATCTAGGTACCTATGAGTGTCTCTTCAAACTGCTATTGTTACATCATTGTTTTTGAGTTAACTCATCCTTTTCAATCTAAAATTTCTGAAGCATGCATGAAATAATGAATAGAGGTACAGACTCTCCCTTTTTGAAAGCGCTGTACCTGACAATTCAGAATACTGTTGGCAATTTGGTAGGAATAATTTCTATTTGGAAATATACACAAATTAAGCTATGTCTTCAGGTGTCGTGAATCAGTGAAGCTCCACATAGAAGCTCTTTGATTATAACTACAATCAAATTGTAACAGGTGCCACCTGGGGATTAGTCCCACTTTATTAATTGCAGATAGTGTTCTTCTGACTGTATCTCATTATCTTTTATTTTTTTACAGTCCAGTGAGTAAATATGTAATGATCCGAACACTTCCTTTATCGCATTGTGTCATTTCTCAAACTAACTATTTTAGCAAACAGATTTCTCATGGTCTTCCTTCTAACCTGAGCCATTTGTGTATCCAGATACTTGAAGTGAAACCTTGGCTACACTGAAGTCCATCAGAAATTCAGTCTGAAACTACAATGGCAGTTCTCTTGCTTTTCATATCTAACTTACAGTATGAGCTTCGTAATGATGGTAAACTCTCTCCAGGTATTTAATCTAATATTTCAGAATATCCATCAGGACTGGAAAAGGGAGTTGTATTTTACTGAGTCTGTGCACATAGTGCTGGGTACCAGTGCAACGATTTTGGCTGATTTAAGGCATGTGGGCACAGCAAGGGATTATATGGGGTAAGACAATGTTTGATATGAAAGCAGTGATAGAGTAGCCACTGGGTTACTAAACTGTTGTTTACATAACACTGTGCTGAGCTCAGTCATTTTTATTTAGGAAGCACAATGAGATTAACATAATGACCTTCTTAGCAATATAATTTTTAAGCCTTGGGTTCCCAACTGTATATTACTTGCTACTTTTGAGATTCTTCCATATTAAGTTCTTGTAATAAAGGAATTGCCTTCCTTTTCCTTCCTTCCATAGAAATACACACTCTTACCCCATTAAATATCCACTGTCCTTTCTGGGTAGCCATGAATTAGTGTTTGTCAAATTCATTGTTTGACAATTATTTCACTTTTTCTGTAGATGACTTAGAGTATTTCTAATTTTTTATTGCTCAAATAACTTGACATTGTCAATTTTGGTGGTTTTTTTTTTCCACCACCAGTACAGCCATTTCCAATACAAAACATAAAATATGTGGTTTTTTCTCAAATATTATTAAAAGATCCTTCTTTTGTTGATATTGACATCACACCCCCTGCCTTTTTTTAAACAGCTAATTCTGTTGCCTTAAAATATCAGTGAATCAGTTCAAATAGTTAATTTGAACAGTTTTGGTTAATGTATGTAACTGCATCTTTTGTAGGAACTTTACTGTATTAGTGTAACTTTGTAGCATTTGTTTTATTTTAATTTCTTGTATCAGACAGCATTATTTACTGTGAAAGCACAACTTGGGAAAACACAGAAGGTCACCTATAATTCTGTATGATAAGGTATTACATTTGTAACAGAGGTATAGCTAAAATTTCTAGTAACTTGACATGTGGAGAAGTAGACACAAAAACAATTTCAAGACATAGAACATAGAACTTCTGGGAAGAAATACCAACTGTTTATGTTTTACTTTCTTTGACACATAGGACCTACTGGGTAAAAGAAATTGGATGTAAATTTCAACTTCTGCATGATAGGTTTTTATCCATGAGGAGCATATGAAGTGGTTCACTTTACATGCATGGGCAAAGAAATTTGAAAAGCAAGACAAGTCAATCTGCATGCAAACATAATTTCTTTTACACTGGAATCACACTAGAGTAAATCTGTTAACTTCATTTGGCTTTGTTCCAGGTTTTGACTAATGTGAGATGAGTAGCAAGCTCAAACTAGATGTTATTAATATGGGGAGGACTATGCTAACACCTAAGTGGATATTGTACTGGATGGAAAGTGAGTATTTTCAGAACATAAGCAGAGTACCCAGGCAAAGCACTTTAGTTTTTCTTCTGCAAATCCTGGCTCCTGTCACTACACTTTTCAAATAACATAGTCAAGAGAGGCTGTGAAAGTAGAGTAGAATATTTTCAATGCCAATAGACAGAGATCTGAATAGCTTAATTACCAGAACAGCACTTTTGTTCTCCCTCACGAGACGCATGGCATAAGAGGGCAACATTAACTGAGCCAAACTGAAGTCATACCACAAGACAAGTTTCTGATGATCACCATCACATCCAAAGATTTGGATTTATGTAAAAGAAAGCATGTAGTAATTGGTGAAGGAAAAGATAAGTAAGTTCATTGTCCATCCCTTGCCTGTAGTAGATTCTCCAGTGCTTTAATATCAAGATTTAGGTAATTGATTATGGCTTGGTTTTTTTTTTTATTACAGAATATAGTATTGAGGAATAAATATTTACCTATTTCTCCGTATACCAAATTACCATAAAATTTGTTGTTATTAATATTTGGGCCTTTATGTATTTGGAGGAGGATGATGATGATTATTATTATGCCACATTTCCCTCTGTACTTGGTAATTCAGAGATTTTTATTACCTTTTCTCAATACTCTAATTTAAGAATTCATGACCATGAAGAATACATAATAATCAAGGTCCAAAGCAAGGAACACAAGCAGTATACTAATAATTACTCCCTGCATTAAAAAAATTGCTGAAGCTATAAACTGCTTTTCTTAGAATACAGTGTGGTTTCCATAGATAACAGTTGGGAGATAGAAAATGATGATGTTTTTGTATTCTTTTTCAATTTTAAATCAGTAGCATAGGAAATGTTAAACTGGCCATTAGTCTTCACTAAATCTGTCAATACAAGGAAATAAAAGAGTCAATAGAGAAGGCACAGGAACTTTCAAAAATAACCTGGTTTTAAAAATAAACACACTTTTTCAAGCTGTTCTATTGGGCACATCTTAAGTTTTATTTTTTAAACTGACTTTTCTTATTGTTATTGATGCCTGCTCAGAAATACCCTATTCTTTGTCAATGTTTAATTTATCACAGAGAACTTTATTTGGATGTTCTGCTCAAAAGAAGCAATGATTAAAGTAGCTCTGACCTTAATTGCACCAAAATAAGCATGAGCAGCATTTTTCAAAACTGTTGAAGTGTCTGATTTTAGGAGGTCAACTAAGATACCATAAAACAACCTAATTTCAGTGGAAGCCTCAGCACTTCCTTTATTTTTTGCACTGTTAATGCATCTAAAATGCATTTCCCCTATAATTCAGTGAGTGAAGATTGGCTGAATGAACCTTACAGCAAGAAAAGTCATTGCTTCAACCCCTGCAGTCCAAGGATTATGTACATTATGGGATTGCACCTATCAGAGGGTTCCTCAGGTCAAACTGCTTTTGCAGGGTTTGTGGCCTTGGGAAAGGCAATGTGTATTTATAAACAATGACATCCACAGACCCGAATTAAAAGAATTTTTCCATTTACTTTGGTGGGAATCAAAGTAGGTCTCTAAAGTAATCTAAAAGGAAATTTGACCCCAACAGGAGTAGCACTATAAAGACAATGTCTTACAGTCAATACCTTATGTCTTGCAGTGAGTACCTTACACACTAACCTATGGGAGCAGGGAAATGGAGCCTCCTGTTATTGCAGACGTACTCCATACAATGAGTTGTCTAGATAGGTGGGTAGATATATCATAATTAGAAAGATTAACATCAGCTGACATGTATGAAAATAGGTGCCGCCTTTTTGCATGGTTATCTACAAATTATCACATACAATAAATTTGCAGTTGTTATTTATCAAAATTGGCCTCCAGCACACAGCTTTTTCTCATGCAGATCCTAACAATCTCCAGGGGAGATTTCAACAGCAGCTGCTACTTCTAATACTGTAAGCAAGGAAGGAAGATGCTTTTGGCAGTGAATGTGAATGATTAGCTCAGGATGTAATTTGTATCTCAGAATTGTTTTGATAGCTCAGCACTTTCTTGGGTATTTATCTTTCCCCAAATGAAATAACAGTCTTTTCAACTTCAAATAAGTCCTGTCTATCTTGGAGTTATAGAAATGATATCATGCAGAATTCAACATTGCCAGTGCTCATAAATTAAAACTTACTAATCAACAAAATATTTAAAACAAATTCAAACTCTCAAACTTCTACTTAAATCATCTTTTAAATGTTCACAGATGCATGAGTCTAAGAAAAGCACACAAAAGCCAAATGGAGTGATCTATTGTGATAATAAGATATGACAAAAGATAACTTGGACTATTCAGATTGCAAAAATTCCATTTAAGTCTCTGACTAGTATTTCTTATGGCCCATTTTATAAGATTTCCTGCTTTATGCCTTTTATTGAGTCCTCCAGATTGTTCTTTTAGGCCTACTGAGACAAGTGATTGTCATTATTCTTTGTACATTTGGACAATATTTAGGCCAACTGATTATCGAAGCTCGTGACAAAAAGTAAGCTGGTTGAGTAAGTAGGCTTCTTCCTCCCTTATGCAGGTGAGAGTGGTACCGTGCAACTTGAACAGTGGAGAAAAAGAAGCAATCTCTAGTGGCGCTATCAGTAAAGTTATTTCTTACTTTGGACAAAAGAAAAACCAGGAGCGGGAACTCCAACTACAGGAGCCTATATTTTTTTCATCTTTACAGGGCCTACTTCACACCAGGTTGCACTCTGATTCTTCTGGATGTGTGGTTTCTGTTGACCTTTTATTCATGCCTGCCAACACCAGCTTCCTTTCAAAGAAGTGAAATGCTGATCAGGACAAATTTACATTTTCACAATGTAAAATTACCTTAGAAGTACTACAGGTACTTCTTTCTTAATTGACCTTTATTTATTCTTTTCTTTCCTTTTTTTCCTGACCTGCTCTGGCTTCATGCAATAGAATACAGGTCAGGAAGTAACAGCCATGGGGAACTGTCATTGGCAGTTCCCTGTGCTGACTGATAACAAAGAAATAGTAATAGCTTTCTTAAATACGTAAGTAAAAAAAATTGTTTACCAAGTCTTCCTCAATAAACATTGTTTCTTCAGCATACTAATATTCAGTTGTCCCAGAAATACTCATTTATGAGGAAAAATTGTCATTGTCACTGCATTTGGTACCTACATTTTTGGTGTTGCTTTTTTTCCTTAGGGTTTGCTTCAGGGATCAGAGACAGGATGTTCTTTCACTAAATTATTTTCACCTGCTGTTATTGACACTGTAGGACTAGAATAACCTTACCTGCTAAAATAATGTCAGCTGAAAGCTAATGATTAGCATTTGTAATTTTTAAGGGATGATTGCTACAAGCTGCCTTTCAATAAAATGGGGCACATGAGAAGAAGGTTTTGCTTTTTGACATGTATAAGTATTACTGTTGACCCTGTCAGGATAATTTGTGTGTATATGTATGTATTTAAACTTAAATTAGGAATAGCAGTGGATTCTGAAGAGCTCTTTGTTGTTTTGTCACTTGCATAAGGTTTGATAGAGGAGATATTTTACTCCTAGAGTGGTAGTCTTGAGAGACTTCAAACTTCCAGCTCAGATCAGGGGCAGAAATGATAAAGTATACTTTAAAGTTAGGTTTGTTTCTTTTAATTATGCTTTTCATGTCTGTAAGAAATTAGATGACAGCTGTACCTAATATTTGTAACACACACACAAATATTTGTGTTGATGTGTTCCAAAAAAATTGCAAAAAATGGAATGTGTCATGTGCATGAAACAGCAGCTTAATTATATCAAGCAGATTATACCAGTGTCTGTAAGATATAATTCAGTTCCCACTCAATCTAATAAGAGAACATATAAGTTAAATCTGACTACATGCAACCATGTATTTCTCTATTAATGCTTTCCTTGATAGCTGTGATGGATGAGGGTAGAAGTAGAGAGGAGCAATACCTACAGAAGTTCTAGCTGTCCTAAAACTAGTTGGCCTAATTTTAGTGGCCTAAATTATCTCTTCTAAGTGATATGCTTTCTTAGGGACTATAGTTGAAGTGTATATCAAGAAGAAGAGCTAAAGAAATGCACATTGTGCATGCTAAAAACCAAATAGGATAGTTCCTTGAATTATTTCCACCTGGGAAATAGGAAAATACGTTTAGGAAACTTTCAAATTACTCTGTCATGTCTTGAAATAAAATGCAGTTGTATACCTAAATAAGGACCAATCTCAATATTTTATTATGTGTCCTGGTTTCAGCCGGGATGGAGTTAACTGTCTTCCTAGTAGCTGGTACAGTGCTATGTTTTGAGTTCAGTATGTGAAGAATGTTGATAACACTGATGTTTTCAGTTGTTGCTCAGTAGTGTTTAGACTATAGTCAAGGATTTTCAGCTTCCCATGCCCAGCCAGGGCACCTGACCCAAACTGGCCAACGGTGTATTCCATACCATGTGACGTCCCATCTAGTTTAGGAACTGGGAAGGGGGGGGAGGCAGTTTTTTTTTTTTTTTTTTTTTTGGCCGCTCGGGGACTGGCTGGGTGTCGGTCGGCGGGTGGTGAGCAATTGCCCTGTGCATCATTTGTACATTTCAATCCTTTTATTACTTACTGTTGTCATTTTATTAGTGTTATCATTATCATTATTAGTTTCTTCTTTTCTGTTCTATTAAACCGTTCTTATCTCAACCCAGGAGTTTTACTTCTTTTCCTGATTTTCTCCCCCATCCCACTGGATGGGGGGGGAGTGAGTGAGCGGCTGCGTGGTGCTTAGTTGCTGGCTGGGGTTAAACCACGACATTATGTAAGGAGTAGCATATCAATAGTTACTGAACAGACCTTACAAGAGATGTAAGTAAATTTAATTCCTTCTGTGATCTTTCTGCTTGTTTTTGATTTACCTTGACAACTAGCTTAAGTAACTATTTTACAAGATAGTGTGTCAAGACTGCTGCAGTTCCTGGAGGAGAGGGAAAGCTGCAGAACTCCCTGTGGATGCAGACTGCAATAAGCTATGCTGCTTTGATGCTTGGGCTGAAAGGAGAAAGTGTGGAAGAGAGAATGCGCTTCTCTGTCCCTCCTACCAATTCTCCTGTACAATGTGCACTGATGTGGCCACCTGGACACCTAATGGAGAAAAACTCGTAGCACTTAGGAGTGTGAAGCATACTGTGGGTTTGACCAGACACATGGCTTTCAATTCTTGCTTTTTTGTATATGGGCAGGGCACAAGAGCATCTTGAGAAGGTTGATGAGAATTTAAGATACAAATTTAAAACCATAAGATTAGAAGGACTTGCTCCATAGAACCTACCTTGTCATTTGAAACACAGTGACAAGTCTCACCTCATCAACAGCCCACAGACAACCAAGGCAGAAAAAAGTTACTCAGTTTCTGAAGGCTGATGACCTTCTTATGAGTTTGTTTGTTTGTTTGTTTTCCCTAAATGATCTGCATTTATCAGATGCTAACTACTGTTTTGTCTTAGTTCAGCTTTTTTGTGGAATTGCCTTATACATGGAATTTAGCTGAAATTTTGAGTCAGATAGATCATCATCAACTGTAGTGTAAGTCTAGGCATCTCTGTTGTTTCATGAAGTAAATTGCTTAGGCCAAACTAGACTTTGATGTATTAGCATTTATTGGCTCATTAGATCTGGTAACCCTGGGCAAAGGATCTACAACAGTATTGAGCTTTTGGTTCAATCACATTACAGTTTTGTATCCTAATTTGAAAGGTTGTTGGGTTCTGCAGAAGTTTCCTAACCCTTGGTCTATTTGCTGTTATATGCAAATGAAAGATATTTCTCTAATTCTGTTATTTTCAGTAGCTGGGTTACATAAGTTCAGTAGCAACTCAAATAATCGTGAACCTCATCACTCGCAGATCAGTTCTTATAATTACGAATTTCAGTTTTTCTTTGAAAGAAAACAAAAACCAGGAGGTTGCCTTTCTTTTTTAACATGTTTAAATCTCCAAATATTTTGTTCATAATTAAGTATGTCTGATCAATTTTCTAAGGAAATACCCCCAGGAAGTACTTTTCAGAATTTACACTGTCTAATTAGGAAAAACTCTCTTCATCTTTTGTCTGATTTCAGATTGAGGTGACCATTTCAGTTTGTGGACAAGATCAAAATCCAATTAAAGTTTACAGCTTGCCCTGCTCCCCCTGCCCTTAGGCAATTATTTTTATTTCTTTTAAGCAATACAATCAGAAGTCCTGAGAGCATGAGATTTAGTAGAAAGCTTTTCCTTCTTTTAAAGTCTGAACCAAGGTATGGACAGGAGACTACATCCTAACTCATGCATCCAGAGACTGGTCCCAAATCCCTGAATCTCTGACAATAGCCAAGGTCTCCCTGGGAGGTGACCCACTGATGCACACTGGTGGTCTTCTCATCTCTTCACACACACGCACTCACAGAAGCACACACAGTTTTCGTGGCAAGAAAACCAACGTGTGGGCAACAGGGATGTTTACAACATCCTCCAGTCTATTTCTTGAATCACTATAACAAGCAGGATATGCAGCCATGCCTTAAGTCATACATGCTACATAGTTCATGTGTAATACATGTACTTTACTATGTTTATTAAACAGGTGTAAGATATATAGTAGTTTATCCTTGACTAGAAGACATTAATATAGTATTATGCTAGTCAAAGAAGAAAAACTATAGCTTTGTGCTAATCTGTGAATAGAGTTTATAAATGTTTTGGCTTTCTGAGTTGGCATGTATACAGACAGGTGTGTCTGTACATGATACATGCAAAGTTAAACTGTACCAATAACAAAATCATGGCAATAGCTCAGGGGTATGGTTGATGTAATTTTATAGAACTAACATTTAACAATAGACTAAAATTTTGAAATATGGGTTAGACTAACCTTAGTTGAAAAAATGACTATGTGAAGAAGATATGAATAAACATTTGTAAGAGCTGCTTCTTCCCAAGATAATGTCTTTAAAATAATCTTGTTTTACCAAGTGGAAGAAGATAATGATAGCTGCTTTGTAATAATGCTTGCTGTGATTTTCACAAGAAAGTATTAACTCAGGGTTTATTTGTTTTCTGATGTGCAGATGTGCAATTTACTTGAAGCAAATTCTAACAGAATTTGTTCAGGGAAATATACGTCACAAAGATTTACCTGAAAATCAGTGGGTTACTAATCAGCTTGTTCTTTCACCCTAAAAAACAAAAAACAATGAAAGTCTCTAAAGGTGATGGAAGTGGTTCTTTCAACTCACCTTCTGAAAAAGTAAAGGAGTAGAATAAAGGGATTTGGCTGTATGGCCATGCCTGAAGTAGAGTAACCATTGAATCATTAAGATGATCGTTATCCGAGCATAACCAAATCTTTTGAGATTCCACTCTTTGATGCAGAGGTTCCAGCTCTGAACCTGTGTCTCCCTCTCCAATTGCCGAAGGCAAGAGATATGCTATGGTGCACAGTTCTTCCAGCATCAGTCAACTCTTAAACTTGTTAAAAAGTACTATAAAAATACAGCCTTTTGCTAACATCCTTTTTACTCATGAAAGTGTTGTTCCTTTCAGAGTTTCCATCAGGACTTACAAGTGTTAGTGTCAGAGCCCTGTAGGCCAGTATTTTAAAGTTAGAGCCTTAGAGTTGTAAAATAGCATGCTGTAATATATGAGAATGATTGAAGACTTTTCAGCTTTCTAGTAAAGAAAATTACCTAGAGATTTCTGAGTACTGGTAAGTAATGAAATTGAACTGCGACAGTTAAGAAAAATGTTTTTAGGCATTGTGTTATATGATAAAGTAGCTGCAGTCACTAGGATACATATAAAACCTCTAATGCAACTGCAAGGGATTTGGATGGATTGGTTCCCATGGTAAGTTTCCCTTTTCCCACTTGCTTTTCTGCTCATGTCTGAGGAAAAACAAGAAAGGACCCTTCTTTCCTGTGTAGTGTATAGTAAGGTGGGTCTTCTAATGGATTAAACAGCATTGTCCCCAGGTGGTCTGGCTCTCCTGTAGAGAGTGAGGTGGTAAAAGGGACATACCAGCATTCTGGAAAACACTGGGGAAAACCAGAGGCTGGTGTTAGGGGATGCAGAGCTGGAGGGCACCTCTCGTTCTCTGTGTAGGTGGCATAGAGCAGAGCCTCACTGGATGGTGGAAGGCACAGTTCATGTCTATGTTCATCCAAAAATCTACATGTCTGTACTCTCTGTGTACACAGGAGACAAATTTATTCTAAAGGGTTCTTTCACAGAGGGAGTTAATGCACACTATGCAAAAGCCATGGACAGGTTTGTTCCTAAGGAATGCCTCAAAGCTGCCTTTAGCATACAGTGTAGAATTGAAAGCAATAAAAATCCACGTATAAGATTTATTTTTAGGGCACATCACAGTCGCTAGCACATAGTGTGCTTTTGAGCACCATAGAAAAGGTTAAGCTTTGACAGTTGTTTTTGTCTCCAGGGGAAGGCCTGAACCGAGGCTGGAGCCACATGCAGCATAACAGAAAGACAAAGAGCAATGACAGGAGGATGACAACCTGTGTCCCAGTGTACTTGCACACGACACTGCCCTTCCACAAGGTGCAGGAAGCCCATCTGGCAGGTGACACAGAGGAGGCCTCCTCCAGTCCCTGCTGCTACTGTCATTTAGCTCATGTTCTTTGTATACAGGTACTCTTTAATGCTATAACTTCCTATCCCAACTAAAAAAGCTGGATGGCTTGCTTTGCATTAAGGATTGAAGTGACTCAGATCATAGCATCATAAGGTAATTCAGGTTGGAAGGGATCTTTTGAACTCATCTAATCCAACCTCCTACTCAAAACAGGATCAGGGGTCAGATCACACCTGGTTACGCAGGGCTTTATCCAGTCTGGTTCTGATGGTTGAAGACTCCAGTAAGCCCCAGAACTGGAACAGGGGAGGAAGCAGGGTCAGAACAGAGGAGAGGAAGACTGAGGAAGAAAGAGAAGAGGAAAAAGCAGAGGAGGTAGTGAACCTCTTTTTGTGGCATATATGCAACAAATATAAATATACAGAAAAAGTACACATTGGCAAAACTGGCAACTGTACCAGGTATCTCCAGTGAATAGATAATACCAGGGTAGAAGGGAAAGGGCAAAGTGAATCCTTTCTCTAATAATTACTTTAAATTAAGGTATGGTAAATCAATGAGTTCAAGATGAGTGATGGGTCTCTGTTATGCCATCAGTTATATTCATGAAATAACTGATGTATTTTAGACCTAGGCATGTGTATTTATGCATGTATCTGTAAATAATAATACATGAATGATGGTTAATTTTAATATCTGACTTATATACATAAATCAGTGAAACTCTGAGAAATTATCCTGAGTGTACACAATAGGGAAGTTCATATGAGAGCAGCCACAGAACTTGGTAACTGAGTAGACTAAATTAGCACTTGATGCTTAGGCTACAAGGAGCTGGTTGCAAGGAAGGAGAGAAAAAACAGGCAGCAATGATAATGTACAAGTATAAGGTGAAACAAGGCATTCCAGAAGGTACGCGTGATCTTTAGTAGGGCAGTAAGTCAGGGTACAGCTAAATATGAGTATGGAATGTACTACTCTGCTACAGTTCATCCTGGATGCCTAATTGTTTTACAAGGGATATAAATAATTTGTTGTTTTATAAATGTATGGCGGATGTTCTCAACGTCTAGCTGAGGTGCCATGAATCCCTATTCTTCTCTTTCTTTTGATTCTAGGAGACTGGCCATGTTATATATACATTTTATATAGCTATCAATAAACATCTTCAATGGGTACAGTATGATTTACAGTAATTTGCTTATAGGTAGATCTGCTACTGACTAAGCCATGTTCTGTAGGATGCAGCTGGATGCCTAAAAGGAATTTGAATCCTCAGAGGCTGCCTATGACATTCAGCTTTTTACAAAATCAGGCCACATTTGACAAGTTATGGAACAAAAAAAGAAAAAAGCTCAAAAAACAATAAAAGCACCTCTATATGTGACTTCTATGCTAGACCTTACAATGATGGAAATAATAATGATGTGTTAACTTGGCAATTATTCAAAAAAACCTTTTAAGACTAGCCAGAGAGTTCCTGTAGCAAAGGAACCATTGTGATAGGAACCATCACAACCAAAAGGTATCGGCAGAATGATCATACAAAAGGATGTTGAGAGCTTAAAAGGATAGTTTTAGTGCCATGGACTTTAATTCATCTAATCATGGCCAGTTCCAGCAGGTAGGTATTAATTAAATGCACACCAGTTGCTACCCAACCTGTGAATCTGTAGTACTCAGATGCTTCTTTTTCTCATCTCTAAACTTTGCCCAGCTTTCATGAACCATATTATGTGTAATGACAGTAGTTCACCTAATATAAATTTTCAGGCTTTCCTTATTTTCCTTGCATTAATACGGTATAAGAACTACTATTGTTTTCTTGAGGAAGGAAGGTGTAACAAACATCGCTTAGAAAGTTCTATTGATATTTATTATTATCAAAAGCCTAAGGAATATGTTGAAGATTAAATAGTGAAGATGAACCACACCATCCAAGCAACAGAGTCATACTAGCCAGAGACTCACGGAAATGAGGGTCATCAGGTCCTCATCCTCTGCCCATAGGCAGAATCTGCTATTCATAGCTCATGCCATGCTTGACAGGAGCTAGTCTGGCTTATCTTTAGAGATCTCCAGTGATGATGATCCTAGAGCCTAGAAAGGTCCTACCTTACCGGCCTTTATAGTTTATCGAGATACTGTCTTATGGACCACATGTGCTGGCTTGCTGGGGTGCAGAAGCTGTTAGGGAACTATGGAGATGAAGAAATATCGCAGTGTCACCTATCCACTGTGCTGCAGTATCAGCATGCTGCCATGTAAACCAGCAAAATGTAACCATACGCTTCTTTAGTTTTAAAGATCTGAAAGACTCATACCTCAGCGAGAAAGATTTTAAAGCCCAAGCTGCAGCATTTTAAACCGTTTTATAGAAGTATGTTTTTGCCTTCTCAATTCAAAGGTGTAGTCTCCAGCTTCTTCAGCACATTCTGAATTAATAGCGGGGCTGTCTTATACCTGTTCTTCCTCAACAGAAGAATAACAAAGCATAGAATGACTACCAAAACTTGCTGGCTACCTGGAAAAAGTATGTCATCAGCTCAAAATTGATGCAAAGTAACTTCATCCCTTGAAGGAAGGGAAGGTAATATGTTCTGGAGTCACAGTCACTAACTGAGCCAAGCAGTCAAGATTAATGCTATTTGCTGGGCTTCACGATGTAGATTACTCCTAGGTAATTGATAATTGTAATTCCACCAACTCATACTGAGAAAGTAAGAACATGCCATGTTTATAGTTGAAATATGCAGTTTATGAACAGCGTTCTGCCCTGTTTTGGAGAAAGAAAACAGGGAAAAGCCAAACCAAGAGTGATGTACCATGCACATTGCTACCTCATAAAATATTGTTTAAGAGCTGAAGAACATCTGCTGAAGCCTCTGTGTAATTGTCAGTCCATACAGAAACAGTTCATCAGGGCTGCTCACTGAATTCCCTCATGTTCACAATTCCAAATTGTTGGTAAATCTTAACATTGCAAGACCCTTCTACAAACAAGCATTCTTTGTATGCTCCTACATTAGTCATGGTAAATACTACTTAACAGTTGAGTTTGCAAATATGGCATATTGCAGTGTAAGTATTGTGTCTTACAAATCAAAGGCAAGATGTATCTTATTCTCAAAGGCTCCGAACTGGCTGCTGGCATATTATTTTTTCATCTACATTCAACTCCTGTCTTAGTCATGAGTAGCGGTAAACAAGCTGCTTCTTATTATTCCTATTAATTATTTACATTACAGTGGTGTATGGAAACCTGGATTAAGATCAGGGTCTCGCTGTGACTAGTGAAATTGTACTAAGAGGCAGATGGAGGCAGTTCAGAATTGCTCCACGTCAAGGATGTTCTTGGAGGTACCAGGGATGTAAGTGCCATGTCTTCAGATCCTTAGAAGAGGGCAAGACACGGTCCCCTCAGCACCTAGCTAGCTCTGTGAGCCAGTGAGGAGACCGCAGGCAGGACTTATTCTACATTCTTCTGGTCCTCCTACGTCCTTTCCTATCCTATTAGAAACTGTTGCATCATAAAGAAAATGGCAATGTAATTTTCTGTTAAAAATAAATAGTATTTAGGTATAGATGTAGCATACAGTTCCCTGTCAAGACTGCTTTGAATAGCTATTCAGCAGTCATTGTAAGGAGAGTCCCACTCCATATCTTTTTAGTATGTTATATGCCTATATAACTACATATATCTTCCAAGATAAACATGCATGTATAACTTTCAAAAAGCTGTGAAAACTTTTTGACATTTCCAGTGGGTTGCCCAAAATGTAGTAATGCTTCTTTCTATTACAAGTGCAGTGGTACAGAAAGATGCAGCCGCTGCTCACTTACTTCCATTTCTAGTACAGATAATGATGCTGGTCTATATGGGAGTACTTGGTACTAAACGGTGGACTTTGATACTCTGTAATAACATCTGGTTTGAAAAATTTCTTTTCTCAAATTCCTTTAAAATATACCAATAGATAGCTGAGAATTCAAGTTCAAGTGGAAGAACAGTGGTCGTCATCCTTATGATCTTGGGTTGCATATCTTTACTGTACCATCTTTGCTGGAAAGTGCAGTCAGTTGCAAAATTTCCCAAGTATTTAATGTTTTCTAGCATGCTAATTAGGTCACTTGTTGATGGCTTAAAATTACTTCAGTTTACATATACCAAAATATGTCTTGGGTTTCAAAAGTATTAACTTACAGTCTAGTTGTCTGCACTATTTAATTGATCTTTAATGAATTGCTGCTTTTGGTAGAGGCCTCTGTAATGATGCTTGCTTCAGAAGGACTAAGTGTAGAAATTTCTCATCTTTTTTTAATATAAAAACCCATTTGGATTAGAAAGGACACCTGACTGACAAAAGCCAGACTGATTCTAAAATATCTGCTAGAAACATCCACTTGACATGATGGCATTCATCTGAAATAAAGGTGAGCAAATCAAATCTTGTGCTGTTCTTTTATTTTTTGTTGCTTTGTGCTGGGCAAAAAAGTTATGAAAGAAGTCTACACTGATATGCCAGTTCTCTAGCAATAGGGAATGTACGTCAATGTTAAGACTTATAAGTTCCCAAATGCAACTGTGACTGATGCCTAAGTTGTGCATGTACTAAACTGGAAGAAGCAGATTTCAGATGGAAAGGAGAATAAAACCTATCATATTTGTAAAGCACTTAGATCCCTCTCCCCCTGCATCTATTTTTTTGTTTCTAAATTGTGGTAGGCAGAAGAACTTATTTTTGTTTTTAATGATGAGTCTTTTCACTGATGATTCTTGCTTTTTGTATTGCTGCTTCTAGTAAAGAGGTACCAGATGAGAAAAAAATGTTTCCAATGACCTTTCCTGTCCTGGAAAAAAATCCCTAAACCAACCTGCTTGTGATTTGTCATCTTGTTTACAAGTTAGCTAAGCTTTGCTTTTAAAAGGGAGAACAGTTCACTCCTTTTATGATTTTATAAATTATGTTTGAAGGCAGTTTTTGCTTCTGTCACTTGGTGCAGCTGTGCAGGGAATATGCTGGAGAATTTGATATACTATTGACATTATTTTATGAAAGCAATGTCAGGTTTTATTTGTGCAGATGATAGCTAAGAGACCCAAGTGAGTGTCAGTTATTACTGGGAACATCAAAGAAAATAAGCAGATGGGAATGAAATACACCCAAATATGGGACAAAAAAGTTATGCCAATTTGTCATACACTGTTTCGAGACATAAGGCATTTAATAGCGTTACAGCTTTCCAGACTAGTTGCATTGTTTTAAATTGGTTACTTTTGTTTAACCAAGGCGGGGGGGACGGGACAGGGGGGGATGGGACAAAAAAACCCAAACAGTTTTCTTGAGAAATTCTTCATATTGGGATGCCCAGCACCTCTGCAAATGTTCACCCTAAAATGCTATGAGAGAACAGGACACCTGTTCCAGAGCACCCCATGATAACTTTATTTATAAAATGTAAAAAATTAGTACCTGAAACGTCAACATTGTTATTATATGGATGGCATACAAACTAGTAAGTACCTGTGTTTTGGGATGATGACTTAGTCAAACCCATTTTATATCTTGCATGTTCCAGAGGTGGCAGCATGTTTGACACTTCAGGGATCTCTCTCAGCTCTTCCTGCACTTGCTTCTGAGGACAGATGTACCCAGATGCTATTTGGCTGTATCCTTCAGGAGTTACATGTAAAGAATGAGATGCATCTCCAGTCTGTAACTGGCCAAGAAAGGGCAGTAGGGTCTATGGAACTCAGATATTTTCTGGTGAGCAGCTACACCTTTAGTCTTGCCCTGCTTTGCCTATCCTTTGTTTCCACCTTGTGTGGACACAGGAATAAACATCACACATCTTCAAACATTTCCAGTAAAGACTCCTGGTTGTTGATCCTGCATTTCAGCTCAGATGCAACTGCCTTCTTTATAGCTGCTGTAATGCCAGCATACAGTAGTAGTAGTCAGAAATGCAGTAACCTCATTCTTCTTGGATGTATCTTCAATTCTCTAAACATTTTCATGTTGTTAAACTTTCATATCTGTATATAAAACCCATAGGTTGCTGCAATAAAAATTTACCATTGAAGGTACAAAATATATTTTGCCCAAGCCTGTGGCAGTGGAAGTGCTAATGAGAAAATTTGAGCAACTTGTTTTTGTTGCCTGAACAAGGAAATTCTTCATAAGAAACCATAAACACATAACAAAAGTTATCACCCCAAGAAAGCAGCTGGAGTCAATTTTCAAGGTAAGTATCCAGTATTATTCATCCTTTTTAACAATCTTCTTCAAATAATTTTTGAACAGTGATGAGTTGTCACTTGCAGACATAGTGATGATACAGGGCTGTTAGGCAGGTTAAGTGAAGGGAAAGGAAAGCAAATGTGATGATGTTTCAGATACTGTAATACAGTGCTATGTTTTGAGTTCAGTATGAGAATAATGTTGGTAACACTGATGTGTTCAGTTGTTGCTAAGTAGTGTTCAGTCTAAAGTCAAGGATTTTTCAGCCTCTCATGCCCAGCCAGTGAGAAAGCTGGAGGGCACAAGGAGTTGGGAGGGGACACAGCCAGGGCAGCTGACCCAAATGAGCCAAAGGGGTATTCCACACCATGTGATGTCATGTCCAGTATATAAACAGGGGGGAGTTGGCCTGGGGGGGGATCACTGCTCGGGAACTTACTGGGCATCAGTCAGCAGGTAGTGAACAATTGCATTCCGCATTTCTTGTATATTCTAATTCTTTTATTATTACTATTGTAATTTTATTAGTGTTATCATTATCATTATTAGTTTCTTTTTTCTATTCTATTAAACTGTTCTTATCTCAACCCATGAATTTTACTTCTTTTCCTGATTCTCTCCCCCATCCCACTGGGTGGGGGGAAGTGAGTGAGCAGCTGTGTGGTGCTTAGTTGCTGGCTGGGGTTAAACCATGCCATGATGATAACACTCTAAGGTCAGGGAACCAAAAATTGTGCTAAATAATTAGTATTCAGATATAAATGATGGACTAGATTGATGGAACAACGCTGGATACAAAATTCTTCCTATATTTTGATTGTTGCAACAATGTTTATACTTATTTGCAAGGAGTATTGAGAATCAGTGTAAATTCACATTAGATATTGTAGTGTGTCAGAGACATTGTAAATATTCTCCATTTTGGCTTAATTTACACAAAATACAGACTTGCTGAGCATCAGCAAAATCAAAATGGTACTACCGCCTAGCAAGAAATTTAATCTGGTATGTTTGTAACTCATGACTTATTTCATGGGATCAACAAGGAAATGTTTTATTCTTTTTAACTGGTCACATGAGGCAAAGCCAGCTGTGATGTAAGATATAACAAATTTACCAAAGCTAATAGTTTTATATATGCTTGCATGAAATCTGAATGTATAGTATGTGTCATTTGCAGTTTATCATGTCATCAAATTGACCAGTTGTAATTCTGACAGTTGCTGACTAAATTATTACACATAATACAGACTATAATGTAAAAAATATCCTCTTAATATTAATAATCTGTGGATTTCTACAGATGTGGTACGTTACTATTGATTATATTCTGGCTAAGAAATGGTTGTGTATATTAAAACCACAGAACAGTTTTCGTCTGACTGTATTGTATTTCAGCCTCAAGATTTTGACCAAAGTTAGAAGAAGAATAAGGGCTAGCTTAAAATAAAATATGTTGACCTGACCAGAACAAATAGGCCATATCTCTTAAATCCTGTCAATTTGCATTTAGCAAAGAGGTAATGCAGCAAAATGAAGAAGGGGTAGATCAGGATTGCTGTTTCAGGATCATTCCAGCTGGGAATGACTGATGCACAGGGCAATCCTTCCATATCCCCTGTCACCTAAAAGATGCTTCCTATAGCAACCTGATATCTCCAAGTGATACCTCTGCCTTGTGAAAAGCCTCAGACCTTGCAGGGAAATCCTCTGTCCGGTATCAGCTATTGTATTAATATGAAGGAGATGAAGCTTGGAAGAGGGAAATGGCAGAGTTAAGTCAAGCTGGTGAATACTCAGAAAACCATGTTAAATAATTTGTCAGAGAGAAGATGAAGTATGTTATCTGCTGGGTACTTATTTTCAATGTTTCTTTCTTCTTCAGTCACTTGTATACAGTTAATCACTTTGATTATGTTTTCAAAGGGCATTCTTTTAGGTTTCCTAGTACAAGCTGAGACTTGGTATAGCAGTGATGCTCAAGAAAGCTGATAATATATCAAGGAACAAAGGCTGCCAGAAATAAGATGGTATGTAGAAGATGCTTATAGATTCAGGGAAGAAGATCAAAACTATCCATGATGGTTAGTAACTATTAAAGGCAGAGAAGGATCACATAAAGAATGCATTTCTTCCAAATCAGGTATTTCAGTCTCAGCACTGAACAGCACTACTTCTTGATATGGGGAACATACACCTATGGGAAGAAAATCATCTGCTGTCCCACTACTAAATGCATTGAAGCCTAGGATGCTCAGGGTGGCTATGGCTATTGCTTCCAAAAGGGTATAGGAGGGATGTTTACATCAGTGGTACCTGGTAGTGGAGGACCATCCTATCTAGTGTCCCTTGTCCCTCAATTTTCCTGTGCCCCGAAATGTGGACAGAGTGACAAGACTCTGCCCACCGCTCCTCCATCTCAGCTCTATCCCTTCTTACAGCCAGCATGTCTTAAGCCTATGGCTGTCAGGTCCTTGAGCAGTAAAATGTCACAGCTGAGAAGCCCAGAGCTGGCTCTGCCAGCAAGGAAATCAGGAATATGCTAGTTATCAGCATTGAGAGCAGATATTCAAGCTCAGATCTTCAGGGAGCCTGACAGTGATCTTCCAGCAACCACCAGAAGAATGCCTGTCTTTAACTTCCAAGAATCAGGTTCTCTGATTAAAACAGCTCATAAAATTGACTAGAAATGCAATCCTCTTCACACAGATGAGTACTAAATAAGAGAAAAAAATAAGTACAAGAAACAAAGAAATGAAAAAAAAATCTATACGCTATAGGGCACATATTCATAAAATAAAAAATTATTAATGTCAGAATGTGTTAGGGGAGCACCTTGCACTTCTTGACTTTTGCTCTGACATTTTACACTAGGTTGAACACAAAATGTTCAAGGGTTTTTTTTCTTAGCTGACACTGAAAGTGTTTTCAGAAGCAAACAAAATACACATTATTTCTGCAGCTGGTGTGCAAATAACCTTCTTGGACCTGTAATATTCTTGGCATTTTTTTTTTTGAATTATAAAACCATCTTCAGACTGGATGAAAATTGAGCAGCTCTAAAAGAACAAAGTTTGACAGCCTGCGGCCATGTTCACAGAACTTTTCAAATACGCAGCAGGATGACAAATTTGCAAAACAGCAAAAATACTAAACTATGCCTCAACAGCAAACAACATTTTGTCTTGTACTTTGTCAAATATCACCTCTAACACTGGCTGAAAAAGTATTCCTTGAATTATGCATTTGGAGGACAAAGTCTGTTGGTCCTCAGATGTGCTAGTTACATTTCTTTTATTATTCAGCCAGCTACTCAAGCATTACTTGTCAAATGTTACAAGAACAGTCTTGTATGCTTTTCAAGTAGTAATCAGTCACTTCTAATTATTACATAAGCCCAATATGGGACTTCTCTAATATCAGATCACTCTCTCTGTTGATTAATTCACTTCTGTGTAGCTTTGTGTGTGTCATGTGTGATATCCTCAGAACCAAAAAAGAATCAAAAGTTAGAGGACTAGTAAGTTTGGTAGCCATGTGGTACATTTCAATAAGAAAGTAGCATCGGCATTCCTTAAGGAGAACCAGGAGAAATGTAAGGAGAAGTAATTTTAATTTTTGGCTTGAGTGATTTAGATTGTGGAAGACAAAGGCAGAGATTCATGAAGAAGGTGTAAGAGGCTGCCTCAGTACATTGTGTATTTTCCTTCCCAGAGGTCTGGAGAAAGGAAAACACACCTATCTGGGCATTTGGGCAGAGAAATTATAGGAAACATGATGTGGAGAAACATTTACAGGACAATACGATGTCAAGAGAAAATCATAAAAGATCAGTGAAAAGGAAGAAATAAAGAACAAATCCAGATGCTTCAGCTGCTGTTTCACTAAAAAGCTAACAGGGGTCTCACAGCAAAAGCAGAGGTTAGTCTTGATTGTTTATGAGTTTTTCTTCTTTTTGGTCATCAGAGAGAATCATCTGTGATAGTGAGGTTCTTTACAGGACTAGGCAGTGAGGTCTCACAGAGTCTTTTTGTTAATTCATGTGAACTGCAATGATATTTCCAAGAGATGATGTTCTTTTGCACTAGAATTCATTTTGAGAGGTTGTTGCGAAAAGAGTTTTTTTCAGCTAGATCTACTGCAGAAAGAGTTATGAAGGAGCATAGGAAGATTGTTCCCTTGGTGCATTTGGAAGTGGTAGGAAATGCCACACAAACAGATGAGCAATTACAAAAAGCAGAAGTAATATAGGAAATTGATTTTTATTGTACAATATCCTATGGAGTCCCCTGCCAGGTTTGTTTTGTGAGGGCTTGGCTGGACATGCAAAGTTGTTTCATTTTTGTTGTTATGGAGAAGAGCATTTTCTTTCCAGAATTGTTTCTGCTGTTTCCAGTCCTGGAGTGGTTCAGAGACACCAATCTGTAAATTGCAGTGCTGCGTCCCTGATCCTCTACTAGGCACGTAGATGACAGCACAGGCAAACAGAGCAGTGCTGCTCCTGTGGTGCCTTGCTTACAAGCTTAACTCCTTGTTTTAATGCAGGTTAGTATATCCTTATTACAAACTTCACAAAATGATATATCACATGTCCATGCTCCTGGTCAGTCAGGACTAGGCTTGTTTGTGAGGTTATTCAGTCCACTGATCCATCATTTCCTTTCCTTTATCTTTTATTTTTGCCTACACCTAGCTCTGGCACTTTGAATGCCCAATACCCTGGCCTGAGGACTTGAGCTCCATTGACATGCAGCTCTTGAGTGCCTTTGGGAATACTTGAATGCCTTTTTTTTTCATCCTCAGCTTTGGCCCACGCAGAGTAGTCTTGATCTGGAGAGCCTCACAGACGGCATTCATGCCTTGCTGCCTGGCAAGTCCCAGTGAAAGGCAGGTCCAGTGCCCACTGCCTGCTCTGCTCCTTTGGAAGATGCTAGTGGGGAAGAGTAATGGGAAAATCGACACCATGTTTAGGGGCTGAAATCCTGCCTGGCCTTATGTAGGCTTCTCAAGGAAAGGGACCGCAGGTTCTCTATGGCCTTTTGTCCCACAATGTGCTTTCCCTTAGGATTTGGCAAGATGTGGCCCTTTAATTTTGCAGTACATTAATTTTCCTAGTGGTTCACTAAAAGTGAACCATAAATAATACAGAGGGTTTGTGAGGACAGATGCATTAAAGTGTTTAGATACAACAGTGGTGAGCAACAAAGACACAAATACTGTAAATAATGTATTAGATTTGTACCAGATTAATTTAATATTCTTCTGCAAAGCTGGCAGACCCATACAGGAAACCACAATGACACTTGAATCTATGGAGCAGACTACTGAAGCAGCACAGGTCAGGGTGTTCATAGAGGATCCTGTAAGGGTTTACATGGAAGGTGTAACTCACCTCAAGGGGCAATTTCTGCTAGCCTTATTGAGGATAAATGGTGGTCTTACTGCAACAGATGACTGTGTGGAATAACATGCCATTTGCTAGTCCGTTTGGAAGAAACAGTTGAAAAAGGACTGAAAACGGCTTGTAAAGGCAGCAATCTTGAAGACAGAAAAGTGCTTGATAGGTGCTTAGAAATTTCCACACACTAGGAAACATTTGCTGCTTTTTTCCTCCTGCATATGTAAATGCAAGGCAACATGGCAGAGCTGCTAGTAGCTCCATTCCTTAACTGAGGTTCATGGCTTAAGGTTATTTCCACCACGCTATACGGTTTCAGCAGCACTACAGAGCTACAGAGCTACTTGATCTTTTTTCTGTGTTACTTGGGGACTAAGTCATCAGCTATTAAAGACTTACTGACATCCATTAAAGACATAAGAAGGATCTCAGCTGGAACACATTTAAACCCAGGAAGATTATCCATGTTTGTACAACTTGAGATAAACTACCTTCAGTGGTTTTAAAAGAGATCAAAGCTCCTAGGTATTTCTGCTTCTAGAAGTGTGCTTGCCTAGTCAGATATGTGTCTGATGATACATGGGAGATGCATAGAGACTGCTTTTTAAATCTTTCTTTAAAACACTAAGAAAGAACCAGACCAAATCATTGGAAATTTTCTGGATAACCATCATATACCTAAAAGCTGGGCAGCTGCATGATGCAGTTACGGGTTAGACCCTATCCTGAGGTACATATTTTTTTCCTAGGAGACAAGTCAACCCATTAGCTCCTGAAGAAAAATAAAAACTTAGCTCAAAATTCTTGCTTCCTTATGGTAAAAATTAGCAATAAAAAAATGTAGCTAGTATTTTATTACTCTTTGCATGCTTCATATTCCAGAGGTATTGAAAAACATCTTCTTTCGTCCCATCTGTATTCTAGCTATGAGAATTCTGATGAAACAGTATAACAGTAACAGAATGGCATAGGATATAAAGCAAGAGGAGGATATTTTTGTGTTTCACCTTTGGGGAAAAAATGGGTCAAGGAGAAGCTGGTATTTTTGGGAGGGGAGTCTGAATGATGATGGAGGTCTGTAACCAACAAATTTCCCCTTACTTTAGCTCTCACTGACTGACAGGAGCAGGAAGACAGAGGCAGAAACCTTCCAAGAAAGAAGGCAGTGAAGAGTTGTAGAGCACAACCTTGGTCCCATTTCTAACCAGTGTTAGCCAAACACCCCATGTAACCTACTCCAGGGCTTGTAGTTAAGGGCTCTTGGCTCCTATTCCACTGAAGTCATGAATGGTTTCTTGTGGCCTTTAGAGTTGTTATTGTAAAAACTAATCAGACTACATCTGTTAAATAATCCATGTGCAATTATACACCTGTATTTAAAAATGTTAGATGGTATGCCTGCAAAACCTCAGCCCTTTACTGGTTTTATTCTCACTAGATGTATGGAACGGAAAAAGCAAGTGATCCAGCTTGCTCTTAGTTGACGGAAAGATCCATGTTGATTTCCACAAGCTGCAGGTAAGTCTAACAGTGCATCAGAATTTCAGGGCTTGCTCATACACTCTAATCAGCTGCCTAATTGATGCCTAGCCTCCCTCTTGCCCCCTTCACAAATTATTCCTGTTGTTCCTGGTACACCTTCAAGAAAAAGCTCATTGTGCATCACCTGTATATCCTGCATCCACTATCACCTGTATGGCTACTGAGAAAAACTTCCACAAAATGTGTGTTAGCATCTCTTGGCAAGGCAGAAAAGAAGTTGCATTCGGACTTGAAGAAAAGTTGTCTTTTTCTTGTTGGTTTTTTTTCATTTGCTTTGCTGGATCAATTGTTCAGGTATAGGTTATCCACATGAAAACATGATCCCAGAAGTGGAGCAAATGTCAACGAGTTGCATATATTCCAGTCAAGGTTATAGTAATACTGCCTGTGAGCTGGTTTAATGTACGAGAGCAGGGTGGATTCCCGTCCCCCCCCCGTCCCCCCCAAGACTGACAAAGCATTCTTATGAGACAGATCTTTACCTGAGTAGGTCCTTCCTTTCTTTCTTCTTTTTTTCTCTGGACATATTTAGAGACATTTGTGCGTGGCTGCCAGATTTCCAGAGGTAAAATGATACATCAAATTCAAGTGATAGGACAATAGCAGTTAAAATAAAGTGATTCACTACATTAATTTTTATTTCAATTATATGGAAATATAATTTAGCCTGGGAAATATGTGAAATTGCTCAGGGTCACAGAATAGCCCACATCATGTGCAAGTTAGCAAGTTACAAGTTACAACAAGTTAAACATCCCTCTACTGTACAATCTTTGTATGTATTTCACTCATAATTACTCTGTTTCTGGTTAAAGCAACCCCAGGCAAGCCATGATATAGTTCCATGTGGGGGGGGGGGGGGGGGAAGTTATTTTCCAATTTTTTCATGAGATTATCTGTTACTATGGTTTTTGTCATTGCTTATTTTGTCTCACTCTCTGTGCCCAAAAGTCAGATTAATAGATTTTTTTTGTTGAGAAGACTTTCCTAAGGGTAATACTTAGCCTTTGCTGTGTAAAATCTATAAAATGCCTGCCCAGAACAATACAATCATTAAAACAGGTACTGGACTAGGGATGGATAATAGTATTTTCAGTCTAGGAAGAATAAGAAACAAAATAGCCGTGCATTTCTAGGTGTGCACATTTGTGCCAGTGGCTGTCTGCAGTATTTGATGCTAACTGAAACTGGTTTTTTCCCTGGAACAGACTTTGCTCCATTCTCTTTGGAGTTTTGTATCTTCTCATACTCCGTCCCTGGGATCCAGTAGAGCATATTGCAGAAGAATGAACGTGTGGATTACTAGGATGTATCACTACATTACCTTTGTTGCCTCAGGTATTTTTACAATGAGGTTTTCTTTATGCTGTATAAAAGCTTGCAACAGAATTTTGGAGCTGCAAATGAACTACCAGTGAGCTTGAGAGTGAAAGATTTTGTGAATGTGTCAAGAAAAGTGGGAACAAAAATAGGAAGAAAGTGGCAAGACAGGTGCTTTCTGTAGACTTCGATTTTCCAAAAGTGGCTACCTTTAGGAGGAAAAGATGTAAACTAAAATTATTCATTACAAAATGAATTCTTTCATGTGAGCAAACATACCCTGGTATGTTCTAAATATAGCAGAAGTTAAATCCCTTAATGTGGGAAAACAGCAACAAAAAAATGTTCATCAAACACACACAATGGACTGTGACCTGATGGAATAGTTATGAGTAAGGAGCCTGGTGTTCAGTGTGTAAGGATGCACAATTATAAACCAAATACTGACAGGACACACTGGCACTTCTGGCAACCTCAAATCAAAAGGGGTGGCATTAGCAAAGAGCAGTGGGAAAAAAACCCACCAAACTTCAAGCACAGCTTGAGAAACTGTCTTCTGGACATGTCAAACCATCTCTGGAAGGTACCCAAGGGAATTGCCTTTTTCCTATATTTAGGGAAAATTTGTCTTGCTTGTCATACAGATAAAGGCACAGTAAAGCAGGCTGAATTCAAATTGACACTATATTTTCTTAGCATTTTGAAAGTCAATTATTAAACATGATATCCAGAAGCTGGACATTACACGTGAGCCTGATTTTCATCCCTGGTAGTAAGATGGAGTTTATCTCCAAAAGCTGACATCATGGATAAGCACGGGATGTCAGGAAAGAGTCCTCAAGGCTTCTGTAGAGAGAAATGCTGCCTTGTTAACCTGCAGGAGTCCCAGGAGGATGTTGTCAGGGCCCTGGGTGGTTCCATCCTCCTCCCCAGCAGTTTAGCAGGCCTTTGAACACAATTTAATTAAGGATTATTACAGAAAAAAAATTGCCATGGGACTGGAAGAAAAATTGTTTTATTGACTCAAGTTTATTAACAGGGAGGAAGCAAAAGATAGGTCTTAAAGATCATCTTTCACAATGGTGAAGCATCAACAATGGGGTCCCCTAAGGATCAGTGCTGGAAATGGCTTTATTGAATAACACCATCAATGACGTGGAAAATAAGCCAGCAATGAAATCTCGAAATCTGAGATGATGATGAGATCTCTCAAGCAATCAAATTTCTTTAGAAGGACTGCAGAAAATCCCTCTTCAGTAAAGCTTGATTCCATCAGTAAAAAAGTGTCAGATGAGCTTCAGTGTAGCCAAACATAAGGCAAAGTGAAAAATAATCTAAACTCTGCTTAACAGGGGCTGAACTTAGTACTGGTGGTTACAGCTCAGGCTCTCAGAGCTGCCTCGGCATATTGTGCAATGGTGGCCAGAAAAATTCTGGACATGTTTAGGACAGCATAAGGAAAAAACAGGGGCCATCATTTTGCCACTGTATAAAATCTCAAGGCACCCTCTCTAGGACTGCAGCCTAAGAAGGACATGAGAGAGTACGAGAAGGTGCAGAAAGGACAACTAAACAATTGAGAAAATAGAATAACTGCCTTACAGAGAGAGATTAAAAAGGGTAGGACATCAAACATCTATTAAGAGGCAACACCTTTCCATAATCATAGCATTCTGGATCAGTGTATCTTGTAAGGAGTAAAAAACATTGAATAAATGCCTTAGGAATATTAGAGTCCAAGTGGCAGCACCTTTTAATGACATCAGAACTTTTATTATCACCTTCAAAAGGGGAATTAGGTTTTTTTCCAAAATTTTGCCTGAGAGTTTAATGAACTATCCAAACAAGAAAGTGTCTATCTTAATATTTCTCCCTACTTACGATAATAATATCATACCAAATTAAAGTCTGAGAGAGAGAGAGCACTCGTGCTTTATACCCAGGTACCTCAGTTTACTGGCAGAAGAACAAGTAGGAAATTTTCTTTAAAATAAAGAATTAGGAAATAGGAAAATACCATTCTCTATATCTTTCAAAGTGCATTTTATTCTGGCTTTGCAGTTTTAGCCAACAAAATGTATGAGTAAGTATGGAGTCTGCTGGCACTAATATTTCAAGTTAGATTCCTAAATGCAATAATCAAACAGATGCTACAGCAGCATAAACAGACATGAGTAACTGGAGAAAACAAAAATGATTGCTGTGACCAAGAGAAATAAACGGATGTCCAGGCATGGAGAAATTGTCGCTTGTCAGAATGACAGCTGGCAGCTTTGGTTGTTTCTGGGTTTTCTCCAGCCAAATTGTCTATTATCTGGGGTATTATATTTTATTAGGAATTGCAGCCAAGGGGGATATTCAATATTTGGCCCAATTTTTTGAGATGGTTAAGACAATGCATCCCTTGCCATCAAAAGAAAAGAAGAAAAAATGCTTTAACCAGTGGCTCTTGCAGGGGCTGTTAGGACCTACACCTGATAAATGTCAGGAACAAGTTCTCGGTAATGATATGGAAAATTATTTTGAAATACAGAATGGAAACTCTTTTCATGAAGGACCTGATGACCACCGATAATTAATGCTTCTTGGCACCAGAGGAGCAAATTCAGTCTTACGCCTGTGCTAGAGAGACAGGTCAGACGCATGGTTGACCAAATATTTAGGATTGTTGCAACATGCAGAGGTGTTTGCAACTATTTGGGGCTAATACCATCACACAGGTAGTTGCAGGGCATTAGAAGAGACTTTTGAAACAAAGGTGGAGTTGGCCTAAAAAGAAATACAAAAGAGGCATGAAAAGTAGTAGTGGAAGGGGAGAAACCCTGGAGTGGCAGCAGCCCCATGATGGAGGAGCCTCCCCGCGGGCACCATGTCCGGCCAGGGGCTGGCAACATGGGGCAGCACATGGGACCGGCCACACCGTCGTTCCTGGGGCCACGGGGACTTTCTTACCAGCCCCTGTGTGTGTTGGCAGAGCGTGGGGAACCACAGGGGCGCACACGGGGCCGGAGAGCCATCAGCCATGGGAGAGAGGGGAGAAATGGGGCAACCTGCCCTCCCCAAAGAGAGGATGGGGGGTCTGCCACCCACAGCTGCAGTGGGTGCAGGTACGTGCAGGCGCGGTGTGTGACCACAACACTGTGAGCACGTGTACACCTGTGGGATTAGAGCTTCTTGTGATTGGTCCTTGAAAGGTGTTTCAAAAGTTGTAGGTGTTTATTACCATTTCATAAATTGTAGTTCACTGATTGTCAGTTAATTATGTGCAGTTAATAAACCAATAAATCACCTATCCTGATTTGGTTAAACTACCTGCACCGAGCAGATTTTTCCCTGTGACAAAATTTAGCTGAAGAATGCAGGCAATCTATTGAGCTGATTCGGATCAGTAAAGGTTTGAGTAGTGAACTTAAGCACCTGCTGGCTTCTGGCTCAGTAATTTGGAAAAAAAAATGTGCATAGCTGTATTACTGGTGCTTCTGGTGTGTTAGCAGAACTGCACAAGGTAGAAGGGCAAGGCAGGAGGGAATAAGGGGTCAACCCTGACTTCTTGCTGGTCCCAACCATGGGACAAATTGGCTAAAGCAGCTGTGAAAATCATAATCCCAGTCCTTGGGACAAGGACCAGATAGGACTGGTAGGGTATGATGGGGGGAAATTGTATTCTGAATTAACTAAAGCAAAGAATATCAGAAAACTCACTGTTTGTGCTTGGTGTAGCTATTTGTGTGCCAATTAGTGACTGCACTTTCAGACGGGAGTGAGGCAATCATAAAAGGGGAAGGTGAAATTTGGCAGCTGAAGGGACATGTGGCTGGTTATAAAGAAAGGTGGACATCTTTACAGGCAGCTGCTGGGTGCACTGAGGCTGGAAAAGCCTGGCAGGTGAGAGGCCAGTGCAGGAGAAAAAAGGGGAAACAGGCACACGGGAACAGGCGTGGGAAGCCTGAGTGGCAATTCCTGCTGAGGGCTGGGATCCAGAAGTGTGGGGTGGACACATCTGGAAATCAAGCGAGGATGACGATGAAGAGTGCAGTATGGCACCTATCCAGACACAAATGGTAGCCCAGGAACTGTAAGGTCCATACCAAGGGGCATCTGAATGGCTTCATATAGCCCTTGTGTTAATAGATATTATAGTGACCCTCGCAAGGAGAGAAGAGGAAGGCACATTTTTGTTTGCATCTTTACCAATATGAGGGAGAAGCCAAGAGCCCTGGGGGATACATATGGCTGAGCAGCCCTACACCACGACTGAATGGAGCAATGCAACCATCTTTGGATGACTGGGTCTGAAGCCAAATAAACCAGCATCATCCCCACAGCCTCCAGTAGAAACGCTGGAACTGCTAAAATGAGATTATTTTCCACAAGACACAGGTTTGTTGTGGGAATCATGCAAGGGAGGTAAAATTTCCCTAAGTGAAATTAAACCATGGAATTAAACACCAAGAATAAATTAGGAGTAATTTGACAATGTAGGATAAGTAGTCAATAGTGACAAAAGAAAACACTTTTAGGGAAAAACGGTTTAATAACAGTGGTTTTGGTTCGATTTAAGCAGCAGGTTGATTGGGCCAATGCAACAAAGCCTTGGTCTAATTTAAGGTATACTGTGATCCTGAAGCAGTGATTAACAAGACCTATGTAAAAAATAAAAACTGGCCATCGCCATTGTGGGAAAGCAAAAGAGGCGAGTTACACCTTCAGAGTGAATATGTTATTCAGATGAAGTTTAGCACCACCACAGTAAGGAATGATGTTGTACCATGACGTCAAGATCACAAAAATAGATCATTTTGAGGAATAATGAAGAGCTAGGGGATTTTATGAAGAGCAAGAGAGCTGTCAAGTACTCTCAGTGTTTCAGAAGACCTCAATGTAGAAACCCAGATGGGATATCTTCAGGCCCAGCTCCAAGACTTAATAAAATTTATAGGCAAAAGGCATCAAGTGGGGTTGTTTTGCTAGGGGGTGTGCAAGCCATAAAATTAGAATTTGGATCAGAACAAAAATTGTTTGATGCCATCACTACCACAGTTTTTTATTTGGAAGGAGCAATACATCATTCCTTAAAGAACTTATCACGGTATATAATACAGGAACAACTCCGTATGGAAATGCAGGTATTTTATGTCTCAAGTACAGACAGGGCAGGGGCAGGAGGCACTGGACTGACCGCCGGGGAAAGGTAACTCACCCACCTTATCTAAAGTTAAGAAACAAGGCAGGTGTCAGCTGCAGGATGGGTCTGGAAAATAATATGTGCAGGAAAAAGGCAGTTAAGTTTCCAACAATGTTGTTTAAAACGTCTCTTACCACAATACAATGAAATTATTTGGCCCACAGTGCTCTTAAGGCCATGATTGTGCGTTGTCTGTTATACAAGTTGATATAATTAGTTTAAGAAATTGTGAGGTGTATGGGAATAGAGAGCGGCAGCGTACACAAACAACGTTAAAAATGATTTGGTTAAACTATGTGAACAGGGCAATTTTGCCCCCTGACATTCATCTGCTCCAGTTTTGAAGGTTGTTTTGAGCTTTTTGTCGAAGAGTTGTTTGTTTTGTTTTGTTTTTTTTTAAATGCTGTCCATGCATTGTGCCAGTCAGTATTGTGACAAATCTGAGAAAAAGAGGGGGGGAAAAAAGGAAGGAACATAGCACTGTCTCGTTGTGCAAGTTTGGCATTAAGCACACTAACATTTGTTCTCTTCAGAGACCTCTGGTCCACTTTCCAATACAATCAAGAAAACTAGGTTACCTCTGAGTATGCAGCCCTGACCTGATGCCTGCCACACATGTGGACACGTGCACATGTGTGTGCATTCATGCACTCAATCTGAGCAGCAAAGTCCTTCCTTTTGGAAATGATGAGTGACGCTTCCAAGAGCCCAGATGCAGAGAAGATGCCTGCATGGGTTTTCCTTCAGGTTATGAGACAACAATTTCTTCTCCTGGGAGGTATCTCAGCATTGTATCCATCATTTTCCACCATGATAGTGGCAAGGGCACAGTTCGCCTCGGGTCTCGCTTTTCTTCCCAGGGCTCATGTCTAGCCAGTCTGAACTTGGACTGTTGCATAAATAAAGGATGTAAAGTTCTTGCTCTGTACATCCAAGCTTAGCCTAGCTGTAATGAGATGAAGATGCATTCTTGACTTATGTATTTTATTTATATTGCACTGCCTTTTATCTCTTGTGAAGTCCTATCTTTCTGGGGGGACTGTCAATCATGCATTTACAGTGTGATGAAAAAGGGTACTGTTATTTTCAAGGATTTCTCATAAAACCCACCAGCTACAAAACACCATGGAGAATAAGAGATTATTATAGTTAAATAAGCAAACAAAATACAAAAACATCCCTCTCTCAATATATCAAGGTCAGCTGAAATAACTGTTGTGACTTTAGGTTTAAAAGTAGATTTTCAATTCAAGCCCTTTGTCCACCAGGTCCTTAAAATAGTTTCCTTGTACAGAAGCCAAGGTTTGCCCTCAGTTTTGTTTTGTTTTTAACTGCATAACATTAAAGCTTGTCTTATCAAACTTTTTCTATCTACTACTGGTAGACTATCAAAGTGCTGGCTTATAGACTGTGCAGGGCAAGCACATGAGTCAGTTGTTTATCCAGGGATGCAAACCTGATAGGTGTAGGTTCATTGTCACTGTACAGCTCCAAGACATGCATTACAAGAAGATACAACAGCACGTTGTTCAGTGTGTAAACCTGCAAAGGAAATTAATTCTTTGAATGCTTGAAACCTAAATGTGATTCAGATTTCAAACCCAGAATATGTAGCCTAGTACTAAATTTATTCCAAATCTAGGGTTCAACCTACGTCTCCTGCCTGAAGCCAATGTTGTTTATACTTTACAGAAGTGAAAGGGACGCTGCCAAATGGCTGCTGAGGATCTGAATGCTCATATTGAATAATCAGGAATAAATACTTAATAGTGAAGTGAAAAGGTACAACCTATTTTGTTTTATTCAATTTCCTTTTATATTCACTTAGCTTTAGATTATGACATATAATCCAAATACAGTTTATGCACTGTATTAAAAAAAATCGTAAAATGTACATTTGGCCAGCTTTCAGTATTTATAAAAGACAGCTGAATAAAGTGTCCTTTCTTTTAATCTAACAGGATTTTGCATGGCATTTTATGTTTCTAAACATAATTTTACAATACAGTTTTCCCTTATGCATAAATCTGGTGTTTTGATTTTTTCATTATGTATGTCTTGATCATCATAAACAATTTTAACTTTCCTTTGAAATCTCATAAAACCTACTGATCCAGTTTCTGTGGTGGTTCAAACAGACAAAGAATCACTGGTTGATGTGAAGTTGTGCCAATTTATTTCGGGAGAGAATTTGGCCAGGAGGAAATTAAGCCAATTTTTTTTCCTATGTTGTTTTTCTAAATTATCAAAATAAAGGGGAGAAAAAAAAAGCAATTTTATTAATTGAACATCAAAGCCTGACTCTCAGTTCTAATTAAGACAACAAAATTGTTGCTCTTCAGTAAAGCAGAATTAGGCCTTGAATGGAGCTCTGCACCTGCACTGTTGTGTGCTATGTGTGTTTCTCTGCTAAGAGGTCTTGCTCCACCTGTGCACAGCTCAAATGGTCTTTGAACCTCCTATGTTTCTACAACACAGTCCACGCAGTCTCACTTTATGTTCAATCCCCAGGAAAAGTCTTTAAAAATAACTGCTTGGGTGTGCTTCATAAAACCCTCTCCTCTCCGTTTGCTTGTGCTTTGGTCATTTCATTCTTTGCCTCTCTGTGTCTTTTCCATTCCAGGCATTGCAACCTAGTCCAGCTGCTCCAGGCCACCCAGGGGGCACGGCCACCTCCCCAGCACGCCGCTCACCTCTCCTGGCTGCTGCGTCAATCATGGGGTGCTACTGGTGTCAGGTCCCAGCGTAAAACCCCTCAGTGTTCACCCCAAAGTGCCAGCTGGCACAGAAAAAGATGCACAGAATGTGCCATACCATGAAACGCCCTTCAGCAAAAAAGGCAGCATTATAACGTATATACAAGAAGAAAACCAACTAAATGCCAAAATCACAAACAGAACAGGTTGTCAGGCCCTTTGCGGTATGCAAACTCTTGGGTATTTTCAGTTATTATTAACATGAACCCTGTCGCTATCACCACCCTGGCCCTGCTTGGGGATGGTGGGAAGTTTGCCCTGTTGGTGGGGGTCACACAATATATACACATATATACATGTACTGTGGGGTGAGGGAGGATAGAAAACAAAGCCTAGATCTGGAGGAGAGCAGGATGTTCTCTTGGTTGTGTACTGTTTTTTCCAGTGATACCTGAAACCCAACCAGTCATAGCTGCCTTTACAGTTGGATTAATAAAGTAGGTTTTTCACCCCAGAGGATTTTATTTTCCAGCTAGTTGCCAAAGCAACTTCCAACTTATGTGTGGAAGCATCTGTCTCTCCTCTATTCACTGTCAGAACAATTTACAGTCAAGTGTAGCAAAATCTTCTACCAGAACAATAACTCCTCCCCCCTCCCCTAACTTGACCCTAATCTGGAATTATCACTGTAACAGTCTACAACTTTTCAATAATTGCTCCAAACACGGAGCTAAAATTAGCTTGTGTGGGAATGTGTTGCAAAAACCAGCTCTGTCTGTCCTTCATTCACTAAAGCATTGAAATATTTCCCCAGAAGACAAGGACTCAGAGATGAACAACTGCTCATTCCACTGAAAAAAGCCCAACATCTGCTTCATTCTAAGGACACTGGTATTTGCATTTGAAATCACAGTTAAATGGAATGTGTGTTATTTTCTGGCACAAAACCTAGTTCTAAAGATGTTGCAATTCAATGTGCATTCTTTTTCTGGATTCTAATTGTACTTATAAATTATCTTCCTGTTCTGTATGAAATTATGAAACTTTTTACAGTATCTAAGTGGTAGTATGTCTCATAATGAGCTGTCATAAGGACAGATCCTTTCCATTTTTCTTGACGCTCTTTCTAGAATAATTACCCATTTTAACTTTTTGTCTGTCAGTTTCCTAGTTGTTTGACCATGCACCAAGGGGGAAGGCACATGAAATGGATTGTATGCCAAGCATGGGACCTCTGCCCTGACTAACAGCAGAAAATCGAAGAGTCTCCTCTCCTGCAAGCTTGTGTGTCAAATAGCTGTGTGTCAAATAGCTATCCTCTTGATTGGCATGAGAAAGCAATGAGAAATGAATGCGAGTGGAAGCCTTTATCTTCCTGAAATATTTGGAGCATTTCAGCATTTAAATGGTGGGTGCATTAAATACATCCTATGAAAACATGTTTCTTCTCCTTTGTTGCAAACCTGCTGACTGGTCATTTCCTTGTTTACTGCCCAATTCTGGCATCTGTGAGAAACAGTGAATGTTAAGAATCTAAGTTTCAACACATTTTTAATTTTTCTCCTATACTGTATTAGAACTGATGCCCCCCATTGCCTTTCTAAGGTGTCAGAATGTAAAACTGTCAATAATGGAGTAGCCTAAAAGATTCAGGTAAGCCGATGTCCTACATCTGACCATAACATATGTCTGGGAAAGAGTAGAGTACACCAGATCTGTATAGAGTAGGCTAATCCAGTAGATGTATTTGTTACTGAAAAATCCACTGTATCAAATTATGATGTCTTTTCTGTACCCATGGAAAAATACTTGTTCTGTGGTTTAGGTCCCGAGGGCTGCAACAATAAATGGTGTGATTTGTGTTTCTCAGTCTCGTGAAGGCAAGAGAGTTCTTTATGGAGACTTTCCTCTCCACTGCTGTCAGTGATCAGTGTGCATGACAAATTGAGATTAAAAAGTGTCCTCTAACTGCAGCAACACTTTCCTTAGGGTTTTACTTGCATGTGGGATTTTTCCAGTGAGATGGATACAAAAAAAGATTATCTGCTTTAGCAGATTAAACACAGTTTCCAAGTAATGGCCATTTTTTAACAAGGAAGTGACATACTGTAACTTCAGTAGTGGTATTTCTGTGTTTCTTTAGTGAATGGATTGACTTTTATGGAGCTAAAATAATTTACATGGGATGAGGATCTCAGTGATGGTATACCTATTTTTGTACCTTAAGAACTCCTTTATGTTTATCTAGGGCTATTCTTTCACATGCCATCAAATTAAGCCCTACCTCCTCCTAAACCCTGGGTAGAAAAGAACAGTTGGTATCTTGTCTATTGTTATTGCTGGGTAGAATTAATTAGAATTTTTTTTCACACTTTTCCTGTTCTCTTTTCAGCTGCCTTGTACATGTTTACCTTGCCTTGCATCTTCATGCCATTTTTGCTTTCTTTTTTTCTTTTCATGCTGTCTGCTTTCCTTTTTCCCACAAATCATCCTAAATGCACAGGTAGTCCAATAATACTTGAACTTTTGAACCAAAAGTGTGTTCTAAACCCTTCAGCTAGAGACAAAACATGTTTCCTGTCACTTTTCTGTCCAGAGAGAGTGCACAGGCAGTCTGTGGCATGCATATAACTGAGATTCTTTGCACTGGGACCTTAGGTGGTGTAAACTAGCATTTCTCTTCTACAGAAGTCAAGGGCACTCAGAGCAATTTACACTAGGTAGGAGTTGTTAATTTTATTGCAATTAAATGCATTCTAATGCTAGAGGAATTTTTCAAATACTGATATCCTATAGTTTTCCACAGAACACAGAGCAAAATCAGGGTCTGACCCTTCTTGTAAGACTTACTTTTTAACCCATCCTTTCTACTGCTCCAGCAGTGTGAAAAAGGGCTGTCCTGTCCTCTGTCCCCTCCAACCCTCACCCCACATGTTGCTCTTATGTGAGCAGGCTACCTCATTCTTAGCCCTAAACAGCCACAACACATGGAACAGCCACATATCCAGTGTGATTCCCTGTTGCAGTAATGGAACACACAGATAAAGTAATTCTCACAGGCGCTTACCAGGTATGTTGAGGGACTGTAAAGTGGGTGTTATTAGTGAAGTATCCTTAGATCTTATTTCATCTGGCAAACACCCAGAGCTTTACATTAGTGATCTTGGACCAACGTTAAATAAAGAATTATGACTGCTGGGTCTAGCAGCGATGAAACAATTTTTTAATTATTTAATCAACCAAATTAATATTTGACATATGTCTGTTGTCATCTTTGTCCTCTTTATGGTAAGTCCTTTGGACAAATGAATTAAGTTTGGTATGTATCTAACTCACATCAGGAGTACAGATGGATAAAAAAAATTTAAATGCCATGGTCAATGAATTTTGCCAATATTTCTACTCTTGACTGGTAACAACCACTACTGTATTGCTTTATTTATGATAACTTAAATGTAAAAACCTCAGTCTATCAGCTACTGAGAAATGCTTCATTTAACCTTTCACATTATTTTGAGTGGATACAACAGCCAAATAGTATATTTCTTCTCCTTTATCACATGTGACCTTAACCTGTTAATTGGCTCCCACATATCCTTCCTGAAGGAGAAAGAATTGATATTTCAATGTTATATGATTTTATTGTTTATTCCATTTGATAGAACTGGTATACATAGTAAACCCTCTCTGTGGACATGATTCATCTTCCTCTGATGCTGCCAGGGAGCTTGGTACCTTATTTTGTAAGGATAGGACATCTGTAATCACAAAGGAATGGCAAGTAAAAATCTCTTGCATACCGAAGTGAAGAACACATTATCTCCCTTAATCAGATCTGGATTTCATGTGTTCAGAGTCTTCTGATCCCACAGGGACTCCTCCAGAGATATCTGTTTGTGTAGCACAACAGAATCTTTTTTGAAAGATTTGATAGGTGTATTTCATTCTGAAAATTATTCTTTCCAGTGAGGAAGTAAAACAGAGAGTGAACTATCATTATGGTCAATCCATTCACTACAAGTGCCTGACAACCTTTCCTCTTTGTCTTTGTAGATAGGTGGTCTCCACTTGGTCTGTACTCTCTTCCTCTGAGGAAGCCTATTGCTTTCTAACAACGGCATAGGAAGCCTTGGCTCCTAGCTTAAACACCTTAATCAGGTTAATTTATTTCATTCACTTTGGATCTCTTAACTAATGCTTCTGACCTGGGATGTGTTTATTTTAGATGGACTGAATTGCATCACAGTCCAGTCTCTATTGATAACAGTGTGGGGCAACCATGCTCCTAACCCAAGTGAATCAATTAGGTGAAGAACACCCCTACATTAAATGCCACAAAGTGGTGTGAAGACTTTTTGTTAGGTTATGTTTTCCTCACTGACATGCAAGTACTGACATGTAGTAAGAAGTTCATGCTTTGAGTTGTTCTCTCGTCTAAATATATGGTAGAAGCCATACAGATTATTCCTGCAGCTCCTGCTTCTATCTGGATTAATACTAGCACCTTTTAAAGAGCATCTCACTTAACCAGCTCTTGTTTTAATAGGGCAGGTACCTCAATTTATTTCGGCAGCCCTTTTTTAACAATGAATCTCTTGACAGGGAATTACGACAATGATTGAATTTCGATGACTCTCAGATAGGTGCTGACTCCCTTCTCTTATCCTTTTTATTTTTTTAATCTATTGATGGAAACCATTACGTTACAATAAGTTTACTATAGGATCAACTTGATCCTCTTGCAGTTTTCTTGTTTTCCTGTAGCAACACAGCTATTTTAAAAACAAGCAGCCCAAACAAGCTGAATAGCACAGTGAGAGGATTTGTTTTGCAGAGGGGGGTGGTTTGCACAGTTCCATCAGTCCTCAGAGAAGCTTCTCATCCTAAGACACCAGATAGAAATGCAGGTTTTGCTTCCCAAGCAGGAAAATAACACATTTCCAGGTCTGAGAGGTGAAAAATCAAAACAAAACTGAAGCTGGCCCCACAGATTTTCCTTCCCAAATCAGAAATGCAAGCAAGTTTTCCTCCTAGGGTATATGCTCCAAGTGCTCTGCCAAGAAGTCTGTCCTGAAAAAAGATGACATGTATGGGGGTGCCGATGCGGGGAGTGGAGAGGAGCCTCAGATGGTAATTGTGCTACCTTTCCTTACTACTTAGCAGCTCTGCCTTAGGCAGGCATGTATTCCTGCTTCTCTTCAGTATGAAAACTGATGAGAAGACTTATCACCTCGGACATTTGTATAAAATTTTTGGCTAAGTTAAAGAACCAACTTAGAGTGCCATTGATCGTATTATTGAACAGGTCCACTTGATTTACATTTAGCAAGGCCTGCTGAGTAACTTTGACAAGATTTCTTTTGGGGATGGTTTACCTGGGCTAGCCAGATGCTTTGCCTTGCCTGTCCTTGCCTTCCTGAGAGCTTCTGGCACCTGCTGCACCTGGTCCCCCAGAGATGAAGAGAGCAGTAGGAGGCAAAGGATCTCCCTTGGGGGCAGAGAACACATTGCAAGTTGGGAAACTGTTGGGAAGGACTGGTGTGGAATGACTGCTGGAGGTGACTTATTGATAATATGTCCCCCTCTTAAGGGAAGGTAAACCTCCAGGGTGGAATGCGGTGGACATGCAAGAAATCTGTTCCATAGTAATTCCCTAAGCAACATAACCTGCAACCGTAGATGTTAGCAACACCAGAGGAGCCTGGTGTGCTGACTCTGAGAAGAAACACGGAGGCTGGAGGGGAGTGGAGACACCACGGCCAGGCTCTGTGATATCACCGGAGGGATGGGGAACTGGAACTACTGGACCAAGAACAGAAGGTCCCTGCATTGAATTCACTGAAGCAAGGAGGCGAAATAATGGGGGTTCTGTCGAGCTAATGCCCTACTTCTGATTTATACCACATGTGCCCAGTTCTGGGATACTGACACGCAACATCATGTCCCCTGGGTGAACTTTGCTCATTATAATCTCATTATAATACCAAAACACACCTCCATCCCAAAAGCTACCCGCCTCCAAGGTGCGACCACCCCTCACTGAGCACGCGCTCTGAATTTTTTTCTAGCATGTACCTTTAAAAGTAAAGTAAGAGAACTTTATACCAAACAAAGTAAAGGTAGGTATGACTAGAGTCACTCAAGCTCCACCTAAAAATAAGAAAATAGTAGAAAAGGGCTTAAGAGAGGAGGAATGTTAGGGAAGATACTATCATAGACAAGCTGGGAAGACATCGCTGACTTCTGGGATCAGTTGATGGGCTGAACCTCTCTTCCCTCCTATAGGGACACCTATTGGGTGAGATTTGAACCCTCAGTTATACCGAGTGCTTCCCCCGGAAACTTAGAAGTCTCTGTAGAGTTTTTCCATAATTTAGTGTGCTTGTAGTCGACTGTATTACTATTTGCACGTGCTTTGCAGACAGTGTATTTATCACCAGCAATCCAAAAGAACCTGTACTCCTGTTGCTTTAATAAACTGTCCTATTCATTAAAATATAGCCATGATAGTTCGTTGAACACGACCAAACTCCTTAAGTCTGGCCATTCTAGTTCGTTGAACGTGACTAAATTGAAAGCACAGTGAACTATTAGTGCATCCATAATTGTGATAGTTCAACATATTGAATGCAACTGGACTTATAGTGCTGCATTGGGCATCACTCAGAATCTAAGCCTAGCTGCTCCCAGCCCCTCTGATATCTGAGGACAAGCTGGAATGCAAGGTGGTTTATTTTCTGCCAAGCTTCCTTATGCTTTAACACAACAACTGGGCGACACTTACAGCCTGGAAGGTACCATTTGAATTAGCTCTGCAGCATGCATAGTCTGTTGGACAGGAAAAGAAAAGTTGACTGCTCTTCTATTACGTAGCTGTATTTGAAATGAATTTGATCAGGTTTAACCTTTAGCTCACTTATGCTGCTTTAAGGATCTCTGTATCCAGAAACCCCATGTCCTTGAAGTAATTCCTATTATTTCCTTGGGTGATTGGATAAATAACCAAACAGTAACTAACATTTTAATCCAAACCACTTTTTAATCAGTCTTCAATTCCCAGGAGGCTGGAATTATGCCAAGCCTAAGAAGCTGGCCAGTTACATGAATTAATTCTATTTAATATAAAACGGGAAAAAAAAAAGAGAAGCTCAGGGTTTATCACAGTTGCCAATAAACTTCCTAGAAGGCAGTATTGGTCCAAAGCACCCAGTACCTCCAGCAAAATAACTTCCAAGAGGAATGTTGCTAGATGTTCCTAGACAACTGTTAAACTGGGAAAGAAGGAAAAAGAAAAAAAGAAAACAAAAAAAAAATTCAAGGGTTTGCCAGAAGCCCTACTGAATTGTTAATCATGAAGAAGAGGCTAGTACTTTCCAAACATAAAGGAACACACCACAGCTTTGCAGAAATCACAATTGTGAATTAAACGCTGTTCTCCACAGCTGTGTCAACTGCTGGGGAACCTGGAAAGCCTGAAGATGGATTTATATGTTCACACACACTTTTTTGTCAGAGGATTCTCAGGGCAACCCAAGTGGTCTTCACCAGGATAAGGTGGTGGGGAAAAACCTGATGTATATCTTGTGCTTTACTGCAGTTATTCTTCAAATAGGAGCACGAACCACATCCAGAGGTAATGCAGGAATTTTTGTACTCGATAATTCTTCCTTGCCAAAGCCATAGCAATGCTTTTCAATTAACTTCAAGCATATTGCATACCACACTGCAGAAACTTGCTAACAGGGGCCATTGGGGTTATCTAATGCTCCTGATACAGCTGCATTACTTGCATATTTGATACAACCTTCTGTCCCAGTGTTGAAGGCAAAGAAAAAATACTTAGGAGGTAAGCCATCAGAAGCAAATAAAAAGCAATGGGAAAGCAAAAGAGCACAGCAAATCAAGCTTGCTTATGAATAACAGGTATGTATACCCTCAAGCCAACGGAAGAGAGAATTCTCAGAATATGAATGGTGTCACATGGAGGAAAAGAGATTTGTCAAAGGCTGTTTACCATTAGTGAATACTGAGTGGAGTTAGGTGGAGCCAATTCCAATAACTTGCATTTTTAAGATTAAAAAAAAGTGACCAAACTGTTCCTGTGATCCTATAATTGTAAAGTAGAAAGAAGAAAACTGCAGTAGACTTCCCTGGGAGAAATTTAGGCGACCCTGAAAGCAAACTGCCTTTATTCTATTGATCTTTGAGAATACCCCATTTGTTCTGGGCCTTTTTGCAAGGCAAGTGAGGGGAAAAGTAGCCTAACGAAAGTTTTTAAAACTATTTGAGAATCTATTTCAGCATGTTAATAGACCAGTGAGGGAAGTTACACACAGTCTTGAAAAATGATTTTTACAGCACTCATCCTACCTGTTGCAGCTGATAGACACTTTAAAACTCTCAGTCTGTGATTCAATTAAATAGAAAACTAGAAGTAAGAGTTTTTTGGCAAGGAAACTAAATTATATCAACTATGTGAATCACTTATCAGGAATCTAGCAGCTGTTTTCCTGAATCCAGGGACAGCCAAGGGAAAACTAAAGCTGTGAGAGTTACAAGCTGCTCACCAATCCATCCATTCCTTTACACAGGACTAATGTGAAACTCGCCAACACCCGCTAGAGTGAAAACTCATCCATGCCAATAAACTTTCCACAGGCAGGCTTCAATAATCTGCCTGCAAGATTGCACTTGAGGTTCCCTAAAAAGGGTACTAGGATATAATATCAACAATGAGCTGATTTGTCTCTTCAAATTCTATTCCACTGCTGATGAGTATGGGGAGCAGCGAGGGAGATCCTGACTCACTCAGGGGAACAGGCACTTCAGGAGCAGAGGGGAAGGAGGGGAAGGAGAAGCAAGTGCTGAGGTCCTTCTGGAAGCAGGAGCTCCTCACTCTGAATTTGTACCATTAACTCCACTAATCCACTGCATGTCCATGACATAACCACCCGGCCCATGCTGTTGTGGACCACAAGGCCAAAATATGTATGCCACTGGTAGCTGTGCTCCAAGGGACGGCTCTGGAGTTTTGACTTTATGAGTCAGGGCTTACCCTGAATGGGGGTAAAGACCCACTGACTTCGAACATGGGGTAACTTCCATAAAATACGATGAGATAACCTATACACACCTCAAAGCTTCAGTTAGGAGTGGCTTACCTTAGTCTCTAGAAGTGTACTGTGTACCCAGGACAATTATTCCAGCCACGTAAACAAGATTTCTTCAGTCAATACCTACTGAATTCTAAGCACCTTGAATTCAGCTGACACACATAGTGAAAATTGCCTTCAGCAGTAGTTTCAGAAAGCCAGTAGTTAAAGATAGGTATATGTATACACATTTATATATGTTTCTGATTACATTTAAGGTCTGTATACAAAGACCAGATTCACATTTTCCCCTCTGCATAGAATATACCATATCTGGGTGTGATTCATACCTACCAAAAGCTCTCCAATGCCTTTGACAGTTTAAAGGGGTATTTCAGCTGCACAAAATGTAAGGAATATCTTTGGCATAAGTGATTCCCTTAAATTATGTTGTGTTTTCTTCCTGCATATGGGTTGTACCAAAAGCATGCTGAATGCTGGTGGTTATCAGCTGATAAACAGACTGTAAAGATCTGCTGTGATATTTTGATATTTTTCTAATGTATGCCAAGCGGTTGGATACCACAAATACATGATGTACAGAACAGAAATTTAAAGCCATGGTTGCTTTCCAGACTCTGTTTCTGCAATAAATCTGGGGCTTCCAGGGGTCTGATTACATATTTTAAATGAGGCATACACTTAAATGCCTTGCCAAGTCAAAACCTTTTTCTGTAAGCTCTCTTGCTAGCTATTTTTATCCATTTTCTAACATAATGCAAAACAGATCTCCCACTTGGGTGCTCTGATATACAGTGAATAATTAGAGCTGAATGAAAAACAGAAACATTTTTCAGGAAAAATATCCCCCTCCGCCCCATCTCAAAATATTCCAACAAGCAACTACAGTAATAAAATTAGCATTTATAATAACAGCAATGTAAGGCAATATATTGAAATGTAAAGCAACTAATAGTAACAATGCAGAAACTATTTTTAATTACCTCTACCTTAAGTAAAAGATTGGCTCTGTGAACACTGCTATTAATATCCACAAGATAATTCATTAGATAAAATATATTTACTGAGGGGGAGAAGTGGCATCAGAATCTGGCCCCAGTGGTTGGCATTCTAATTCAATTTGCTGACTGCCTGTAGTGGTAGCATTTTAAATGCAGGTTTAGCGTAAATAAGCCAGCAAGTGAATGCTTTGTAATAACAGAAGATTGCTTGCTGCTGTCAACCTTTTTTTTTTTCCATTATGATGTATGCATTCACAGAAAGTTTGGGAAAAAAAGAGAGTAAATCAGTAACATTCTGTTGCATAAGTTGTTACTCCACTCATTATTTTAGTAACTCATAGTGAATATATTTTATGGGTATATCAGTGTACAGTTGTTAGCTCTGATATACTATTACCATAAATAAAATATAAAATTGTATGAAAATACACGTAATAAAACTTCGGGGGTTTTTAATCCACTGCTTTTTCTGGCTTGGTTCAAATCCTTCCATGCAGCATTTAATTACTGTGTGCTCCAATGATTAAGAAGCAATAGGAGACAGACGCTGTTTTATAAAACAGTAATATTGTATACTGATAAGCAAAGAAGCATATCTGGCAAGCAGCATAACATAAACTACTTCTGCTTACCAAAGATTCTGAGGCTAGAATTGTGGTTATTTCCAACAACCCTTTTTAATTTTATTTCCTTTTTCTTCCTCTCTCTCCCTTCTTTTTTTTTCTCTCCATTTTTAATCTCTTTCTCATACACCCCCTCTCTTTTTCACCTTTTCTCCTCCCTTGTCTTTCTGTGAAAGTTGATTGTCCATGGAGAAGAATTCACGAAGGACATTTAACTTTCTATAGCACAATTGTAAATAATGCTTGTACAACTTGTCCTTGTAGTACATTTGGAAGATTTTTCAAAGGAGGAGGTTGTTTTGTACAGCTATGGTGGTGAACCTACTTCTTAAGTTTCTTATTAGAAAAATAATTCTGCTTCTAAGTGGATGATCTATCAGAATGGAAAATATGTAGCTTATCATAGCAATGAAGAAAGTGGATTTTGGCTGAGAAAATAAACAGCACACCTGTTATTACCTTCATACTATGAGTGCAAGTTAAAATAGACGTCTGATAGTGAATATATATTGAAATTATTGAAAATAGCTGTGCATAGCTGACTGAATCTCAAAGGTAGTTAGAACAAAAAGCTCAAAGCTAAGAAAGTTACAGCAAGGAAAAAATGTAAGAAAAGAAAATAAAGTGAGTTTAGTAGGTGAGAAAACAAAGGATGATGGGCAAGAAACTGGTTGAAAAGTGATGGCACCTTATTAGGCATGTCGAAATTTTAGAGGACAAGGGTTGTTTGCCAATGTTACCATTAAGGAAGGTTGTCAGAGTTCATTTTTTTCCTTGTTCTTTTATCCTGTTGTGTCACAAGGTTCAGGTGCAAAATTATGTCAAAGAAGATATTGAATGATTGGTTCCAAAACAGCTGAGTAACTGAGTAGTGCGGCCAGTGTTTCCTCCATTCTTCCTCTCCTGTTTTCCCATCCTGTATTTTAATCCATTAACTGGCCTTTTTATTCTTTTTCATTTGATTTAGATTGCTGTTTCTTTAACTGTATTTCTTATCTGCCTTCTTTTATAATGCTTTTTCTACAGCTTTGTTCTCTCTTCTGCTTTCACCTACAATCTGTACCTCCTCCCTTGTCATACTTTCTAGCACTATTCTCATAAACAGTGGGCCCTGCATTAATAGGAGTTCCCAGTGCCTCCATTGCTCACCTGTAGCTTACCTTTCCTTTCTCTAAGCATCCCAGTTTCTCCTGCTACACTTTTCATGAAGCAATTTAGTCAAATGAAAAAACTGGGGACTATTGGCAGCTTTCAACAAATAATATTTGGGTGATTTATTGAATGAAAAAATATTGTCGGTTTCATATTTTTCACAGATGAAGAAAGCTAGTATAGAGGAGTACATCCATTTGTGGTTTTATGAACTCACAAACCTCCAGAGAACATTGCTAATCCACACAATGTCCTTGAATGATAGATTTTTGTATTTAAATCTCTTATTTAGAGGAAAGATGTATAAAATGAAAAGTAAATGTTGAACATCTTGTTACCTAGGTTCCTGTGGACAATCCAACACACTCTTCACTCCAGAAAATACAAAGGGAATAACTTCTGCCCGTGAAATGAGAGCTGCAGCTACCACTGCTTTCAGTATCTCCATGAACCTGACAGCCCAATAAGTTGCTGCAAAATCCCTACCTTACAAACTTCCTTGAGATGGATTGAATCTGGCAGATTGGCATGTTAGTTCGTTGTGCTTTTGGCATATGAGTATCTATTCTGTGAAAATTTTTAATTTCCTAAATAAGTCTAGTTTTCTCCTTTTGGGGAACTACATCCTTCCGATTTCTTTGTGCCTGAGTCTGTGGGATTTTTTTGAGGACAGATATCTCAAACATGCAGATAAGGACTGGGGCCAGCACAGAGGCAGAGAAATCCACCACAGACCACCCAGCCCTTCTACTAAACTTCTGCTGAGCAAAAGTCACCATGCAGCATCACTAGGAATGCTGCCAGCAAGAGGAAACAATCAAATAACCCTGTCAGCAAAGGCATAAACCCTGTTTACTACATCTGGGGTGGGGTTAGGATTATCAAGGCTAAAAAGGTAAAAGCGGTTACTGTCTTATAGTAAGTCATGTCAGTGAACACAAGTTATGTAAACCATTCTGCTTGTCATCCTTCTGCTCTGTACTACTTGGATAACACTACAAACGAATATCAGATAGAAAAGCAATGTGTCGTAGAATGTACATGTGGCAGTCTGACCACCTAAATCCAACACCTTTGAGTAGAGAGTGGCAGGAGAGAAGTGTTGAGAGAAAGTAGTTGATAGGCAGCAGGGAGGGGCTAGGGAGCGAGGAAAGCTGGAAATATTCCTTCAGTGGAGGAGAGGTTATCTATGTGGGTGTTACATATTTTATGTTTATATTATCACAACCAGACAGACTGTCTTGTATCTGGCAGGCAATGAAAACAAATAAATTAAATCCTTTTTTGAATGTATCACTTCTATTTGGTAAGTTTTTTTACTACCTTCCTCCCCTCCAATTCTTCCCAAAGATTTATTGTCCTCAGTACAGAATTTACAAAGTTTCACTATCCATGTCTCAGAATCATGCTGTGCTACCTGCTGACCTTGCTTACAGTTCAGAGACTTGTCAAAAGGAGATTTTATCGTAGAGAACAAGACTCGATTCTTCTGCCTGAAAGCAATTTGGGGAGGGGTGAGGGTTTTGATCATATTGCAAGGTGGAATGTTTCTGGAGTGTGTTGCAAAGTGTGTCTATCATCAAACCTGCACAAAATCCTCCTCTTCCTGCTCAGCATTTGAACAAATCTGTCAGCTGCCCACAGTATTTTAGAAGCATGGATAATAAATTTTGGATGTTTCACATTATTTAGCTCCACAGATGTAAACAATCATTTTGACACATTGATGGGCTTTTTTACACTCTATAGGAAATTGGCACTAGCATTGGCTTCTTTGCATAACATCCATTTTGCATCTTTATACAAGTGAAGATCTTAGCAATCTTCAGCTGTTTTCATCCTACAGCTCAAATGACTAACAGTCAGGTATACAAGAGTGTAGACACAGGTGTATACGCACACATATGTATCCATCCGTGTGATACATTCATTACACAAGTTGTGAAATATTGCACTATGAATGTGCATATGATCTGTATCTTGTTATCTTGCCCATTTTATCCCAGGACTTACTCAAACAATCTGGGCAATTTTAAAAACCACTCATTTTATAAATGAATATGAGTAGAATTTCTCCCTTTCATTACATTACCAATGCTGAAGGTATCTCAGTGATCTAGATTCCTTCCATATTTAAAGATAAGTCACTTATATAAAGGTGTTTCATATTAATTAATTCTTAAGATTCCCTCCTTGGCAAAATCCCGGTCCACTCATTATCCTGAAATATTCACACAAATTTTAATGTACTTGTCATTTTATCCATGGTGCCAAAGGCATCTAATTTTAGAAGTGAAGGAATAAATGAAATCATTCCAATCTCAGTTAAAAAACCCACAAACCCACCAAATAAAAACTTGTCTGACCCTGAGAGATAGCACGGGCAGCATGGGAAGCAGTATGGAATGTGATAAAAACTTCAGACAACCTCACATTGTCCTCATCTATCTAGCTCTTGGTTTGGTCCCTCTGATCAACATCACGTCGCAAAAAAAAACTTTAAACTGTAGCACACCATCAACCATTTTGTGTTTTATAATTTGCTATATTAGGATTACTTCCAGGAGATTTACCAAATAGGATATCTTATATACAAAAGGTGACCAAGGTAGGCAGGTAAGTCACAGGGAGAAAACACAGATACCTAATAGCCCTCAAAGCCAGTTATGCAAAAATGTGGTAAGAAACAAAACCTGGATGTTAAAACAAAAAGAGTAGGTTAACAGACTCAAAGCAGCACAGGAAAGGGTAGTCAAGTTTAAGTCAAGGAGCACAATCAAAAAGTATCTAGATGAAATTTTATACCTTGTATTATATGAGTTAAGACCAAAGTTCTGCTAGTTCCTTCTGACTTTATGAATAAGTGAAGACATACTTAACTTCAAAACTTTTAAGTAAAAATAATATTTTGCACTTGTATATACTTCCAAGGCTATGAATAAGCTTTAAAAACTGCAGTGAAACTACACTTTATCCTTTGAGATGTTCGATGGGAATGTTTTACAGATAAGAAAAATGAAGTTCACTGAATGAATTGATGTGGTCAAGATCACGTGACAGACACTGACAAAAATATGGCACAAAAACCAAACCCTTTGTTTTAATCACTAGCAAAAATCAAAAGTTTATAGGAAACAAGAAAAAACAACGCAAACCATGTGATAACTTTTGGGAGTACCAAGGTTGAATTGTAGAAGATATATTATTTACCTGCCCAAAATAGATAACTTTTTTAACTACTATGTTGTTATTGCTATTTGTTTTAGAATATATATATACACACTAGTAGTTTTATGGTGATATAATATACTACAATATAAGAGGCCCGCTCGTCTGGGCAATTTGAAACAGAATGGTCAAATAATAGTGATTAAGTAGTCACTCCATTCCACTGCAAAAGAAAAATTCCTAAAAGCATTTTTCCCCAGTTTCTCCTGACCTTTGTCTAAGTATTAGGGCTGTAAGCAGCATGTCTATTAGAGGGCTGGTGCAAATTTTCATCACAGCTTGTTGACTAGGAACACTTGAAACACACTTACCCTGAAGCAATAATGCATCGTGATTTCCTTATGTCCTGTTTTCATCTTAATACTGGCCATTCAAAATTTCAAGTGCCTCTGCATGTCCCTCCTGTATGAAAGTAGGAACATGTATGTAGTTTTAAATTAGTCATGCTTTTAACATGCTTAGACATCTGCACATCTTCTATGTAAGAACTAAGAAACAAACGTAAATGGTATACAGGCAATGAAATGGTTTATAGTGATTTTAAATAAAAAGTACACTAAATAACTCCAGCCAAAGACTTTTAGTGCTATTATAATAATAAAATTACAGTCTGGGCTACAGTTAACTCAACACTGACAATACTTCTGCACACTCTCTCTGTCCTCCTTCTCCCTAGCCACAAATAGATGGTATAAAAGAGGCTGAATGGAGTAAGGAAAAGTACACAGTGACCTGAATATTTTTTTTTTAACAAATAAATATATGTTCCATAATTCATTGCTATTTATTAAAGTTCCAGTTCTGCCACACTTAAGCAGACTGAGAAATATTTGCCCAGAGTGTTTTCCTATATCTTTCAGTGGTGCTACTTAATGTACAAGATACAACACAGTGGCAGAATCAAGGGTACATTATTTTCAGTATAAGATCTGTAGAATTTCATATTCAGTGTCTAATCAGTACTCCAACTCAACCGTCAGTAGCATTCTGCCTAATAGAGACAGCAGTAAGCAATTTTTTGTGTAGCAATGTTGACTAGAGAAAGATACATTTTAAAAGGACAAACTAAATCAGGGAATAATGAGAGAAGTAATTTTTTTCTTGCTTTAGCATGCTGACCATCTGATCAACATGCACTCCTGCCTTGTACAAATAGGGAAGCGTCATTCAGTTTGTGAGGCATTGGTGCCATGCAATAAAAATAAGTCAACAGTAGGACACCACATTAAGTCAATAACTTCTTGCATCAAGCAAGTTATGGTTTTCTTAACTCCCTCTGTGGAATGATGGTTGGAGGTGACTTATTGATAATATGTCCCCCTCTTAAGGGAAGGTAAACCTCCAGGGTGGAATGCGGTGGACATGCAAGAAATCTGTTCCATAGTAATTCCCTAAGCAACATAACCTGCAACCATAGATGTTAGCAACACCAGGGGAGCCTGGTGTGCTGACTCTGAGAAGAAACACGGAGGCTGGAGGGGAGTGGAGACACCACGGCCAGGCTCTGTGATATCACCGGAGGGATGGGGAACTGGAACTACTGGACCAAGAACAGAAGGTCCCTGCATTGAATTCACTGAAGCAAGGAGGCGAAATAATGGGGGTTCTGTCGAGCTAATGCCCTACTTCTGATTTATACCACATGTGCCCAGTTCTGGGATACTGACACACAACATCATGTCCTCTGGGTGAACTTTGCTCATTATAATCTCATTATAATACCAAAACACACCTCCATCCCAAAAGCTACCCGCCTCCAAGGTGCGACCACCCCTCACTGAGCACGCGCTCTGAATTTTTTTCTAGCATGTACCTTTAAAAGTAAAGTAAGAGAACTTTATACCAAACAAAGTAAAGGTAGGTATGACTAGAGTCACTCAAGCTCCACCTAAAAATAAGAAAATAGTAGAAAAGGGCTTAAGAGAGGAGGAATGTTAGGGAAGATACTATCATAGACAAGCTGGGAAGACATCGCTGACTTCTGGGATCAGTTGATGGGCTGAACCTCTCTTCCCTCCTATAGGGACACCTATTGGGTGAGATTTGAACCCTCAGTTATACCGAGTGCTTCCCCCCGGAAACTTAGAAGTCTCTGTAGAGTTTTTCCATAATTTAGTGTGCTTGTAGTCGACTGTATTACTATTTGCACGTGCTTTGCAGACAGTGTATTTATCACCAGCAATCCAAAAGAACATGTATTGTTGCTTTAATAAACTGTGCTGTTCATTAATCTAGTCATGATAGTTCATTAACGCAACCAAACTCCATAAGTCTGGTAATTTTCGTGCATTGAACATGGCTAAGCCGAGAGTGCAGTTCGCTATCAAGTGCATCCATAATTGTGATAGTTCAGCATATTGAATGCAACTGGACTTAGAGCGTTGAATTGGACATCACTCAGAAATTAAACCTAGCCACCCCCAGACGCTCTGACATCTGAGGATAAGCTGGAATGCAAGGTGGTTTATTTTCTGCCAAACTTCTTTACCCTTTAGCACAACACCCTCATAAGTAATTTTAAGTTGTTCATCCTGTTTTGCTGAACAATGCTGTAAAATAATTCCATAAGCAATCACTAATAAGATTACAGCTCTGAAGGGTGCAAAGGTTACAAAAGATAGGCAAAGGAAAGTCAACATTTACTTTATAAAAACTAGGTAGAGTTATTTGTATTACAAAAATGTAATAAAATAGTGTTTCAAAGGATGAAGCTAAGTCATATCAGTTAAGAGTAAAAAAAAATCCAGAACATTTTCTCTTGTAGGTTTTTGGTTTTAGGAGATGTAGGAATTTATTGTTAATGTCTTCTTTCCATGAGAAGGAATTAATGTTATCTATATGCCTTTTTTCTGTTTTCCTTTTTGACAATATGTTACCTCCCTGAAGGTTTACATGATTTTTTTCATTTTACTGTGGCTGGCAGCCACTGTATGCCTGAAAAAATAATGCCAAGATGCTAATTACCATAAGCAGTATTTAAATAAGCTGATGTGATCTGTTATATTTCAATTCCTTCTTTCTGAAACACTAGCTGAGCATCAGACTGCTCCGTTCTTTAAGTGCCATATTTATCTCCTTAATTATTTCACTGGGACTGTCACGCCTTGTATTCATATTTTGCTTGGGTACAACATGTATGAATACAGTTATTTGTCTTGCAACCATAATTGTGTCTTTTTTAATGATTTATGGAACTTGTCCAATCCAGTTTGCTCGTGATTCTGTCTTTGCATCACAAAGTTCAGTACAATTTCTTTTTTTGTATGTGTGTATTGAGATGGAAAGGAAGAAATGAGAGGAAAGTAAAAGGGGAATAAAAAGAGGTATGGTGAGAATTTAAAGTTATTTTCAATCATGACTACTTCCTGCTAAAATTTCATTCCCCAGAGAGATATGAACAAGACAAGTGTTTTGATTAACATCAAGAATATTTCAAGCAGCATTATTTACAAAAGTATGCAGGGATGACATTGCATAGTAATGAAGTGTCATAAAATCATCAGTGTTGATATGGAAAAAGTATTAATACCCTTCTTTCTTTAAAATAATAATGCCTATGTTATTTTTCATTGATCTATTATCATGCCCTGAGAGAGAACAAAATAACTTTTCCACAAGAAGCTTTAGACAAAGCTGCAAATGAGAGAGAAAATTTTCAAGACACAAACTTAAAGCTGGTCTCAGATTTGGGCACTAAAATCAATAAACTAATTTTAAAATACAATCTTTTTGGAAACTTTTGATTCTCACTATTTGAAAATGCAGATATGAATTTCATAGTGGAATTAAAAAGACATAAAAAGGGTGATGACACCACTTAATTTTCATTATTTTCCTCAGGAAACTGAACACAAAAATAATTTGAGTAGCTCTGAATATACAACCTTCAACATTCAGGTATAGATGTGAAAACCTAGCTTTTCAGCTTCTCTCTTGCCCAGAACTAACTGGGATTAGCTGCAGTTAGACAGCATATCCCACATGGCATGCACATGCTGCAGGGTCATGTATGCTTATCCTTATGGCAGGACCTCTATCAGCAGGCCCTTCTCTCCCACCACCCCTCCTGTTTGCAAATCCTTATCTAGTAATCAGAGAATTAACTGGTTGAACAGCTTGTTCTCTCCAAAAATGGCATAGTCAGCAGACCAGTGTCTTGCAGAGCTACTTGTACTGGCACACTGCAGTTCACTAATATACACGAGCAACTTGATTTCCCTCTAACCTCTTCCAAAATCTGTATTGGGGTTTTTTCCCAATTTTCAGTACTTTCAAAACTCAAAGAAAATTGCTTAAAAAAAAGGAATAAAAATTATTCTAGGGCTGGAGAAAGTGTTCCACAGAGACAATTAAAGAACCCAGTCTGTTTAGCTTAACAAAAAGGAAATTATACCCAATTAAGACTAACTGACTTCAGCTCAGGGGTAGTTGAGTGAGGTGTAACATCTGACTGGTTTTGTATCAACAGGTTAAGAGATCCCACAGTTGTTGTTGATCTCAAGAACTCCAGATCATTTAATGCCAGATTATTTTATTCTTCCACTTGCCATAATGGGAGTATTATTTTAAACATTTCCTAACACGAACATACAAATACAGCTGAAACTTGTCATCTACATGTCAGTTACATTTCACTCATTCTTTGTGAATCTCATACCGTTACAGGTCAGATCACTTTCCCCTGTTGCAGCATGCATATACCATGTACTCACAAAGTTTCCTTCTCTGATCCTCCACCCCACCATGCACTTTATAATCAGTTCTGGGAATTGCCAGCATAGTTGTTTTTCTGCTAGGTGTAATCCCAGAGTAGAACTGATGGGGTGAAGCTGCACAGTGGCAGAAATCCTGGCTATTTCTGTCATGACTACTGTAGTGTTGGGACTTCCATCATGTAAGACGTAACATTAAATAAATATGTTTCTGACAGAGAGAAGCCGGACAGAATTCATCCCTTAATGTTATAGCAGCAGTTCCTACTTTAATGATTGTCTAGTACTACAGTATTGCTTGTAAAAATATCATCAGTAAGAGATAATTTAATCATGTAAGAGATTGAAGTGCTGAGGGAAGACCGAGAACAAAATGTAGCATCCTCCTGTAGGCATTATGTTTGTGCTAAGGATGGAAACCAATAGTAAACCTCTGGAAGAAAGCGAGTCTCTTTATGCCAGTTATTCCCAAGCTTGACATTAAACAAGTGTCATTACAGCCAGTGATGTGTTCCTTTCTCAAATGAATAGTCCATATAAGTCTATATTCTTCTTATATATAAGTCTACATGCTTTTTGAATAACATGGAGATGCAACTTTCAGACACACTCAAGTTAAAGCTCTTCAGAATATCCCCTCGTCAGGCTGAGCTCACTGAATGATTTAATGTGGACACATTTTAACATGCAGAATTAATGAACAAAGGGAAGAAATCAAGGTTCTTATTCAGCTAAATTTCTTTCCAACCATATTTAAATGATAATGGTCCTCAGAACTTGAAAACTTAAGGTCTAAAACATAGCTATTATGTCGCCATTATGGCAACACTACTAGTTAGAATAGGTTAGCTAAGGAGTTTATAGTTTCCAACCCTGAGGGATTTAAAGATCAGACTAGCCAGACATCTTTCTGGAATGGTCCAGGTATAGCTGAATATTTTGCTCTTCATTAGTTATATAGAGAACCTAGTGAGACTAGCTTTGAAACCTGTTAGGTGCTAAGAGTAAGTGCTCTGATATCCCCATCACTGCGACATTTAGCTTCTTTTTTGTTTTCTTTCACTTTTTCTTTTCTCTGAACTTACTTTTTTAAAAAAATGTTTTCATTTGGAAAACAATGTATAGTTCAAAAAAATCACTTGCTCATTAAAAATGACCCACAAAATAGGTCTAATCAGCTAGCTTGACTGACATGATAATCAAGGTCTGCACAAGGGAAGTAGATGAGCCAAAAGACTTAATGTTCTATCAGAAATCATTGAGACCGTGGGGAAGAGAAACCAGCTCTTAAGGTATCTGTGCTTGAGCTGTTTGAGGCATCCAGAACTGTAGGATCGCTGCAATAAGCAGCAGACCAAACTGGATGGAAGAAACCAGTTGGAGTTAGCTGCGCAATGGGCCCCGGAGGCCCACATATCAAAATGCCCTGATATGGCTTTCTGGCCACCCATTTTCAAACATTTCTATTTTTTATGGCATGTACTTGGAAGAGACCTGGAAGGGCTGAACACTTTGAGGGACCCTGCTTCAAAGTATAACCTTACTACAGTGTAAACATCTTTTGAAGCAAATCCCACTGAACAGACAACATATACCTGGAGAGAATATTCTTGGAAAATTGGAATTGTAAGTAATTTTTTTTCAGTTTGCTACTGTAGGCTTCCTAAAGCAGATATTTCCCTGATAGGTCTTTCTACTTCCCATTGTTTAAATAAAATATGTTTGTCTTTTTTATTTTAGAAATAATCCAATTATGGAAACTGTTGGAGTATGGAAATGCAAATAAAACAGTGGCTAGAAATTTAATTTTCCCCCTCAAGAGCTTAGGAAATTCTTTTGTGGGAAAGGCATGATTCAAATTAGCTCAGTAGTAATATTTTTTAAATTACAGGCTGCATTTTGAAGATGCTACTGTTCAGCTTCTAAGCATAAACTCATGCAAATGCCAAAATCACATACAGTAACTACTTAATTTTCATTCACAATTGTCTTGAATATATAAAAAATGGAAAGCAGAATATTGCACTTTGTCTTTTCATGGTAAATTAATTATGTACTGTAACTATGTTTTAAAGTGTGCCCTGTTTTAATAAACACATAGTCTCATTGAGTTTGCTATGATCTTGTCATTGTAGTAGGGCAGAAGTATTCTTAACTCCTACATCCTGAAGACTGATGTGAAAAGCAAATGATATATACCCAGTCTGGTAACTTGATAACATTTGATTTTGCAGCTACAGCCCTTCAGTCTTTAAATTATGACATATATGCTTCATTTGAAAAATGAATGCAATATATAACTTTTGTATCTAATTAAATGAGAGAGAAAGATGATATCTCTGATAGCAAAAGAACAGGTTATCTTGTTTACATACCAATCGATGTAGTAACTATTGCTGCAACAAATACGAAAAGTTAGATTTCTCTTATACATAAATGTTGATGCGCTTACAATGATTTCATTATATTGGGGTACTAAATTAGACCCAAAATGACCATCCAACCTTTGGACTGGTTTGTGCATGCCACAAAAATTTGGCTCAAAATATCATAACTATACAGATTTTTCAATAAGCAATTTTACATGGCTTCTTTTAGCTTCACTCAAAACCTACATTTTCAATACAGAAAAAAAAGAATTCTTAAAAATAAACAAACAAGTAACCATTTTGAACCTCAGAAAATCATTAGGCTGAAGAAGATTTTCTTTTATATAGAAATTCACTCACTCCAGCTCTTTAACTTACCTATGTTATCACAGAGTAAGTTAGAATGGGAAAGAGATTTTATTAGGCTCTTCGTGTATTGTTAAATGTAATTGGTGTGAGTGCATTCATCTTCAGAATTCATGTTTTCTTGCATTTTCAGAAGTCATCTTTAATTATTTATTCTGCTTATGTACTGATTTGTGACTATTTCTGAGAGGAAGAGTTCATGGAAGAAAAATACTCAAAGGCAAGATCAATCTCACAGCTGATGAAGAATATTGCACAACATACAGCTGGTATTTTGCATTCTTTAGAAGACAGACTGAAATTCTGCTGGAATTAATTTTTTATAGTTGGTGTACTGATAGCCACAACTGGAAAAGGATCCAAAAATTTTGTTTCTTTAACTTAAGCCTCTAAATATGCACAAAGTACCAAGAACCACAAAGTTAGGATTTAAAGCCTCACCAAAATTTTCATAAAGGCATGCAAATGTTAAGATTTGAATTATCACATTATTGAGTTAGATTTCATTTACTCAGGCTCCAGTTCTCACTGTTTCCCAGATTTTCCAAACCTGTCTCATGTAGTCCACTGGACTTAGAAACTTCAACAATCAAATTCTGCCTGCCAGTGAGCCTAGTATCATTTAGAGCATGTAACAGATTGAGTAATGAAGGTCAAATCCTCAAAGATGTTAATTCCCAGTAATGGCAATTAAGGCACAAAGCACCTTTAGGAGTCTGCACCTCAGTTCCTCAAAGCATTCAGCCTCTCTAACTGGCCAAGTTTTCCCCCATTTACTGTCTTTTTCTGCTGTGTCAGCATTACAGCAGTCTTAAAGGCCAACAACTTAACTGAAATGGAGAGCAGCTGACCATTCCTAAAAATGCTATTTTATCTCCTGGAAGAGATGAAATAAGCTGACAGGCTGGTCATTTGCTTTTCAATAGCAATTGGAATAAACATGCAGAAATTTGTGTGTGTTTGTTGGGAGGGCTGTTATCTAATTCTTTCACTGTTGGAGCTTTTGTCTTCCTGGATTTCCTTTTTTATTAAAATTCTAGGAAAAAAACCCCACACAGCTGTGCCATTCATTCACTCTTGTTATCTTGTTATCTCTTGCTTGTTTGTCAAAATGCAGAGACCACTTGTGCCATGGCAGCAGTGAGCAGAACCTGTAGAAGCTAAGCAGGTTGGGGTCCATGACAGCACCAGCAATGAAACGGTCATTCTGTTAGGGAGAAGCTGGCTGCTGGTCTCAGCTGGAAACTGATGCTGTTTCACTATCAATGTCAAGAATAGGACAGTGTCCTAGCAGCAAGTGATGGTCAAATGACATTAGAAGAGGAAGAAAAGAGACTCAGACCTGTAAGATTCACAGCCTCCATTCCTAAGAGAAAGGAAAGTAAGCAGCAGAGCTTGGTGATTTTCTCCTAAAGGCCTCATCTGTCTGCTGCAGCTGACATCCTAGAGTGCTGCTTCCAGAGAACTCAGCTCTTACAAATTACTATAAAGTGGATGCATTTCATCTCTCACAGTGATCGCAACCCCATTGTGCCCTTCTATTTGTGTCATGCATTCACTCTCGGGAACAATCTCAAACTGATCAAAAGTGAGTATCAGTCTGGGAGGGCAGGAGACTTGTATGGTATACATGTTCATTTTCCTAGTTGAAGATTAAAAAGGATTAGGAATCTAGGTATTCTGGAGAAATATGCATATTCCAGGACACCAGGACAGCTTTGGCTCCCTTGACCATTGAGATGATATTCCACATACTTTTGTACACGGAAAGAATACCCCTGACCATGGAAAACAGTCTATTTTCTATAGGGGATGTACTTATCTAGTAAGAAAGGTTTTAAATAGAGATCAAGGGGAGGACATAGTGTGAGTGACAAAAGTCCATAGTTAAACACAAAAAGAGAAATTTGAATAAGGTTATCAAGATTGCTTGAGTGGCAGGGGGTTAGGATTATTCAGAATAAGATCCAAAGAAATAAAAAAAAAGGAAATAAAAGGTCAAGACTGCTTACTTATGTATGCTAATACACAGTATTCAGGGAAAAAACAAGGGATTTGACAAGATAATTAATATGACTGAAAGACTAATACTAAAAGAATACAATTTGTTCAGAAAGACAACGAATGACCACAGAACTGTGTCTATTGCAATCCTGAGAGACAGAAAGGGTTATATAAAAATTAGGTAGACTTCAGTGCAGAGAGAGAACTTGTAGACACTATCTAATGAGAACAAGGATTAAGGGATAAAGCAAAGCCTGAAGGAAAAATACTAGGGTCATAAATTAACCCTGGGCAGAGAGGTAAGAAGTGTTATAGGAGATTAACTTGGTTAAAGAATAAAATCCTCATTGACTCCACCCACAAGAAGGAATTATAAATACTGTGGATGCTAGATAATGTAAGAAAGGTGAAAATAAGAAAGCAGCAGGAACATGTAACCACATGAAAAAAACAACAACAAAAAAACAGGGCATGGAATGAGATGCAACTATGAAGCAACTACTTTGGAAGAAAGAACTCATTCTATTATTGACTTACTATAATAATTTCATACTTTGAAATAGTTCTTTCATTTGCTCTGTTAATTGTAAAAAGGAAGATCAAGGACTACTCTATTCAATAGAGAGGAAAATATTTTGTAGGTGAATTTGAGCATGAAAGTGTTTCGTGCCTTTTTTTCCTAGCAATCTTCACTAAACAAACCAGTTGTGATCAGTTGACTAATAGAATTAAGATGGTGTCTTCCCAAAATATTCTGAAGGTGATGATCAAATAAAATGTTTGCGGCTACCTGAAAATAAGGTAGAATGACATGCAGATGGCAGCCAACGGGATTTTTTTTTTCCCCTAAGAATAAATGTCAATCTAATCTAATTTCCTTCCAGACAGCATGGCAGGCTGGGCGGGGAGAAGTCACTAAGGTAATTTATCTTGGCTTTAATAATACTTTTTATATTCTTACATGATCTTCCCATAAATTATACAGGAAACACAGTCTTGATGAAATTCTGATAAGGAGGATGCAAAACCTGTTGACTAAGTAGTATGGAAGAATATGTTAAGTGGAGTTATGCAAGTAGTCCCATTGCTTATCTCCTCTTCAATAGTTTTATTAACACCTGAATATTGCAATGGAAAATGTGCTCATTAAATTTGTAAATGACATGAAGATATAATCTGTAAGAAAAATATGGGTAAATACAAAGTACAAGATCTGAGCAGGAAAAATAAGCTGTTACAAATGTAGGATGGAGGACAATTAACTAGATGACTCCTGCCCAAAAATGGGTCTGAAGAAGTTATAAACTGAAGGAGTTTCACACTGTTGTTTAAAAGGCAAACTTCTTATCAGGAAATATAAATCAGAGCACATCATGAAGTAATCCTGCTTTACTTATCACTGATAATGCTTCAGCTGCAGTAGGGCACTGTGTTTCAGAAAAGGGATGGGCGCTAATGGGAAATAATCCAGAGATCACAGTAGGTCACAAAGTAATGAGTTTAAATGCAGCAAAGAAGATTCAAATTGGATATTGTGAGGTATGTGGTAGCAAAGATCTCTTACCATTATCATACACAGAGATTGCCTAGGAAGGCTGTGGTCAGGGAAGGTCTTTAAGAAGAGATTAGAAAAGCATTTGTCAGATGAGGTCCTTTCAGCACTGTGCTTCTGTGATTCTCTGTTTTTCTGCAATTTTCTCTAATGACCTGAATTTCTTGCTCTACCTAAGTTTGACTCTGAAAGTTGGGTGGGTTGGCTTCAGGGGTGGTTTACTGGGAAGATTTGCATAAGAGTAAATAACTCTGACATCTGCAGTTTTCCATAGGTACAATGCTAGAATTGGTTGTTGCAAAGGGATATGCAAGAGCTGAAGCTGTTTCTTCAGGCAGAACTATCCATGGGATGTTTCTTTCATATTTAATTTCTTGTATTGAACATACAACTGTGTTCTAAAATATTTACCTTACATAAACTCATCTCTAAGACATTTTCATCTATAGGCTGCAAGCAGAAAAGCAGAGAACATGATTGAAACCCCAGCCCTATTCATTTTAACCCAGAATGGAAAGCTTGAAATCGTGTGCCCCAAGGGACTATTAACAAAGATAGTATTCAAATTAGATTAAAGCTTGTAGACATGTTGTGAATAATGTGTGCCCATTTCCCACAAGATTAAGCTTTTCTTTTGTTCCCAGTAATGTATGACAACATGAATTAATGCAAGTATTTTATTACATATATGGAAAAAATATCAGACATCATTTATCTGCAATGGAAAATAGGCAAGATCATGTTTACTGGATTTGCAAGCACTACTCTAGTTATCATCTCACACACTAAAATATTTTCCCCCAAAGGCTTATAAGTTAATTAGATCTGATTTTTCTCTCCTTTTTTTTTTTTTTTAGCTTTTTTATGAGTGGAACTTACATCTATACTAGAGTAGGATAAATGCAAAATGAATGCGGAAATATTTAAATGCCAAGTACAAACCTATTTCCTACTCAAATTCAGTATGACTGTGCATTTTCATAAAATTTTTATTGTATTGTTGTTCTCTTTTTGCTAATACCAGATCACTCTATTAATTACAGCAACTACATATGCTTGTCCATAGGAATGTATATATTCTTTCCCCAGTGTGTTCTCAGAAATCAACTGTAAAAAAGTATTTTAAGACAATGAGAGTGAGTTGCTTTAGGCAAAGCACCATTCTCTTCCCATTAATCAATTTTCCTCCAGACCGAAAAGGGTTTTTCTGCTTAGACAGATACTTGATCCTTGTAGTATAACAGCACCTAATAGTTAAACTGAATATTCTTGATAAAGTGGTAATTACAGCAGATTATTCAGGCAGAGAAGAATAGGAATCCAGATTTTGAAACCTTGAAAACTGATGAGAAAAGTAACAATTTTTGACAGTGAAAAAGAAAGAAAAAAATCTGAAGAAATAAGGATAGGTCAAAAGGACTGTAGCATTTAGACCAGGAGAATTAAAGCCATAAAGCTCTGCAGCATGAGGGCCTTTAACACTTCTTTCTAGAGTGAAAAGCTATAGTTTTTCAAGCATGACATGAAAGCAAACTGAATATTACATCAAGTTTTAAGCATGAAGGAAATGTATCATATATAACATGAAAACATATCCGCTGCAAATTTGTTGGAGACAATTGGTCCATCTAGCTATAGCTAGTTCAAAATGTTTCAGTGTCAGATAGAGAGAACAAATGGCATAGAGCACGTGCATAGGAAACTCTATTTATACTTCTTGTCTTGCCACTTTGCCTAAATCCGATTTAGATCTGAGATGAAAGTATGAGCTTTCAATTTATGTCCACTAGTAATGTCTTGTACCTTGAAGCTCAGAGGCTTCAGTAATAATTCTTGCTGGCGTGCAGAGAGAAGAACAGCCCAGAGCTGTTACTGCTTGAGGTTCCATAAAGCAAGAAACCCATGGTAGCATTTATTTAGGAAAAAGTATATAACTGAGTGAGCTGGCATGCACCCACCTTCCAGCTGAATTACAATTTTTGGAACAGATCGGTGAAGATTTGGTTTATATTTCAACTTGGGAGGTAATAAAACAATGACTGAGCCATGGGAGGAGCAAGAAAAGGGTGTGGAACATGCATTTAGGTTGTCCTGGCACAAATTTCAGTCCCACATTATGTGGCAAGTGAGCTGGCAGGACCAGTGCTCCAGGTCCCCATAGTGAATAGATATGTGATTTTATCAATTCTCTTTGAGGTCTCACAGGATACTGATTTCTTTAGACTGGTGGTACAAGTGCAGGGTTGTTGGGGTTTTTTTGCAATGAAATTATATGGAGATGTATCTTGCTGTGACACCAGTGATGTAACACTGAGAGCTTTTGGGTGAAACTTCACAGAGAAACAGTGATTCCAACAAGGCCTCCCAAGACAATATTAAATTCAAACTATAATTCTTATATCATGAGAAATGGGAATGCTCACAAATGAGACCCTGCAGCACTTCCACTGGAGTTAGTCTGGGCCAAACTGCTGACTCTGCCTACCCAAGACAACAGAAACTGATTGGAAACACAAATACAGGAGCAAGGGGGAAAAAAAAAAGTAATTAGTGGAGAACTAAATTTAAAACAATTCTAAACTGTGAATGAAGAATCTAACTGAATAAATAGATGGCTCTTGTTCCCTAATAAGTAGTCTTTCCCAAAGAAAAATGTTCAAAAATATGTTCCAGGAACCCAGCATATAAGAAGCATTATTTTGCAAGGTTATCCTAAGGGATTTTGGGTTTGTGGGTTTCTGTGTGGGATCTCAATTGCTATTATCTGTCACATTTTCAGAATAAAATCGTAGATAACATTTGCAGTTGGTAGTATCTAAGTGAATAGTAATGTAAATAATACAGGCTGCTGAGAATTTTCTATAGGAATTACTTAATTACGCTTAAACTTGCAGGGGGAGTGAGGAATATAAATTTAGAAAAAAACTCACAACAACCTATCAACAAAATTGAAATAATACTTCTTCTTTGTTCAGGTGACTGTTAAATTATATTTTCTCAGTGTGACACATTGCCTAGTAAAAATACTAGTTCAGGCTTTTCCTTCTCTTCAGTCAGGTCAGGCCTATACTACTCATGATGCAGGTTTCCTACTGAGTGCCATCATAAGAGGCTCATGAATGCCAACGGACCAGGTACCAGCCAACCCCTGCCTGAATTCCAGTGAAGCTATATAGCTCACAATACAAAATTAAGTTCAAGACTGAATGATCTTGTAACAGAGTTCATGTCAATACATTCAAATGAACCATTTTAATGTGCAAATACTGAAAGTTTCCATTCAGAAAAAAAGCTTCAGGATGAAATATTTAACCCTTACTACACTGACATTTTTAGTAATTGAGAACTGTTTTGGGGGGGGAGCTGGCAAAGGATATTTGGGGGCATGGGAAAAGAAGCTGCAATTTGCCTCACAAACTATAGGTTTTGATCATTTCCAATAAAGTGCTATGGCAAAATTCATCAGAATACTCCAGCTAGGCATATTTACAGCCTCTTTGGGAAACATAAACACTGAGATACCATGGAAGTACTCAGCCTACTGATGGACTGTATCCTAACAACTGGTAAAAGCAGATCATTAGGAACTGGCAAAACTTGGTGGAATACTATCAAATTTCTCTATTCACCTGCCATTTAATATAAATTTTTTGGAAAGCAATGCTTGATTTTAAATTATTTGGGATATGCAAGAAGACAGAACATGAAGAACAAGTTAATGAATTAGCTTCAGGCTTTTAGGGCTTTTAAATCACTAAAATCTGTTAACAATTTTTACCATGAGGCTGTCAGAGAGGACAAATATTCAAGGTCATTTACTTTGTCTGTTCCCATTGAACACGTCCACATCCCTACTGATGAGTAACAACATTCTAAAGATAGTAGGAGCAGCTGTGAATTAAATGCATGATTTTTAAACAGAAGTAAAAACTGTTAACAGCCAGTGTATTTGCTAAGCAAAATCTAATTTTTAGAGTTATTTTTTCACTCTTTGTTATAGCATATCTTTAGCTTCACTCTTCTAGACTAATTTCAAAAAGAATATGCCTATCTCATAGCTACGAATATGGGGCCATATAAAAACTGTGACATTTTCTGAAACAGTTCTGGCACAGTTACATTTCTTGAGAAATTTATTAATTCTGTTTGCATTTAATGCAATTTCCATATCATAACAGGTTTCAGCAAATAGGAAATCTAGTTTTGCTATGAGGGCTGCTGGTCATGAATATTCCAGATGAGGAGTATTTGAGACTCAGTAACCAGAATAATCTTCCAGTTAAACAAGAGCACTTCGGAACAATGGAATAGCTGATGCCTAAGGGAAAAATCATCTACTCACTTACGATAGGAATTTGAAGTGGTTAGCTGAAAAACCCCAGCAGAAATGAGAGAACAAAGAACCAGAATGTCGAACACTGGTTCTTGTGGACTCTGGAGCTCATGGGTAGCAAAAAAACTGTTCTCTGAATAAAGGAAATACTATGAATGCTGGACATTGGTAAGTTCATGAGAGCATACTGTAAGAGCCAGAAGATAACTTATGACTAGAAAAATATGACTGTACAGAAGTCATCAGATGCAGGAAAGAGGAACCGCAATGCCTGTATGCTTTGTTGAAAATCTAAAGAATGCTCAAGTTTAACAAAGACTTAGAGGAGGAGAACAGCACAATTCTTTTCAATATCAGATTTGGCCTTGATCTATAAAGGTAGGGAGCTACATGGCAATGCAACAATGCAACACGTTGCAAGAGCCCATGCCATGTAGCTCTTGCTGATGGTTGCTGCAATCTGTACTTGCTTTCTTTTTTAAAATCTGTGTATCTCCTGCACTTCGTCCATGACTAAAACAGGACACAGAAGTTCTTCTGCAATGTGTGTACCCTTACTTTTTTACAACACATGTTGCTTACATGTTTGATTGTAAAACAGTGTGCAGGGTTGACCTTGGCCAACTGCCAGATGCCCACCCAGCCACTCTCTCATTCCCCTCCTCAACAGGACAAGTGGAGAAAATAAGAGGAGAAAGCTCATGGGTCAAGATAAGGAGAGAGAGGATCACTTACCAATTACCATCACAGGCAAAACAAACTTGACTTGGGGGGAAAAAAAAATTTATTGTCACTTAAAATAGATTTGGACGGTGAGAAACAAAGACAAAATTAAAAGAATACCTTCCCCCTACCACCCCCTCACGCTTTTTCCCAGGCTCAACTTCACTCCATTCCCCACTCCTCTCTCCCTCCCAGTGGTGCAGTGGGGATAGGGAATGAGGGTTGTGGTCAGTACATAACAGCTCCTCCTCACACTTTTCCCACGCTCCAGCATGGGCACTCCACAGGCTATAGCTTCCTTCAGGGCCTATCCACCTTCTCCGGCATGGGGTCCTCAATAGGCTGTAGTGTGGATATCTGTTTTGACATGGTACTCCATAGCTTGCAGTGTAGATATCTGCTCTGGCATGGTCCTCTCCACTAGCTGCAGAGAACCACCTGCGCCACTGTGGTCTCTCCAGGGGCTGCAGGGAAATCTCTGTTCCAGCACCTGGAGCACCTCCTCTCCTCTCCCTCCTAGTGCTCACAGGGCTGTTTCTCACACTTTTTCCTCACTACTCAACAGCATTTTGACCTTGCTACACAGACTTTCCCTGAGGTGCCCTACCCATGGCTGAGGGGCTCAGTTGTGGCCTGCAGTGGGTCCACGGGAGCTGGCAGACACCAGCTGTGTCCCGTATGGGGCAGCCCCAGCCTTTCCTCATAAAGGCCACCTCTCCCCATTGCCAACACCTTGACACCCACACCAGATACAAGCAGCCATTAAATGACAGCTCTGGAGGAGGGCGTGACTAGGGAAAGGAATGAGAAGGGTCATCGGTGATGGGCAAACAGGAGTGTATTGCAGCTGAGTTTCAACACTCCATTGGAAATGGGACGTGTTCAGGCAGTGAGACCAAGCGGCACAACTGAGAACTATGGCTGGAAATCTCAGAAGCACCAACTGCCCACATTAAAAGGTTGGTAAAGAAGGAAAATTATAACAGCAGAAACAGAAAAAAAGGGAAAAAGTATTTTTCAAAACAGTTCTTAAATTCCCTTAACCTTGCAAGTCTTATTTACTTATTTTTTGTGTTTCCAGCAGAAATTATAAATACAATGTATTTCAAATGTTAAAATGCAGGATTCAGGCAATGAAAACACAGCAGCTTTATTTTGAACTCTATTAATCCCAAAGCACAATAGCAATCAGGGATTCCCTTGCATTTTTTTAATCCCCTGCACACTTTTGGTGTAATAAACTGCTTTTCTGGCTTGTTTGTAATACTTCTTGTGTTACATTCTGCAGCCTGAGCAATTACTGAACTCATTTAAATTCTAAGATAAGCTACTTTTCTCCCTTTTTAAGTGTAGGGTCTAAAGGAGACACTGTAAATACTGGGGATTCTGAGGGCCTGCGAGCTTGCAAGTTTTCTGAGTTTACTAAAACTTTCTTCCACAATTTAAACTCCTTTCTTCAAAAAAAGCATTCGGTTTAAGCATAACCTTTTTTCCCCCTAAGTGCTTAATCCAAAGCTCATTGAAGTTAATGGAAAGACTTCTGAGTGCTGCATCAGACTTGAAATGGAAGTCTATGCCCTCTATTACTGACGAAAGCTCTGCACACACGGAGCTACCCAACAACAGCTATTTAATGTACTCCTCTTTCAACAGAATTTCACTCTGTATCTTCCACTCCCTGCTTTTCCCTGCGCTCTCTGAATTTTTCCCCTCTGTCCATTCTTTTCTCTTTCTCATCCTGCTTTTGTCAAATTTTGTTCTATTGACTCATTTTTCTGTCACCATATCTTTATGTAGAGAGCAAACAACACACTGTCCAAAAATAATTTTCACTTCCCACTTCCTAGAGCTTCAGCTGGTTCAGGAACAGGCAATACGAACTTGCTTAATACCTCCACCTTAAAGACTTATCACTTGTGAGTGATAATGAAATCATTTAGATTTTTAAACTTGAATGCCTAACCATAGGCTTCTAAACCCACATTTAATTGCCTAAACAATCACTGAATTTCAAAAGTCCTGAGCATCCAGCACTTTTAAAATATGGTCTTACTCTTAAGAGCCTATGTAGATTTAAGAACCCACTGTTGATTACCTGGGTTTAACATTGCTGATGATTCTACCAAACCCTTTTTTTAAAACAATATCTCCATTTACCTTTTTGAAGTCTTTATAGAAATGATTTGTATGCACAAAGAGAACCTGGAAATTTCTGTAGTCTGAAGTCTGACTCTGCAATCTTGTTTTTTTAATAAAGTTCTCTGTGTGGCATGTCATATTTAAAGCACTGCAGAAATAATATAGCAAGGAATTTTTTCTGTGCTTTTCACAAAAAAGAGTGGGAAACAAAGTGAATCACCAAACCACACTGTATTCAAAACCATGCAGAGGAAGTTCTCAGAAACAATGCATCTCCAGCAGAAAAAAATGCATATACTAGTTGTGCTTCTGGTAGAAATAGTGGTGTTGCATTATTCATTTTTTTTCTTAATATTTTCCTTTAGTATTTCAATAAAGTGATTTAAATAGCTATAATTTTTAGCAAAAACTATAAAGTATATGCCAGGGAGCATGATTTTATACTTTCATATTCCATACTTCTCTAAGCAAGATGCATATCACTGGATTTTTCAATGTCTGAATACAGATTTTTCGGAGGGTTGGGGACCCCGCTAATAGTCAAGCATCACAGAAACTCGCAGGTAAAATTATGGAAGAAAGAATTTAGTAGGATTTGCTTTTCTTAGTCACCTTCACCCTTTGCACCCTAGAGAGAGAGAGAGACTACAGGTTTCAGTCACTGTCCCGACAGACAGGATTTATTGTTCCTTTATGGGCAATCCAGGACCAGTGCATTCCTGCTCTAAATGTCACAGCCTTTCAACCCTGACTAAAAGGCATCCCATGATGATAAGAGTGCTACAAAGGTACTATAGATTTTTATTAGGGCGAAGATGTGCCTTCAAGAATAGATGCTCGCGTGTACAGTAACACGGGGAGAGGGAGCAGACAGGTGAGGGTCCTTCCTGTGTGCCCCCAGGGCCTCTGCAGTCTTCCCCAAGCACTCGAGGTGGGGGTGATACGGATGTGGGTGACCAGCCAGCTTTGCTGGGGCAGCCACAGAGCCTGAGGTAGATGGCCAGGGTGGAGCTGGGTGGGAGTGGGCTGCAAGACACACCTTGGGGCCTCTCCCCTCATTTGGGGTTCCTCTAAGCTCACACAATGTCATGGCCACGCCATGTCCATGCCGTGTCTGGCCATCTCCCTCCCCAGCCCCAACCCATCAACTTGCATCCCAGCCAGGCCTCTTCCCAGTAACCTTTCTATGCCTGTGCCCAGCACTGGCCCTAGTCAGGTCAACCCCAGTCCCCAGTTTTGGTGGGCTGACCCTGGCAAGCAGCCAAGTACTCACAATCCCTGGCTTAGGGAAAAAGTTGCTGAGAAATCCCCTATAATTTACCCACACGGGTCAAATACAGGGGTGGGGACAGGGGCCACCAACAGAAAGACCTTGCACATGGCAAGAGACCTGTAAGGCTGCCGTCTTCAAACTGGTCTGACTCTTCTTCAAAAAACAGGGATCACAGCATCTGGCTGTATGTGCAAATACCCCCTGATTATTAGTGAAAGGAAGATATTTGTCAAGTGAAAGCTGAAGCAGTAGTGCCACACTCTTCCTGCACAACATGAGCTGCTGTCACAAGGTCTGTGTATGTGGAGGTCAGCCAGGATAGTGCAACTCTTTAGATGTGTACTACTGGAAAATTGCAAAGCCCTAGTCTGTTTTACTTTAGCTGTTATGAGGCCTGAGACAGAGCCTTCCACTTAACGAGAAGCCATTAGAAAGTCCATGGCTTAGGACTTAGGTCTAAGGTCCATGCAATCATATTCCATGTTGTATGTCGTTTTTTTAACACAAATCCTTGTCTAACTGGAACCATCAATTCTTTTAATACAGGACACTGAAGAGAGCTAAAATTATTTGGAAACAGAAGTCCGTCGCCATCATCCCAGGCAATTGTTTAAAGAAATTGTTGAATACTGCATCAGCTGAACTGCTGAAACAGGGTCCTCTAAGTAGCAGCCTACAAATATAACCTCCCTTTCACTTGGTCTCCTCGCAGAAATTCTGGGTTTGTCCTTTGACACCCCTCCAGAGAAAGGACCACAGCAGGTGACTTACTACTCTTCCCCTGCCTCTACATAAGGACATTTTCTTAGCTATCAGAGTTTGGCTTCCTAGTTCAAAGCTAAATGCAGCTAGTAACAGCTGGTATCAGACACAAAGTCTAAAATGTTGATGGGAAACTGAAAAACATGTTGAAGATTGTTTATGCATTTAACCACTGAACTTAATTTAAACCTCACATTCTTTCTGCTCTATAAATTGTACATTTCTGCTGTAAATTCCTTGAAAGCACATTCAGAACTACTGCAAAAGTTATGAGCAAGCATGGAACCAATCTGTTAATGAACACTACTGTTTTACTAATTCAAAAATTAGTAATGAAAGAATGATATTGAAGAAAACAAAATGCTGCTTCGACTATAAGGAAAATGTTTATACCTTTCCACTTTTAAACGCTTATAATATTGACCACAGTAAGTTCAGGAGTTAAGGAACGCGATAATTATCAGGTTTTGATGTTCAAAATTATATTCTTGTGAACAAGCTATTTTCTTGTGGAGTTCAGCTGAAGTCCTCTCCATTTTCAGCAATAAAATCTGTCTGGTAGATTTTAAAGCGGGAAGGCACCATTGTGATTCTCCAGACTGACCTTTTGTGAAGATCAGGTTGGAAAACTAAATTAAGACTGCCATAACTATTAACATGAAAAGAATTATTTAACCTAGTGTTTTGCATTGTAATGGCCATGACCTATATATTATTCAGGTGTATCAGTGAAATATTGAGGTCTGTTGGCAACATACTCTTGTATTCTTCATTTCATGCAACCCTTTCTTGTACTGTACCATGTAAGCAGCAGAGACACGCATAAAGATTCTGCAGATTATTTCAGCATGAAACAGTCCTGGCTATGGTAAAGTCACATAGGCATAAGATAGTAATAGACTATACATTTCAACAGCAATGAATGGTGACAGGTTTTACACGAAACAAACCCTGTGAAGAAATCTCCCTCTGAAAAGGGAAACAAAGTGGAGAAGAATTTCTCCTTTATGTATTTTTTTAATCACAGTTGCCAGATTATATTCATTAAACAAGACACGTATTTCAGGTAGCTGATGGATATGTTTCTATTTATATATGCATAAATCACTGTGTGACATTTAGCTTTAAAACATTTACAATAGTAAAAGGTGTTGTTTTAATTATATAAGTGATTTTTTTTTTAATCTGTTGAGGTGATCTGATTTATCAGGCACAAAAAAAAAAGAAAAATCTGAAAGGAAACCTGGCAGGAGTTAGAGCTTATATTCAGCATAGGAGGAGCTAAGAAATGGTCAGAAAAAAAATGGCTAAATCACGACTTGTACATGAGAAAGCAGTTTCCAAGAGAACATTCCAGCAGTAACTCCCATATAAAAGATAAACAAAACAAAGGTGTTTAAACAGGGAAGGGAAAGTAAAATGTCTAGCACATGTAAATTATTTTACAGTACACACATGAATTACCAGCCCATTTTATTTTTTTGAAGGTAATAATCTTTCTGAAGAACTGCTGACTTCAGAAAACACTGGCAAAGTCAGCATATCTGAAAAGGCTGTGATAAAATAGGTATGAAAATTGAAAAATTGATCTTAATTTCTCTGTCCCTCAAAGCATAGCATGTAGAAGATGTGTAATCATTTTAATTTCTACCCAGCAGATTACATAGAGGCACACTTTAAAATGTGCATACTACAGCAAAATGAGATAGAATAATAAGCAAAAGTGTAGAAAACCACTAATAATGAATAATATCTGATTTCTCTGTATCCAAATGGGAAAACATGACGTTCCACCAGTGAATACAGAACAGCATATTAATCAGGAATAAGTCCAATTGAACTAAGTCTGAACACAGAATTTCTGTGAACACAGCCCATGAGTGTTAGTGCTTCTTGATGAAACAAAGTAAATAATAAATATTTATTTTTATAAAAATTGCTCCACTCTTTTTAGCATTCAGTCTTGCTGTAGCAGTCTTTGTATTGTGGAGGGCTACCGATACGTCTCTTAATCCAGCACAACAACTTGGGGTCAGAACTTGCATGACCAGATGCTGATGGCTAGTTTTAATCAGCATATAAGGACCGAGCTGTGCTGATTAGCGAATCCTAATGCCATTATCCAGTGAAGCTGCCAGGTGAAGTTCACTGTTGTGCAAGAGCTGTAACACTGTGTGAGGATGCGGTGAATATGTCTAAAGTGCATTGACAAACAGGTATCATTAATCATGAACAGCAGTCTCATTAAAAACATCAGCCTGCATTTCTTTTCTAACACATGAGAAATCATGAGCCCTTCTTGTATTCTTAATTATGCTGAGATTTATGAAAGAAAGCAATTATACTAGATTTCTCAAAACATGATTATTATTTTTTACACAGTGCTTTTTCCCTTATGTTCTAATGAGAACAGAAAGATTACAGCCCAGTTCAGCTGGAGCAAGAATGTCATTATTGTTTCTAGTAGGAACACCTTTGTCTTATAAGAAGATAGACATCAAATACATTCTATTTTATGAATTTTGTGGGTTATTCTGTGAGATCATGTGTGTGATCATGGAAAGCTTATTATTATTCTGTTCTTATTAACATTTTGTTTTGCACTAGAGAATCAAAGAAAATTTATATAAATGTAGTTAGTTCTTTTTGTTGCTGTTTGGTTCCTACCTTATTGCTCTCAGTGACAAGACAAAATTTAATATTTCTATACAGGGAAGTATTCAGCAATGACCCAAAAGAAACATCAATCCTTTCTGACTCTGAAAAGCAAAAAACCTGCAAAGGCAAAAGATAATGCACCTTTCAGGCCTCCTTTGTCTTATCACTCATATATGAGGGGTATTTATTATTTGTCTTAAAGAAACTTATTTTTCTCTGAAGAAGTAAAGCTCTGTTGGTAGGTGATGTTTGCTGTGGAACTGTTTGCTTGTAAAGCTCTGGGACGTGGCAAAGAAAGAAGTTTAAAAGCTTCAAGTCATTTTGATGCTTTTCTTTTTGTAAAAGCAGTTTTTAAGTAATGCAAAAGAAAGATCATAGTTATGGTGAAAATACTTGGAGGCCAGGGCTTTGAGGATCCTTTACTGTAATTTATCTCTCAGACTGTTGCTGTCACTAGCACTCTTTCTAAAGCATTTCCTAATTGGCTCCCTGAAAGTTCAGCTTCTTGCCCTTCAGAGAGCAGCAGCGTGGCTGCTGTCAAAGAAGGAGCCACTTAACTCAGGGTATGATCTTAATAAAAATTCTGTCTTTCCAGAAGCATTATTGCACGTACCTTTTTATTTCCTCCCTACTTTCTTTCCTACATTAAGAAAAAGGACATAAGAGCTTGGAGTCCACAGAAACCTTTCAAGCAATTCCTGTTTAAAACAAGCAGTTTGGCTCTGCTCTCGTGTACATTGGTGTGATGACTATGGAACAGTGATCCCTGAGGTGAGTTATTTCTCCCTGGGAATAGTCTCATAAACCAAGCGCAAGAAGAGAAGCAGGAAGGAGCTGTGAGCAACTTTGCTCCTCAGGCTATGGTTTCCAGCATAGCTTAAAGCACCCCCAGACCCAGTCAGGCTTCACCAGATGTTAGAATTTTGTAACCTCAGAAGGGACTGTTATGATTTCATATATATGAGGAGAAAGAAAAAACATTTCTGTGCCTTCTGTTATACAACTGCCACAGAACAACTTCACTCAGTCTATCCCTGAGTATTCTGTTTTGATTTTAGATGATAGTATGAAGCAAACGGTTTCTCATTCGATGTAATTGCCCCCAAAGTATTTGCAAATGTTGATTATTTGTCCAAACAAGAAGCCTGAGAAAAATAACTTTTAAAAAACCTTTTCCACATGACATTCATAAAATTACTAGTTATGTGGCTAGTTGCAAAGCATTTACCTAATAGCCAAGGATGGAAGAAGATGGATTCTCCTTCAGAGATAGTTCCTTTATGTTCAAAACACCTAAATATTCCTTAATATACTGAAATACTAAGCCAGAGTGTGACTCAGTGATTCCTTTGCCTAGAGATTGGAAGATTTGCCTTACTTCCAACGACTGCTTAACTATTTAAAATACAAGGTAGAACATCATCATCAAAAGGATCTGAGATTAGCCCTGGGACTTCTATGCAGGGTGGCCAGCCTTTCAATCTTGAGCTGCATGTGATTCAGAGGCAGATCAAATAAATCTGCCACACAGCTAGCAGCAGAGCAACTCTGTTGTGGGAGCTGCCAGACGATCCAAAATCCCAGCAACAGGAGAAAGCCAGCCAGCAACAGCCACTGAGTCTTGATTCAATAGGTCACCTGGAGTTTGCAGCATGCACAGCGATAAAAAAATTGCTAATTTGCCTTAGCAAATTTTGGTGTGCTCTTCATAGGACTGAGAAGCCCATAGACTGGACAGCCCATAGCACATCATCTTGAACATGCTCCTGTGAGATGGGTGATGTGAACTTAACTCATCGTCAGGCAGAGAAGAGAATTGTCTCTCTCTTATGCAGGTGAAGTGCCTAAGCATTGGTGTCTCTCTGTATTTCATGAGCTGAACTCTTAGTTATCTACGCTTCCTGTAAAAGTGCATGGAAGGGAAAGTTTGAATCAAAAGGTTTGTTCTAATCAGAATGGTTTTTTTTCCTGGATGCTTCTTTTCAGCAGGAAATAGTCAGATTTTGTCTATTTGAACTGACTCCCACTCTTTTCTCCCACCTATCATTTGGCTGCTGGACAAACAGATTTTCTTTTGGCCTGTTCTCAAAAGAAATTACTAAAGTGGTATAGTCACAATCCTGAAATTCCCGCTGTCCTTGAGGCTGAACTCAGAGGTATTTTGAAGCCGTAACATTGGGTAGAGAATGAGAATCAATTCACTTTTTATGTTGCTGAAACAATATAAAAGGAAAGTAGCATTGCTCAGTTATCCAGTCTGTATCACTGAGATTAGAATGAGGAAAAATATATTCATTTACGGCATGTGTGAAATTAATATCTCTGCACAAGCTTTTCTCAAGAGTAACAGGCAAAAGTGCTTTGGACAGTGTAAAATAAACATAAAAATAGGCTGGGTTTTGTTTCGTTTTTAAATAGTATACGTACATTCATACTTTTTACATTTTCTTTTCTACTAATGCAGAATAGCTGGATCCCCTATAAATTCCTTAAGCTATAGTACGAAATCTCTGTCAGATCAGCAACAGAGAATGAGTATCTTGCCCTACCAAATTTTCTTACACTAAATTAACTCCAGAAAGATCCTTTTTTAAAGAAGATTAAGAACTGTGAAAATGAGACATTTGTATTGCCTGTGTAATGGCTATACATATATTAGGCAAATCCTGACAGAGCAAAAATTATTCTCTGATTTCTTCCTCTCCTTTCATTATTTGTGGTCTTGTTTTGCACCTGTTCAGCACTTGTCCTTACAGATGCATTTAGCTATCGTTTAGGCACTTGCAGGAGCAAAATGAGAACAGATGCGTCATAAGTACAAAATATGTGCTAAAAGGACATGCCGTACTGGGAAATCAGAACTGAATGGGAGGAAAAACAAAACACGGCAGGATATAGAGGATGCAGACCTAAAATTAGCATAGGATAGCTACATTGAAAAGACAAAATTCAGCAGATAAGGGCTCCTGGTTTATTGTCTAAAATATGCCTATCTGCATTCCCAGGGAACAGCATCAATTTGTCTTGATTTCTGAATAAATTGAGCTCTCAAGCAAAATCCCTGTAAAAGAAGGCAGCTCTATTTTTATCACTGTGACCTTTTTAGAAGGACTTTAGGCAAGAAGGAAACAAACTTATCTAAATTCCTACTACCCAAAGTCCAATTTTGCTTTCCTATCTGCAAAATGTTTTTTTGCCAATGTTTTATAGAAGTCCAGCACTGAGAGTCTTTGAAAATTCACTTATCACAACAGGTTTGCTTACAAGTTTGGTCTTGTCTGGTCTTCAACTGGTCTTTAACTGGTGTTAAAATATTATGTAAGAATCTAGATCTGAAATTCAGTGACGTTCATTGGTGGCTTTGGTTACCTTTGTATCAAGATCTGAATTTAAAGAAATAACCTTGTGAGTGTGTAGGAAATTGCACTAAAATCCATAGAATTAATTTCTTAATAGCTATATTAAATGTATTAACTGCCACAGTTAGGTTTTTTTGCCTTATTGTACATTTCCCAGGATGAGAAAACCCTGATTTAATTAGAAGCTTTACTGGGACTGCTAATACCTGGCTTGAAATAAAGAGTCATATGTATTCAGGGCACATGCTCTAGAATGAGGGAGTGGGTGCTATGAATAAAGGATTTTTATACAGAGAGTGTTATGTAGGGTGGGTTTTGGCATTTGTGAAAGCACTGTAGGTTAGTTAGATAGCTGGCTGAAGCAATCAGTGAATTTTTAACTTCTGTCTTTAAGGGTGTGGTACCAGGAGACTGGAAAAGGCAAATATAGTGCTTAGTCTTAAAAAGAAATTAAGACATAAAGAATTGTAGACAAATCAGCTTAACTTCACCTTCTGGGAAAATTCTGAAACAAACAATCTACTCATGAGAAATTGGAAAATAATGGAGAAATGGCACAGTGGTCAAGATAAAGCTGCATACACCAAATCATGTCAAATCAGCCTATTATCTATGAAATATTAACAGTAGTGTAACATAGAGCAGGAACAGATTAAATCATATACCTGTTGATGGTATTAAGGTTTTTGATACTGTGTCAAGTAATACTTTCCAAAACATGGCTTTCATGGAGCTTCTCTAAGGAGTCTGCAAATATCCCTAAATAACTATACCTGAAGTATAAGGCTCAATGATATACTAGAATAGAAGGATGTATCCAGTGGGGCTTCATGGGGATCTGTCATGAGTATGAAGCTATTGATATTTTCATTCAAAATGACATAGTACTGAGCAAGTGTATTTAGTTTGCTTGTGGCACAAATGAAGGACTGCAAAAACTTTGGAGAGCAGGACAAGAATTTGAAAGAAACTTGCCAAAAATAGAGAAAAGGTTCTGGAAAAACAGAATGAAATTCACTAATATACACTTATATATGCTTATGTTTATATGTTTATGCTTAGGTAGGGAGAATTGTATGTACTACAGGATGCAGAAGACTAATTCAGGAACGGCTTTTCAGAAATGTGGTTATATCCCAAATTCCAGCACTTGGTAACAATATCAGGGATTTGCTGTGAAAAGCATAGGAGTGATAATTGCTAAATAAGCTAGAATTTAGTCCTGAATACCTGGGAAGTCATCTTTCCCCTTTACTCAGCTCTGGTAAGGCAGTAACTAGAATGATCAGAAGTTAGAAAATTGTACCTACAGGGAAAGAGTAAAAGAAATGGGGTGGAGAACACAGAGGAATGCAGTGTATAAAATAGCCCAGTGGTTCAGCCGCATGTCACCCAAGGTAGCATGTCTGGGTGACTTTGGTTCTGTTTCACTAAAAAGATAGTTGTTAAACTGTGAAAGTACATAAGTTAAAATCATCCAATAGTGACTAGTAACTCAAGGACTGAAAGGGGAATCTAATGACATAAACCTGAGAAAAAGGTAGAGAATTAGGAAGCAGCAACCCAGGCAGTTCCAAGAAACAATGGAGGTAAATACTTTCCCACCTGACCCATAATTGCCTAGCTGACACAGATTCATTAGGCATGGTGAGGATATTAATGCTTAGCTTGGTAACTGCATGTATCAACCAATGAACACTTTTTCTAGCCCATTACATGAGGTATATCCTGCTTGCAGAGTCCTCCTTTACATAGTAAGAGATGCTCAAGGAAAAGCAGGTGATTACGTGCAGGGTTACAGCAGGAACACAGTAACACTGAAGGACTGGTGCAAAGAAGGGGCAAACCTCTTCTCCAATAGTGGAGCAGCTGAAGTGGCTTTGGATTCTCTGTTGCTAAAGGTCTTGGCAGAAAACCTTAGACAGCCATGTATGAAGGATGTCATAGCTACAGCTGATTTTGTCTCAGACCAAAGAGGCGACATGAAGCTGATTTTCTGTGAGCCTTTGGAGTTTCAGGAATCTACATAAGCACACTGAAAGATGAACTGAGATTAGGCTTAATGTGATATTGGGAACACTGAGTCAGGAGCGATGTCAAGGACTGTGCAGTTTCCCAAGGGCAAGGCATGTCTGAGTCTTGTGATAGCTCAGTGTTTAGCTCATCACAAGAGAAGGAGGTAGAGAATAAGGTCATTAATTTTAACTGGATTATAATGCTCTACTCTATGCCTTCCTTGACTACTATGGCTTATTTTGGAGAGAAGCAGAACAAACACAGTAGAAGTATGAGAAACAGTCATGCTGAGGAAACATGAAATTTCAAGGGGGATAATTTACTCAGGCTCTCCAGTTACTTGGTGTGGACTGTACGAAAGCCTGGCTGCTGGTGATTAGATGTCTTCCTGTGCTCAAACCAGTTTGGCTAGCACTAGCTTACGTATTGTGGAATAATTACTGGAGGTGACTTATTGATATGTCCCCCTCTTAAGGGAAGGTAAACCTCCAGGGTGGAATGCGGTGGATATACAAGAAATCTGTCCCATAGTAATTCCCTAAGCAACATAACCTGCAGTCGTAGATGTTAGCAACACCAGGCGTGCTTAGTGTGCTGACTCTGAGAAGCAACATGGAGGCTGGAGTGGAGTGGAGACACTGCAGGCAGTCTCTGTGATATCACTGGAGGGATGGGGAACTGGAACTACTGGACCAAGAACAGAAGGTCCCTGCATTGAATCCAGGGACCTGGATTCACCTGTAGCAAGGAGGTGAAATAATGGGGGTTCTGTCAACGCTATTGCCTTACTTCTGATTTATATCATAAGTGCCCACTTCTGGAGTAGTAATGCGCAAAATCATGTCCTCTGGGTGAACTGTGCTCATTATAAACTCATTATAATACAAAAACACACCGCCATCCCAAAGGCTACCTGCCTCCAAGGTGCAACCACCACTGAGCACGCACTCTGAATTTTTTCTAGCATATACCTTTAAAAGTAAAGCAAGGAGATTTTATACCAATCATAATAAAGATATGTATGACTAGAGTCACTCAAGCTCCACCTAAAAATAAGAAAATAGTAGAAAAGTGCCTAAGAGAGGAGGACTGTTAGGGAAGATACCATCATAGACAAGTCAGGAGGACATTGCTGACTTCTGGGATCAGTCGACGGGCTGATCCTCTCTTCCCCCCTTAGGGAAGCCTATGGGTAAGATTCAAACCCGCGGTTATACCGAGTGCTTCCACCAGAAACTTAGAAATCTCTGTAGAGTTTTTCCATGATTTAATGCATTTGTAGTCAGCTGTATTATTCATGTTCTTGGTACTTGAACATGCTTTGCAGACAGTGTATTTATCACCGGCAATCCTAAAGAACCTGCACTCCTGTTGCTTTAATAAACTGTACTATTCATTAATCTAGCCATGATAGTTCTCATTGAACGCGACCAAACTTCTTAAGTCTGGCCATGTCAGTTTGTTGAACACGACTAAATTGAAAGTACGTTGCACTACTTGTGCATCCATAATCATGATAGTTCAATATATTGAACGTGACTGGATTTATAGCGTCACACTGGGCATCACTCAAAATCTAAACCTAGCTGGCCCCCGGCCCCTCTGATATCTGAGGACAAGCTGGAATGCAAGGGGATTTATTTTCTGCCAAACTTCTTTAGCCTTTAATGCAACAGGTATACAATGCAGTAGCATGCAGTAACCAGATGCTAGTTGTATCAACATCATTTGGTGAATTCCATTACAATCTGTGGAAGCTGAACAGGCTTATTATTTTGAAAATTGTGTCAGCAATAATAAAACAACCCCCTATCAAAAGCTCCCACCAGGGGAAAATAACTGGCAAACACCTCAAGATAGTGTGTATGAATTAAGATGCTGTTGGTTCAGTAGAACCGTGCCAGCTAAAGATCTGTTTAAAAAATTAGATTCCTGACATAAATTACAAGTATTGCCTAATCTTATTTTTAAAAAAACAGTAATTAGGTTTCACTCCTACAAGCAGTAGGATAATTGTGTCCCAAAGGTCTGGAAAAAGGTTAAACAATTAGACTATATTTGCAAATGAATATATCCTGATTGGCACTTGAAAGGATAAAAGGTTCATTTGAAGTCATGTCCATGGCTATCAGGCTTAGTGCTAACTTAAAAACATCTCTTCAGATACCTCTGGCCCTTGGATGGAATTTGAGCAAAGGTTTCCATCTAATCACAGCAAGGAGTGCACTGAGCAATCCAGCTGACTTCTTGTTTCAGTGACTGAATATTAGGATTTATTATTAGTTGGTAAATTATTGATTATTGGGTCAATATATCTTGAAATTCAGCTCAATAAAGCACAACATTTATTTATCACAGCAATTTTAGAGACAAGTAAACTGAAACAAAGGTTGATTTATGAACCCACCAAAGGTCACACAAGTGAGTTAGCAGCAAAACAAAGAATAGGTCTTCTGAATGCCAGCTTCCAGTCCAACACCTGCACTACTGGGTTTAAAACAAGTAGTACAGAGAAACAAAGCAGACTGACAGGGCAGGAAATTGATGGTAAATGATACAAGAAATATCATTATAGAAGTAATTTTGTTTCTTGTGTGTGGCAAAGTCCAGGTTAAATGCAATTCAGAATGATTTCTGGCTCAACTATGCAGAAGTGTAGTCCAAGCCAGTAGTCTATGCCATTACACACATTGGGCTACAAAGTGATGAGGCTGGTGGAAAAAAACAATGGAATTCAATCATATCATAACTGCTGATCTTTTCAAAAATTCTTCAGCTATATATGGAGATTTATCTCCGATACGGCATAGACATTAAATTTAATGGCATTCTTTGCTCATTGCATTAGCTTGATTTAAAATGGCAGCTAAAATATTTCTTCTAGGAGGTAATTTGAGTTAATCTGTTGAATTATGCTTTCAGTAGTTGTAAAATACAGAACAGTAAGCAAGATAGTGGATAAACCAAAACAGTAGTATAAAAATCTGTAACTATTCTGCATTACTGAAACAGAAGTACAGGACATAGATTGCAGGATATTTCCTTTTCATTGATTTTGATACCTCAGAATTTCTAGAACTGGAGAACATACCTTGGAGCACAAGCAAAACCACACTGAAGTCTAGGCTTAGATCTTGTTCTGCAAGAAGTAAAGGAAGAAGAATTAGAATTGCTTGAAAATATGAAGAAGAATTTAATTATTCACAGATAATTATTTAATTTCTGTGTTTCATAACCAGCAAATCTAGAACATATTTTAAGTTTTAATTATCTCCCTATATAGGAGTTAAAACATAAAAAACAACCAACTTTCCTTGCTAAGTGGAAACATTTTTGTGGTAAATAGTAATAGTATGGATGCAAAAATCTTAAACAGGATTAGAGGAATTCTTTCATACCTTGGAGAAATTAATTGCCCACACTGATGGTGTTGATTCATCATGCACTCCTAAAAAGAGTACAGTAAGATTTTTTTCAATATGCAGCTGTTCATAGAGCTTTTCCTCAAAAGTCAGTCATCTCAATTGCATGCTCTTCCTATACATGAGGATGATAATCATAGAGTCATAGACTGGTTTGGGTTGGAAGGGACCTTAAAGATCATCTAGTTCCATGCCCCTTCCATGGGCAGGGACACCTTCCTCTAGACCCGGTTGCTCAAAGCCCCATCCAACCTGGCCCTGAACACTTCCAGGGATGGGGCATCCACAACCTCTCCGGGCAACCTGTTCCAGCGCCTCACCACCCTTATAGTGAAGAATTACTTCCTTGCATCTAACCTAAATCTATGCCATATCCATACTAAGTTGAAATAATAAGTGCTTAAATACAGAGTAGTTAACACAACTTCTCTGCAACACTATATCCTCTGCATACAGCCACGTCATCTCCATTTTATTGAAAAGTGATGTCTGAAAAATAAATCTGTTGTTTGAGAAAATTCAGTAAGATTCTTTAAATGGAGTCTACTATTCCAAAAGGAGTAGGGAAAGGACATAAAAATTAGCTCCATAAGTAAACCAAACAACATAGGAAAAAAATCTTTAGAAAGTTGTTGACCTAGTTACCATGGCTGTTGTTAGGCTTCACCACTAAATAGGGAGACAGAAAGATACTTGGAGTATGTATCACGCAGTGTGAATAGTGAAAGTAAATAGGTAGATTTAGATGTATTCTTACCCTCTGTGATGCCTGCCTTCCTAGTTCATAGAAGTATAAACCTCCTTCTACAAAAATGTTCTTGGAGGGTTATGTATTCTTTTCAGCCAGAGACTGGTGAATGTATATGCTGCTCTGTGTTTGGTGAGATTCTGAATTAATTCTCATGGACCCATCAGCCAGGCTGCAGGACTTCCACACTGCTTTTGCAGGGGCAGTGCTCACTGGCAAGGCCACATCTCCACTCCTGACATCAAATGTATGCATACACCAAATATTTAGACCTAGTTTACCTAGGAACCTTCTTAACAAAGGTAGATGAGGGCAGAGCCTTTTCAGCTAAGTAGCACATTTGAGCACAGTATCCATTCTGTCAACACATGAATGCAACTGGAAAAAATCCTAAAAAAGTCCAGGAGCTGGCTGGGATAAAGTAAAAACCTCTGTTTTTTCAGCCTGGTAGTGCTGCTTAATAGGCCTAACTGAGAGTAGCTACTTCCATGGATAAGCATTTGATGGGAGAGGTGCAATCCTTGGTTGTGGCAGCAGCAGTTATTCTTGCCTGTAGCGTGAGAGACTGAAAGAGTTAATGCCTCCAACACTGTGGTGGGGCAAGTTCTGCTTCAGGACTGACTGCATAGCAAAGAACTCTGCCTAGCAAGGAAGCCCAGGTGAAGAGCAGCTGGTCAGCACCCATCAGCACCAGGAGGGGAGGGCTGGGGAGGTCAGGTCGTGCCGGAGGGTGCACAGCTCCCTGCTCTGATGTGCTGAGCAGGGCAGCTCACCCTGCAGGGAATGGGAAGCTACTCCCCAAACGACCCCCAAGCCCAAAGGCTCACAAACCGCTCATGACACCTAATTAGCCTAATGAGTTCGAGTGTCCGCCCAAAGGAGGGGCAAGGATGATAAAAGGACATGAACTGAAGCCCCCTATTGTGTGCAAGCCCACTGGGAGCGGAGCCCTCGGCTGATGGGACTGATGCTGGACCCAGGACCGGTGACATCTTTCTCTTTTTTTTCTGTCATCCCTCTCTGAGAAAGAGTCTGGAAAGCAAGGGGGTCTGCTCTGAACCTCCTGACCCAGCGAGAGGGCTCGCCTTATTGTCTGCCCTGAACCGATCCCCAGATAAGCGAAGCCTGTAGTGTATGTTTGGTGACGTAGGGTTAGCCCATGTTACACAGTTTACTGATGTAGTTTCATGCCAGTTTTTGTGGTGAGCATGCCAGTTCTTGTGAGCAAATAACAATTGAGTTTTGTGAGTTAAAGGATCCCTGCTGTCGTTTCACCTTAATCCTGACCTGGGAATCTGCAAACCTGAGTCATTGTCCTGAGAAATTTGGATGTGAGCATGTAGGTAATTAGTCCATGTGAGGAGGGTGTGATAACCTGCTGATAAAATTCAGTGGCCTCAGAGCTTGTTCTGGAGGCCTTGACCACAGGTCTCTATACCTGAATTTAATCAATATGGTGTGGTCATCTGCACACTGTAATCCTCCTGCAGTGCTTCTGCAGATATCTAAGGGAGTTTTCTATTCAGGCCAAAGAAAAGCTGTGCTCAAATTGTAGGAAGTTCCTCATGACTTATTATAGGAATTGATAGTCCTTTAGTGAAAAGATGGGTTAACAAGTGTTAAGCAAAAAGAATTTCAGGTGTAACTGGTTTCAACTGGAATGTCTGCCTACTTGACTCAGGAATGTTACTGGGAAAGCTGATGCCCTGCCTTGTGAGTACATGCTTCAGGGGTGTCATGGAATGAAAAACAGGACAGCAGCTGTGTTACTGCATTGCTTTGCTATGGTGGTTACAGTTTATTTTCAGCATAAATTGATCAGGACTTTGTTCTTTATCATTAACTGTCTCTCTGTACTGCTTTCCTCTGGAAAAAGGATGATTTAATAGACACAAGTATCACAGTGAGAAGTGGGATAGTAAGAGGAGCCCAAACCGGTTATGCTAGTTTTGTTTTCCTCCTTTAGTCTCTGAGCAATAGGTAAAGCTTTCCTAGGCACCAAATAACTTGACTGCCTAAGGTCTGGGTCTGGATTGGACTTAAACCCTTGTATGCCATTGACCTTTAGTAAAGCTGAGATTCCTAAGAGCTAGTTTTGTAGCACTTCAATGTCTAGATTGGTTAGCAGACTTTGAATGTGTCACCCAGGATCCTTTCTGTTGGATAGTCCCTTCAAACCTTGAGAATGGTCAAGCACAAAGAAATGTGTAAAACAAGTCTTGAAGAGATTGAAGAGATTCCTGGGCCCTACATCTCCTTTGCTGTGAGTTTTCTCCTACTTCCTTATAATGAAGTTTTTGTCTCACTTAAAAAAAGAAAAAAGTCACAGTAGGTGAACTTTTTTCTTTCCAAGAAAGGGGTGTAGGGTGAAGAAACCCTATAAAAACAGAGCCTGAAGTGAAAAGCTCACATTGATGAGCAAAAATCTAAATCCCTCAGATTATATCATTATAATTTGATTATATATTTATCTCCAAAGACCTGCACCAGCCTTGAAATAATTTCTGTCTTCCCTTGACCTTGGAAGATTTCCAGAAAAAAGCTACACAATCTGGAGAGCTTTAACACAGGTCATGTAGGAATAATTCAGAGGCTCTATTTAAGGAACATATGCTGCATCCACTTATTTCTAAGAGACGCAAGGATAAAAACTTACCACCCTGAAGGGAAAGAAAGTGCAAAAAAGTATGACAGTGGGGAACAAATCAAAACTTCCAGGAAAAAATATATCGCATTAAAATCCAGCAGGTATCCATTTTTTTCTTTTTAGAGAAAACACTGCTTAAAGTAGCAGTGAATAGTGGTTTATTATTTTCAAATACAACTACCGTTCTTTCTGTTTGGGAGCCAAGATTTCTCCTTAACAGAAGAAAGATTCTGATTCTTTGTACGTGTATATAAATCAAGTGCAATTGCTCACCAGGAAATAGCCATGCCAGGTTTACACCATCATATATGGGACTGCATCTGTTCTGTTTTCCTCCCTGTCCGGAACTACTAAGCAATGGTGAATACTGACTTTTTTTTTTTTATGAAGTGGTGTTAAAGAAGTGTAATTCCAGCCACTACTGCATTAGGACAAGGATAGTATGGGTAAAAGCAATCGCAGATTAGAATATCAATATCCATAAAGAGCCTGGGTTTGTAAAGCCTCCTTGGAAAGAGCTTGTGCAATGAGCTGCCTTCAGATGTGTTTGTGAATACATCCTGAAGTAAGGGTGTGACCTATATAGACAGAATTCTTAAGAAGGGTGGGGAAAATAAACTGGGATTTTCCACCTCAGTTTTCTTGCCTCTTGGTTGTATGATTACAATCTCACCATGTTTCCATGAAAGTGGCAATGCCCACAGTAAGCTGTGCAGTCTCTAGACAGCTGGACAAGACCCTTTGTAGGGTTCAAACAGGTTAGAAAGCAAGAGAAATTTTGAAAATAAGTTTGAGAAGACACCAAGTACAACAGCAACCTGTGCCTGAGAGCATTCTGTGATTCATGCAGTGCTCCAGCAGCAAGGCTTGGCAAGGCAGGCAACAGAGCCCAGTGCAGCAAGGAATGTAACACTTTTAGATGCCACTTAATGCAGCTGCCTTTATTTTGAGACACAAAGGCTTTACCTGAAGGCACTGTAAAAACCATTCAGCAGTATCGCTGCTGTCTGTCACCTAATCTGAATCATCAGATTCATCAGTGACTCTGTGCTGTAACTAGTACTTAATGGGCTGGAAAAATCGAAGGAGGATTGCTAGGCTTGTTCTACCTTTTCTTCAAGTTCATGCAGAACACAAACAACACAGTTTTTCATCTTATTTCCTAGTTGCTACTCTGTTTCTGAAGGACAAAAGCAAGTCTTATGCATTATATTACTGGTGTAGCATGTCTTTTGCTGCATATCTTTCATGCCAAATAGTGTTTTTTTTTAAATTTGAGTCACACATTAATCATTATGCATGTATTTTGTTTTGCAAACATACATGGGAATGTGTACACATTTATGACTAATTTTCAAATCTGAGGTGTTTAAGCAGAGACATCGAAGACTGGCTTAGTTTGAAACACCACTATGGAGACACAGTTGTTAGCTAGACCACCTTTAAACAGTTACTTGAGATCTTTCTTCCATACTAGCCAAATAAATACATCCTTCAGTGCAATAAAATAAGTTCAGAATGTGCACAGAGTTTTGTTGTGTAGTGTACATATTTTGGCTCTAAAATGCTTTATATGCACCACAGTTAAATGTTGTGGTGAAGAAGGTTTTATTTTCTTATCCAAAAAGATTTTGTTCCTGACTGGCTTAAAACTGGGTTATGGTCTATCAGTGTGATGGATATCATGCTCTAGGGGTAGTGTCTGGAAACCATTTGTGTAAGTCTATGCACTGCCCAAGGGTGACAGTTCAAAATTTCTTAGCAAAACTGCAAATTCATCTTCCCAAAGTATGCTCTTTAGCCTGAGTCACCTTGTCAAACAGGTGACAGCAGATGAAAATTCACTGGTGTTCAGTTCCTTGCCCAACAAAGTCATTGGCTCTGCTGTTTCAGAGTTCAAAGCAAAAAGGCTATTTTCTTTTTGCAAGCCTCTGCAATCCTCCTACATGCTCAATAGTCATAACACCTTGCTCTTTGACCATCAATGGGTTTCTGCCATATCTGCCTGTTGCCAGGGTCTAGGGAGACCACTGGATGTAGATCCATTATTACTGTAGATTAATGGGGAGGAGGAATTAAATGTAAATCTGAAAGCATTTAACCATGAGTGGAAAAACTGTGCAAAAGCTTAAAACTGTAGACTCAGAAGATGTGGACACATATTTAGCTAACAGTCACAAGAGCATCCCAGACGCCTTTAGAAGACCTTGAACAGAATAAACAAGAAGACAAAAAAAGAAAGATGCCAATTAGAAGAACACAGGTACGTATTCCACGATAAAGGGAACTTGGCACAAAGAATCTCAATTCGGCAGTTTATCTTGACCAATTAGACTGAGACAAGTTTCGCATGTTTTAGTTGGTATAACCAATTATGTCCTATGTTTATGTGTGTACAGAGTTAGTATAACCAATTATGTCTCATGTTTATGCGTGTGTACAGAGTTGATATAACCAATCATATTTTATGCTTGTGTGCGTGTACAGTGACTTTGCAGAATATGTGATTATAAATATGTGTGTGTTTTAGCAATAAACGTTGTCTGCTTTCAACTTTACAGGTGTCCGTTTATTTCTACCTCCTGCAAGAAGAAACCTAATTAGAGGGGTGGACCTATAGCTAACCTGTTTTACTAATCTTTCAGATCAATTTTTCTGTTGGTGAATGACACATTCCTTTTAATATAATTCCTTAAGCAACCTTGTGAAAGAGAATGGCTGATTTTTAACACAGTCAGAACCTGTACGTTCTATAACCTCAAGTTCAAACTGAAAAGGAATTGGAGAAGTATTTACTAAGTCTGGTCAGAAAACATTTGACTACAGTTTTGGCTATGTTTTCTTAACTTAGGTGTTCTTTTTTACTGGGGGGGGGACGGGACCTGAAAGCTGATTTCAGTGGCAAAACACTACTTTCCTCTCAGATATGACATTTTTTTTGTAGAGGTCACAGAAAATGTGTGGGTATTTTAAGGGAAATGGTGTACAGAACTGTACAGGAAAAGGGTGATCCAATATCTTTCAGACATTCTTGAGACAAAAAAGCACAATAACTTAAGATGCTCTTTTTGCACGGTGTCAGTCTAAGAATGAGGTGCTCCTTTTTCAAAATGTTGAAGATTTCCTCAAACAAAATTGTGAACCAAAACCTGCTTGTTTATTGAAGGGCAAACACATCACTTTTCTAACTCCATTATGAATGATAAAGGGATATGTGGGATAGATTCATCCACAAATTTCAGAAGGGCAACTCCATTCATCGGGTTGAGAATTCAGCCTTGTATGAAGCCAGAATATAAAATGATGGTACTAGGAAAAGTAAGCAGCAATGGGATATTTCATCTTTTCCTTTCCAAGAGATTTTTTTTCTCTCTAATAAATCCCAAATTCATTTAAAATGCATAGCACTGAGTTACAAACTTACATGGCAAAGTTAAAGTATGAGAATGTGGATTTGCCAGATAATCAAAAGCAGCTCTTTATGGTTTAAACAAAATAAATGAAAAATACTTTAATAAGCAGTCAGCAGTTTTAGTTTCAGTAACTTGCCAGATGCTACTGCGTACTTGTATAGTAGCTGCAACATGCAGCCTGAATCATGTAGACACTTAAATGAGCATTTGCCACAGGCACTATGGAGAAGCCGTGTATTACAGATTACATTGTTATGGTGGTCTTTGCATGCCATGATAAAACAGAATCAGAAAGCTCCCCTTCTCATTGTCTTATAGATAAGCTATCTCCTTTTCCTTGGCTGAGATGCATGAAAATGTGCCCTCCCTTTCTGTTTCTACATCTAGAAAATGCATGTGTGAGAGTAATCACACATAAAATCAAAATTTATTGCTGTGTAAAGGCCATTTACAAACCTAAAACCCCTGGTTTGCTGCTATAAGCATAGTGTGGAAGAGACTTGAAGGGCTAATCTCCTAATTCTGTGGGAAAATGGTGAAGTGTGAAACTCATTGTGGGAAATCTCTTCCTTTGGAGTAAAACCGTGGACCTCAGGAGTATGACCATGCAATAATAAACTAAAAGCCTATTCAGTTTTCTACCTTCTTATCAGCTCTTCTAATGTTTCTGCCAGAGATAGTTACACTGTAATGAACCTGTGACAAAGAAGCAGTCTGCTTCCACCCTCTTTACAGCACTTGCTTCTGACCCATTTGTAGCACAGGGCATCAGGAGGCAGCTAACAAAGTCAGTGCAAGTTTAACAGCTGCACTATTGTCGCAGGATTATAAATAGTCACAAGAAATGTCCCTTGATCTCCTCAGAGCTGACCTGGGATGAGGAATTGTTTAAGAGGTTAGGACTTTTTTGTTTATTTGGGGGAGGGGTTTTAGTAGCCTGAATTGTTTTTTAATCCATTACAAGTGTTACTGAAGTCTCCTATCACTCAAAGGGATTAGAAAGCAAATATTTATCTCTGTTGTTTCAGTTTGTTTACTTTGCATTTGACTGAACTTTGGATATTGCCAATTTCATAGAAAATGATTGCCCACTGGTGGGAACAGGGAGCAGAGATAATAGTGATTCCAGCTGTCACAGTTCTCCTGGGAAGCTCTGGGATGATGAAGCTGCTTTTTGCCCCTTTTTATGAGCTGGGCCCAGCACATTGAAGAGCCATTGGGATTCCCGTCACTGGCTTTTGTGGTTGCACGGGCAGCCCTCCTCCAGCCTCACCACTGGGGACGTGTGCCCTAACCTCATACCAGAGCAACAGCAGGTAACAAAGACAGTAGGAGAAGGGGGGGGAACCCCTACAGACTCTCCCAGGAAAAAAGCTAACATCAGCACTGCCTCTTTGGCTTCTCTTCTTTGAGGAGATTAATGACTACTTTATTCCAACACAGCAAAGTATTTTTCACACAGGCTTAACTCTGGGTGCTGGAAATTCAGTGGAAATCAGACTACTTATGTAAGGACACACTTGTAGAAAATAGCGTAGAGATATCTTTGTGTCAAACCAAAGGTAAGCTTCTTGATCAGCCAAATCCTATTTGAAATTCTCAAAGCCTTGTAGGTGGTCACAAAAGGAACTGCTCACATATAATTTAGCGTGGTACTAGCCACATAAAAGTGGCGATGTCTTGGAAGCAAACAGGAAACGGGTTTTTCTAAAAGAATTAAAGTAGTAATAAATAACATCATCTTCAGATATTGCAAGGGCAAAGAGGGAGAATGAGTCACTTCCCATTTGCAGGAATTACTGCAAGGAAAGAGACTCATTCTATCTTCATTTTTTTTTAGAGTCTTCATGTGAAGAATGCAAACCTGCCTACTTGCAAAAGTAAAGCTAGGTGTGGCTGGAAGTCTTGGAAGGGTCTTGGCTGAAAACACAAAAATCTTAGCAAGTTCTGCAAAGTTCAGCTGGAATCTCCTGGAGCCTTACTGAATGCTTTGTATTCCAGCCACCTGGCCCAAGCCCACCTAACATTCAAACTGAGCTGTATTAATCAAGAAGGAACTAAATTATTTGATCTGAAACCCAGAATACTGAGCACGAAATGAAAAAACAGGCAGTTATAGACATACAGCTGATGTATTTCTCTGCAGACATGCAGTGCCTGACTTTGGTGGAGCTATTAGTGAGCAAGAGCAGCAGGTTTTAGATATATTGCCACATCTTGTGTAGTAAATTGAGGCAGCTCTATTGAAGTCAGTCACTGCATAACTGTAAGGTGAGACAAGACTTTCCTGCCACCTGCCTGATTAAGACAGCCACCCTGTGAGTACTGAAGTCCTAATCTAACACTACCCTCAGCAGAGATGCTGGCAAATGCAACAGACATGGTGTTTTTTGAAAAGGAATACGCAACTGCTAATTACTATCTTGCTGACCCTATTAAGGTGCTATAGCTGTGCAGAAACGTGAGCAAGGCCTTCACACAGATGCCAAAGAAGTTTGTTTGATGCACATACAGCATTGCTAATATAGAGATTTATTCTGTTGCCAATTAATTGGGGTTCCTTTTTATTTTAAAGGGAAAATAAACATGCATTTTTGTAAAATTATGTTTGGGTTGTTGCTGGAAATTTTTTTTTCTTAAGTTACAACAAAAAAAGTTGAGGGGAATAGAATAATAAGGGGTGATGTAAGTTTGAGTAAAGTGCTTGAGATAACAAATAAGAATTGTGAATTTATCTATTTATTATCTATTAACTGATGTGGTTATGACAGGTTTAGGAAGTGAACAAGATATAAAATATGAAAAGATATTGAAAGAAGAAATTCTTTGGACCATTTGCCAGTATATTTTCCAGTATGTGAATTCATTATATTTCTCTCTGATTATGTTCAGGTAAAAAAGCAAACTATTTTGATTTTTAGCAATAAAAAATCTAACTCTCCCTCTTTCTCAGTTTCTACTTAACTAAATCTTTGACTTTATATAATAGTGGTAATGTGGCTGGTCAAAATTAAGCTAGAAGATACAACTAATTTAGCCCAATTGAATAGTAAGGTAAATGTGGTAATCATGAAACTTTATTGATGCAACTTTATTAAAACTATAATGTATCTCAGTGCACAACAAAGCATGAACAAGGAGATGAAATCTTGTGCCAGTCCTGCGTATTCATTTAATTAAAGGCTGAAAAAAAATCTTTTTTCTCTTTCACACAAATATTGTAAAAATAGTATATTTCTTTAAAAAAAGTGTTATTAAAATTAACCAAGAAGCCAGCAGTATTCCTTCTCACAGTACTCTTTTTAACACAATTGCTTCCCTCCTTTATGGATGTATTGTTTTTAAAACATGAATAAAAAGATAAGGCTTCTGAACAAAAAAAAAATATTCAGAATCACCTTTCACCCTTCTACTGAGCGGAGGAAGAAATAAGAAACTGTCTGTTATGTCCGAGATGTGCTGTATACACAGCTCGTTCTGAGAGCTGCGCTCCATGATAGCATCCTGTGTGTGGACAGCACCAAGAGAGCAGTCTTACGTAAAGCCAGTGGCAACGTACTCTACATGACATCTGCTGGGACTAAGCCATAACAAGCAAACATGCTAGTATATGGTTTGGCATCTGATTAAACCAAGAGTTTAGAAACCACCTGAAAATCCTGCCGAACTTGTGGCCTTTGTCACATGAAAACTCCCCAACAGTAGTGTCAGCACCCCTCCAACTGCTTCCCAGACTGATACCCATATCTGCTTCTACAACATCACTGAACCATAACAAATGACAGATCTTTGTAAATAAATAATGATAATACTCCAAAGGCTTGCCTAAAGCCAGCTGCCGCTGTGAAACTAATATAGCTCTGCAAGGACTGTGAGACCTAGAAAACATGCTGAGATGCAGAGGGCTCATCCTAGCAAAGGGAAGGTTAAGCGGTGATTTGATCACAGTTTATAGATATATGCAAGGAGAGAAGACCTCTCATGCCAGACAGCACTTTGATTTAGCAGATAAGCTGGAAGCTAGATAAAATGAAAATGAGACAAACTTAAAATGAAAACGTGCACATTTTTCACACTAGTCTAGTATTGGAATAGATTTTGAGGTCTGTGACAGTTTATCCAGCTCTTGAATTCTTTAAATCTAAGTAGCCTGTCTTCCTATGAGACATGATGTCATTCAAGCGCATTGCCATTTGGCAGGATGCAGGACTCACTCAAAGGAATTTTATGCTATGTCTGTACGAGCTTCAAACCAAGTGATCATAAATGTTTCTCTCCAGTGCTAACATCTTTAAATGGAATTGCTGCCCTGATGAAGTCAACGGCAATTTTCACCCTGCTTTCTGTGGGAGCAGGATTTTATTTCACAAACACATAACTGTTTGCAATTTGTGCTCTTGGCTCCAATGGCTTCATATCACCTAACTATATTTGGTGATTGCTTATCTACTAAATTATAAAGTGTTGCTGGTGATGCCTCTTAACCACTACAGAAGCTGATTGCCTGTATGCATTGCCCATTACAACTCATTCCTTTTACATGATGTTCACCCACTTCCTCTCCTCCTACTAAGATATATGTCAAGACATTGGTGAAGATAAGAATAGTTCATTGGACCCTGTATAAGTAGCTTGTGATGGAATAAATTTTACCTCAGAACTTTTGAAATTGTGTTACTATTAAAAATGAAGCATGCCAATTAGGTTTATTGACTTTCTGGTAGCTTCACTTGAGATCCAGCTAAATCTCTGAGATTAAAACTTCCCACTAGTTGGTTTGCTCTTGACTTTTATCTCAAAGTTCATGTCATTTGCTGTTCTGTGAAGTTTTGAAGTGGCTTTTATAGAACAAAATAGCCCTTCAAGGCAAAAGCAAATGTTTGAAATAACAGACAAAAATATGCATTTCTGTAGGTGCTAGCTAGGAATAATACAAAGGAACATCATTAGAAAATGTAGGATGCTTGTGAATGGAATCCTTTCTACCAGTAAGACTATTATTACTGGCAATTAGATTAACGAAGCTATTGACTGATTACATAAAAGGTCTCCTTCCCACCCCTCGATTACCAGGTACATGATGGATGAGGCAGGCATGCACAAAGCACAATACATCATTAATCTTTGGGTCTAATGGGGTTATTAGTACTGTGTCAGTACATCAAACTCACACATCCATCTGCCTATCAGAACAGATTACACACTCTACAGCACTCAAGAGACAGAAAACTGATACCAACTGATAGGCCATCAGGACATCTTTAAAGTCTGGCATAATTCTCTTACTGCTACTTTTGTTAGCCTGTAGATTTATTTCTTCAGGAATTTGAGAGCAGTAGAGGAAAAAAATGAAAAATTCCATAAAAACATTAATTCCATTCCACCTAGGAAAGGAAAAATCCTTAGTCATAATTTTTATTATTTTGAGGAAAAATAATTCTCAGAGGAAGTTTTTGCAGAGTTGTGATGACATCCATCACAGATATGCAATATAAGCAATATGAATGCAATGCCTTGAAATATGGAAGCAATGATTACAGGATAAGCAAACAAAAGGAAGAAGCTTGTATATTTCCTTACTCCTGTGTTTTACCATGTGTAAGTCATAGAGGTGATTATTACACTTAAGAGGAAACCTTAACATATATTTTAATTTGATATTTTACGACTGTTCCTGTTTGACGTGCCATGTAAAAGGAAGTCTTATCTGCTTTAGGCTTCAAAACACTATCAACATCTTATACTGGAAATGTACATGATCAACGCAGTTTTTGCATGTACTTTAGGAGAGATGGGGTATGAATTTAAGGTGCAAGACAACACAGCAACGCTTGAGCTAGAGTCTGTTATAACAGTGTTAATAGTGCTCCCTTGGCAGAGTGCCATAACTTGTAATCATTTTGCTTCCATTTGAGCAAGCTGGCTTAAGCTGGGCCTTTGAGTGCTAACTCATTTTTCTATATATGGCACTGCAATGTGCCACGTGCTTTAAATGGAACTGCTAGATGTTAGAAGGGTAAGAGGATAAAGGAAGCTAGGTTAGACACAGGACAGTCACAGTGTCGAGTCTGCTGAATAAAAGGTAAAAAAGCTGACAGAAAAGTAAGTGGAAAGCAAAGTTTATAAGCAATGAACTGCTATTATTCTCCTTATTTTGACATAAAATCTGAGTATGGGATTTTTTTCATTGAAACTTGATTTTTGTTATTCTTGAAAATGAAACTGATTGTTGATTAACATACTTATTTTATTTTGTTAATGAAAAAAAAAAAAATTATCTTCTCTGTAGATCCCCATGCTGTGCCAGAGATTACAGGTAGGTAATCTCTGTGCATACTTTTTTGGGTGACATTTTATTTTGGAGGACAAAGTTGTGCCACCTTAGCTTCCTAGATAGTCTAATGCTGAAATTAACTGCATACATAGATTTTATGTCTTATTGGTCCGTTTTAATAACAAACAATCATTTCAAGTGTTTTTCTTTTCTTTTAATAATTACGACCAAGAACATTCTCTTACGTGTGGTATTTTGGTCTCCTGGATCAGATATCCAGCATAAAATTGTTGAAGATGAGTGACTTTTAGCTTACATATGTGCATCCTAAGTTCTGCGATTAGTCTAGTTGAGATTTAATATTAAAAGATTATGACCCTATTTGCCCTTGGTTTTTTTACTTTTTTTTTTTTTTGCTTGTATTTACAAAGTCAATTCCTATACCATGTACATTCTGTTTTAGTTGTATTTATACACATTTTTCACTTTGTAAGGGTTACTGAATACAAGTGAAGGACGCAGATTCAGGCTTAAATACTGACATTCTTCCTCTGTGCAATTTTGAAAGGTGCTTGTTCCACTACACTTGGATTTCAGAACTGCTTCTCTAGTTATTTAGTGCAGTGAAAGCTGTGCATTAGAGATCCTTGGGGAGGAAAAAAGAATGAAAAAAATATAAAATTTACACATTTCCTTCACAGTTCATATTACTGTGTTCGTATTTCTGGCCTAACAGAGAACTCAAGTCAGATGTGATTTTCCTTCCTGCACCAATCTCATTGCACCTAGTAGCTTTCTCTTTTTGTTTTGTTTTTGTGTTTTTTTTTTTTCTGCTCAAAAATTGTTGGTGAAATTTATTGTGTATTGAAAACTGCAAGTATGGATTGATCAAGATTATGTGTGAATATTCCAAATTTGAGAAAATATAAAATAAAATGCAAAACCCCCACAACATTTTGACATTTTGAATGTGAACTTTAAAAACTATTTTTAGTTTTGAAAATGCAACTGCTTTTTAAAAAGTAAAATAAATATTGGAAATTAAATTGAATATCAGTCTAAAAAATACCTAATTTTTTCAATTTACCAAGAGTATCATAAACATGATCCCTTCAGGTTGAAGTGAGCCAAAGGGGAAAAAATGTCATTATTGTACATCTCTAATATAGTACAGCATATCGTAGCACAGAACAATAAGCTCTGTCTACTCAGATAACCTTAGCTTGCTTTCCTCTTTTGCACTGGACTCACTACAGTAGGGTTTCAGATCTTTATTGCTGGAATTCATTTGTCCAGACTCTAAATCTATTCAGTAATAGGATCAGTGAATCATAAATGTTTCCTATTATGAGTAATTTTTTCTATCTTTTCTGATCATCAAGGTGTATATGAACAGAACAGTTCCCAGCTGTTCAGCATAGTCATCTAATCCTTTCTTCTACCTTCTGACTTAAAATTTTAGAAAAAGAGAACACTAACTTTCTACTTTCTCACTCATTTTAGGGTTACTGGGTTCATCAGATTCCTTTCACATTTGCTTGTGGCATGATCTCCAGATTTACAGAGAAATTCCCAGCCTTCTGCTGTGGGTTCCAGTCAGGTAGGGAAAGGGCTTTGCCTTCATATCCTTCCTGACCCTGGCAGCTAGCTTGTATGTGTGCATATTTCTTGTTTTGACTCTTCTATGGTTGTCCCAGGTTTTTCCTGTCTTTTTCATTAGTCTAGAGAACAGTAGATCCATCTTGTTTTCTGATATGTGTGTAGAGCTTTTGCTGTTTTCCTTTATCCTTTTGCTGTTTCTCCATTGCCAAGTCACTTCCATCATGACTGAAGTAATTTCTGGTGGTTGCAGAGAGAGAAAATAGCTGATGGAGAACTAACTTGTGTTTCTATTCAATCCAATGAAAATGAGCTGACCTGGAAGAACTGGCAACTCTTTTCCTCCTTTGTCACATCCTAGCCCCCATGCTTCAAAGTCAGTAACATTTCTCTTAAACATTTGCAGCTAAGAGAATTTGGGGACACCTAATGGAGGTGCCAGTGGCTTACAGTTGTGGCCCCTCAAGACTTCCCATACACAACCTCTTGCATAATAAGCTGTCTGGCAGCCTAAATGCATGGCACTATATCTGCAGTCAAAAGCTGCCCGAAGTCTCCTTATTAAAGGCCAAAGGCAATAAAGGTACACGATAAATTTTTAGAAGACTATCTGGGGACCATGCCATGTCCAAGAATCTCTCCCAAATGTCCCAAATCTCTCCTATTGTCCCCTCCATATGAATACTTGAGCTTACACAGGACCCTTCAATGGGTATGGGGCAAAGGACTGTGCTGCTGAGGGTCATGTTACTGGTGAGGCGTGGGGATTAAACCCAATTCTGTAGAGTGCATTATTCTTGTGAAATCATTAATTGCCATTAAAAGCACTGAGTCAACATCCATTGAAATCAGCGGACAGATTTCCATCATTGTTAGTGGGCTTTGGTTAGGTTCTGCATTATATACCTTAACTTGTAAATGTTGTCTTAGACAGAAGATTTTTTTATGGTGTGCTTTTTTTTAAAACTAGGTCTTTTAAAATCTGTTTTTCTTTGTTGAAACACCCTGTAATCTCACCCCCAAGAAGGCTTGTGTGCTTTCATTTTGAGTCCACACATTATTAAGCACAGATTCATTTTAGTTTCATAAAACATTAAATAGTCTTCCAGATAAAACTGGTTTTGTTTCCCAAATGTACAGAGCTGCTTGGTTGTCATAACAATGAAAGCCAAAATAAAATATGTGAAGTGTAATGAAATCACTCAGTTTATTTGTAGTGCTAATGTTATTATTTGGTTCAAAGGATTTTATTAAATCATTGAAAATTCAGGAACAAATGATGAATTATCTAGGAAGACCTGTTAAGTAGCAGATGTGACTGAGAGATTGACAAACATCATACCAATTAAAGCACAATACCACAGCTCACTGGGGAAAGCTGAGAAAATGATGCAGCCCAAACCTAGATTTACTCAATGTTACTTTCAGCAAAACTTCTTGTGAAGCCAATGGGAGTTTTGTCTGTGCTAGAAATACAAGATCTATCCCAGAATGACTCACATGGTCCCAAGCCGACAACAAACTTGCAGGAAATAAGACTTCTGATCAACACTTTATTCATCATGGCTATCTTTCATTTATTAGTGCTTTGTCCCTTTAAAGCCAGTGAGATTGTAGTCATTTGGTTTAACTGGAGCAGGCCAAAGCTCTGTTTCTGCAGCCCAGCTATGGAGCAGGCTGGCCCCAAAGTGTGTAAGTTTGTGAACAGACCCATTGACTTCACTGACATTGTTCATCTACCAAAAATTAAGAGGAACGATTCCTTCTTGGCACAAACCTGGCCCACGCATGCACTTCCTGGCTCCCAGCAAGTACACAGTTTACTTTCCAAATTGCTCTGGTTCACTGAAGAAATCCAGGCTATTATTTTGTCCTAACATTCACAGCTTAATGGAAAAAATGAATTTTCTCATACGCTGAGATAAAAATGTGTCTGCTGCCAGGTGCTAAAAGTATTCAGTGACAACAAGGGGGGACCAGACTGCAGCGGCCCTTCCTAAAAGTCAGCAGGATGAGAGTGGCATGTAAGAAACTCCCTCAGATACTATACTTACTCAGGGATGCCCTGCAACAAGATGCTTTCATTCTTCTTCCCAAAGAAGGTTTGCGCTATTTTTACAAGGGACAGTCTATGACTGCAAAAAGAGGACCAAAGAGGCAAATTCAAAGGGAATGCAATAGCCAAAGAGATAGCTATTTTATTCAAGTTATTTAAACCTGAACAAATTTTCATTTGTGTGCTAAGGGCCTGATATAAAGCTCACGGAAATCCATTATAATCTTTCTACGGACTTCTGTAGCTTTGAATGAAGCCTTTTGCACTCTTTTTAAACTCATTTTCCCATCTTCTTTGCCCACTTCTACTTCAGCTGTGAAATCACATCCATTACAAGTAGCATCAATCCAAAAGTGTAATTGCCCTACTGTGGAGAACGGTGAGAAGAGATTCATTAATATCTTCATATCTCATATTTTATATAATGACTTTGTCATAACTGAAATTGTCGTTCTCTTATCATATTGTCATTTTCTCCAGGTTTTAACTGGGTGTTACACTTGAAAAGGTCAATTATTGTAAGTTTAAAAAAATACATGAATCTGAAGATGAACAACTGACATTTAACCTAAGTGATGATGCTCTGCTTTTTAACTGTGAGTGTGATTAATTTAAAACCAATTTGGATCCATTCTTTGCTTCATTGCCCGTGCAGTGAATCTCCAAAAATTTGACCCAAGAGAGTGTAATTCAAGATGGAATAGATGCTTAGTAGATATATATGTCTCACTCGCATAAATTCTCTAAAGTACTGGAGCAAATGCAATTAAATTAAGGGAGTCTTTTTTCTTTTTTCTTTTTTTTTTATTTTGATCTTTTGTTACTGTGTCATACTTCTAGGTAGGAAGAAAACCCAAAGACTGTTTCCTGAAGAACATCTCCCCTTTGATTTACTGATTGATTTTTTTGGCAAGTGTTTGCTTCCATGACAATCTACTGCTGTTAAGTGCTGGTACTGAGTAAAACTCCTTTTAGTAAAACCATAACATGTTCTAATTGAGCCTGAGTTGGAACACCAGCACCATAACTTTGGTTTATCAACTGATGATCTATTTAAGGCTTTAATCTGACATCACTGAGTGGGAGTAGTATCCTTACTGAAGACAGCTGAACTATCTGCAAAATAAGGGAGTGTTTGAATTGAGCAGGCACCTCAGGATCCGTCACTTATGTGTCTGTTTCTTTCTTATGTACCCTGCTGTGGAGTACAGTGATCTTCGTTCATTGTGGCCATCTGGAAAATAAGTGGGGTATGAGAGCAATGGCTTTTTTGGTTTTGTTTTTTTGCTCTGTTTTTAGCGTTTGCTGGTTTTATGCAATGTACAGATATGCACCATGGCATGTAGGCCCCACAATTATTTTTCTTCTCAACTATCTGGGCCTACTTAGCTGCTTTCTCACTGGCTGCTTGTCCCACACCTGCAAACAAAAGTCCTTCAGCTTCTCTTCGGTGTCTTCCTGGATCTTCCTGGAATTCCCAATGCAATGTTTCTCTTTCAGATAATACACATCCCACAGAAACACTTCCTAAAGCATTGATATTTCCTCATTATGTCAATTTGTCTTTGGGTCTCTCCTCTCAGCTACTGAACACACATTGTCATCACCACCTGTCAGGGAACCTGTGCAGGCAGTCTCACGAGGTTGCTTCAGCCTGTCCTCTTCCCTGTTTATGGCAGGGTGAGGGATAGCACACACACAGCTATCAGCAGCAAACCTTGTTAGCTTTGAACACTAGCCTGTGTGAGGTGACAACACAGCTGAACACTAATGCTGAGGTGTACGCATATTCCTTATAATGAACTTGTCACCTGGAAGTTACAAACAAGGACAGGATATTCAGCCATGTTCTCATAGGAAAAAAGCCTACTTTTTACACAAATACAAACTGATTATTTTATCACAGTTTGACAAGATATTCAGCTTTTGTTCTGAGAAGCGTGAAGATTCTTCCTGTCCCATCAGGTCCCTTGGTCATTCCCCTCAATAGGGAAATGACCAGAGAAAACAAGGATAATGGCACAACTCCATTCAGTTTGGTTCTAGAACATTATGTGGATTGCTTTTGTTTACTTATTCATACCCATGTGTCCTAAATATATCCCAGCAGTGAGCTGCCTACATCTCATTTCAAACTGTCTTGCAATTGCAGAAGATTATGTATCACTCAGAGCCGCAGCTGTCCCAGCTGTCTTTTACTGAATGACCCACAGTCTCACCTGTGGTAGAGTTACTGTGTGCATGTGAGTTCAAGCTCTCCATCATAAGAAAATTATTTAGCAAGTCTGACTCAGATGCAGTTGCTCCAGCTTCTGCGTGCAGAGTTTCTGTCCAGATATTCTTTAAGAAATTGCAGCTTACTCTCTTTTCGCAGGTTTTTTTTTGGTTTTGGTTTGGTTTGGTTTTTTTAGTGTCTAATTTTCCTCTCTATTTATCTGTGTACTAATGCACTCCAGGATCCTGTTCCCTACTCTTGTCTCATAGGACCACTACTTAAGTCTACAGTGTCACAGAGCAGCTGGTACTATTTAGTGACCTCCTGCTCTATTAGATGGAAATTGATTTTCCTCTTCCAGGCAAGTGAAAAATCCATAATGTGCTCCATCAGCTTCATCTGTGCAGCAGCACTAGCAATTGAAGCTATAGGGGAAGACACAGCTCTTCAGACATCATAAATGGCAGTATCTTTTCTGACCATCAGAGTAAGCAAACTGCAGTAAAGCAGTTCTCTAGCAGTTTGCAGAAAACTGGTAAGGACCTGCTTGCTGAGATTTCTTTGGCAATGTTTGTTGCTGAATTCCCCCAATAATGTTTCACTACTGTGAAGTCACCTATAACTAGTTATATTATGTGGCCACAAATAATAATATCTGCAAGTATTTGCAAGCCATAGCCCCCAAACTTAACTGGAGAAATACTACCCAAGTAACAGTGCTCAGGTGTGCTTCTATGGGTAGAAAGCAGAAACTGAGATTTTCTTTTAGCAGCAGCAATTTACCTACCCTGCCACAGAATTAAATCCTATAAAAATCAGTATTTATGACAAGTATTTGCAAATAATTATTCAATACAATAAGATCAAGTAGTGCCACATGTTTGGGAACTTTCAATTATTATTAGTCTGGACAGCAGTGCTTTTTGAGCATTCCCTCACCTTAGGGGTGTTGCTTATGAGTTCAGGATGCATACTTTCATCTCTGTTTTCATCTCTGGGTCTGAAACTTTGAAATTAATTCCTGATAGATATAAGAATGACCGAAAAGATGAACTCTCCAGCATTACTGTAAAACTTCTTTCCTTGACCTTACTTTACTTTTCCTCGCAGCAGCTCAAAACCAATTAGTAGTTGAGGAATATGTGCACCCAGATCCAATATAGCATACTTTTATGTGAGGAGAGGGAGTGGAGCGGAAACTTCGTCGACATAGCTCACCTTGATGGGTGCTTAGCTGTATGAGGTGTTCAGATACCACAGTCTTGGGTGCAGTATAAGAACCTGCATGGAATACCATTAAGGTAAAGAGGAGTGGAGTATATAGGCACATTAACACCAAGGGGAAACTTTTTCCCACAATATAAGGAACATATTTTCTGGGAACAATGTCCTCTTTGTTTTTATAGCAAGATGGATGGAAATTTCCAGGCAGATATACTCATGGTAAAAGAAATTAAAACAGACATTCACATGATAACTACTGAGGACAGTCACAAGATAGCCAGACTGCAGTCATAAAACAAGCAGGAGTATTGTTTAAGCATAAGCAATTCCTTATTTTATGATAATTGCCAGTGAAAACAACACCCACCAGGAGATAGAAAAGAATATAGAGAATTGGTAAACTGAAGTTCCAGTTCATCCAATCACCTCTTGTGCAATCTAGATATATGATATACCTTCAAGACTGTTAATGGTAGTGTATTTACATGTAACATGAGAATATGAATATCACTCCTCTTTATCTCTCAGAAGAGTTATAAAACATCACATAAGCTGTAATTTTCAGGAAAGATAGTAAGAACAAAATGTTATTAAGGTACTATCACCAGTTCTATTGTGTTTTCATTTTGTCTATTAATGACCGTGCTTTCTTGAAATAGAGACAGATTGTGACATTGTGGGAGTCAGGCTTTCTCTTGAAGCAGGGCACGATATGAAAGGACCACAACCATTGTCTCATTCTAAGTGTTATATCTTTGACGCTCAATTTTTCTGAGGAGGCAGAGCCTGTGGGGGAGCCCTGCAGAGCTGGTAGTTCCTATGAGGGAGATCGAGCCCCATCATTCTGGAGTTGCACAGAGACAACTACACAAGCATGACTGGGGTGTTAAAGACCAGACAAGAACTGGAGAGGGAATTGTCACATGAAATTCACAGACTTTCCTGCTTTTTAGTGCCCACTGTATCACCTCCATAGTTACTCTTTAAAAATGTGTGTGCTCATGAATATATGTATACATACAGAGGTGAGTACGCATATGATATAAACTAGGCATGGACTAAAGTTCTGTCTGTATCTGGAAGGGCATGTCTATCATTCAAAAAAGTGTGTCCTTTACTATGTGAATTAGCTAAAAGATTAAAATAATAATAAAGGAACAATTGTTAGGATTTTGAAATGGGTTAAACTTTCATATTCATGCCTGAAGAAATGACTCGAGTTAAAAACCAGTATATCACTACTTTTGTAGTCTAACTGTGAAAGGTGGCAAGAAAATCTCTACTGGATAGTACTACAATGATTCCTCCAGCCCAGCATTCTGCCCTGATGGTAGCAAAAAGAACTGTTAGTCAGCAGGGGGAAACATATGAGCCTGGACAGTTTTCAAATCCATTCACCTTTTTTTCCCAACATCCACAGTCATTGTATTAGGCACGTCACACAGTACATGCGTCCATATTTCCTTTAGTATCTATTTATAGACCTGTTCATGAGTTTGTTCAAACTCCTTTGCAACCACTCATTCTTCTGCCTCTACAACCTCCTGTGGCTGCAACTCCTAAAGTTCATCAATTGCTCTGTAAAGAGGTATTTTATTTATCTGTTTTAAACTGATGTCCTACTAGTTTTAACAAGTACCCCTAATACTGCAAGACTGGGTGAAATACAGTCCCGCAGTCACCCAGTCCACCACCTTCATCACCCTGTAAACCTCAGTCAACCTGCCTGCACACCTTCTCCTCATCAAATTTAAGATCCCAGACTGTTCAATCTTTTCACATATGTGGGATGCTTCATCCCTTGATTGTGTTTGCTGCCCTTCTCTGCTTCCAACTCTGCTACATCTGTCTCAGGATGTGGAGACCAGGACTGCAAAAAATATTCAAGGCGTGGGTGCCAAAGTTTTTACAGAGGCAAAACACAACCCTCCGCCTTGTTCTCAAAGTCCTTCCTGACAATGCTCAACATTTTCTCATCATCTGTTGGCTGCTGCTACACATGGATGTGATCATTTCAGAAAACAATCCATGGTGACTCCTCAGCCTCTTTCCTGAGTTGTCCCAGTTTAATTTCAGTAGCAAATGTTTTAGATTATTTAACTGCAGCCTAACCTGGACACTTTTTACAGCTGAAATGAGAACTAGTGTGTCCTGGTGTGTGTCCTCTGCTTCTCCCACCTACCCCAGACTTAGGCAGAGTTTTTCTCCCCATTTTCTTGATGTGGCAATGTTATGGGTTTGTGTGGCACAGTTGGTTTTTTTTGTAGCGGGGGAGGGGGCCGCAGGGCTGGCTCCTGTGAGGAGCTTCTAGAAGATTCCCTGGCTCCAAGTCGGACCCGCCGCTGGCCCAGGCCGAGCCCATCAGTGAGAGCGGTAACACCTGTGGGGAACATATTTAAGAAGGGGAACCTGCAGGGAGTGAGGGGAGTGGGGTGTGAGAGGAACCCCTCTGCAGGTGCCGAGGGCAGGGAAGGAGGAGGAGGGGATGCCCCTGCAGCCCGTGGGGAGGCGGCAGGCTGTGTCCCCCAGCCCTCGGAGGGGAGCAGTTGCTCCCCAAAATGGCCGGGACTCTGTGGTAAAGCCCGCGCTGAGGCAGTCTGTGACTGAAGACCGGCCCGCGGAAAGGACCCAGGCCGGGGAAGTTTGTGAGGAACTGCAGCCCGCCGAAAGGACCCACGGCAAGGAAGTCTGTGAGGAACTGCAGCCCGTGGAAAGGACTCACCTTGGAGAAGCTCGTGAAGGACTGTCTCCCGCGGGAGGGACTCCACGCCGGAGCAGGGGACGAGTGAGGAGGAGTCCTCCTCCCCCTGAGGAGGAAGGCGCGGCAGAGACCAGGTATGACGGGCGGACCCCAACCCGCGTCCCCTGCGCCGCCGGCGGGAGGAGGTGGAGAGGACCGGGAGCGGAGTTGAGGCGGGAAGGAGGGAGGGAGGGCGGGGGGGAAGGTGTTCCGAGGTTCGGTTTTACTTCCCATTATCCTTGTTTTGTTTTGATTTGTAGTAAATTAAATCGATTTTGTTCCTTCCCCAAGTTGAGCCTGTCTTCTGCCCATGACCGTAATTGGGGAGTGATCCCTCCCAGTCCTTATCTCGACCCACGAGCGTTTCTTTATCTTTTCTCCTCATCCCGCCGTGGCCGGGGGTGGTGGGGAGGGGGAGCGAGCGAGCGGCAGCCCGGTGCTTTGTTACCGGCCGGGCTGAAACCGCGGCAGGCTAGCTGGAGGAATTAGTCCTGCTCTCTCATTTCCTGCTGCTAGTTTTCTCTGCCTTGCAGTTCACCAGTTCCTAGTACTTCCACAAAGGGGGAGAGGATTAAGCCAGGTGTTACTGTTGCATACAGCTGCAGTTGGGAGCTAAAATTGACCTTTCTTTTCATTGGCCTTTTCCCTCTCTGTTTACTCCTCTTCCCTTCAAGCACAAATCTGGACTCAGTAGAGAAGAAAATATTGTCTCTTCCAGAGTAAAAGCTGTGGAATGAATGCTCTCTTTTCCTCTCCTGCCATCTGGGCAGAAGTCATATCTATTATGGTTTGTGTTTTACACCTGCTTGACAGGCACCAAAGACTGTACTTCCCTGAAGTGTGCTCGCTGTTTTCACTTTCTTGTGGGAGAATGATGCTTTCCTAATGGAAGGTGATGCTTTAAAGGTCCTGCCTACCCATTTACAGCTACCTATATTTTTCTTTTTAATCAGATCAAACACATTACTTCCGTACTATAGGAAGGTAATTTGAGGCTTCTGCTTTTTAGACTTTCTTTTAGAGTTTTCCCCAGGGCCAGTAATAACACAACAGTAAGTTGTATATTAGAGCTCTCTCAAGGTTAAGATGCTTATCCCAGAAATTCTGTTTTGAAATGTTATGGTGTTTTGTTATTTCCAGCAGCACAATGCAAATCCATCATGATGTCTTTTTAAGGGATTAAGCTAAGTATATTACTAAAAAAAAAAAAGAAATAAAGAAAAATTTCCTGCCTGGAAGTTCCAGCAGGCAGGATCTCTAAATGTCTTCTCAGATTTCCTGAAATCAGATGGACAATGCCTCTCCTATTTGTGATCCTGCTCAGACAAGAAAAAAAAAGTTTTCTTGTTCAAGAGAACATGCATAAATAACAACATTTATGCTACTAATAAAAATAATGGAATTTAAAGTTAACAGGCTTCATTGAGATGAATTTAAAGTTGCAGAGAGTTTGAGTGCACATCTCCTTATATATATACATATCTATCTATCTAGAAAAGTGTTAAAGGTTTTGTAGCCAGATCAGTTCTTGGAGAACATCCCCCATATGAATCAGATCTGCTAATAGAAACAATGGAGCAAACCCTCACATTAAATAGACTTAACTCGACTAATTTACAGCATGTATCAGTTCAGCCTGTCTCCACAGGAGACAAATACCCACAATGCTTCCTCATATACCTTCTACCCCTTTCATTTCAATTTTCTCATTCCTCTTTCTTCATTCTCCTCCCAAAGAATAGTTTTAGTTTTAATATAAACTTTATGACTTTGGAAAAAAATAATGTTTGCTACATGAAAAAAAAGTGGTTTTCTAGCCATATGATGGTTAATGGTCAGAACAGGCTCTGTTGTTATTGCATGAGCTAAAAGTCAGTCTGCAACATCAGTTACAGGCATGCTGTAGGTAAATTCTGACTCTGTCCCACAAAAAAATAGTAGCAACTGGAGAAATTAACCAGACTGTTAGAAGAATTTGCTATACTTAAATACTTTTTAAAATGGTTGTTAAGTTGATCAGGTTATTTAGATAAAATACCAGCGATTTTATGTTAACAGTTATGTGAACCTTATGCCTGTTGCTCTCTACTTTGTAAACTTTGCTTGATTGCAGCATAATTTCAAAAAACCTGAACTTCTGTAAAGCTGCACAGTTAGGCAATATATTTGTCCAGGTTTTTTGTAGTGGAAATTGTAGATCATTTTGTAATGTGATCTCCACTGAAATGAGGAAAAACACAACTTGGCCTGTCATCTGGGATGTGTCATCATGCCCCAGTTTCAAAATACAGGTGACCAGCATTTCAAATCACTAAGAGACTTACCATGTGTAAAAGTACTGTTGTCTGTCTCCCATTCAACAGCCACACAGTTCTGTTTCCACACACAAGACATTCTGACTCTGTTAGAAGAATGGGAAAAGTATGTTTGATTCATGAGAAATTTCCATTGTCTTGCACACCATATAAACAAACAGCCTATTTCTGGAGTTAAGGGCACATCCATGCACTGATACATAGATGCTGCATTCCAAAATAAATGCCAACCCATGTTTATCTAAGTGTAATGATGTATTTTGGGAGAAAGGTAGATAGATAGACAGTCAGAATGAACAAACATGACCCAGCAAGTGCATGGAATTTTGAGACACCTGCCGCACTTTCCCTGTAAAGCAGAATAGATTAAATAAGGAGCATGACCTGAAACAACAGACTGAAGTCCTGTACTTGGTAAAATCAATCTAAGCCTGTAACAAGGCACATGTCTTCATAGCATCAAGGTTTTTTGAACTACATTTGAAAGCACCTTAAATCTGAAATTCATGACTTGAACCCATTTCTTTAAATTACGTGAGGTGGTCAGAAAAATCAAACTCTTCTATCCTGCCTTTGAAAAGAAGTCACAGACTTTTTATTTTCTTTGTAATAAAAATGTCTTTGCAGATGTCTTCAGGACTCTTGTTAAAACCTGACATTTGGAAATCTTGTCCATCAATCCAAGAGTAATTTCCAAACTGTTTTATCCAGACAGAAACATGCTATTTTCATAATGTTCAGTAACTAATTACTAGTTAAACATCCAAGCTTTGATTTTAAGACAAATTAGCTTAATGAAAATGATATATTCTTCAAAAAATATTACTCTGAAAAACTAACACCCACTGTTTATTAAAGTTTCAGATGTACTAACATTAATATATAAAGTAAATATGATAATTAGTGAAATCATTACCTTTTTTTAGCTATGAGCGCTGTTAAGCACATTTGTTGACAAAGTCTTGCTCCTGTTTATCAGAGCTACTTGAATAAAAAACAAGGTGAGTGGTAGATTAATAAGAACCTAGAATTAATAAATATGCTTGTACCTCAGTTTCAAAACAACAGTTTCATCTTCATAGATGCAAGTGGCCAGCTCAAGAGAAAATCCAACAGTTTTTATGAAAATAAGTAATCATGAATGTAGGAGTCTAATATTTGGTACAGAGTTCTGAAAATACTGGTATTCTTTTTTCTTTTATTTTCTTTTTTTTCTTCTGAGTACTTGGAATATTCTTTTTCCTGTAGGATAAGAGACTGAGAAGAGGTTTAGGAACAAGAAGTTAAACATTGCCTTTCAGTCAAAACCCACCCAGATTTTCCACTTCTACAGAGGCAAAAAATAAAAAGTGAATGTAACATACTACTATTTCTTCACTACCTTTTTTCCTAATGTTTTCAGTGGAAGAGAGTAGAAGGATCATTTTGCTAATGGAAGATGAGGGCAGTTTAAAAAATGAGAGAAAGTAGGATTTTTTTCCCATTATTTCATAATGAAAACAGCTTGTCAGCAGGTTTTTTGGCTGTATTAACTAGAATGTCCATATAAAAATATTTTCTCAAGTGATTTTCATAACTTAAATTTGTATAGTGTTGCTCAGGATATGTTGACTGCAATGTCTTTATGCTAACTGAAGACCACTAGAGACACATAGTTCTCTTTGTTAACTATGTAGAAAACCCACAGTCCTAAATTAGGCTGTCCAATGTGCAGGTGTCACACTGCACTTGTGCAGTGAGAGTCTGACTCCTGCCCTTGGCTATAGCTCTGCCCTCTGATTGGGTTTACTGGGCTGCTCTAACTTAAGAGATACCTGAGCACTGAGATACCTGGCCTGCAAGCAATTCTAGGATGATTTTTAAATTACCTTTTTATTTAATTTTAGGTTCATGGGTATTTCAACAAGGAATCTTAAAATCCTTGAAAAAATACTACAGCTAAAATGGAAGTTTATGCACTCTAGCTGAGTGCAAAAATGCACTCGGTGCATTTTTGGATGCAAGAATGAAATTGAGAAGGGCTCAGTATCTTCTGAAGGGAAGATACAGCTTTTCATAAAGGCATATGTTTTGCAGTGTTGGTGGACTGTCTTTGCTGACCAGATCTCGGAAAGAACCCCGCATGATTTTCTCAGGTACACAGTAATTTTGGCACATATCAGAAAAAAGCTTTAAATGCTGAAGGCTATTAGAAATTTATTTATTCAGTAATATGTAAAGTGAGTGAAAAAGTCTGCATAGAAAGTGTTCTGCTCTGTATAGCAGGGCTGCATACATTTTTCAGAGTTGCACAAGATTTTGCCACACAATTTCAAGTCAAAGGGGCTCGTGCATGCCTAATTCCCAGAAAGCTCACAGAAAAATTATTCTAGGGACAGATTATACAGTAGGTCTTAACAACACTAATAAAACAAGAGTCATTAAAATCTATACTTATAGTTTGGCATCAATTTTTCATTCACCACAAGACCTTGGACTGTCTCTCACTGTTTCTGTTGGAATTAATTATCTCTGACCACAGCAAAAACCTTCAGCATGATCTATTTCTTGTTTTCTGCAATGTGAGCTTATTAATGCTTGTCACTGCTGTATGTAAGACTTACATGACTTTTTTTACTGCTTTTATTCAGAAAACACAGCTTAAGATTGTCATTTTATTTGTTTCAAATGGATTACCCTTATATGTCTTCTATCTGTGAGCACTGACAAGCTGTTGTTTCCACATTTGGGTTATGGTCAATTTAAAAATAAAGAGTGTAAGATACTTTGTAGCTGAGAAGAGCAACTCCTCCTTACATCAGATCTAAGCAAGCATCAAAGCAACAGCAAACACCTGCTTGCTAGGTAAACTGTTCTCTGTAGCCTTCTCTAACACCTTATTTTATGTAACAAATCACTGATAGCTGAAGACACTGAGGAGATCTTTAGGATATCAGGAAAATAACCAGCTGGAATTGCTACTTTCTTGTCTATCTCATGAAAGACAGGATATTTGCTGAAACTGAGGTTCCTTCCCTGTCTCAGGTAGGCACCTGCCCATGGTAGCTGGAAAGTGTCATTTTCCAGTGACACCATTTTTGAATGTTTTTGTTTCTGTGTTATTCAGGGTGTTGCATCTCAGAAGAAACATTTTCTGGGGTGTTACATGTCTCTTTTGGAGAAATAAACACATGGTGGATTAGGGGACAGCCTACTACTATCCTTAATAGGTAGCACAGCCCACCTTCAGTGGTGTTTGGGGGTTTCTTGTGGACTGTTTACTTTCTCTGTATCGGCTCTCTCCTTGAATCAAGCTTTGGCTGCTCTTTCGCATATGGATAAGGCTTGATTTTTTTTTTGTTTGGTTGGTTGGTTTTTATTTTCACCTTGATAGCCTTGTGATTATCTGGAAATCCTATTTAATCCTTTTTTCCTTGATAGCTTTCACTTCCTCCCTCACCCTTCTCCCCCATGTTCTTGTTTTTTAGCACTTCTGCCTTTTTTCTGCTACCAATCTACTGTCTTCCCATGGTTTTGTTCTTCCTCCAGTTTCAAACTTGCTTTATTTTCCTGTCCTGCCCACTGTACATTAATACTGTCCCTTTAACTGCAAGGAAAATGAATTAATGATGTAACTGTGCTTCAGCCTGTGTATATTTGCATATAACTATGCATAGAAGTTATGTATTAGCAGTATCATCTAGTATGTATATCATGGTGCTAAGGAGTTACTGTTTACAGGATGGTCTGTGTAACTTACTGAGGCATGGGTTCTCCTTCAAAGGTTGCCAGCAATGCCTAAACAATTTTTCTGTCTTGCCCCTTTAATGGCAGTTTGCACCCTAGCAGCTATAGGACCAGAGGTGTGGGGAATGCAGAGCTGCTATGCAAAGATCGCTGAAGGATTGAGACCTCTCTTGTTCTGGCCACTGAAAAAATGAGAGGAAACAGCACAAGTTTGTGTCTTAGCAGTGTGTAGCATTGCTTGTGTAAAAGCGCTCATTTGCAACATTGCAGGGTTCTCTGGAATATAGGCTCTTTGTGAAGCAGAGAGGTATGGAGATATGATAGAGGATAAAGAAAACATGTGTCTCCTTAATCTTGGTTTTGCCACCATCAGAAAATTTCCCTGCCAGCTTTGAACATGACAGCAAAAAGGGAGTGCAGATATTTAAGGCAGAGGTGGCAGTTAATTTGATGAAATAAACAGAGTAGGGAAAGCAGTAAAATCTTAGAATGAACCAAATAATTCTTCAGTTTATTTAAAACTTTTTTAAAGTGTTATTCCTGTTTCTTTGTCCTTTCAGTGTAAAGTTATGGCTAGAGTGGGAAGGGTGGGGTTGCACTGAACCTGTGAAAACTGATGATGTTCAAAAAAAATTTCAGTTCTTTGCAGGGATAACTTTAACAAATGTGATGCCTTGACTCCTCCACTGTCTCACGATTGCATCTTCTGTCTAAAGTGTGTTCTAATTTAACCTGTGCAAGATAGGTTCTTTCTGTGTAGCTCAGAATATGTAGTCCCTACTCCAAGTGATTGTACTCTGCATAGGCAATGAGTTAAATGTCTCCCATTAATTAAATTGATGTTACCTCCAGCAGTTCTCTTAGGAGCCAGGGAGAGAAGCACCAAAGAAAGGTGATGATCAGGAGTAGGATAACGGGTAGTGTGTGGTAGGTAGACAACTTACTCATCACAGCTAATAGCATTGTGTTAAAACATCAGTCAGGATTTTACATAGCTCCATGTAGGCCTCACCTCTGACACCATCAGGATCTCCAATCTCAATCCTATGTACTTAAATGGCCTCATCAGCAAGTTATGGGCTAATCTAAGATGAAGAATCTACTTATTTAAGTGAGCTTAAGCTGATTGCCACTGGCATGCTCCCATGAAGAAAGCTAGTTTCAGAGTAGTTGAGTTTCTTGACAAAATTCTATTTTTTCTGCAAACTCTACAACTAAACAAGTTATGGCATATATCTCTCTAATATGTGGCAGCTAATAAAACTGATTAGCTTAGTGAGAAAATATAGTTGGGGATTGATTGCTCACAGAAATGTTAATGAGAATTCAGTTTTGTACTAATCCAATTCCATGAGTTTTGGAAAGCTGGTAATCTGAACTTGGAAGCCAAACAAACAGTATTGGGTTTGGGTTGTGTTTTACCTCTCACAAACCCCACAAAGTGTGTAGAATAATGCTGCTACCACTGAAAATCTAACTCCCAGTAAGTCCTAACTCTACCTACAGCATATACAGGATGTTCATTCTGGCTTTGCTTTTTTTTTGTATACACTCATGTCATAATACTAATAACTAACCATTTTCTAGTAAAACAGGTTTAGGTTCCTTCATCCCGATGCTATTCGGACATGTTGCAGAATTTTGTCAAAGAGGCGGAGATAATTAGAATGCATTGTTAGCCTCTGATGCCTTTATTAATTGAACTGTATTTCCCTCCTTTACAAATTATGGCCTTATTTGTGGATGTGTCGTCTTGGGCTCTTCTCTGTAATGTTCTCAATGCATCCTATCAGTTACAAAATGTTTTGAATTTCTGTTGACTTTTCAAAGTCTTGAAAGCACTTGGAATCTCACAGGATACAGGCTCCAGAGCAAAGTATAAGAACATATCTACTTTGTTGAGCTAGCTAAAGTTGAGCTAGCCTAACCACGGTTGCCTGAAATCATTACACTGTGGTTCAGTAGGTACTTAGCTCCAATTTCCTCTACAAACAGTGCCACATAATCCAGATATGGTACATGATCTTTGTGTCTCAAGCAGCCCAACCTGCAACTCCACAGCAGATTGAGGTGTTATTTCTAGTCAGAGGAAAGAAGGAAACAACAGCAAATATAGGTACCAAAAGGATTCACAGAACTGTATTTCTTAGAATGAAAGTATCTATTCTTCTCTGAAGTCGAAAGTATCGGACTTCACAGGATTCACAAACTACTACTTAACAGCCTCTGGGATTTAGGTTCCTCAGGTGTGTGAGTGATCCCAAGCAACCTCCAACTTTCAAAGCAGTAATGCAACATTCTCCTGGTGGTAGTTTTTTATTTTTCTTGCTGTAAAATCTGAAGAAAGGGATTTCTTTCATGCTAGAGACTTTTTGCAAATGTTAGAAGGGCCAGCCTTGACTCAGTTCCCTCTTATTCTTTTAGTTTACTGCAAGCAAATAAATCTAAATAATGTAGTAGATCAATATTTCTGAAGAAAAAGATTGAGCTTGACTGAATCTTAGTGTATTGACTTCCACACCTGATTATGCCACTTAGCTGTAAACAACCTCTCTTTTATGATGGTAAGGCAGAACATGCAAGTTTAGTTCTCTTTAAGAGACAAAGTTGAAACCATCTTTCAAGTATTAATGTAATAAACATCTTTGAAAATTACTATTATAAATAAAAATAGTATAAAATGTATAAACATGAAAATTTATGCAAGTATGTGTTCAGGAAAAGAAAAACGGACGGGGGGGCGGCGGCGGCAAGTCGCATGTGAGTAGAGCCCCAAGGAAAGCAAAGTCATCTTTTAATTCTACCTGGCATCATTTAGCATCTCTCATTGTTCAGTCTGGGCCATTTTTTACACAAAAAGGAAATGACTGAAAGAGGGATGAACTACAGAAAGGCTGCTGCAAAGAGGTAAATATCAGCCTCCTTTTTGTATACTTCAGATCAGGCAACAAGCAATGGGCTTTGGCCATGTTGGGGGATGCAGGTTAGGCGCTGGGCTGGGTGGGTTCCTCTAAAGGTGGATGGTGAAGCACAGGAAACTATTCCACTGGGAGGCTGCAGAGCTCCTGTTGCTCATGGTCTCTAATGGTAGTTTATGCAAAAGTCTGCCAGAAATGCTGCTGCCCTAGAATGGACTTGCTGACCAGTTGAGATTCCTTGAACCCAGTTTTTCTTTGTTAGCTTTCCTTTATGCTGCTTCTCTTTGTGTAAGGCTGACTACTATTGCAGCTACAACCTTACCTTACAGCAGAAACCAGCCTGCTAAAGTTGGAGTCAAATTCTGGGATGTCACAGATTACAATTGTCCCTTTCAGTATTTGGACTAAAAAAAATAATTGATCTCTAAGTATTTTCCAGAAACTTCATCTTTTATAAACAAGTCATAAAATGAAAATGTGGGGAGTATTCATTGCTTTTTCTCTGCAAAACAAAGGCTACATCCATTCCCCCAGCAGAATAGAGAATAAAAGCGACAGCAAGGCTTAAGTGGTGCTAACTGATTTGACATGAAGGAGGGACAGATCATTCACAATGTGCAACACTGTTTGAGAGTTAGAAAGAGATGGGACATATGGGGGGAGGGACAAACAAGCAAGGAAACACAAGCCCAGAGAATTTGTCGGAGGAAAGGATTATCCACCTGACAGAGATCTGGAGGTAGCACTTTGTTGGAAATAAGAGAGGATGTGAAGTTTTGCTTTTGGTGTGCATGCAACTGTTTCAGGACTCTCCCAGTCTTTGTTCCTGCTGCAGCTTCTCTGCCTCTGTTAGTCTGTAATTGCTCAGGAAGATGTACAATCTCCTCCTCCCTCTAAAGTTTTCAACAAAACGCATGACATAATAGCCAGGACAAGGCAAAGAGGGAAACCTTCCAATAGCGCAAGTGCCTACAAATAAGATTCATACAGGTAAAACATATATACCCTCTCTCATAAAAGGTGGCAAAACTCCACAACGTTTACATATTAGGAAAAGAAAAAGTCAAAACAGATGAACCTCAGTGATGGAAGTAATGTGGAAGAGGGATTGTGAAGGAACGCTAGGACAAGTGGTGTCATAATTGATTTATGATTGCAGTAAAAAGGCATAAAGAAAAAAACCCCTGAGGTTGAGGAGGAGAGTGGGAGTCTAGACAAAAACAAAGGTCAAAGGATAAAGAACATGCCAAAAAAGTAGAGTTCATAGATTCATTTTTTTGTCTGCTGTGTACTTGGATATATTCAAAACCTCAGCAACCAAGTCTAAACTGGTCCTGCTCTGAGTGGTGGGCTTGGACCACATGAGCTCTAGAGATCCCTTCCAACATAATCATTTCGTGATTATAATGAAACAAGTGCAAAAGGTATGATCTATGTGTTAAGAACATAACTGCTGCTCCCTTCTCTTTGTTACTAGCTACTGATCAGCAAGTCCATAATGTTTACCTAATAAATCATCCTTTTCTTTTCATGTTTAGGTAGCATGTGCCAATGACTGCAGAAGAGCAATGTTAACCAGAACTTAACCTGACCTGTCTTTGTGAATAGAACTGATCCCATCTCATATCACCAGGGCACAAGGAACGTAAGTGCAGACACTATTTCCATGTCACTAATGTGTGTCATGTATTCTTGCACAGTTGCACAAGGTTCATGCTACGGGGAGGTTGGTGGGATTGTTTTTGTTTCACCCTCACACTGAATTTTCTCAATGTGGAACATCCTAATTTCTGGAAGTATGTTAAAATCCTCACCTAAATCCTTCTAAAAGTAAAGATTATGGAACTATAACCTGTAGCTATTATGGCAGTCATTGACAACTAATGGGATTGGCCACATTCTTATTTCTTTTGTATGAGCAGAATACGAAAATTGTTTTAAAAAGGTCATAAGCGCTTGTCAAGGGCACCCTGTGCTTGAAAAAGCTTTCCTTTGTCTAGTGTGAACAAAGCTGGTGGCTTGGAAGGACTGCAAACGTGTGGGTCACAACAACCCCTGCGCTAGGGGCTTGACTATTATCCTGAAAGGCATAGTTTAAAGTTGCAGGTGTAATAAAATGGTGATACAAAGCTCCCATTTAAAGCAAGTAGCATTTGGTCACTAGGAAAGTAGCTGGCCTTGCACTGGATTTATTCTTCTGAGGTAAGAGAATTTTTATCGCTTTCTGTTTCATCTTGGCAAAGGGGGTTAACGTTTCATGAAGGCGATAATGAAAACCACCAAGGGAGTCATCAGACAAAGAAACTTCTAGAAGCTGCATTAAAAAAATTTCCATCTCTGCTTGCCTCTTATACGTGTGAATCACCTTTTTACCACTTCCTTTGGAAAAATGACAGATTTAATATGTTCTCAATCTAAGCAACTGAGGTGTGTGTAACAGAAAAGTGTGGAGGGAGATTTCTTTGAAATAAAACTGCTCTGTAGAACAGAAAATATTTGAACGTAAATTTCAAAGGAAGGTTTGGGCAGATAATGAGTTTGGGCTTTGCAGGCACAGCCAACTAGTAATCAGTACTGTTAACTGACACAGTATGATGTAGGTACGTGGAACTGAAAATAGGTACATTTACAGTTCAGGCACTACTTTATTTAAGGTATGCTAAGATTCTCTTTCTGTTCTTTAAGTTGCATACATATTGTTTTAAATATTGCTAGATGGTGAGAAACAGAAAATCTGGCTCCCAAATAATATTTAACTTTTTCGATAAAAAGCATAATTTTGTAAGGCAACCAGATTTGCTCCTTGCAATATCTAGTAAAATTTTAAATTCTCTAATGTCTTTAACTTCTAATGTCTCTCAAAACTAATAAATCTTGGGTTTAAACTCTGATTTCCAGCCTAATAAATCATATTATTTCAAACTTCAGCTATACTTTTCAGGTTAAATTTCTGCTCTTGGCAAACAACCAGTCAATTCTTGATTTAATAAGAAAGAAATTTAACATTCCTGATATTTCAGTTCCTAAAGCACGTATTTGGATTTAGATGCCTGAAATACACTTTATGTGAAATCCTGGGAAACTGAACAGTCATGTTCCTTATGAATAAGGATTAACAGTCAATATGTTTCAGTGCTTTGCTTGTTGAACCAATGGTAGCCACTGGGATCAATTTTTTTCAGAAAGGTATTAACTAATAAGCACGTTGATGAGAACAGTAATTTTGCTGCTTTTGTTTTCTGACAGCTTTGTTCTTGGCTTCTTTTCTACCACTGCTTATAAAGTAAAAAGATTTCACATGCTACAGAAGTTGAGGCCTGAGATGTTTTGCCTGAAGGAAAAGTTAGGAAGCCGCAGGAGATGACACATTTCACCTTGGAAAAATTCTGTTGTCTAAACTTAGTTTTCAAACAGAAGTAGTTCAGTCACACAAATAATATGCTTTTATTCGCAACCTAAACTGCCTTTATTTGGTAGATTATCCAGTTACCTCAAAGAGCAAACTTCAAAGTTGAAAGGGGGGGAATAGTCACATTTCTTGTGAGGCCCAGGTTTCCTCTGGACCTTTGCATCTGCCATGAGGTCAGTGAGATTGTGGGCATAATGCTGGGAGTTCAGTTTGTGGTGTGGTGGCAAAGTTGTGGATTAGGGAAAAGGATGGACCTCTGTTAGCTTCCCTGGGGAAGTTGTGTGTACAGCAATAGTGTGTTTGTTGGTCATACTCCTCTGAATAAGACAGGGAACAGGTCAGGTGAACTCCCATGCTGACTAAGCCCAGGAGAGGAAAAGCTGTAAACCATAAAATGTGGTAGCAAGGAGAGTGACAGCCTCAGTGCTGAAGAAACTTACTGGGAACTGGGGGCCAGGGCAGATTTTTCTCCCACCCAGCTGCTGAGTGGGCAAAACACAAACCTGAGAGAAAGGAGCTCTGTTTTTCCAATGTGCAAGAGAGATGGTCATAAATTTTATTTATTTTTATGGTCTTTAGACTTGCTGGGTTTGTGGTTTTTTTCCCTCATTTCATATGCTAATAAGACTTGGCTTTTGAATTTAGAAGCCTTTTCTTTGGAGGACTTCTAAAGAGAGAGGGTGAGAGAGATCCACCGCAGAGTTCCGGCCAGCTCAGAGGCTTGTCATACACCTGTAGCGCAATACAGAGTTGTTTGTGGGCAGACAGTAACAGTTTGGTGACTTTCAAACTTCAGAGGAGCACGTTTGACTTCTATATGGTTTCTGTTCCTGCTTAACAAAGTTGAACGGCTTTTGTTGAGGTATACCAAGATGCTTCCAGCTTGGTGGATATAATGTGAACTTGTACATCTATGCAGATGAAGTCTAGAAATAGTAGCTATTTTCAGGTTATTAAAAAACTTTTCTTTTAAATCTCCCAAAGTCTTGTGGGTGAAAACATGTTCTTTTCTATTACAATGCCTGGAGTTATGAATGACATGCAGCCACTGCATTGAACATTGGAGTAAAGTTTATTTGACAGTCAGCTGCAAGGGAAAACACTGCTTCCAAATATTGTACTGCCAAATTCAAGGATGCTTGAATTGTGCTCATTTTTATAGGTTTTCCCCTCCCCCACACCCCAATCAGCAATGACACTCTGGGGTAGTTCTGCTTGAGGAAAAAGTCATGCTCTTTGGGATCTTATTACCTGCAATTAACTTTAAATTGAAACAAGCCACCTGCAGCGTGACTACTCTTGAAAGTCCTCTGTGTATTCATGTGGTACAGAATAAAACAGTTCATCCATTCAGCCTTGTTACTCTTTGTTAAGCCACTTGCCTTTATAACTGTACCTGCGGAATGCTCTATTTCAATTTAACATTCAGAATTTTGAGCAGAAATCCCACAAAACGTTGCTCGGATGTTAATCTGCATGTGTCTGGAGATCAATTCTTTATCTTGCTGTACAGGCAATCTTCCATGGAAAGCACTGAAATTAGAGTTTAATTATTTTTAAGCCTAATTCCTATAACTCTTCCCTCTTTACTGTAACATCCATCTTGTTACTTTACAGTGCCATTTAGAATGCCAACAGGTAGTGTAGAGGAAATATCAGTCAGTGGTGCGGTCTTTCCACTGCTTTATCTAACAAGTTTCTGTAAATATATCCCAAATCATGGAGTGAACTGTGAAGGAGGGTGTTCCTGGCTGCTATGATGGCTGCAGCTTAATTTAAGCAGATGTTCTTTCTTACAGTATCCTGGCGTGGCACCATTTATAAATTGCTGCTTCAGGGCTCTACCAAGCAACACTGAACAGAGGAGGCTAAAAGTGCTGCAGGCCTGACAGGCTGAGAGCTTGACAGCATTGCTCTGGACATAAAGCCACTTTCCTAGTCTCTTCCTCAGATGTTTGCCAGGAGACCTGCCCTGAGTAAGCAAATGTGCACTGCCAGCTCTGTCCAGGAGATTATTACCAACTGTGGTGGTTTAAGCCCAGCTGGTAACAAAGCACCATGAAGCTACTTGCTCGCTCCTACCCACCCTGGTGCAGGTGGGGTGAGGAGGAGAAAATATAAAGAAATGCTTAGGGGTCGAGACAAGGACAGGGAGGGATCACTCACCACTTATGGTCATGGGCAAAAGACAGGCTCAACTTTGGGAAGAAACAAAATCAATTTTATTTACTAACAATCAAATAAAATCTACTTTAGCTATTTGCAAATACTGCGTTTGCTCTAGGCTGAGCTATCTGTACATGAATGTATGCATACTTTTATTAGCCAGACTTCTAAATGTTAACTACTCCTGAAAAGAAAGATCACCTTTCTGCAGAGTTGCCATTACTATGATAACTATATTTTTATACACATATAAACATATATATTTGTATGTTCTCTAGGATATGTTATTTAGGAAATGGTCTTGTAGGTTACAAATGTGCCTAATTCTACTTCAAGAGAAGTTATGCTGAAGTAAGGATTGCAATTTATTTCAGGAGTACTTTTTTCAAAGACCAGACTAAAGTGTCAAATAGTATTATTTCAAATACTCAAGAAGTCTCTACCTTATGGGATGTTGTGTCTGTGGGAGTCTACCTCAAGAGAAGCAAAGAGAACAGGTGTGTAGACTGAACACAAATAGATCATAAGTCTTCAAAGGAAAAGTTTTCATCCCAAATTTTGGAATGAAGACAACCCTCAAATACTTCTAATTCCAAGAATAACTCTTACCCTAAAAGTTTTTGTGTCTAGAAGCTAGTATTTTAGACAACATCAAGTACCTTTCTTAAAGGAAAGATCACTTGTCCTAAAACATACATAATAAAAGGGAAAGTTCTGATTCTAATGAAAAGGTGCAGAAGGGCACAACTAGGGAGTATAGCAGTGGTGCTAACAGGGCAGACATTTCTTTTTGTAAACACCAACCCCGACCATTACTGTTGCATCTGATTTTGCACTTGACAGCAGAAGGGCAGCATGTGATGAGCAAAATTGCTCCTGGCTTTTTGAAGCCTGTGTTGAAAAGCAGGGACATCACAGAAGAACTAGAACTGTTTCACATTATGAATACATGAATTCAAATAATGCAAGTAGAGAAATTACAAAACATAATCCAGCCAGCTGAAAATCTGTATACTAACTATGCAGTTCTAGCTGAGGTATTCCAGTCAACAAGCATTTAGCTAGAGGCAACTGTGCCTTAAACCAGAACATTTTCCAAAATTAGTTTTGAAAAATAGACCCTTGGGAGGTACTTTTTTAGATACTTTGTGATTTAAATAACGCAACTTGTAAAGGAACATCTACTGCCCCAAGATTTGCCTATGCTCACTAAAAAGAGCTGCCCTATTTAGGAAACTGAAGCCTTTGGCATATTATATGAGTTATACATAATTTAACCTTTTAACAGCATATTTTAAATGATCCACATAAAAATATCTGTACCATCACTTCAGAGCAATCACATTACTTCTAAAGTAATCTTTAGACCTGTTTTTCTTTTATCCTGTTTTCTGTAGACACTAGTCTTGATTTAAAGTTGTTACAGAACACCCCATTTGAAATCCATAGTAAGATTGTTTTCACTGAATCATTAAACCTTTCCTAGTAATTTTGGTTTGTGGTAAAATGGAGAGGTCTCCACTGAATTTCTTATACATTTACCAGAATGACCTGAGTAAGGAGCATGGAAGACAGACATAATAAAAGGGAAGAAAATATAACTCATTTGTTTTAAACTTCCATGAAATGTTGACTTCGGTAATTTTCTATACCTAGTTAAATGCTGAGAGTAAAGACCATCCTGTACTTGTTATCTCTCTGCAGATCATAATCTGATTTATATGTTTTAATACTGATGCTTTGGTGGGATTTTTTTCTTAAAGTTCGTTCTTATATGCTACAGGATGTGTTTATATTAACATTTTAGCCAATTTACCAACTGCCCCTGCTTGCTGTGCTTTGCCACTGCATGTGCTGTATTCCTTTAAGAGGTGACTAAACCAGAAGATGCACACTTAATGCACTCCAACTATTAAGACAAGTCTAATTTGACACCACACTGTAGTTACTCTAAAATAAATTCCTTTGACATGCGTATGAACTGGATGTCTGCGCCAGCTGCTCTGTTCTTCAGAACTGCTCGAGTTAGGCTACAACATACAGACCATACAGCTAACAAATATAGCCAGAGTTTGTCTAAATAAATAATCCCTTCACCCTTCTACCTCTGGACACTTAACATTTATATCAGTTTGAAATCTTTGCTAGTTTTAGAAGGAATTTCCTTAATAGGGAGATAAAGAAATTCCTCTCCGTGAAAGAAGGACTGTAGGCACAAAGAACACAATTTTTCTCTTAAAGATTTTAACACAAAATAAAAGAACACCAGCCTGTACTGGACATAAAGGTGGGAGCTGAAAGTATTCTGAACGGTGTTTACTGAAGATGCAAGTAATAGTACAGCGTGTACTTCTCAAAATTAAAATATGCTTTCAAAGGAAAGAAATTTAAGGAATGACAAATCTGAGACAGCCAGTCTCCAGCTGATGGATTCCATATATTTATTTACATACTGCACAACTCTCTGATTTTATTAGCTATACAAACTTGGTATATGTTACCATGCTTCTGCCCTGCATTATCAGTGGATAGCAAAATTTGAAGTTCCCTGGAAAACAGTCAACTCATCAGCAAAAACCTTTGGAATTCATTACATGAATTAGTGTTTTACCTTAAGAGAGAAGGTGGATTAGGCATAAATTTGCAGAAGTCAGTCTCTGCCTTAGTCATGACATAATCACTTATGCACCTTGTATGATAACATCTGTGCTAACCTAACTTTATATGTTAAGCTTTCTCTTCCAGATCAAATAAGAGAATTGATTAGTTAATGCCTTTCAGCACCTTGAAAAAATACATCGGATTTATTTTCTGTCTTACATTATTAGAAATTCCAACTATTGAAGATTTGTGTGATTCAGTGTGTTGTCCTAAAAGCGGATTTGTTTACCTGGTATGCAAGCCAATAACACACAGAGTAGAGGTATTTTCAAATTAATTTCATTGATGCACATGAATGGGTGCCTGTCTCAAGACAGCACACCCTTGTCTCAAAAATTCTCACGTTTATACACTGAACTAATACATATTCATTGTTTATTTCTAATCTCTCAAGGACTGCTAACCTCTAGCCTTTGGGCAGTTTAAGCCAGCATCTACTGTCGAAAGAGAAAATCATTGCCAGGACATTATTAGGTGTGAGTGCCTTAAAAGAACAGTTACCCTTCAAACTTAGACCTGGAGTAATATATTAATTGCACAAAGACATCTGGAGAATCATTACTTGACAACCAGCAAAGTTAAAGAGAATAGCCTGCACGTGGTTTTAATGAAACATGTAAGAAACCATAAAATTCCTGCCTAAGCATAGTCAGTGAGACACCAGATTAGAAATTTTTTTATCAACAGATACTGTAATTTTTGGCCGCCTTGTTTTGCAGTGTTTCTTATGTGTTCTTATGACAGTATGGAAGAATGGTAATTAGACTTAGCTAAGGGAACAGGCTGAAGTAGCTCCAGTTGAAGCTTTTTTTCCAGGCAAGATAGCAAGTTACAGTATTTCTGGGTAAAAATCAATGATATTATACTGTGTAATACAGTAGTCTATGTTATCATCCATTTATGAACATCTATAAATACTTAAATTGGATGACTTGTGTCCATCTTACAATAATTTTGGTCAGCTGAGGACTGTAGAAAAATCTCATTAACTTTCCAGGTGTTGTCATGAATCTTGCATGTTACAAGAAATTCTCATAGTTCTGTCATCTCCTGTGTCATTTTTTGCTCTGGTGGTTATTCCTAGGAGCATGCCCTCCAGAAATGGCACAGTATCAACATGATTGTTTTTGTTGTTTGTTCTGTAACCTTTACATTTCTAAATACGTGTATTGGTATTGCTTACATATGTCCTTATATCACTAGGAAGTTTTCATGTTGTAGGTTATTGCATATGAATTACTTTACCTTGTGGCCAGAATCTATCTTATGGCTGAGATGTCTTTAGTGGTAGAACCAACCCTTTTTTTTTTTTTTTTTGGCCAATATTGGAAAAATAGTAATCAGAAAGCATTAATGTCATTATAATGCCTTCAAAAGCCCAACCAGACTCCCTTGTGTTAAATCCATTTGGCCCATTGCTTATGTTGCAGAGTTATATAAATCCATATTTGGTTCCGTGGAGGGTATTATCACACTTCACTGCATTAAGCTATAATTTTCCAACCTTGTTCAGAACCAGTCTAGGAATCTGAGAAGATTTTTAATGGACATGCATTATTAAGACCCTAATAAAAGTCTGTATCTTCTTGTTTAGAAGTGCTTAATCACATTACTGTTTTGGAGGAATTAATTTTTCAATAACTTGATCTTGCCAGAAATACTGCATAATTTCATGCATTACCTCTGTGTATTGTAAGCAAAGTCATTGCTTTTTTTTTTTTACCGTGTATACTATGTATAAATGAAAGCTCCACACTTTCTTTTAATCTGTATTTTCTCCAAATACTTTAATCTGCAAAGATCTCTTCAGATCTGCAGAAGCTCATGCACCTGTCACATCAAATGATTTTGGTCTGGTTTTTTTGAATAACATGAATACCCCTGACACAGGCATTGCAAAAATGAATGCGGGAAGGGCTATTCTTCTGTTTTCATTCAACAGTTTCCATTCCTACCTCCCAGGGTGATAAAGTACTTTGATATACCACACTTTAATTCTTTTTTTTTTTTTTTCTCTACCAAATACTTTTATATTACTGAAGCTGATATGTTTGTCCTTTGAGACACCAAAAGACCTGCTAATCCTGTTGGTGCTTTATTTCTTGGGATTTGAAAGACCTTTAAATGCCTCCTGCAAAATATAGTATTATCTTGTTTATTTGATTTAGATTTGTGTAAGTAAAATAGTTTTTAATGATGTGATTTAGTAATGGACAAGCACTAAATGATTTGGTTCAATTTGCATGAGCCCCTAAAAGCTTTTGGCCACTAGTTCAAGTTAAATTCTATCATGTGAAATGGGAGACTCCAACAAGAAAAGATGTTGGCACATGCTTGAAGCCATTCCTCTTTAAGCTAAACTGCTTCCAGCAAGAAGCTGTCTCTAATGGGTATTTCTGTTGCTGAAACAAGACCCTGTAACATTTTGGTTTTTTCCTGAGTGGTACAGGATTACCACTTTCATGGGAATTGGGGCCTAAATTCCCAGCACAAAGTTGGAAAGACAGACTTGTGAAGGGATATAATCCTGAACAAATTAATCAAAATGTGCTAAACATTTTCTCAAATGTCTGAAGTGGTAGGTCGGAATTTCCTATTCTGGTAGCTGAACTAGATAAAAGCTGTTAGCCTAGATCTTGTTTCTTTAATCTTAGCTAAATCTGATTTTGCCTATTACTTTCTAAATGCATATATAAGATGTAAATGAATGGGAAAGATTGAGGGGAAGTGTGCATTTTTTTAAGGTATGACAGCAATTAAAACCAATTCTTTATGTTTTCAGTTAATGAGGCTATAAGAGGTTTTCTGTGTATTCAAGTTCTGTCCATTTGCCTTTGTCCTTCGCCATGTCTGAAGTTTTCTTGTGGAGTGCAGGCATATATCTTTGAACAATTATTGAATCTTCTTCCAAATCTCTCTGCTCTTGCCTTTATATTGGTGATACATTATATCAATCCCTATGCCCATTTCTCAGTTTCAGATCTTTAAGCACCGAATAGGGGTTATGTGGTTCTATTTTAACAAAGACATCCTCTAAAATTCCCCTTTAGACTAAAATAAAAATACAGAGTATATTGGGTGTGCTTGAAGGAAGGAAGAAAACAAAACAAAGTGAGCCATAGTGAAGGACTGAGAGTTTCTGCCAAAGCAGAAACCATTCTTTGTAATTCTAGCCCATACAGGAGGTAGCACTGTTTCACAAGCCAAAGATGTCAAGACTTGCTTCAGCTGTTGCAGTCTATGTGGTGTATGGAGCCACTGAAGGCCCAGCGTACCAAGTTACCCAGGAATTCCCTGCACACAGGGGCAATCCCTGGGGCAACAGAAGGAACACACAGTTGGTGGCACGACATCTATCTGATGGATAAGGGTTACTTAATCCTGCATGAGCTGCTTTACTATGAAGCTAAGGGACTTTTTTAAAGGTACAACATTTTCTGATAGAAAATAAACTGGAAAATTCCCATGAAACATTGCTCAGGGTCAAGTTGTCTTTAGCAGAGAAATTCCTGAGAAAAAGCAGAGAGAGAACCTTAAGCAGGGAATTATGACAACCATCCCTTCACGTAAATGATGGGATTCATGTGTTCCCTTTTTTGGCATATCATTAGGACAGTAAAGCGGTTCCTTGACTGATAAATGATAATGTAATTTAAAGCTACAAATACCACATCAAAATCCTATAATACATAAAGACATAGAACTCCCAAAATCTCCCCAAACTAGAAGATCAGGCAGTTTTTCCTTACTATAAAGACTTCATCTACTAATGCAGTTTATGCACATTTTATTTAATGAGTCTTCCAAGTTTGGGAAGTGAGATTCTCCTCACTTGTTCATTTGGAAGTGACTGTGTCCAGTTACCAAGCGCAGTGAAAATTTCATATGTTTGCCTAAATACCCTAAGTTTAAATAATTAACATTATTTCATCTTTATTTTATTGAACTTCTTACTAGATTTGCTGCTTCTAGGAGTTTAAGCTTCAAAAGAAGTTCAGATCAGGAGCTGCTGTGTTTAATTGCTCTTTAATGACTTCTGCTGTCCAGGTGTAGAAATAGGGGAATTAGAAGCAATGTTAGTGAGTGAGCCAGCACAGGGATGTGTGAAGTGTGTGTGTGGTGTTCATCCTCTATCTACTGCAGAGTAGACGTGAAATTTAGTAAACCACCAGCAGTAATACTGTAGTAGTAGAAGGAAAACTCCACCTTAGTTAATCCCACCTATCTGCCTGGCTGGGTTGGATCAGATCCAAATGTGAATGCAGGGCTTATGCAAAACCAAACCAACCTACTGATATTCAAAGTTTTAATTCTCCATGTAAGCCAATTGCTGTCTCACTTTCCACCAGCACTAGAAGTTTTGAAGAGAATTTTAGCCATTCTCAGGAGCATTAGCTGTTGCATAGATTTTTATTTGCTAATATACTGATGCAGTTTATTTGTATGTAATATCCATGAGCACTGAGAAGTGCACAGCAGTTGAAGGGCTACTCAAACACTTAGCATGGCCTCCTGGATTGCTGTCCCTTCTTTTCTGGCTTGCTACTCATAACATCTTATTTGACTTAATTCAAAGTGTGTTGCTCTTGTCTGGCCTTTACATGCTCTCCAAGCTCTTTCCTTCAGTTTGGAAACAACAGAGGGATTAGAAAAAACGATAAAGTTTCCAACACCTAGACTTTAAGTGCCCTGTAATGACTTAACATGCTCTACTTCATGGATGAGAGAAAAATAGATTTCAGTTGTAGGTCTTTAAAACACACAAATACAGAGTGTGTGCCTTCACAAAGCCTTTAATGTTAAGATGGGAGTGAAACCATTTTTTTTGCAAGTCTAGCAATTGCCTGCATCTTTTTAGCTCAGCTAAGAGAGTATTAATGAACAGATTCATCAGACACTACAAATATATTTTCTGTTCACGGAAGTGCCCCACTGAAATTGTTTATAGTCCAATTTCTTTGCTTGTAAGGGGAATATTGGTCTCTACAGTATAGTTTAAAAGAATATTTTACATTAAAATATCAGCCTTGACTTCCAAATTTGGTTTGGTTTTTTTTGGCTTGGGTTTTGTTTGGGTTTTTTTTGGTGACTGGAGGACCCAGAGCAACATTTGCTTTAGTAATTATATTTCAGTTAACATTTAACAGTTGTGTATGGGAACTGGACTTAAATGAAAAAAAAAAAAGAAAAAAAAAGGAAAGATATGCAAAGAGCAAAACAAACCTTGCTATCACACACCCTCTGTCCTTGATTGAATCTGTTCTTGCAGTCCTCGCTCACATTGATATTGTCATTTGTTCATCTAAGGAACAGCAATGCACTAAGGATTACTTGTGTGTTTGCTACTGGGAGAAACATCTCATTTGAGGAAGGACTTACTTTTCAAACCTTCACTCACTGAGAATTGAATTTTTCAAGTTTAATAATTTTGATTGGATTAGCAGTTTAGGTGTTCAGATCAATGGTTTAAAAGAAGTCTGTTTTTCAGAAAGTGCTGCAAATGTGAACTCTGGAAATTGGGGATTTTTTTTCAAGGGCACAAATGGGTTGGCAACATTATGGCAAGTGGAATTGCTGCTCACTTTTTTTTTTTTTTAAAAACCCACAATTTTTTGGCCCGCAGCCTCTATCAGGTGCATAGGATAACACAGGAGAAAGAAATGTCCTAGTGAGGGAGCTGTGCTTTTTCGTTTGTATGTGTTTATCCAGCATAATCCCCTCAAATTGCAACAGATTACAAAATAATGATGCTAGAACTGTGTTTAATTCTGTCATTGTTTTCCAACAAAATGCTGTGTGGAACAGCATTGAACTGTTAGGAGAGAGTTAAATAATCTGCAGAACTGTTAGGTTTATTTTGCTATGAATGAGCTTCCTGGGGTTTAGATTCCTATTAAAAATGTTTACAAAAATCTGTTAAAGATAGTATAGACCTGCAAATTTTGAAAGAAAGGGATTGGGGGCGGGGGGGGGATATGACAAAGTCTGGGTCCTTTTTCACCCTCCAGTATGTTAAAAACGTGAATATTGCCAGCTCTTTTTAACCCTTCCTTCCCCCCAGTTTGAAAGACACTGTTTCCACATTAAGAATAATTTCTTGCCTGATTAGTCATATTTTCAGCTCATCCAAGTTGCTTTATGAGCTTAATAAATGCATTGTTAATTTTATATTCTCTGCAAAAGGAACTAGCCATGATGCCTGTAAGCTTGAATCCCTCAAAGGGAGCTTCTTTCATGTTCCCAGTTAGTTAAGGGATCTAGTAGACTTGACAAGTTTCACTCATTTGGCAGGAGAAGCTTTTATTTTGCAGTTGTTTCTTAAATATCTTCTTACTTTTCTGTGTCCCCAAGACATTTTTCCACACTTCTATTTCTTTGAAATCTTTCATTCAAACTGTCATTGCTTGACAGCCCTGGATCCTTTACTCTGTCTCATCCACAAGCACAAGTAACTGTCCCTGATGAGAAGGAAGCCTATTTTTACTTGCATTACTTAAAAACCCCTAGACTGATCATCTGAAGTTGTTACATTTCCTTTGTGGAAGTTATCATATAATAATAAAGATCTTTAGCAGCAAAGACTCTTAAATTTAGTTACCTTATTCTAAATGAGCAGTAATTACATTGAAATTAGTGTTATTTCTGATTTAACTCCGATGCAGCTCTGATATAACTCTGCTGCAGCATTGCCTTTCTGTCTGAGCAGGCCACTGATAAAGCACAATGTAACAGTGAATTGAGTCCCTTTTAAAATACATTTAGATAAATTCTCTATTGTGTCAATGTAGTCTGCCTGTTGTTCTCTAGCATGTTGTTTTGGGAGGAGAAATCGTGGTCCTGTATGAACCATGGCAAAATTTGTATTGGTAAAGTGTTTCTAGAACTGGACCAGAAGCTGTTAAGTTAGACTACCTGCAGTTATCTGCTCATTAAGCATACTGTGTCACCTATGTGCTTCACAGAATTCCAAGCTACCCTTTTGGGATTATTCACAAATCTTCCAAAAGGCTGTGGGAATAGCTGTGAGAGAGTACTCACTAATACATCTTCATTGTTTCACTGTAGTGGATGTTCCTGTCATCACTGGAGTGATGGAAACATCAAGTGTATTTCCACAATACGCTTGCAGGGCCATCTACAAACTGGATATTATGAACAGCTTTGCTCACTGTCTCACAACACTGCAAAAGAACCTCAAGCTTATGCCCTTCAAGAGAATCACTCTGAATGTAGGGTCAGTAAGAAAATAATGCTGATGCATCTCATTTGCCTAAAGGTTGCTATATTCAATAACGCTGATCCATCTTGGTTGCTTAATGTTGCTGTATTCTCAGTAAAAAATATCAAGTGGCTGTGGATAGTGCTGAGCTTGGTTTAAAAATATCTATCCTACCCTGCATCTGTCTTCACTCTGGGTTGGTGCTGCAACATCAGTCCTCATATGGGGAGGCTGGAGCAGAAAGAACGTATGTGCATACATACTGCGTCTTAAAATTCAGGTATATTTAACACAATCAAGACTCCATAATAAGCTTGAAGATACCTTTCTTCTTGATGGCTTAATTTAGATAAGATCAGTCTTACGACCAGCACTTTCCTGGGGGACTCTTTGATTTTCCTAGTCTCTATGACAAAGCATTGGTTTTACTTTGCGTGTTCCTGTGGTTCTGTGACATTCATTCCCCCAAAGTCCACATTCTGGAAATCATTAGCATGCTAGGAACATGGCAGATTTGTCACAGAAGGAAATTACTTCTTATGTCAATGTATTCTTAAAATTCTAGGGTTTTTTTTTTCTTCTTTTTAATTTTTTAAAATCAACAGACAGGTAACACATTTTGGGGGGCTGTTTTATAATTCTTTAATAGCATTGTTCTGTTTTATTAACCATTGCTGAGGTATCTCTATAGTCAGGTTAGCGTTATGAATTGTAACATTGTTTAAGAAATGTTTTAATGTTTGTTGACTTTTTTGGAGCAATTTCCATTGTAAAGATAGGTTAATACAGTAATGGCTGATTTTATTCTGAATTACTGAAAGAATTGCTCAGAACAATATCCATGTTAATTTCTCACATTGTTACCTTCCCTAGTGAGTTAATAAGTTCTAAATTTACATCATTGAATAGTTCTCCACACTCAATACACATGACCATAATATGCAATTCTTGAATCCTCTTGCATCTGTGAGATAGTGTTTTTATGCATGTAGTACTTTCACATTTGACTCCTTCATAAAGTACTTCATAAAACACTAGTGATTTGATTCATAAAGCATTTCTTCACAGTCCATGTGAAAGCAGTCTAGTTTTGTCTACATTATGAGCTGAGGGAGACCTTGAAAACAGTTTTATGGTTTTTCAAGGCCCATCACATGTATACTTACTGTACAGCTGTTCACCTACTGTCTTATCTACTCAAAAAAGACTAATTTTTTCAATTGAAAAATAAGGCCCAATTTTAAATAAGAAAATTAATATAGGCAAAACTAAAATCTTTGTTATTGAACTCTGAATTTTAAATTGTATTGAAATTTTAAAAAATTATTGTTGCAATGGTAGTGTTACCAATTTCTAAAAGTATAGCTTCAATCAATTTTAAATTACCAAGCTAAACTACTGGGATGCTTTAAATGACATGACCAGAGTTCAAATGTTAATTAATGTGAAAACAGCCTTATCTATCTATGCATTTCCTTTTACAACTTGTATAAACCATATACCTTGTAATATCTCATATTCTCTTACAAAATATTTATCAAGTTCTGCTGCTGGATATTCTTTACCAAGAGATCTGTAACAATAAATACACCAGAGGGGCATCAAGTCGGTTTTCATATGGTCTCTTATATCAAAAATAGAAGAAAATTTAGGGCCTTCAAAATGGTATTTGGGAGACTACTAACTGTAGAGGCAGGTCTTCACAGAGCACCCAAGTTACATGTAAAGGTTAGCGAAAGTACATATATAACTTGACAGGTAATCTTTTAGTCTTTATGACCTAAGCAAATCTTGAAGGGATGAAAAGGAGAGCTACCTTTTACATGTGCATTGAATACACAGTGTGGTGGGCAAGAGCAGAGAAAGGTCTGAGCAGCCCTTAAGGTATTAACAATAGTCAGTCAGTCTTGGGTACAGAAGTATCTTATCATGCACATCTCTTCAGGCATTCTATGTTTTGGGAGAGGTTATGCTTGTGCTCTACTGAAAGGAGTATTAACAATAGAGTGCATCCTTCCTCTGGATATTTTTAATAGGAGGTTTCCAGGTTTTGAATGGAAATGGAAGAGGGAAGAAAGTAAATTTGAGCAAAATAGATGCATACAAACTCCTTCCACATGTCCCAGAAGGAGCAGTACAACAGCAGACAACTTGCTAGCTCTAGAGCTTTTAAATGAGAAGTTCTTTAATGAGGCAAGGATATGGTTTTATATTATATCAGTGAGAGTTTTCCCAGTACTTTGAACAGGATTTGAGTCATTTCCTCACTAAATGACAATGATGAAAATTAAGTGAATAGATTTCATAATCTCCTATTTGCCAATATCTGAATACCTAATTGATTCAGATTCTGAATACATAGTTGTAAGCTTGTGGACTATAATAGGGTTTATGAATCTGCTAGTCTTAAATGACCTAAAGTCAACGTGACCAGTGTCTTCTGAATCCTTAAGGCCAGATGTGCTCTATAGTTGTTACTGATCATATTTCTCTGTTTGCAGTGCTGGACTCGTGTGTCATGTGAATTCAAATACAAGCAAATGTTGGGAGGATTGAAAAGGACAACTTGTGGCTAACTTTAGAAAATAGATTTTTTGGTTTATGTTCTTACATGAATGTGTCTTATGCTTCAGCTGGTTATTGTTCAAGTTATAACCTTTGTTGCATGGGTACAACTCAGTCAAAATAAATTAGCTAGGACTACTGCCAGCTGTATGTTGTATGTTTTACTGTATTGTAACATATCACATACAGCCTTGCACCCTTCTGTTTATGGTGTGGCAGGAATAGTTCCATATTTAAGCAATATGATTCAACAACGCATTCCTCTTAAGGATACCTTCTCCACAGAGACTAGTTAATGCTCTCTATTTGTACTGCATTTTAGAAGGGAATTGTAGGTATTCAGCATTTTTTTTTAAATGGGCTTTTTTTCAGGCACCCTAAATGTTAATATAAGCATGTAAATAGAGTTACTGTCTTGCAATTTTGGGTCTTGGCATGTTGCTGTTGTAACAGGTGGTTCCTCCCCGAAGACCTAAATTTCTGACGTATTGCACAACAGTGACTGAATATAGAGTTAGGGGTATAAATTAAAGCATGCAAAAAAAGCTGCCTATGTATGGTAACACAGCTTTGAAAAAGTAATCTCAGCAAAAGGGTATGAAATAATGGTAGATAAATTTTGCTTACCAAGAAACACAGCCACGTGTGGAAAACCCAATAATGATGAATTCTGGTCTCTTTTAGCTTCAAGGCAAACATATTTTTCATAACTGTTATTATGTTTCCATGTTCCCCACCATGCACACAGAAGCTGATATAATATTTTCCTTCTGTTTTTTTCCTACTTATAGTTTCTGGTAAACATTTTCCCACCCTGGTGATTGAAGAGTGATGATGCCACGTGAAGTTATGACTCTGTAAATGTGAATGCTGAGTACTGTGTGTATGAATTTCATCTAGCAACTTTTTCTCTGAGTAAGAATAGGTTTGTTTTCCTTTGTTTTTCCATTTGTTCACAAAAAAAGAGATTGCTGTATTTTTTTAACGTAGCTTATGATTTCTCAGCCTAGACAGATTGGTCTACTCCATCCTTCATGAAAACAGAACATAACCTAATCCATGATATAAATTTTAGATCAGTGCTGCTGGAGAGCTCAGGCTGTCATTTAAATAATTTTTTTTTTTAATATTGCTGTACATGAGATGAAAAGATTTTGATTTGACAGTATCAAAGAAGCCATAGATTTCCAGCAAAGCCCTGGAGGCTCATAATAAAAGATACTGCTTTTTTTTTTTCTTCCCCCCCCCCCCCCCCAAAGGCATATTCTTCATACTAATTATATTTTTAAATGTTCAGTAGATCAGCAGCTGCTAGTACACAGAGACTTATGAAATAGGCAGGACTGGAGCAATTTTAAAAGGCTAGATTGTACCTTTTAAGTGGCTTGTGAAAAGCTTCAGTTGTCCTCAATTTATACTCAATGGAAAAAAAAAAGTCGACGATGGACTGGATATTCTGTCTGGTCTTAAAAAAAGTCTTAGGAGACTTTGCAGCAGTGAATTTAGAGAGTCATTAAACTTCATTCTGTTCTCTTAAAGAGGGAAGAAACTGCCCTGAGTAGATTCTGACCTAAGGCAACCTCACCAAGGCTCAGGGTACTTAGGAATGGGGAGGAATCTAATGAAGAGAAATGCATTATAGATCACAAAGTGGGTTGTTTGTTTTTTTTCTCTCCCAAATCTTCCTATTCTGGGTGTCTGTTCAACTTCAAAGACTGTCTGTCTTTGAGACAAGAAGCTAGGAATTTACAATTGAAACTAGGGGACTAGTATATTTGTCCCTAGGAATCTTGGGGAAAAAAGGAAACTGGTGATGGTTCTGAGGGTCTAGCTGCAAGACTTAATTTCTGAGAAAGAATAACAGGCAGTGCTTAAAACAAGGAATGATCCTAGTATGGAAATGAAAGTACTAAAATAATGGCACCCTCCTGGGCCCAAGGTGAAGATAAACAACATACAGGCCAAGGCTGGTCCAGGAGCCACGTACTCGGTGTTCTGGCCCTGTCTGGTCACTGTGGATTGATAAATGTCAAAGAAACAAACTTTATAATATCTGTGTAGTGATTATAGCTGTTCGTAAACTTATGCCAGAAAAAAAAGATGCTTGTTTGGCATATTCCTTTGGGAGGAAGAAAAGTCTCAGAATTCAACAGCTTTGTTCCTGCATTTAAAAAAACGATGATAAAATTGTTGCTATCTGACCAGGCAAATTATCAACCTCTTTAATACGTTTCTTTGTTTGCTTGTTTCTCTTTCTTAAACATAAGCATAAATAGAGATGAAGAAGATATTGTTTCATTAATATTGAGCACTTTCCTTCCAGCTTTCAGACCTTAGGTCATGGTATCAAAAGCACCAGCAATGCATTCCTATTCCACCTGAAAGCAGTTGCTAACAAAGGCCCACGTTCTATCTGGGAATCTCATGGTGTTTTTCTAACACTGCTGACTTTAGTAGTGGACAATATATGGACAGCTTTACGTAGAAAGGTAGTGGAAAAAAAAGCCCTTTTCCATCTACATGAGTTTCAAAAATCTGTAAAGACTAGTTCAAAGACTAGAATAGGTGACAGATGCACCTACATGCCTTCCATTACATTTTCTAATGATTAGGTAGCAGAGAGGACTATGTTCGGGACTCTACAGCCTCCTACCCCAAAGACACTAGATTGAGTTCAGACTAATGAGTAGCAGCTGTTAGAAAATTATATTATGCTATATTAACAATGGCTTCTGAAACGTGCAGGGAATCTTCACTCAGATACCGTATACTTATTTGGCATCCCTCTGTTTCAAAATGACCTGAGAAGAAAACCAATCCTGGATTAAACCAATTTATGTCTTACTGAATTCTTGTTGGAGGGTCCCTGAAAGGGGATTAGTTGATATTTGTAAATTCCAAATACTTGCTGTGTAGGAGTTCAGTTTTGTGTAACCTGATACACAGTCAGAGTTATGTTGGGTTTGGGTTGGGGTTTTTTGTCTATTTTTATTTTAAATATTACAGGACTTTCTTATGAAATTTATATAAGTCAGTTAAATTCTTACAACTCATGGATATAGTGTATCAATATACAGACTTAAAATGAACTGCTTAGAGACCAAGGTTTAGAGTGTAAAATTAGTATTTTCATTACATATAATATTAATGCCCTGACTTTGTCACTATTTGTTAACACAAAAAGCAGTATTTTTCTTCCAGAAGCCAGTGTACTTTTTCTAGGTATGTCACTATATTCACTGAACATTCAAGTTATCACACAAATGTAACCCTTCATTTATTGGATCCCTTTAATATGGACACCATTCACCATGTGCAGAGGCTCTGTAGTAGTACTACACAGAGTTTATAAATACACAGCAATTATTCATTGGCTAAATACACAGAGCAGGTAGCTAGGAATAACCAGACTAAAAATGAGTATGCTCAGCATCTCCAGTACAGGCATCTGATGTGTTTCTACTGCCCAGACAATCATTATTCAGGTGGGAAAGTGTCAGACCTTCCTTGGTCCTTGGAATAGGCTGGTTCTTCATGGTTTTGAGTTACCATTTTTTGACTTGTTGCTTCTTTTCAGCATTTCACACCTTTTCATATCAGTATCTTTCTCTGAGTCCCAGAGTTGCTACTAGCGTTTCAACAATTTCATTTCTGTCTTCATTTTTCTTTTTCTCAAGAAGAAAATCTTGGCTTTAGCCTATATCCTCTCTCACAGCTCAACAATTTTTCAGTAAAGCTGAGCCAAGGCCACATAACTGCACCATACAAAACTGGGGCACGGGCTACAGACTGCTAGACCCCTGTGCCACAGATTGCATAGAGTGCAAACACAGTTCTGCTGGAAAAGTTATGACTTAAGATTGAGGAGACAGGTGTTCCACACACTTCTGACATAATCTTAAAGTCAATTATATCAAGATTTCTGTTTGGCTACATACTTTGGCTTTTACTTGATCTAATGAAATCTGGAGATGATCTATGGATGCTTAAGTGCAGTACTTGCATAGAACAGAGGAAATCTGTCATTATTAAGATCTCCAGGGTGGACAGTTTGTTAATCTGAGAAGTTATAATTTCTTTTAACTGGCTTGTTTGTTTGTTTTTACCCTAGTGGCTGCCCAATACTGAAAAAAAAAAAATATCTCTAATATTCTTGACAAGTGGTATCTGAAGCATCAAAAATATATTTGACAAATTAACACAATATTATTGTATGATTAATAATGTGAAATTATTTGATGTCTATGTATAGAATTGCATGTCTGGAATTGGTTGAATAAACATTTTTTTGGAAGAAGATATAAAGTAACACTTTCTGAAGACATACCTCCTTAAAGTTTAAGCTCAATTACTTCCAGTTTGAATTGTCTTTTATCAGCTATTTAAAAGTGTTTACGAAGGGTTTTTCCAGAATATAAAGCTAGATAGCAGTTAGATGTGCTAGATTAATCTGAGAGTTTAGATTATACAATACTCTTTGTTTGGGGCACCCATAACCACCTTTGCATGACCTGAAATACAAAACTGAAAACTAGCTTTCTCCCAAAATCTGAGAACAGTTCTGCATCTTCTGCATCAGCCATGAATAACCCTACTCTACACAGTTCATATTAAAAATATTTATAAAATAATTATGTTGGGGGCTGGGCTTGTTATCCACTGTCTATGTTCAGCAATGAAAGCCCCATAAGTAACTACGTTTTCCTTGCCTGGAGTTTGTGACTCTAGTTCTCTTTTATTACCGAATTCAGACTGCCCCAGAAACTGTAGCAATACTTTTTGCCTTTCTTTGAAATTTTCTTCCATGTTAAATAGCCTCCCTTCTTTTATTTTGCATGTCCTGATTGAAATAAGATGTTCTTTCACTGTCATCAGTAAAAATAGAGGTAGCCTTTGTGACTATGTGCTAAAAAAGAGTGGGAAAGCATTTAGTTCAAAAGCTTGCAAGTGTAAAGACCAAGGTTTTTTTATTCTCTGCTCAGCTCTTTATTTTGTCATATTGCCAGCATAATTCTTGAAAAACAGCAACAAGACAAAGTAGCTAGAGGTGGTCTTTTATTTTCTGTTGGTATCTGATGTTCTCATTTTTGTTTGTGGGAGTCACAGACTATCTCCACTGAACCTTTGAAATATACTTTGCATGCAGTTTTGTGGAGAGAAAATACAATTATGATGATAGTGATTTGACAAGAGTTTTAACATTAGACCAATCAATTTTGCAGTGTAAATGAGTATAGGATAAGCCGAATGATTATTGCTTCAGGAAGGAGCATGATATGTTTTCATTATAGGTGTAACTTCAAATCATCCATGTTTTCCCCAGCTGATCCTGGATGGGCACTGAAGAGAAGACCTTCCTGCACCTGCTTTAATAGACATGATACACTCAAGACAGTCTGCTGAGAGTGTCTCTCAGTGGTTCCTCTTACCTTTTATCACTAAAAATTTCCAGGATGTAAAGCTATTTGCCAAATTCTTGCATGATTGACATTTACACTTGTCCTTAAAATTGCATGGGTTGTTATTTCTTTCTGAGGGAAGACCTGAATGTCATGTTATAATGAGATGCTTATACCACATGCAGGAAAGGGTGTTGCAGATATTGAGATTTTTTAGTAAACAGGGAAAAGGCTCATCTGCTGGGAAAAGATAGAATAGAAAAATATTGCATGTCAAATTCAGCTCACTGCTCTGTGATTTTAACACTGACACATCCTAGGGACCTTGGGATCAATAATATTCATAATCTGATTTCCCAGAATGATTTTTTTTTTCTCATATGCAAACATCACCAAATCGGTTGTCATTTACAGTTCAGCACTTTTGCATAATGCCAGAGAAGCTGAGCAATAATTAAACAAACTTCCTCTCTCTTCATTTTTGACCTTGAGAATTGATATGAGAGAATCTGGAATGGTGGATCTCTGTGGTGAGTTCCTGTTCAGCAGCAAAAGAACAAACTGATTTGTGATCTAAGGCTGTTAGTCTCTCTGTTCAAAGATGGCAACATTATTGGGTTTGAACAATATCAGCGCAGGAGCAAATCTTGTTCTGGGGAGATCACAAAATCTGAATGATGATGCAGAAAAAAGTTCTGAGAATGCAAGTTGATTAAAATACTTACAGGACTAAATATATGCGCCTTTGCCAAGAATACCAGCATTTTATTAGTTTGAAAAGTTATGATTTTCTTCAGGGTAATAACTGCATTTTAGAACGAGATGGTAACGTTGATCTGTCTAGGTATAAGCCGTGTAGTAACACAAAATCACATTTATATGTAGGCTAAAATAACCTTAGATGTTTGTAGTCACTCTAACCTCTCCTTTGACTTGACATTATTATTTAGATAATAATGTCATCCAAAGCACCTTCCATATTTCTGGGAAAATAAGAGTTTTCCAGTCTTTCAGAGATTCTCCCCCCCCCGCCTTATCAGGGATATCCTATCTAGGAAATCTATGTAGGCTCAAGGCCTAACTAGCCTGCTTGTTTAGAGCTAATTTGACTTTTCAGAGCAGTAGTGTTTTTCCTAAGATGATGTAGTGCTTTGTGAAGATTGTTGCTACCACAGCTAAAGATGATCTAAGCACAAAAGCCGGGTGCTGTGATACATTATGTGGAATCTGCTTAACTTCTCATTCTAACATAGCTGATTTTGTCTTGTTTTCTTCTGAGAGCTTCTTCCTGAATTTCTTGCTTTTTAGAAAAGCTTTCTAAGATTTCTACAACTCAGAAATGACATTTAAAAAAAAAACCCAAGCATACATACATGAAAACCACAACACCTGAGATCTAAAAAGTTGGTTGGTTCTGGTTTGTTTTTTTTTTTTTTAATTTGGTCTTAAAACTCTCATGTACCAATTAAAACACTTAGAGCAAATACAGTCATGGATAGCAAAGGCTGAGGGACAAAAGCACCTTGGCTTGATAAAGCTGAATTCTTTTTTTTTAAATAGTGGAATGTCAAATATAGAATTGTTACCCTGTCAGAAGGCAACAAAGAGGGAAAAGCACTGTTCGTTCAGCAATGTCTTGAGGCACAAAATACAAGTTACTTCAAGAAGCATTGGGTTCACTATTGCCTAGCATCCTGCCCTCAAGAAAATGAGTCACTGTAGCATATAATTGTTACCTTACTCTGACTTTAGGTTGCAGAAAAGAGTATTTTGTATAACAGTGGGAAATTTCAGCACTGTGACATCCAAGAGGAAAATACATTTTCTCTTACTAGGGTTTTAATTTGGAAATTAAAACCAAGCCAGTAGGACAAGATTGAGACTCAGCTTTCCAAAGTAATGACCCTTCTTTCTTGAAGGACAAACACGGTTTCTCTTCAGAATATCTGCCTACGCAGATCTTAATCATAGACCAGTGAAATTCTGTGTGCTAGTCATTTCTTTTGAGGTAGCATGTGGTTTCAGTCTGTCTGCTCTTTCCCACCTGAGATGCATAAATCAGACAACAATCCCTGTTATTAATCAGTTCATTTTTGTTGCTTCTGGCAACATGAGGAATAACCCAGAGTCCATTAAATTACAAGACCTGGGTTTTATATGTAGTTTTTCTCACTGTTCTTTTTCTTTTGGTACTTTGATTTCACCCTATTTATGTTGAGGGTTTTTTTGTGGAGATTCTTTTCTCCTTTTTTTTTTTCTGTGACAATGATATATAAAATGATTTTTCTTTAGGTAACTAAGGTTAAGAAATAATCCAGCAAGACTCTTGCTGTCATGGAATCAAGGTTTGTAGAATGCATCTTATTTCAGAATATTAGTAAGGAGAAAGGAAACAATAAAAGAGCCCTCAGAAAATAGTTTTCACTGGTTGAGCATACCTACAAAAGCACATTCTATACAGTCTTATTTCAACAACTGATTAGTGACTGATTAATTCAGAAGAAGTTGTCACAGCTTTTGGGTGATGCAGTCAGTTGCCAACTGTTTTCATCAGCTGTTTTTTGAGGAACAACATTAATAAATCTGAACTTACTCTGTCTCAGTCAGTGGATTAACAGGAATTTATTCGAGGCTCACAGGTGGCTAAAGCCATAGGAAAATTGTTTCATATAATCTTTCAGCTGAGAACAGAGCTTCAGAGCTTATTTTTGGTCATTGATCAAACTGACCCTCAGGTTATTTGGACATTTGGTTCACAGATTTTCTCAACACTATTTATTCAAGAAGTCTGTAACCTGTTTACAAGCCCAGCTGGCAGAGGATAAGCCTTGGAGTGAGCTCTGGCATGTATATTTTTCTCTCTCCGGTGGTACACAGGCTTGTGAAATGCATGCCAGATAGTTCTGTTTTCTGTCCCAGTATCTGTTGCTTCGAAGACCTGGTAGTTGGAGTGAGTATGTGTGAAGAAAGCTCCTTTGGATAACCATTAAGTATGTACCTAATGATTTCTGCTGGATGCTGAAAAATCGCACAAAAGAGCTATAGCAGACAAATGCAATAAGAAACTGATGTTTAACATAAACTTTCAGAAAGGGATAAAATCAGACCATTTTGTCAAGAACTTCATGTCAATGTAGCTGATGGTGATAGTCAAAGAATCAGTGGACTAGCTAGGCAGAAAGTCTTCATCATCCCATCTATGACCTCTAAAGAAGTCAAAGTTGAACAACGTTTTCAGAAAGGAAAAGGTCTCAGCAACTCCCATTGCGTCTGGTAAAAACTAGCAGAATCAAGGACTGCTCTGAAGGAGATATCAGTCAGAGCACCAGAGCTGCAGTTTACTTAGTCGTATAGTCATGTTCACCTGGTATGTATTTCCCATTGTTTCTGTGAGTTCCAAGTCTTAAGAATATACCATACACTTCCACACCTAAAAGCAGCTTACCAGCCAAGCTTTCAGCTAAGGCACTTGATAGCATCTCACTCTTGCAAAAGAGGCTTAGTCATTACTCTAGTGCAACAATTAAGAAGAGTGTTTACTAATTCTATGAAATCCATGCATCTGCATTAATTCTTAGAAGAGGAATCTCTTTGTAATAAGCTAAGGATCATTAAAAACTTTGCATGTAAAATGAGAACAGGGTCTTTCCTAGAAATATTTCTTGGATTATGCTGCATTAATTAAATAATATGTAACAACTAGGCATAAATTAAACTATCAGTGTTGTTGAAATTAGACTCCATCAGTCTCACCTCACTCTTCAAGAACACAGCCCTCCCTGAGTTAGGGGACAAATGCAAAGAAAAGTCAGTTCCTCTTGTCAGTACGGCAGTGTGTTAAGTTTAAGAGTGTAAGGTTTTTCATAATTGCTTTTAAAGATGGTCTGAGCTTCAGGGTATATAGGCTAGACATCTTCAGAGATGTTTTCTGTAACAAAATCAGCCCTGTGAAACTTCAGAAGGACCATGTAATCTGAGAGGCACTAGGTAAATAACGTAGAGTTTGTCCAGCTTAGCAGCAAGAAAGATGTCGAGTTTTAGATTCTTGCAGAAGACTTGAGAGGAACCAGTGGTCTGGAGAAACAGCAGAAATGCTGGACAGATTTTTTTTAATTATTTTTTTAATAGGAGGGAGGAGCAAGGGACTTGTTTACAAGCCTCTACCCAAATGTTCAAAAGAAACCAACAGCAAAATCAGTGGTGCTATTTGTAGACTAGGTACTTATTTGCTCACACTTTACCTATATAGCTGTGTACTTTCTCTTGGAGAAGAGTTTACATGGTCTGTTTTTCCCTTGTATAAACTGAGTTACCTGAGACATTTCAGGTCGTTTCCTAAAACATTTTTCAGTCAACTTATTTGCACTTTCTATCTACAGATGCAAAAGATTATACAGCACCTCCTTCTTCCCTAGACATCAGACACACTCCAGATTAAAGTTAGTATTTCTGTAGGCAAAAACACCCATACGTGCAACATAATAGCTTTTGGTGGAGTTGTGGTTCAGTATCCACATCTGACTGGATCCCTGGAGTATCTGAACTGCCTTTTGAAGGAAACAGGCTCGTCAGTTCTGGAAGCATAGGATGAAAGAAATTGCCTGTTTAACAGCACAGAGAATACCCTCAGCTCAGTGCTACATCCTGAGAGCTGTCCTTTGGGGAAATTAGATAGTTATTTCATCCAGAACTAAAAAGTCCCACCAGCAAGAATGAAAACTCTTACTTTAACAATAAACTGAACTATCAGTGAGAAAATTAATGAAAAAAGTCTTACACCTGACTCATATTTCTGTTCTAGAATAATACAAAGTTTTTATCTACAACCTCATCATGACTCACAAAATATATTTGTGTTTGCTTGGGAAAAGGAGGTGTATTGGATTTGTATGCCAAGGTACGGGTAGCTGGGGGCTGTAGGAGTGGCCTCCATGAGGAGCGGCCAGGACTGTCTAGTTGGCAATAAATTAAATTAATTTTCCCCAAGTCAAGTTTGTTTTGCTCGTGACAATAATTGGTTAAGCAATCTTCCTATCTTTATCTTCACCCATGAGCCTTTTCATGTTATTTTCTCCCCCTGCCCTGTTTGGGGAAGGTGAGCGAGTGAGAGGCTGGGTAGGTGCCCAGCTGCTAGCCAAGGTCAACCCACCACAAGAGGGTTAACAGATGTTCCTGCAAATATCTTTACAGGAGGATGAAGCTTATGTCTTCCTAGGAGCATTGGTAATATGAACAGAATTATTCTTGCACTTGGTATACGAAACACAGTGGAAAAGTTTTCTGTGATCTTTTACCACCTAGATTCATCCTACTTAACTTTAAGCACTTAATTGAGGCATCTAAGTTAGAAGCTTAGTCACGCTAGTCAATGAAAAGGAACAGGTGCCTTCAGAGGATGATTCAGATCTTTAATTGGACAAAATCTCACTCTGGAGATGTTGGGCTCTCACTATTGATTATAAAAGAAGCCACAGACAAGTGCATTCTTAACAAGGTGTTTCAGTTAAGGGCCTTAAGTTAAGCAGGATGAACAAGGGCGTCTGTGGCTGAGGACTTACCGCACTTATCTGTCTTCTACAAAAGAAGAACCTGATAATAACACTTCGTAATCTGCTTTTAATGTATTGCTTACACTAGTCATGCAGTTTATTCTAAACTTTCATACACAATTAAAATGTCCTTTTCTCTTTAGTATATGAGACTATTTTAACATTTGATACTTTGGGACTCATGGTTTAAGGTAGACGCACATTTTATTGTTGCAGGTTTTTTTACACACATGCTGTACTTCCCGAGTAACATTTCTTGCAGAGGAAAGCATTACCAAAATGAAATAAACATCATTAAAAATGGAGAGAAGACTAGGAAAGAATTAAGTGTAGGTGTGCAATTTTAAAATCCAAATGACACAGTTGGAGCACTGAGCAAATATTATGTAACACCTCAAATCATCCCTCTCTAATTTAACTTTTGGGTAAAATATTAATTTCATTTGGGTTTGTGCCAATTCTAGCAATCATCGCATAACTCTAATGCAAAACTGGAAGTTGATGGCAGACAGATGAATTTTGTTAGACTGATGTTAGTCAAACTATGGGTTTAACTATTTATAAGTTAAATAATGCCTCCTTTCAACAGTTTTCCTTCTCTCCTCCTAAATTGGTTGTTGTTGAGATGATGTTCTCCTTCTTGAGTGTACAGCAAAGAAACACAATCAGTTCCTGTTAAATGAAATTTTTCTTTTGAGTGATTTTAGTGACTCAGTAATAAGGAGCAGCTCTGATCAAGCTTAGTGATCATGCATGGTAGAGTCACTTCATAAATAAAGTAATTGACATGATTGATAAGAGGAACCTGGGCAGCTGGAAAAAAAGGCTATAGTTCTCCTACGAATTTGTAATTACATTGTTATAATTTGGTGGGGGGTTCCAACTATGTACTTCATAATAATTTTTGGCTTCCTGTCCATCTGCCTCCCATGGTAAACTTAATTTGTTTAGTCCTTGTTAAATTTATCACACTTTGTATTTACCTTTATTCCTGTACTTCCATGCATATTCTCAATTTTTGCCTCCTACAGGATGTTGCTGCAGGGTGCTGCATTGTCTTTAACAGCAATACGTATTTTGAATTATCTTCTTACTATTGCAGGGTGCCAGGTTGCTTTTCCTGCTTAAATCTCCACATATAATCAATTTCTGCTGCAAATTTTCTTGGTTTTTTTTTTTGTTTGGGTTTTGTTGTTGTTTAGTTTTAAATGATGAAAACTATATAAAAATGGGTTAGAGGAAACAGTCCAGTCCTTTGTGGCAGCTTGGCTTCATTCCAAGGCATGCTCTCTGTGGCCTTGCCTATAATTCATCTGGTTTGTTTTCAGGTTTTCTCCAGCCAAAACATTGCAACAGGAGATTTGCAGTGAATATGCAGAAGCTGGACTTTATATAAGCAGTGCAGAATCCTCCCCACCACCTCTCCTCCAGGAAAAAAGAAGTAAGGCTAAGTTATCTGCTGGTAACTTTGTCAGTATCTTTTACATAACAAAACTTTGACATGCAGCAAAGGCAAAATAAAAAAAATATGATAGTGCTGTATTTCAAATTAAGCCTTACCTGGAGCCATCTTTGTGCTTACATATCAAATGAAGAAAATCATAAACTCTAAAGGAATATGTAGTAACTGCTGAAGATAAGTATCTCAATGCGAGACCATATGTACTAAGTGAGGTACATACAGTCATACCAGAAGTGCTCAGATATTGTGGTAATAGCTAACTATGTTGATTGTGAGATTTACTTATATTTTGGCAACTGGAAAAAAAGTGGTGCTCATGAGCAGTCTTGTGAGGGATGAGCTAGTAACTAACATTGCATTTTGTTTTACAGTCTCACCAGCCACTCACTTTGAAACATAGGCTTTTGAAAATACTTGCTGTTCTGCTACCTGGGTTTAGCTTTAATTGATATAAAGGGGCAAATGGAAGTGCACTTAGGAAGACAGACATAATTACCTTTTAGAAACATGAAAATGTATATATTTGGTTTATAAAAATTCAGTTCTCTGTTTTGAGTTGCATAAGTTTAATAACATTAAGTAATACAAAATCTGGAGGCTTGTTTTCTTATTGGCCTTTATGGAATTAAGCATTTTGCCCAATGCTTTAAGACTTTATTCTTTCAGCATTTTTATTGACTTGAGCTCCCCTGACTCTCTGATTCCATCATTGATTAGCTGATATCTTGCAAAAAAAGGCCGTGGCTATATATTAAAGACAGGAGCCACAACTTTAGCCACTTAATTCAAATTTTGTCCCTCTGAATCTGACAAACCAATGTGATGTTGAGAGATGGTTGTGCGTTCAAAATTAGGTGCTAATCAGCTTTTCAGCAAATGTGCAAATGACTGTGGAATTCTGAGGCCACTGAACATTGAACTCCTGATAATGAAACACCAGTACCAACAACTTCTACAGAAGTTGAATACTCATTTTTATTGAGTATTTCACCTAAGATATAAATACTTATCCAATGGTATGATATAAATACATACCCTAAAAAGTATCAGGGAAGTGGTAAGGGGTATTCTGATGGAGGAGGATGTGACCAGTCCCTGTTTTGCCAGTGCAGTCACGGTGATCACAGCCTGCTTAATGACCACACACACAATGCTGGAGGGTCTCTTAGCCATATGTTATAGGTGCTTACACAACCTTGTATGGTGTTATTTTGGAGTCCCCTTGTTTGACTTGGAATCATGATTCTGCTGAAGTCCCAATAGTCCTAAAGCTCACTAGTTGATAAAAAAGTCCAAACCATCAAAACCTTCAATCATGCCATGCTGAGACATTTTTGTACAAATTTCCTTTTGTTCCATGGGTGCAAGAAGATATTAATAATAATGCGGTGTGATCAGGCATATTTTATAAACGTTGCAGGTTGCTTGAAAAATGTCCGGGGTTTTTTTCCCCATGATTTTTCTGGTGTAGCTGTCTTGCACCAGACAACAGCACTATATTTTCACTCTATAGCCCACCTCTCAATGAGGCTAATCAGTCACACACAGTTTTCCTGCTGGCTGAAAGCCTTTTCCTTCACCATATATTTGGCTTATGCTGTCTAGACTTAAAAATTGCTTCTTTGACACTCTTAAAAAGTGAATTCTTAAAAAAAGAAGCAAAACTGAAACAAGCAAATTACAGCAGGAACAAGTTGTAGCAGCACTAAAGCTTTATTATAATATAATGAAATTCTATCGTTGGGCAAAGAAAAACACAGAACTGATATGAAAAGCAGTTTAAAACTCATGTATCATCACTGCCCTTCCTCAAGTGTTTACAACATGAAAAGACGTGTATGAATAAATTTGCATTGGTTTTTGTGTTCTTGGAACAGAAATTGGTTAAATGAATGGCTTCTTGAGGAACTAATAATTGACTTGGGGGGCTTAAGAAGCAAAATTTCTCTGGTGCAGCTGCTGTCTCATTTTTAGAGAAGATAATGATTAACAACACAAATTGCCTAACAAAGGGCAAAATCTTTTCTATTAAACTTGTTTTACTCCCTCCTGTCACAAGAAAAGCTGAAAATGCTTTGGTTCCTATGAAGAATAAATTCTTAACCATCTTAAAACACATTCCTATGCCAGGAAAATAGCATGCAGTTTTCAACTTCCTGGTGCATGGCACTAAGGGTGACCATGTTTTACCCTTCCTGACGGATAAGACCAAAAGCCTACCTACACCAGTACATTTCCTTTAACAGCGACGAGAAGCAGATGTCTGGGGAGAAGTTTAATATTCAGGCCTTCCCCACTGTAACATATTTCTAGCTTCTATGACGCATCAATATGAGGACTTCCGAACCAGAGAATGCTGCTGGATCATTTTGTTCAAAAGCATCAATAACTTTAATTTTTCCAGCCTCCCTCTTTGAACCCTTTTTTATGTTTTCCCTCTAACACATTCTGTGGTATTGAGTTCAACACTACAAACTGTATGAAAATATATGTCCCTTTGCCATTAAATGCATGCCTTAATTATGGTAAGAGGATCATTGTGTGCTTCCAACTTCTCATATTATGAGTAATAGTGAGTTATGATATCAGAGGCAATCCCTGAGCCAACTGTGATTTTACAGACCTGTATCATATTGCTTCTCAGTTCATTTATTTCCAGAAAGAGGAATCCCAATATTTAGTTTCTCCTCATATAACATTATTCATTATTGGGATCATAGTTGGCCCCGTCTATGTTTCTTTTCTGGCTCTGATAGCTGGAGTGGCTATCTGAAGTCTGTAATCAACTACCTCCACAGCTGAACAGAAGCTGCCAAAAAGAAAGCCTATTCACATCTGAGGTTTACTTTAGTTTTCTGTTTACTTAAATAAAACAATGGTAAGAAGCAGCTATTAGCAATGCTGCTTCATCTTAAAGTACTAAAAAGTGTAATTATTTTAAAAGATAAACTGTTGTTTTTCAAGTGAGTTCAATACCCCAAAAATTATTTGCTACAAGAGTGACAATGGGAGAACTTTATTGTTACGCTTTTGAGAGCTCAGTACATGCTGCAAGATGTTTGGTGTGAATATTCAGTAGTAATTTTAAAGAAATTGACCTCAGTTTCAGTTAGCCTCCCGTTGCTTCTTTGATAGACATTTATCACAAATAATAAAACAAATGTGTGTGTTTTACTATTCTGTTTATTAAAACAGCCTGTGCCTAAGAGGAAATTGTGAAGTTTTGGAATTAAAATTTTGAATTCATAGTTATAAGAATTCACAACAGGAGACATCGTGGAATATTTTTTATCTACTGAAGTGCAGGACGATTTATTGACGTTGGTTAATGTAACAATTTAACTACTTCAGATCCATGGCAAGAATAAAGGAAGAAACCTTTTAATATTGATATCTTGCACCTGCTGACTTAAACATGACATTGGACTTTTTTCTTGGTGTTAGTGTTCCATTATTTGCTCCTGTAAACTTATGAAAACAGACTTCTTATTCAACAAAGAGATTGCTTCCAACTATGTTGTTTTCATGCTAGCTCTTCTCTTCTAAAATTAAATTATGCCATTTCATTAGAAGTACTGAAAATGTAAGAGATGTTCATCAGTTTACACTTGGTTTGACACATCAGCTACAACAAATGCAAAATTGTATGAAATGTTTTCATTTAGTGGTCCCAGGGGAGATAAATATCAGTGTTCAGAAAGCTTTAACATCCAAATATGAAGTACAGAGAGACAGAATGGAGTTTGCAGAATGTCCTTTTGCAGAGGACAGGATGCTGATACCAACATATTTGTGCCACAGAAGGATTTCTTGTTGCCTCCCATCTGTTCCTTTTAATAAAAATACTGCAAGAAAACATTGCAAGACCCATCCAGAAAGTGGCTATTGAGCACGTACTGATCACTCACACAGGATCAATTGTAGAATGCATCAGACTTACTTCTCAGGTACAACTGATGTGTTTTTGAATCCCTGCCTTTTTTTTTCTCTAGATGTCCAAACAATGACAAGGCAAGAGTGATATTAAAAAAAAAAAAAGGTAACAAAAGCTACTCAAATAGACTAAATACCACTGAAATCTGTTGGAGAGCAGATACATTTGATCCCTTTGTGTAAGAGTCCTGCTCTTTTTGTTTCCTCCGTATCTCCAAAATTCTTTCACCATTTGTTCAGGTAAACACAATGAAGGAAAATGAAGTTCACTTTAGAGTATGTAAATGAACAGCAGATGAAAACCTTCATAGAAACCAAGTAATGTCCTAAAAAAGATGCCAAAATTGGCTTTGTCCTGGCATAGACTAGATCTTGTTTCTCTAAAAAGGGTGTAGCATGAACCATGACATTTAATAAAATATTGGTGGTCTGTTGTATCTTTTTATGTGTCTGAGGCTGGCATATCCAATGCAACGTAAAGGACTGTGGATACCTGTGTCTCTCATGAAAGGGTAAATCAGCATTCAAGGGAAATACAGCATTTGCCTTCCAGTCAGTCAGATAGCTTTGAGGATCAGGCAGTCATGAGTCCAGAAGCTTGAAAAGGAGGAATAGCCCTAAGGCTATCTCAGAGCAGACTATGGAAGTACTGAGAATCCCTTGAAATAATGTTTGAGAAACGAGTCCTATGCTAAAGATTTTCATAATAGAGCTTCAACTCTTGAAAAAAATCAAAATGCTAAAAGGTTTTTGGTTTTCTGGGGCATGGATTTATTTTTTTTTTCATTTTTAGAGTGAAACACAAGCAAATACTGCGTAGAGCATGGCTGGGTTTGTTTATCCTCATTGGATGGGAGTAAAAAGAAATTTAAGAGGCTAAAATGCATATCTAGTTAAAAAGCAAAAGTCCCATTAATGTTTTTAGGTCTAATGCCCTGTTTTCAATTGTTATAGAGGAAGGGCATTAAAGGAACAAATTACTCCTTTAGGGACCTCAGGAGATCAGGCCCAGTCAGCATGGGTTTATGAAAGGCAGGTCCTGCTTGACTGACCTGATCTCCTTCTATTGTAAGGTGAGCCATGTAGTGGACAAGGGAAAGGCTGTGCATGTTGTCTACCTAGACTTTAGTAAAGCCTTTGAGACTGTTTCCCACAGCATTCTCCTGGAGAAATTTGCTGCTCATGGCTATGACAGGTGTATGCTTCGCTGGGTAAAAAACTGGCTGGATGGCCAGGCCCAAAAAGTTGAGGTGAATGGAGTTAAATGCAGTTGGCAGCCAGTCACAAGTGGTGTTCCCCTGGGCTCAGTACTGGGGCCAGTTCTGTTTAATATCTTTATTAATGATCTGGATGAGGGGATCAAGTGCACCCTCAGTAAGTTTGCCAACCACACCAAATTGGGAGGGAGGGTTGATCTGCTGGAGGGTAGGAAGGCTCTACAGAGGGATCTGGACAGGCTGGATCAATGGGCCAAGGCCAATTGCATGAGGTTCAACAAGGCCGAGTGCCGGGTCCTGCGCTTGGGTCACAACAACCCCATGCAGCGCTACAGGCTTGGGGGAGAGTGGCTGGAAAGCTGCCCGGCAGAAAAGGACCTGGGGGTGCTGGTTGACAGCCGGCTGAATATGAGCCGGCAGTGTGCCCAGGTGGCCAAGGCGGCCAACGGCATCCTGGCCTGTATCAGAAATAGCGTGGCCGGCAGGAGCAGGGAGGTGATTGTTCCCCTGTACTGGGCACTGGTGAGGCCGCACCTCGAGTCCTGTGTTCAGTTTTAGGCCCCTCGCTACAAGAAAGACATTGAGGTGCTGGAGCGTGTCCAGAGAAGGGCAACGAAGTTGGTGAGGGGCCTGGAGCACAAGTCTGATGAGGGGCAGCTGAGGGAACTGGGGTTGTTTAGTCTGGAGAAAAGGAGGCTGAGGGGAGACCTGATCGCTCTCTACAACTACCTGAAAGGAGGGTGTAGTGAGGTGGGTGCTGGTCTCTTTTATTAACTAGTGATAGGATGAGAGGGAATGGCCTCATGTTGCGGCAGGGGAGGTTTAGATTGGATATTAGGAATAATTTCTTTACTGAGAGGGTTGTCAGACATTGGAATCGGCTGCCCAGGGAAGTGGTTGAGTCACCATCCCTGGAGGTATTTAAAAGATGTGTAGATGTGGTGCTTAGGGACATGGTTTAGTGGTGGACTTGCCAGTGTTAGGTTAACGGTTGGACTCAATGATCTTAAGGGTACTTTCCAACCTAAATGATTCTATGAAGATTTCTCATTTTAGGAAAAACTGAAGTGTCTATCTCATGGTGCTTTAACAGCACTACACTGGCTCCAGCTTCCTTGTAAGATCTGGGTTACACATTCCCACAGTCTTTTTACCAATGATTTCTCATTTGGAAAGCAGTTTTCATTAATTTTCCTGCAACCTTCCCTCCATTTTTACCTCACATTCTTCAGCTAGAAGTGGGTTTATTCTGTACCTGCCTTTATACAACTTCTGTAGATTTCAAGAAAGAGTGAAGCCCATCTTAATTGAATCTGAGGTCTATATACCAAGTGCGATTGAGACACTTTCTGTACTTTGAGGATAGATAAAATTCTGGTCATACTTTGGCAACACATACCTCATCAAAGCAGCTGACACACAATTCATAAGGTGGAATGGCTGAAAAATGGCTCATGATTGCCATGGACCAGATCCCAAGACGAGGAGCGTGTTAATTGAAAGCCTCTACTGTGCTTCTTCATAGGAAACGAGGACATATGTGCAGAATCATATATTTAAAAAAAAAAAGCTCAAGGTCTTCTCATGACCTCTCTTACATCTGAAGTGCCTTTTAAAAGAAAAAAGTTATTAAAAAACTTATGTATTTTGATTTCAAATTAAGAAAAAAATTGTAATTTCTGTTTCAATATATATTACATTCACATCTCTTTCTAAAGTGTGGAGCATGTGAGCAAGTAAAAGACAAGAAAAATCAGAAACTTCATTTACCCAGTCTAGTATATATGGTCACTCAAGTCAGATGCAGTAGGTTTACATTTGCAGATACATTTCTAAAATGCTTCAAAATCAACTACAGCAGCAATATACTATTTCAAAATGGCTTTTAGAGAAGGTTCAAACACCATGTGTACTTTGTCAGAACTGCCTTGTTTTGCAGTCCCTGTTACGACTGGGTTAGTAGTTTAAAAATTGCCAATGAAATGAAATGTGGAAGAGCTGTCAAATTTCAGAAAAATGCCTTGAGCTGAATTCTTTGTTTATCTGAAATACCATGGCATAAAAAATAAGAACTGTCAAAGAACTGCCAGCGTTTAAAGGAAATCAAGGTGTCAGCAGAAAGAAATCTGTTATCAATAAAATTTCCATAATAAAAACACAGGATGTGTTTTCAAACAGTGTCACTTTAAATATTCATAAATAAAAGGTAGTTTTCTTTCCTGAAAAAGTTGCCTGTTGTGGCTCATTTCACTGTTACAAATTCATTGATGTGCAGTCATTTCACTGTAGTTCTTGTCAGCAAGTTCAGCAGCCTGCTGTTACTCTGGGCTTGCCTGGCATCAGTGACAATTTCCACAGCCTCCTGAAAGTTCAGTTAGCAGCAGACAACTCAGCATCTTCAGCCCTAAACTAAAGGTTTTTGTCTCTGCGGTCAACAGAGAATTGCAGTCATGTGCAAAGATATCAGTTTAGTTTAACCCAGACTCTTCATTTAATAATAAGACCAACAAAGTCAAGCAGAGGCAAGGTCTTAGCATTAGGCAGTGATAGAATAAGATTGTTAGAACAATATAAATTTGTCTTATTATACACATGCAATAAGAAGCTGTCTTTAATGGCATGATAGACTCAGCCTTCACCACATTTTGAGGGTTCCTCCACTTGACCCCTACTCCAGCTTTCTCAGCCCGTCTTTCCCCCTGTTCTCCATGTCTAGGCATGGGTTTTCAATGTCTAATAATCTAATAAATGTTGCTTTTGCATTTTGTTTCAGGGACTTCTTCCTCATTGCCCCTCAGGCCAGCAGGGAAAATGCAGATTGAGAGAGGTTCCCGATATGCCGGACCTGGGATCTGCAAGAGAAGTCCTGCTCTTCAGCAGACAAACAATGAGGGTTTCTTAATCCAAAATTCATCTTTGATGAGCTTGCCTAACAGATAAAACTATACTCACCATGTGTGAATAAACCGGGTTTTTTTGAATGTGATTCTAAAATGGATGAAATGTATAGGCACAGACAAAAATATGTTGTGGGTTTGTTTTTTTTTTTTCCCTTGAGGTCATTTCATTTTTTTGAGTACTTGAATACATTCCTTGCAAATTGTGTTTATATAATAATATTACTATTAGTACATACTATTTATATCATAATGTTCTATGTTTTACAACACTGAAGAGGAGGACATGTCTAGCATGGGAAATGTTTGTGCTAATGGTGGCTCTAGTCTTAGCAAAATTATAATTGATGGCAATAAGGTCTTATGAGAAACATTAGGAAAGCTTAAGAGGAAGCCCTACTAGCACCATTGATAATAAGTTTTGGTTGCAGTCTGTTCCTTCACCCCAACAGCTACCCAGGAGTCCCTTATTCTTGAGTTTTGCTTTACTCCTGAGCTCTAGACAAATACATTTCATGTTTATTTGTTGGTGGATGTTTGTGTACGTGATTGTGATTTGCATTTCCCTTTCAGATCTGCTAATTTCACAGTTTTTTGTAGTGTTATCCTGTGAACTGAACACTAAAGTAATTTTCATGTTTAAGACTGGTACTTTGTGGTGGAACACTGCCCTGAAGAGCCAGATTTGAATGTTTTTCCAGCATGTGGGATTTTTTACTGACTCCAGAAACATTCTTATTGAGATCATTATGTTATTTATGAGGTGAACAATGTTTGACCAGCAGCTCTAGAAACTGGCCTGTGTTTAAAAACCTTCCCATCTGCTGGTACTAGCCTATCAGTTTTTCCCAGAGATCTAGTAACAGACGACCTGAACAAGAACTACTCCTTACTGTTCCCACAGAGAAAGGCCAGCCCCAAACTCTAGCACACTGCATCCTGAGGCAAAAGCTTCCATGAAGATGGAGTCAAATAGGTGATTAAGTCTAGGCTCATGCTGGGAGTTGCATATAAACATGAAGCTGTCAGAGGGCAGACTAAAGGTATGCCAAGGCAGACCTAATGTAATAATGAAGTCAAGCAGGCTGATAAGTTTCTATAAGCACAAAATTCCTTATAATGAAGTATTTCCCTTGAAATAATTGCTTCCATGTTCATGCATTGAAATGTATGATCATTCAAAAAAAAAAAAGGAAGGGGGTTATAGGATTGTATCTATCCAGAAGATTATATTCAATCTCATAATCCTCAAAGGTGGCATTACCTCCCCACCCACATATGCACACATAAAATAAAAAAAATAGGTAGAATAATCTGATCATTGCCTTAGATTTTTTTTTGCCAAGTTACTTTACCACACATATGCAGCATTCCCAAGGTTAGAATGTGACATTCTGGATTCTAAAAATTGTTTCTGGAAATGTTTTGACCTGCACTACATAATTTTGATAAGATAAACAGATATTTTAATGATTTCACTAACCATGTAAATTAAATGTATTTCAGTTGCACAGTTGACAGTGGTTTTTTGCCTTTTGGAGTGTTGGATTTGGTTTGGGTTTTTTTCATAATGCATGTTATGAAGTCATAACGTTTTTAATATGCCTCTTTTTAAGGTTACATATATTTTCTCTCATTTCTGAATAAACATTTTTGCTGTAGGTGTTACACTCAGGGAAGTTTTGGAAGTTTACTGTATACCAGGTGCTCTTGAGAGAAGATAACTCGTTTCAGACTTATTTAAAATGTATCGAATAAGATGACTGCTTACCAACTGGAAATATTACAATTTCACTTCTACAGCAGAATATTTCCGTTAGGCCTGTCTGCCTGTCAACACTATACATTCTGATCACCACTTTCATTTTATCTTTATAAGCATAACCATCACTATCAAGTACTGTGGCAGAACCATTTAAAGAAAAGTGAGGACAAAAAAAAAAAAAAGTAAGCCTGTCTTAAAAACAGTATTTGCTGCCACTCAAAAAAAACCCCAAACCCAAGAAAGTCTAACTGCTATCCTTCTTTAACTTTGTACTAGCAAGTTATTACTTGGTATAAAAACAATAGTGATTTTCACATCTTGAAATTTCTTCACTATGAGCCCTCCAAAAATATGCAGTATTTGAACTATAGTTCAAAGTTAGTTACACCCTTTCTGCTTTTTGCCAGTGGTTGTTACTAACTTAAGTAGGAAAAGAGAAGTGGAAGCGTGGTGGTGCACTCTCTCAAAGATTAAACTTTCTGAATCTTTGACAGTCTTTAAATAGTGAACAGTGTGTGCCATTGGTTCTTTTTGGTGTCTTTAATGGAAATTAATGGTTTGAGAATGTCATGGTTTAACCCCAGCCAGCAACTAAGCACCATGCAGCTGCTCCCTCACTCCCCCTCCCACCCAGTGGGATGGGGGAGAAAATGGGGAAAAAAACCCTAAAACTCTTGAGTTGAGATAAGAACAGTTTAATAGAACAGAAAGGAAGAAAAGAATAATGATAATAATAACAATAATAAAATGACAATAATAATAATAAATGGATTGGAATATACTAAACAAGCAGTGCACAGTGCAGTCGCTCACAAATTGCCGACTGCTGCCCAGTTAGTTCCTGAGCAGCGATCCGCCCTCCCAGGCCAACTCCTCCCAGTTTATATACCGGACATGACATGACATGGTATGGAATACCCCTTTGGCCAGTTTGGGTCAGCTGCCCTGGCTGTGCCCCCTCCTAACTTCTTGTGCCCCTCCAGCCTTCTTGCTGGCTGGGCATCAGAAGCTGAAAAATCCTTGACTTAGACTAAACATTACTTAGCAACAACTGAAAACATCAGTGTGTTATCAACATTCTTCTCATACTGAACCCAAAACATAGCACTATACCAGCTGCTAGAAAGGAAACTGACTCTATCCCAGCCAAAACCAGGACAGAAAACAAATAAAGAAAATTTCATAGAAATGGTCAGTTGTGGAAAAGTGGCATAAAATGGAATAAAACCTTAAATCTGTAATATTGTGGGAAATGTTTTATAGCTTATAGATAAGTTTTGCTGGTAGTGCTACCTAAAATAAAATTCACCTAGACTTACCATCTTTCCTTTCATCACAGTCCTTTGTTTCATTTTCCTCTGCTATTACTTATTCTTGTACCTTATTCTATCAAATTAACTACTGATTAAGAGGAGGGATAAATTTTGTTTTCCATTTACTTTTTCTAGACATGCCACTATGTTGATCTGTCTGTCCTATCAATACAGTTTGAATCCTGCAAAAAATCAGATATATCCCAAATGAGAAAATTAATTACAATTTATACAATAAATGAAACTTGTTTTGCTCACTTCCTGGGCCATTCAGAGGTTGAATGGTTCTGTTAAGCCACAAAAGGCTCCATTTAATTTTTTTTAAATAACATAGTCATGGCCCTCACAAGAGTATATGGAGTGACCAGTAAAGAGGAAGCTGAAGAGCTCTTCAGAAAGCGTCTTGAGCTCCACACTTCCTTATACTTTTAACTAAACTAAATTGTGGCCTAAAACCTGTACTAGGCACACTCTACTGCAGTGAAATGAATCTTTTGTGGCACTTTCTTTTAATTCTAGCATTACAGCCTTGCTTGCAACTATCCATATATACTTATGTCTATTTTTATATATTTTATATATATATGTATGTGTATATATATGTAGGTGTGCATATATACACACACACATACGCAGTATGCGTAGGGCTTCAAACAAGAGGGGATAGTAGAAGCAGCACTCTGTTCTTCGTTGTATTCTATTTCACTCTATTTCTTATTCCAGTGTCTCCGGTTTTCAACGTACTTACAGATTTTCCTTAGCAATGCATAACAGCAATACAAAAGATATTAAGAGACAGTTTGAGAACAATAGGGTTTTTCATCATATCTGAGTATACAAAAATTAATTTGGAAAGGACACAGATACTAGTAGACAGAAAATAATGCATTATGCTTTAATCCTTCTGTAGTTAGTTAAAATAGAGGTGTCTAAACTGCCACCAATATAGCTGCAGAGTTAACCACTTCTTGAGATGAATGGCTTCTTTCTGGATGCAAATGTTGTCATCATTTATACTCAGCTATACGCAGTTCTTATTTTTAAGGTTATCTATGTCATAAGCAGTAAGAATATTTTTTGCTTCAGTGAAAGCTGAGACTCTAGGACGCACTTAATACGATAATATTTTTTTTCTGGAGATTAAGGGGATAGAAATGCACTACCACTTAGGTTTACAAGTGACAATTTAAATAAAGGTAATGTTACTGTGTATATGTGCAAAATTATAATTTAAGTCCCTTTCCCTCAAGAGACTTTTCTAGTGAATACTTTCAAAGTACGCAATAGCAATTCCATTTAAGGGCAAATATTTCTTCATTATACAGAACAGTTTCTATCATGCTGATGTTACTATTTCAAAGAGAATAGCAGTTTCAAAGTTTGATATTATTGTCTGTGATAGGTATCTGTCCAAACCTGTGGTAAGATTCTGGGTTTGTATACATACATAGCTAGTATATTTTTAGCTTGTTGCTTTAACTTGGTGCTAATCCTTATATGAATATTCATTAATAGATACCTAAGATATAGTCACAACTATAAGAGGATTCGTATTATCTCATTAGCATTTTGAATTTGAATTTCTCAGACTTTTTTCTGCATTTCTTAATAGAGATGTTTTTGAGCTAGGACATTTACCATTTTTTAAATGTATCATTTCTTTTCCAAGTTATCTCTTTTCTCTCGTTAGTTCTTTTCAAAACATTTTAGCTGGAAGGTTTGTATTGTTCATGTCTATTTGTCATATTAGATTCCCAGAATCTCATCAGAACCATGTCAAATTACATCAATCCAAACTGTGTCCTGGGCTTCTGATAAGAGTGCTATAGGAAAAGCATGGTTTGAAGGCTGTTGGAAGATGAGTAGCTTTATCATCATCACGGAAGTACTATAAGAGATGCAATAATTTATGGAATGTTCACAACATGGTTTTTTGTTGTACCATAGTAATGTGAAAATTTCAGTAGCCTATGCTTTACAAAAAGTGTACAGAATGCTGGGGTTAATTTTATAGGTGTATTTGCAACCCCTGCTGGATTCTCTTTCTCCAAAGAAGAGAGGTAGAGATAGCTTTCATTCTGCCCCCAGAAAAGAGTCAAGTACTGAAATAGGAAATTAAAAAACGCTCCCTGAATTAAAATAAGTTACAGGATATTGCTGCCCTAGCTATAAGGCTAGGAACATAGCAAAATTGCATCCTCTGGCTGCACGAGCTCTACCAGGAAATCTTCTGGCATAGATGCAGATAAACCAGGCAGAGTGCCTTTCCACTTCTGCATTATGTAGTACCTGACAAAAGACAGTCTATCAGAAAAATGTACATTATCATATGCTGCTGCTACTGTTACACTCAGGTGCCTCTACAGTTTGGACAAGCCAAGGCCCACAGAGAATGAACCTTTCTCATTTCGTCCCTGGACTAGTGAGGCACAGAAACTAAGTCTGTCAGAACCAAAGAAGAATTGGCCTGTTTCTTGAAGTGTGCTAGGGCTTTCTCTGGCAACATTCATATCTTTCAGAGAACACTGCTTAATTCCTTTTTTTAGCATTTTGTGAATGACTGAAAGATCTGGCAGGAGATTTCATACACTGCCCTAAATTTCCTCAGGAGGAAGCAAGAGCTTTGAAGGGACAAATCTTAAGTTTTTCTCCCACCCCTACCTACCTACTCCCCTACCCCCCAGGCTAGTTTCTGTTGCGACAGGTTTAACTTGCATAAATTCTTTAAATCATTCAATATCCTTTTGGGACTGAGATTAGAAAAATTTTCAGGCTGCAATTACCAGCTCATTGAGGGAGGGAAAAAACCCAAGATATGTTCCTGAAAGTTCTTCCGCAATGAAGGGCAGCAATGTCATCTCAGCCAGTATTTTCTATTTGCTCAAGTGATTCACTCAGTGAGAATGACACCTTATCCCGTATGTATGATCTTGCTATTCCTTTCCCATATATCTTGCCCTAATGATCCTCCTAGCCAGTGGTACACAGTGTAATACATTGCCTTTTTCATACTGGGGTTTTGTTGGTGCTCTAGAGTAAATTATATTTAACTGCTATTGCGAATCTGATGCTGGGAACATGTTTAAAAGAGTTTATGGGATTCCCTAGCAGTGGCTCCATCAAACTCTGAGAGCCAGAAGATTGCCTCCACTGTATTTAGTAACAACAGAAAACTGAATTTCCTATAGGTCAGTCCAAAACACTGGCTACCTGTACACTATTAACTCTGTCAAATCCTTTGAGTAATTTTCATTGGGGATTTCCTATGCAATATTGCCAGTTTTATTGTGAGTCTTACAAATATTGGTGGGTTTAGCCCCCATAGTCAGAAGAAAAAGCTTAGATATTTTCAAAATACCAGAGGCAAAGAAATATCTAGCATTTATTGTTTTTTAAGAAATCATATAACTTTTATTCCAGTTGTGACTTTAGTAGATGTCCTGGTTTCAGCTGGGATAGAGTTAATTTTCTTTCTAGTAGCTGGTACAGTGTTGTTTTTTGGATTCAGTATGAGAATAATGTTGATAACACACTGATGTTTTCAGTTGTTGCCAAGTAGTGTTTATAACAAGTCAAGGATTTTTCAGCTTCTGATGCCCAGCCAGCAAGAAGGCTGGAGGGGCACAAGAAGTTAGGAGGGGATACGACCAGGGCAGCTGACCCAAACTGACCAAAGGGGTATTCCACACCATGTGATGTCAAGCCCAGTATATAAACTGGGGGGAGTTGGCCTGGGAGGGATCGCTGCTCGGGAACTAACTGGGCACCGGTCAGCGGGTGGTGAGCAATGCTTTGTGCATCACTTGTTTTGTATATTCCAATCCTTCTATTATTATTGTAATTTTATTTTTGTTATTATTATCATTATTAGTTTCTTCCTTTCTCTATTAACAGCTCTATTAAACTGTTCTTATCTCAACCCATGAGTTTTACCTTTTTCTTTCCGATTCTCTCCCTCATCCCACTGGGTGTATAATCATGATGAGAGTGAGAGAGAGCAATTTCACATCATTCCTGTTTTGGGGCTCTGTCAGATACAGACTAGGTTTAACATATCTGTGTTTCCTATGTACCACCTCTCTAGTGCCACCACTGATGACATACGTGACAGTAAGGTTCAACATAAGGAGGGCTTCTTACGTCTCAAAATATGTCTCTGAGGTTATGTCTTTTCTGCCAAAGTAGCTTACGTTAAGGTAATCTAGTCTAAATGGCTGCACCACAGTGAAATAATACTTGAACTACAATGTCCAAAGTAGTGTTGCTAGTTCACTTACAGCTCTAAGACCTTTTACTGACACATCTCATCATTTTTATTGCTGCAATAATATGATCTACTTTAGAAATTCCTTTGTGCTAGTACCACAAAGAAAATTTTCTGCCTTGTTGGATACATGTGGGAGTTGTGAGAAGGCATTAGGAGTCTAATAGAATTTGATAACTTTCATCTGCATTGAAACAGCACTGTGGTCTTTTTAAATATGATGAGATCAAAATTCAGCTTGTATCCCTGGGCAGACCAAGTAAAACAGCCACAATATGCTCACATTTTCAAGGGTGCATGGACTCTAGCTAGGACCAACCCCCAAGCTGTAACTTGAGTCATCTTTAAAGCAAAGACAAGACTTGGAACTGGTCAGGCTGGGTGGATGGATCAAGTTATTTATATTGTTAGACTCCCAAAGTTTGCAAGTTATTGCTGGCATGCTATAAGTTATGCAATGTTGCCATCAAATATACTACATTGAAAAGGAAGGGAAAAATTAGTTTGGGAAACAAGAATGAGCATTTGGCTGATTCTGTAGAACCCCCAGCTCTTTAGCGTGCACAGTGGGCTTTTTGTCAGTCGGTTATTTTTCTGATTGCAAACTGAAGTCACAAGGGACAGACTCCAGTGAAAGCACTGTCTCCAAACTGGCCATGAGATAACCAGAAATCCCTCAGGCAGGGAATAGAATTCTCTTTCTTCAGTATAAATTTCCATACTTTGCTAAATAAATTATGAACTACATTTGCCCACAGTTTCCAGACTCTTGTGCAATTCAGTCTGAGACCAGGAATTCATGAATAATTAGGAACCAGCGTTCCTCCCATTGTATGTTGGTGCCAAAATTCCTATTTATCTTACTGGGAACAGGAAAAGGTCTTTTTCACTCAACCTTGCTGCTAGTAAGGAAAATCAAATTTCTTCTAAGGCCAAAAATGCGCTAACAACGCCGTATTTTTATGGTAACAACAGTAAATGAATTTAATGTTTCAGTTCTTCAGTTTTGCCAAATTGTCATCTAAAGCAACAATAAGAATATGAGTCCTGTTTGTTCTGACAATTTCTGAAGGTATCATAGAGGTTAAATAACAAATACCTAATGTTTCTGCTTTGGATGGTGTTATAAAGGAAATTGGATAAACACTGGAACATAAATCAAGAAAAGGTGCTAGAAAATGATGCCATCAGTTAGAAAAATGTGCCATACTAATACCTTATCCGTCCGCTTACTTGCTGAAAGTAGAAAAGAGAAAAGCATTTAGTATCTTGAGTAGTCCAGGCACTGATTGATTGCATCCCATAATGCTTTCTAATGTATCTTCTCAAATACCTTATAAATCACATGCGGCCTTTTTCTCTTTAAATGCTACTTTATCAATTCTCAATTGCTCAACTTTCAAAATAAATAAAGAAAATTAGGGTCTGAGCAGTTGGGGTTTCTCTTCCTACTGAGGGCTGTGATTCAGTTCAGTATTTAGGTGCATGTATAGCCTGAAGCAGGTGTGGAGTCCCATTAAAGATTTGCGCTTACGTACCTTTGTGAATGAAGACCATTTTCAGTCTTTCAAAACACTGTGACATTTGGTGCATGTTATAAAATCATTCTACAGGAAAAAGGTCACACAAAGAAACAAGGAAAGCTGTTCTTTTTCATGAATATAATTATGAGCTTGAGGTTCAAATCTGTGATACAGTGAGTTTTACGCAGCTTCACATTTCACTGCTATTGTGTGTGTGTGTGTCTTTTACACTTGTTTCTGTATGCAAGTTGACTAGAGAGTTGTAACCACCCTAATCAGCCCCAAATCATGAGAAAGCTGCAAAACTCACAAACTGGAGAAGGCAGTTGTGCTTGTTGTTCCACCCTGCTCTTTGCAAACCTTTTGCTTGGCAAAAGGAGATGAGTACGTCTTGAGAGGTTTGGAAATGTAGATGCAGTGTTGAGGAGCACCTGGATCTGATGACAACCAGCCTGAGTGGAATCTTTAATCTCTCTGATCTGTGCAATCCTACTGAAAATTCTTTGTCCTAGCAAATAAGTCTGGGAGTAGCCCAGTACAAATTGGCTTTTCCCATCAAGCAAGAAAAAAAAGAGCAGGAGAAGATGACAAAAAGTAGGTCACAGGGATAAAAAGAGGAAGCACATTTACAAAGAAGGGAAAAGTAACTAACAAGGCCTTTGCCACTCAAACCTTATCTATACTTCTATGATTTCATTTTGATTTATTTCAGGCACCTGGGCACTGCCATCTCCTTCTCCTGAGCTGCAGTTAATTTCAGCCCTGTGTTTTCAAGCCTGGAAAACTGTTCAAGCTTGGGTCTGTAACTTCTTGTGGGGAATATCTTGCAAAGCCTTCTTTAGCCAAGAACTACACCTTACATTTCTTTAAGCATAGATGCACACAGGGTTTTGAAACAGATAAGGAAATACATAGTGATGGTGGACAATGTCATAACTCTGGTAGAAAGTATGGTTCAGCGAAATATTGATAATTATGGAGTTTTACAGAAGCTGTCAATCTTGTTGAATAGAGATGAAATAACAGCTTTTATTATGCATTCCTTTAGCCCACTTTTTTAAAGGATGTAGGAAATAAGGCTGAGAGGTTATATAAAATAGCAATAGAGAAAGTCTTTATCTGAGTCAGGAAACCAAGTTCAGGACACCTTCTGCCGTTCCCTCCTCTCCCACCTGCCAATGAAAGAAAGCAGAGCACTACATCTCAGTATTCGGATCCGTTTTAAATTGCAACCAACTAATAAGCTGGCCTTCTGAAATACACTAGTAGAAATTTCTTCTGAAAATATTCTAATATGGTTATTATAATATAAAATTATATTCTGGTTTTCTGTATAGGCATCTTTTGGTGTTCTCCTTATTTTTCCACCAAAAAAATTGTTATTTATGGAATCAGAAGTCATAAATGGAAAACAGCCTATTAGATCACTCAGTCCATCTCCCATCATGGAGAAAGGCTAATAAAGATAAGCCAACTTTTTTATAAATAGTCAGCAAGAATGATGCAGAAAACTGTAACCAAAGCAAGCCCGTGTGTAGCATACAGTAGCCACTCTTTCCTAACTATAATGACAGGGAATTTAAGAGATTTCTAGGATCCCTGTCTTAAAACTCTGCCCTCATTTTCTAGCTAATGTGTGCATGATTTTCCAGTTTCTGACAGAAATCATCTCTCCTACAGATCTGATATACTTTTCTTACCAGACTTATTTTGGGGGGCTTTGAAGACCAACATGAAGGGCATTTGAAAGTATTTCCAGAGTCTGACTTCAAATTGAATGACCAGGGTGCTTGTCATACTTACAGAGCAGAGCCACGATGGTTGTGTTCCTCATGGGGCCTATGCATGTGGGAGCAGCCCATCACACTGCAGTTGCAGAGTTACTGGAACCTGAGCCAGTGTCATGTGATCCACATATTTTCCCAAGTGTGTCAGTTGCCTCTCCTGATGTAAAGCCTTGGTAGTCTGGACAGTTTTAGTCACCACAGTGCAAAATCAGGATAATACCACTGGTTTCCTTAGAATAAACAAGGTCCTTACAGTGGGAAGGAGAGGAGAAAAGAAAAAAATGGCATTGTTCAGCACAGTTCAAGAATAAAGTGTAGCTTTTTAAAGCACATCTGTCCAAAGTAAACTTCCCTGTGAAGTAACACTGCTCTCCTCTTAAGTTATTGTTGAAAAGATTTACATTTAATGGGAACAATGAATAATCCTCCTCATTCTTCACTCATCCTGTCAATGAACTCATGTACTATGCAGGACTTAAGGCTTATCACAAAATGCTAGAGGATCAGAGGACTAGAGGGATAAAGTGACTGTCAAGTTCTGTTGAAATTAGAAAACACAGAGCTGCGTTGAGTTGCCAGACCTGCTCAGATTCTCAAGACTGAAGACTGGTACCGTACATAGTGCTGTGTCCAGCCTCCTCATAGCAAGACTTAACTGCCTCGGTTAATATGCTATATTGAGGAGCAAGATCGAAGTCTGAAGTGAGGCTGCAGGGTGAGGGACTAATTCCTTTCCATATGGAACTGGCATGGATCAAGATTAGTGCTTTATAAATCACTGGACAAACAACAACATAAAACAGGTGAGACAAAAAAAAGAGACCTTTGCTTATTTTCTGTTATGTCATGCTTTTCTCCACTAACTCTCTACCTCTGAAATGTCTACGTATTTGAGAAGGTGAGGATTGTTGGACACATGTGGTGACTGTCTTCTCCAAAGTCAGAGGTGATACCAGATACATTCTGTGAACATGAGCAAGGTTTCATCTTCTAAAAACTGTCATATTAGCACCATATGCCAGTTAGAAATACACATGAAAAAGTTAAGTAGCAAAGAAAGCAGCGTTTTTAGATGTTTTATGATAAAAATTAGTGTATTATTTATCTCAGGTACAGTAAAAGTACAGTGTTGATGCCTTGCTTTTTTCTCCAACATATTGTTCCACATGCAATAATGGTCAAAAGGACAGATTTCACTACCTTGCTACACATTGGTTCAAGGACCATACACCAGACTGCGAGTAGCGCACTGTTCTCCTGACCATGTGAAATAGGAATTTCATTGTATTTTCAAAGCCACTTTTTTTTTTTTCCTTGGGGACATTATGGTCAATTGTTTTTGCTATCCATATCTGGCCACAGTGATATTAACCTGTGACATTAGCCACACACATCTGGATGCACAGAGGTCTGTTGGCATTCTGGCAGAGTAGAGAACCTGCCTTCTTTAAGGTCTGTGGGTCAAACCTCCCTAGCAGGGTAACAACTGACACATCTTTGATGCCCTTGATGTTCTCCAAGCAGATTCTTGCAGACAGACATCCTTGTCAAAAGTGACACGCTGGACACCATGTTTAACAAAGAGACAAAGGACTACAACAGCAGCACAGAGGATGAACTTCTGCCCCTTTCTCTTCTATCTGGCATATTCTGCGAACACTAAATTCCACTTAAAAATAAAAATAAAATGAAGGAGTCTTTCCACGTAAATCCTCCCATCGTGGAGAGGGACCCATTGATCAGGGCAGTAGAGAGCCCTATGACAGCAGTAGCCTGCAGGGCTTCCTGGTGGTTACAGCATTGGCACTCCGCTGCCCCACATCGCACAGTCAACCTCTCTCCTGCTGAGCATCAACATGGCGAGTGATTCACTGAACACAACAGAAATAAAGCAAGAAGTCAGGGAAACTGAAAATGAGGAGGGAAGACAAGAGAAATGTCAATATTCCCAGCACGATTCCCCAAGAAAAGACTGAGAACAACAACAATTAGCTATAAAAGTTAAGCCACTCTGTAAGGAAAATAAAGATGTTGTGAACTACTGTTCCAAAATATCAGATCTTTGATATAAAAATGATAAGTCTTATGAAGAAAAGTGCTTTTAAAAAGATATTTAGGTTTCTGTAAACAGAAGAGCCTGAAAATCCCCCCTCATGGTAAATGAAAATTATATAGTGATACTTGCACTTATTAACTTCCTTCATGCATTTAATCTTTGTGCATATTTTCTGTACAGATTTTTTCTCTAAATTATAAATGCATTCATTTCTAATGTTGTAAGCACTGGAAAATATTTTGTATGTTTCACCTAGAAGATTCACAATATGCTTAGTTTGAAAAATTTGGTTTCCTGTGCTCATGTGTTCACTCAGAAGATCCACATTTAAAAATGTCCTCAAGGGTATGAAAAATGTTGCTAGGTTGAAAGAAGTGTTCTTCACAGTGTGTACAGAATTTGTTTAAACAAGCATCTGACAGAAAGCAAGACTATAACTCAAGAGTGCTGTGATTTAGAAAAAAAAAACAGAAAAAAGATCAGGAAAAAGACATGCAGAATTACAAAGTGATGAACAACAGATTGAAAATATGGGTGAGATCTCAGAAAAAAAACAAACCTTAAGTAATCTGAGAAAGTACACAACTACAGATGATACAGAAATCTTAACCACAAAGAGTTAATCTCTGGATTAATATTTTTAAAGAAATGTGTGTTATTAGAAAATTGAGCCATCTCAAGGACGAAGCATAGTTATATGCTAAGAGCATTAGAAAAAAATAGCCTGAGAGAGAATGTAAGCGCTGAGAAAAAGTGAAATGTGAGTCATTACATCAGCAGAAAATACAAACTTAAAAACTGCATTAATTCATGCTGTTCTGAAATGGGAAAGTATCTAAACTTAGTTATTTTATTTTACATTTATTCTGAAAGACAGAATGAACCCTACAGTACAAGGCAAGAGTGATGCTCTAAGTGTGTATGTTGTTTAAAATACTAAGCAGACATTGTAATAGTAAGCAGCCTTTGTCACTTGCAGACAGTGGTCTAAAAGTTTAAGAGTCAGTAAGGCACCACTCACTGTGCAGGATGAGGACCAACACAGTTGTTCCTCTGTTAAAATTTTACTTTAACCTGAGAAGCTTTAGTGCTGAGACAGAGGACTTACAAATAACTTTGGAGAAGGCAAGCTGCCACGGCCTCTGCAGTCATTGCAGGCAGTGCTCATCATCAGCGCCCAAAGGCTGGATGCAGGAGGCTCATTTCCAAAGCTGTCAAGATGATATGGGAGATGCAGAAGTCACAAGAGCTGACCTGGAGAAGACCCTGAGGGTTCAGTAGAACATACAAACATCTGTCACCCAAACACCTCCAGGGAAAGAGTCACATCCAGAGTCCTCCAATCTCAGCTGAGGAATGCTGAGCAAGCTTATATTGCTGAACACCAAGAAAACAAGGTTTAATTTGAAAGTCTCCATTAGCTGGTGTTCCAGTCTAGGAAAATTCTTGAAAATCATCCCACGGCTATAGTGTTGAGTATCTCCTGATATGTTAATGGCCTCTTCATAAAGCAACTTTTTAACATTAATGCATACTATAAACTCTTTCTTAAATTGACACAATCCCCTATCACTAGCAGGACACAGAAGTGAATTTTACTTTATTAGTGTGCAGATTATGCATGGAAGCTAGATCAAAACCCTAGAGAGTGTATAATTATCTCCATTCAAGGAATGGGGTTGCACTATCTTACACTTTCTCAGAGACTTTCCTACAATCATCTTGATTATAGACAACATTTGAAATGATACCTGGCCATAGGTTTTGGGCCAACCACCCTTCCAGCAGTCCACTGTATATGAATAATTTTGGCATCTTTAACATTTGATGAATTGTTAAAACGAGGAGAAAATGCACTGATTTCTGTTACTGCATTTGTTACATATTTAATGCACGGTATGTCTGTGCGTTATTTATACATTGTATTTCCACTAATTGCTATGCATGGTGTGATCCTCTAAATCTAATAGTTTATTTCAGCTACTATTAGGGAGACTGAAACTTCTTGAACAGGAGCACAACAAATACTGAACGACAAATATCAGACGGTGAAATACCCTTCTTCAACACCAACTTTAATAGGTGAACAATTGTTCTATTATTCTTGAAACATGCTGGATTTAGCAAGGCAAATTCACTGCCTGTTGTTTGCCACATCTCTTGGAAGAATTTTTTTAAAAACATTGAAAAGCTCTGATTTCACATATAATGTCTTCTGTTGTTCAGCTTATATAAATCAATGTTGCTGACTGAGGGTATCTAAATAAGTGGATGCACTTATGTGACTATTCAGATCTGGTAAACTCAAGTTTCATTTCATTTTAATCACATTTCATTCTTTAAAACTACTCCATTTTTTTTCATATCAAAGGACAAGATGAATGAACTGCTTGCCATGTCTATCCCTGTTCTTTAGTGTAAGTATTGTAATTGCTTAGTCTCTATCTATAATTCTATCATTTAATTGATGTTATGAAAAGGGGTCTGTGTGTTGTCCCATTTGACTCTGTTTACCCTAAAGAGGAGAGAAGTGACAGGGATGAGATGGATTTCAGTTTCTGCATGGGCACAGGGCAGATCCTCTAATAGGGAAGCCCAGAAAGATCTAGTGGGAGGAAGCAGTAGGAGATGCACATGACTGGGGTATAATCCTACTGGCATGTCCTCCTAGGAGGACCCGTTCTCTCAAGTTCAGAGAATCAAAGATGAGGGAATTTGTTTCTTGTGTGTATGTCCTCCTAGGAGGACCTATTCTCTCAAGTTTAGAGAATCAAAGATGAGGGAATTTGTTTCTTCTGTGCATGTCACAAGTACCAAAGAGTAAGGCGTTGGAAAGAAGGTGCTTTGATAGAGCAACATCTCTCCAAGACTCTCCTTTGCCACTATGTCACAACATGGTTTGGCAAATTCACTTGCTTGGAAGGATATTCTGTTCATCACTTTATCTGCTGTAGACAAATAACACAGATTATATGATATAATCTTATGATATAAGGAAAGAAGAAGAGACTCATGGAGCCATGACACTGAAATATCAACATCATTAGCAGATGAAAATGATGTGACAGTTGCTTTCATGAGGGAATTTCCCTCAACAGTCTTAACCAATATGTTAGTTTGTCCCTCTGATAGCTGAAGTTGCTGTTTTGCCAGCTTCTTAACCTCTCAGAGATGGCTGAATCTCAATGCTGATGGAATTGAATCCAGTTTGTAAGATGCTATGAGATCATTTGGGTTGAAAGATGCTATATAAATATGATTTTTAAAAATACATGTACTGTAAATTATGGGACAGCTTTGATTTACAACTGCTTAAGGGTTTTAAAATGTTACATTCCATACAGTCACTTTGACAGTTTGGATGCTGCAAGACTTAGTAGTCCCAGAGCAATACATAGCCAGAGGGAGAGAAAATTCAAGGCCTATGATTTTTGTTTCTTTCTGTTTGAGGATATGGTTCACCAAAACCCAGATTTAAAACAAAATGGCTTTTTCATTGGTCATTCATTTGAGGAAATAAAAGCAATTAAATGGCACATTGATTTTAAATTTCCTTCTACACTTCAAGTGTATCTTCTCTGGGAACTAACAATGAAGTATTGTTATTTTACATCCACGTCTAGTTATGGCGGGGTACTTCACAAACCATGCTTGCACAATATTTTGCAAGGTGGAGCCCAGAAAATTAAGCTGACCTCATACTCCCCTTAAGCAAATAAAGTAGTGAGGGGTGAGATGCCCTTTTAGGAATAATTGTGTTTGGGTTAAGCTAGGGACAGGCAGTTCGGGTAGCTTAAATGTTAACAAATTTGTTGGAACAGATCTTCTAAATAATGCTAAGCACTAGACTTCAGCTTTTCTCTCCTGTATCAAGGGAAGTATCTATATGGACCCTGCCTGGATTAACCATAAGGCCAGAAGAACAGCTATATCCAGTCCAGTAGAAGATCCCTGTCGCCCAGCAGCCTGTCTCTGATAGCACCCAAGATCAGACCCTTAGGGAAGAGTATAAGATTAGGTAAACTAAATGCTGATATTCTCCCAGTCTTCAACAATTTGCAGTTCATATTTGAGCCAAAGGTGGTATCTTTATATTTAATAGTCCTTCATGGTTTTTCTCATTACTTTGACCATTGACTTTGAAACCATATAAATATTACTATCCACAGAATCCTGAAATAAGCAGATTAGGTAGCTAGTTCATGCATTAAACCTTTGGAAAAAAATGCACTTTTAATGTGAATTTTTACTTCATGCAAATAAAATTAAACATCTTATAAAAAACGTTAAAGTTCATTTACAGACAGAAAAGGTACTTCAAAATATGATCCCTTTCATTATGTTTTCTCAAATCTGTTTGGACCATAGCAAGAGCCTGGTAAACTGCGTATACATCACAAAGCAGCAATGTAATACATTGTTCAGCACAAACTAACAGGGATACTTGCTTTCAGGTAGGGAATCCCTTTGTTGTGAAAATTATTCTTTTTTTTTCTTTTACTTGGTGGATTGGCTTACAGTCAAGGAATACAATGTTGAATTTTAGATGGACAATAACTATAAAAAAGGTATCACACTCATTTTAATTAAGTTGACTGATGGCTTTAACTGTGAATCTCCTTTTACTTTAAAGTGTTGTTTGGGGTATTTTTTAAACAAATCAATCTAAAAACATTCTGTGTGTTTTGTTCTTTTTTTGATTGCACTGGGTTTGCATGGCAAGCTTTTGGTACCGGGGGGGCAACAGGGGTGGCTCCTCTGAGATGTCCAATAAAGCCAATGCCACCCGGCTCCAAGATGGACCCGCCACTGGCCAAGGCCAAGCCCATCGGCGACAGTGGTAGCACCTCTGGAATAACATATTTAAGAAGGGGAAAAAAAAACAACCAGTGCAACAGCAACTTCAGCTGGAGAGAGGAATGAGAACATATGGGAGAAACAGCCCTGCAGAGCCCCAGGCCAGTGCAGAAGGAGGGGAGGAGATGCTCCAGGCGCCAGAGCAGAGATTCCCCAACAGCCCGTGGGGAAGACCCTGGTGAGGCAGGCTGTCCCCCTGCAGCCCAGGGAGGTCCACGGGGGAGCAGATCTCCACCAGCAGCCCAGAACGGAGGACCCCACGCCGGAGCAGCGGGATACCTGAAGGAGGCTGCGACCCCGTGGGAAGCCCGCGGTGGAGCAGGCTCCCAGCAGGACCTGTGGCCCCGTGGAGAGAGGAGCCTGCGCTGGAGCAGGTTTGCTGGCAGGACTTGTGACCCCATGGGGGACCCACGCTGGAGCGGTCTGTGCCTGAAGGACTGCAGCCCAGAGAAGGGACCCACGCTGGCGCAGTTCAGTTCATGAAGAACTGCAGCCTGTGGGAAGGACCCATGCCAGAGAAGTTCGTGGAGAACTGTCTTCCATGGGAGGGACCCCATGCCAGAGCAGGGGAGGAGTGAAGAGTCCTCCCCGTGAGGAGGAAGGAGCGGCAGAGACAACATGTGATGAGCTGACCCCAACCCTCATTCCCCGTCCCTCTGTGCCGCTGGGGGGGAGGAGGTAGAGAAAATCAGGAGTGGAGTCGAGCCCAGGAAGGAGGAAGGGGTGGGGGGAAGGTGTTTTTAAGATTTGGTTTTATTTCTCATTATCCTACTGTGATTTGATTTGTAATAAATTAAACTAATTTCCCCAAGTTGGGTCAAGTTTTGCCCATGATGGTAATTGGTGAGTGATCTCTCCCTGTCCTTATCTCGACCCATGAGTCTTTCATTCGATTTTCTCTCCCCTGCCCAGCTGAGAAGGGGAATGACAGAGCGGCTTTCGTGGGCACCTGGCATCTAGCCAGGTTTAACCCACCACAGTGATGAAGAAAATTTAATTTTCCTTAGATATAAGTGAACTATGATCTCCAGGTTATAAAAAAAAAGCTTCCAACTCATTTGCTTCTTATGTGGATGCACCCCTGAACTCAGTTCAGTTAAAACGCTGGAGTACAGTCATAATTTACAGACTCGTGACGGAGACATGTCTCTCCGCATTTTCAACTGTGAAGGCTGCTCTGTTATCAGGTATCATACCACCTGCACTCTTGACAGCTTACTTCGGGTATTCACTTCCACTGCAGGTAGACAGCTCAAATGATTAAAAAAAAGCTACTGTGTGTGAGCTATCAGTAATCAAATCCTTCATATGCCCTTAGTGAAGAAAAACAGATTTTTAAATTCAAAGTTAGATAGGAGGAAATGAAAAAGGAGCAAAGAAATCCCCCATCTTCACAGCCAGAAATTCAAGTTTGGAATAGTTATTTTGTGTTTCCTCTCCCATAAGAGAGAGGGAAAACACAGTTATCATCAATAAACACAATAGTAAATCCAAGGAATTATACAGTACTCTTCATCTCAAGACCCTGAGCAGTTTATAATCACTATTTTCAAGCATGCTGGAAGGGATATGCAACTTGAATAATGCATTTCTCAGGGGACCCAAATTGTAGGCTTTTCGTGTGACCCACAGGTTAACTGGAAAATTCTGGATCCAATATATCTCAAGACCTAAGATGTTAATGTATTTTTAAACTCTTTCAACTCCAGTGAAATAGGGCCACTGTGACACCCGCCCCACAGAGGCAGAGGAAACAGAGCACAAAGAGGGGTGTGTGGTTATATCAACTGCAAAATAATGGAGAAGGAAAGCGATTGCACTGACTGCAGTTTACTCCACATGCTCAGAATTTCATTTAAGGTTTGGTTGTTTGGTGTGTTCTTCCAGAGAATTTATCATGCAAAGCAGGCCTGTAAAAAATTGTACGGTGATTATATGTGTCCCACCTTCATTAATGCCTTCTACAGATATAAGGTGTAATGCAGCTACTTTATACCTAAGGGCCACATGTACTTTTACAGACAGCATGTTTGCTGTATCAAAACCCCAGTCTGGTGTAGAGTCTGCTGTCACTTATACAATCAATAATCTAGAACAACTTTCGTAAAGTCATTAAGTGGGTTCAGATCAGCACATATGAAGTCTAGTCCAAAAGTAAACTGACAATATGAAATAATAATGGTCTCTGAGAGAGAGAGCGACAGAGATAATATGAATATTTGTGGCCTAAGTACCGATGAAAGGTTTCCATAAAGCACTTTCTGATGCCCACTCACCAACTGGATTTTTTTTCTTTCAGATATATCCGAAGCAGAAACATGCCTCTAAGGTTCCTCCAATCTTTCAATAAACCTAAATTCTGCTGCTGCTTTCTAAAATACTTTCTTATAATTTAGAGTACTTAAAGGACTACAGATCCAAAAGTGTACAGAGACATTCTCTGAGCTGCTGTCACAGCAAAAGTAGACATCTCTTTTACTTGAAATATTAATTATCTGATCTATCATCAGAATTTGAATGTGTTAAATAATATACTGATGATGTTTGTAGTATTGATTTATAAAAACTTGAACCACACTGTCAGGGCTGACTAAAGGGAAGATTTGTGTTAAAGTACTGCTGTTCTAGTATAGTGTGTGCTAACCAGGAAGAAGACAACAATACACATTTTAAACAGTGTACTGATCAATACAGTACAGATAACAAAAGGGAAAAATAAAGCAAACTGGGAGACTAAAGGAGTGATCTGGATTCTTCTCAATTTAGAAACATGACACTTGAATGGGATTTTTCTTCAGGTTAGGAGAAGATGACTATCCTTCTCTGTTTTAATATCTGGTCCTCACCAAAACTGATTAACCTAAGGAAAGCTCTCATATTCCAAGGAAGTGGTCAAAAGTTCCAAGGTAATTAAAAATTAAAACCAACAAAAAACCCCAAACCAAACAAACAAGGATGTTGGCTGTTTACTAGTTTATTATTTAACAGTCCAGCAGTACATAAATAGGTGAGATAGATAATCAATTGTGTTTGTTCTGTTCAATATACCTCCGTTTTGCATTAGTCCAACTATGATCTGTAGACCTCTTGGATTCATCCTGCGATAAACCTAAGATTTTACTTTTTTCTTTAATGCATATACTAGCTACATGCATGGCTCTGTGACTATGCTTTGTAGAAACATTCGCTCGAAACTGTCCTAATGCCAGCATACTTTCATATTAAGTTATTGGTGTAGAATTACTGCATGCAGTCTAGTCAATCTATTTGATAATCCAAACATCATCCTAATTTTATTATTCTCAAATCTAGATACCTTCTCTGCATATCCAAAATGATATCAGCCTCTTGGCAAGTGTTCACTATGCTCCTGTCCCCCTCCACCAGTTTTAAACTAAAACCAGACAAAGAAACCCACACACATATACTTTGAAAAGGTCAAGTTCTGCTCTCAGCAACAGCAGCATACCTGAATATAGATTTAGGCCCTAATGGCTTCTGTCTGTCTGTGCTGGTTTTGACTGGGGTAGAGTTAATTCTCTTCATAGTAGCTGGTATGGAGCTATGTTTTGGATTTGTGCTGGAAACAGGGTTGATAATACAGGAATGTTTCGGTTACTGCTGAGCAGTGCTTACCCAAAGCCAAGGGCTGTTCTGCTTCTCCCCCCACCCCACCAGCGAGCAGGCTGGGGGGCACAAGGAGTTGGAGGGGACACAGCCGGGACAGCTGACCCCAACTGACCCAAGGGATATCCCAGACCATAGGACGTCATGCTCAGCAAATAAAAGCTGGGGGAAGAAGAAGGAAGGGGGGGACGTTCGGAGTGATGACATTTGTCTTCCCAAGTCACTGTTAGGCGTGATGGAGCCCTGCTTTCCTGGAGATGGCTGAACACCTGCCTGCCCATGGGAAGTGATGTATGAATTCCTTGGTTTGCTTTGCTTGTGTGCATGGCTTCTGCTTTACCTATTAAACTGTCTTTAACTCAGCCCAGGAGTTTTCTCACTTTTACTCTTCTGATTCTCTCCCCCATCCCACTGTGAAGGAGTTGAGTGAGCAGCTGCGTGGTGCTTAGTTGCCAGGTGGGGTTAAACCACAACGAGGACATAGCTGATGCAAAGAATTTGCTATAGCAACCTACCCACATCTTTCATTCGTTTTCAACAGTCTGCAGCCCAAAATTTTTGCTGTCTACCACAAAAATGCAACTTTCGTTGCCTGCTCCCTTACCTGATGCATGCCTTCCCCTACCCCCAGTTCCCTTTTTTTCTGCACCTGCCCCAGTTACCACTCTCTATCAGGGCTTTGTGGAGTCCATATTTGCATATTAGGCAGCAGGCTTGTGCCTCATCTGTCATTTAGGGGCCAGGTCCTCAGACTCTCAGATAGGGAAGGTTCAGGGTCCAGAAATGAAGAGCAGGAGAGGTAAATCTGGGTGTGCACTCTTCCATTAACCACCACCCGGACTCCCCTCTGCACCCTCACTTTCTAGTGAATCATGGTGTTCATGATTATCTATAGAAGAACAACCCTCTCAACGGTCCCAGTGGACATCTGGGAACAACAGGAACTCAGAGGTGCCCTGAGGTGTGTTGGCAGTGACAGTGAGAAGAGTTCTCAAAGGGTAGCCTCCTAAACCTTACAGGCAGGTTGATGTGTCATGAATGGGACAAACAAGAAAGGAATATATACCCTTAAGATGTATAGGAGGTAGGTGCTGAGGCCAATGATAACTAACAGAGTTACAACAGGCCAGTTACTCCAGGAAGTAATGAGTTTAACAGCCCAGGTATGTGTTATCAGCAGTGCCATGCCAACTAACCTCAAGAGTAAAGAATGCTTTTGGACATTTTATTTACTAGTGTAAACATAGTGGGGGAGTTCCCATTCTCAGTAATTTTTCTTTATGAAAACCCTGGTTCAGGGCATATAACAGCAAAAACCACTTTGTTTTGCAGTTGTACTTGGTTGCAAGCCTTGAGGAGACCTGTTAGTCTCAACTTGTACAGTAACTATTCTTTGTGCACTTAATTGTCTTTTTTCTAGTGAGCAAGACTTCACATCACTACCTTATAAAACAAATAAGAATGCAATTTATATTTGAAATTATATAAAATTCTAATTTATATTAGAAAGGTTGAAAATTAATAGGAAAGTAAGACAATCAGTAGTTTGTGCAATTTTATAATTTCCAGCTTAGAAAATCTGGGTCTTACATACCCTCAGTGCCTTTTGGAATGAATGGGGCACAGTTTGGAACTTGAATCTGTTCTCTGGAGTAACCTAATTCATTTCTTCCACAAAGGAAATATTCTCACTTCCCAGTGTTTCTCTGCTCTTTAGCCAGTAGTTTGTACACAATTAGGAAAGTTGGGCATGTCCCCCTCAACTGGTTAGTACTGGTGTGAGAGGCTGAAAGAGTTAATGTCTCAAACATTGTGGTGGGACAAGTTCTGCTTAACAAAGCCGATCAGCACAGATCAGCAACAGGACAGGGAGGGTGTGCCGGAGGATGTGCAGTTCCCTGTTCTGATATGCTGTTCTGATATGCTGAGCAGGGCAGCTCACCATGTATGGCCAAAGATCAAACAATGGTCATGGCTGTAGGGAAGGGGAAGTTACTCCCCAAAAGACCCCCAAGCCCACTGACCCATTTCCAGAAGGTTCACCTGACACCTAATTAGCCTAATCAGTTTGAATGCCTGCCCAAAGGAGGGGCAAGGATGATGAAGGGACACAAACTGAAGCCCCACGTGCATGTGCCCACCAGAACTGGACCCTTAGGCTGACTGAACCAATGCTGGACCCAGGACCGGTGAAAACTTTCTCTTTTCTCTTCCTCTCTGTCTTGCTCCCTCTTTCTCCTTCCTTTTTCAGAATCCCTGTATCATCCCTTTAAGACATAAAACCGTTGACTAAGTCTGGGACTAGGAGCAGATCCAGCCACCCATAGGCTCCTCTCTGAGAAGGAGTTTAGAAAGCAAGGGGGTCCACTCTGAACCTTGTGACTCAACTGGAGGGATCTCCTTATTCCCTGAATTGATGTATATCGTTACCATGGGTTACATGGTTTACTGTGGTAGTTCCATGCCAATTCCTGTTGAGAGGAACCATGCCACCTATTGTTAATGCCTTCCAAGTTCAGTTTGCTTCTGCCATGAATAAAATGTTTAACTGATCGTTTGGTGTCGTTTCACCTTAATTTAGCCCGAGGGAATTCCGAATTCACCACGAACCCTCCCTGGTCTGTCCAGCCCGGGTCGTGACAACTGGGTAAAGGTAATACTACATCTACTATATATTTGAAGGTGATCTGTGCTGTATTAGGGGCTCATAGTCCACCCTGTTGAGAAGAACAAGTTAGGAAAATAAGACAAAAGAGACTACCAAGTTCAATGAATCCAGTGTTGTCCTATTTCTAGCAACCATGGTGATGATTTGCCTAATTTGTTGTTTATAACCATTTAATTGTTGTTGATAACCATTAAATGAGTTGATCTTTTTTTAATTCTTGATGTATTTTTGGGTTTGGTAATTTCCTGTGGCAGTAAGTTCCACAGTTTACAGTTAATGAATGGAAGTCTCCTTGAATCAGTTTTTAATTGACAGCTTTTTAATGTCATCACGTTTCTTTGCATTTGCATTATGAGACAACGGAATAGAATTTTCTAATTTCTAATGCTCTTCATATATAATGTACTCTTATCATGCCTCTTTCTTCTGTTTCTTCAGTGATCAGTCCTAATTGCTCAGTTTCTTCTCATATGCAAGCACTTCAGTCCACGGGTCATACTTCCCAATATCCTAAGAACTAACCTAAGTTCTGCAATGTCCCTTTTGGGATAGGTGATCAGCACTGCACACTCCAAATGAAGTCATACCATTAATTATAAAAAATCATTACATGCCAATGTTAATTACCCTATTAGTCTTCATGTAACCTAACTTCTTGTTAGACTCTCAGCTACAGCTGCATATTAAGCAATCTATAGCAATCTCCAGGTCTGCTGTAGGAGCTACTTCCATAAATTTAAAGCCCTCTGAGATGTCAGAGAACATTCGAACTTTCCTTTTCAATGTGAAATGAAACATTATGTTGATGAGTAAACTACGTGAATTAGGCCTCTCCAAAGTTTCTTTCAACCTCTGCGACCTTTTTAAATGACTTAGTGATATCTGTGAACTTTAATAAGTGGAATCACTACTGTCCTACAGTTCTTTTGAAACTATTGATAGATATTAAACAATAAAAGTTTGAGTGTGGTGAAGTGCTTGCTGTGTTCGGTTGTTGGTTTGGTTTTTAACTGGCCATTTAATTGTGCTCTTTGGCCTTTTCTTCATGACAATGTTGCCACTCCTCTCAAGATTATTTTGTTTCCTAGAATCATAGAGTCTCTCAAGTTGGAGGGGACCCATAAGGATCATGGAGTCCAACTCCCTGCTCCTTGCAGGACTACCTAAAACTAAACCATAGGACTAAGAGCATCGTCCAGATGCTCCTTGAACTCTGACAGGCTTGGTGCCTTGTCTACTTCCCACGGGAGCCTGTTCCGGTGACCGACCACCCTCTCAGTGAAGAACCTTTTCCTAACATCCCATCTGAACTTCCCCTGACACAGCTTCATTCCGTTTCCTTGTGTCCTGTCACTGGTGACCAGCGACAGGAGATCAGCATCTCCCCCTGCGCTGCCCCCCTTGAGGAAGGTGTAGACTGCAATGGGGTCCCTTCTCCAAGCAAGCTGAACAAGCCAAGTGACTTCAGTCGCTCCTCATAAGTCTTGCCCTCGAGGGATTTCACCATCTTGGTTGCCCTTCTCTGGACACACCCTAATAGTCTGTTCTTCTTATACTGAGGCACCCAAAACTGTGCATGGTACTCAAGGTGGGGCTGCACCAGTGCAGTGTAGAGTGAGACAATCACCTCCCTCGACTGGCTAGCTATGCTGTGCTTGATGCATCCCAGGACAGAGTTGGCCCTTTTGGCTTGTCTCTTCTACAGAATCTTATTCAGGACCATGTCAAAGGCCCTTTGGTAGTTTTATTAAATTAGGTGAACCAGTTTTCCTTCATCTATCCCTTTATAGATATGTTCAAAGAACTAAAAAAAAATAAATAAATAAAAAAAAAAATTTATTAAACAAGATTTTCCTTTGCAGATACCATGCTGGTTTTATTCTACTTCATGATATCCCAGACACTTTATTTTTATCCCTCGGTTAAGTGTCATTTCAACTAATCTGCTAGGTACAGACTTAGGCCTTAATTCTCTAAATATTTTTAAGAGCTTTTTAAAGAGTAAAATTCTTACTATGAACTGGATCAGATGGCTAATCTTAAGAATTCTGCTGAAAATATCTCTATCAATATAACAAAATTTAGGTATTCCTAAAGTATAGTATTGATGTTATCACTTTAATTCACAATAGAAGAAGACTAATTAGCCTAGAGAGGGCACTGTGCTATTAAGTTCGCTAACTCAGGTCTTATTCTCTCTGGCATAGCTTGGAATAGTCGTACCCTGAGATTTCCACTACTTAAAATGCTCTTATCTTTTTGTTTGAAGAAGAAAAGGACAAGCAAATCATTTTCTTGAAAACTGTCAATACCTTTTTCCTAATATAAGGATTGATCACACCAAAGGTCTATTGAGCTGAACAGCTATGACCATGGTCAATAGAAGATATGTAAGATAAAGTATAAGAACAGGACAAGTAAGCAGTGATATTTCTTGAAAATACTCTGCAGCCTTCAGAAATTTGTACTTAGGGATTTCTTCAGCTAGATACCATAACTGCCTGTTTAATAATCCTCAACGGAATTTTCTATGATATTGTTCTATCACTCGAAACTTCTGTAAACTTTTAGCATCCACATCATCCTTACTAGCTGGAGATTAGGTGCTGAGTAAGATGATCAAATCTGTACGTTTTAGTTCAGCCCTTCAGTGAATCTCAACAAAAGTCAATTAAGTTTTGTTTTGTGGAAGGTGTTCAAACCACTTTACTGATGTTAGAAATGGTTTAGTAAAAGACGTATAGCTTTTTTCCAGCACAGAAAAGACCTTAGGATTTATAGTGGAATTCTGTCTCGTAGGAAGGGTTGCTCCTGCTGCTGTTAATGATTATTTTGCACTTTGCATCAGAGCAGAATCAGTCCATTAGGCAACAAGGCTTCTGCAGAATAAATGATATTATAAGATTCCATGATTTCACCATTAGAGCCAATGTATACACTGAGGTGCTTATACTCCTTTTAGCATCAATTTGCATATATTCCTCCTGCCTGGTATAGTTCAGAGGTGATTAGTCTTCAATACAGGGCCTGAGTAGCGATTTTAGCAAAAAAGGAGAGGCCTCTATCACATTCACAAAGCAACCCTTGTACAAATGGAGATAAGAGTGGAAGAGCTCAAAGATGAACATATACTGAAATAACCTCCTGTATAATTTCACTGCGAAGAAATTATCCATTTGTAGGCTCATGTTGTCCTCAATTAGTATGTGAAATTTTTGTTGGCACTTTCAGTGGTGTCAAGAACATCACCTTTGAGGCATCAAGAAGCATTCTTCAGTTACATAATGACAGCTTTGCTTGGCACCAAAGTTTTGTTAACCAGAATCTCTCCTGTCCTTGCCTCATAAGTAGACAATCAAATCAGACCGTTTGAGACTTTCTGAAACTAACTGAGATCCATGGATTTCTGCCTGTGTGAGGACAAGAACATCAGGATAAAGTATGATATAAAAGACGTCATACTTTAACCATGTTTCTAAGATTTGTCCTGATTTTTGATGGAGGCAGTAACAAACAAAAGTAAACATTTAGTTTAATATAAAAGATCCTGACATGCCCTAGAGATGTGCTACCAACATGATGGCAAATCATTTCACTGCTTTTTCCTTCTAGTTTGAAACCTACAAATTGGCAAAGCTGCTGCTTAAGCCATCTTTCCATATAAATTACTTTAAGGTAGCTACATGTAAAGATTCACAGAAAGAATAGATAGTAATTATCATTGCAGACAGCTCAACCTGAAGAGAACGCTGCACTTCACAGTGCCAATTAAAGAAAGCAAACTTGGTAAGATGGATAATGAACAGGATGTAAAGCACACAAGTATCACATCGGAAATCAATGGCACACTCTCTTCACATTCAATCCTGAAAAGCATGAAGAAACAGAGTGTTCAGAAACGAACAATGAGAATTATTGGGTGTATGACATACAGAAAACTGTTTTACGAAGAGACAGGAGATCAAGATTGAGTAATTTGGGAAGTTGATTCATACAAGCTACCCATTTAAACATATATCACGGAGAATTACAGAATAGTTTAGGTTGAAAGGACCTTTGGAAATCATCAGTCAAGTCCCCTACTCAAGCAGGGTCAGCTAAGGCAGGTTTCCCAGGACCACATCCAGTCAGGTTTTAAATATCTCCACAGACGGAGACTCCACAACCTCTCCAGGTAACATGTTCCAGTGTTTGACAACCCTCATTGTAAAAAAGAGGGGGGGGAGCTGTATATATATAGAGAGAGACATAGGTAGATAGATATAGAAGACATAGATACAGCTATATAGATACATACACATGTATTTACCTTCATCAGGCAATCCCATGTGAGCCGGAGTGGTATGTGTGTGCAGGTAAGATGAAAAGAAATTTATGTAAGAATTCCTACTTACTGAATCTTTGTTTCTTCCTGCTGTTTTGTATGTGACATCAGGCGAAGACGTTATCAGAGGCTGTGGGTTTTCTAAGAATTTATTTTCAAGTTCCAGTACCTATAAAGATATACGAATTGTCTGAGGTGTGTATTAACTATATGAAAATATGATTGCTTGTTTAACTCAGTCTCAAAAGATAACTGAGGTCAGAAGCTTAGTAGGATACTAAGCAAAGTCATTGCTGATGTTACTCTTACTTTAAATGGACATTTAAATTGATAAAAGAATGTGTCTTTCAGAACTAGATTTAGAATGTTATTCTTCTAAGTTTGAAGATATTTCGGAGAAATACTTCCAAAGATATAAATATTTTAACCTTAAAGCACATTTCTGTGCAAATGATTACTGAAGGATTTCAGACTCTTCCCCTAAAATATCAGTTACACTTTAGTACCAGAGATGTGTCACTGGATTGTGAAAATGCTGTCTCTGCTCTGTTGTAGTCATTCCTGGGTAAGCCCAAACATCATTGGATTTTTCCAGAAAAATGTTTTGAAATATTTTACCATTTCTCTTGATTTCTGTCTGTAAATAGTAATTTTAAAAATATAATTGTAAATTTTACATAATTTGAGAAATATTCCATGGCCACTAGCAGCATGTTTTCTCAGTAAATGACACAGAATGGTTTACCAAATAATAAAATGAAAGTGTACTTTTTTCCAGAATATTCAAAAAGCAAATATTACAAATTGTTTTCCCTTTTTGGTTTAGATTTCTTATGTATCCAAATCTATCTGACCCAGATTAATTTCTGCAGCCTCTCCTATTATTCCCACATTCTATTCTGATCCCAGATACATGAACATTTCCCCCCAAACAAATGCCTTTTTTGCAGTGGAGAAAAATTAGAAAGTATCCTGGGGCATGTCTTTTATGTTAAGTATAGCTTTGGTTGGTTTCCAGGAACAACTGTTTTAGAAACCTGCCTCTGGAAAGCAACACTGGTGAAAGAATTTGTATTGAAAATACTGCTTATTAAAAAAAAATCAAACGGATTACTTTCAGACAGAAAATAGATAGTGGGTGCAGGGATTTAGACGTAATAGTCATGAAGAAAAAAAAAGGAAATCAGCAAGCCAAACACTTGAGCCATCTTTAATGACATAGCAAGAGATATATAGATATAATACATGTATATATAGACACACACACATATCCTTCCACTTGTTTTATTCTCTGGGTATTACTTATTATCTTGTCAAACATCATCTGCAAAGATAATACAACATATTGTGTACTAACCTACCCTCTGGTCCAGAACTATGCCATGTGGCTTGGTTACATACTAAAATTCTTCCAGAACAGCCTCCAGTTTTTACATCTGTCTCTGATTTTCAGTGTGCTGTTTGAGTCTGATTTAAAAAAACAAAACTGAATATTCTTATCTGTAGCTGGAGAAAACAACAGCTGCAGAATCCTAGAGGCAGATGGGAAGTAGACCTTTATTGGGCATCAAACACAGGCTGATAAGAGAAGAGCTTCTTGCCCTGCTGTATCACGGTACTTAAGGAGGGCATGCAAAAACCACAAAGATATCAGTTGGCACCTGGGAGTTATGGATGATGTGGCATAGCTGGACATGAGAAATATTTAGCTCCACCACTCTCAGCAATTGCTAGTAAAACATTGAATCAACTATTCCTCCCTAATGTAATCATCAGATTAACTAAGAAAGGTTATCCCTTGTTACGGGTTTGTGTGGTGCAGGGGTTTTTTTTGTAGTGGGGTAGGGGCCATAAGGCCGGCTCCTGTGAGGAGCTTCTAGAAGGTTCCCCAGCTCCAGGTGGGACCCACCTCTGGCCCAGGCCAACCCAATCAGTGAGAGTGGTAACACCTGTGGGGAACAGGTTTGAGAAGGGGAACCTGCAGTGAGTGAGGGGAGTGGGGTGTGAGAGGAACCCCTCTGCAGGTGCCAAGGGCAGGGAAGGAGGAGGGGATGCCCCTGCAGCCCGTGGGGAGGCGGCAGGCTGTGTCCCTCAGCCCACGGAGGGGAGCGGGGAAGAAGATGCCCCCCCAAGATGGCCGGGACTGTGTGGTAAAGCCCGCGCTGAGGCAGTCTGTGACTGAAGGCCGGCCCGCGGAAAGGACCCAGGCCGGGGAAGTTTGTGAGGAACTGCAGCCCGCGGAAAGGACCCACGGCAGGGAAGTCTGTGAGGAACTGCAGCCTCCGGAAAGGACTCACCTTGGAGAAGTTCGTGAAGGACTGTCTCCCGCGGGAGGGACCCCACGGTGGAGCAGGGCCGAGTGCGGAGTCCTCGTCCTCCGGCTGAGGAGGAGGGAGCGGCAGAGCCCAGGTATGGCGGGCGGACCCCAGCCCCCGTCCCCTGTTCCCCTGCGCCGCCGGCGGGAGGAGGGGGAGAGAACCGGGAGCGGAGTTGAGGCGGGAAGGAGGGAGGGAGGGAGGGCGGGGGGGAAGGTGTTCCCAGGCCTGGGTTTACTGCCCGATAGCCTTGTGGTGTTTTGGCCGGTAGTGAGTGAAATTGATTGTGTTCCTTCCCCAAGTCGAGCCTGTCTCTTGCCCGTGAGCATGAGTGGGGAGTGATCCCTCCCTGTCCTTGTCTCGACCCACGGGCGTTTCTCTATAATTTTCTCATCCCACCGGGGCTGGCGGGGAGGAGTGAGTGAGCGGCTGCCCGGTGCTTTGTTACCGGCTGGGTTGAAACCACGACATCCCTTTAAAGCGTTGCCCTTTACAACAACCACTAAGATATTCACTTTCTTTGATACCATATTGTTTATTAAAACAGTGGTCCCTGTCTTTGCAAGGTGACTTGTACAAAATTTGCAGTTTCCAGTATAAAGCTATCAGACCCATTTAAACTCTGTCTTGACTACTGTGTGGTCTTGTGCAAAAGAAAATGTCATGATCTTGCCATGTCAAGGTAGACCTAAAAACATAAACTTGCCCAGAAACTGTAGAGTGCAATGCAAAACGTTTATTGATAGTATGCTCCTTCTGAAGATCTCAAGTATGTTATGCTTCACTCTCGGTTGTTCAGCACTTCTCTCTGGGATTCAGAATAACCATTAGCCTCCACTTTAGGAACAATTCCAAATCTTTCACAACTGCTGGTTTCAGCATTGCTGGATTAACACCATTGTTGTAAGATCTTCATTGAGCGGTCCATGAAACCTCTGGTGACAGAATGAGAATGATCACAAGGATGGTGGCTTACCATAGTTAGCTCTGCTGCAATAACATGACTGTATATTTCAGGTTAATGCACCTAGCCTGTAGATGCTTATTTTCTGTAACTCACACAGATTACAATGGAAAAACCAAGTTCCCAACAGTTCAGTTTGATTTTTGTCTAAATTTTTATGAAAGGCATACTTTTAATTACCTTATATAAGTAAAAAGTTATGGCCCTCTTTTGCTCTGTTTTCACTTCCATTGTAGGAAACAGAGTTCTTGTCTGCTGCTTTCAGGGAGGATGAAAAGGCATTTTAGTAATTAGCGTTTGCAAAGTTCTAAGAGGTAGAAGTCCTAAATTTCAGTCACTGGGATCAAAATAATATGAAAAATGCTCTGTTCCAGAACTTCTGTAAATGTCCCTAGGTATACACAGCCTTTGATCAAATAAGATGGTTCTGATGTCTTTTCTCATGTGGAGTAGATTATTGCACAACATAAATAGTCCTGTAAAGATCCCAATGAAAGTACTTGTGCTTTGCAGTTGTTAGTTGATGCAAACAGGAGTGTCTACTACCAATTGATAATGACTAAAGAGGGTCCACTTCAATTTTAATTAAATCAATAGGAGTGTTCATTTGCTTCACTAGATAGGTGCTTTTCCTTTTTTACAAGCTTTCTAATAGTCCATTTTAGAATATGTTTCTCTCTAGTAAGATCAAAATGCATCCTGTAGTGTCATAACACAGCCCATTCTCACTGCCATTCTTCCGATCAAAAAGGATTTTCAATGCGGTTGCAGTCATTGTGCTACTGTACAGAGTGTGGCTTTTATGATGTTTGGCAGTTCTTTGGTCATTTGTGTGCCACTGAAATAAGGAGACGGACACACAGTGTGGCATGCAAATAGTAAAGAATGCTTTCCTAAGCTATGGAACAGATAATATGCTCAGCCCCTCTAAATAAAAGCATCATTGTTTTTAACCATGAAAGAATAGGAAGAAAAAAATAGTTGTTACACTAAGTAATGTTAAGGATGCAGCACCTTCATCCCCTTGAGAGTTCTTAAAAACTGACAGGCCTTGTAGCTTGCCAAAGCTTCAAACTATTTCAGTACATGGTGGTTTTTCTAACGACTGAAAAAAAACCAACTTAGAACAGACTCATTAAAGTACATGCAAACATTCAAACAGAACCTTCACCTAGTAGAGCTTTCTCTTTAAAATGTAAATGGTTTGTTGCTTATGAGGTTAGCAGTTTAGAAAAACAAAATAAAACCCTTTAACATTTTTAATAAAGATCTTCATTATATGAAAGTGATTGGGATGGATAGTGCTCAAAAGAAAAGAAATAGATGGCTTGCAATATGTCCTAATACTTGTGCTATTCTAGCTCATATACATTCCTGCCAGCAACTGTTTACATTGTCTTTTCATATAATACTGAGAATCAAAGTTGAAGAGGAATTCTTTTTATTGGTTTTTAGGGCCATGTTGTGAAATAATGCCTTGAATGCTATTAGGCCACCCATGCAACTTCTCACTACTAGACAACCACCTGGCTAATATTTTTAAAAATAGCTGTATTTTCACAGCCAACAGTTTCTCCATTTAAGGTTGATTATTATGACCTGGAGTTTTAGCTTGCAATATATGAAATACAAGGCTAGTCATAACCTACTGAAGTTTGCTCATTTCTAATTCAAATAATGGACAGATTTACTCTTCTACAGTTGCTAGAGTGAGTCACTCCATGTCACTGAGGCTGTACACATGTAAATGAGAAGACAATTTGGCCTGCCATCTGGGCTTTGCAGTTTAGATCTACGTATGTTCCATGAATGCAAACCAGTACTGCATTCCTTTTTTTTAGCAGGCAACATACTGTCATAGTTACTCATTTAAGAGCCTCACTATTGTCTGTAGCAAGCAAGTAGTTTCCAGTGTCTTTAGAACAGATGCACACAGTAGCCAGGCTGCAGTTCTTGAACATAAAACTTGAGGAAAAAACATGCACATGTGTACGTTTTGTGTATGATCTCAACATGGAAGCAAAAATGTTGCAAGAAAGCTAAAGTTCCTTGGAAGTTTCAGGAATTTTAGTATACTTCATGAATACCAATTCCAAGTTCTAAACCTGTCTGCCTACATTATTTTGGTAATCTAGTTTAAGGTGTTTTTTTACATATATAAGATCAGATTCTACAAAGACACAGCCTTTAAAAATGTGAATGCACTAATTAAGCTCAATTGAATTTGATTATGGAGAGTAGTAACTGTAAGTGCCTGCAGGAAAAGAAAAAAAACCATCTCCTTGATTTACTTTGTTAAAAACATGCTTTTTCATAACCGTGGCTCAAAGCGAAGTCCTGGTTGCATGTTTCCCTTGAGCACTCTAGCAAGCAAGGCCAATACAGGTAACACTTTGAAATAGACAATGATAGATCACTTTTTCTCAGGATAGCACAGGTGATGTTAGCAGTTCAGTGATGGCATTGTAGGACTTCAGACCACTTATGAAATCCATTTGAAAAACTGAGTAGAATTCAGGTGAGTAATCCATGATCATCTCTGTTTTCTGCAAAAACACAGCTAACCAAGTTTAAAGTTAGTCTAGGTATATTTACATGAGCTGCAAGTGTGCAGTGTAGAAATCTGGATCCAAAATATGTAAGTATGTGGGCAATGTTTTTTAAAATTCCGTGAAGAAATCTGAAATGGAATTTTGAAGCTGCTCTGATGAATTTGGTGCAACTCGAACCATGTCTTCTATGAGACTGTAGACAAACACAACCCAAACCCAGGTTTGGTAGGTTTTTTGTGGTTATAGTATACAAAACTCTCTCCACAACCAGGTATTACAGGGCTTATAAAAAAGGACTCTCTTTCATTTGAGACATCATTACTGACTCTTCCTTTCCACCTCTCCTTTTAGTTACATCTGCTAGGTCCTTAAACCTGGAAGAGCCTACTAGCTGCAGCCCCCAGGGAACTGTTATGTCTTCTTGCAATTTAGTGGTGGATCCTGTGATTTCTTTTCTCTCTGTCCACTAAATGTTTGGACTTTTGTTGTTGGTGGTGTTTTTTTCTTGGTTCTTGTCTCCAGCTGCTGGTAACTATTTGTGTCTTGATGTAATTGCTTGGATGCTTTGGAAAAGGATAAATTTTTCCCTGGGGTGGTTTGAGGGCTTTGGTACCCTGATGTGTTCAGAGTGAGTTTGACAAGGAGCTTTCCCCCAAGTGTTCACTTTGCCTCTGCTACCCTGAAGCTGGTACTGGAGGCAGCAGGGAATGTCATCCTGACCTGTATGTGTATAGTTGCTCCTCTTAGAGTGGTTGGATATTTGCTTTTTATTTTATTAAGTGTATAATTTACCTTAGATTAAAGTAAACTCCAGGGTAGCTCATGATCCTGCCTGGAGAGAGGGAAGTATTTCACTGCCCACAGGTCTCTGCAGCATATTCTACAAATTCAAAATAAGGACATAAACCGCATCTGGTCTAAAGAAGTTACTACTTAGCAAACTCTGTAGAAGTGTTTATAGTCCGATGGCTGAATATTTATGATTGAACTCTGTTGGTGCTGTACCAAAGTCAGAGTAGGATTAAATGAGATGTTTGGTATGATTCTTTCCTTCTGTTGACTGCATCTCCTTTGTATTTTCTCTTAGAGTGTACTATGGTTTACCAGGTTGGCTTGGATCTAATTGCTGAGTTTGGTCTTGATTTGGCAGGTTCTCATTTATTGTTTTAATATAATGTTGATCATGTTTGGTTTTGTTACTTTACAAATACCCTGTAATATATACAATATAAGCATTCAGAAGGATGTAGAAAAAGAAAGCCAGCAACATGGGAAGTAAGAGAATACACACATGTCCTGTATTTTTCCAGTGGTAAACGCACAGAAAAAGGCTGCTTTCATAAATCCTCTGGTAGCAGATTCTATAACCAGGGGTGGGTTTTTTCTGAAATTTAATGTAATTTTCTTTTTGAAGTTAACAGGAATCCTGATTTTCAAAACATAATAAATAGGAATTTTAGTAGGAAGGGTTCTACTTACTACCCTGTGACAGGCCCAGGTATAGTCTTATTGAGGATTATATATTTATTAAGCCATTACAAATAATTGGAGAGTGTCTGAAGAATTGACTTAAATTCCAGTCAGTTTAATCTAGCATATGTTTGTGCTGCTGCTGAAAAGGTAATTTCTACTCTTGTCTTTATGCTGGAGCTAGTGTTCATGTGGCCTCAGCATGAACTGGTTAAAATGGTGTAAGGTGAAAACTAAGGGGTAGGGGGAGAGGTGGGGGAAACTTGTTCAGGATGAGCAGCAGTTTCCTGAAGAAGTTTGCTGTGTGGCTGCATGAATGTCAGCTTTGGCACGTGGGAACATAGAGAAGGAGCTGCAGGACAGGATGGCTGTGACTGCTTCTTTGGGCACTAGCCTCTGCCAGCTTTAAACCTGAACCACTGAAAGACAGCATTTAACTCTCGTGTAACATAGCACAGGCTATGGAAAGAATCTATTCCTCTGCCTCAGAGATGTGACTAAGCTTCTTTGTACTGACCCACTTAAACATGAAAACAAACAGCACCCAGCCAAGAAGCAATTTCTCTTGCAGAAAAATAAAATGGAAATCTTGATGTAGCACACTGTATTCCCCAAACTCATAGGCTGGTTTTGCTTGTGACCTAGCAGACAGTGCTCTATGTAATTTTCATTAATTTAAGTGATTTCTGACCATGTCAGTTTTGTTTCATGGTAAACTAAACATAATTTAACAGTCCCAATAAAGGGAGGGTCTGCAAAAGCACAGCTAACATTACTGTGAGTCTTCATGAAACAGTGGAGACTGTGGGTCCTAATGTGTTTGTGACTCCAGTTTGAGATAACACTGTCTCTGCCCACTGTGTTTATTCTTCTTAACATGAACATACCTGAATTTTAGCTCTAAATCCTTTACAAATTACAGGCATCTTCCTTTGAAAATTATTTTGGGGTTGGTTTGGTTGGGTTTTTCTTACATTTAGACTGAATGAATGTGTGTTCATTTTCTAAATCATAATCCCATTCCTCTCTCCAATTTTTGGATTGCTTTGGTCCCCTGACTTTAGGAAAACATAATTTCAAAGACCCTGCAGAAGCAGTACAAAAATGTACTGTTCCATACATTAAAAAGTACTTCCTTTATCTTCTACCTTGGTGATTTATAAAAACAAAAAAAGTCTGTTTGCTACACATGAAAATCCCTGGTGAGTTAAATTTTTCCAGTTATAGTGCTGGTTTCAAGTGATTTATGGTCTATGATGTGTGAAGTTCTGTGATGCACGAGTGGAAATACACAAACACTTAATAGGCTTGTTCCAAAACCCATGCAATGTAAGGAAGACTCAATATGGATTGTACCTGCTGCGTATTGTGGTCAGTATTTAATCTTATGTGTAAGAGCCATTAGCTTATGACAGTAGCTGATGTCAACACAACATATTCTCTCAGAAGTAAATTTGTGGGTTTCTGTGCCCAGTATTCCAATAAGGGTTTTCTTTTAAGTCTTGCAGGAAGAACATACTTCTGGCTCTGCTCACAGTGGAGGTGCTGTCAGTATGAACTTCTTTAAATTTTGTGTATGGTGAAGAAGGGTGAAATGCACATAGTTTTTCTCTGTGCCAGTGTCTCCCAGCTAACTCCTACAGGCATTACAGTGCCTAGTGATGGCTCCAACATAAAAATGCAGTTCTGTTCCAGCATGCTGTGTGTTGTAGTTGTTAGCTGTGGGATGCCTTTAATTACGGTTTCTGCACAAACCAGTAACATCTTAAGTGTATTTTCATAATTTTCCTTCTTTATTTACAGCACTATGAATGATTAAATGTTTCTGCCTCTATGTACATATGTATTTCCTTCTCATAGTTACTTGTGATATAGTCAAATTATAGCATGAAACCAATGAAAGTGCTTTTTCCACTTATCTTGTAGAACTGATGGTTAAGGCTATATCTATGTTTTTAGTCTCAAATTACTGTTTTTTAACACAACCACACTGAAAAGAACGGCAATAAATGCATACAGAATTGTTGATACTTGAAAGGTATGAGGCTGGCTTAAAACAAACAAGCAAATCTTAATTTATCAATCCATTTTAATCAATGTTTATTGACACAAAAGCTTATATAATAGCTTAAAAAAACCAACAAATGACACATAGCTGCTGGATATTAGCCTGTTCTCCTAGACTACAGCAAAGATATTCTGTGGTGCTGCAAGGCTAAAATCAGTGAACGCTTTTCAGTCCTCAAATAGGAAGTGCCATGCAAAAGCAGTGTATGATCTTAGATGTTATACCTTTGACGTACCTTTTGATGCTGATAATTTTGTGATCCTATCACTGGTGTAAGCAGTCTGTGCTTACAGTTTGTTTCTAACTATGTCTGCACACAGACACCTTGGGTCCAGTAGAAGTGATCTGCTGAAATGGAGTTCTATGAAATGCCCTAGAGCATGAATGAAGCTGGAGAGATGGAGAAGTCTTGTATCAACCATATGAACTGAACTTTTAGAAGTGTAGGGATTACAAGATGATAATTGGTATTTCACTGATGATGCTATTGAGACAAGAGCTCAGAACAGAATGCACTTCCACGCACCCCCTTTATCTGAAACACTGCTGATTGAGAAATAGATTGAAGTGCCTATAGTTGAACCTTGATTTGGTCCCATACTGAATACATAGATCGTTTGCTTTTGTTTTTTGAATACAGTTATCAAACTGCTCTCTACAGATGGGAGTGGTACAAGCATGGGAAAGAATTACCCACTTAATTCCAGCCTGTGAACATGATCTATGTTAACTTAACAGAAAACCATGCTGTCATGTAAATGTTCTCAGGACTAAGGAATTTAATAGAGCCTCTGTACCAGCATCCAGGATTCTGACTTGTGTCCCTGGCTTCAGGATTATAGCCAGAATATATGATTATAATTAAAATCTGCTTATTTCAATAATAAAAAAATTCCTTCCCCATCAATGTACTTGTGATAGAGATTTCATTTTCAGAAAAACAAGGCTTTTTAAATGCCTCAACAGCAGATGTTGCTGTTAACGAAGTATCCCAAAAATACATGCATTATGAAACAATCACCTGGAAAGGATGTACACTGAGCAAGGGAATTTCACTGCAGAGTCATAAATATCTCATTCTGCATAGAGTAACTGCTTGTTACTGCTACCTATATAAAACTATGGCTGTAACACAAAGAAAAATAAAAGTGAAACAAATTAGCCATAGATGCCTGGTCAATGAGAAGAATTGTCAGGGCTAAAGCAAGTAAAACAAAGCTGCAGACAGGTTAAGAAACCTGACAAGGCAGACCTGACAAGCCTCAGTCTTGAGCCCTTGCAAGCTCACTGCAAAGTCCTGGCAATACTGTATTACATGGCTACCCAGTTACATATGTAAAGTAATCATTAATGGGTGAAATTTAACAGTGAGTCAAGAGAACACGTAAGGACCACTGGCTCCTTAATAAATGAAATGAACAGATGAATGTTTCAATATGTAATTTTAGTTCTTGTTATTGGTAAATGTGAAGCCTTAGATTGATGCATGTAGTTCTGACCCTATAGTTATTACTACAGTTGATTAACTCCTTGCTGCAAGTCATGAGCTTTTTTAAGTCTCCCTGGATATGATTGAATGACTTTGTGTTTTACGTTAGCACTGCAAAAATGTTTGAGGTGAAGGAGAAGTCAACCCCATCTGTATTTCAGGACATAATGAATGAAATAAATACATTGCACTTCTCTGCACTTGACCTTGTTTATAGGTTTATATCCTGCAAAGTGAGGCTGGTCTTCCATGGCCTTTATAGAACCAGAGAGCACTGGGAAAGCAATAAAGAGATCGGTCCTCATCAGCCAAAAGAAAATCAAAAAGACGATCTGAATGGGAACACTCATTTAAGCTCATTATTCTCTGTAAGCTCACAGGTCCTTCATGAGCTCATGAGACTTTCTCTTATTCTGTAAAAATGGGTGACATTTCTGTGAGGAAGCTCTATGTCTGTATGCTGTCTCCTTGGAAAAGGCAGTAGGAAAACTGAGTTGGCATCCTTGTGACTCACCTTGACATGCAGTTGCAGGTTCATACCCTTCATGGCTGTCAACAAGGAGCAATACAACGCAAAAGCTTTATGATGCAAGTTGTTCTTTTCCACCTTTCATTTTTGCCTTTCTTTTCCTGTGCATGCTTCATGGTCCAAGTTCATTAGCTTCTAATAGAAAACGCTGTTATAAATTCTTTCAAAACTGCAATGCAGTCAAATAGATGCCAAATCTCCTCCTACATTTTGGGCACATCTTAAGCTGCCAACAAAGTGCTCTTGGTGTTCTGTGGTCTGCTCAACTCTTCCATGTGAATAATTCCAGATTTTACATGATTTTTCTTACTAAACATCTAGATCTTGGCCTCCATCTATCACAGTCTACTTTGGGGACTGTTTTTAAACCTTTCACCATCCTTTCTATTTGGATATCAACTCTCTCCAAATACCTGCAACCTACTGCTATAGTAGTGGCTCCAGTTCTTGAGCATTCTCTTTGCTAGGACTGTGTATGTGCTAAAAGTCTAAGTTCACTGTTACAGCAGTAGTCTTGAACTCCAGAGCCCAACATATTGTGTCTCTGGTTTTAAGCAGGAGACTCACTCTTCCTCCTGTTGCCTTGTGCTCCCCCAGCATGTGGCTTCTGGTGCACTATCTCTGCCCCTTCTTGCTCTAGGTCTCTGTAAGCTAGATGAAAGTCATTAGCAGATCTGTCATGCACTGACCAAGTGAGGCTGGTTCAGGGAGCCTGAAGCAAAGCAGAAAGAATATTTTAAAGGAAGCCATACTCCCTGAAGGTAGCTTAACCCTCTGAACCCAGGCCTAGATATGATACATAAACTCATATGATACACAAAGTCAGTATACAGTCTTTCTGCAACAAGACATCCATGCCAAGAGTTGAAACTCAAGTCTTACAGACTACTTACTCTTCCAGTAGTTCAAGAAGCATTGATTTCTCTTCAGTCCTATAAATGGAACTGTAGTACCTTTAATTCCATGAGAAATGTATGAGTGCTTCTGTCATGCTTTATGAGACTAATTTAATCTCTTTTGTATGGGGTTAACTCATCCTTTCTCCACAAGAAGTTATTGTGTTTGAAATAGGGGACTCCTTGCTGAACTCGTATGCAAAATGGAAGTATACAGAAGGTACAAATGGGGACAGGCTGCCCATGACCAATATAGGAGCATTGCCTGAGCATGCAGGGGAGGTGGCATGCACCTGTGGGAGGTGTACAATGCCATCACAAGGCTGCTGCCTATCACCTTTCAGAAGTCATGGCAATCAGGGAAGTTCCCAGTGACTGAAGGAACTGCTGTGACCATTTCCAAGAAGAATAAAAAAGAAGATCCAGGTCAGCCTCACTTCAGTTCCTGGGAAGGCCATGGAACAAACCCTTCGCAAAGCCATTTTTAGCTACCTGAAGGACAAGATTATTGTAAGTAGCTGGCATGGATTCAGTGAGGGCATGTATAATTCCTGGCTAACCTTATTACATTCTGCAATGAGATGAATGGCTCTCTGAACAAGAGAAACAGTAAACATTGTATACGTTGACTTTAGCAAGGCCATGGTCTTCCATAGTGTCCCTATAGCCAAAGCAATTAATTTTTGTCTGGATAAGTGGACAGTAAGATGGATGGAAAATTGGCTGAACCATCAGACTCAAAGGGTGTTCATCAGTGACACAAAATTCAACTGGTGCCCTGTTACAAGTGGCATCCCTCAGGGATAAATACTGAGGCCAGCGATGTTTAATGTCTTTATTAATGACATACATAATTTTGCAAGTCTGTGAATGACACTAAAATGAAGGGGGGGGGGTGTCTGGTAGGCTGGGGGGCAGGACTGCTATTTAAAGGGTCTTTCATAAGGACCCATTTTGCTTAGTCAGAATATTCCAAGGTCATTAGTTTTTAATTTTCTAAAGCATTTTAGCTGACTCATGATTTTCCAAAAGCAGCTCTCCAAGGAAGGGAACTGTGAGGATTTTATGGAGAACAGCAACATGCGAAAACAGCGTGGCAGTTTGGCAAAAGCAGACTCTAAAATAAGCAGTAGAGAAGCTGATCCCGTTGTAATCCCCAAGGAGCTGTACCAGCAAGTACTGATTTGGCCCTAGAAGCAAAGAAACTATCCTCTTCATTTTCTTCTTCTCTTGCACAGATCTTTTACTATCTTTTCTCCACCTGATGATGAGGGGGAGGAGAGAGGAGAGCAATAGTTATCAAGATTCCTTAATCCTGAATCTCAGGGGAATTGCCTCACTTTATTTTATCCCATTCCCTGTTCTTTTTCTTAGTCTCTACTAAGAAGAATCTCCTAGTTTTAAAAACAACAAAATCTCAATTGAAAAACCTGCAGAAAGATGTGACCTACTATGAAGGATCAGTGTCCCTGAGCTAAGTTGAGGGTGAGAAGACAACCTGTTTGGCTACATTTATAGCTTTATGTATGAGATCAGCTTTGCTTGGTTGCAGTTAAATTAATAATTTCTCTGTTAATTTACTAATTATGCAGAAGAAACTTTTAAAGGCTTTTCCTTTAAAATTGAAGCTTTAAACCAGAAGAAAACTTTGATCTGGGGACTGTGTATCCATCACTGGGCTAGGAGAAGAATGCCTGATCCATTACAGGTTGCTTATGCAGATATGAAACAGTACTATTTGCAGCAGTTTTATTACATGAATTATTTTGAGTCTATTATTCTTTACTCTTGGAATTTAATGTTCAGCTGAAGGCTCTGAAGGCAGCCTCTGGAGAACTACTGCCTCTACTCGCTTGATGGTTGCCTGTGTTTAATATAATCAGCTTGTAGCATACACTGTGGCAAAAACAGCAGTAAAGGATTCATGACATGTAGTTGGGCAAAATTCCAGCCATACTTAATGTCAGCAAAGTGATGTATTTGGGGATCAGCATAGTCCCTGGTTATAGATGACAAAGTCAACAAGTGATTAGGAGGATAAGTGTGCAAGGCCTGGGAGGAAAAGTCTCTAGATGAGGAAAGGATACATTTGGGGGGAAGGGAAGTTACAGGGACACTCTGAACTGATGAGTCTTTGGTTTAGAGACAGAGATTAAAATTTGAGAAATATCAGCCAAAAGGAGATTGTAGGCAAAACCCCAAGGGACAGCATGTGGTGAGTATACCTCCTAGGCAGCAGATGTGATTAGCATCATCCTGGCCAGAGCCTGCAGGTAGGCACATGCCTCTCAGAGCTGTGTCAGCAGTGGGTGCAGCAGCATGATGCTCAGAGCAGCTAGACTGAATGCAGTGAGCCTCTGGACCCACTTACAGATCTGGTTCTCATCAACCTGTACAAAATGGTACATTGTAAGAAATTATTTAACTCCTGGAGGTAGTAACTCCAGAGCTGCGCAGCCACTTTAACACTGTCTTCAGTGTTGTGACTACGTGTTGCAATGCAGCCTTCAGTTCTGTGTGCATAGGTACTTGGAGAATGTTAAACACTTTACATTTTTAGCAGCGTTTGTCCTGTGTTGTACTTTTTCATTTACATCAATTTTGCTGTCATAGCTTGGTGATTGGGCAATCTGACTTGCTCTAGCCTCATGACCTAAACAGAAATTCAGTTACTTTTTTAAGTCAGGTTGTGTGTGGTGTGGGCACTTAAAGCCCTCATTTAATTCACTAGGAAAAAAAATATTCTCATTATCTGTCAGAATTTGGCCCTCTTATTGATTGTGTACCCTCTGCATTGATTTTCTAATATTTTTCTTACTACATATTTGAACACTAAAGGATATTTTAATACCACTCTGAAACATAATTTACAGAGTTAAAATTAAGACCCTGCTTCATTGTGCAATACATATGCAGTGGGTGAACCTGAAGTATTTCCTAGTATAACGATTTATTTTCATTCCAGTGATACTTAGTCCAAATCACTAAATTCTTCCTCTTGGTTATTAGAAGCGTCAGTCCTAAAAGTTCCCCAAAACAGACACAATCTAGCAATATTCAATTGCATTCTATTGAATTCAGTGAATGGAATATTTGTTTCCTTATGTGAACGTGTTTTGTGGCAGAATATGCTTGTATTTCTGTGGTGACTGAGCTTGATGATTCTTTCAGGTCGGGTATTTTTTCACTTGTATCATCTTTTCAGAGATATGTGCTCCACGCACCTTGCTCCTTTTCTGATAACCAGTGCTTACAGTGGCACGAAATGTGGTGTCACTGTTGGTGCCAAAGCTTCTGTGGCTTGGAAGCTTCCACATCACACCTGCGTGAGTGTGTGTGATGCTGCTTCTGCCTGAAAATCCTCCCCGAGAGCCAGGAGCTGCTGCCATGTTCCCAGCAGCACACAATTAACCTGTGGGGAGTTAACCGCTGCAATCCAGAGTGAGCATTTCCAGTAGAGCTGACTTCATCTGAAGATGATGAGATAATTTATTGTTTCATAGGACGAGATTCCCTCTCCAGTGCTATCTTCAGTTTAAGAAGTAGGAAGCTGACTGTGATGCTATAAGTGCCGAGCTGTGGTTGGGAGCACTTCTACATCTGTGTTCAAAAAGGAACGAACCATTTTCTAGAGCACAGCACTGTTGTCAATTGAAACAAACTGAGGAAGAGTAAAGAACCCAGAATGGACCCAATATGAAGGAAGTCACAGTAGGCTGGGTACTGCAAAGTCAGGTGGAGCAGAATGGACAATGGCAGGCCACTGGGAGTTAACTTAAAGAGAGGGAGGAGGAAGAAGAAAGGAAGGATGCCCAAAAGCTAGTTAGACAGATGGAGACTGTAAGTCAGCAGGGAATCTTCCTGGGAAACATAAGCACCCTTGCATGAGAAACAAGAGAGTGGGGCTGACATGTAAAACGTTAGTCACCGTTCCTTTTCTACTGATCTCTATTATTCTATTTTTTAAGGATTTAGCCAAACCTGCAAGGACATTCAGCAAACTGAGAACAGTTCTTTGGATAAATATTGAGCTCGGAGATTAGAAAAATCAGTATTGACGTTAGCTGTGCTTCTCACACTCTCCAGTATGCCATATTATCTGTTCTCCCTCCCACCCCCCAGGCTTTAAACCTGCTTCAACACTATTATAATCAGTTGCATTATATCAGAACAAGGAATACAGGAAGATTTCATGCTTTTGGCTTTTGTGGGTTTTTTGTTATCTTTGTTTAATAAGCCTGTCCTTGTTGCTTGAAAATGTCATTCTAGCCAAAGTTCTTCTATAATTAAAGAGCAAAACTGCCCAACTAATTAGAAGTTTTCTCTTGCCCTGGGCATAGCTCTGGGCATAGAAACAGGGAGTTTAAGGCAAGCTGCATAGCAGTAGGAGTAATTGAATTATTTAAAATGAATGTCTACTTTCTAAACAGTGTTCAGTGGAAGAAAAATAAACAGCAAGATCAGGAACAAGGGAAAAACAATAGGGGATTTTCCTCAGGAAAGTAATCAAAGCAAAAGTTACAAAAATCCTCTCTAAATTGCATTGAAACAGTGGGATTTTGTGAAAGCCACTGACTGTCAGGCCCCTAGGGCTTCTGGCCTTGATTATGCAGTTGCTGCACAGGCAGGACTGGCTGCCAGCAGTGACTTTCATATGGATTTCCTAAAGAAAATACTACAATAAAATGCACATTTAGGTGCTTTTCATTCAGAAGATATTGCCTGCAGTAGAAATCCTTGGGTTGATTCTCACTTTCTGATGATGGAGGGACAGAAAAGGCTTGTCTAATTAGGTACATCTCATCCAAGATTCCCTCTTGCAAATCTCCCATCTCTGATAATGAGGTGTTCCTGCTCCCTCTGCAGGGGCTAAGCAGGCTGCAGTCATAAAACAGCTTTTGCGTGCCAGGTGTAGGCACAACCCCCACCATAATTGTCCTCTCATTAGTACAGCATTGAAAAATTTGTTCAGTTGAATGTTTGGGGCAAACATTACTTGGGGTCTTTTATAAATGCCTTTCTCACTGTTTTTTTCAGTGTGATAATGGCAAAAACACAAGTTAGTTTATTTTGTGCTTGTGCTGATTGCATTTTCTGTTTTGCTAGGCTGGTTTTCAGGGTATGGGATGGGATGGCATCCTTAGGGACCAGCAACTTGCCCTGTTTCACTGGTGGAACATCAGTGCTATCAATGCTGCTTGGTAGATAGGAGACAGTTAAACGTGATGGAACAGAAGAGAAGCAATATATAAACACACTTGTGCTAGCTGCAGCAAAAGTACCTTATAGCAAACTTTGAAGAAAACTCTGCTTAGTGTGCAAAGTCCTGGACAGCACCCATGCATTTCAATAGAGTTTCATTCCTTCAATGATGCTGCACTGCACTTATTTACCTTAAAATACTTATGTGGCTGTCACCCAAGTGTTTGAAATAGAGATAACAACTACTCCCCTTCTTCCCTGGAGACAGGAGAAATGGCTTGATTAATTTATTATAGGTTTTTGTTTGCTTTATGTTTGTATGGATGACTGGGCATAATGTGCTGGAGACTGGGTGGGAATAAATTATCAAAGGAGAGTTGTAGCAGAGCTGAAGAAAGCAAGATCTGTGAACGTTCATTTCACCTGAGGGTGCTCTCCATAACCTGAAGTCCTTCTCCTAGCGAGTTCTGTTACTAATAGGACGTATTGCTGCATTTGCTAACAATGTTGAATTTTCAAGGTCTCTGGCTTAATTTCTATATTTTGTTTGCTACCATCAGTTCTGGTACCCTTCACACATTTTATTAGTTTATACTCTTCCTCATAATGTTCGTCACAATTTTTTGTCACTTGAATTCTTTGAGCAACAAATCATGTACCTACTCTTAGACCTTGCATGAAAAAGACTTACAATTAAATTCTTATTTTCTATGATGTAAATATAGTATTCTTAGAATAGAGGCTAAAAAGGCGTTCGTTCTTGTAACTCCTTAGCTGTGACAGCTGGAAGAGGAAGTTTATTTCTTACTCCCCTCTGTGGGAAAGGAGGAGGAAGCTTCCATTAGAGAATGAAAAGATGCCCATCCCGTAAAGGAGATTTTAGCTGGAAAAGGGAGATTTGAAACTGGTCTTTAAATCATGCTCCACAATTATTTGGGCCCAAAGTGGTGGAATTTTGTCAATAAACTCAGTGAAAACTTTAGCCTTGGCTTTGAAGAAAGTCTCTCCATCCAAAGCTAATAAATCCCTTTCCAGTGGTGAACAGGCTGTAACGATGCCTCTAGCGTGAAGAGAAGTGTAAACCAGCCAGAGATGCCTTTCCTTATCACACTGGAATGCAGTGATGGGGAGGAGGGGGGAAGCACCATGACAACCCACAACACTGCAAAGGGGACTTAACTGCACACAGGAAATTATGTGAACGCCTGTTGGCATCCATGGTGCCTCTCTGAAGTATCGTATGCACGTACAGTTGTCAGCCAACTGCGCACAAGCGGCGTGAGAGACAAAAAGCCTGATCTGGCACCAGGTAGAGCCTGGAAGCAGCTCTGTTAAAAAACACTGTTGAAATGTAATGCCTTTGTCTCTTGGGGTTTTATAACACTGTAATGTTGCAAACTGCATTCACCTAAATGTCTGCACACACATTTCTCTGGTGCAAGATTTTAATTGTTTCAATATTCTCCTAAAAGCCGAGGCAGAGAGAGGAACTGGTAACTGCTCAGTGAACTCTCTTGCCAGCTTTCTAAGGTAGTAAATATGACTAATTAGTATGAAATTAAATTGTGCAACCATATTAAAACCTAGAGATTTTGTAGACTGGCTTATCTTTATATAATCCTTCAAATTAGTCTGTGATTTCCTTTCATTTTTTTCTGCACCATCAATGGGTTTGTGTTCACCCTTTCTGATTATTTTTTCCACTGTTCCTGCCCCTGCTCCAAAAGGATACATAGTATAAACAAACACTGTAAAATGTAAAAAGTTACAAGACCAGGAAAACAGGCAACCAGTGAGTTAATTTGGAAGAAGGTGGCAGAAAACAGTAAGAATTTGAAACTGGAAGGAAAGATATACTAAAAACAGACTTTACTGCTGAATTTATATAAGTATATAAGAAATGGATTTTTATTTTGAGGCAAACAAACCCTGAAACTGTGGCCAAAAAAAAAAAAAGCTAGTAATTTTATATGAACAGCTGGAGATACCGGATAAGGACACAAGTTTTCAGGGACAAGTGGTTAGGACCTTCTGAAAGGTTAAAATTTGATATCTAGATATTTAAATACTAAAGAGTTCTGCAAATTTCAGGCCATATTTGTATGATAGGGTATTATCATTATTATTTTTGTCTATGGCCTATGAGTGGATCTGGGAGAACCGTATTGGGACACATAAGGTTCTTTGTTTTCCACAGTCAGCCTTTTGGAGCTCGGAGACATACCCCAAAATTCAGGATGCTCATTTAAACAGCCATGTAAATTTTCCGTTAATCTATCTCAAAGGACTGGATATCTGCATTAACTGTGCATTTGAACCCCTTTGTGGAGAATCTAGGCACTTCATTTCTGATACATTTATTCTTCCCCTTGAGGAGTCAAAAGAGATCTATAGAACTTTTAGGGAAATGGCTGGATTTATAAATTATTGAGGCATAACTGCAATAATTAGCTGGCTTTTGTCAGCATCATACTCCATATATAGCAGAGCTGCTAATCGCTTACTGTTTTCAGGGCTTTTGTCTCCTTAGTAGATTATATCTGTATGATTGGTTTTGATCACTTTGTAATGAATATTGTATCATAGTGTGCTAAGTAGGCTAGTAGCAATGTGTTACTAACTTCTTTAGGATTAAATTGTATGTGGCTAGTTTTAAAAGGTATTGTACTGACTGGAAGAATCCAGTGTTTTGCAAACAATTAGATTCTGCGGATTAGGATGGTTGTTGGTTGTATGCAATATTACTCTGATGTTACTGGGCATAGTAAGTGCGTGTGAAGCTGTTTCAGTTCTAAATTGGCTCACAAAGACAATTCATCATCGTCTCCATCCTGAGGTGTATACATCCATGGTATGCTTCAGGGGATAGTAGCAAGTATTTCAGTCCTGCTTTACAGATAAAAAACTCAACAGTGAGAGCTGAACAGATTTATCAGACATCACAGTGCATGCCAAGTAAAGCAAGAAATGTAGCTATAGGATACTCTGATGTCCTAACCATTATAAGTATGTGGCCTTCCTAGAAAAGTTGGATACAGATGGATCTGCATTTTATTTAAGTATCCATGCTCAGCTTTTGAGAATTTCTGGCTGACAAATTAATCCAGTTTATTTCAGCATGCTAATAGCTGCAAGTGTCTCACATGTAACTCGCTACATCCACCCTTCTGGCTTTTCTCCATTGCTCTTTGTGCTTACACAGTGTTAGTTTGGGTTGGCTTATAAAAACTCCTAGGGCACGTACAATTTCTCTTCTGTGGCAGATGGTGCTAGGTTTGCATGTTGCAGGGCCGATGCTACAAAGTGATGATCTTGCTGAGTGTGGCCTTGTAACGTTCCAGTGGTTTGCTTCTCCAGTCACCGTGCTTCAATGGGCCATAGAAAATAGCTTTGGGCAACCTCTTGGCCAACCTACACATTCTGAAATAGGGTAGAGGGTAGAGAGTCAAATGTCAGGTATGATGCCCTGTAGCCCCCTGATGCATCTGACATAAGGCCCATAAAACATGGGCTGAACTGAGCCTCAACTTTTGTATCTGTTTTGGATGCTCTTCTAGAGTTGAGCAGACATCGAATCCTAAATGACAGAGCTGTTTGTCACAACCATCCACACCATTCTTTCAATGCAGAAGGCCTGTGAAATTAATCAAAATGCTGCACTCAAACTCTTGAAAGCATTTCACACACAGAGCATTGCTCTGCCTAACACAATTCAAACTACAGTAACTGCTAATAAGATAAAAAGCAGTGACAAATCAGAGAATATCGCCTCCAACAATCATGCATGACTTACCATGGCAAACACATCCTCGCTGGGTAAGGAGAGTGCCCAGCGTCCGTTTCAGGCCTCCTGCTGCAGCATTTTATGCTTTTTATTTTTATCCCGTTTGACAAAATAACAGCCCTTTATCAGTGCTGATCGCAGAGATTTTGACTACTCGCCTGCTGAGTTCCCCCTCTGCTCCATAGGGGTTTCCTAATTGAAGATTTCCCCTGTGAATAGAAAAGCATTGAATAAGAACAGGAAAAAAATTAACAGTCTTGAAACCTCCCCTGAATCTTCCATGCCAGTCCTGCACACAAGCTCCTTTTCTCTCCCCAAAGTGCAGAATATTCTTCTTTCAGTAAGCAGCCTCAGCTCTTTTTCTGAAGCTCATCACATTTATTATACGCTGAACATTGTAAATGAACCGCAGTAAGAGCCTAACATAAGAAGGAGGGGAAGGAGAGAGAGGTATTCATTCAAAATAAGTTATAAAAGGTGTCTGGTTCAGTTAGTCACTGGTGCCTCATTTCTCACATTTGTGCCTCAAAAGCAAGGAATCATTTACTGCTTGTGTTGAGACCTGGCATTAACAATTTCTGCCCATGTCTTGGTGGACGGTGTAGGACTTTGAATTCATTGAAGGATGAATTGTAAACTCTTTTCTGCTACTATTATTCCTACTAAAGCACCAGCAGGCTGCATGCTGTGGTTCACTTGAGGAAGGACCGAAAACTTGTGTTTCAGCTCTCAATGTGTGTGGGAGCTGGTGCTGTGTATTGAGACTGAAGGAGGACTTTATCTGCTAAGTTCTTAGCCTGACCATGACAGCTACTGCAAATGCTCATGTTTCCTCCTTTCTCATCAGAGGCCACTGCTCAGGTGCTCTCGCTGCATCCCTCAGCAGAGGAAGCACGAAAAGCTGCAGCTTCAAAGCCAGCCATGCAGAGTGGAACCTGCCTGGCTTGTCTGTCAGAAAAACAAATAAAAAATGTCAATGAGGCTGTTGTGCACACCTGTCTTCTTCAAAGCAAGGCAGACTTTTCTAGAAAAGGGAGGCTCTGCTGTATTGTTCCCTGGGATTTCTCAGCTATGTGTTTCCTGAGTTTCAGAAAGCTCCCTACCTCTCTGCACACAAAATAAATAAATAAATACACAGTAAAATGGATGGGGAGGATGTATGAAAAAGGAGGGAATCGAAGAGGATAGATAAGCATGGGAAGGACTTAAAAGGGCTGAAGGGAAATTCTTCTCTCTACATCCCTGCTTCTTCAGCCTCTATGCCATAATGGATTTATTTTTTCTTATTTTTTAAAGGGGCCTTTGTTCTTCAGTTGCTTGTGGAAATAGTCTCACAAAGATATTCCTTGTAATCTTTTGATTGCATCAGCTCACAATGAGAGAAACTGAGTTTTTTCCACTCTCCAATTTAGGCTAGTTATATCGCATTGAGGGAGGGCAATCTGCGCATTCTGCTCCTGCTTTCCCACCACCAGGGTTATACATCCTTTAGCACCTTTTCCCATATTATTTCCCCACATTATGAAGCAGGTTGGTGAATCCATTTACCTGTTATCCAGCTGCATGTGCTACAAGAAGATCGCAGCTGGGAAGTACCTCTCCTAGTGAGAGTGAGCAGAAGGGCACCCCTCAGTACATGTCTTCAAAAATCATCTGTTCTCCTATCAAGTGACCTACTGTTGAATTTCAGCTTTGAAGCAAAATGATCTTGAGAGGAATGCCTGTTAGGGATAGTTAACTGGACTCTGGTACTCCCTGTAGATCATTAACAAAAGGTTAATTACATTCTAATTCCTTGAAGTAGCCAGCTGAAAAAAGTAGATTTCAGCAAGTTTCCCTACGTGTGTACATTAGTCTGTAAAACCAGGGCCGGTGCAACAGAAAGGGAAGACCCAGAGAGAACTGAGTCTGCTGCAGATCAGGCTCAGGTGTTTTCAGGTGGGTGGGCAACATGGGATTCTGCAGGACAGATTCAGCCATCACCTGAGGAGGAGGATGGGCTGGGTGGGAAGACCAAGGTGCGGGGGTCCTATGGCAGCAGGCTGAAACTGCTCTGGACAGTCAGGTTTGGGGGAACTCCTGAGCGGCTGAGTCTGCTGCTTCTCCTGTAAACATGAGGGTAGGAGACAGGTTGTGATTGCTGCTGGGATGCACTGGAGGGAGGCTGCTGTCTTATTCCCCAGCTCTGCTTCTGTCCCTTATCTGAGCAAAGCAGCGGTGGCTCTGGCTTTGTAGGGTGCATGAGCAACAGGGAGAACAAGGTCCTGGACGCTTAGCTGTGCCTGAGAGCTTGCTGCCTGTTCTGATTGTGCCTGGAAACAGCCCTCATTGCAGGCAAGAAAAAGTAAATCGTTCTTTTGTAAATGAAGCAGTTCGATACAGCTAGGTACAGAGACTAAAGGTGGGACCAGAGCTTTGAATTCCTGCGGGTGCTCTTTAGAGTAGTGTGCCTCCTCTTATGAGGCCTCACCAGATACGTGGAAGAGCATAGCAAGCGTGCTTTGTGCTGTGTAATCAAATATGTCGAGTAGTAGAGAAATGGTTAAAGGCCATAGTAGAAGGACGTGTAGTGCTATGTTGTCGCTGCAGTTCTGTCTGTTCACAAGTTGCCCAGTAAGTGCAGCACAAGGAGCGAGCTATTAATAGTTCTGCTCATCATGGCTGCACAGTGAAACAGCATAATCCTAGCACGAGGGAATAAGTGAGCCATGAACTGTGAAGCAAAAACTTCAGGCACAGAAGACAGCCTTGAAACTATGGAATAATTAACAAAAGAGGGAAAGAATATGTTTAATAGAGGTTATTCATGAAGCTACAGAAGAACACCTCTGCATTAAATAAAATCTAAATGAAGCTGTGCACCTGAGCCAGAGAGCAGTGTCCCAGTTCACTCTCACAAACTCTATAAATGTTTTTGCGAACAGATCAATTAAAATGTTTGGCATACAGATGCCTAATAAATACTATATGCTGGAACATGTTCATCTCATTTTGATACATATCCATGTCTTCATTAGGGTTCATGTATGCTTCTATAGCTTCTACAAGTCATACGCTTTTAGAAATTGTTGGCAGAAGAGTGCAGGCCTGAATTTTTGTCAAAAGCATTGATAGAAAATGCATATACATTCAGTCTGACAGTGTCCTCAGATAGTAACTTCCAGTGAAGTCTGTGATAAAATAGTATGGTTTTGTTATTTGTACATGCCAAACACTTACATAAACACACATCTAATTTTAGCGCATAAAGTGTATTCACACTTTCCTCAAATTACCAATGCTATGGTCGTGACTCTCAGGCAAGGAGAAGAAAATCCTATTAGCGCATTCCCACAGAGAAAAACAGTATGTTTTGGAGTAACAGTAGCTACTGAAGGCCTTGAAGGTAATATATGTAGGACATAATATTTGAGTAAATATCATAGTATTTGTATGTGAGTATTATGTGGTATATTTATGAAGAAACCTTCTCTGTTAAGTGCTTATACCTTGATTAAATCCTGTAAAAAAAAAAATGTAAGTGTATTTCCAGGCATATTTCTATTACCACTTTACAACATTTGGATCACTTGTATTCAGAGGGTATGCAAATGGCTTTAGTTGGGTCATCCTTTAGCTAGTATTTCTAAAAAATATAATGCCATGGGGCATTACTCTTGTCAGAACACATTTATTTTTTTATCTAGATGATTATGGCTTTATTTTTTCCTCATATATTCTACCCTGATGATATGCTGAATTCTTATATTTTCAACAAACACTTATGATGCAATTACTTTAAATATCATATAGTGTCTTTTATCCCCAATTTTCACGGACCTTAAAAATTATTAAGTTTCTATCAAAACTACCAAAGCAAACAAATTGGTTATGGCCCTTCTACATAGGTGGAACTATCATTGATATTGGGCCAAAATATTGTCATAAATGATAAAAACATGTACAATAGACTATGCAAATGCTCACACACAAGGTTTAGAAAAGATAGAGCTGTAGGCTACTTATTTCAGTATTTCCATTGAATTAAGAAAAACAGTTCCAATTTATAGGAAATGTTATTGTTAAAGAATTTGTTTTAATTCAAGGTGTAGAACAAAAAGAAAAAGCAATTTATATTTAAAAAATGGGGAGCTGAATGTGAGCTCTCACTCTCTCAGATGTCTTATTAATCAAGCCCTAGTGTTATTTCTATTATTGCTTTTACATGAACAGTCACTGGGAAAACGAAATAAGAAGGTATTTGAAATCATGCCCCCCACATCCTAGCTGTCTGGCTTTTCAGCTGCTAGGCTATTAATTCATTTCTAATGGGTCATATTTGTTTCACATTCTCTCAGCTTTCTATTAAGGCTTTATCAAAACTGTTATTTTTATTTTTAATTTTAATTCTCTCTATCTCCAAATGCATAAACATTAGAGTTTGAAAAATAGCCTGGCTAGGAAGGAAATATATCTGTAGTACAGAGTGCAAACTGTCTTGGGTAAGGTTTATCAGAGGAGAAAGCGCAGGACAAGAATAAAAATTAAGATATGCCAGAAGCAGGGTCTTTCTGAGTCACCATGCTCCTCTAGAAATAGCTTATTTGCAATGAACAGGAAGAGAGATGTAACATAAGTAATTAATACCAAATTCACCTAAATCTTGTGTCAATAACTTCATTAATAATGTGATTAATATACTGTAACTGTTGTCCTGGTTGTAGAAATGACCATCAAATAATTAATCCTTCTCTGATGAATAATAGGCAGGATGAGCCAAATCTGCCTGGACCAAAATCTAGGCAGCTTAACTCCAGGTGAGGTCCTGTCAGTAGAGCTGTTGTAGATGTCAGTATGGGAGATGCCCTACTTGGGCACCAAACAACCTCTGCTCTAATAGACCCCTTGACCTTAAAACCAGATGAGGGTGGTTTTGGTCTCCTATCTGGCAAATGTAATATAGGCATATACTTAAATGTTGTCATTTTATGGCTATTTTATCAGTTTGCTACAGACAGTATGAAAATATTGGGAAAAGCAAAGTCTGCAATGATATTAGAGCCAAATAAAAGTTTCAGAAATGGATCCTGAGTGTCTGGATCTCTATTTCTATCTAACCATGATTGCAAAGCATACAGGCTATGCCAGTGGTACTACAAGAAGGCTACATTTCTAGGGAAACCAGTCTCTGGTCTCTGTGAGTCATAAAACATTCCCCCAGGCAAGAAGAATTCTTTTGAATGTGCTATGTGTTTTTTCTATATTAATAATACTGCAGGACTTTAACTTCTTAAACAGCTCGTGCTGTTTGATTGAGAAGGAGCTCAGTGGCGGACAAATGAGGATGAGACTGTATGGGGCAGCACCTCTGCAGGTGGGGGATGATGCTCGTGTCTGCTAGCGTCTGGCTTTGTGTGACTGCCGCCCTCCCTGCGTGCCATGGCACTGCCTCTTGGGCATAGCCCCCCAGGGACCGACAGCAGGACAGGGTCTGGCACCATTTGGAGAGCAGCAGGGCATCTAGCAAATCCCTTCCATTTTCTTTCAATGGCATAGCATGCTTTCCTGAAGAAAGCACTCTACAGAGGAGCACACAAGCACCAAATATTCACCTGTTAGCAAAAAAGAAAAAAAAGGTTTCATGAATTGTTTCAGTAGTGTAGATGTATTGATCCCTGTAGCTTAGATTGATATCAGTCCTTCCCACATTTTATATACTATCTTTGAAAGAAAAAGAAGAAAGAAAAGCTGTGAAATAAAGTGATGTGCTACTGAGCTTAAGCCAGTCCTTCTGAGTGGGGCTCGTTGTTGTGTAATGTTAGTCAACAAGGGAAGAACAACCACAGAGCTGCTTTAATTACTTGAACTATTCACCTAAAACTCCAGATGAACTGTCTCTCCAAAGAGAAGGGAATCACTGTTTTCTCTGCTACTGGAAAGGGAAATGCTGAGCTTAATCAAAATAATAAAAAGTTTCGTTTGCCTGAGGTTTCTACCCAGACTTCCTCCCATGACAGTTGGATAGGGGAAGCAAATATACAAGATGCACAGAACAGGGATTCCATTTTTAGTAGGAAAGGTACTGCCAGCAGCACCTCCTGCACTCCAGCCTCAGTCTTCTATCGTTAAGGTTGAAATGACATGAAGCTGGTGCCTCTGTGTGACAACATGCAACACCACTGTCTTTTTGTCCCAACGTTCAGGGACAGTCTTCCCTAAAGCTGAAATCATGAGAGCTGGACTAGCCTTTTCCCAAGGGGCTGGAGACACCTGAAGGCACCTGAGATTTGGAGTACAGATTACTGTGGTCCTGGAGAACTGATAGAGGCCAGTGGAATGCACTGCTTAGTTGCTTAGAGGTAAGAAATCAGTCCAAAGGTGTCTGCTCTGCCTTTTATCAGTAACCCCCTGTGGACCTCTCTTTCTGTGCTTGAGTTCATATCTTCCCTACCCACAGAGAGGTCATACTATGTTTTTGCAGCTCCTTTATGCAGCAAACTGGGTAGAACAACTCTCCTTTTCTGAGTAGCAGTGCAGCAATTACCTGTTGATGGAGACTTGTCAGCAGACATCATCAGACAAGGCAAGAGACAAATGATATGGCAAGGAGATATTTACTTACTGAAAGCAAAACTGCAAAGGGGGAAGAAAGAGTTAATTGCTGCTAAAGTTGCTTCTGATAAGTGGTGTGTTTTATTTTTCATATATGTAGTTAATGTGTTTCTGCAAGTTGAGGCTGCACCTTCCATAATAGATTATTCCTGGGTACTCTAGAAACTAATCAGGAATTAATTTCAAAAAAATACCAAGATGCAGAGAGCTAAAGTCTATTGTCATTGTGAAATCCTGTTTTTCTGCAATACTAATCAACACGGCTCAGCCTTTGAGTATAAATTTTTCGATTTACTTTTTCCATCAGAAGATGCTAGAAAACACACATCCCATTTTGGAAATATTTAAAGTACAACACACAAGAAAGACAAAGTCAAAGTCAAATTGCAATGAATTCTGGAACTGGGACTGAGGAGTTATGCAAGGCAAAGTCCTGAAGCCTACGCAAGCCCCTTTGTCCCAAAGAGGCTGCCAGGTAGTCTCCTAAGCTGTCAAAGCTGGAAAGAAAGTTGTGTTGTTGACTTTCCAGTTTGATTACTGTGAGAACAGAGGTAATTTTCTTGCACCTGACATAACAGACACAAAAGAGAAAGAACAGTGTAGCAAAAAGTAGGGAAGCATGTTTTTGTGTTCATGTTCTCAGGGTACATGGCAGCTGGTCAGTCACAGGTGGATGCTCTGGGCTGGCAGGTCAGCCATGACAGCTGTTGCTTTAAACCTTGGCTTGCTTCCCTGGTCCACAGCATCATCAGGATGGCTTGAATAAATCTCTTTCCTTCCCTTGTTCCTTGCAGGTTAGGCCCAAGAGCAGGGGTCACTCTGTGCCATGGTGTTGGTGCGGTGCAATGCAGCTCACTTCCAGGTCAGGAGGAATGATGAGAGAGGGGACAGGACAAGGTGGGGGTCAGTGAAGAAGGACATACGGCCATGGGATGATGGAGCAAGAGCTTATGCAGCTCAGAGCATCCAAGCAGGATATCCCAGTGGCTGAGGCTTGTGCATAAAGATCAGTGTTACCTGGTCCTGTCAGCCTTATGCCAGTGCATCCTGCAGCAACTCCTCACCTCTTTGTTTTGGTCCATAGTGTTATGTTTCTCTTTGGGTGTGTATATATAGAGCTCCTCAGACTCTAAACTGATTACTGATACAAATAAGGTATGATATATTGGAGTCACCAGTTAGACCTAATTTTTCTCCTTCAGTTAAAGGTCTTGATAATACCACAGCCCTTGAAAATTAATAGTTTATTGTGTTTGAATTACCCTATATTTTTCTCCTCTTTGTCTTCCTTCTGTCATTAGTCACTAGAGACTATCTAATGACTCCTGACTACTGCCATAGTTAATGGCATAGAATGTATGATGAACTTTCACCAGTTCCCTACAGGTGAGCTAGCGGGTGGGTGGCCTCAATTAATACCAGTATCTTTTTCTATTACACACGTTTGCTACTCAGAATCAACCATTTGTTCATAAGATTGCAATCACAAAAGGAAGAAATAAAATCTAACTGATAGCTCTATGTTCCTCATCTCAGATTGCCTCAGGGACAGTTATGTACCAAACCTCTATAAATGTTCTTTTCCTCTCCATCTTTTGAATGCTTGCAACCCTTGATCCAGCAAATGCTGCCCTGATGTCACCAGGCAGGACCAGCTAAATGATCAGCATAGGCCTTCCTAAGCCCTCAGCCCCATGGTACACACCTTTGCAGTGAGGCATGCTACAGGGTGGGATGCCTGATGTGAAACCATTGCTGAAAGTATCAGCTAGCTGCGCTTCCTGAGTATGAAGCCCCATGAGGAGAGACATCCTCCCTTGGACACAGAGCTGTAACTTCTTTATTGCTTGGGGACCACAAGAGCAGCTGTGAGAATCTGGGGCAGGGAAGGGGAGATGTAAGACAGGGGCAGCTAAATGAACCCTGGGCTCAAAGTATAAGACATGACGTCTTATGCATGGAACGCTGCTGAACAGAGTAGGGAAGCATCTGCGTACTCTGAGCTCACAGCTGCCGAGACAGAAATGTTTTATTCCTCAGTTTTAGCAAAGTCTGAGAGCACGTGCTGAAGAACCTGAGGAGGTCTATTGCCACCAGGAAATTCCAAAAAACTTTGGGGTTCTGGAGAAATCACGACTGGGAAGTCCTGAGAGAGATTTGCGTCAGTACACTGTACCAGGGGACAAATGTAACTGCAGTGTGCTTACCTTCACCACCTAAAATGTCATCTCTCTCACTGTTCTGGTAGTAATTCTTGGGTATAGGTATAATCACAGTCAATGTTTTCTAAAACAGATTACACAGATGCCAATCTACATACATAAATAGTGCTACAGCATGGCTAGTATTGAATAAAATAATGTTCACAGTCTCATATTGGTTTGGAATTGGAACATATTTATTAATTTGTATTATTTAAAACTTTTTTTTACACAAATGCACTCATTAGAGAAAGAACATTCTGTATGGCTGAAGAAATAAAAGGATCTTTAACAATATTAAAAATGGGATGTATATGTATCTAATGAATGTATCCATAATATTTATGTAAGTATAATGACACAGGATTTTCAGTTCAAATAGCATGAGCATATTAAAATTGAAAGCAAAAACAAGAGCAAAATACAGCATTTGGTCTTCCAAACCTGAGAAGAATATTCCAGTTAAGAGGAAATGGGGGCCAAAGCATTTCAGCACTTGGAGAATGCGAATTATCCTGTAGCTAATTTACCCTGGGCAAATGAGCTGCATTTCCTAGAGGGTAGGACTTCTCTCTAGACTAAAAAACACACAGATTAGATCAAGTTTACATTTATGAAAAGGAAAAGGTAAATTTGTTAACAAAACCTTTTCTTGTATAAAAAAGGGGAAAAAATGCTTCTTGTGGTGCTCTTTTTTTACTGAATACAGGGATTTTCCCATGTGCAGAAAAGGATGTCTTCTGATTTCATTATGCATGCTCTTTGCTGTCCTGGGAGTCACGAGCTAAGCATTGTTTTTCTCTGCTCCTCTAGCCCCAGTCCCCAAGACACGTGAGGAAATTCTTAGCACCCTTCAGCTCTTTAGGGGCCGCTGCAAGGATGCTGGGCAGCCTTGCTTGGTTTTGTAGCCTACCACAGATAGAATAAAAATATAATGACAAACTGGGATTCCTGGTAGAGCAAATTTGATAACCTGGCTGTGATGGTAGCAGAGGAGAGATTTGTGCCTCTGCCACACATTGCAGCTAGGCTGCCCTGCCAGCATGGGAAGAGGGAGATGCGCTCTCTGCCAAAACCTGTGTGAACTATGCTGTGGAGCAGTCCCAGTGAGGGAAGTATTGGGAGGATCTCCATGAGTTCCTGTGTGAACTACACCATGGAGATGTCCTTCCTCTCTGCCCAGCAGAGCAAAAAGAGGGAAAAAACAGCTTCTCCCTCAGTGACTTCAGAGCCCTGCTGACAGGGAAAATAAGTTGTCAGTGCTTCAATTTAACAAAACTTTGGCTAGACATCAGGAGGACAATGTTTCCCACAAAGCAATGCCTCCTTTACCCTCTTTGTGCATGTTTTGTGTGGCAAATTTGGTTTTTTTTAATGTAAATTTAGATTAACTTTTCTGTAGAGAATGAGATTACACGATAACAAGATTAACGAGGGTTAATTAATATTTCAGAGGGGAAGATGAACTGCAAACTGCTGAAAGTGAATACATGCATAAGAATTTCTTCAGGCTATACATTACTCTATGGCAGATTGTGCAGCCAGGCCGTGTGTAAGACTTTGCCTGCTGAGGCTGTGGGGTTTTTTCAGTTTTATTTTAAGTAGCATCCATAGAAATCTTGCCAAGTGAGGCTCTGGTGCCAACTCATATGCTGCATATGGCCTGAAGTGCTGGGCTGTTTGTAGTTTTGTTTGGACATGGGGAGGAGAACAACGTTGCTTTGGTTCACACACACGCTCCCTGAGTCCTCCCATTTCACTGAGTTTTCAGGAAATGAACATATGGCTTCAGAAAATCCAGCTCTTCATCTTGGGCTGTGTCAGCTGTAATGAGGAGATGAGCAGCACAAAACACCGGCAAGTCACTCACACGTATGTGTCTAGCACAGGAAGGATACCTTCAAAGAAAGCTGAAGGAGTTGGATATTTCATTTGGGAAGACAGCACTCGCATTTGGGTACTAAACACTGTCATCATCTTTTTGCAAGTCATAGCCGTATGCTTTGAAATTGTGCTGCAGAATGGGCTGTATTGATCTGTTGTACATTGTTAGCAAGCAATTCTCACAATCTCTTAATTCTCAAGTCAAAAAAATGGTCTTCAACAGAAAAACAAATGTTCGCCTTTATGAGGGTTGGGCTTCAAGCCACAATTTGTCTGTGATGCTGCTCAAAGGCCACAATTTATATTTGTAACATAAGGAAATACTTTCTCTTCCACTTCTCACCCACCAGTGGCTGAAACTGTGATATTTTCAGACTTGAGAATGCAGCAAGTATAGATAAACAATTGAAACTCTACTGGAAATTTTAGCAATTTCAGTAAAGAAAAGTATTATTTAGGTCCTCTGTACACTGCAAAAGTGAAGGGGAGCTCTGCTGTTTGCTTCCATAGGTACAGATCAGGCCATCCACTAAATATCACTAGCCCTGCTGTTGCATGTTGTATTAAGAGAGTGAAAGTTTGCAAATAATAAGAGAGAATAAAATTCTTGCCTACTTAAGTTAACTTCAGTAATTATTTCATTTCTGCTTTTCTTCTGAACTCCGTGACTGAGGACTCGTATCACAAATGTCAAGGAAATAAGCATTTTCCCAGGACTTTGTAAGGCTATCAGAAATGGGAAGTGCTGTATTGTAAAATCCTTTGTCATTAAACTAAAACTCAGTAACTGATAAATCCTGCTATTATGCAAATTTGTGGTCCCAGTACTGGAGGAAAATAGTTAAGTATTTTGCTAGTCTTCTTCAAGCTCTGCTGGTTAAATGAACAGCTATAACTTGTTGTTCCATGCATGTTATCTTTACAATTTCTACCCAGTGAACTTAATGGGTGGACACCTGAAATGAAAATGTAAATGAATGAAGTCAAGTTTCCAGCACCAGCTAGGCAGTAAAAGACAGCTGTAGTTCTGAGGACTACAAAGCAAGATCAATGACATTTCAAAAGTACCCTAAAATTGTTTACTGCCATTAAAGCACAAATGCCTTTGACTGGATGTGAAACTAGAATATTAGATGTCTGTTCTTGTTCCAGTGTCTCTTAAATGAACAAGCTTTAAATACATTGCTTTTTATATGCTGCATCTTTGTTACGTTTTATGTAATGGATTATTCAAAGCACTTTCTTTGAGATAGAGTTTGTCAGTGAGATGGAAGTTATTTGATTTCACAAACACATTCACATAGCAAGACGTGTGCCTTTTATACGGAACATTAATGCAAATACATGCACTCTACCTAATTCAATGAGACACGATTCTGTTAGAGCTCCCATGCTAATCTGCAGCTTTGCTCTGGCCCCTTTACGCAAAAGCAACGTGAAGAAGAGGTATGAAGATGTTCAAAAGTCCCTGGCAATAGCAACAGGGGAACTCCTCTGACCATGCACAGCAGAAAGCAGCCGTGAAATTGCGCTTTGAGTCCTTCATGCAAGTTTAAACATGGACATTTTAAAAGTGTAGGACCCAACAGACAGTTATCAAAGGCTATACAGAGTTTTAGGCCAAGTTTGTATTACATGGGACAACCCCAGGGAGATGACTGGAGTTCAGACGTTCCCAGAGCTGTCTAAGTAACACGGCCTCCAGGGCAGACTGAAAAGCGCAAGTATTTAAGCCCTGGTTTAATGACCAGATCTCAGTTTTAGAGCCCTGTTGTTCTGCCTACCTGTGGACAGCAGGATGAAGCTCACCATGATTCCACCCCCCATTGAGATTTTCTGGCCAGGAAGAGTTAAAGATCAAACCTGCTGCAGTGTGTTATGTAACTTCTTTTTTTTTTTTTTCTCTAGATGAAAAAGTGTTGATCCTTTCCTTTTTCACAAGCTGGCTTCCCAGCTGCTGGCTTCCTCACTTCTATTACAAAGCTCTACCACTTCAATCTGATCCTTTCTCTGTGCTATATCATTCTCTCACTTTAGCTTGTGAAGTTTGTTCCAAGTGGACTTCATTAATTTTAAACAAATTGAATGCTTTCAACTTTAACCAGATTGAAGTTGCAATTGTGTGTTGTTTACCTATAGTATGAAGGGGAAAACCTCTTTTTTGCTTGGGAGAAATCAGAGGAGATCATTTAGCCTGAACTGTCTCCACTCCCAGGACTGAGACTTCCTTAGGTAAGCTGGATGACATGTGGAACATCACTTTCTTTACTCATCTGCATTTTTTCCTCTGTCATTTTAATATTACACCTCTCCCAACTCTCTATTAAGGTTATACACTACTATCCTGAGATGTGGTTTATTTGCTGCTGCAAACAGTTAATAGATTCTGTAGCATCCTATTTTATTACTTTCATTCATTGCAGACACAAGGTGGTATATTTTCAAACAGTTTCACTGTTTTTAGCTGAGAGATTTCCATCAACACAAGCTGTTTTCTATGCAGCTACAAACATTTGAAAACCTAAGGTTTATGCATAGCAGCCAGAGCCCCTTGTAAGAGGTCCTTCATGGCCCGTTAACAAAGCTGTCATATACAGCTTGCCTTTAATTAAATATTGATAGGGATTTAGTCTTGGTGCAACATTTCAGACTAATATGGAAAAATCCTTTTAATCTGCATAACAGATCAACATGCCACTACACTGCTCACCCCTGTACTTCTGGCTGATGAAGCTGACACGCAAAATGAGAAGGTTGTTCAGTTTTTGGTGCCAGTTGAATCCCCAGTGTTTTTACTAGCACTATAATTAAGGATGCCAGTTAATGTCAGTGATGGTTTATATGAATGGTGGTTTATAAACTATGGGATTTTAATTTCCATGAGGGGAATCACCAACCTGTTTCACAACAGTTTATCAATAAGGTTTTTTCCTGGGTTTGAATCTACTCTTGAAAAATTAAGAGGTCTGTAAAAGTTTTCACAGTTCAGTATCAACCTTCAGTATCAACACAATTCAATAAATAAATAGTTTTCTAATTGAATGGTTCTCATCCTGAGAAGAATTTCATTCTATGCTGCCCATGCCCTTGTGCATGGCAGGTACCCCTGAAGACCATGTCTCTGTATAACACTTGACTGTAAGTTAATTGTCTCTGTGTGCAATTGCCATAGCTGCTAAAGGGTCTCATGTGACTTAGATGGTCAATGCTGGAGTGCACAAGAGAGGCAGCTCCTTTTTTTTTAAGCTGTAGCCTGTGTATTTGGAGATTCTTTCACTTTTAGACCTGCCTTTTTTCATTTGCCATTTAATAAGTACTTGTAACTGGTGAGCTCTAAATGTCTTTTTGATTGCTCGAGAAGGAAAAAAAAAAAAAAACATAATGTGCTGACTGTCGAGTGCAGTATTTAAGACTTGAGTTTTTTAAGAACACATTTCAGGCTCAGGAGACATTCCACAGAATCAGCAAATTCTGGCAAGTATGAATGATTCACTTCCACTGTATTTTTCTATTGTGTGGTGCTCATTTCTTCTGATGCTCAATTTTACTGGCAAAATTGTCTTTGCAAAGTACAAATGAGCTACTACCTGGATGTACAACATGCTTTGTATGAATGGATTAGTCTATTTCTAACATGGATTTCTTCTAAATTTGGTTTCCTTCACTATATTCAATCTCACTTAAATATTTTTCTTCCTGAATTGATACAGAATTTAATGAACGAATAACATTAACAAGCTTTCTTCTATCACTTAGAGCATTTTATTCTCTTCATATCTCGTCCATAGGAATGGCATTTCTTTCTCACCCCTGAGCTTATAAACATCAGCCATAGCAGTATTATACAACATAAGCATAAGGAAAATGCAGCTCTAGAAACATTTAAGAATAAACAATTTCAAGTGAGTTACTTATTGGAGTCTGGTCTGTAAAATCTGGTCCTGGCATTTTGCTCAGGAACTGTTTCGTGCCAGTGGTGCTCAATAGAGGTCCTGTTTGCTGATGTATTTCCAAGTGCTGTTATTACTAGACCGTGTATTTCTACACCTGTCTCCCTCCAGTGAGGAAACTAGTCTTTTTAAAGGAGCGATCTCTAATCCCATGGTCAATGGTTTCTATTTCTTCATGCACTTACCATGTGGTTTTGAGTTGTACCGAATGAGCAAATCCTATAGCACTAGGTCTTCTTTCAGGATGTAAGCACTGGCTGGAGGTAAATCCAGCTCTACAGGTGTTTTGAAAGGGCTCATATTGACAGAAACAGCACTTTGATTATTGGGAATGCTTTTTCCAGCACTCAGTTCTGAGTTGTTAGTTTGGGGAACACTGTCCTGAGATATAAGAGGTCCTTACTTTATTGCCAAATCCCTGAGCAATGGGTAATCTTTATAGCCATTTCAAAACCTCTTCACATTTGTATTCTTTTGGCCTGTTTTGCGTCTGGATGCATCTACATCACCTTACATTAAGGAAGAAAAAAAATACAAGCCGAAACTGAAATTAAACTAAAAAAACCCAACACAACAAAACAAAAAAACTTCAAAAACCCCAGGATAGTCCAAGAGGTAAAGAAAACGGAGCAAATTAATAAATGCTGGTTTAGCATTATGTTGTATTGGGGAGTGTGGTGGTTTTGGCTGGGATGGGGCTATGTTTTGGATTTGTGCTGGAAACAGGGTTGATAATACAGGAATGTTTTGGTTACTGCTGAGCAGTGCTTACCCAGAGCCAAGGGCTGTTCTGCTTTTCCCCCCACCCCACCCGCGAGCAGGCTGGGGGGCACAAGGAGTCGGGAGGGGACACAGCCAGGACAGCTGACCCCAACTGACCCAAGGGATATCCCAGACTATAGGACGTCATGCTCAGCAAATAAAAGCTGGGGGAAGAAGAAGGAAGGGGGGGATGTTCGGAGTGATGGCGTTTGTCTTCCCGAGTCCCCGTTACATGTGATGGAGCCCTGCTTTCCTGGAGATGGCTGAACACCTGCCTGCCAGTGGGAAGTGGTGAATAAATTCCTTGGTTTGCTTTGCTTGCGCACGTGGCTTCTGCTTTACCTATTAACCTGTCTTTATCTCAGCGCAGGAGTTTTCTCACTTTTACTTTTCCAATTCTCTCCCCCATCCTGCTGTGGGGAGAGTGAATGAGTGTCTGTGTGGTGCTTAGTTACCAACTGGGGTTAAACCACAACAGGGAGTCACATAAATGTTAGGCAAACAGGCAGAACACGAGTATATCTAATAATTCTGCAAGGCATAATGGTAATGTTGGTCTATTTAGCAGCTATTACGGCACAAGGAAGCTGAAAGAAACTCATAGGAAGCAAAATAAGTGGTAGCAAATTCTTTTCAAGAGAGTTTAAGAATCCTGCCTATTCTGTAAAAACAAATTTTATTCAGTGATGCTGAATAGCACCTGTAAAGTAGAAGACTTTACAGCAAGAGCGAATGAATATTACTGCTTGTCGTGATTTAACCCCAGCCAGCAACTAAGTACCATGCAGCCAATCCCTCCCCCCCACCCCCCGCACCCAGTGGGATGGAGGAGAGAATCGGGGGGAAAAAAAGTAAAACTCTTGGGTTGAGATAAGAACAGTTTAATAGAAGAGAAAGGAAGAAAAAAATATTAACAACAACAACAATAATAAAATGACAAAAATAATAATAAAAGAATTGGAACATACAAAACAAGTGATACACAATGTAGTTACTCACCACTTGCCGAACGTGCCCAGTTAGTTCCCAAGCAGTGGTCCACCCTCCCAGGCCAACTCTTCCCAGTTTATACACTGGGTCATGACGTCACATGGTGTGGAATGCCCCTTTGGCCAGTTTGGGTCAGCTGCCCTGGCTGTGTCCCCTCCTAACTTCTTGTGCCCCTCCAGCCTTCTTGCTGGCTGGGCATGAGAAGCTGAAAAATCCTTGACTATAGTCTAAACACTACTGAGCAACAACTGAAAACATCAGTGTGTTCTCAACATTCTTCTCATACTGAACCCAAAACATAGCACTGTACCAGCTACTAGAAAGAAAATTAACTCTATCCCAGCCAAAACCAGGACAATAGCTTCAGCAATGTATTGATTACTGCAGCAACAAGAGCGGTTGAGCCAGTGAAACTGTGATATGTTCATTCTTCTGAAGCCAAGTAATGGGATCGTGTGTTGTGCCTCTGCAAGAGGTATTTCAGCACATGTAACGTTCATTAATGGGTCTTTATTATCCTCAGACATGTATGAGAGAGATTAACGGTTTCCCTATTCTTTGCACATACAATTGAGGGGTAGGGTAGATTAAGAGACTTGCCCAAGGGCATAAAGGAAAACTGAAACCAACCATTGCTCTTGTCAGCTGGTGTACAATTTATCAGGTTGCTGATTAAGTGGAGGGTCCTACATTCCATTATTGGTGATGCTGGTCTGACAAGAAGGATGCATTAGTCCTGGTAAGGTGGCATACAAATGAACCATGTTAATTTAAGTACCATTAGAAACACAAGACAGAAGGAAGAAAATCAATGCTTTGTTTTATAGTAAAGAAAAAATCAATAAGGAAAGAAATGGTATTTTCTAGGATCTCAGAAAATGTGTTGGACAATGGGGAATAGTTAGAGGGAATTAAAACTATTTAATACAAGTTGCTGGTGTTCTTTCAGAGAACGATGGTCTAGAGCTATCATTCTGTAATAAAAACCTGAGTAAAATCCAAAAATATGAAGTTGTGAGAAGGAAATAATATCAAGTAGAGGCTAGTTGTTGGCGTTGGTTTTTTTAATTAAACTGGAAGGCCATTGCAGTGAATCCGTGAAGATTGCGGAAAATATGCTAACAAATAAAATTAAAAAATAAACATGTATAGCAAATGAGAGGCTACATGTAATCCCGGAAAACACAAGGCAGGTTTACATAAGAAAACTGCTAGAGGTCCATTTCTAGTTTTGTTTTTCTCTCTTTTACAGTAGCCTATAGCAGATGGCTAGGGAAAAATGTAAAAACAGGCCAAAAATGGAATAAAGTTTTCATGCTGTTGACTCTTGCACTTGGCAGTGTGCAGCTTAGAGACATCCTGAAAGAGAGGTTGCATCTGGACCATCGAATTGAATAGTCTTTGACATTACTTTCATAATTTTTTGACTGTTCTTTAAAGACAATATTCTGTCAAAACAAATTCCACCATTTAAGTATGTATTATATTAAAAATCAGTGGGTTTGGTTTTCTTTAAACTTGTTTGCTTACCATTGGGTATCCCTATTTCCTACAGCATGACAAATGCTGAAAAATTGTTCCTTTAACTCCTTCCTCATGTAATTTCATAGTTATCCAACAGATTTCTGTTTCATCTTGCTCCCTGTGCCCCAAAGTAATTTCTTTGTTAAACTGTTATGATCTTTGCTATTTTTTTTTTCTGAAATATAAATCATTTGATACCTCTATATATAATTTTGCTCTTCTGTTTACCTTTATAGGTACCTTTGGTACCATACATAACATTTGGGATATGGATTTATGCAGCGTCCTAATGATGGTCTCCTATTAGTTTTCTGTCTCTTCCTAATAGTTCCTAATATTTCTTTTTTCCTTTTTGACTGCCCATGAGTTTTGTACAGTAGATTTTGAATATCTACCAATGGTACCTCAGGAATCTTTCCTAAGTGATGATATACCTGATGTTGAGTCCATCAGCTGTTTGCCCTTGTTTTAATGTTGCTTGTCACATTATATGAAAGTTTGTCACTCCTTTTTTCACCGCTTTTACAGACCTCTCTAATTATGGTTAAAAAAAAAAAAGAGCTGGCCCCTGGGAATGCTGCCACACCTGTCTGTCCCTGTTGTTTCCTGCCTTTTAGATAGTTTTCTGTACATGAGCAGATCTTTCTTCTGTACAACAATAGTTTAATTTTGTAGCACCTTTTGGTGAAGGACTTTGTCTAAAGTTTTACAGAAAACTGTAATTTAGTCTACTTCACTGACTGGATCATTCTTTACCATATTGCCATGGACTTTTTTTTGGAGAAATTAAGAAATTTGTGAGGCATGATTTATTCCTCATTAGAACACATTTGCCATCTGTTTATACATTCATGTATGTATTATGGTCTCACATAATTTGCATGTCAGACAAATCAACACTGCTGATCTATAAGTACTTTCGGATGCCTTTTAAAAAATATGTAACTGGTGTTATAAAAATATCTTCTATTTCTCTGACAGCAAGGCCAATGTAAGTGGTATAATGCACACAGTACTTAAATATTAGCAATTTCATATTTAAATTCCTTTACAATTCCCGGAATTCCATTACAAATCTTAGAACTCTGTTCTGATAGTTTATTAAGAATTTTTTTTATTTGTTTTAAAGGCTCTTTTGCTGATATTTCAGGTTTGGCCATAGTTTCATAAACTAGCATCCAGTAGAGAAGGACTCTGGCACAGAAATCTACGTAAGGTTGTCTGTTTCATGGTAATAAAATAAGATTACTTTGATTTTTTTTCCTCTGTAGTCTTATGCCCCCTGACTACTACTATTGTATCTCATTTTCTATTTGGCATTTTACTAGTTTTCTCATTTCTAATGTTTTGGAAAAAGTTCTGAACAGATTTGAATTGTTTTACCAAATGGTCCTAAAAAATCCTTTTTTGATCTGTCATGTTCTGGGTTTACATTTAACTTGCTGGTTTTGTACTTTTATATTTTATAACATCTCTGTGTATGTATATAATATAAATACATTGTGTTAATATACCGCTCTAATACATTCTGTATTGTATGAAATATATTTTATATTTTATGGAAGTTCTACGTTTATACCACCAGTTTCATACTTCCTTCATTTGAACACAATTTCAAACTTTGAAGTAGTCTACTAATTCTGTTAACCTCTTCTACTTTGCTTTTAAAACTTTGCCATCTTTTCATTGTTGTTCTAGTAATTTCTTCTTGCTAGGCAATCTTGGTTTAGTCTTGGCCACCAACAAGGAGTCTCTAAACAGCCTTCCTGATATCTGAAAGCATTTTACCCTTTCCAGTGCTTCTTTCAGTCATTTTTCATAGCTTTTTATGTAATTACCTTTTTTGAACCTAAATGTTATGTAGTGGATGTTTTAGCTTTTTAACTACTGTGACAGAATGGACACATTTATCAGGTTCTGTGTTTCTTGGGATTAAACTTTCCTTTTGTAAAATCTTATTGTTCCAAGAAATAGTCTAACATAATATGCAAATTCATTATAATGTCTAAAAATTTAGTCTCTGCATCACTTCTTCTTCTGAAATGTATCCGAATGCTTACCGCTAGGGATAAATGAGTTCTTCTATTATTGAATTTTCTGTACTTACAGTATATGTAATAGTTTTTGGCATTATGCAGTCTTTACTACCATCCTGGTTGGGTGGTCAATTATACCTTATGTAACACATTTAATATATATTGACTGCATTTAGGTATGGAATTTTAATACGTAATGATTCTTTATGGTCAAAGTCTTCCGATTCTTTCATGTTTTATCTGTATCCTTTTGCTCTATTCTGCCTTCTTCTCTTTTTGTTTCCTATATTTAGGAGAAACAGTCCTAAAAGGCATATCATTCTTCTTTTTGGCAATCTATCATAATCTCTCTGCAAATTTAGATAGGCCAAAGATGGTCACAAGCACTAAACTAATTTTCAGAAATGGCTAGAAAAACTGTAATAATAAACATTACTATGTGGCCCAACACTGTAAACATTTCTGAGACAATCCTAAAATTATAAAACATGCAAAATATGACAAGACAGTATCTTGTAGAAAATTCAAGGTGAAGTACTGCATTGTGCCAGAAGTTGCATTGAAACTGGAAGCCTCCCACAGCTCTGAATGTAAGATTGACTTCAGAGGAACTAGGCACTGTTGGGAAAGAAGTTCAGAACATACAGAATAATTCCTGAAATAGCACTTCACTGGCCTCCAAGAGGAGATGGAGGATACACCAGTCCTTGCTAGTGCAGTAAAGGACACAAAACCAGCTGTTGTGTGCTAGATAAAAAATCCAAAGTTGGGTACCTTCCATCTGAAAGGCGACAGTAGTAAATGACAAGGGGAGAGGAGAGCTAGCACACTGTATAGTTGTATATCTGTATCTAAGTGAGTTTGTTTCCTGAACCCATTTCCACCCACAAGAACTTTTGGCAATCAATTTCACAGTTCAGTGTGGAAGGTATAGTCAAAATATGTCTTCATTTGCTTTCTTCTAATTCTGATATTATGAAAAAGCGTGAATCACCATTCTCTATTCAGCTTCTTCATGTCACTTCTGACTATCATGTTTTCATAGTCATCTCTTTTATAGGTTGAGGAGTCTTAGTATATGCAGTCTTTCCTTGTTGGTTGAGTTCTTTGCTTGTGCTTGTCACATTTTTCTATTCCTTTCCTCAGCCAACTGTATTCATTAGGAGATGACGGGAATCAAAACTGCATGTATGGCAGTTCACCATACTTTTCAAAATAATGCCTAACAACCTAGTCCCTTTTTGATTAGCATCAAGCTGATATTTTCTTAGGGCTATCTATTATAACTCCAAAATCTTTTTCCTGAGTGGTAGTAGCTACTTTACAGTTCATCATTATGGACTACCTGGAATTCTTTTTTTTTCCCTTCATGCTTTATTTTGCTTTACTGATGCAGAATTTCATCTGCCACTTTATCGATGATTTTTTTTTTTTTTTTTGGTATAAGACATCCCCTGCAAGGGCTCTCAGTCAGCTTTTGTTTTTAACTCTCAGACTGCTTACTTCCTCTCCAATCCCTTTTCTAGATCATTTATGAATACAGTAGATTGAAGAGGCCCCAGCACAGATGGCTATTTCCTTCCATTGTGAAAACTAATGCTTTATTCCTGCCCTTTTTTCCTATGCTTCAGTCCGTTATTAGTTCATGAGAATGTCTTCCCTTTTACCCATCTTAGTTAAAGTCTTTTGGGAAAGACTTTTAACAGCTTTTTCCCTTCCAGATTAATGTTATCAGCTGGATCACGTTCAGCTACACCCTTCTTGGTTTCCCCAAAGAATGCCAACAGATTTGTGAGGCATAAATATCCTGCTTGACTCTTCTGTAGTATATTACTTTGCTTATATGCCTACTGTTTTTATTCTTCAGTATTTTTTTAGCCAGTACATAAGTCAGATTTTCTTCTACAGATTTTCACATTATGTCAGGCTTTTGTGGTAAGTGCTATCTCTGGAACCCCATGAAACCCTTAAGGAAGTTCACATTACGTTCTTCTGATACCAAGGCTGATGTGAGAAATTGCACATTGCTGGTATAGTTCATTAGGCTAGAACTCTTGGCTGAATCCTGAGAAATGGTTGCTGCACTTTATATCAACTTTGTTCTGAAACCCTCAGTTTGAGATAGAACCTTTGATGCACCCCTGTAAAGAAAGATTGTCCCACAGTGAACAGATACAAAAAATTCATTTAGCTTCTCTGTTATGGCCTTGTTTCCTCCAAGAGCTCCTGTTGTAGTTTGTGTCAAAGAGATGTCTAGGTTTCTATTTCCTTCACAAAACTAAAATACTTTATTCTCCAATGAGAGGTATCAAGGAATAGACTATGTTGGGTCATCCTGTTACAGTCAGTACCAAAAACATACACACACTGACACATATATACACTCTTGGGTTGTACCTACATTTTGGATACTGTGGATGTGAAGGGTGTATGGCATAAAAGGGGAAGACGGGAAGATTCATTCTATTCTTACTTTACATGCACACAGGAGTAAATCTGTTGAAGCAGCTGAATAAAACCAATATTGTAACTAAGCCCAGACACTCAAAGAAGAACAGTGGAGGACAAAAGGTCTAATAGGTCTATCTTGAGCTAGAAGTGAAAGCAAGAAACAGAAGCAATTCTTTTCTCCCACAAATGAAAGCCTTACAATAGAGTTCTGCACCCTGCTGGAAGGAGACTTTTTAATGAGACATTTCTGTCAAAGAGTCCTGATTGATTGAGTGAGACTGAATGCAGCCATGAAGTATAGCTGCTTCAGTGGGATTTTCATCAGGAGGTATTTGGGTGGCAGTAGAATAACTGTTACTCAGGGGTTGGGGCAATTGCATAGGATGCAGGAAATCTTCATGTTTATGCTTTACTGCCCTGACAAGCTGCTAGTGAGTCAGTCCCATTGGGTGATCTTTGATGCATGTATTTCTTTCTCCACACTTATATAGATAATCCTTGATTTGCAGAGAGATGTTGAGGTCTATAAATCACAGATGTGGGGCTGGACAATATGAAGATGCAGCACTGAGTGTTACTGAAGTAACTGTGGCTTTTGAGAATAAAAATTAGGTCTTCTGGGGTGTCATTTAGCCCTTCACCATCAAATACAATTTAATATGAATTATTTAATTTGATCACAATCCAACTTTCTACTTCTTAAGAAGAATAGGAAATCACTTTACTTATTATAAGTCAGTGATCCAGAAACACTGCAGAAATCTCTCTCAGATGTATTCTCCCTCCTGAACATATCCTTTCATATTCTACCTTTCATGGTGTGATGATCTCAAACAAAACTGTAAATAGACACAGTAAACCAGAAGATTGGGCTAGTTTAGTAAGCTTTCTATCCATACTTTTCTTTGAATTTACATACCTGTCAAAAATCAAAGGCCCTTGCAAACACAGTGTGATGATGCTGAAGTTCCAGCCCAACCCTCCCTGCGAACCTGCCCGCTGGCCCTCTGCCGCCTTCTCACTTCCCTGCCTTTCTCCCAGGCAGCCTGCTTGCTGCATTGCCAGAGCAATTCTGCAGGCAGAGTTGAGACATCTTTTATTTTTCATTCCAGTGAGGTTTTATTGTGTGAGGGAGGGAAAAGATTGGAGGAAGGAAGAGGATTTTTTTTTTTTTTTTTTTTGGTGGGGTTTGTGGGGTTTTGTTTTGTTTTAGTGTTTAAAGTATGCAATTCTGGGATGACATTTTCAGGTCTATTTTCCAAATTTTTCTTAGATTACTAGAGCTAAAATAATTCATTTTTTTTTTAATGCTAGTACTGAGTATGAAAAATCCAAGTTGTGATGCCCCAGCAAATTGGACAAAGCACTCCAGCTTTGCCTGTATTACTACTTCTTTCTCTCCCTGATGCAGCACCAATGCAGCTGACAAAATATTGCATATATCTGTGCTGAGAGATTTGACCTGAGGCTTGTCACCAAGCTCCTACAGCCTTGATATAATTGACTGTTTGGCTTTGACAGCCCTTTTCAGCAATTGTTTCAATTAACCCTGGGGACTGAGAGCTCCTCACACCAGCACAACACTAAATTTCTCTTCTCTAGACAAGAACTTAATGGATCATCTAAAGCAGGTTTCTTCCTGAATCAGCTACTGAAACCTCTGTTTAAGATGAAGAAGAATTGTGGGACCCATTTGTCATAACTCAACAGCCAAATAATAAAACATTTCTAATAATTCAAAAGCCCTTGATTGTCCAGCTGCCAACTGGCACGTAAAAAGAGTAACATATCTATCTACACAGCTTCCTTTATCCTGTGGTGTGTTTGGCAATCTTGAGTTGCTAAGAATAAGGGCAAAATGTTATTCTTTAATTTGAACCCAACTTCCCAGCAAATTAATCTCTGTCAGGTACACATCAAAAGAGAGTAGCTTTTTCTTGTGTAATCTGAGCACTGCAGCACAAAAGAGCACAGAAATTAAATTACAGTTGTGGTCTGTGCAATGCAGACTCTAAAAAGCAATGTATAACACCAAACCTGGAAACCAAACATATGAACTAAGGCAGCAAAGGAAGACGTGAACATATTCTCATTAAATCTTGCTTCTATCAAAATCCTGAGTCAACCTATCAAAGAAATCCCATTAGTACCAAACCAAGAGCCTAGATACAGACCCCGTGAACTACTGCTGGATTTTTGCCGCTGCTTCAGGGATTTTTCTTCTCTCTAAAATTCACCATGGACTTGTTTAACAGCACAAACTGTTTGTTTAAAACCTCAGGTGTGCTTGATATTTTCTTTTTCCAAAAGCAGTTATAATCTTTATTTTTCTAAAGAAAAATTAATCCCAAGAGAGAAAAAAGAATTGGATAAGGAAGGAAGGTGGGATTTTTTTTTTCCCTTTATCTCATTCAATTCTCTTTAACCGAAAAAGCAGTAAAGTTCTAAGAGCCTGTTCTTACATGTTTACTCCTTACGTAAGGCTTCACTAGAAAAAAAATGGGGTTTAAAATAAACTCCAGGTAAAAACTTTTGAGAAGGAGAGTTGGGAGTCTGTGCCATAATCAACCATCTCACTTCTGTGAAAAGCACAGAAGTGTTTTTCACTAGGATTTTAGCCAAAGAGAACTAGCTGGTATTAATAACATATTCATACTCTGGGAGAAATCCAGCCTAGGGGTCTGAGCTATAGAGGCACCGGTCACCTGCAGCTCTGATCAACTTAAATGGGAAGTAGATGTCTCTGTAGATCAGAATTTACTGGAACAGAAATTCAGCCTCAGGATAAAATAAGACTTTTAAAAGAAATTTCATTTACAGAAAGAAATGTGACTGCTTAGGGTGGTTGCAAGCTGCTATGTAAGGGTATCTCCAAAGGCCCCAGCCAGTGTTTGATGGAGTAGTGGCAAGGGCATCTACTATTGTGGCTACAACTCATATCAATTGTTAGTCTCCCTCATTAAAAAAAAACCCCAAACCTATAACTGCAAGTGATTGATGTCCAGCAGGTACAGGAGGAAAATAATACTCCAACAGAGTATCAGGTATGACAGCTTTAGCGCTAGGGAATAGCTTAGGGTCCCAGTTCTTTGAATGATCTTTATGTAGAAGTTACTGGTGTAAAACAAAAACTGATTTCTTGAGTAAAAGTTTTAGAATTCATCCCAATAGTCCATGAACATTGTAAATGTGCAAATAAACACCTGTTCTTGAATCTGTCAGGAAAAAGAAATTTAAGTGGAGCCTTGTAATAAGAGGAAGGCAAAAGATGACATGAGGAAAAAAGAATTCTAATTGCCTAAGTTTCAGAAATCAAACAGCTAGTGAAACAAAGCTCATTTTAATGTCAACACCTAGATTGCTTTCTCAGCTGATAGCTATTTTGGAGAAAATAGTGATGGGGGCTGAATTGTGGTTAGGAACCAAGTAAAAGGACTGGGCAGTGTTTTTACAGCATGCTAAGGGCTAAATTTTCAGAAGTCCTGGACATTCGTTTCCACTGTGGTACTAACTGCCACATTTTTCAGAGCAGTTCAGTGTCCAGTAGGCTGAGGTCCTTTGACAAACTGGCTCCTTGTTATTGTAGTTCCTTGCTTGGCTAGCTAGGGCTGTGGAAAGGCTTCCTGAGTCTTGAAGGTACCAGATGCATTGGTCTTCCTTTTCTTCTCTACTGCTGCTGCTGTTCTTAGGCAGAAGCTGAGGTATAGCTCTCTATGAAATTACCGCAGCGGTTCAGCAGCCTGAATCTACTTTAGGAGTCACTAATCGTGTTAAAGCTGCATTAATTTTAATAATGGGGGAAGGAATGATGTATTTTGAAAACCTTTGAAGGCAAGAGTTTAACACTCCGTGAGGATTACCTAGCTAGGGCTGGTTGGTTCAGGCAAACCAATTTATGGCTGATTCAGTTTAATATCCTTATATGTCTCCAACACCTATTTTACCCCTAGAGCAAGATGCGAGTTTTAAATTTCTTTTAGCCAGAGTTTTTGGCAGTTCTTGGTCTACAACCTCTGTTCTAAAAACAACTTGAACAGGCTTTGCAGAAGTAGGGACTGACATCTTAGAGCACAAGGCCCTATTCACATGACCATTTATTTGGGTCATGTTTATGGAATATTTTGTGGTTAGGGTTAGATTTCACAGAACTATTAGAAGAAAACACATCTTGAATCCAATCTGTTTCTAAGCTCTGAGTGGAGCTGCAGACTAGCGTTAGACGAGGTTTGCTTACAATTTCCTGCAGGAGTTGTGCTGCCTTGATAGTGGTGATGATGGAGCCCTGGTCTCTTCTCCAACAAAATGTTTCATATGTTAAAGCAGAACAGTATTCAGTGAGAAATTAATCACCAGTAGCCTGGTGGTTAGGGAAGGTAGGACTATGGGGTTAAATGCCTTCAGGCAGGGGAGGGAAGAAACTTGCAGCTCTGCATGGTGTTTGGTCCCTGATTTACTGGTCACTAGTGTCACAGCAGAGTTTTTGTGAGCATCTAAGCTGTCACTTTCTTCATTGATCTTGCAAGCACCTAATTGGAAAAGTCAATTATTTACCAGGCCCTGCCTGTAATAACTCTCAAGCAGCACTGTGGGTAGCCAGGGACAGTGTGTTGTTCTCTGTTATCTTCTTCCAACAATTAGTAAACTCAACCAGCATGACCAACTGGCATTCATTATCACAATTACAGAACACCTCTATTTCTTTCATGTTGGAGCTTGTACCTTGCTGCTTGAGCACCCTGCTTGCTACAGTGGTCCTAAGGACATCAGTATGTCAAGGCCTGGTGGTAACAACCGAACAAGGCACCAAGTTTTTTGCACAAATTTTTGCCTAAATTTTTGTACACATATAAAGGATGTAGCATACCAGCTATTCAGCTATGCACTCAATATTTTACTAGGGAATAAAGTCAACATGGTGCACTGAAAAGGGAAGATGAGAGAGAACCAGGAGCTTTACCTTAACTTCTCAGCTCAGTTACTGACCTGCCATATGACTTCAGGCCACCTGTTTCTGCTCTTCTTTCCCTTCTTTCCCCATCACTGGAGGATGTACAGTTCTAGGGATACCAGCCAATTCGTTAAGTGTTTCTGCAGTGCCTACACATGGGGTACCCAGTTGCATCTGAGGTGTCTAGGTCCCGTGTGCAAACACAGAAAAAGAGTTCTCTGTCTTGTTTCCCAACTCAGGTTCTAACCCAAAAAATGTTTACTCTTTTTTTGCTCTGCTCTGACAGCTCATAGTCTAAGTCATGATTTCTGAGCCATATAACTTTTTTCATTAGAGAGAAAACTGTACCACCAGCCTCTGTGATTGCAGAAGGTCCTGAATGTAATCATCTCCAGTAATTAGACCTAAAGACAGAACACTCGGGAATCTGCAATTCATGAAACTTTCAATATGTTACAAATAATAATTTGCCCAGTTTTTAAAACAATGACATTATCAAATGTATATGAATTAATTTAAAGGCCTCACTGGGCCTTTAATTTAAAAAGAGGAACAAAATAATCTGTTGCTTACCTGGTACTGTATCAGAGGCACTTGCTAAGGGACACAGGGGCTTCTACAGTAATGTAGGGAAGGGTAATGACAGGAAAGCAAAAGGATTTGAACACCAGAATTAGCAGAATTTCCTTATAGTTTAGTGTCTTTAAATCAGTTAACTCCAGCATCCAAGAAGGTGCAAGCTCTATGTGTTTCAAGTAGCCTGAGCATTCATACAGGTACTGTCTCATGTGGAGTTGCTGGTGTGTAAGAAAGGCATGAGGTCGCAGCACCTCTTCAGTGACAACCAGTATAACGTTGCTCTTCTCTACCAATACACATCTTTTTGTGAAGCTTTAAGAATTCAATTCCTTCATTGAGTTTGGTTGAACTTAGCCAGCAGGTTCAAAAAGTAAAGAGGGCAGCAGGATAACACATGTATGCATTATGCATGAAGCGTCATTGCAAAAGCTTCAATTTTTACAAACTGGATAGTAACAATGAGAGGAAAGGAGGGCAAAGAATAGGAAATGTTTGAAGATGTGTTCTGGAAAGCATATCGCTGAAGGCTTCATATCTAGGGGTTTATGCTCAGTAAGTTTTGGAGAATATCCCCTAAGAGGCATGATGGTTCTCGGAGTCTGCAAACAGTTATATTACAGGATCAGATGTCTGGTGGTTATACTCTAATTCTGTAAATCATGGGAAGAATGCAGGCTTTTGCACACATACTGTGAATTCCTTAACTTTTGAATTCCTAACTTGGCAAACTTAATTTCAACATATATTTCATCAGCTTCTCCAACAAAAATGAAGGAAAAAAAAAAAAAAAGGTTCAGTAGTGATATAAAGCACTTTACATGTTTGATGATGCAAAAACTGTAGAAGACATTTTTAAAATTATTTTTAAGGGCTTCTCTTTGTGGGAGACAAGAGTTTATAATTACCAACCATACAATAAATATTTTTACTCTACACTAATAATATTGACAGAGTATTTGAGTAAGAACAATGTCTTTTAAAACATTTTTATTTCATATACATGTATAATTCAGAAAGCAACCTATATTTTTCAAATAATTTAAAGAAAAAAAATTAAACAATGCAATTCCTGTTATGGAAATTTTAAAGAAACTTAAGAGAATGGAAGTAAATATGGTGTGAGTTACAGTGCTAAATCAGTTTTGACAGTAATAGCTTTTATTTTTCCCTATCTTCCTGTAAGGTACATAAGAATTTTTTTCTTCAATTCCATTTATTCATTAAGTTTAGTTCAATGTTTAATACAATAGAAGTCAAGAAATCCTGTGAGAAATGAAGAGAGAGCAAAGCTGAGGTTTTGTTGGGGGGTGTGTGTGTGTGTGTGTGTGTGTTTTTCCACCAGTAATATTAAAGAACAGTGAAAGGATGAGATCTATTAATTTAAAATGTGGAACAAATACAGGAGTAGATTTTTTTGTTTGTTTTTCATAAACCTTGTGATAGCTGATGTTCCCTTTATTGAAGAAATTTACTGTAAACACAAATGTATCTAGAGAAACTTAAATATTATAAATAAACAAGAATGTAATTATAAATATTAAAGGGAAAAGTAATAGTGATCTGTAGTTTCAACTGAATTTCAGATTCTATCTGAACAGAGCTAAATACAAGCTTAAGAAATACTTCATTCAGTTTTCCAACACAATGACAATGTAAAAACTAAAAATGTTGGTAGTGCATCCTTTGGCTTTGCAAAAGGGCAGAATAAGGTATAGTATTAAGATGTGTTTATACAAAAGATAGTGTATTTAAATGTTTTGTGTTATTTTGTGCATGTCCATGTGTATGTACATGCAAAAACGTTTTGTTACCTCGTTTCAAGCAAAAAGGTACAAATATCAAATAACATTGTGAGCCATGATTAACATCCAATTTCCCCAGGCTACTGAAATTGTGGTGAAAATAGGTGCATCAAAATCCATTTACAATCACTCTTGTGTCCTGTAATTGCAAGCACAATAATAATAATGGGAGAAATGATAAGCTAAAGGGGGAGTTCTTAAAACATCAACCAGTAGCAGCAAAAATATCCTTTAAATAATGTTTCTAAAGTTTAAATCTCCCACTGGTCTACAGAGATATTTTGTTTTGTATTACAATAAGAAAAATTTAAAATAAAAAATCATTATGTATTTCCCAGCATGCAAATTGTGATTTACAGAAGTGTAAAGAGAGTCCTTGTACTGAAGATCCTAAACTCTAAATGACAGAGGGTTTTTTCAAGTTTTGTTTTCATGCATGCAAAGCAGCAAAAATAATGTTGTAACATATCATTATCTGTGAAAAACTGAATAATTTAAAAACAATTAATGAAGACATGATTGTAACTACAGCTTCTGTAATGCTTCTTCAATAACTACTTATCAGTCAACTAGAGACATCAGACTAGTGAAAAAAGAAAGAACTGGAGCAGTACATTTTCAGTATCCTTTGACAAGTGGCATAAAGAAAATAGAAGAAATAAAAATGAAAAGATGAAAGCAAACCTAGTTTAAAAATAGTTATGGAAGCTTGCCTTTTTTTTTTTTTTTTTTTTTTAGAGTTGTTTAAACTCCTTATTTATAATCGAGCCTTTCAAATACACATGATTTGTTAGAGTAATATGTACCTTGGCTTTGTCTCTCGCTTTCTGTCTTCACACCGACTGCTATTTGAAGGCCTTATTTTATATGGCTGGACTAATACCATGGCACAAATTGCTACCTTTCGAAGGCTGTGATGTGAACCTGCCTGAACAATTGCCACTTTAGCACCACAATAAAAAATACCTTTCATATAACAACTCTCTTCCTTTCAGGAGGAATAATGAAACGAAGCAAAATAAAAAGGCACAACCATCCATTTTCCCAGAGGAATCACGCTTTGGGGACGTTTTCTCCGCTCTCAACTCCTAGAGTTTCAGAGCTGCTGAGCAGAGATGGGCACACGCAGCGCACGCTCCCTGCTGCGCTGTTCGTGCCCTGTCGTCTCTGAGGGCTCAGCAGACACCCTGTCTCCGAAGCCAATCTCATGATCGTGTGGGGTTTCCTAAACACCCCCGCGCCCCGACTCCCCAGTTGCACTGGGGATCCTCTTCTGCCCCCCTGCCTTGCCCTGCCCAGCTCCACAGGGTCTCACAGGGAGCTTCCTCCTCTTTCCTCTCCCTGTCTTCTCGCTGCAGACAGGGGACACTAGGAGACACTTCTTTTATTAAAATGGGAAAGATGGGGCATGCTCCCTACAGGAGCTCATGTGAAGGGATGCACACGTTAGGTGATCCGCTGGTGTGTGAGGGCTGCATGCCTACGCTGGCGTGAGAATGCGCATATCCTGGGCCTCACTTTATCCATATGTTAGGCTAAAAGTGGTTGTCTTCAGTGCTCTTAGATGTCCAGATGAAGTGTCTGCATAGCTGCGAGGTTTTGTTTTTTTATTGTTATTAACCAGGCAGACAACCAATTTCAACTTGGTAAAAAAGATACATCCTATGTTTGGGTTCCTGTCATTCACACCAAGGCAACTCTTAAAATTTTTTTTTTTTTTTCAAAATTTCAGTCCCCCTAATCTCATGCAGTAGGTGTTTAATTAAGGTTTTCTGACGAATAGCCAGCTATCTTTAGCATGGATGTCCACTCTCACTGTCTTGAGCCTGGTCTAATGGAGATGGTCATCACACCAGTTCAACTTAAGTCATTCCTTGCCAGCACCATTTTTATTTCAGCTACTGAGTTCCTTTCTGCTTTCCATTCAACTGCTTCCTAGTAAAATTAAGCTAATTTCTAGTAAAATTAATCTAAACCCAGCGTAGACCATTTTGTGCACGACAGCTCTGATTTAGCTAATGCGAAGTTCTTATCATGCAGACAAGACCCAGCAGAAGTGGGATATGGAATTTGATTCTCATCCAGAGACAGAGTTGTCCTTGCTACTGTTGCCTAGGGGGAGAGCAGAGTGGGGAAATTTGGACCTGTGTTTTTAAGCCATGTCTATCCTGTGAATAAACAGAAGGACTTCAGCCTCCAGGACTTTATATGTTATACCAGAAGTATAAAACTCACATTAAAGACATTGTTAAAAGTGGCCTTCAAGTAACAGATTTTCATGTTTCTCTCTTCTAGTTCAGAATCCACACTGAAGAAAATACCAAACATTTCTCACTCATCTGCTCTTTGACCATTTGGACTATAATATATTGCAGTTTGATCCTATGACACTAACGAAGCAGTCACATGTCAGTTTAGCAAGGGTCCTAATGTCAGATACAATCCATCACTTAATATACCTATGAATCTTAATAAACAGAGGCTGAAGTCCAATGAGAAATCTTTTAGAAAAAGAAACAAGGGTATTTGCATCTTACTTTGCCAAGAAGGCTAGGATGAGCTGCAGTTTTTTGTTCTGAAAGTGCTGTGAGACTTTGCCCTTCTTGTTACACAGTGGTATCTTGAACATTCAGCCCTGGCTGATCTGTGTGCCATGTAACAAGGTCTGGGAGAGGCAGAGCTCCTACAAAGAGAGTCCTGGATGCTGAAGATCTCAGATTTTGCGCCAAAGTTTCACCTGGGAACATGTGAAAATGTCAGAACCGTAAATTGGTTTCTCTTTCCTCTTTATCACAGACGTAGCGTTGCCTTCCCAAGTCCCCGATTTCCTTCCGTCTTGCGATAGGCACAACTAGCTGCTGCTTGACAGCAAATCTTACAGGCTTGTGAACACAAAGTAAGGACAGTCGTTCAAGAAGTTGTTCTTCCAGAATTAGCAATGTGGTGTACTGGTTGCTCAACCCATGGCATGGTTTATGCTATATAAAGCACAAAATTACTGCTTTTAGAAAACGCAAAGATTCAATTTTTTATTCAGAGGTAACGAGATGATAATTTGAAGGCGAATACTTCTTAATGATTATTAGTCAGATAATGAGAAAGGTCTAGCTTAACACTCTAAGACTTTATTTAGAAACCCCACAGCAACCTGGAATGCCATTTTACTAGTGCAACCTGTGGAAACGTCTGACGTCTTTGTATCCTTCAAAACTTTATTCTTGTATTTTAAAGTTTCAGAAGATGAAACCATTATTTAGCTGGTGAATATCCGACTGAGAGATATGAGATGGTGTCAATAGAAACAATTTTGTAAACTAGACAGGACTCATAGATGTTTATAGCGAGAACCCAGCAGCCAAAAGAATTTTGCACCTGCATCCTCCTGTGGAGAAGTTTAAGTGTCTGGGTTTTCACAAATAATAGGCGCTCATGAAGGTACTTAACAGTGAAACATTAGTATCCAGCAGATTTTCATTGCTCTCCTGAGTACTGATATTACAGTGCTACCATTTTAAGGAAAAAAAAGTAATGAAAACTTTACCTAGCCTAAAAATTTCAGTTATAGTGCCAACTACTTCGGGAAATCCAGCCCCAGCCACGAGCAGGGCACAGCAGCCTGCTAAAGAGCTACTGCAGCAGAAGGGTTAGCGCAGCTGGGACTGCTCTGGAACATCTGTAAAGCAAAACTCACGGAAGATTATACTGGTATGTCGTCTTTTGCGGCTTAAAAATGAATGAATACGTAAATAAATAACCTTGTGGGTTCCAAGCCCTTGCTCTGCTCCGGAACAAAAGCACCTCTAGCTTTTCTTTTGCCTTTCTGTCCCAGCAGCCTGACTATCTATCTGCGTTTCAGCCATTCTCTTTGTAATAGACCGTTCCGTCCCTTTTTGTGTATCGAAAGGTACAAAGAAGAAAGATGCAAGTATATTTAAGTACAAAAGCGTCCATCGGCCGTTCAGAAGCCTAAGTAAATGTTTCGACTAGCGCACCACGTACCACCACCACCACCTCACTGCTAGAAGAGGCTAGCGGGAGAGGGAGTTCGAGCGGCGCGATCTGGCGCGGCAGCGGGTCGAGACCGGTCAGAGACGGGCGCAGCCCGCGCTGCCCCCACCCGTCAAACGCCGCTCGGCCGCAGCGCGGCTTCGCGGCTGGGCCCCGCGGGGCCGTGCGCCCGTGCCCGCCCGGCACCCCCGCTCCTCCCCACGGGAGACAGCCCCGGCGGCGGGAACGCGTCTTACGCGGCGGGGAGACCGCCGCACCGGGCCGCGGGCTTTCCGCGGGCGGAGCACGACGCCGGCGTCCCGGGCGCGGGCGCCCTTCAAGTTTCTCGCCGGCGGTGTGCGCGGAGCCGACCCCCAACGCGCCCGCGCCGCCCCGCTTCTCGCCCTGCCGCGCCGTGCGGCTCCCCCGCCGGGCCAGCGGGGGACCAGCGGCTTTGCCCACGCCGCTCCGCCGGCGGGGAGGGGGCGGGCAGGCGGCCGGCAGGCAGGGGCTGCTGCGCGGCCGCACCGGGGGCTGCCGCCCCCCCGGCGAGCGAGCGGCGAGTCCCCTCCCCGCGCGGCGGCCGGCACCGGCGGCGGAGGGACGGACGGAGCGGGCGGGGGGACGCCCCGCCGCCGCCGCCGCCCCCGGGGACGGGGGCGTACGGCCGCCATGTGAGAGAAACGGGGGCCGCGGCGGAGCCCGCCCCCGGGGCGGCGGGGCCGGATCGGCTGGCCGCCGCGCTGCGCTGCAGGCTTTGCAGGTCCGCGGCGGCGGCGGGCGGGCAGCAACAAGCCACGCCGCCCGGCCGCCCGGCCGCCCGCGGCCCCGCCATGGGAGCCGGGCGGGGGGCGAGGCTCGCCACCCCGAGCCGCCGGCGGGGCTGAGCCCGGCTCCAGCGCAGGTAGGGAGACGCCGGGCCACGCCACGGGGGAGGCTGCCAGGCTGGGGAAGGGGCTGGCCCCGGCTTCCCCCCACCCCCACCCCCCCCCACCGGGAGGGGGTCGGGCGGCACTGCCCGGCCCGCTGGAAAGTTTGGGCGGGCGGCGCGGCACCCGGGCTCCCCCCGCGGCGGGGGGAGCGCGCTGTCCCCCGGGGCTGGGGCTGAGGCCGGCGGGCGGGCGGGCGGGCAGAGGGGGAGGCTTTGAAATGGCTTTGAGGAGCGGTACCCCGGAGGTGGGGCCGCGCCGGGAAGCTGGAGCGCCTTTGCCTGTCGTGGCAGGAGTAGTGTACGTGTTTTGGTTTGGGTTTTGTTTTTTTTTTAATCCGGTGTGGTGTGCAGCGTTTTAAGGACAGGAGCCGGGAGGGTTGCTGAACTCCTGGAGGATGTGGGTTAAATGAGCCTCTGCTGCGGAAACTCTAAACGGCTCTGCTTTGCCTTTAAAACACGGGGAGAAAGAGGTGGCGTGTGCTTGTCTAGGTAGTTCGGAGGAGAGGTAGCTTGGCTCTGCTCGCTTTAATGTGCTTGGGTTTAGTTGTCTTTAACAGAAATGTCCTCGCTGGTAGACATTTAAAAAAAACCAACCAAAACAACAGCGCACATCAGAATGAATAAGAGGTTAATGAAAATCACCGTGCTTGCAGTCAGCGAATAGGACTCAATTGGGTGATTTCTGTTCCGGACTGTACTGTGTTTTGGGGAGCTCCGTTTAATTCAGCGTGCGTGCATGCATCCTCTTCACGTTGTTGTCGTTTGAAAGGAAAAATAACCCCCAAATGTTCTGGGTTTTGCATGCACCTGCCTTTGCAAATCCTAACTCCTTGGAGTTCTGCGTGGTGCTCTCATGGAGCCGAAGACGCCTGGTCCGTGTCCAGAGCCCTGCTATTTATAAGACTTGGCAGAACGGGGGAGGAGGAAGAGGAGGGATGCAGCACAAGGCTGTTGTTTGGCTTTTGCATAAGCTACTGAGACAGGTTGCATGTTGTTTGAGATGTTGCATCGGTGGAGGCGGGGGGGGGAGGGGGGGCTGGGGGGGAGAGGTGCAGAAGCTGAAGTGTTCCCAATCCTTCTCTTCCTAGGGACTGTGGATCTGTGAAGCGCTTCCCTCCGATGTGAATGCAGTGTCCCCTGTGGGATGCAGTAGGTGATGCCCAGCTCTACTGCAATGGCAATTGGAGCTCTCTCTAGTTCTCTTCTCGTAACCTGCTGCCTCATGGTTGCCCTCTGTAGCTCCACCATACCTGTACAAAAACTGGCCAAGGCTCAGGACAAACAGGAGATAAAGGCAAGCCAGGAAAAGAGGGATCACACATCCACAAGGGACAGCCAGACAGGCCCAGGGAGAATGAATGAGATCGGCAGGAGTGGGAGGGAGGAGGGTAGCAGGGACTGGAAGAGCAAAGGAAGCAGGAACTACTCGAACAAGGAGTCCTGGACTAAGCAAAAGCAGGCTTGGAACAGCCAGGGGACGAGCAGTAAGTCCGGGAGCATGCAAGAGCAAAGGGACGCCGCTCCGGAGGAGCCTCGGGTGGCTGAAGATGCATCTCTTCCAGAAGCTGTGGCGAGTGTCACTCCCGAGCCTCCAGAGGAGTACGCCTATCCGGACTACCGTGGGAAAGGCTGCGTGGATGAGAGCGGCTTCGTCTATGCTATCGGGGAGAAGTTTGCGCCAGGCCCCTCTGCCTGCCCCTGCCTTTGCACTGAAGAGGGCCCGCTGTGCATACAGCCCGAGTGCCCCAGGCTCCACCCGCGGTGCGTCCATGTGGACACCACGCAGTGCTGCCCACAGTGCAAGGAGAGGAAGAACTACTGCGAGTTCCGAGGGAAAACCTACCAGACCCTAGAGGAGTTCATGGTAAGGGCTGAAGACAAAAATCATTTTGTGTGTCCTCTTGTTGAAAGTGGCGTTATGTTCTTCAAGTGCTTTCTCGGAGGGCGTTCTGGGTCTCCCCCCTCCCCTTTTCATTTCTGTGTTAATACTACTTCTGCAGTGCTGTAAAATATTCCCCTTAAACATGACCTTTCTTGCTCTGTGATACTGTAACATTTTTAAATGAGGGGGCTGATCTTTATTAATTCCTTTGGTATTTACAGTAAAAAATGCTACTTGAAAGGGTGATGCTCGGTGGTGATGTGGATTTTATGAAAATTTTCAGCAATACATTTGTTTCCTTATTTAACTGTTAACTGTGAAACTTCTACCTTGCAGGGATCAAGCAAGATTTTGTGGGCTCACTTCTGTTGCCAGCAATCAGTCTGTGATAACAGTCATTTCTCTTTTCCTTTTTAACCATTTAAACTGTGCAGCCAAGGTTGCGTCACATTTGCTTTCTGAGAATGACTGTGGGCCTTCTTTTTAGTAAGAGCATGGTTCACAATCTGGATTACAGTGATACCTAAACAAAGGGCTTGAAAACCTTTATGTTTAGGGAAGTCCTTTTAGACTAGGGCCTTTTTAGCATTATTGTACAATGTCATTATCATTGAAAATGCAACTAACTACAGTGTGCTGAAAAGTTTTGGAGTTGAGGCTGATTTCCTGGTTGCTTACCTTGCCTTTTTTCCTTTAGTATTTTATCGTGGCTGAGATCTGTGAGCAGGCTCTAAGGATTTGATTGTGAATGACTGTTAAGATACAGGGCTGGTCCAAAACCCATTTCTGAACGCAACAGAGATTTTTGAGCTGAATGTGTTGAGGGAAGTACAGAATCCAGTGCAGGGTTCTGGAAGCTTGAGCCCCTCTCAGGATGGAGAAAAAATGTATTTGCGAAGGCCGTAAATGAGTTGCCACCTCTCCTCTCTGTGGTATTTGCATGTTCTTGGAAACTTAACTTTGATTCATAATGTCTTTCCATGTTCTTCAACTTACTGAAAAATAAATAAATAAAGGAGCAGAATTACCCTTTCCAGAATAAATCACAGTGTTTCCCCTTGCTCTCTTCAGGCAGTAACGCGTGGAGCACTGGCGGATTTCAAAGCATGGCAGAAAGCATCGTACCATCCTCCCTTTTTCCATGTCACCCCCAAGGATTGCATTCAGCTTCGGGGTGGCAGGTGGATTGTGAGATCCTTCCTTTTCCAGCAAAATTAATTCTGAGGGGTGGCCAAAACAGTGATGCTTCTGCACACGTTCTCTGTAGGTCAGAGTTTTAAAGGCTTCTCCACACTCTTCATTCATTATCTTCTAACGAGTTGCATTTCTTTGTTTTTTATATAGTGGTGTCATATTAATGGCTGTAATGCAAGCCTGGAACACCTTATTGTGTTAAGTGTGTGGCGAGAGAATAAAACCTTAGGGCTCCCTGTTATATTTGAGCATGGCTGGCAGCCTTGGTAAAAAGGAAGTGCTGAACGGTGACATTTGCAAAAACGTTCTGAAAAGACTTTGGCTTTCAGCTTTCTGTTTTAACCCCATTCAGCCTTCAGCCCTTATGTTGATACCTTCCTGTAATGAAAACATCGGTTCCCTTACCACTTTGTGTTAGCCAGCTTTGGAAACACGAGTGAGAAGGGATGTTTACTTGGGATGTGCAAGGAAAGTTACCGATGCAGTTTGGCAGTGGAAGTGCAGCCTTTTTATTTTGATGTGTGAGGACCTTGGTTTTCAGTTTTATTTCAACGTTGGTTCCAATACTGTGAGCACAAAACTGTAAATGCAGCTGTTTGCCCATGCCACTGCAATCAGTGGACATGCCTGGCGACATAAGGTGCAGATGTAGTCTGATTGCTGCTGCTCAGTGGAAACAATTGCAAATGCAAGTAATTGCACATGGTTTCAAAGGTCATTTTACAAGTTTAAAGTTGGTGGTCTTAGAGAGGTTACTAATATCCTATCTCTTGATTAAGGTCAGGGAAGGAGTTATAAATGGATAGCAATCTGACTTTTCTCTGTATTTGCACCTACCATTTGTGGCAGAGTACCAGGCATCACTGAAGGAGGAAAAAGGTGACCTCCTAACTTTTAAGTGACTTTATCTGCACAAACACTTATGTATAGATGTGTAAATATGCATGCAAGTTTAGGAGTTCGCTTATATAAAGTTCACATATAGCTTGGCATGGCAAAAGATTGCCCTGACCAGCTAACTTGGAAGCTGAGTGTGCCAGGGAATGGGAGATTTGATGCATTTCTTCTTTGATTCACAGTCATTTCTGCAGGCTTTGCTTGTGTGTGTATGCACATGTTTTTGTTTTTTTTTCAAAAAGGACATGGATGTCGACACAAAACACAACACAGGTGTTGGGGAAGGATAAGGTCTCATAAAGCTATTTCCATCAGCACCAGTGTACTCCCCTGTGAATATTCCGAGGCAGGATGGCAGAGGGATCACAGCATGCATATGAGTGAAACTGGGAGCAAAAGCCTTAGTTGGTGAAGTGCAATGAGGATAAAATTCTGCACTGGAGCTGGAGATTGCTGAGCACGTGCTCCACTAGATGTTTTTCAGTCTCACAGTAAGATTTGAAAATGCAGGCTGACTTACAAAGTCATAGCCTTATGAGGACCATAAATTATCTTCAGAAGTGTAATGTTTGGGAAAGACTTCAATTTTTGGAAGTTGCTGCTTTGCATGTCATCTTTAGAATTTCTCTGCTACCAAAAATTGTATTTATTTGTGAATAAGTTACTTGGAAATCTGGAAGTCAACAAACCCAAATGGATTTTGAAACATCTGTGGTATTTTGAAGGCACAGAGAAGTAAAAACAAGGCTGGTATGTTTATTCTTGTCAGCCTAACCCCATTCGTGTTCTCCTGAGTTGTGTGAGTGGCAAGGAAATACTAATAAAAATTCCAGCACAATAGCAAATAAGTTTGGGATTATGATTGTTTTGTGTGTTGTTTTTTTTTTTAACTTAGATGTTTTCAAGGCTCAAGGAACCAAATGTAGATTGTATATATTTTTTTAATTCAGACTTTTTGTTGGTTTGTTTTTGGTTTCGTTTGGTTTTTTTAATTAAAGTTTGGCACGTGGAAAGGGGGAAGAGAAAGCTCAAATTACTTTGGACCAGAATTTCAATGAGTGCCAATGATTTGTCACTTCCTAATTATGACAATTTACACTAAGTTGCTGGATAAACCTACTACCCTTACTAAGCTACAGTGTTCTTTGTGCCCCACTAGTGGGAAATCTACCTGTTTACACAATGACATGTTTGCTTTTTTACAACATCTGCAACTCCATTTATACATCTGCTCATAAACTTCCCTTTAAACAATTCTAAAGAAGTTATTTCTTTTGCCATCTGTACTCTATTTTCTACAGGTTTTACAGCTGCCTGGTGAATACATAAGACTTCTGTGCCTCTCATCTTCCCACAGTTTTTGCATAGGCAGAACTACAAACTACTGCTGCTACAGAGTTAATAGCTTCATCTGTAGACCACAGAGACGTGGTATCATTAGTCTTCAGAGAGAGGTTGATAGGTGGTATTATTTCCAGTCCAGCCTGGTTATGTCAGATGTGCTAAGCTTGAGTGCTGCTGGGCTGCTTGTTTCCCAGACGAACAAGTGGGATGCTCGTTGCATTGGCTGCCACTAGGAACTGCGCCGCAGGGAATGCACCTATGTTATGAGAGTAGAAGAGAGGAAATGTAGGACCAGTTTTGTCTTTTTGTTCTGATTTATTTAGCTGTTGTTACATATACACACTATCTTATTGCCTCTTTCTCTAGTGATGATTATGTCTCCAGGTATTAACCTGCCATTAAGATGTGGAAAGAAGTGGCGATTTTCTACAGTTCCTACAGTAAAAAGCAATGCTTTACCATTTAGTCCAAAGATGGAGAGATAAAGGTTGACATTAATACCATTTTAGGAGCCACTGTGGTTCACTTACATGCCTGAAAAGAGCGTTGTAGAAATAAGCACATGGACACCTTCCTTAACTCTGCTACCGTTACTCATATTGGTGGGTTGTACAGATGACAGTACTTATTAAAGGTGTATCACATGTATTCCCCTGAAATCCCATGATTACACAGGAAGGGTGTTCATGGCTGCAGTATCACATTAACAGTATACTCGTTCATGAAAGATGTAGTCTTGCTGTGTATGTGCTGTGTAGGACGCAAATGCGTTATTCTGAATCATCATTATTAGATAAAGATTAGATCAATTCTGTTTTTCATTCAATAGTATTTTCAGTGCTTCATTAAATGGCTTCTTGTTCTAAGAATTTTAGGCTTCTGTCAAATTTGGAATTCTAGTAAACAACCTACTTAATTAGAATATGTTTAGATTTTACATATGAGAGATTTTAGGAGTAACATCTGTGTGCTGTCTTGTTTCCTGATTATCATCAGATACTCTAGTTATTACATCACTTCTAATAATTGAATGGCACAGCTACTAAACGGTGTCCTGGAAGAGGCAATATGTGTTGTTGTAGTTACTGGTCTTGTTGAACTGTGATGACTGGCAAATTTGCATTGTTTTCAAGTCATGGCAAAAAATGTTAAACCTGATCGAAAGCCTTGTTGAGCCTGATCCTTGGAATTGAGTTCTGGTAGCTTTGATCAAGTAGGATTCCTTAAAAATAATAAAATCAGGAGCTCAGGTTTGCTGATGCTCCAGATTTCACGTGCAGTTCAGGTGATTACCTGGAATACCTGAGCCTCTCGACTGGATCAGAAACCTCCTCATCCACTGATGCTCCAGCTCTGCAAGTGAACGTGGCAGTTTATAAACAATTACAGGACAAAGTTCTTGTCCCAAAGCCTGCAATAAAAATCTGCAGTACTGGGCTGTCAGCCTCCTTGTAGCATTTTATAAACATATGGTGTGGTGTTATCCTTGGTAGAGTGTAAAGCAAAGAGCAAACTGGAAGTGAGTAGCTAGCAAAGGAAGCCTGGAATAAATAATAGTAATAAAAGCAGAAAGCAACAGAGCAAGAGACCCTATTTAGGCTTTCTAAGCAGAGGGGATGGCATGAAAGATATGTGAGTGCATAAGCCAATAACAGCCCTGGCAGGTGGGAAGAGAAGTAGCAAAGCATGGATGAGCATTTAGCTGGAGATGATGCTGTGCAAGCATCAGCATGTTTGAACTTTGAAAGTGAGAAGGATGTGAAAGAGGCAAGCAAGCAGAGAATGGATTTGATGAAAAGATGTGGTGGGCTGCCTAAGGAATAGGGAGAAGAAACAGATGATCTGCAAGTTAGACACCTGGATGATTCTTCACAGAGAATATTTTTTTGTTTGTTTGTTTTTTTATGATTTGAGGTTACTCTGCTTTTATTGGAGAAATGCAACGGGTGGTTGTTTGCATCAACTGGAATCTGGAATGAAAAAGGGTCCTAAAAAAAATGACCTCATCCTTAAGGAAACCAAGAATCTGCACAGATTATTGATTTAGAGGATCACTAATAATAACATTCAGCTGCATTTTCATCCTGCGCTCTGAGCATGGATACTAGTGTGGGTTTTTTTGGAGTACAGCAATGAGATTTACAGTATACCATTTATTGCTCTTTAGCATCCTTGCTTCCCTCTGCCTCCAGCTCCTTGTGTATGAGGATGTTGGCAATGTAATGTGCAGTGCCTGCTCAGGAGTGCTGAAGAGGACAGCTGGAATTGTACATGTGGCAAATGCAGGCATTTGAAAGTCCATTTTTAACTAATTAGGGCCTTGATGCTGTTTTGTTTGGAATTAATTTCATTGAATTAGGTCATTCAAGTAATTATCTCATAGTACTCCTATTCTGTAGAGTTCTTCAAAACCAGTAACATTTCAGAAGGTAAAAAAGATGACCTGTATGTTCCTTCACCCCATTCTTTGCATTGCAGTTTCTTTTCAGGATGTTACAAGTATTACAGGGATGGTCCAAATACAATTAACCTGTGGGAGACGCCTCAATTCAAAGGATGTTTTTTTCCTGACTTCTCTCTGAAAATTATAATTTTCAATAAAATACAACTTCCTGCTACTAAAAAGCTTTCAAACTGTAAAAATTGCAATAAGGATTTCCATTAAAAGAAGGTTCATATTTCACTTAGCAAAATTTTTCTTCTTTAAATACAGTATTTTTTGCTAAATTACTTTTTGAACCTCTAGTAGAATTAAACTAGACTTCATCTAAATTATGAACTTAATTTGCTGGAAGTTCATTAGAAATGTGGTAGGGAAATTTTGCTTTATTTGTGTTAAAAGTCTAAAGTGTTCTTGTTCCCAGGATCCCTTTGACTTTACCATTTGGTGCACAGGTTCAGAGCAGAACCTGTGGGTTTTTTCTGCTGTGGTTCTGTAATTTTGCAGGAGTCCAGCCTTGCTCTCTGCATTATTCAGGCCACAAAAAGCATTTGTTTTAAAGTGGGGAGGAAAAAGAGGTGAAGGAAAGAACAATGTCAATGGGAAGGTAGTTATTGCACACTTCAGGAGGGCATTAAGTGAAAGAGTTAAGAGGTGACTGGATTTGTGTTTCAGGTTTCTCCGTGTGAGAAGTGTCGCTGTGAAGCCAGTGGTGAAGTGCTGTGCACTGTCTCAGCTTGTCCCCAGACCGAGTGCGTGGATCCGGTGTATGAGCCCGATCAGTGCTGTCCTATCTGCAAAAATGGTAAGCGACAGCTGCAAAACTAGAAGGGGGCTTCTGTCGGGGAGATCCATGTTGCTATGTTCTGGTTTTGAAAAATAATTCCATTACTTTCCTTTTTCCCCCCAAAATGGAGATGGAGAGGAGTTGTGTGTGGATGGTGTCTTCCTGGTGTGAGGAGTCACATCTTTCGTTGACTGGGATGGACTCGATTATGACCTACAGGGATTTTTGTTGCCCAGGAGACAATTAGGGTGTTAACCCCAGATATTCGTGTGGCTTCTGGATATAAATTTTGCATGAACTCATTGTGGATATGTTTTATATAGGCACACAAAACAAAACTCAGGCTCTTCATGTTATCCACCTTTCAACGTGAGCAGGAAAAGTTACTTTTGTTCTCCCTTCTTATTTGTTCCCGTTTCAGAGATTATTCTTTTTTTTTTTTCCCGAGGCAAATCAAATGTACCTTATTGAGCTCATTTAATTTTCATAACTAAATGAATTAAACTCCCAAGTTTAATTGAATATTTTTCATAACTAAATTAGACAGAAAGTCTCTCTACTCCCAACAAGGGCTTGTATTAGATGAAAGTCTTGGTCTATTTAGAGGAAAAAATTACATGACACACTAGCTCATCACTTATAAAGAAGAAATGATAATTTATTAATAGAAATGAAAGCTGCAAAATCTCAAATTAAATTATATTTAAAATGAAAAAAGACATTTAAAAATATTCAGATAATTTGCAGCCATGTATTATTTCTCTAGAATAGGTAGGTTCTATTACATTGGCTAAAACAAACTGATTAAAATTGTGGAAAAGCTAGGGGTGGAGAGAGTGTACAGCATATGCTTTCCACAAATTCAACAGTAGATGATAAGGGATAGTTAATTGCATTGGAGGAGTTTCATTTGTATGGGTATAAAAGTAATTGCTTCACATCCCTTAATTGGTTGTTACAACCCTGAAGGAATTTGTTCTCAGCTGTACAGCTTAAGGGCGCTCTGCTTTTGGAGGTGAGGACAGGCTTTTTTTGAGGCATTTAGGGACAGTTCCTGAGAGAGGCTGAATTTGAGAGCTGGTGGTGTGATAGCTAGCCAGTCCAGAGGATCTTTTAGCACTTGTTTGATGGCAAGAGCCTTCCTGACGCACTCACAGGCTTTTTGTGTGCACCACGCTCTGCTGCAGTTCCCCAGGTCGGAGTGACTCTTGGCAGGCAAAAGCTCTGTTTTCAGTATTGGGGATGGAGTTACAAGCATAATGCGTTAAGTCTATGTAGTCTTTCCTACTGAATTTCTCCAGCGGTGCTAATGCTGTTTGGAGCTGGATTGACTTTCCATAGGTGTATGTTCTCCCACAAGCATCAACGTAATGCACTGCAGTGGCCATCTCCCAGTGGTGGCTTGCCTTTGGATTAAGGTGGTGCAGCAGTGTGGGGCTTGGCTTGGCTGTTCGCATAGATCCCCTGACACGTTTCCCAGAAATGGGGCCTTTTTAAAAAATTGTACACAAAACATGCCTTAGTTGTGAGGAGGCTGCCCTCTCTCCGAGTGCTAAGGCTGAATTACCATAGTTCTGCCTGCCAGAAAAGGGTGGTCTCGTCCTCAGCATCTGAATCCTCAGTATTACTTGCGTATTCCTTGGGTATAACTACAAGCTGGCATCCCTGACCCAGTTTCAGACCAAGGTGACCAGAGCTGCCTGTTTCCTGTGTCACTTCTCTGCATGTCAGAGAACCAACAGTGGCTTTCCTTGCTAGCTTTTAGATGAGGAAAAAAGACATTAACAATAACAACATAACCAAGATAGTTCAGAAGCAGCTCAACTTTTCTGGTTCAGTAGCTTCAGTATAGTATCACAAAGAAATTTCTGAGGAATGCTCTCCATCTGGGGAGTGCATTTAAAAAAAAACACCAGGCTGTTTGCTTCCAGAGCTTATTTTAAAGCATGGGACACGTGCAGTTTGCAAGTAACTTCACCAAATTGCTGAATGTTTTTAATTGGATTGGAGCAAAAACCTACTGAGCAGGAAAACCTAGCCTGCCTCATCCACTCATTTTCAAGCCTACTGGAACAAATGCGCTGTGAATGTGAGTCGGGGAAACAATCATCGCGTTGTGCTTCAGGGTTGATGGTTGCAGCGATGACATCAATGACATCGTGTTAGTGACCCAAAAGAGCGTGCGTGATGTACACGGAGCTCAGCTGCATAACCTGAGTGGTGGGAAGGGTGGAGCTGTCAAAAGCGTACAAGTGAGGTGACTGCTGTCAGGATCGGCATCCCAACCTTGGTAGAGCAAGAAGGGGTGTGAGGTGAAGTTTGAGTTCTCTACATCTACTAACAATTGTGTGTTAAAAATGCACACGATCCAACTTGTGATTTCCCTCCCTTTGCTGGCACTTCATAACATATAACACTTTCCCAACTGGCCTGGCCTGCAGATTGCTGGCAGTGAACCAACAGAGCGAGAACTAAGCAACTACATCTGTCACTGGTAAGACCGCATACAAATGCCTGATTAAGAATTATGGAGGAGATCTAGTGAAAGCCTGCCATTATTAGAAATGAATGAATTCAGTCTCTTGGCAGGTGTGACACACTGTGCGGTATCCCTTGTGGGAAGGAGGGGGTGTAGTTGACTTCCCCAACCTGATTCCACAAAAGTGCTGGCAACCCTTCAAATGAGGGATGGATAGGTAACCGGACGTCAGACCTCCACAACTGCACGCGTGTGTAGGTACAGACTTACTTTGAACATAAGAAGTAGCGAATGGAAAACTTGCAGAGCAAAGAACAGTCTTACGTGTAGGAGTTAATAATCTTCTGTATCACATCCCAACTTTGAAGAAGGAGCCTAGATACTTCCATAGCTGAATATGTTATTTTCTTCTTTGTGGGAAGAGACAGGGACTACTTTAAAGAAGTATCTGCTCTGAGAAGTAGTCTATAGAAGGGGTAAAAGGTGACACCTCACTGAGAAAATCTTGGTGTGAGGGGCAATTTCCTGCTTTTTATGTCTTAAGTCACTACAGCTAAGGAGCTGCTTTGTGTTTGTCTTATATACATGCCCTGCAAGGAAGCAGGGTGAGGACAGAGGGGAATGGAAGAGAGGCTTTCTTGTTGTATGGGCTGACACGTTGAGCTTCATGCCTTTGGTAACCAACAGCAGCAGCAACAAGAAAAAACATCCAGAAAGTTAAATATGACTTCAGAGAATTGCATTCAGTAACAGGTGCCCAGTTCAGATCTCCATCCTGCTTTATAGTACTAGCAATGTAGTTACTTCTGCAGAAGCCGTCCCTGTTCACAGCGATGTCAGTAAGGTCAGAATCGGGTACAGGTGTTTCTACGGTTTGTATGGAGTGAAGGGTAAAGGTAATAGGCATACAATTCCCTTTCCATTAGGAAAAGGCTGGGCACTTGTCACTGATTCATTTGGGGCATGGGAGGGGGTGGGGGGTAATACTGAAAGTGAATTATCTTGCTAGATGAAATTACCTCGGTTGTCTGTTCAACTTCTATTTCCAGTATTGGAGCTCTAATAGGCGTACACAGCTGAATGTTGCTTTACCTGAAGCGTGCAGCCGTGGAGCAGTCGATGGAGTTAAGGGTGGCCCTGCTCCTGCTGGTGTCTTTGCAGAAGGGTGAGATTAAACCTGCAGCCCACATGGAGCCTGGAGGGGGAGGTGTGGTTGCTAGACCAGAATGCATTTTGTTCTAAGGTCCCCAAGAGATTTTTATTTCAGTATAAGGCTGAAAGATTGTCCCAGATAAGATGAAGCTGATCCTGGTGCCTTCCTAGCATTGATCTATATGTGCGTCAGTGTTGTTTCTCTGTCTGCAGCAGGGAGAGCCAAGCTTCTCCTGTTGGCGAAGACTTGTAGCTGGCACAGTTGAAAACACAAGTGCTGATGCCCAGGGGGTCACGTGTGTTCTCAGGGCTGTAATGTCCACAGGAGATGTCTTGTCTGTTCTCACTGGCAGTGCAACAGGGAGACTTTACTATGGATTCAGTCATCTCAGGTGCCTTAGGTGGGATGAGTCAGGACCTCATTTCATATACGGGTTCACAGTTATGGTTGAAATGGTTGCCGCTAGTAAGGTGCATGTCTAACGTGATGGGGCCAGAGAGGGTAAATGGTGATGGTTTTGTATACCCGTACTGTGAGGTTGACTCACTGAAACTTGCTTTAGCACCTTTATGTACAATTACAATGTTTAGGCATGAGGTGACTTGAGAGTGCCTCTGAATGGCAAGCGGGGACCTCCATCTGTGCAAAGGAGCTCTCAAGGGGAGCAAAAACCTGATAAAGGCTGGCAGAGCTGCCATCCCCTTTTGTGACTGTTCGTACAATGGGACTTTGTCTCACCGCAGGACTCAAATCTATTAAAAAAATGGTGCTGGTCGAGGCAGTAGTGTAGCCCCTGTGAGCTGTCATCCCTCTAAAATCCAGGTGGAGAGGGGGACCTGTCCAGCCAGAACAAGGCTGAGGATGTTTATTCTGGGCAGATAAAGGGAAGCTGCACCTTGGCAGCTCTCACATGAGCTGGCTGTTTGCTCTTCCCTGCAGCTCCAGCTTTGCTCAAGCACCATGGAGAATCTGACCTGTAAAATTTAATGTCCTTCTGCAGTGTGTTTAAATAAAATATGACATCCCCTCAACCGTATATGCCTCAATCTCAGCAATGAAAAAAGTATAATAATGCTGTCCAGGTAGAGGTCAAGGTGGGACTATTGCAAACATCAGGAATTTAATTGCTGTGAAATTTAAATAAACAGTGCCTTTGATTGTCCTTTCTTCCTCTTTCTGTTTTCATTTTAAATACCTCTTTCAGTCATGCTTTGGAAGCTAATTTATATATAGCAAAGAAGATCCAGAAGTTTTAAAGCCTGAGAGTGGTTTTTCAGTCTACATTAAGGAAGGGACCAAATCAGGTGGTCATGGTGGTCTCTTCTAGATGTAAAATATAGGAATCAAAAAATGATTGTCAAGTCTATTTTTTAAGATTGAAACAGTATTTCAGTTACAAAATAAAAAAAGCATTTACATTAAAAACCAATAACCTAATGAACAAGAAATCATTTCAAACTAATCCAGTTCCACCCATACTGTATGCCCCAATGTGACTTGTTCCCTTCTGATGTGTTTAGTTCACGTATTTGAATGCCTGTGCATGCAGGGTAATATTTGTTCCATGTTTCTGTGTGCATGAGTTGCTTAGCAAAAACTTCTGTATAGACTTCCTGCTTTAATAGGCTGTATTTCACAAAGTGATTTATAATACAGGACTGTTAACCAGGAAATATTAATGTTTCAGGGGGAAAAATACCATTAAAGTTGCATGAACAGCTGTATGTGATTAAAATTGCCTACTGAATATGCAGGTAGGTTGAAAATAGCAGATATTTTGGCAGCTATTTATTGAAAACAAAGAAATATCAGACTTGCTTCTTTTTGGCTGTGTTAAGCATTTAAAGTGGCTTCCAAATCTGGTAGGTGAAGTTGGTAAACTAGTAGCAGTAGTTTTTGCTGTTGGTTTCTGCTGTTGATAAAGTTGAGAGGAAGTTCAGTCTGTGTTGTCTTAATTCAGGGAGTTCCTTTATCCCCAGTTTCATCTCTCTGCTCACCTCTCATTTTCTCTCCCTACTCTGGGAAAGTTGGTGGATACACAAGCTACGTGTGCGGCATGGTTTAAGCCCAGCCAGCAACAAAGCATCATGCAGCCGTTCGCTCAGTCCTTCCCCCTGGCCACAGTGGGATGAGGAGAAAATATAAAGAAATGCTTGTGGGTCGAGACAAGGGCAGGGAAGGATCACTCACCACTCATGGTCACGGGCAAAAGACAGGGTCAACTTGGGGAAGGAACACAATCAATTTAATTTACTACAAATCAAATAAAAACAAGGATGATGAGAAGTAAAACCACATCTTAAAACACCCACACACCTCCCTTCTTCCTGGGCACAGCTTCACTCCCAGATTCTCCATCTACACCCCCCCCTGCCCCAGCAGCACAGGGCGACTGGGAATGGGGTTGCGTTCAGTTCCTCACACCTTGTCTCTGCTGCTCCTTCCTCCTCCGGGGGACACACACACACTCCTCACTAGTCCCCTGCTCCACCGTGGGGTCCCTCCCACGGGAGACAGTCCTTCACTAACTTCTCCAAGGCGAGTCCTTTCCGCAGGCTGGGTCCTTTCCACGGGCCGGTCTTCAGTCACAGACTGCCTCAGCGCGGGCTTTACCACAGAGTCATGGCCATCCTGGGGGGCCCCCACTCCCCTCCGTGGGCTGGGGGACACAGCCTGCCACCTCCCCACGGGCTGCAGGGGCATCCCCTCCTCCTTCCCTGCCCTCAGCACCTGCAGAGGGGTTCCTCTCACACCCCACTCCCCTCACTCCCTGCAGGTTCCCCTTCTCAAACCTGTTCCCCACAGGTCTTGCCGCTCTCACTGACGGGCTCGGCCTTGGCCAGCAGCGGGTTCCACCTGGAGCCGGGGACCCTGCGGCCCCTACCGCGCTACCAAAACCCTGTCACAGAAACCCAAAACAGAGTGCTTCCTGTGCAGAAATCACAGAATTTTCTTCTTGTGCCAATTTTTCCACTTAGATCAGAACCTGTTTAAATGTGCACAGATTACCACTGCAAACTGGGCTGAGCAAAAACTTGTGCCAAAACCACATAGGCCTTGTTGTTTCCAGTGCACATACATGTGCATGCATGCACACACGTATGGGACCCAATGTTGACCTGGTATTTTCAAATTGAGCTGGCCAAGTAGTGGTAGGTGTTGTTATTTCCTCTAAGGGTATTTATTTAATGTACAAGTTATGTTGACTTCCAGGGTATATGATTTTTTTTTCCGAGTGATAGAAAGCTGTCGGAGGATGAGAAGGATCTGTCTGAAGACATGGCAAAAGTATCCAGTTATGCTGACCCTAAATTGGTTATCAGGACAAATCTATTTTTATAGTGTATATGTATTTATTGCATATATATATTGTTTGTATATTATTTTTTTTTTTCACCAAGAAGCCAAAATGTTTTCAGTTGGGAGTTCTGCTGTCAAAAGGCGGCGGTGTCAGTGAGTGTATAGCATCGTGTCATTTTGTGCAGACGCATGAGGCCAACAGAATTTGTACTAGTGTTTGGTATTTAAAGTGGCACTGTGTACTTAAGTAAGAGGATGTGGAAGAGCCTATTAAAATATAAAAGCAGTGTATCCTGTAAGCTTTCCAGAACTCACTTGGCAATATTTTCTTATTACAGGCTGCTACAGTGGCCTCAGAAGCATTTCTTCAGCAGTCAGTTTTTCTCCTCTTACCTGATGCTGCAGACTTAACTCATATATCACAGCTAAATTCTGCTGTATCAGTCACTTTCATGGCAACTGCTTGCAGGGCGTGTCACTTTACTGTGAGTTGAAGCAAAAGTTGATTATGATGTGCCCCAAACAGTTGTTTATCAGTGATGGTCCCACGTGAGTGTGGGAAACAAGCTGCTAGCTCCCCATGGTGGAGTCAGAACTTCAGTGAGTTGTGGCTCCTGGGTTCTTAAAAAGATATTTTGCTTCAGCTCCAGGAGCAGAAAGATAAAAATGCTCTCTGTGCTGATAGAAAAAAAGAAACACTGCAATCCTTGGATGGGGAGGGGAAGAATAACTTTTCTGGCAACTTTCATGTATTTAAAAAAAAAAAAAAAAAGAGAGGTCTGATGTACCTTGTGCTGCTCGCCATGGCAGTTTTATATATTTGCCATCCTGTGTAGTCCTGGATGCTGGTTCTGGTTCAGACAAGAAAGTGCCTTTGTGCTAATATCCACCAGTATTGGAGTAAACAGCGTGCTATTCCTTTATTTGTCATCCCTGACAGCTTCTCTTTTACATAGAGATGCATTTGCTTGTTTTCTAGTGAAACAGCTAATCCATGCTCCTCAAAATGAAGTAATTAGTTGCTTTGAGTTTTTGTTTGTTTGTTTGTTTTGGTTTTTAAGTTCTTCATAAAAGAATTTTCTGAGTTTGTATTGCAGTTTTATTTACACACATATATGGAGGTAGGTAAGGTGTTCAAAAAAAAGCAGCCAGTCCAGGAGCTCACATTGTGCCCCCTTCCTCCTCCACACGCTGCCCCCAGCGTTCGTTCTTTGCTGTTCAAAGCAAGTTCAGAAAACTGACATTAAGGGGGGTGAAGTTTTTCCTACATCCAGTCTTGTTCTTTATGCTGTTTATTAGATAAAGTATTCCCAGTGTTAATTTTGCTCCCCTGTTCTGTTATTGGATGTCTATTTTAATTTTGTATGTGTCACTAATTGAAATTGTGGCAAAGATTTGGGGGGGGCATGTGCAATTCCAGGGTCTGAAATACTTGTGTACTTCTTGCTGTATGCTATATCCTTGGAATAATATTCCCTATCAGTAGAACACTATACTATTTGATTAAATTATGAGCTCTTAGATTCTGAAATCCTGTCTTGCTCCAGGTGGAGTTACCATAGGTTAATGCATTACCCAATGTTAGCTAAGCCACTGTCACTGTCCACGTGAGCTCTCAATTGTATTCTTTGCAGATAATCCTGTTTGTAACAAACTGTTTACTAGCTAGGTGCTACAGCATTACAGTAATAGGACTACAGGGCTGATTAGTATTTTGCAGTGTGATTAAAAGGAGCAGTGAAGAAAGATATGTATCTTGTGTGTTTTGCTCTATATTCTCTTGGCTTTTTTCATTGCTCTTTCATTATGTTAAATGAGGCATCCAAGAGTTTGCTTGGCTTTGAGGGGAGGTGGAGGCTTACATTCAGTTGTTGTGGTATGTTACTATATTGGCAGTGCATCCCTCTGATAAATGATATATTCAAACTCTCCTTTCATGTCTAAGTGCAGTGTAATTTTCTCTGCTTGTTTTTCACAGGAAGTTAAGGTTTAGGCATTAAGGAAGATGTGAGTTGATCCAGATGACTTACTGATTGATGGAAGCAGGGAACTGGCTGATTTCATTAAACTTAATTTCTTAACACTTTGCTCTTTTGTGGCTTGTGCTTTGCAACCACGATGCCCTTTCCACACAGTGCCGGATTGCTAATGCAAGGTCTGCCTTAACTTGTCGTAACTCCTCAGTCTCTGGGATATGTCTTAGGTCTTACATAAGCATGACAGCAATCTCAGAAGTTTTCTTCCAGTCCTGTTTAAACTGTATTTGTAAATGAAGTACAGATCTGATGGAAGAACAGGAAAATCTGTTTCCTTTCCTGGCATCAGTTTGACTAGGGGCTAACTTGTACACCTCTGCCTGTGTTTGGAAAAAGGTTCTGACGGAAGAGGAGCGACAGGTTCTTACGGGAGAGGCTAAAAGCCTCTGATATTTTTTATTAATATTTGTAAAACTGCAGTGCTTGTTTTTCTTGTCACTCGAAGTAGCGCCTTACTGTTTCAAACTACTGCACTGGGGAACTCCCCTACGCTGTGTGCTGTGAGAGTCCTGAATTAAGTCCCTGACGATTATCTTTGCCCAGCAGGTCAGACATCTTTATCAGCAGGATGCTCAAGTGCTTTCCTAATTTAAAACCTTGATCTTTAAGTTGGAAGCAGCTTTTACGTTGTGAACGTTTGGATTGCTTCCATGGGTGTAATTATCCATGCGGTTTTGCTTCCTTGAGCATGTCCAGCTGTATAGCTGTGATTAAAAAAAAAAAAAAAAAAAAGAAAATAACAGTTTTTAAGTAATCCCTTACCTTCACCAGCACACCAGCACCATTACCATAATGATTAGCATTCCAAAGCTGACTGGCAACCAAAAACTTTGATTGCTGTTTTCATTTAGGAAAACCCTCTAATGTTTTGTTTGGTTTTGGTTTGGTTTTTTTTTTTTCTGCCTACACTGGTGCTAGTTAAATTTTCATTAGAGGAGTGAATTCCTACTGGAAGACATCACTTTCTTCTAAATGCCCCATTCTTTTGCTGAGTCTTCAGCTCTGTTTGCTTGTTTCTGTGCCTGTAGCTCTTGGATGGGGGGCCTATTAAAAAGTTGCATGCATAAATCCAACTTACCTTACAGTCTTGTAGATCATGAGTGTTTTTCTCCTGCATCATTTCTTCTCACGTTGCAACACATTGCTATTGCACGCTGGTTACTGATCATCTTTCTCTGAAGTACTTGCAAGCAGCAAGTCACACACTGTTTATCACCGGTGGAAAAGATGAGTGTATCTTCACTGCATGCTCACCCAATATGTGATTTAATTTTTTTTCTTTTCCAATGGAATTGATCAGCTGGAGCAGTAGCAAGAAGAAGTGAACAAACAATGCATTGTAATGGGACTCAGAATATTACTTGGTGCATAGCACTGAATAAAGAAGATCTATATCCAAGCAGTTGCTTTGGCACTTCTTGTGTTTGAAATACTTGCTGGCAATGTTATCTCCTTTCTCGGAGGTAGTTTCACAAGAGTGTGGTGTTAATTGCTTTTCCCAGAAAAAGTAAAGGTATTACTTCTTATGCTCCAAAATAGTTCTTATTCCTTTCTGATAGTATGATCTCAAACCCTCTGGAACATTTTGAATTCAAAAGAAAATCACTGGTTAAGCTGGACAATTTTGAGGGAGATATGCAGTTAGTGAGTCCTATTAAAGATAGAAGAGAAAGGAGTAGTTACTGTTAATGATACCTTATGAAGCCAAGTAACAAGACTGCACAATGGTAAATGAAATTCAGCAAAACCATATGTCAGGTTGTGAAAGAAATTGCTTGGATGTTTTGATGACCATTTGTTAAGATTTCTGCCAAGTGGTTTTACTTAAATATCAATGTGAAATGCTGTGTGTAAACATCTGTCAGGCTTCATTAAGAAGGGTTTGCATTTATTAGAAGTATGCTATTATATAAAGACTGGTTCCTCCCACCTGATTTGTGTAATCTTCCATGTTTGCTGAACACTCAGCAAGAAGAGGTTGCAGAAGTACAGAGAAGAGCAGCAAGAAAGCTGAATATTCCCCTGTGAGAATAGATGAGGCCTCTAGTAGTGATAGCACGTGAATTAAAAATCGTTTGATAAAGTGTGGTACTGGGGGAGAGGGATAGTACCAGTGAAAATCTTCCCTGTGCTGACAATAGTCAAGGGAGAAGCAAGAAAATCAAAAGGCATTGTACATAATAAGGTCTTCAATCCACTGTGTAATTAACCCTTGAACACACTGCAGAAGATACTGCTGATAGACAGTTTCCTAGGATTAAAATAAAGATCTTATCTTTGATAGGAGAAATAAAATACCTTAACCTAGCTATGGTAAAACTGTTTGGGGTGACATGCTGTAGAGCCTAGTAGAAACCTGCTTATAGGAGTTTATTTTCACATGAGCAGAAATGTAATATTATGGTTTTCTACTGTCCACATATTAAAATTTCCTTTTTGAACTGCCTTTTTTTAATGCACTTTGCAGAAAAATGGTTAGGCTACCTTGACTTTAGCCCAGCCAAACCCATGCTGGAAGTACATATACCTTCTTGTTAAGGCAAGAAGACAGACCCAATTAAGAAATCTTTAAAACAGTAGCAATCCTTTTCCCACACAGCCATTGCACAGTCATTGTGGTTTATGCTGGGACACAATAGCACATTACTCGGTACATGCAGATGATGGAGAAGAAACGTAATGAGGATGCCTTTTGGCATGGTCTGCTTTCAGCTACTCTATCAAGCTTTATTTAAATGACCTAAACGTAGGTCACCCATAAATTGCTTATGTAATAGCTATCCATACTGTCTAAGACTTCTGAGATTGGTCAAAGGACTCTCTGTAGTTAATAGTTCATGTGTGTTTAATACAATCTACTGAAGGGCTAATTGAAAAAAAAAAAACAAGCCCAGAAGCAAATAAATTACAGCAGTTTATGGAGTTATTTGTTATGTCAATGCGATAGAGAATGTGCCACCCCACAATGGAAAGCTAATTATTTTCCTGCCATGGCAGCTTGCTAACCTGATATATTGCTAATGAACGGATTAGATGGAGGTTTGGCAGCCACTAATATGAAAGAATGATTGTTTTTAAGACCAGTTCATGCTGATGCTGAGGTCCAAGCCACGTAATGATTATGACAACTTAGAGGCAATTCTGCATCTATTATTTAGTGTATCCCTCTCTCTTTTTCCATAGACATTTAAATCTAATTACACATGTACATCCCTAAGCACTCATATATACAGCTGGAATACGTGGGGAAGTCTCATTAGCTAGTTTGTAGCCCAAAAATTAAATCTGCAGGTTGGGTTTTGATTTCAGTGTGTTTAAATATGGTATGTTTTCCTTCTTCTGTGGCTGTTGTGTTTTGTTGTGATTAGGTAAGCTGCTAAAACATGGAAGAATTGTCAGGTCCAAGTACTGGGGGAAGTGAGGTCCAGGTGTGTTGCCAAAGGCTGCCTGGCTTGCTGGCAAGCAGGCTTTCGTCGAGTGTACTGTTATATGCCTGTGGTGCTGAAAAATAACCACTTCCTTGATTTTTCTTGCTGGCAGCTCATTTAGCAGAGAAGTTTTATCCATTACACAGTTTTCGTTATGAGCAGGTGATGTATTTGTCAGTATGAGAGGACTTCTTAATTTCACATCAGTCCAGGTTTAATCATCAGTCTTCTTAGTTTAGTTTGTTCTGACAGCTGTTTCTTTCCAGTCAAAATGACTGGAGAGTCAAGTCAATTATCTTGAAATACATGGGTTTGTATTTGTGCCTAGGTATGACCGATCAGGCTTCGGCTCTGAGGTCTGTTGTGGTGCACGCTCCCTCAGGGCCCTGGTGCTCTCTGCCTGGCTGTGCTGCTGTCTGTGCAGTCACTTGGCTGTGGCTGTGCACCAGAAGATGCTTCCATGAAAATCCCTGTGGTATCAGCTTGGTGGAGGAGCAGTCTGGAAACCTTTACAGTGCTTGAAGCAAGTTTTGGGGAGGGCAGGAGAAGTTTTCTGGACTCTGGTTTTGAGGACTGCTACCAGAGACAAATACTCGGGATGGAGAATTGACAGAAAGGGAAAATCTTTCCTGACACAAGTCATGTTAGCATAAATGAAATACACAGATTACAACACTGGGACAATGCAGAAGGGAACTTTGTCGATTCAGATGACATAAAACCCACTCATATTTACCCCAGTCTGGGATCAGCTCCAAAGGTGGTTCTCACCCTTTGACGTCCAGCTGGCAGATTTCTAGCCTCCTGCCTAAGCATGTTCTTTATACATGTGTATATACACGTATGTATATATACATATGCTATAGGGATCATCAGACACCATGCTTAGTGAAGGCACTTCCCACTTTTGAAGCTGCCTTTTGAAACGCTTCCCTGCAGTGGGTCGTGGCTATCACCTTCTTACTTCACCTCCCAGACATTGGGGACAAACTTTTTAATAGGGCCTGTTGCAGTAGGACAAAGGGTAATGGTTTTAAACTAAAAGAGAGTAGATTTAGACTAGCTATAGGGAAGAAATTTTTTACAGTGAGGGTGGTGAAACGCTGGAACAGGTTGCCTGAGAGAAGTTGTCGATGCGCCATCATTGGTAGTGTTCAAGGTCAGGTTGGACAGGGCTCTGAGCAAGCAGATCTAGTTGAAGATGGCCCTGCTTATTGCAGGGGGGTTGGACTAGATGAACTTTAAAGGACCATCCCTTCCAACCCAAACTACTCTTATGATTCTACATGCAAAGACAGTAAGGTAGGCTGTGTACTGGAGTGGCAGCTGTAGCTTTCTTGCCGCTTTCTTGAGACAAGGTGGTTGGCAACTTGCTGTAACATGCTCATCCTTCCATCTGGACTATATTGCAATGGATGCACGGGTGAAATGCCTGCTCCCGTGGGTGCACAGACCATTACACCCAAGTTTTGCAGAGAAAGTTGCAGGAGTACTGTACTGAGAGCTGCAAGGCTACTTTTGCTACAGAGCATTAGAGAAGAGATGAAAGATGACATTTTGGCTGGCTGCCTGAAGGTGCGGGCAGTTGTCATGTCATTAGTTGTGGCTACCTTATTCTGTAATATGTTTGTTACAGTTACGGGGCTCAAAATCTAGTGTTTGTATTTCATTTTTGTTGCCTTTTCCTCTTTTTAGTAAAGTGAACACAGAGGTTTGGATTTGATCATAAAATTTCTACGGTCCGTGGTGCATCACCCATAATTCACCCATGACTGTAACTAATACACACGAGCTGGAGGTCCCTCCTTGGCTGCATGCTCCTTGCAGTGGGGGCAGCTATGGATTGGAGATGCAAGAGCAAGCTCTGTACATAATTAGAGTGGCCTGAAGATGCGTTCCCAACGGGGCAGTCCCATAAAAAGGTAAATTCCCACGTATTGTCACTAGAGGTCAATGTTAAAGTAATTTTAAGGTCAAATCTTGCCATATAGCGGATTGTCTGTAAACTCAGGCTGTGGGTGGTTGTGGCACAGACGGGACTTGCACGAAATGAGTAAACTACTGAGCTTAAATAGTTGTGTTGAGTCATTTCATACATTCTTGTAACCCCTCTTGATGGAGTGATTGCTGATTTACCTCCAGATAAATGACAAGATGATTTGATCTGTTGTCTTTTGTGTTCCCTCCTTGCTTACTTGCCTGCTTTATAATTAAAAATCTGTGTTCCTTTTCTGGGTTGGTTCATTAGCAGAGTTCCAACTGAATAGCTGTTAAAATAATTTTCAGCAGGGGGATGGAAGCATAAGTTAGATACGCAGATACTGTTATGATTCTGTTGTGATTCGCTCATTTTTGCATATCAGCAGCTGGATATATAGGAGGTGGTGTCCATGCATATGAGCGCATCTTGTGTGGAGTTGGAGACATTAAACTTCCTCACCAAAGCCCTGCCTCTAACTTTGGCGTGGATCACTTCATTCATGTTTGAATATCCCAGCCAAAGAAGAACTGTATGTGAAAGGCAGATCTTCCTGCGAGTTTTGGAATATGTGTGTTTTGTTAAAATAAGGACTAGCTTTTGATGCCAAATTTTTTCTTGGGGAAATAATGTATATAGATGTAAGTCTCAAAAAGCAAGACAGATCCGTTCATGCAAGAATGTCTGGTGCATGGCCAAGTGGACCTGCATGTCTGTGTTGGGGTATGTAATGTGTTTGTAGGCTGTGCTCATAGAAAGCTTCTGGATAAACTAAATTTTTGCCTGCCTGAGAATGCTGGGACACGGGGGTACAGGAAAAGACACTGCCAGTCTCTGTGGCTCACTGAGCCAGCCCTAACCTCCATGGGAGTGATGGGACTCTTGAGGAGTTGCTGTTATCTTCTGCCTGTGAACTTCCAGAGTTGCTTGTCTTTGGGGTTGCGGTGTGTGCCTTGTTCATAGCAGATTGCACTTAGCAATAATTGGCACTGTGTCTAATCCTTTCTGGTTTAGGGCATATTGGCATGGAAATAATTATATGACATGGCAATGCCTGGAAAATAACAGAGTAGCCTCGTGTGAATGTGATTATTCATCAATACGGGTTTGAACATTGTGGTACACATTGAGGAAGGAAAAATAGACTTTATGGGGAAAGGAACGAAATCTGCCTGATTTCAGGGAGAGCATGGTGTCTCATGTGGCCTTTGTAACTCTAAAATAATGAACTTATTTTCAAACATAAGATTATTTGATTATATTTACCTTTATATTCCCGGACAAAATAGTGTTACTTAAATGGTTGTCATGCCTTCCATTTATGGAAGGTGAAATGACATTTGCATTTTGTGCTGTCTCAAAGCCTTAACTTACCCAAAATTGTTTTAGTGTGACAAACCAGCTTGAGTGATAATTAAAGAAAGAATAGCTTAGCATAAATGCATATATATATGCTTTCATCATTTTCATAGAAAGACAGCTGAGTAGTTCCCAGCAGTGAACTCTCAGTGCCTGTTTTCCATAAAGAAAATTCAAGAAATACTTAAGAATACCGAAAACCCAATGATTTCAGCCCTCATGAGATGCACCCACAGGAATACCAAGCTGCTGGATGAGTCAGTATAGATGGGTTTCCATGGATTGTTTGGGAGTTTGATAACATGACACGGATTTATTCAGTCAACCTCCATTTCTGGAGTATTTTTATTAGGAAGGTCAGTGATCTGTCTGAGCCTAATTATCCCATCTGGCAAGTGCACTTGAGGCACACAAGTTTCCTGCAGTTCATGTGCACAAAGAAATGATGTGCTTAGCATGTTATTTGTTCAGCTCGGACTCCTCAGCTGAACCAAAAGGTGTCTGCTGGCAGCTGCATTGCTTATAGTAGCCTTAGGTGTGGCTCTGGGAAAAGACTCGGGTTTGCATCTCCAGCTTTATGGGGAGAGCTTCCTCTGCTGCTCTGCTATGGGGAGTCTCGTTTTCATCCTGGTTTTTTTAACTCACTCTTTTAATGGTCTCAGAGGACAGTTAAAAGTTGTGTGTTGGTTCAGAGCTTCTTTTAAATTCTTCAGAAGTTTCTTTCATTCTTCTGGTACCACTGAAATGTTAGGTGGACTTTTCAGAAAGACCTCCAGGTCTTCAAGGTGCAGCATCATAATGCTAGCATTCTCTATTTTAAGTCTTTATACAGACCTCCATGAGCACAGGATGTAGCCAGCCCAACCATCTCCAACGCAGTTCAGCCACATGGTACCTCTGTAACGCACAGAAGTAGTGTTGGAGAAGAACACTTGTGGAGCAACTACCATGTCCATGGTCATGCACACACAAGACATGGACAAAAAAGGAAACGAACATGTTAACTCTTGGGTTATATATTAGCATACAAACTGCTAAAACCCTCCATTCTTTCCTAGGACATGCATTCAAAATGCCAGCCAAAATTAATATCGATTACAGACAGTCAGTATATTTAAACTTTCACCAAGTCTATGTGCAAAACTGAAATCTTCAGAGACATCATTATTAATGAAGCTGCTCAGTCATATGCAATAATATAGGTATATATTTTAAGACACCAATTTCCATGCTTTGTAATCCCATTTCAGCTCTGAAAAGAATGAAATATAATGCTTGCTGGAAAATCTTTTAGATAAATCTATGAATTCAGTCAGAGCTGTATGTCCTCTATCTGCTGCTAAGCTCTTTCATTAGTGGCTCTTGACAAAACAGTGCTATGTAAAAGGTGACAGTCAAACTGATAAAAATCCAATTTTCTTTGTTTAACCAGAAACAGGTGTGCAGTCTATGTATTTTCTCTATGAGCTTTGAGACTGCTGACGGGATTGAGATAGGTCTGTAGCTATCAGGTTTGCAGCTTGAATTCTGTCACTGGCCGTTTTCCCACTGGTATGAACTATACTTATTAGCAGAGGCACAGAGCAAAGCCGTGCCAAGCTGTGATAAAGATTATATGCACTAGAGCGATAAAAGAAAACAAAATATTATTGTATCCCAGGAACGCGCTGATATATAGAGGTTTTGAAAAACTGTAATAAGGGAGGGAAAACTCAAAGGAAATCTTGCTTCCCCCCCCGAATAATTTCATAAATGAGTAAAACAGAGTGTGCTAGCCCTTGTTATGTCTGTGTTTGTAAACATGCAGACTTGTAGAGAGAGTAAACCCATCTCTTCTGGTGCTGCAGTGAATACGTGGGTGCTTTTTCTAGTATAATCATTGAAATGTTGAATGTTTCAACAAAAAGCTTATCATTCCTATGTTTGGAAGATAACTCAGGAAAAGTCTGGGATACCTTGGCTATATGGAACAAGGTAACATTGTTTACTTTCCTGATAAATGTGTTTTGGTACACTGGTCCAGTAAGCAATTATAATTGCTTGAAGATATTTCTTGATCATCTAACCTGATCTTTAATTCTGCCAACTGTTCAAATAGTGCTTAAGTGATTTAAAGAAAGGAGATGGAAGGTGTGGGAATGAGTTAAAAATGAGAGAGAAGAATGAAGAGGAAGAAAGGGTGGACAAGGAGTCAAGGAAGATGGGAGAGGGAGAACTAGACTATGGCACGCTGAAGGAAAAAGGTTGCGTACCCATAGTGAGGTAGGCAAGAGGTGCTCCTACTTGCAGTCTGATGTATGTTCTTGTTATCTGTGTTTGGGGGAGAATACACCCGGCCGCAGGGTCAAGTCCAAATGTTTGCAAGTGAAGAATTAGGGAGTGTGAGGCATGGAGAGCAGAGCCGTGGTGGCCATATATTCTGCACAGACTCTGCATCTGCTTGGCTGGCTATAGCCCTGCAAGGCAGACAGGAGCAAACTGCATGGTGCATGTGTCTCTGTCTTCCCTGAATCTCTCCTGCAGTACTGCAAGCACCAGATTTATTTCATTGTTTTAATCATCCTCAACAAAGTCATCCATCAGTGTCTTAAAACTTTCCTCCTAGGATAGGAGCTAAGCAGCCATTTTATTGATGAGCTTATTGAGATTTTATATGCGTCTGACAGTGGCTTTCATCACGGCACAGTTCTGTTGCTTTGGCAGGAGAATTTTATCTAAAATGTATGAAACAAAGCGGGGTGAGGGCTTGGCACAGTTAAGTATTTTAAAAAAAAGGGAAGTTGGTGGTAGAGATCTGTAGTCTGTAGAGGCACTGGGGTATTCAATAAATAGAACTATTAGCTGAAAATTCACAGGGTTTTTTTGGTTGTGTGTTTTTGGTTTTTTTTGAAGTAGTTATTGCCTTTAGTCGTAATAGATTTTTCATGACCTTGGAACTAATTGTAAGCAGCAGAGGAACTTAAGGAAAGATTGAATGATTTCACTTCTAAGTTGTTTTTCCTGGGTAAACAGACATGATGTTTTTCATTGGTGGCAAAAGGTTTCAGTGCTGCAGGTTGTAAAGATACCATTTTGTCTTTTGCAAGCACAAAAATCACAGGGAAATTGGTTCAGCTTTTATTTTAAGGCGAGTGGAGGAGAGAGGAGAAGCTGTAAGATGCAGCCCTATATGTAAAGTATCCTCTGAGTTCAACATCACACAGACGTTCTGTGTGATGTACTTTATGGACTCACAGATTTTCAGTGTCTAGGGCAAGCATCCTGAGTGTGAGAAACTCAGGGAACGGGGACCCAAGGGCATCTCATCCAGATGTAGATTTGGGTTATTGCCTATTTCTAGTGTTTTCAAAATAGCCAGTGTATGTGTTGAGTTGTGTGTATGCTTATAAATATTTCCTGTGGGCTTCTGCTATGTGCAGTTGTGCAGAACGGGAGAATTCAGATTGCCATTTTAACAATTTTAGATTTTACTTAGCACAACTGCAAGAAAGGAATTCCTTGTCCTGTATATAGACATGTAGATACAATGATAGAGCTGTTAGTTACCAAGTCTGATTTGGCTGTGTTGCATGGCTGGTGGTCATACAGTCCTAACAGACTGAAATTAGGATAGACTGTTTTCTAAACTTATCTCTGAAGAAAAAGGAAAAAAACCAAACAAGCAAAACACCAAAACCAAAGAAGAAAACATCAAGACAGGACGACAGCACTGCAGCAGGATCCTGATCTAGGACAAGGTCTTCTGTTGCTACGTGTAATAAATGTCAGCAGTTGCATTTCACCACAGAAAAAAAAAAATAATGAAGTGACCCACATCCCTATATTATATCTGCTTTACAGGAAAGACAGTTGTGTTATTTTATTTTGTGTTTATTGATAGCAGAAAGGCAACTGTGACTTGAGAAAGCAGGCAGTCCCTGCTCTGAACAACTCACATCTTAAATAAATAATTGTGTAAGCATAAGGAGAATGGGAGGAAGAGGGTGACACTGGGTTTGCGTACACACCGTCTTGGTGTGTGAAGGTGCTCTGTAACTCAGTACTTCTTAGTGCTGAAGGTGTTCAAGATATTGAACTATTCAGAAGTTCTCTTTTTCACCTCTGCAGACTGAGTTTAACTCTCTACCGAGCTGTTGTCCTGTGTGTCAACAGCTGACTTGGAGTGTGTCCCACCATAGGAGACAGCAGCATCTTTCTGTGCCTTCCCAGCTGAGGTGTTGGTAGCTTGGAAAGGTTTAACTGGGGAGAGGTCCCGCACCCTTCCTTCAAGTAAGGCTTCAGGTTCCCTGCGGTGCTGCCCAGTTTTCTCCAAGACGTTCGGGCCTCTCCGTTTCCTATCTTTGGCCTGCGGTTTTCCGCACTTTTTAAGCTCCTGCTCACCCATGAAGATGTGGTGGGTTTTGGGGCAGGAACCCCTTTCCCTTAAGTTCTTCACACATGGATTGCTGCTACCTCCTCTTCTGGCTTCCGGGAGTCCTGGCTAGCAAAACGGGGTGAACCTTACACCCAGCAGCTCGTGTAGCATGAAACAACTGGCAATGTAGAAGGCAACACCTGAGAGGAATCTAATGCGGCTGCAGAGGGTGTTAGCATGTGTGGCTGGAGCTGAGGGCATGAGCCGCTGCGGTGCCGGAGGGAGCGGAGCCAGCCGGCAGCGCTCACCAAGGAGCGGCTGCGGCACCGGGAAGCCACCGTCACGCGGTGTGGGGTAGAACTGAATCATCTATAAACCGCCTTGTGGTTTAAAGGATATATATTAGTATGTGGCAGTGTGGTAGTCAGATGTGCCATCAGAACGGCTGGTGACAACTTTGTTAAGCTCTGGTGGAAATCAGGACAAAACCGGCAGTGGAGCATTGGCATTTCAGAGTTGTCATTTGTTTTCTCTGGCAGTCATCTTTGGATTACTGATAATTAGAGGATATGTTGACTCATTTGCCTGTGCTTTGAAGCTAATGATTATTTGAAAAGGAAATAAAGTGACCTCTGAGTGAGGCGATGCTGGCTGCCCTGAACAGGGGTTTGCCACTGCAGGAATTGTGCACCCAGCCGTAGGTTTAGGATTGCATGTCTGTCTTTGCTGCAGGTTTAATGTAATTTAAAATAAATGGGAAGATTGAAAGGTGTGGGACAAAGAAGATAGTGCAGTGGTAAACTGTATGTCACTAAACTGAAAAACCCTCTGTTAGAAAATGTGCAGTCTTTGATGTCTTGGTTGTTTAGATCACATAGCATTAAAAATGGGATTAAAACCATGTTCATTTTACACATCACATCTCCACCACTGCAAGCACTTTCAAGTTGCAATCAGTTAAGGAGCTTTTAATGATAATGACCCAATTATTTTTAAGACTTGGTAGTAAACACTTCATGTTGATATTTTAAGGGTTTAAATTAATGATTTCAGTTTTACAACTTGGTAAAAGCTACTGTAAGAAATAAGCATGCCGTATGAAATTCCATTGGCCAGGCACCCTTTAATCATACCCTATTCTTGTTATAACAGGAAGCATTAATTAAAATTGGAAGCCCAGGAGTAATTATTTCTTTCCTTGCAGTTTTCTTTGAATGGCATTGTTACGTTTAAATCCTGCATGAAGGTCGTGGTTAAGGTGGTTTAAACATCAGTGAATAGTTTTCAGTGTTTCAGAGGCAAGGAGCTACAAACTGGTGTTTTCCTGTACAGGATGCTGTCAGAGTTGCACTGTTCTTTATTTTCTTTAATTTGATTATTAGAGTTTCTGATTACTTCCTTAAAAGGGGAGGAAGGAATTAAAATGGGTATTTCATAATTAGTGTAAGATGACCACAGACTCTGCTAATAGTCTTTCGCAAATTATAGTGATTCTGGACAAGTGATTACAGATATCATGTCCTCTGCAATAACTGCCCATAAGCACGTGCCCAATAGTATACCTTTTTTTTAGTTTTGAGGAGCAAGCAGCTCGATTTGTTGCAGGGATCAGACTCCACCACTGCTCCTGGCTGCCCGGCATGACATCCCAAGAAGGTCCTGAGCCTCAGTCAGACCTGTAAGATGAACCAGGTGGACTTGCTGCTCCTTAAAAGAGCTGCAGTTTCTCTTTTAGGCAAAGGTTCAAGACAAGTGGCTAAAGAACTAAGATTGAGTTCATCTCAGTTGTCTTCTTGTTCTCTTGTGTGCAGTTGTCTTTGCTCCAGCACAACGCTGTCAAAATAGAGGTACCCGACGCAGTGTGAGTGAGAGAGGGCTGTGCTAGCTACATGGAAAAAGAAGTCCGTGCTTGTGTGCTCATTTATTTTATTTTGTAAGGGAGGCTGAGCTCATTTGGTGTTTTCTGGATAGCATAGTGTTTTCTAAAAAACAAAACAAACAAAAAACCCCAACGAGTCATGGTTAAGCCTATAACTTTAAATTTCATCTTGCAGAACAAAGACTTTGTCAGTCTTTTTCTGCTTTCCTTTGCTCTGAGTGTTCATGCCGGATGTTTACTCTTGGGATCAAGTATTCAGCTTGTACCATGGACAGGGGAACGCTGACAGAGCTGAGCTCTCTTGCAATAACGGCTTTAAAGTGAACCATGCAGAGCTGGTGGCCTGACCCTTCCCACAGAGTTTGGTGTTCCTCTTCTAGGCTGGTTAATGGACAGCTAGAGCACGTGTATATCCCTGCAAATTGTACACTGTTTTAGTGTTAGAAAAAAACTGAGTTGTTTGTAAAGAAGCATAGTACAGCAACCCCAAATCTTGGCAAGTATGTAAAATAAGAAGTTGTCATTGGCAGTCTTCTGTTTGCTACTATATTTTAATATTTTAACCATATACATATTATTTTTCTCTGGTTTAGAATATTAACTAGAATACTATCTTTCTCTTTATACTTTCTGCAATGTAGACATACAGTGTAATATATAATAATTATATGTACAATACATTCTATGATAATGTACTATATAATACACACAGCATACAGTTATGTATGTGTGTATGTATATATGTATACACACATGTATATCTGTGCATACACATATTCTGAATTTTGAAAACCCTGCTGCTGCTGTGAGTTTTGATGTCATGTCAATACCTCATTGACAAGGAGAAGGTATAAGTTGTGTGTAAAATCATCTACTTGTAACAAGCTAATGCCAGGATCACAGCTTAGTCCCCATAGTAATGTCCCCTGGTATGTATTCTATAATTGCTTTAATTGCTCTATCTCCTAGCTTTCCTGAGCAGAAAATGCCACTGAAAGGCTGCCATAATACATGGTAAATATATTTCTGTCCGTGCTTCTAAACAGGTAGGTGTCCTCCACCAGTCTGTTTTAGTCAGTGGGCTGGCTGTAATTAGAAATTTCAACATGTTACAGCCTGAAGTGACAGATTTGGGGGTTGTTTTTTGGATTGTGCCTGTTTGTAAGTTCTGGTTTGGCCTTGATGACCACCTCTCAGTGGTAGCCTGATGTAATTCTTAATGATGGCACTGACCTATATATACATATATATGCTAGAGACATTTTTATTTAAATTTTAAAAAAATATTTAAATTAAAAAAAAAATTAATATAAGTATCTATGGATAACAACTTTGAAATACCAGAGGGGAACTAAATAATTCTATGACTGATTTGGCAAGAAAGGATGCAAACTCATTTTAAAAGCTCCCAGCTACTTTGGGATCCACTGAATTTCCAGTCTTCCTGTTGGTATTGGCTATCCATCCATAACTTGGTCCTGGCAGGAGACGTTTGCATTGCAGGAGCTGTCTCCAACTGATACTTTCCTTCTCCTATATGCTGGATGAGTAGATTGTGAATCAGGTTTTGTTTTGGCAAGGGAGAGTTTATAGCACTGTTAATTGGTAACAGTCATTGTGCTTTTAGGGATGTGGAGGTGGCATATGAATTCCTGAAGTTTCTGCAAGAGAACAGTGAAAGCACTGTGTGCATTCACAAACACAAAAAGGAGTATATTCCCCAACAAACATTTGTCCAAATATGTAGATATTCCAGGGTTTTTTGCCTGCAAGTGTGCTAATCTATTATCACACCAGGCGGGACACAGTTAGCTTTCCTTCTTTTCCATTTGCAAAGGTGCTTGTTATATACTGAAAGTTTAAGCTTGCCTTCAAAAAGAAAATACTTAAATCTTGCCCCCATTCATAATCATATAGTTAACAGCTATGCAGCAAAATAGGATTGGTCTGCATTCTCAGCAGGGCTTTATTAATGCGAGTCATTCAAGCTCATACTTGAAAGTCAGTGGAGATAATCTGGTGTATAACAGCCATGGATCTGGCTTGTTTTTCACATGCTATGAACACTGCTAAACATGCTCATACAAACCTCTGCTTTGCCAGAGTTTCCTTGCGACCTTGAAAAAAAAGAGATTTTAGAACTACCTTATGTTTAAAATGATGGGAATGGAAATCTCTTTCTCTTCCCTCATCTTTTTTTTTTTCTTGCTTGACAGTGAATTATGGCAGAAAAAGTTTTATTATACAGTAGTACATTGTATCATGATTAGGGTCTCTGACAGAGCATTAAATATTACTATTCTATATAATTTCCAGTTAAGCAACCATTCTTGCTTTTCAGTTGCTTTCAGTGCTGGTCCTCTGTCTGTATATATGTGTGCATAGGTGCTTCATTTCGTATTGCACAGATAGGTTATTTTAAATTTCCTAATAATTTGAGCATGTTTGTATGTGTGCATGCCACCTTAACACAGAAACAATGATGTAAGTTATTTGTATTATCTAAGACTGATACATTTATTGAACAGAAGTTGGGGTGGGTGATCTCTCTTCTGAGTGGCATGGTTGAATGTGACTCCAGTGTCTTCTCACCAATGCAAAGCCTCTGTAGAATGTTATTGACTTGATACGTTCATTGGAAATGCAGGCTTCAAATACATATAGAAATTATTATATCAAGCAGCAGTATATGTTCCTATTTGTACTTGATCAGTTTTTGAATTATCATAGCCATATATAACATATTAGTGAAGTAAAAAAGCTTTGATGGTGTGAGTTTGGGAAGCCAGCCTATTCTGTTCTCCCCTGCTTCCCACCCTCGTTAAAAAAAACCTTCCCTCCGTTTGTCCTGTGTCCTATTTGACTGAATGTGTAGATGCACCCTAAGTCTGACATCTTGTTTGGTCTTCAGAATCATCAGCACTGCCCACACTGCACCATGGTCAGCAGAGGCTTGCACCACGTGGTCTTGTCAAGAGAAGCCCACTCTCCGGGGTTCATGGGGAGAGAGAGATGCTGCTGTGCGTGGTGATGGGGTCCGCGGCGCACCCCACCTGTAAGGCTGTGCTGGGTGAGTGGGGAATGGGGTCCTTGGGACACAGCGTGCTGCACAGCAGTGCCATAAGGTACAGCTACCGAGATGGCTCAGAGAGCAAAAGGTTTCATCCTTCATACTGTTAAAGCAGCTAAGCAAAAGCCTACATAGAAAATAACATGTCCTTTGAGGGATCTCTGGAAGTTTAAAGCACCAGAGAATTCATACTTGACATGACATGATGATTTTCCAACCTGTCAGTCCCTTGTGGTCAAATGTACATGAAATTACTATAACTCCTGTCAAAGTGACCTCTGTCATGGCCCTTTGTCATTTTACAGTATATGAAGCCATTCTGTGGAAGAACATCAGAAGGTCTTGTGTGGCAGCAAAAGTTGGAGTGCTGATGCATGCAGGATAAGCGGCAGTAATGCAGAAAGATACTGGTTCTGCAGTGGGATTGCTGTCATGGAACAAGCTCACAAGAGGGGGATTTAGGAAGCATTTGGATGGCCATAGGCCCTTTCTTTGGGAAGGCATGCATGCATGGTGTAACACCTGGTGTGTTCATCCCCGTTTGTTGGCCAGATTTCATCTTGAGCAGTTTTTGTTCCTAAAGTATTGATATAGTCTTGCTGATGGCACTGTATCAGCTTTGCTCTACCCTAGAGGCACCTGTTTTTCAGTATCGGATGTAATAATCTCAATAGGCTTATACTTATAGGTTCATATAGAAGTGACTGGACTCTTAGGCCCATGGAAGATGCTTTGTAAATTTATCAATTTTAAGTAGGAAAGAAGCATGTGTCCACAGGATTTTTTTTTTTACTGATCTTTCTGATATAATACCTGTTTTATTGGAAATGTGTTTTTTTTTTATTTTTTGAAATTTAAAAGTTTTCCTACTAAAACTACTTCCTACTTTTTTCCCTTTCCCACAGCTAACCTCCCATGTTCAATAAAATCAAAGAGGAAGAAGTGGAAAAGAAGTATGGGGAGGCAGAAAGACCTTAATTTTCAAAACCATAAAAGCTTAAATTCTCTTTAAGTTTTTAAAAAAATCTTTTTTGAAAGGAGGGCTGCTTAGAAGGAAACAAATATGAAATATTTTTTCTCTCGTATTCTACATAGAAAAAGAATAATTTTCTAGTATATTTTCAACTTTTTTTTTTGCCCTTTTTGGGTCAGTGGATCTGTTTCCCCTCTCAGATATAAACTCATGGTGGAGTATTTAATAGACTTAATAAAACCCCCTAGAAAGCTCAGATTTTGTGAGAAAAAATGGTGAGATGAGTGCTCCTTTGGGCTGCAGCGTTGCAGCAATAGTTGATATTCACTTTTTACTCCAAGAAGGAACTGATAGTGAAGTCTCATCTCAGGCCCATGTCAAAAAAAAAAAAAAAAAAAAAAAAAAAAATCAGTTCTGTTGCCACTGCCTCATTTTCAGGAACCAAAGCAGACTTCACCACAATCATCTGGTTCCTGTTAAAAGTTACGGACCCACACAGAAAAGACATCTGCAGTCTTCTTAGCTGCTTGCTGCAGGAAGCTGCAGAGAGCCCTGTTCCTGTGTGCACCTACTTAGGTGGTAAGAAAAAATAATGTGCTGAGGGCTACGCTGAGGACTGCAACACACATAGACTTGGCAATGAGTTAGATTTGAGAAAACTCATTTAGATGTGAGGTACTCATGCCCTCATAGCTGGAGGAAGAAAGGGTGCTCTTAAATTTGATTTATACTGCATGAGCTCTTTTGAAATCTTTCTAATGCCTTGGGCCTGGTTTCCTGAACGTGCAGACATGCACATTTCTGCATGGGAGCCTTGCTTGCTTGTTTATTTAATTTCCTCACTCTTTTATTTTTCCACAGTTTCTTTTACCATCCCCATTCCTCCTCTATTGCCGTGTGGCCAAGATGCTCTATTCTCCTAAGCCTATATGGTTGAATGCCTTGCACAATCTTCCTGCAATCTTTTCATGGAACTCACATTTGAAAACTGAACACAGGGCAGAGGATCATCTTAAGGGGAAAAAATAAATGTGGCAGGGGTGGAAGCTTTTCTTAAAATCTTTCTTTTGATAGAAAGCAAACAAATAAGAAACCAAGCCATGGGAAGTCTGTCTGTAATGGGAGTCGAATATGGTCAAATATGGCTAGGCAGGCTAGCCCTCTCCTTTAGATATTTTTTTGTCACTTTTTAACAGCCTGGAAGTGGAATCTGGCTTTTAACCAGAAACCTGTGTTAGAAATGGTGTTTTAAAGGCAATGTTGTGTGCAGGAAGAACTTGCGAGAGATTAGTTATTGGGAAAAATAAGTGACTGTGTGCAGCTTTTAAAAGCTCCACTTGGAAAAGAAGTGAAGGCTAAGGAGAAGAAGTGCCAAAGAGATAAAAAGCAATGTTTTTCTTGTTGCCTTCCATTGTATCTGACATTTTATCCTATTTTAAGAGTTTACCCCTTTCTGACTTGTCAGTATCTGCATTCAATCATTACTTGTCAACACAGTTTTATTTAATATGAATAAATGTGCCATAATTAGCTAAAATATGAGTCTCATAATTACAGGTGTAGAGTTGTTTTATTTGCTAAGACTTTGTGCTCAGGGAAGATGACACAACATGCCAGGAAGGCTTAAAATCTGAAATCTAAATTTATCAATCTGATTATTTAATCATGATTAGGGTATTTTGACTTAGTCCCAGTATGCTTTTACAGTTCTGGCATTTGCAGCACTAGCCAAAGATGAAGATGTGTTTAACTGTATTTTTTATTGCTGGCATTTTGAAGAGCCGTTGCTTCTGTTTGCATGTGATTCCCTCAGAGAATCTTATCTTTGCAACTGGATTATTTTGCCCTGCTGCTGGGATGTTTTTACCTGGAGCAGTGTTCCTAATACAGTAGGAATCAACAGACACTCATGCTTGAGGGAAGAGACTTTTTGATGTATTGTATTCCTTGATGTAATTCGTCCGGAATGATACAAATTCTGTATAAAAGTTTCCATTCCAAAGTGCTTTAGTCTATTTTAAAGCATTTAAATGGTCTTATTCACAGCATTATGGTCAAGACTTCCCTTAAAAATTTGTTTTTTATTGTAATTGCAATCCCTTGTTAGCCTGTAAATAATAATAATACTGGAAACATTATTTCCACATGCTCTTTAGATAGCAAGAGTATATTTAATGGTTGTTAGAAATTGGTTAGTGTCTCTGTACTGCAATTTTAAGCAAAATTGTCACTTTCATCTAAGGAATTTAGGTGATTTTTCCTTTTCCAAAATGTAAGGGGAAAAATGTATTAAAAATCATGGCTCTTCTTGTGCTTAAGAAAGTGAACAGATCCTCAAAATACAAATTTATAGACCTCTGGCTAATCTTGCAGCATGTAAGTCCCAAGATATGTTTTGAAATCCTTGGCTGGAAGGCATTGTAAAGCAGAAAATCTTTATTACCAAGAACTTCAGCTGTTCATCCTCTGAGTAACACCTCTGCTGTCTCTCACATTAAAAGAACTAGTCTAGCTCAATGAAATTATTAGGTGAAGGCTCAAAGCAAGTAAAGGGATGTAGGTGCTTTCTCGTACATGGCAGAGTGCAACTCTGGAGGTCATTGCCATGGTTTCCCCTGGCTGTCCAGAGTTTGCATGGTTTTGAAAAATGGTTAGATACATTAATGGAAAGAAGGTCCAATAAAGCAAAATTCAAGGAGCATGGGGGCCAAGGTGTTTTTGTGTCAATTCCTGGGGGAATCAATGTCTTCATCAGTGGACTGGTAGCAGGGAGTGTGCAGTTGATTTCCACGGCTTTGGATGGTATGATGCTCTTTTGGACAGTCAGATGCTGTGCCAGTGGCAAACATCTCTAAAAGTAGCTCACAAAATGGAATGGGTAAAAAGGCGACAGACAAGGTTCAGTGTACGGTGATGCCCATAGGGTAAATAATCTAGATGGTGCCTCTGTGCTAGACTGGGAAGCAGTGGTTGCGGCTCAGGAGTGGTCACTGAGAGGTCTCTGAAATCACCAGCTCGATGTGCGGTGGCAGGCAACAAAGCCAACAAAATATTGCCCATAATCAGAAATACTGTCCGTAATCAAGAAGGATCATGAAAATAAGATAGAGGGTGCCATTTTTTCCCCACCGATGCATCCACATGTGAGCACTGTGTGCAGTCCTGGTCTCTGCACCTGAGGAAGTCTGTAGTGGACGTAGAGGAGGCGTGGAGATGAGCAGCTAACACGGTGGAGGGGATGGGGCTGGCTGAGGAGAAGAGACAGAAAAGGCTGTCCCTCTTCCTTTTGGAAAGAAGACAGAGGAGGGGATGCATGAGCAAGGTTTATAGAGTCACGGAGCCTGTGGGGAAGCTGAAATATTTGCCAGCTCCCACAGCACTACAAGTGGCTTTTTAGTGTTTGGTGGATACAGATGCGTATGTAACTCCATCACTGCAGAACCACCTTGTTAATTTTTGAGTGTTACCATGTGTGGGTATGTTTGTGATACAAATGTTAGAGCCCTGAAAGCTCTTCTGCTGTGGTCATTCTTTGTTTCCTTCATCTCTAACACACCTGTGAGAGAATTCATTTATGTTTTGACTTTCCGTCACTGTTCAATGAGATTTGTTACTTCATAGTTTAGTAGCGATGTCAAATAACTAACACTTGGTATTTGGACTGTCAGGCAAAGCCTTAAATGGTCCTATAGAAAGAAAATGTTGATCATAATTATTGTGATTAATTTCCAAATTAGGATTGGGCCTCTAACTTGCAAGGTCCTATGCAAAAAAAATTTGCAAGAAACAGCCTCAGCCCTAAAGAGTTTACAATGCAATAAGCACAAAAAGGTACAAATAAAAAGGGAAGGAAATCAGTGTAGATATCGTATGATTCTTAAGCTGTTTGCTGTTTGTGGACTGGATCTTCTGTCCTCCAGTCTTCATGCATTCTCTAGTGGAAATGAGACCCCTTAAAACTCCTCCTCTCCTGACCACTTCTCCATCTGCTCTTGAAAACCCATCCAAACCTTTCGTTTCACAAAGATTCCTTACAGAACTCTTTTTTTTAAATGCACATCAATACACGGATTTCAATGGCACATGCATAGATTACACACATACTTGACATAAAGAATGAGAAAAGAAATTACTAATCCATTAATGGTTGTAATTACAAGTATGTATTGTGCTACTAAAGCTTCTGATATCAAGTGCAAAGGGAGTATTTGTAAATTAAGCCCCTGAGCAAGACAGGAATAAACCACACCTTGCAAAAGGGAACAAGTCAGAGCAGCTGGTGGTTTCTTCCTCTTGGGCTGATATTCCTCCTTTGCTAGGACATCGATTCTTCTCCAGGAAACATCCCCTTTCCATGTCTCCAAATCCCACGTATTTTACAACACTTTGATCCACTCTGTAATTAAGAGCTCCTCCTTTTAATTTAGTTTCGTCTTCTAGGGGGGTTCTGTAAACTGGTAACGTATTCCACACCAGCTTCCCAGGTCTTCCTTATGCTTATGCTGTGCATGCAGCAGGTGAGCAGTGATCATTTTTATCATCACAGAGAAGAATACCCCAAAGACAGATGAAGTAGATAACATTGTAATCATAAATCAAGTGCTTAACTGTTGGTTGTAGGGCATTTTGGAGTTATAACTTCATTAGAAAAGTAAAAAGTAATTTTCAGTTTTGCCACTTTTATTTACTACTCTTTTTCTAGTGCACTAGTCTGAGTTTTATGAAAATCAGTTCAAAGTGTCTTGGGAATCATTTACAATTTCGTAAGGCTCTGGTTTTGCCAAGGAGAAAACAAACATAGCTTTCAGATAAGTATAAAAGCACCAGCTGTTTTTCCCCCCGAACTACTTTTTTTCCCATAATACTTGCCTTTGGAGATAATTTTACAAGAAGAAACATATACTATGTGGAAATATTAAAGTATAGGTTCACAATAATTCTGTTACTGTAAATACAAAGACTAGCTTTCATGCCTCAGTAACTGCTCCAGAGGTCTGATGGGGAAAAAAAAAAGAAAAGAGAGATCTAGGAAGCAGCCCAGCCTCCCAGTGCCAGCTTGGCCATCTTGTGGGCCATTGCCTGGAAGCCAGCGTAGTTTTTGTTGGGACAGAGTTTTCCAGACTGTTAATTTAATGAAAGGCCTGATCTGACTTCTTACTTTTCCCAGAGCTTGATGGCTGCTCCTGTGAACAGGAGCTTCAGTAATGCTGGTAGTGCCTGCATCCTCTCCTGCTTTTGGCTTAGTGGTAGGACATTTAAATAGTTCAGCCACTGACTGGGAATCTCGTGTCTCTTCCTTCTTAGAGGAGCAGACATCTTTGCAACCTCCATTATATGAATTTTGGCTGCTTAGATTGCGAGCTTGTGTTGGCTAAAAATGGCAGGGTCCAGATGAGCCCTGATTTCTTTTGAAGGTGTGTGTCTGTATCCTGCTGTCTGACTGGGATGAACTGTTGCATCTTCCTTGACAGAACATCCCGCCGTCTCACATTAGGGTTGATGGCTAAATATGCAAACTAGATCCATTGATACCTCTTAAAAAGTTGCAGTGGGAGTGTTGAAGGAAACATACAGCTTATCATCCTCACCTTACGTTTCTTTAACTAGACCCTGACCCAGCTGACATCCATCCACGTATGTACAAATCTGGCTGCTCTATGGGGATTGACTCCTTTGCTGTGCTCTTGCCGATTTCACATGCCTGTGTAATGGAAAGAAAGAATGTGCACTAATAACATCATAGGAGAAGAGCACTGCAGTATCAAATGGTGGTCTTAACTTAGCAGCACATGGGAAAATAAGTGCTGGGTTCAGACATCAGAAGTGAAGAAGTTGAGCAATATTGTGTGGAAGATTTCTTTTGTGTAGTGCATATCCTTTTATGTCTGCCCCTGCAATTTCTGTGCTGCTGCACTTCTCTGAGATGAAAGGATTTGTGTAACTTGCAGAGGCAATCTTTGCATTTAACAAAACTGGTTCCTGTATCTTTAGTAATTCGTGTCTCTCACTTCAAATCATCTCCTTCCATCTCAACAAAGAGATGATTCCTTAAAATCATTTTGCCAGTTGCCCTGCCTGCTTTCCTGCCTTTTTCCTTCCTGCTTGCAATCCCACTAATCTGGTTTCTTCCAACATGTGGCTTCCTACTCTTTTGCCTTTGCAATGAATCACCCTTCTGTCTGCTGTTTTCCCACTCTTCCTACCCCAAAGCATCTCTGTTAGCCAGTTGTTGATTCATGAGTTGTGTAAGGGCGATGCAAACGGAAACGAGAGGGAATTAACTTCTGATAGTCAGTGATGGGATTTCCATGTTGCAGCTTAATATATTTAGATTTACTTAGTACCTGGCTGCATTTCTAAACAGCTGTCTTTAGACGTGGTCCTAAGTTGGGTTTGTGAGGTCTCCTCAGGAACGGTGTCTTACATTTGCAGCTCTGACTTGTTGACAGTTCCTGATCAGCAGAATAATAACTATTATTTGGTGCACCCTTTCCTATCCTGAGTATTTCTATGGTCCAAATTGCTATGCTATTTTAGCATCTCAGCCTTTATTCTGTGCAAGACCTCTGTAAGGTAAGAAAGCGATACAAGCCCATGTCAGAAATTGGGCTGAAATGCAAGGAGGGTATCTCCGTGCTGGTGAAGGGGACAACCTGTAGACCAGGCTGTGGCAGCACCTGTCTGAAGGAGGTGCGATGACTTGCCCCCCGGAGGTGCCCCTTCTTTCCTCTTCATACATGGGGGCCGCAGATGGCTGACTTCAACCAGATCCCTTGGGTTTAGGTTTCAAAGTTGGGTGCCGAGTGACTTACCTCCAAGGCTGTGGCTGTCCAGGAGGAGTGAGCTGGAGTAGGGACCAACGCCAGACTTTCCCTGGGTCGCATCCTGGCCGGCTGTGGGAGCAGGGTTGCTCAGGGTACCAGGGGCGGGAAGGGTGTGCTCTCATAGCAACGTTTTTCTGATATTTTCTCTTAGGCTTCCTGAACGGGTACAAAATACAGTCTTTCCAAAGCAAGCTCTCTCAGTGCTGTGTTTCATAACCACCAGGGGACAATCATTAAAGGGAAAGAAAAGGTAGAATTATTGATTCAGCAGCATGGAGGACAAAGCATAAACTCTCTTTTGCTCATAAAAATACTGTGATTTTTCTCAGTTGCGGCATAACTTAGGTGCATCTTAAAGTTGATAAATAACTTTTCCTAGGAAAACTTAACATCTCTGTTATTTACAGATATATTCACATAATATTAGCATCATGTTAAAGCAACCAGCAATTACAACTGTGTATTTTGTAAATTTTCACACCTAAAGATAGTAGTGATTCATTAGGACTGGTGAGTAAAGAAGTTCTTTGGTTTCCATTCTGATTTCCATGCACTACACCTGTTTTTTAGAAGTACAGCTTTTTATTTCAGTCAATGAAGCTAACAATGCATGGCAAAGGATGTTGTTAGAATTCATTATATTTTAAAGGGATGTATGACATGTCAACAATTACAATTCATTTTTCAGCATGGATCCCTATCACTTCTATCCCTGTAATAAAGGGTACTATTTATCTATTTTTAGGAGGCAGATTTTTGGAAACATTTTATATAAGAAAGGTAGAAGGGGGAGAGAAGGTGGTCAGTCTTCAGTATATATTAAAGAAAGTCCTTTGTGGAACTGTTTGTTTATGTTTTAAGTAACAGTTGCACTGGGATTGGTCTCTGCTGGGTTCTTACCTTTTGTCATGTAACTCAAAGGAAATGGATAAAATGAGCACAACATTGCAGATACAGTCCAGAAACTGCCACAGGACCTAACTCTCTGAGTACGAAGCTGAGCAGTTCAGATGTGACAGACCACTTACTTGTTATTGCACAAACTTTATTCCCTTTAAGAGTCTCAACTTCTGTTCCCTTTTCCTGCAGCTGACAATGTTGCTCACAGCTTGTCTGTATGAGTAAGGTTAGTGTGTATCACTTCAGCAGATTACCTAGAGAGAGACATGTTAGGTACATCTGTACAACTGCAACCAGAGCAAACCAACTCTACTGAACTTGGATGAGGGGCTAGAAATCTGCCTGTGTAGGCAAGCCCCTAAGGTCATAACTAAAACAAAAAACCCCAAAGCATCTGTTATGATGACAAACGCCAAAATGACAACAAAAAGCCAAACCAAGCCCTTATAAAACACCTAATTTTGCAAGGGGACTATATAATTGAAAGAGTTGTCACTGTCTGATGTAACAGTCTTGCTGGAATTGAATGACTCTACATTCAGTATTTTGATATAAGTTGTTCTCAGTAAGAAAGATAACCCTTGATTTAACAGTATTCAGTGTATTTATTCTAGAATGGGGTGAAAAAAATGGCTGATGCTTGACTGATAATGTTTTGTTGGTTTGATTGAATAATTCCTTGTAGCAGTAAGTAGCTACTGGCCATGCTTGTGTACCGTATTCTTGCTAACCAGTGTTTTATAGTGACTGGAAAAATATACTGATTTAGATTGCACTTCATTGCCAAAGCAGCATTATACTGTGCTTTGGTACTACTTTAGCTTTCAATTTAGTTGAAGTCTTTAGGGCTTTTTGCATAATAATTCTCAAAATCTCTTCCTTCATTAGCATCCTGCATTTAGGATGTGTTTCAGGACACATACAACCCTGTGCATTACTGACTGAGTTACTGTACACTTCTCAGTGACCTAACTAACCTGCCTGATAGAGGCTAGAGCCCACCAGTGCTGCAGTGTTTTGGCTAATTAAAATGTGCTTTTAGTTCCAGTGTTTGCAGCACGTCTCTGATGCATTAAATTACTGGCCTGTAGCGCGTGCTTTTGGAAGTGCAGAGTCTATTTAAATTTGCATAATAGTTTTTAGGATAACTTGTTGAGGATCTTTCAACAAAGGCATTTCACACGGCTTGCTTAGTCTGAAGAGTAAGCTGACGTTTCCCAATGCGAAGAAGATGCCTTAGTGCTGAGCAGGTCTTTCACCAGGCCCCAGCAACCCCATTGAGCCCAGCAGGGTCACTGGGATGAATAAACGGCTTAAGAAAGGGAAGGATTGGCCCCGTTAACCTCAGCAGCAGAGCTTTTAAGCCCCCATACTAAAAGTGCTGGGGCAAGCAGCAGCTCACCCCACTGCAGCCCACATAACGTCGTACCACCGTTGTCGGTCCGTCTGTCCCCACGGTGCCTGGCAATGCTTCTGCAGTTTCTGGGAGAGAGGGAAATCTAGCGATGCATCGGTTTGTTTTCTTAGACATGACCGCTCTCTCTGGGCTTCAGAAACAGTTTCCAAGCAAGTAGCCGATGCTTTTGCTGCGTACCCCTGCTCCCATGCAGCTGCCGGCTCCCGCTCTGCCACGAGCATCTCTGCAGGATGCTGCTCTGCAGGGCATGTCCTGAACCGAAGCCACCCTCCTCTCTTCCAGGCTGGCTTCAGCCCAGGCTGGTTCACCGTCAGACCCGGCCGGTGCAGGGGGGAGCTGAGAGCTGTGGGACCATAGGCAGGCAGCTTTCTGCAAGCATAACATGGGTGAAAACCTGGTCCCAGCAGGCAGGGCCAGTGGTGAGCTGGGCTGCAGGTGAGCAGCACCAGGCGCCCGAGTGTTTCTGCTGTCCGAGACATCTGACGTGAGTTTTCCCGACACATTCAAGTCCAGCGTCTCTCATTTCCTAATCATCTGGGTGGTGACTGAGCTGCAAGAAAGCTGAGCATAAAATTGATGCACAGCTTGCTGGCTTCTAAGTGTTGATATAATTTTCTGTAAGATACACACAATGTTCAGCTCACGTCTAATTGGTGCCGTTTCTGGGTGGAACACAATATCCCTTTACAAGTTGTAGGACTTTTGAAAATCATTTTAAGTAGACTATTCAAGTCTTTCTATATTTTCTCTGATAAAGGAAGTTGTTTGATGTAGTGTATTTTTATGGCACTCGAGCCTCCTATTTAATTGGGCCCTTTTATGCTCTGAGGCTTTCTGTTTGGCTCATGTGGTATTGGATTGTGTAGTGTTCGATGTTCCTGTGCTTCTTTTTGTTCACTACACAAAAAGCAGATATCTGAAATTCAGCTCTCTGAATACACATGACAATCCAATGCTGACAGACAGCAGCAGCGGCAGGATTATGAACTGTTCCCTTGCTGCAAGCAGTTTCTATCTGCGCAAAAGTAACTGTGCAGCCCTGGTTTAGGTAGCATTTGGCATTGTCATTCCAGGGATGCTAATGTCACTGCAAAGTGCAAGGCGATGGAGAATCAGATTTGGGAAGAAGCAGTGGTGGAAAGGATCAGTCCAGTGGCTGTGATGGCTTTGTTTTGTGTTCTGTGGGATTTTTGGACACCTCTCCAATTTCTAAGACTGGGCCTGGAAGAAAACGTTAATCAATAGTGCTGCCACACATGATAAATGAAAAAGTGATACAACAGAACTTAATCATAAACAGGGCTTGTGAGTCTCATAAGCAGAATATTAAAACCCAAATCTAAGTGAAATTATAGCTTGTTTTATCTTCCGGATTAAAGCACGTGCACACACACATGCACACACGCGCAGGCACACTTAAGACTGCAGCAAGTGCCGGAGCTATGATACCCACTTTGTCACAGCAGTGCCACTGGGGACATGATCACCCCATTTAGTTACAGGAGAACTCCACTGAGCTTTCTTCTGTCTGTCCACTCACAGCAGATGCTGCTGTACCCATCCTTCTAAATTAGGTGGCAAAGTGTTATTTTTAATTGTTTTGCCCTTGGCAGATTTTCTTCCAATCTGTCAGTTCCTTGTGCATCTAACAAAACATGACCCTAACAGAGCGAGGGGTTTTATTATTCTTAAAAGCACCAAGGCTCTATCTAGCATGACCAAAACACTGCTTTCATGAAAGGTAGCACATTGCACACACTGCCTTTTTGTTGCTTCCCGTAGCAGCTAGGTAAAATCACAAAATGGATGAATACCTTTATTTTTCTTCTCCCTGTCATATATATACACATTTACTGGAATTCTGTTAGGATATTTGCCATTGTTCTCTAGCTGTCAGTATCTTAAGGCATTGATAAACCACAGAAATAGTACATGGTTCTTCAGGGTCCCAAATTGCTCTTAAAATTGGGTCTACCTGAATCTTTCTTCTGTAATTGAAAACTCTCTTTTGGACTCGGTTCAGTAGCGTCCAAAGGTAGTGAGGCGAGTAGAAGGTTGCACTGGATTGGGAGCAGTCAGAATCGTGACAGCAGCAGGGGTGATGAACTTATTTTTCTGAGAGAATGAGAGTCTGCTGTAATCCTAGTCACAGACTACTTTTGCCAGCTGCTTTTTGTGCTTTATCTTCCGAGCTGACGTTTCGCAGGAGATAGACGTATTTTATATATATCCGCATGAGAGGGAAACAAAATCAAATCAGGGAGATACAGACCCTTTAGAAGAGATTAGAGATTGGAAGGGCACAAAGTAGGCACCGATAGCATCTCTGAAGGAAGTGATTAGATTTGAGAGGGATGAGGGAGGTAACACCTGCATCTCAAAAATCTTGCTGTTGCGGTGCTATGTGGCAGAACAGCCTTATTTTGTCTTTACATGCTGCGTTATCACGTTTCGAAACCTGTCTCAAATATCTCAGCCGGTGCGTAAGAGACTTTGTGTCCCAGTGTGCTGGGAGGCAGGTGCAGCCACCCTTTATCCATCTCTTCTATCTTTCGACATCTCTTCTTCCAGCCCAGTGTTTCATTAGTCTCTCTAGCATCTGCAATAGATCCTGGAGGAAGTTTGAAACGTCAGAAAGAAGAAAGATCTGAAAGGTGGGAGAGAAGGCTTCGCTTTTCCTGGCATGTTCCTAAAATCACTGAACAACAGGAACACTCTTGCTGTACATGGAAGACTGTCAAGTAGCATTGCTGGAAAGTGAAACTTTTCTGTAACGCAGAAGGGCAGCAGCAGATTTGACTTGAGTGTAGTGAAACGTTTGTTTCTGTAAGATTTCTATCTGGTATGGAATTCATAGTGTCATGAAAACGTCAGCTTCAACTTTTTCATCAGTGGTCACAACAGAAAGGCAAATGTCAGGAAGTAGGAGGGAAATGGGAAACAAAACAGGGAATAACATTGTGCTACTGTACAAGTCCATGGTGTTTCTACAACTTGCATGTGGTGCACAGGTCCAGTCCTCACAGCCCAAAAAGGTGGTAGCAGAACTGGGAGAGGTCTGGGGAGGTCAGCAGGGATGGTGGAGATGCAGAACCTGCCTCCTCAGGCAGCAGGTGAGGTGGTGGGAGGGAAGGGAAGCATAATACAGGTCTGTAAGCTCATGAATGGCATGGCAAAGGGTGCGTGGTTGTTACTGCCTCTTCCACTATGAGGATTTGGGGATACCAAGTTTAGGTAATGGGTGGAAAGTGTCAGACAATAACAGAAAACCGTTCTACCCTGTGTGCAAGAGCTGTGGACTTCCTTGCCATGAAGTGCTGTTTACATGGGTTCAGCAGGGTGTTGGAGAGGTTAATCATAAATCTATTAACTCCATCCATTAACTCAGCACACAGGAGCCATTTACAAAGTCTCTGGTTCAGAAAGTGCTGGAAGCTGGGTACATGTGTTTGCTCTGCCCCCATACATCTCCTTTTGCCTGCTGCAGGTGCAGGGGGACCTCTGATCTCACCCAGCACAGCTATTTCTTGTATAATGTCATGGTTCTCAAGACTTCAGGATGAAGGGTAGGATCTGTCTTTTCATGTTGTAACTGTTGGAAATATCTCCATGAAGTCTGGGGGGGGCGGGGAATCAGGGCTAAGCTAAATGTTGAGATTATGTCATTTACAAAGTGTTCTAATACCACAATGATGAATGCCATAAAACTGTCAGGGTAGATGGGACTGCTGTCAGGTACCTTGGAAGTGACCTGTTTGACTGCTGCAAGGAGCTATTAAAAGGGTAGCTATTAGGGAGTTTAGTACAAACCAGAGCCCAAAGCAGTCTTACATCAAAGTGTTACATTACAGAGGTTGTCACTGTAGTTCTAATTGGCGAAAATTTGCCGTGACTTATTCTCCAGGCAAACACATTAACTTGCAGTTGAACAGATTTCTTTGTCCATAATTTGTTTCAACACATGATGAAAACATTTGATTAAAACACAGTTTACCAAATTGCTGTATCTTGTATTTTTTTAACTGATCGAAACACGTGCCCATGCAAAAGCAGGGGCAGCCTGCAGAGGAAATAGGCATAGCTCTGTAGCGTACAGCTGTGGTTTTGTGGAAGGAGAGGAGGAGAAGCTTCAGAGAGCCTCTTGCGAGGCTGTCAAGGTTACAGGTGCTATTGCTTCTGTAGGTGAGTGGCTTGGGCATTCTCTGCTGATAATTGGTATTGGCTGTTTTCTTCCAAGATAACAAAATTTGCATTTTAATTAGATTGTTGCATTTGTCAACACTGAAGCATAACATGTCATTGGAAGCTTTTCACAGGACCAGCATAAGGACTTTGAAAAAAATCTCAGTAGCAGTCTTTACCCCAATAATATTTTTAAACTTTTTTAGTTTTTAAGCATTGAAGAGGTGAGGATCCCATTATAAACTCTCAATGAATTAACCACCATGGGCTGCAGTCCTTCACAAACTTCTCCAACATGGGTCCTTCCCACAGGCTGCAGTTCTTCAGGCACTGCTCCAGCATGGGTCCCTTCCCTGGGCTGCAGTCCTTCAGGCACAGACCGCTCCAGCGTGGGTCCCCTGCGGGGTCACAAGTCCTGCCACAAAACCTGCTCCAGCGTGGGCTCCTCTCTCCACGGGGCCACAAGTCCTGCCGGGAGCCTGCTCCAGCGTGGCTTCTCACGGGGTCACAGCCTCCTTCGGGCATCCCCCTGCTCCAGTGCGGGGTCCTCTCTCCCCGGGCTGCAGGTGGAGATCTGGTTCCCCGTGGACCTCCCTGGGCTGCAGGGGGACAGCCTGCCTCACCGTGGTCCTCCCCACGGGCTGCAGGGGGAATCTCTGCTCCGGTGCCTGGAGCATCTTCTCCCCTCCTTCTGCACTGACCTGGGGGTCTGCAGGGCTGGTTCTCCCACATGTTCTCACTCCTCTGTCTGACTGCAGGTTTGGGGTTTTTTGCACAGCAACTTTTCCCCCTTCTTAAATCTGTTATCCCGGAGGCGCTACCACCATCATCAATGGACTCACTGTTTTGTTAAAGGGTAAAGGAATTTGGCAGAAAATAAAACCCCTTGCATTCCAGCTTATCCTCAGATGTCAGAGGATCTGGGGCGGCTAGGTTTAATTTCTGAGTGATGTCCAATTCAACGCTCTAAGTCCGGTTGTGTAACTATCACAATGATGGATGCACTTAATAGTGTACCGCACTCTTGGCTTAGCCATGTTCAACGCACGAGAATTACCAGACTTAAGGAGTTTGGTTGCGTTAATGAACTATCATGACTAGATTAATGAGCAGCGCAGTTTATTAAAGCAACAGTACATGTTCCTTTGGATTGCCGGTGATAAATACACTATCTGCAAAGCACGTGCAAATGGTAATACAGTTGACTACAAGCACATTAAATTATGAAAGAAAAGAGCTCTAAAGAATTCTAAGTTTCCCAGGGAAGCGCTTGGTATAACCGAGGGTTTGAATCTCACCCATAGGTGTCCTATAGGGGGGAAGAGAGGTTCAGCCCATTGACTGATCCCAGAAGTCAGTGATGTCCTCCTGACTTGTCTATGATGGTATCTTCCCTAACAGTCCTCCTCTCTTAAGCACTTTTATACTATTTTCTTATTTTTAGGTGGAGCTTGAGCAGCTCTAGTCATACATACCTTTCCTTTGTTTGGTATAAAGTTCTCTCGCTTTGCTTTTAAAGGTATATGCTAGAGAAAATTCAGAGCGCGTGCACCATGGGGGGGTGGTTGCACCTTGGAGGTGGGTAACTTTTGGAATGGAGGTGTGTTTTGGTATTATAATGAGCAAAGTTCACCCAAAGGACCTGCTGTTGCGTGTCAGTACCCCAGAAGTGGGCACATGTGATATAAACCAGAAGTGTAGGGCATTAGCTTGACAGAACCCCCGTTATTTTACCTCCTTGCTTCAGTGGATTCAACGCAGGGACGAACTGTTCTCAGTCCTGTCATTCCGGTTCCCTATCCTTGCGATCACAGAGGCTGGCTGCGGCATCTCAGCTCCGCTCCACCCTCCGCATTGCTTTTCAGAGTCAGCATACCAAGCTCCCCTGGTGTTGCTGACATCTAAAGTTGCAGGTTCTGTTGCTTAGGGAACTACCATGGAACTGATTCTTTACGTGTCCACTGCGTTCCACCCTGGAGGTTCACCTTGCCTTGGGGAAGGGGTGTCATACCGGTAAGTCACCTCCAGCTATCATTCCACACTCGGCCTTGGCCAGCAGCAGGTCCATCTTGGAGCCGGCTGGCATTGGCTCCATCGGACACAGGGGAAGCTTCTAGCAGCTTCTCACAGAAGCCACCCCTGTAGCCCCCCCGCTACCAAAACCTTGCCATGCAAACCCAATACATATGCCTTCCTAGTTCCTTAGATCCCAGTATAAATGTTGCTTTTGGAAGCTGGGATTCACTGTTTCGGATGTGGGGAAGCTGGGAGCTGCATGACAATCTGGTGCTCAGTGTGAGAACTGAGGATTTGCACTGAACTCACTGCTTCAAGACATCGCTGAGACGGCAGGAACTGTGCCTTAGCCCTAGGAAAGAAATCTCTGCTGATACCAGCATGATACGGCTCAAGTGGAGTCTGACAGTGCCAGCATATACTTTAGGAAAACAAATGATGTCATGGTAGATTTCAAGCTGCACTCGGAATTGGTACAGTATGTCATATTGAATTTTCTGCCAGATTTAAGAGTGATATGGCCAGATTTTCATCCACTGTGAAGATGTGCAGCACCGCTGACTTCCTTAGAGCTATGTAAGTGTATACAGTTGGGGATGGGGCCCAGGAGGTTTATACTGCGGATCAAACAAGCTCAAACAAGCCACTGCTGCACTGAACGAGTGCCGGCTGCTAAAGTCGGGCAGAGTAGTGGTGTCACCAAGCAGGAGCTCAGAAAGCAGGCAGCCTGCTTTGTAGACCAAGGAGAAGAGATTTACTGCTCCTGCAACAGCAACATCTAGTCAGAAAGCCCACTGCTGCTTTGGAGTTGGAACAGCCCCAATTTACTTGGAAATGCTTCTCATGTGCTAAGTGAGGTAATTTTGAAGACTTCTTAAAAACTCAAAAATGTCTCGCCCTTTGTGATGGGAAGCTGAAAATCTTGCTAAATCAATATAAACTGCCCAATTTTAAGTAAAGCAGTAGTTTCAGCAAATGCCATGCCTTCAGGGCAGCATAGCCACTCTGAATGTGGAGGAGACGTGCTTCTGCCTCCCTCTGCTAAGGGAGAGTGAGGAAATGGCTTGAGTCTTGAGTCTGACACCAGCCTCTGTGTGCCCACGCTGCTTCCTCGCCCCACTGTCTGCTTAAAATCTTCAATTTCTTCGTTTCCCCACTGTCCTTTTAGGCAGACGGAGAATCGGATCATTAGCTGCTTCATCAGCACCGTCCACCTGACTGGCAGGGGCTGGGGAAGCTGGAGGTGCAGCTGCAGCCAGGGCAGCCCCGCAGCGAGGGTCCCACCGCTGCCGCCCCACGTATCCCCCATCACTGCAAGCTGGTCGCCTCTGACCAGCCCAGCCGTCTAAGTCTGGTTTCTGTGACTGCTCCTCAGAGGAATAGGAAAGGGATGAGCGTCGCCTGCTTGGTGGTAAGGGAGCCACAACACACCAAGAGCCAGGACTAGCTCATACAGCTTCAAAATGGAATGAGGTTTGGGGTAAAGCTTTGGGGTTTTTTCCCTAGAAGGAGTCTGAGGGTTTAGAAAAATGATAAAAGGAGAGCTGTGGAATTATTTTCCCATGTTTGGACACATTGTACTGACATTTATGTGCATGGGGTTGCAGTAATACAGTCAGTTCAGCCTTTTCATTTATGACCTTTTCTGTAACATTAAGCACAATATTGTGCGCACATGATATTGCAAAGAAAAAGATGAGGCAAGGATGCCAGTTGACTATTGCCAGTCTAAGTACTATGTAGGATTTGCAGTTACAGTAATGATGGGTGCAAATGCATAACAAGAAAATAGCCGATTTTCTATAGAAAAGTTGCATGATACTAAAAAATATTTGTTGCTGTCATTTATTTTTGTAGGGTCCCTTTCTCAAGTAGATGGTTATTGCTCTTCTGTAGATTTACCAAAGCAATGACTTTCCCCCATACTAAATAGTTTAACGATTTAGGGCTAACTTGTTGTATCTTCACATTTAATAACTTTCTGATGTAAGAAGGACTCATCACCCATGGCATTAAGGTGCTGCTAATTGTGAATGGACGCATTTACATTCTGAATCCTAGTGAATTATATTATGTGTGTTGCACTGTTTTTACTTCATTCCCTGGTTGGTTTTTATAACCAAGTATAGCCTGTAACATTTACTTTACCAGAATGAAATAAATCCTGCACAGGGGATTGACATCACTTTTGTTCCTCTTGTGCCTTTGACACAGTGTTTAAATTTCAAGTGGTCTTGGAGGTTTCATACAGATTCTCCATGGAAATGCTTTTAATATTTCAACTCTCTATATCATATAGCTTTGTAAATTATGGGGCTATTACAGGCCAGCATGCAGAACATTCAGGTATCTTTACCTAATGTGCAGGTGAAGCCCTCTTGGGATGAAAGTTTATTAGGTGCAAGAAGAATACTGTATTTAACTGAAACAGAATTATATATATGAGAGTTCAATTCTTTTAAAGTCCCACCGAGGACAGCATAGTTAATAATGCTTCTTCATCATCACTTTAAAGCTAGGGTACCTCCCAGTGTGCGGTGGGACGCAGGAGCATGTCTTCCACCTTGAAGTCCTTCCTGTGTTGTGCAGCCCAGTGATCCTTTGCATGGACAGACTGAGGGGGCTGCAAACACAAAAGTATCACAGTAACATTAGGTTAGTAAGGCAGGTAATTTTACATGAGATACGCTGTATTTTGCTATCCGTTCTGCATCCAAAGCCTTGAATGGGCAAGAAGCCACCCAAAACTATGGAAGAAGCCACATGTTAGAGATACTTGTCAACAGTCAGTCCTAAAACAAAATACTGGCTTAAATATTCAGAGGATTAATGGGTATGACTTGCTGAAGCAAATTTCTGCAAGTCTTGCAGGTCTCTTCTAGAGGGTAATTCTTCAGTGAGGAAAGGCCTTCCTTATTGTCAATTTGGCATCTTATTCTCAAGCTGCTCTGTCAGTACACAAACACATAACCTGATCCAAAGAGATAACTATCAAAACTGGCTTGTGAACTATTTGGTTTGTGCTTTAAAATGTGCAGCGTGCCCTACCTTTGGTTTTCAGAGGAAGCACTTAAAAAAATAAATACATTTCTTTAGAAGAAGAAGCCGTACTGTTTGGCTTAGGTCTTAGAGTAGACCCCTGGCAATGGAAGACTGAGCCTCATCTGTGATTTATTTACTTGTGTGGCAAACAGGTTGGCAGTCAGTAAGTGCTCTGCACATCCGTATTCTTTCAAGATTTTGAGCTGTATCAGATAAATGTATGCTGGCCTCTACTGCACATTGGACAGTGGTACCAAAGTGCTGTTGAGTGGCCAGGCTCTGCCTGAGCAGCTGGTTTGTGTGCTTAGTAAATGGAAGGGCCGAGTTCCCCTGAGGACATGACAGTTTATAGGTAGGAGATGACTGGTAGGGTTTAGTGCTGCTTTACAAGTGTGTGTGGATTTTCAATGCAGAAAGAGACTTCTTTTTTAACAGAACTGTAGATAATACAGCATTCGTAGCCTTCTGCAGCAGAGAGATGTGAGGATGTCACCTTTTGAAAGAACCACATTTGTCTTGTGAATATTGTGCTGGTGGGTTGTTCTCCTGCCTCATCCTTAAAAATGAAGTTATTCTGGTGTACTGTGAATAGGGGTGTTTGTAGACTTGCTGACTTACATAAAATGGAATATTTCATTTTATACACGAAAAGTGTCTTCATTCAGAAGAGGCTGGAGCTATTCCATTCTACCAGAAAAGGACTATTTTCTCATGAAACAGAAAATAAACTGATACTTTGATTACTATACAAAATACAATGCTTGTTTCCAATGGAAAAAAAAGTAATAACATTTCTAGTATCAGCTCTCTAGTAGTCTACAGTAGCACTGTTGCATTATCAGTAACTGGCTTTTTCTCTAGCTTGAATCTGTATTCATCTGCGTCGTCAGTTTGTGCCCAGGTCTCTGTCACAGTTGCATGTTTCACAGAAAAGCTTTATGGCACGTTCCCCTGTGGAGGGCAGGACAGTCTGTACTGAAAATGTCCAGCCACATTGGAGGGCAGGGTCCTTGCTGTCTCTGCTGCTTTTATGCCTTGTGCGCCTGCTCACGTTTGTTTAATGTGCCCAGCATTACTCACTCCGTGTTAGGTTTTCCGTGCTCAAGACTAAAACTGAACTATGCTGGATTACATTGTGCTATGGGTATCGCATAATAAACTCTTTCCTTTTTTTAGGCCCGAACTGCTTTGCAGAAACCATTGTCATTCCAGCAGGCCGGGAGGTGAAAACTGATGAATGCACTATATGTCATTGTACTTACGAAGAAGGCACTTGGAGAATTGAACGGCAAGCTATGTGCACTAGACATGAATGCAAACAAATATAGGAAATCTACAAATCTAAGTACTTTTTGTGGTTTTTATAAAATATCTCACAGTAGTGAGTACCCTAGATGACCCAGGGAAATCTGAATGAGAAGATTCTGGTGAGGAGCAAAGAATAAAATATTGATATTTTGTTTTTCAAAGTAACATAATACTGCAAGGCAAAGAAATGCATATATTTAAAACGTTTGGACATAAGAATACCTGTCTTAATAAATGTGTTATTTTCACAGTGAGTACACTAAAATACACTCTACAAAATATTCTATGTATTTCTATAATACCATTATAGAGCTTAAAAATAAATGTTTTATATAGACAATACAGATTAAAGTACTGTATCATTGCCTGTCCTGTTGTATACATGCACCATGGCTAAAACATTACATTTCTGTTCTAGTTTCACCATACGAGGGTTTTCTTGGCGTTTTTTTGGTTTGAGGTTTTTTTGCTTATTTTTTGTTTAGTGGGTCAGGAAAGATCCAGCATATGACAAAACTTTGTTGTTCTCGCTTGTGAAAAAAAGGAGTAGAATATGCTTTCAGAGAACATGCGCTCATTTATGAGTACTGTAGTGTAGAGGTTGGTCAGCTCCTTTTAGTTCTACTGGTGCTTATCTACTGGTCCACAGCTGACATAACTTGTAGCAGTAGGTAATACAAAACTGGTCCCTCATAGCTGTTGTTATAAAAATTTAATCAGACAAAATTAAGTCCTAATATTCAGTTCAGACATAACACATTTGTCCTGGGTTCAGGTTCAACATTTCAGCAGGACAAATTTCTCTGTGAAGTAAACAACATAGCATCACCCAGCTGGTGGAAATGATGGTAACTAACCACATGGCATCGTTAATGTAACACATAATGAATGTGGAGAAGTGTAGCTTAAAATGGCTAGAGCAGCCAAACAAGCCTCTGCTGATGTGGCTCCATGTTGCTAATCCACAGGTAGGACAGTTGGTTAGTAGCTGTACCATTCCCTAGACCCTGCTCTTGCCATCTTGCTGGTGCTGGTTCAACTTTTTGGTTCCTTCTGGTGGTCCGTATGGGGTCTGTCACACTCTGTGTCAAGGAGAAAGGTTTTGAACTAGCTCTTTGAATCCACGAAAGGATTTCTAGCACAGAAGCTGACCCTGACTACATGTGAGGTGAATCACATCTCTGTGCTTCAGCCATGAGCAGCCTTTGCTTAGATTCATTTTAAGTTTAGTTTATCACCAACTACTACACTACATCTGCTTTGAATACCTGTTAAGGCAGCGGTTCAAGAAAACACTTAAATATGGGCTTACCTTTAAGCTGTTGCTAGAGGGAAGACTTAATGAATCAGTATCTAAAATCAGAAAACTGTTGCTTAAATTCCCACCTACCCTTTGCTACTTACTCTGGTGGTGTAACTTGGTTACCAGGTTTGCATCCATACGAAGTATGATTTTCTGGTTCTTCTGAAGACCGTAGGACTTCTGCCAGTGACTTCAGTGGATTCCAGGTATCACCTGATGTCTGTATTTTGAGCACGGGTCTGTCTTACCACTGGGTTTTATTTGCCCCAGTGATGGTACGGAAGAGGAGTGACAGAATCAGAAATCAAGGAGCTGTCTCTTGCACAGACAGTCCTGTGGCAAAGTCATGCATGGTATTAGTCTAGTCACAAGAAGAACAGGAGACAGAAAGACAGATTATTGGATTTAAATAGTTTTAAATCATACAAAAATCAAGTTAATAACTTTCCCTGAAGTGGATGTGCACATATGTAAACATTGTACTGGAAATGCTGTTTTGCAGTAACTGGAATTCCTAGCAGGGATACAGGAAATACTATATGTGGGTTGTTGCTCAGTTTGCTGGTGGTAGTGGGGGGGTGACACAGAGTACAGATTATTTTTTTTCTTGGAAGAGGGGAAGAAGTGTTTCATGTCTCATTTGTACCTAGACCGTAAGTACGCTTCCGGATACAAACATAAATACTTGATTTTGCCATTTTATAAAGAGAGTATCTCATTTGTTGTATACCTCTCCTTAACACAGTGAGACGCTGCTTATTTGGGAGTAAAGGAAGTATGATTTGGCTAAAAATTGTATTGTTTTTAGTATACCTATCCATTTCATAAGATTCAGTAGTCATATGACAGAAAGCTAGCTCCTAAATCAGTAGGACCCATGCCTCATGGCTATATAGGCTTCTGCTTGCTGAAATCAAGTTACTGCACAGCTCTGAGAAAGTGCCGTGAGTGCCAGTGGTCTTCCATGCGTGTCTCCTCAAGATGAGTGGAAGCACCACGTAGGAAGGGGCTGTGCGACATGAGTAAGAACAGAGAAGGTGCACTTGCAACTCACTGTAGGGTTGCCTTTCCAGATAGGCTGCTTAGTGTCTCTTTAAGAGACATAAGTGTTTTCAGTGAAATTTTGAGAGGCTTAGAATTTGTGTCTTTCAATGTATGGCCATAATGTTTTAAGTTTTTGGAAGTCTCACCTCAGACTAGTTGCCCTTTGCTTCTCCTTCACTGGAGGTTCTTGTGAAGCCTTATACTGTTTCCCAGGGCTTGAATTTCTGTTCTTTTGGGAACTTCTGTCTTTATTGAAGTAGTCAGTGCAAAGTTAAAGGATATTTTAGTGTATATTTCTAGTGTAGCTTTTGTATGTATTTTCTATTGCACGTTTTTTTCCAAAATATTTTTCCATCTTTCAGTCCTGTTATCAACATATTAATGTCATCTTTACTGTAGTAATAGGTTGGTCCTTTCCCATTTCGTACGGAATTTCCTAGGCAAATTCATCTTGATACCCAGCTCTGTGGGTGGTTTCTTAAAGGAGATTGTTTTGAGATATAGCTAGCTATCTTTTTGAGAAATAAACTTCAATTCTTTTGACATCCTTTTTTTCTTTTTTTTTTTTTTTTTTTTTTTTAAAATGTAGTGAGGTAGGAGTCATAATGAGCTTTGGGCCTTCTTTATGCTGAGATCACTGGCCACATCCAGCTTTGGCCTGCAGTATTACCACAAGAGCTCTTTGGTTATTCTTGAGATGGGGAAATGGGCTGAGTGACTCTTCTTGGGCAGATGGCGCCAGCCTCGCCCAATTGTGGAACCACCGTTGGCAGGCAGCGTGTGGTGGGTTAACCTCGGTAGGTAGCTAACCACCACACAGCCTCTCACTTACTCCCCCACCGCCCACCCCCAGTGGGACAGGGGAAAAGGAAGGAAGAGTAAAAGCAAGAAAACTCATGGGTCAAGATGAAAATAATTTATGAAGCAGAGAAGTGGAAGAAAAACGAAAAAAAAAAAAACAAGAAGTGATGCAATGGCAATCACTCACTACCTCCCATGGGCAGACCGGTGGACAGCCCGTTCCCAAGCAAAAGATAGCTAGCCTGACCTAAACCTTACTCCTTTCCGTTTTACGGCTGAGCATGATGCTATATGGCACGGAATATCTCTTTGGTTAGTTCGGGTCACCTGCCTGGTGGTGTCTTCTCCCAAGCTCTTGCGCACCCCCACTCCGCTAACTGGGGGCAACTGAGAAACAGAAGACCTTGACACTGTGCACACACTGTTCAGCAACAGCCAAAACACCGGTGTGTTACCAGCACCGTTTGGTCACAGATCTAAAGCAGAGCGCCATGCCACCTGCTATGAAGAGTAACTCCACCCCAGCCAGGCCTAGCACATGGTGGTACTGTCAGCAACCCCAGCACAGAGCCAAGCACTCCGAAATACCCCGAGAGCCGAACTCCCAACAGGTGACCGCACCAAGCAGCATGTGGGCCTTTGGCAGTGGAGTTGGGGAGCTGAGATTTGCAGCCTGCTGCATAATGTCACTTCGCATAGACAGAGGCTTAAAACGGAAACCTTCCTTTCTCTTTAGAGGAGTGGAAAATGAAAACGTGGAAATTAAAAGATTCAAAGTTAAAAATTAGCCATTATGGAGTGCAGTTGGAAACCACTCACCTTTAAACCAATTTAAGCAAAAAACCAGAACTGCTGTAGTGGCTGCATGTACTTATCTAAATGTTATGATTTGGTCATGTCATACACCTGTTGATATTTAACCTTAAATAATAAGAGAAAAGCCATCTGCATCATTCCCAGTCAACCAAACTCCAGAGAATATTGGCTTCTCTACTGAAGCCTAGGTACTCAGCTGTTTTTTGCTTCAGTGCAAACAGTATTATGCATTCTGCATATGAGGAGTCCTTTAGCTTTGCAGGTGGGTTGTATCTATAAAAGCTGTATTTCCAGACACACTGATAGCTCATTAATAATTTTGTGTTTGAAGGTCTGTTGCTTGGATAATGAATATTCTTCTCAGATGTTCTTATGTAGCTGCATTGGCATGAATATGAGATTTCTGCTTCTACTTCACTTGCTTCTGCTTATTTCCCAGCTGAAATCAAGACAAATTAATTAGTGGTTTGGCCTCACCCATTTTGGTAGGAGTGCACTATACATTAATTTGGCTTCAAACCTGTGTAGGCAGGTGCCTGAAGAGATGATATCCTAGATGGTTTCAGGTAATTATCAAATTGCACAGTTAGTGTGCAGTAGGATTCTTTATACTACTCATTTAAACCACAAAAATGGAAGTGCTGGTACTCACTTAAATACTTATGCAAGATTTAAAGGGGAAAAAGAGGAAAGATATGAGACAGAGGAACTGAATGTTATGATAGAATTGTTCAACAAAAGAAAAACATAGCTACAATATCATACAGGTATTTCACAGGGAGATTTTCAAAGAGTATCATAAGAAAAGTGAGAAGTGTACTTGGGCACAAATTGAAATACAGGAAATTCTAGTTGGAGATGAAAAAAAAAATCATACAGTAAATGTGGTTGAATACTGGAGGATGCTGCCCAGAGATGTTGTGGAGTGTCTGTCCTTGAGGATGGCCAAAACCCGACTGGACACGGCCCTGAGCAGCCTGCTGTAGCTGAACCTGCATTTAGCAAGGTATTGGACTAGATCATCGCCAGAGGTGTAAAACTGAAAGCCAGGGTTAAATGACATTGAATTAAAGTCTTTAATACAAATAAGAAAGAAAAAGGTATGATGAAATGTTCCCTCACTTTGGAAGACAATCTCTTCTGTTCTCATATGGTGTAATATAAACTATATTGTCACAATGGTAAAGTATTTGATATTACTTTTGATGGTAACTTTAATATCTAAACTATGATGCCTCCATAATAGGTAGGAGGCTTTGAAAGGCACATATTATTTAACAATCTAATGCAATCCAACTAAACGCTCCATTTATTCCCCCTTACCAGGCAATGAATTTTCTTCACAGCCCGTGCTACCACGGGTTTTCTGTCTGCAGAAATACACCTTCTGCCCTGTATTCCTGCTGCATTAAAAACAAAAAGCAAACTACGAAGACAGCACTGAACTGAATATCACAGACTATTTTTCTGGCTATCCAAGAATTCAAATTTTTCGTCACTTTCTGGTAAAAGTAAGTACTACTTCAGAAAGTTTGTAAACTTGTTCAGTTTTGACAAGACAGCCGCTCCTTCCCAGAATCCTCTTTCTTCTTAGAAAATACTTATGCTCAACCATGCTGAAAATGTAAATTTTCAGTCATTTGAAATGTCACATTAAACAGCTCCCATAGCAGAGAAAAAATAAACACAACCTAGTATGTATTTCCAATTGCTTATATATAATATGTGCCTTATTCATTTTATACACTTTTAAAACAAATACAGGGAAACTCCAAACTTGTATGTCAATTATCAGTTACAGAGAAGTCAAAAGATTTTACTGTTTACCTGTTGAGGCTATGTGGAAATACTGATATGGAATATTAATTAATCAGTAATAGGAAGACACTGACGTAATTAGCAGCACAAAAGCTGATGTTTAAAAACAATCAACTCTCAACTTACTAGAAATATTTGTTACATTGTTCACGTTAGGTTCATTTGGGGCTATTAGCTAATAGTAATGCTATTTCTGTAACAACAGTTTCCTGCTTTTAAAAAGATCATTGCTTTTAAAAAATACACAGCATAATTAAAGCTATTGTTGAAAAGAATAGGCAGAATATAGTAATGGAATAGCAAGTTAGTCTTGTTGAGTATGTATAATCTATTGATCGTAAATGTTGAGTTTGCCACTTATATTTGCCAGTAATCTTGTCAATTTAGTAGAACTCAAGAAGTTAGCCTACTTCATGTTTCTTTGGCAAAAAGGGAAAAATATCACATAAAACAGTAAGCATGCCAGTTCCAGCGGGATATAGAGCACTGCTGCAGATTCTGAACAAACTGCAGGACTCCACTGCGAAAGTGAAGTGTGCTGAGTGTTTCTGTGTGCACAGATTCTACCTCACGGCGAAGAGGTGAGTTTATGAAAAATGGTGAAAATAAGAGTGCAAATATCAGTTCACACACAATGCGGAAAAACAGAAAACGCACAGCAGATGTAACATGAGGAAATGAAAGCAAGTTTAACATGTAATTATTTTGGGCTGTGTTGAGCTCTGGAGCCCCCAACATAAGAAGGACATGGACCTGTTGCGAGTCCAGAGAAGGGCCATGAAGATGATCAGAGGGCTGGAGCACCTCTCCTATGAACACAGGCTGAGATATTTGGGGTTCTTCAGCCTGGAGGAGAGAAGGCTCCGGGGAGACCTTACAGCAGCCTTCCAGTACCTAAAGGGGCCTACAGGAAAGATGGAGAGGGACTTTTTACAAGGGCATGTCGCGATAGGACAAGGGGTAATGGCTTTAAACTGAAAGAGGGTAGATTTAGATTGGATGTCAGGAAGAAGTTCTTCACTGTGAGGATGGTGAGGCGCTGGCACAGGTTTCCCAGAGAGGTTGCGGATGCCCCATCCCTGGCTGTGTTGCAGGCCAGGTTGGATGGGGCTTTGAGCAACCAGGTCTAGTGGAAGGTGTCGGTTGGAACTAGATGATCTTTAAGGTCCCTTCCAACCCAAAGCATTCTATGATTCTGTGATAAACAAAACTTTTTTTCCCATGGTTTTACATGCAAAGAAATTCTTCTGGTTCCAACCATACAGGAGAGAAGACCTGAAGTATTTTAGCAATGGGAGATGTTTATTTCTATATACACAGCATGTATGCATTGACAAATGAGAATTCTTTTCTTGGTTAAGCCAGCATAAACCTGCTAACTGAGATCAGGATTTCTTCCACAGACTGCACCTATAATAAAGCATCTGTACTTGACTGCAATCAGCGAATGAGAGAACCTTCACAAATTCTCATGTAAAGTGCTTTTGTTCATAGTAGGCAGAATTAAAGACAAACCTTTATAATCACTTACTTTACTTTTTCCAGTAAGCCTTAAAGGATTTGCAAACTTTGTGAATTAAAGTTAATTTCACCTATCAGGAGGACCAAAAAACATCGTTTCTATACTCTGCTAAAATCCATAAATGTATGCTTGGAGAAGTCAATATTCTAGTGTGTATAATAGCCCAGTGAAAACTACATCAGCTTTATTTTTCTCCCTCAAAGTATAGATACAATTCTGTAAATGCTTTTAATTGATGAAATAATCTGCCAGCCACAGCTTTCTGTTTTCTGATGTGCAACAGGAAGGTAAATACATAAAAATGTTGAAATGCTGCTTAATCTATATTGCTATTGCCTTAAAAAAGCTGCATTCATTTCAGAGGGTAATTCTCAAATTAATTTGCTATCCATACTGTAGGAAGTTCCATGTGCTGATCTTACTTGGTATGGTGGTTTTTTTAACAAAAACAAAGTATTTTCTCAAAGACAATACTACATACTATGCACTCTTTTTAGCCATTAATAATTCAGTCTAATGCTAACTAATTTAGTGTTGTTGTGAGTGGGATATTATGGAGATAACATATGAATGTGCAGTGCTTCAGCCTAATATAACAACACAGTGGTCTGTTCATTTCTAATTAATTACCACACAAAAATAAGGAATAGGTAGCCTTTAGTCATTCTATGGATTACAGTTAAACAGAGTTTAATTTCTTAACTGTTAAACTTCTTTTAACATGCTCTTTCCCAGCTATTTATTTTCAAATGGCATTTGATAAAAAGAGCTATTTTATATATTCTGCTAGTTATGCTGTTTATACTAGTGTTTGAGCAATAAACAGTGTCACTCTGTAGAATGCTAATAATGCTTGTTTTCCATTTTTTCAAATGTCTTAATTGCATATGTTTTATATAAAAGTTACTTCAGTTCATTCAAACCGGAAAGGCAAATCATACAGTCTTACTAGTTACTTTCAAATGTACTGTTTTCATTTTTTTGTGTGCTTTACATCAAAATATAATATATTTGGAGCTTCAGGCTCTGTCATGTAAACAGTATATTGGTGGGATGCTTATAGTATAGTATCTTGAGATAATCATATTGAAAAATTACTTCTTAGATGTAGCACAGTATTTCTTTTTATTCCTTTTTTCAGAGTACAGTTCCTGAAGACATACATATTTAAACCTGTAGTCTGTATGTGTGCTTGAAAAAACAAACACCTACAACCCCCATTTTCCAGATATGACAAAGAGCTAAAAATGGCCTTTCAATCTAGCTCATTTTTATACATGAACTAGATAGGAGAAAGAGTTAAGGGGAAAAAGAGTATAAACTCTAATATTTATTAAAAAATTTGCAATTTGCATGGGTATGATCTACAAATACAAAACAACCCGGGGTTTAAACAGGATTCTGTTACTGAATACCAACTTAAATAAGTCTTTCTTAATGAATGACAAGGACTGCACTGAGCCAACCATTTAGTAATTCTCAACAGTCTACTTAAGTAAAGAAGATGAGTGTCATAAAAAGTACCATGGTATTTTATGTTACTGTTTGTCTTCTTCAGGTAAGAGCAACAGGGTTATGTTCAAGATGGTATCTTTAAGGGTGGAACAGATGACTGACCCAAGTGGAATTTTACATTCTTTGGGAAGAGGTTACCAACCGGTCAGTAGTGATATTATAATTTATCTTGAACGTTTTTAGGGTATTCTTGCATTTGAGGCTACGTTGCAACATGCGTGACCTTTCAGTGCTGGATGTACAGCATAAGCTGTTAACCATAATCCTCTTAACCAACAACTGAACGGACAGGTAGATGAAGACTACAACACAGACTCCTTACACCAGTCTGTGTCAAGAGGAGCTGAGGTCTATCAGCAAAGGAGTAAGTATGCAAAATAACCTCTACTTCTGTATTCTCTTCTTACAATTTAGTTAGTTGTCTCTATTGGTATTAACCTGTCAGTTATTCTAAAGACCTTAAAAATGAAGTAGTCCTCAGTGGTATGACCTCAAATATTTTACCAATGTGCTGATTAATCATTGCATTCTATTGATATTACCAAAACAAGCTGTACACATTTTAAAAATATTTATTAATATTATCACATTAAAATATGTAAGAGCTATTGCAAGAGTGCAAATCCCTCAGCTGTTAGCACTTTGTTGCTCCATATATCAAACTGCTGTCGCACCGAAGACAGTGAATTCCATTACTAGGATTGTATGATCCTGGGCTGCATATAACTATGGACAAAAAAAAAATAAAGGACAAAATGTGGAATTTAAGTGATAAAATATTTACATTTGAAATGTTTAGAATGCATCTTTATCTATTTGAAAAAACATCAGTTTTTTTCCAGCATTCTGCTAGTTGATGATGAAAAAATTGTATATATATTATACATCATCTATTTATTACACCATATTTTTCTCTTCACCCCTTTTCACTCCATCTACTTACAGGGGATATGTCCATCAATTACATTTTAATATGGCCTATATCCAATAATGTTTTAAATAAACTGGTATAGCTGCTTGTATAAGTAATACAAGACAAAATAAAGCTGAAATCTAAGCTCAGATAATTATTAAGTAGTGCAAAAATAATATAGCAAACCAGAAATCAGTGTGTGATGCAGAACAAGTATTCTGAATGATTTTTTTTTTTCTGTTAGGTCATGTTATGCTATTTGATGATGTCTGTACAGTCATCTGCAGAATGACTTCATCACAAAAGACTTAACTCAGCATTATGCTCTTGACAGAAAAAAGGAGAATTTGAGCTATTTGGTTCTGACTGTCCTGAATCATACTTCAATTTGGCAATGGTAGCCTTTCTTTAGGATAGCTCTTTAATTAACAGCATTAGTATTCAGTATGCAAAGGTAATTGAGACCATCCTTTTGCAGGGTCAGTGCTTACCTGGTTATTGGGTTTTGCCTGGATTAATAATGACTTCTTAGTCACTACTGCACAAACCTGCAGCAGGATTTTCAGTATTTGGTTTGGTTTATCTTCATTTGTTGAGGCTGGCAGGATTCACTTGATCCCCAGTGGCTGTTATTAGCTTGCCTAGCATTTTTTGCCACTGCTAGTGACTGAAGAAGAGTTAGAGCTCTTATGAAATGTGAGAGGAGTCCTCTGCAGATGATGTCAAAACCTTGCCTTTCTTGTACATTAGTATAGGCAGACCAAGATGGCTTTATGGGAAAGAGAAACCTTTACAAAAACATGTAACTAAAGGCATTTCCAAACTTTCTGTCTGGAAAATCAATCATCTTGTGTACCAGGGGAATAATTCTACTCTTTTTATTGAAGATTATAGGCACACTTCTAGTAAATCCTTCAGAATTTTCAGTTTATTTAATTGGAGCAAGGTAGACTTCTCTTACAATGGGATAAAAGTTTATTTCTCAGAAGTGTCATCTGTTTGCTGTCTAGCAAAAAGCATGAAAAAGAGAAAGGAATCTGAAAGTAGGGACCTGTAGCTTATTTACCCAGCTGCTGGAAAGTTTCTTTAAGTGGTAAACTTAACTTGTTTCAATCTTTTCACTAATGGAAAACTCCTATTGGTGTACCTTCACTTTGAAAGTATAAACATCTTAGCAAAATATTCTCTCATGAAATGCACATAATGTCTTAATTTGTTCTTGTATCCTATAAGCTAACTAGTATTTTGTACTCTTTTCTGATATTTAGGAGTATTACAATATTCTCTTGAAAGTTCAAAAGGAAATACATTATTCAAGTTACTATGTTTCAGTAGTATAAACAATCACCATACTGATTTGAAGAAATTAAGAAAACCGAATTAGAACTGACTATTCAGTATCTAGTCTACTAAAAATACCACAGAAATCAAGCTCTGCAGAATAATACATGACAAAAAATATTTCATAAAGCTAGTACAGGGTATGATATCAAATTGTCTCTCCAGAGAAGCCCTGAGAAACATAGAACACTTTGTACTCTATTAATCTCACAGCTGCATCTGATTAAAAAAAACTCCCAAAATAAAATGATTTATAAAGCAGAAAAATTATATTTAGAAATTTTGATGACACAGAAGTGACTTAACTGCATATGTTAAGTAAAATTTAATGGTGGATCATACCTCATGTAGCTGTTGTCAAAATATTTAATTAACTTATCCTGGAATAATGTGATTTAATATAAAATAGGGCTTTAAAAGCAGAAAAACATTAAAATTAAGATAAAACCGTATGAAATAATTTCTAAGATGGTTGTACTCATCAATTCTGTTTATTCAAGACTGCTCTACAGAGGCAGAAGACTAAACAGAATTATTAATCAGCACTAACTCTGTGTCTTTAAGTCATTGCCTCTACAAAATCACTCAGTAAAGCCTCAGGCAGAACCTTTATCTGGTACCAGATGAACAAAATTTTGATATGTTTTACCACCAGTGTTTTCTACCAAGATTTCTCTGAAGATAGATACATCACACAGTGACTAATCAGGTTAACATGTTTAATGGACTAATTCAGAAAGATTTAGACTAGAATATGGGAGTAGAGGGTGACAATACCTCAGTATTTAATGCCATTCTAATACAACAGCAGAGGGGGAAAAAACAAATGAGGATATAGTATGATATAAAAGAACATGAGACAGAAGCATTGGGAAGGAAATGAATGCAAGTTCTAATACAGGAGATTTAGATTGGTAGATGATGCAGTAAGTGAAAGGGTTATGCTTAGTGCACAAATTATGTGATGGCAATGGAAAATAAATGATGTATTGTTCACAGAGAATGCACAACAGCATGGAGGAACCAAAACTACTAGAAAACTACATGAAACCAGATACTCTAAAAATAGAGGAAAGAGAACAGGTATAACTGAACATCCAGCTATTTTGCTGTATGAGAAGTAAAAATAGAGTAGATTTGTTTATGAAACCTGCAGAGAATATGGATAGTTTTTTTATTTCTCCATGTTCTTAGGCCTAGTCCATAACCTCTCCCATTCTGTCATATCCTTATCAAGACCCAGAGACTAGAAACAGTTGGACTATTCAAAGTTTAATGTACTTAAATTAGAAAGTCTGAGTAACATCTGTTTCCATGTTCCAAAATAGAACTGGCCCATTAAAGGGTAACACAGATGATAATCTGAGGTTTGCAATTTATCTGCAGTGATACCCTATGACTGGTGCTAACCTATGACTGCTAAGAAATGTATTATAAATTTTTCAGAAAAGGAAAAAAAAGTCCAAGAAACCACAGAACAGCTGATCAGACTTCTATACTATGTAAAGATTTCATGAATGAATGCTGAAACACATGCAGGTAAGTGGAAAGTAATACAACCCAATGTTGTTTTACAGTGAAGATAAACATGTAATTAATTTGAAAGCACCTCATACAGCAGTACATACAAATGTAATAAACTACAGAAGACTACAGTTAGAATTAAATTTAGAAAAAAGACTACTGAATGATGCTTAAAAGGGAAATAAGAGTTGGAGAGAAATTGCTAAAGGGATTACTCATGAGCTTGCCCTTAAACACACTTTACTAAATCTTTCCACTAACATAATTATCAGAAAAATTCCCAATGGACTATGCTGACAACAAAACTTGTAGAAGCTGTGAATAAGGACAAGCTTTAAATAGGCAGGAAGAAATAATAAGAAAGGCCTGTATATTTGTTTCATTAAAGAGGACTGTGAGCACAATCAGTCACAATGAAAAGGGGAAGCTTGTTACTGTTAGATCATTTGAGAGAGAGGTTCTTAGGCCCAGAAGAAAAGCACTATTGATGTAAAAGGCACTGGTAAGAGCTCATCTCAAATACCATGTTAAATTCTAGTCACCCCTGAGCAAGAATACTAAACTCAAAAAAGGGCATGCAAGATACAGGTTTGCTGAATGCAAACTATTACAAAAGCAGATAGAAAGTAATTGACTTGTTCTGATTATAAAACAGGAGACCAAAAAAAAACAACTACTTAAGCTAAAAGGCATTCTCCCCATCAGGGCAAATAAGTATGAACTTTTCATTAATTAATGTAGATTGAAAGCTTGATCTTCTAATTATACAACAAGAGTAGCTAAAGAGACCAAAACTCCCTAATAGTTCTAAAATGGACCTTAAAACTGTTATAACTAGATTACAGGACCTAGTTCCTGCAACTACAAGGGAAACTTGGGTAACCCAAGAAGTTGAACTCTGCTGTGCTGCCATGAAATGTATTTATCAAAATGCTTCTATGAGTAAGTGCATGTTTTGGAAAAAGCTACCCCACTAACAAAGATAAACAGAAAATAAATATTTTCCCTATAAGTAACCAATCCAGGGATTTTAGCAAATCACAACTAATTCTCCCATATTGGTATGGTCTCTTGAGAACTACTACATGAAGTTTGAGGCATTGAAAATAAATGTAGAGAACCTATAATGGACAGTAAACAGGCTGAACGAGGTCTATCAAACATGACCAACAAGACTGAACTTGAGGTGGTTTAGTTCAATGAAGACAATATCAGAAGAAGAAAATGGTCAGAGTCTTCTAGGATATACAAAAGCTATTTCAAAGATAAGTTAATAGAAACATTTCCAGATTTATGAAGACAAAACAAGAAGTAACAGGTATAAACTACCTCAAGGGAAATTACATAAATATCTTAGGAAAAAAGCTTTCCAGGGGTGAGGATGTGCAGTACTGAGTTAGACTCCCAAGGAAATATATGTAGTCTTCTGAGGTTTTAAAGATTATGCAGGATACATCTGTCAGGAATAACTGAAGCTCCTATCTTGCCTTGAGGTAGAATGATAAGCAGAGGACCCTTTCAATTCTACTGCCTATGATACGGTGGTTTGGATTCTGGGAAAGGTAATTACTGATTTTACCAAGAGGTCAACTAAGGAAAAGAATATATGTTTGAGCATGCTGACAGAATGACATCCTCAACTATGGGAAGTAGTAATTGGTCAAGTTTCAGGGCCAACTGTTTCAGATTCTTGAGTACCTCAGGTGTGAAAGTTTTCCCCTGTATCTGCTAAAGTGGTGTCTGTTACGATCCCATCTGAACAGTGATCAGCCTCTTGGGCTGACACTGGTATACGGCTATGTAGTGTTTCTGTCTAGTGCAGGAGGCAAAGGAGCATGGCAGCTATGAAAACAGTATTGTTTTTTACAAATTATGTGAAACAGCCACCAGAGCTAAAATGAAAGTTGTGTTTTGAAGAAAAAAGGAATACAAATTAGTTTAGAATGGAGTCAGATATGCTGGGGGAAAGCCCAAAACAAAGCTGTCTGTACAAAACAAATCATACTAAAGACATGCTTTTCTAAACTTGATTTGCATGTACCTTACCTTGAAATCATGTACAACAATATTCTGTATTAAAATAAATTAATAAATTTGATATTATATATATCCCATCCAGATCCTTGTCACTGTTTGCTGGAAGACATGGACCAAAAATTGTAAGTTCCTTCTGATGAAGGCAATGAGTTGGAAAAAACAATCACATGTGGAAACATTTTGCACATCCTGCAACTTTAGAGTTGTCTCTATCTTCTTTCATATTTTTATTATTGCTTTTCAAAGTTGTATTGGGTTTGTGTGGTAAGGTTTTGATAGCATGGGGGGGCTACAGGGGTGGCTTCTGCAAGAAGCTGCTAGAAGCTTCCCCTATGTCCGACAGTGCCAATGCCAGCCGGCTGCAAGACGGACCCGCTGCTGGCCAAGGCCAAGCCCATCAGCAACAGTGGTAGAGCCTCTGGGATAACATATTTAAGAAGGGGAAAAAGTTGCAGCAGCACAGAAACTGCAGCTAGAGAGAGGAGTGACAATATGTAAGAGAAACAACCCTGCAGACCCCCAGGTCAGAGAAGGAGGGGGAGGAGGTGCTCCAGGCACCAGAGCAGAGATTCCCCTGCAGCCCAGGGAGGTCCACAATGGAGAGATCTCCACCTGCAGCCCATGGAGGACTCCACGCCAGAGCAGGGGGTGCCCAAAGAAGGCTGAGACCCCGTGGGAAGCCCACGCTGGAGCAGGCTCCTGGCAGGACCTGTGGCCCCACAGGGGAGCAACACTGGAGCAGTTTGCTCCTAAAGGACTGCACGCTGTGGAAGGGACCCATGTTGGAGAAGTTTGTGGAGGACTGTCTCCTGTGGGAGGGACCCCACGGTGGAGCAGGGAACAAGTGAAGAGTCCTCCCCCTGAGGAGTAAGGAGCAGCAGAGACGAGGTGTGATGAACTGACCATGACCCCCATGCCCTATCCCCCTGCACTGCTTGGGTGGGGGTAGACAATCCAGGAGTGAAGCTGTGCCCAGGAAGAAGGGAGGGGTGAGGTGAAGGTGGTTTAAGATTTGGTTTTACTTCTCATTACCCTGCTCTGGTTTGATTGGTAATAAATGAAACTAATTTCCCAAAGTTGGGTCTGTTTTGCCCGTGACGGTAACTGGTGAGTGATCTCTCCCCATCCTTATCTCAACCCACGAGCCTTTCATTCTATTTTCTCTCCCCTGTCCAGCTGAGGAGGGCAGTGGTAGAGCAGCTTTGGTGGGCATCTGGCATCTAACCAGGGTCAACCCATCACAAAAGTGTATTCCATTCTGTAAACTGTCATTCAATATGTAATCCAGTGTTTTCTTTCACCATTTCTAGGTCTGTAGGGAATCAGCTCTGTCAAAAGCTTGACTACAGACTTATTCTCTATGTGTCTTGCTTCCATTGTTCCCTTGAGACTTCAGGCTCAATATTTGGGAATCATACGACTAACCTTTTCTTGGGCAAAATGCAATCTGGCAGAACCACTCTTTAAAATACTGATCTACTCCTTAGCATCTAAGGAGGGTAGTATCACTCATTTTAGTATGAGGATTGACAAAAATAGGATTACCAGAATTCATTCCCCCCTCTTTCCTTATTCTTCCAAATGGATCACAGCTATTTATAAATTTATTTTGCAAAGCTATACAGAGTGATTATTTTATCTTTTATTCTTACTTTCAGATCTGGGATGTAGCATTTAAGTTTGTATTTAGATGAAAGCATTGCATTATTATGCCCCCTTTTATAAATTTAAGAACAAAAATAATTGTCTTGTTTCTCTCACTGTAAAACAGCACTTGAAACATACCTTGTCAGATTACAGATTTTCTGTGCTAATTCCAAAAAACCCTACTGCTATCTAGAGGTCTGAACTTAATCTGATTCAGGTTAATTTAAATCAGTCCATAGAAATTGTGGGTCTGGCTTAAAATCTAAATCAACAAGGTTTTTATGAGAGTACGAACCTGATGTAGTACTGGTTACCTTGACAGACTTGACAGGATCACAGCCCAAAACACTATGGCGTAACAATTTTATAAACTTAAGTAGCAAAGTACTGAGTTCAATCAGAACAAAAAACATTGTCGCACTACTTAGTACTTTGTAAGATAAATGAATTTGTCACTTACCACAACACTCTGGACAGTCTGGATGTGTTAGAGCATTCATTCCATATCCTGGATAGCAGCGATCAACCCATACCATTTGCAGAGTACCCTCAATGTAGTATATTTCAGGCAACGGTTCAGAACTTTTCCTGCTAACTTCCACTTGTTGCTTAAAAAATCTCTCTATAAGGTGTTTTGCCTAAATTGAAACAAATAGTATTTTTTCAGAATCTTTGATGGAAAGAGATCAGAATACAAGACAAAAGAATGTTAAGTATGAGTTAGGATTAAGATCTAAAGGATATATCACTAAACCTTTTGATTGTAGCTGAATGGAAACAGGACTATCTGATATTCTTGGATATGTTGGTTTTAATATAGATAAACATTGATCAATGCATGCACTGTCTTTTAAAGTGTTCAGAAGTATACAAATAGAACTTTAAAAGCTAATCCATAGCAATTTTGCCTACATTAGACATCTGTAGGCCAACATCAATAGACTTGCAGCTTTCCCATCTACATATACTCTTATGTAGGTCCACTTACATTTCAGACATACTTTTCATCTTTATTAGCTATTTCTGTTCAATAAAAAGAAAATGCCAAAGGTATCCTGAGGCCAAGTTAAACAAGGGGATTATTGTTATTATTATATCAATCAAATATAATCACAGAAGACTTAACTCCCTTACTCAAAAAGATTTGCACAAATACAATCCTAGCTAGGAAAAACATTCCTTTCAGTCAGTGCAGAATCAGCACCACAGAATCACAGAAACGTTAGGATACAAGGGAGCTCTATTCCATCCCATCTACTCCAACTCCCTAGCCAAAGGCAATGTTTATTTTTAAAAATCCTTTATTTTCCCTGGAATTTTGGACCATCTTTTATGAAGTGTCTTCCACAGTAGTTAAAATTAAAAATGTGACTTCTAACTGGCTAAGATATATAAAATTTGTAACAGAAATAGACCCATTAGCAATCTGACAAAGTCTAACAGTAAAAAGTATCAATGTTTCATATCCAGACAGTGCTTCATTTGTATACAGGGATTAATTATATATAGAAAGCTAAAAAGAAAAAGCAAAGCAAAAAAAATCCTTTAATAGGCTTGCAAGGTTCAGTACACACACAAATTGGCAAAACCACATTTACTCATGCTCTCTTAATTTGATCCTCTTGGCTGTATGAAAAAGATGAACTTTGATCATGAGCTTTCCCCACAAATTTAGGGGTATTTTTCAGTGGGCAGAAGGGAAGCTGCTTAATGAGCACAATGTTATTTTAGACCCCCTCACCCTTCCACTGGAATCCTGAAGCATGATTTGCATACCTGCTATTGGTATTCCTTCTGTACTTCCCTTCCCCTTTCTCCCTTAAGAACCTCTGAATTAACAGTTAACCTAGTAAGCAAGACTCTGGCTTCTGGTTCTCTGCTGTAAAAGCCAAATGCCTTCAAAAGCTAAAATTCTGCCAGATCAATAATAAAGTCACTTTGAAGCGATGGAAAGGCACTCCCATTGCGAAACAGCACATCTAATATTTATAAGATAGCACATGTTCAAAGTTTCCCAATTGTCTTGCCGCTTTTCATACTCTTAATGTACTGTCTTTAATATCGACTGATAGCATGATCTGCCTTATCCATAATGGCAATAGAATATTAGCAATATTGCCAAACAGCAATAGAATATTTTAACTGATACAAATTATATATCCACTAAAACTTTTATATCAATTTATTAATTTACTAAACAAAGTATGTTTCATTTTTTATGTTGTTATACTTTATTGCGAGAGTAGCTTATTATGTTAGTTGCCTTTTTATTCTTCCATCTACCATACCTTGTTTAGTCTACGAGTTGCATCACAAGCACTTTGCTGACATAGTCTGTTGTGTTTTTCTCTGTCTAAGGAAGCAACTGTAACAAAACACAATCTGTTTATAGAAGAACAAGGTCAACAAAATTGACATTTTTTTATTTACTCATTTAAGATTCTAGTCAGTTCTGATGCAAGTATTTAGGACATTTTACCATATTTCACATGTCTAACTTGCAATGTTTTAAAGAAATCACAGAGCTTGTCCTCTTATAGATATTACACATCTATGTATAATTTTCAGTATACTTAAATATCTTATGGGAACTGTCATTTATTTGTAAATTCTAATGGCAAGGAAATGTATAATTCTGGACTCTTCCCAGATTTATAAATATCTGAATCCTTTCAAAAGAAATAAGCTACTCTCTAATTACCTGCCTGCCATTGTGGTTTTATGAAGACTCAGGTTTTAAAACAGTCATCCAGGAACCCTAACAGTTCAGGCTTCTGACTATTTCTGCAACGGACTCAAGTTTTCTCTCAAGAACAATCAATCAGGGCAATATCTAGTGCTTTTAAACATTTTCCCTGCTCCCCTCCCTGCACAAACACATCAGTTCCAGAGCCTCACCCACACAACCCTTTAGATTCTCATAGGAATGCCTATGACACGTAGAACCAAAGGAAAACTTCAAGTATGGACTGAAGAAAAAGCGTAGTTACGTTGTAGTAATCCATTTGCACGGGTCCACATTTCTTATCAACTGACTAGTACTAACATGTTGTGGTGAAGGCCTGGGAAACAGTTAACTAAGCTGCTGGACTGTTCTCCAGAACTGACATTAGAGTAAGCTGCCATATTAAAGATAAAATTATCTGTTAACATGTGAATTTAACTCCTTATATGATAAGCTTTAAATACCTCTATCACAGAAGTAATTCTGAAACACCAAATGCTACTTAGAAGTCAAAAAGTACTTTCTAAGACTTCAAGCTACTTCAGAATGTGTAGTTTACCGCTAGGCCATATCAAAGTTTACATCCACCTAAATCTCTAACTGGAGAATTTCTCCTCCTAATGCTCAAATATTCTATAAAGCCTGGGCATTGGCTAAATCTCATTTATGTAGTCTCAATAACCTTAGAGTTAACTAACTACACTATCAGTAATGAGACTTCAGATACGTAATGCTATCCACTACAAATAGTTTTCAGAGAAACACAACTGGCTAATAGTTTCATTGTTTTTATAAGCAACTATATTTAATTTTCAAGAAAATTAAAATTGGAACATGGAAAATGAAGCATAATTGATATACTTTGTTCAGAAAGGGATCTTTCCAAAGTGCATGTCTTGATACATCGTGACTAATCTAATACAACACATGAAAACAATGGCCTTTTTAGACCTGAAATAACTAGGAACAGTAAGTCCAAGAAAATACTGCAGATGTTCTTATGTAGATTCAGCTCAACAATTATAAATTGCATCTATTTGGGTTTTAGATATCTCTTAACAAAGTACTTCATGTTAACTGAACATATATTGGGACTGTTTTACATGTTCCTTCAGACCTCACTCGCAGCATAAAGGAGTTGACGCTTTCTTTTCATATGGTTTCAGTGCTCAGGAGGAATATTCTGAGAACAAGTCTCAAGAACAAGGAACAACCTTGTTTGGATTGACATGACACTGAGATTTCCACAGTTAATGCCTTCAGTGAAAAGCTGTTAATGGCAATGTTTTATGAAAACAAATTCATGTTAAAGTGAAAATGTATTTTTAATAACTAAACTTTATCAAAGGAGGATAAGTAACTAAGGCACTGTGAGGTCTTCATTTATATATAAACTCATTTATGTATCAACACACCCAAAAATCAGATACAAAGTTTTATAATTATTGCAATACATAGTCACACTCAGTAAGAATCCTTAAATATCCCATAATTTGGTAACATCTTCCCAAGCCACCTAATGGTTTGCTTTAAATTAAGCCAACTCGGTATTTCTGGCAACTCAGTTTTGCCCAGGTCTCCTTTAGGCTCCTTTTGTCTTAAAAGAAATGGAAAATTATGAAGTCTCACTCTTTTATTGTTGCCACTTAAAGAAGGACAAGTACTGAAGTTCATCTCATTTAACTTTAGTTCTTGAAAATTGGACATTCAGCCTTAGTCTGTCATTTGGAAGCTGATTATAAAGACCAAGGCACATTCATGGAGTCATTTATACACTTGTTGTAGGTGACTAGATGAAGGTAATCTGGGGAGTTACAGAATGCACTGTATCACTTTCCTTCCTATGTTAGTGTGCAACAAGGGACATGATAATGTTTTATGACATTATGACATGAAATTAAAAATATATTGATCTATCCACAGCTATAAAATGTTCTAAAGCTCTTCTGAAATAATGTAAAATGCACACTTTTGAGTAGATCAACTATCTTTTTGCTATTGACATGAATTTCACATGCAATACTTTGAAGCATTTTTCTAATCAAGAAACTTTATAAGCAGTAAATACATTCCATTAACTATAAAAATTCTAGCCGTTCTTTAAAAGCAAAGCAGATTTTTACCTGAAAATGTAAAGAAGATTTCATTCTGTAGACCTCCTCTCTGCATTTTTACATGATGGCATTCTGACTTAATTAATGTAACCTCACAAGATAGTTCAGCAACAAGTTTGCTTAGTATCTGAAGCAATGCTTTCTCAAAAGAAGCGTTATGAGAACTGTTGCAGGGGCCTGTGTGATACTGGGCTGTGAACTCATAGTAAATTTTAGGATCAGAATAAGCTGCAGGGAAAAAAATGTCAAAGATGATGAGGAACATATATGAAGTAAGAAGAAGAAAAGTAATTTGTATATTAGAAAATAAAATTGCCAATTTAAATACTTAATTTATAAACAAAACCTATTTTGTACCCCCAGAGAATTTTTAATGATATAATAGCGTATGTTGTGCCAGTTGGAAACACTTAAGAGATTTTTACAAGTCAACATTCTTACTTATATCTGTCAGTAAGTCTTACTCTTTATTGTTGCAATTTTAAAATTTTTAAACCAACAGGAGATTACCATAAAGGGATGAAGAATATGCACACTAAGGTTAAGAAGCATTCAAAATACCCTTTAGTAGGTGGCACAGTATTTCATCTCACAAATTATGGCCAGTTACAGTAGTATGTTACATATTTTTTAGTCAACTATCACAGAAGTATTTTGAAGGGCTTAAAAACTGAATCTTCTTCCCTAGAGATCAATAGAAGATGAACTAGTTAAGATGAACAGGAATTCCTACTCTGTGAGCAGAAGTAACTGAAAAAGCTTCCATGTAGGTATGAAATTTACTTTTATGGATGGATCAGCTATTTCACCTTTACTGCAAAGCTAAATGCACACCTGGGCATCTTTTACAAATATGCCAATGTAGCATAAAATGCGTGTTTCTAGTTATTTTATGATAACCACTCTACTTACCCAAAGCTGCAGATCAACAGAGCACAATGTTAAATAGAAAACAGGAATAAAAGAATGAAGAACAGGGGTCATGGTGTGGGTATAATCACAGAAATGAGAAAGGGGTGGCAGGGAAGAAATAACGAAGGAATAGAAACCAAACCAGCTGAAAGAAGCAGCAGAACATCCAAAATATGGTAACCAATCAAGAAAGCTCATTAGATCCTCTACCTTACTTTTGCCTTCCCCATTTCTCTTCCCTTGCTGCTGCATATTCCAGCTTTTTTTTGTATGTATTTATGAAGCTTGAATTTTGTATGTTAACATTCAGATTTGATCCTTATTGAAGGATTTAAGTCTGCATTACTGAAAACTGTAACCTTTTCCATCAAAACTGTTTAAAAGAAACTTTTTCCTTTCCAGTTCTGTCAAGCAAGCCAGCTGCTAGAAGTCATGGTTATTCTGTATGAAGGCTGCTGTGCCAAAGTAAAATTAATTTACATCAGAGATTAATTTATGTTATTGTGCTCTAAGATGTTTCTAAATGAGCACTGGTACGCATTTTAAATTCAAGATCAGACGTAGTTCCTGCTGAAGGCAATAGGAGCTCTTGCCTACATCTCCACAAGAATAAAATATCCTTTAAAGAAGAAAAGGAGAGCTAGTAATCAATAAATGACGTTGCTTTTACAATCTTTCACTTTATCAAAGACTTTTTACCTGCTGACAGAAGGAAATGTAATCAGAATAGGAAAGAATAAGCTACAAATATTACATTAAATGATAGGTACTTAAAAAACACAATCAGGCAATAATTAAGGCATTAATATGTGTGAAATAAATCTATATGGCTGTGCTAAATTAATCTCAAAGAATAATTCAGTTTAAAATTATACTATTTTAATGTTATTAAGGATTACTGCCTATTCAATTTGTTACATTTCATTATGTTTTATGTTTCTTTAAAAAAGAACTGTATTCGTAAGTTCCTCAGTCAGCCACTGAGCTTCATTTAAGGCTCTGTAAATGACATTAAATGAACTGCCTGGTAGCAACTCATATTAAAAACAATTTCCCAGAGAAACAGAATGTCTTTGTCTCTGCAAATTAAATTCTAAATAAGCCTACTTATTTTAAAATAGCAACACATATTTTTAAAAATAAAACTTCTTCAAGGCAACAACACATTTACCTGGATTGGTAACTTACCATAAATAAGATATTTTATTATGAGGTTTTTATCAGGTTGCATTGCTGTTAGCTTATAAACAATGGAACAAGTGTAAACTCCACTCAGGTTGAAGTGTCTCAATATTAAAGTTCCTGTTGGTGATATTTGCACACTGCTGTTTTCTAGTAAAGACAATAATGAAATAAATTTAGTTGTCGTCATGATAAAGTGCAGAAAGTAAGGGTCCAAATGGTTATTTACTCTTAAGCTGTGCACAAAATAATATTATGGATACAGCTGAAGGCATAGGACTCGGAAACTGAAGCTGACCAGGTGTTACTCAGGTCAGCATTACACAAATATGCCTTATTGCTGCTGTGTTTTTTAAGTATTGGTTGACAAAGCAGTCCTAGAAACCTGTTTCTATTTGATCTCAGACATGTAGTTTTCTCCAATAACACTTCCAAGAGCAAAGAACTCCCAGAAAAAAAGGACAAAGGGGGCAAATAATCTCTTTTTATACCTCTATATAGTTAAACTGACTACTAACCTTTCAGTCTTCAGGAACTGCCTCATGAATTAGCTGCTGGTGGTGTTTAACAGGCAGTAAACTTCAAAGTAGGCAAGACAGGAAGTTCAAGTTAAGCAAGTACTGTATAACAGACCTTCCACAAAAATTATATGTGTATGCCAAAATAAGAATCATGTATATGTTTAGGATAGTAAAATAATCCTTCTGTGTGGAAAGATATGCATTGTTACGGTGGCCAAAGTCTTAACACAAGTCTTCAGTTCAAGGCAGAGAGGAAGTAGGATCCTACTTCAAAGGACAAATCATGAGCATGGCTCTTTAACTAGGTTTTTAAAGAGAAAGGAAAGAACTGCTTAAGGTCAGATTTGGGCACTGATAATGAGCCATAGAGTTGTCCCAAGTAGCCTGCATGGGGGTTACATGATGACAGTTGATGAGTCCTTTCCTGACTTAAAAAGTCCTCAGGCAGGAACAATATAGATATGGGTTTCTCAAATAGTAAATAGTAACATGCAGCCGATCCTGCTGTCAAAGGAAACCATGGGAATCACTAGATTAGAGTCAATTGTAATAGATCTCAAGGTAAAATACTCACTTTGATAAAATATTTTGAGAATGGATTTTTGTTTCTATTTTCAGATGCCAAAAAAAAAAATCTTTTTAACATCCTAAATAATTTAGACCTTTTATGTAGATGATGGAAGCTTAGACAATTAGTGTGGTGCAAAACCAGCATATTTTTAGACTGAAAAAAATCGATGCTAAGGACATGAAATGTATACTACACACATCTTAGGGCTTTTACTTCAGACCAGTCCTAATCTGGTTTTACAGGTCAAGCACGCATTATTTCTCAAAGCAAACCTTTCCAATTAGCTTCATCCAAAATGAATCCATTTTGTGCACTCAAACACCAGAGCATGGTCCAAACAGAATGTGGTAAGTGGGTACAATCAAGCAATTCAGTTCAAAGTCACACTCCTATTCAAACTAACATGTTACTGTAGATGCATGCTGATTTTCCTGGTATGTGATTCTAAGAAAGATATTGGGGAAAAAAAAAAAAAAGCCTGATTGAAGTGCATCTTTTTACATACTTGGCAGGAAGGTGTAGCACAACTTAGTTCCTCAAGAAACCATTTAAGCTTTTAATTAACTTAATTTTGTCATATATATCACTGTGTTTAAAAAAAAATATCAAGTGCTGGTAAAAAAGAGTACTATTAAAAAGACTGAAAGTGCAAATTCTTTGACAAGAATGGTTTGGGATTCTGTATCAGCCTAGGCTCTCACATTAACGGCACACTGTCTCATTTTTTGGGTGATGAAGGGGTTTTTAATCTGATGATGAACTACTCAGGATGTTAAGTCTATAAACTAGAATGTCATTTGCTACTGTATGCTGGAATAGCTATCGGATTAATATTGTCAGAAAAACAGCATAGATTTAAGAACTATAGTTCTGATCTTTAGCATATGCAACTGCCCTGTGTGGGCCAAAAGCAACAACACCGTTACTTGACTGGATAGCCAGAGCACCTTTAAGATATATCACAGACAGCTTTGCTATACTTACAAAATGCATTACTGAACTGCAAAGATGACAACAAGTCTGCAAAAGACAAAACTTGGAAATCCAGTGAAGAGATCTGGTCACAAATATTTCTTGAAAGTACATTAGCAGAAACAGAAAAGTAAAGTGTTCTTCTGAAGGACTGAGTCACTGACTTTATTATAGAATTTTATCCTACCTTGAATAATGAATGCTTCATATACCAGAAAAGATCAGAATTTTTACATAGTAACCATTAATTATTTTAATGGTATGTCTGTGTGTAAAGAATCTCCTTTTGGATCATGAAATCAAGAGCCTGTTATGTTGTTTTGGGTTTTTTTCCCCCTAGTGTTATAAAAGAAACCGCACTTAAAATGCCTTGCTCCAGTGGGGTTATCTGAATCAATACTGCCTACTCAGATAAGTTTGGGTTCACAAAACAGACTGTTAGCTTTAAAACAAAATTTTAAAAGTTATTAAGCTATCTACCCTTTTCTTAAATCTAATATTTTTTCCATGTTATTCATCTGCAGCAGGTTCAGCAAGACAGGTGAGCAGGATTTCACATCACATTTTGTGATGTGAATTACATGATATGATTTAATATGACTATTACATAGGAGGCATTTCACATGCATGGTGGACAAAAAGCAATGTGATCAAGTTCAGAGGTTCCCTGGAGTCAGTGAAAACTGGCATGATTTAAAACAGAAGTTCTTTTTTAATTCATGCTAAGAGAGGAAGCTAGACCATTTTCCAGGATCCTCAGGAATTAGAAGGATGCAAAACAGCTATTCCTGTGAGAATTACATTACAGAGACTAAATCCCTTAAGTTTCTGTACCCTTGTGTAATTAAATTTAAAACTAAGTGTTCTTATATTTTCATTTTTCTGTTTACTAAACTTAAAACCAACAGATTGATTCTCCTTCCAGTTCTTTCAGTGCAAAAAAATAAAGTTACTTACCATCCTCCCACCCCACCTCTTATTCAGACCAGTTTTACAGTAAAGCAACTTCTGTATTTTGAAATTATATATTAAAAACAAAAGTAATGACAGCAGAATCAGGCCAATGGGCTTTTCAGAAACAGATTTTTCTGACATTTAGAAACAGCTATCAATCCAGATAAATTCTAATCTTCATATTAAACTACGGAGCATGTTCAAATTCAAATATGCAATATCTAAAGATGTCCAAATAGGTAAATTCAGTGATTAATTATACATGTACAGAAACAAAAGCTAACACGGTATATAATAAACTTGAGTTCACCTGAAAAGCTGCTTAGGAATGAAACCTACTGTTTTGTAGTCCAGACAGGACTCTGACAGTCTCTCAGGACACATGTATAAGTCATTTATGGGTTATAAGGATAGCATGAGTATACAGATACACACATCTAAAAGCAGCTTCATATTTCTTCAGATTCTCTTTCCTTCCCTCTCCACAGAAGAACTGTTTGATATACCAATAGTAGGTTTTAGAATATCTGGGGGTTAGCTTGTAGTTGAGAGGTTGAGTGCAGGTTATTTGTTGGTTGCTTTGTTTTATATAACTATAGTACACTTTTCAGTCCTATGAAAGGACAGTAACCATCTTCTGACAAAAATACTCCTTCTATGCATATATTAGATGACAGTGTGTATGAAAAGCAGTAACTTTCCTGTAATTCCAAATTCCTAGGTTCATCTTCACCAAACTAGAACAGGCCTATTCCAATGTTTACATTTGGAAATGAAGACTGAAATGTTTCCTCTTTTCTGTTCTATTTAGCTGTTCAGAACACCATAAAAAATGCTGCTTTATGCCGTAAAACTTTAAGATCCAGAATACAAGAAGCAATTATTTTGAAGATTTTATCCTCCACTTAAAGTATATTCTGAAAACCTCTTATTCCCCACCAGCCCAACAGCTGTTTAAAAACTTCAAAGTACCATTTCCAGATCTTAGTACAAAAGAGTCACTATACTAAATGAGGAAAAATGATTGGCTAATTTTAAAGTTGTAATGATTTAAAATTACATTTTGTGCAGTATTTAATTTTTCATTACTCTTTCAACTGCATGTAAGTGGACTGGAATTATCTGTGAACAAAGCTGCTTGTCAAAAAAACAGAACTGTTTTTTAATGCCTACAGAAAGAAAAGTGTTTACTGCTCTTTGTGAGGTTTTACTGTAGTCATGAAGTTTGATGTATATAGCTAGACAGACTTTCGGGGCACAAAACACCTTCTTGGGTTGTGTGTCAAGGGCTGGTGTGCCTGAAAGAGAATCTGATTTTTCTAACTATGACAGATAGTACAATGAAAGATAGGCTCTCTTCCTAGAGATTTTATGCTTAAATAATTGCATTTATTTTGAAGCATTCCAAGAAGCAGTATTTTGTTAGACTTCCTGAAACTCGATTCACAGTTCTACATTTCCACTGAAAGGATTCTTTTCTTTTCTTTCCTACAACCACACTGAAAAAGTATGAAATAATCTATGAAGCAAGGTTTATGAATCCTAGTTTCCCACTGTTAGGGAGATTTGCTATGACAGATGTTAGAAGACTTAACTAGTGACACCAAAACCCAGATAATTTTTACCACTTGGAGAGGATTACACCCATTCTAAAAGGAGACCAAGTGATCAAATTCTTTTATACAGCAAACATTTCATGAGCTAGAAACCTTAGCTTTTTGTCTGTTTATACTTTCTTTGAGTCAAAAAAAAAAAATAATGAATGTCACAACAGCCCTAGGAGACTAAGACATCTTTGTGGTATTTACCCAAAATTGTGGTGGCTGAAGCTCAAGTCCTCTCATTACCGTTTTTTTTAAAAAAAATTTTCTAAAACCTCTCTCATGCCTATAAAAGTCATGTCAGGAAAACACAAGTTTTCTTCTCTTACTGAAATGGGTTTTGCCCACTTGCTGCTGGTTCTAGTACACCTGAAGTTGCCGAAGTGCCAAGAACCCCTGCCACCATAGCTTTTTTGCTACTGAACCAAGGTTGGCATAGCAACTTGGCAATCTGAAGCAATCTGCCTGAAGAGATTTAAACCCATCAACTGGAAGAAGTCTGAGGTCTCCATGGTTTTCTGTTCTACACTGTTGAAACTGCAGTTTGAGTAAACAGAAGCCAGAGGAGCGAAACAGGCAATTTTTGTTAATTGTGAATCAGGAGGTTGTCCTCTGTCTGATCAGATTAAGTTCAGGATGAATTGTTCATAATCTAAATTGTAAACTAAAATAAGAGATTAAACAGGTTTACAAATTCATCACAATGCTTATTGTTCTTTTTAAAAATGAATTTACAGTAAAGGGTAAATGAGACATACATGAAAGGAAACAAAAAACAGAACTTGGGTTCCCTGCTCAGACTTGGAAAGATAAGCAATCCTTATTATGTGAGAAAAATAACATAAGTAGAAGTAGCCCAACATACTCCATGCAGAAACAATGATTTGGGGTTCTCATGCCATACTAACAGATTAGGACAATGATTTCATTAGCAGCATCCTTCTGAAAAAGAATGTTTAAATCCTCCATGAGCAGATTAACCAGAAGCTGATCCCTTGCCAGTTTCATAGAAGCACAGAATCATTTAGGTTGGAAAAGACCTTCAAGATAATCAAGTCCAACCACCATCCATGCCCACTAAACCATGTTCTGGAGTACCTCGTCTACACGCTTTTTTAATACCTCCAGGGATGGTGACTCAACCACTTCCCTGGGCAGCCGATTCCAATGTCTGACAACCCTCTCAGTAAAGAAATTATTCCTAATATCCAATCTAAACCTCCCCTGCCGCAACATGAGGCCATTCCCTCTCATCCTATCACTAGTTAATAAAAGAGACCAGCACCCACCTCACTACACCCTCCTTTCAGGTAGTTGTAGAGAGCGATCAGGTCTCCCCTCAGCCTCCTTTTCTCCAGACTAAACAACCCCAGTTCCCTCAGCCGCCCCTCATCAGACTTGTGCTCCAGGCCCCTCACCAACTTCGTTGCCCTTCTCTGGACACGCTCCAGCACCTCAATGTCTTTCTTGTAGCGAGGGGCCTAAAACTGAACACAGGACTCGAGGTGCGGCCTCACCAGTGCCCAGTACAGGGGAACAATCACCTCCCTGCTCCTGCCGGCCACGCTATTTCTGATACAGGCCAGGATGCCGTTGGCCGCCTTGGCCACCTGGGCACACTGCCGGCTCATATTCAGCCGGCTGTCAACCAGCACCCCCAGGTCCTTTTCTGCCAGGCAGCTTTCCAGCCACTCTCCCCCAAGCCTGTAGCGCTGCATGGGGTTGTTGTGACCCAAGCGCAGGACCCGGCACTCGGCCTTGTTGAACCTCATGCAATTGGCCTTGGCCCATTGATCCAGCCTGTCCAGATCCCTCTGTAGAGCCTTCCTACCCTCCAGCAGATCAGCCCTCCCTCCCAACTTGGTGTTGTTGGCAAACTTACTGAGGGTGCACTCGATCCCCTTGTCCAAATCATTGATAAAGATATGATGTGACTGGCCAATAGAAACGCATGCAACTGAGGAAGGGCAATAAAAATGTTGGCCCCAGGCTGAATGGGGCTGACTGACCTAGTGAGAAAATGACATTGAAAACACTAGAGACACGCAATGCCGCCTTTGTTTCACTCATTCCTAGCAAGGTCTTCTTGCCAGCCCTGCCCCAGGCTGTACCAGAGTTTAGAGGAGATGCTACAGGGAGAGAGAAGTGTAGTGTTAGGGACTTAAGTGAGCTGGACATATAAAAGTTTATAGACCAGAATGAGATGCATCTGAGGATGCTGAGTGAGCTAATTAATGACCGTTGTCTATTTTGATGGTGATGAGGTCCCCAGTGACCAGAAAGACCCAAAAAATACATCCATCCTAAAACAGGCAAGGAAGACGACCCAGGGAAACACGGTTCAGCCATCCTCACCTCAGGCCCTGCAAAGATGATAGAACTGCTTGAAGTCACTCCAGATGCTTGAGTGACAAGACAGTGATTGAGAAAAGGCAGCATCAATTTGCCATTGGCAAATCATTGCTGATCAGCCTGAGTGTCTTCTGGAATTAAATAACTGCCTCTGAGGATGAAGGGAAAGCAGTGGATGTCATATACACTGAAAGTCTTTAGCAAGGATTTCAATATGGTACTTCATCACATCCTTGTAGCCCAACTATGGACATATGGACTAGATGAGTGGAATACAAGATGGGTGAAAAACTGTCTGCATCATCATTTTGAAGATTGGTCTACCTAGCAGACAGTTATGAAGGGCTTTCCTCAGGGCTGATAAAAGCACCAGAACTGCTTAACATCTTTACCAGTGACCTACACCACAGGACTGAATGCCTTCTTGTCCAGTATGCAAAAGACATCAACTTGGCGGGAGAGCTGATATACGACAGGACATTGCTGCCATTCAGTGGGACCTTGCGCAACCAGAGAGACAGCCTGCCAGAAACCTGATGAAGTCCAACAGTGACAAATGCAAAGTCCTTCACCTGGGACAGAATAAGAGCAGCAACATATGCTGCTGGGGACCAGATGACCTGGGAGCAGCCCTGCAAAAAAGTACCTGGGAGTCCTGGTGGATTTAAAACTGAATATGAATCAGAAGCACACTTTTGCAGCAGTGAAGGCTAACTGTATACTGGGCTGCGTTAGCAATGGTATATCCAGCAGATCAAATGAAGTGCTTATTCTCTCCCTACTTGGCACTCATTTGGGCACTCCAGAACACTATGCCCTGTTTTGACTCCTCAGTACAAGACAGATACTAACAAACTGGAACAAGTCAACAAGAAGGTTTCTGCGATGATTAGGGAGTTAAAGCATAGAAAAAGAGGCAAAGGAAATCAGGATTTTTACCCTAGAAAAGTCTAAGGAGGGAATTGCAGTCCTTCACTACCTAAGGGGAGATACAGGGAAGAATAACCTGTACTTTTAAGAGGTGCACCACAAAAGGACAAGCAGCAATGATGACAAGTTACAATAAGGGAAATTATGATTGAAAATAAGAAAAAAGTGGAACAGGTTGCACAGAAAAGACAGAAAATCTCCAAGGACAGACAAGAGATTCCCCAAACTTGAGTGGTCAAGGCCCTGAGCAAGTTCATATCTGAAGGTAGCCTGTCACTGAGCAGGCAATTGGGCTGGATCACACCACCCATCATCCTATTATTCTGTCCTTGCAGAATGCGCCCCGCTGTCTCTCTCAGTGCCGCAAAGAATGTCATCCTCAGCCTCTGTTCCATCCAACATCTAGCACTGTTTAGAGATGGCACCATTGTCTACAGAGACCTGAAAATGTTTTTTAGTTTGGTTATCCCACCCCTTTCTCTTGGAAAAGTGAAAGTTAATTTATATGATATACGTGCAAACACTCACAATGTACCCTCAGTTACTTCTCCATTTACATTCCCACCTTTATAACCTTCACGTTGCTTTTGGGGGGAGCGGGGAAGAAGAGGAGAGTGTGCAGGGGGACATATAAGAAAATAAATCCTTACCTGAAGAAAGACCACCAGCTGGTCCATTCCACTGGAATATTGGATCAATCAGTTCTAAGTTTCGCAGATGATTTGTCAGACATAAAATACGTGGACTGTTGTGATTCAGCTTGACATAAACTTTGACTGAAAAAAAAATTATCATTAGCATCAAGTATTAATCAATGGTATCCTAACAGCGAGCTACATAAATTTCAAGACAGTGGTTCAACAACGATCTTGAATGGAGTTCTAATTTTGGGACTGGTTCTGTTATCTCTACCATCAAAATGAAATACCAAATAGACAGCAGGTTTGTTTTCTCCAGAAAATAAAATTAAGAGAGTTCTTTCTCGTTCTAGGCTTATCTGGTTGTGTAAACATGAACCCAGTGCACTGTAACATCCTCCTGAATGGATTATGTCATTTAGTAGGTTCTCACAAACACAGGCTTCTGCAGCGTTCTGTCTCAACTGATGTCCAACACACACGTGGAGAGAGTGTATTTGCAGTATGCTGGTCCATGATACTCAGACTTAAAAGCTTGCTGTCTCCATTCTATTAGCAATTGCCTTTTACCAGTGCACAATGTACTTGCTTAAAATGGGTTTAGTGTTGTAGCTCACTAAATGGTGAACTACCTCTTGTTTAATTCAGAGATAATGAGATAGGAAGCGAACTGAGTAAGATAAGGATTTACTTAAGCCTTTTCCCACAGTAAAAGCAGGTGTGCACATCTTGTATGTGATTTGTAACATACAGGTGCTTCTAGATCTTCAATTGTTTCTAAAAACTACAACTCATATAGTCATAATCAATTCCATAACATGCAGGATTTCAGTGTGTACAATTTGTTTTATTTTCCTTCCCACTGACATTCTGCAAAGTATTTGTCCTCTTCAGAAGCATGGGATGCTAGGTACTTAAGCTCTAGGTCTAAACTTGAATATACCATGCTCTGTATAAGGCTACCCTAATGCCACTGAAAAGCTACAACTAATATAAAACATTACAGCTACTACAACACTTGTGATTTGGAGAATCTGACTAATAATTAAAACTTAATTAAATAAGCAAATGACCACAATGTTATCTCACCATTGGCTATTTCTGATTCCCTGCAAGTGGAAAACAGTTTAAGTATTTGTTGCAGGAAAGGATTAGTGCTTAGAAAAAGTTTTCACTTTTCCATTATGGCAACTGGTGGTAGCGCCACCAGAGTTTTCTCTCCTCTCCAAGTATGATTTTTTGCTTTCATTAAAAAATGAAAAGCCACTTACAGTCACATTACAGTATTAAGTTGTTTAAACAGAATAAAGACTTAGATATAACATTTAATACATACGAATAACTTCAGAATTTTGATAGTCTTAAGATCAGTATGTATGTCCATCCCAGCTAATAAACAGTTTTTTACAGTAGCTTATACTGCAGAAAACAGCAAAGTATCTATTTTCAATTGTATGGTAGTATATCATGGAAATAAATGTCATTTACAGGTGGAGTTTCATTTTTTAACCCTGAAGCATGAAAATTAATACGAATTCTACATGTTAATGCAATTGCCAATATGATTAGTCTTTTTCCACCACTTTTTCCTTAATACTTTTTTTTCAAAATTTACTAACCAACTGGCTTTAGCAGTCGTCTATTGGGGCAAAATTGCGTACATTGCTTATCTCTCCCACTTCACATTTTGTTTTTCATTTCCTCAAGGTCGCTTTGTTCTGTCTTATAGCAATATGAAAAAAAAAATTACATCTCCATAATAAAAAGTAACAAAATTATGGTGTCACTATTATTAAAACCTGCCAAGATGGTAAATTCTGTTCCACCACTTTAAACTTCCATGACAGTTTTGTAAGCATGTATCATAGGATACAGAAGGGTATCTGATAGAAAATAATGGTTGAAAAAATATCTATCAGGTATAACCTTATTCTCCTTGCTTTCCAAGTCTTACTCTTTTAATTAAAAGTTCTTTGCTGTTTTTTCTTATTTGTTCATATTCTCTTCATTATAAAAATATTTACCTTACATAGAGATCCAAAAAAGAACATTTATGTCAGGTATTTTAAAACTGTAGGATTTTAAAAGTGCAGTACTGTATTTAACCAAATTTCGGGGGAAAAAAACCTCAAAGATGTTGTCCAGCATCTCAAAAGAACACTGGAGCCAAATCTAGTATACTTACAATGGTCTGTCCCAGAGAAGGTGGGAACATTCTTTATTAATACTGAATTATTTAGAAACAGAGTTGGGATAAAACATTTTAATCTCACCTTCTAACTTTCAAATTGCCTTCAGCCATTCAAGTACTAGCCATGTTTACAGACATGGGTCAGAATCAGAAGAGAGAAAAAGTACACTAATAGGATGAAATTTTAGACCACTCAGAGCCATTATTTAACATTAAATAGCATTATAAGATAAAATACTAAGAGAAACCTTTAAAAAGAAATTGTTTCCCAGAACTGTTTCACCTTTGGCCAAAAACTGATATGCTAAGAATCTGTACCAAAAAAAAAGGTCAAAAAATGCTGTCTCTTAGCTTTCCCCCAAACAACAGAAGTATCACTCCTAAATATGCTACTAGTAAAGCTGTTACTGGAAAACACACACGGAAAAAACTATGGGGAAGAACATTACCAAAAGCAAGCTAGCAATGTGCATTTAGAGAAAAAGCAACATGAGTAAATATATGGCAATGAGGAACAGCCTGGTCTTTTAATTTAATTTTCAGATTTTCCAATAATTGTTTAGCTTCATGAGAAAAGAAAGGGGTAATAATATATTCTGGAGTTAGATGGATTTAACTTAGAAAACAATTAATTCTTAACTCTTCTTAATTTTTGTTGTAGAATATAACATAAAATTCAAGCTTCAGGTTATGTGTACATAACAAGTAAGATGAAGTCAGAATACCTACAGTGGAAGAAAGCAGTATTTCCAAGCAAGAGTCCTACAGGCAGGTGGAAGAGTACACAGAACGTTGTTATTGTTATAACAATTACAGAAAATAATTATCTCAGTTTCATAAAAATTATGAGTAAGAATAAAATAATCTATAAAAAATAAATTCCAGTGACAGAAATACATTCTGTGGGATGGCCTATTAAGTATACATAAGCCAGTACAGAACTGCAATTAATTAAACCACTTAAAACCATTTAAAACAATTCAACAACAAGGGATATGATAAAGAAGGGCCTTTTCTTGGTAAAAACAGTATTTTCACTAAGATCTGTACATTAAGTTTAAAGAAAAATACCTGGAAGTATGACAGATCCCACTATTTTTAAGCTACTGTGTCTTGGCCCTGCACTTCTGAAAAATCTCTTCGAGCGTTGAACTGTTAAAAGATAAAACAATGACATTAATACAACTATTTCATTTATCTGAAAAAGCAAGCAGCATACTTTAGGTTAATCTACACCCTTTATAGACTTGTTCTTCAATGGATTTTAAGTTAATACCTGCCTAATGTCTTAAACAACACATGACTCTCATTAAGGCAACAAAAACCAAGGCAAAGGCCCAATACCAGAAAAAGCATCCTTATTCTAAACAGCACTTAAGTTTAGATTTAAATATATTAGCATTTTGCAAAAGAACTGTCACATTTTAAATTAAGATTGTCCATAATGGGGAAATGGGGATAGGCACTGTCCAAAATGAGTTTAAAATTTAGCTGCATTCTTGTGATACCCTCAGTCGGGATGTCAATCAACACATATGCTGACCATTATTGAAGCAATGAACTTAGGTTCTGTCATGATTGTGATTTTCTTAATTTCCACATGAAATGAAATATAAGGTATTTTATGGATATTTTAATTTGCCTTTCTTCTATTTTAAATAGAAATTTAGAATAAGTGCGTAAAGATTGCAAAGCTTTGCAAGACATACAAGGCTTCTGAAAGAAAACTGAAGTATCTTTCAGGTGGGCATTCTAGTACAAATCAGATCTGAGTATCTTTTACAGAGTTTCCAGAGATACAGAACTGAAGCCAGCAGAAGGATAACAGCAGCTATGAGACCTCTCAGCATTTTGTGTTCTTTGTCTCCACCTCCTGCTTGGAAAGAACATAGGTTACTGGGAGTTAAGATATGCTTGTGATTTCTAATTCTTTTGGGGAATCTGGGAAAGAAAGTAAATAACAAAGGAATAGAAAGTTTTGAATACAAAAGACAGCAATAAAATACCAAACATACCATCAGCAGCAATTATCTTATGAAGATGGGCTAAATAATTATGTGGCACCGGATCAGTGCTTGTTACTAACTTAGGTTCAATGTTCAAAAACTAAAAGCAAAAATAAATACTCTGGTAAACTGGTTATAGATTAAGGCATCTGTTGGGGGCAATGAGAGAGATGAGGTCGAGTCCCAGCTTTTTGATTTATCTTGTTTCAAGCAATAATGGGAAATCATCAATTCAGTCCATTTATTATACAAATGGTAATTGTACTTCTCTACAGTGTTGTTATGGAAAACATAAGCAGGGAAGATTCTCCAGCTATCAGGACAAGATAATAACAGTAAGTTAAACGAACTGCCCGTACTTGTCATTTCAGAATGTAAGCAGAGTACGCCACTGAAAATACCTAGAAAGCAGGAAGAAATAAAACCTTGCTTGAGAAAAAAAAACCCAACCAAAACTAAGAGAAGATAATCGTAACAGTAGTCTCATATATGATGGATTTCTGTGACTAACAGTTTAATTTACTTCACAATATGTCTTCCCAATGTACCACTTCCACAACTTCGTTTGAGGAGCAAAATTTTTCAAATAATTTCATTTGCCCCAGAGACCTCCTAAAAGGATTAGAGGACTTTTATTGAAAGACAAAATGGATTAAAATTTTCTCAATGGAATATTTATGTTAAGTCTTTTAGAATTCTGCTGCACTGTCAGAAACAAAACTAATTTTTCACTAAAATTCAGCTCCCAAAAGAACATGATCAGATTCTCCATTGACAAAAATCAACATGTGCTTTGATTTTAATAACAGCATACTAGTTTACAGCAAATTATAAAACCTACCTGAAAGCCTGCCTGTTTTAAAATTCCTTCTGCCACTGTTATCTGTCCACATGGTCGATAAATATTTTATGAACTGTCAAGTTGATTTATGGACCATAATTGGAAAGGAAAAACATAATCCACCAAAACCAAATAAATTCATGAGAGAAAAACTGAAAACAACAATCTTATACAGAAAGTATTCAAAGTTTATCAAAAGGCAACTGAAGAAATGCATCTAGAAAAGTTAAGCAGTGCAAACTGACAAGGTATGAGCAGATATACATAACTTTATAGGATGTTTAGGCACTACTTAATTAATGCAAAAGGAAAGTAATATTTTTTACAATAATAACTTAAACCCGAAGATGGAGCTCTTGAACTGTTTATTTAAAAAGAATTAGAAAAAGTGGAAGCAATATAGTTACTGAAGGAAGATAATGTAAAACTTCTGGAATTACTTTTTTGGTATCTTCAGTGACATTGCATGCTACATTTTGAGAAAGACAGCTTAAATGCTCTTTCATGTGTATACACATTTCACTTCAATAGCAGCCATTTCAGTCAGTAAATGTTTCTGCCTGCATATGAATCCCAACTCTCATACACTCTTTCCCTCACTTTCTACACTGCCTTTTAATTTTTTTTCAAGCCTTTTTTCAGGTTTCCTGCTTGAATTCCTTTGCTCTCTTCCTAATCACCTGGAATTTAAATGGCACTTCCTGCAGCAGTCTCTAGCACAAATCATCTTCCCATTCTCACTTTCTATTTTAAGAGTGCATGTGATGAGGTTAAAAGATGCTTTTCATAGAAAAAAAAAAATCAAGAGGTCATTAAGTCCCACAGAAAGAGCAAAAAAAAACAACAGAGGACAAGGACTGCTTAAACTGCATTTTAAACTCATTAAATATATAACTCCATCCCTTCAATCTGAACCTGCACTTAACAAGCAGTGGGAAAAGCTGCTCCACTCACTTTTGAGAAAAATAAATGAGATTTCTGAATCAATTCCCCAAATAAAGTTTATTAAGCAGCTCAATATATAGTCTGATTCCTCATTGTCTTGTACTTCTTACAGGCATAATACAAGGTGTGAGCAACAGTTCCTTTTGCAGAAGAACACAGATGAAGAAGTTGTTTTACATCACTATCAGATACATGGAAGTTTGGGGTAATTCACCCCCAAGTCCAGGGTGATTCAAACATCCCAGCTGCCTGAAGAGCCATTCCTGAAGACTGGAATTCAGGGGTACATTTGCCATATAAGGTACCCATGTTATTTGAGGATTCATCTGGCAACTTTAAAATCTGATGGAGTTAAATTTAACAGCCTTACTACTAACTTATGTCACTGAACCAGGCAAAAGATCCTGCAGTGAGGCAAATTTAAGTGTAAAATGCTAACACCTTGTTTGATGCATTTAAAATCTACTTGGCAGATGTATAAATTCTACCCAGACACACAAAAATTGAGGTCATGTATTTCTAAGGGGTTCTGCCTGCAGGGGGAAGAGCCTCAATTAGAGATCAGAAGTAGCAGGTGGATTGTAAAACCAACCCCTCCTGCTCCTCCCTGGTCGGAGTGAGTTACAACGCTGCCATGTGAAGAGCATTCCCTTCCCAGTTCCTGCCCAAAGGAGGAATCTGGGTAGGTTAGTACTGACTGAATGAGCATTCCTTCCTATGCCTTCCTATGAGTTGAAAGGGAACACCATTCACCCACTTAAAGTTTCACATCAAGTATATTCTACTATTTCATAAAACATTTTATTCTGAATCTTTTAGTCTTAAAATGAACATTGCAGTTGCAAAATTAATCATCTTCACAATAATCCATTAGAAAATTAAATTTGCTCTGAAAACTGCAGTGGCAGGAAACAGTATGAAATAAGCCTTAAACAATTAAACAATCAATTTATTAATTAATAAAATACTTTATTACTAGAATGTTCAATTGGCATAGTTTCAATTCATTTATTTAGAAATTAAAATTCTATGAAGTGATAGGAAAAGATTTAAGTTATGATAATTGCTAGAAGTTTTTCAAAGTAATTATGTTTCGAGATAATTTTTGTAAAGCGATTTCTGCACCAAAAGATTATATAAATAGCAACGCTACTTAAGTTATTTTTGCTCAATCATGCTAACAGTCAAGTGTTTTTCTATAACCAAGTATTTTAATTACAGCTGGCATTTCTAAGCTGCCTATTGATGGTTAAGTGCTGTGCAGAAATATTACCATTTCTATTACTAGTCATATGAAAGTCATATAGGAGAAACCGAACTTCAGTTTCTAATCTCAGTTAGGTTTAACCCTTTTGACAAAAAACCTGCAAGATATGAACTATCTTGTGTTTTTAAGTAGGCCTTCACATTTCCTTTCTGACAATTACACCACCAACACATTCCATAAGTTAAAAAGGAGACTTTTTTTCCTTATCATATAGCCAGCTAAAGTTAAAAATATTGTATCTTTTCAGTAAGATGGAAACTTCCTTCAGATGGCTCAAAATGTCAAATGTAATTAAGATGTTTTAAGAAACATGCTCCACTTTTTGTCCTCAAAAAGTTTAAGTATTCACTTAAGGGAAAACACATAAGCCAATACTGTCAGCATTAGTAAACAAAAAACCAGAATAAAAAATCCTTAAAGAAAAAGGTTCGTATTTTTACATCAGTCTGAACTCAGACTATATTAGTAGCACCCCAGTACAATAAAATTGAAGTGTCTTTTTTTGAGTTGACAATCTCTATTATGCCTACTAAAACCAAAGACAGAAGAAATACTATGACTTTTCAGTGAATATACACTAAAATACTGTGCATGGCTTTCCCCTTTTTTGTCAGAGTAGAACAACTTTGAACTTCACCTCTGATCTTGCTCCTGGAAAAGACCTTGGCTTTCTAAAGGAACTGGTGAAACGCGATCATAATCAGACCACGGAATAAGAAAATCTGGCATGTATGCACAGTAATGTACAAATTAAATAATCTAATTTAATACTATCAGAAAGCCTGAGGGATTTACTACCTTCAAATTTCAAAACCTCACTAGGAAGCAGAGACTGTCATTTCAGGCCATTCCCAGTCTCAGAGTTGAGAGGCCGTACGACTGAATTTCCCGATCGGTGACGACTGAGAGCCGCAATTATGCGCACAGTGGATACAAGACCAGTACTGGTACGCCAGAAATGTACAGTCTCAGTATCCTACCACGTAACCATTTCTGTCCCTCAGAGCCTTCACCAAAGCGATGCAGCTCCTTCAGCCGAGTACCAACATCACCGGCTACTCGCTGCCTGAGCGACCACGCAGCTTCTTTGGTACGTAGGAAGGAGAAGCACCCCTTCTCCCCAAAACTCAGTGTTATTGAGGAGAAAAAAAAAAAAGATTACTTAGATAACCCCGTAGCTTTCCTGCATCCACCTCCGCCTCCACACGTGTGAACGAAGTTTAACCTCACCGGTGGATATGGCGGGTGTCCCACCCAGCCCCCGGGGAAAGCTGGACGCTGAGGGGCACTGCTCCCGCACCACGGCAGGCCCCAGACCGCCACAGGAGCTTACAACTAGCAGCCTGCCAAGAGGGTCACCTCCGTCGTGACAGGCACACCTGCTTTCGTGGAGCGGCGTGAACAAACGCGTGAGGGCCAGGACAAAAGGCGCAGGCGGGCAGCGAACTCGGGGAAAACCGGTAAAATTCCTACCCGGGGCGGGAAACGGCGACGTTCCGGAGCCCTCCCCGGGCTGCGCCTCCAGGCCCTGCGGGGAAGGGGCAGGCTGCGCCTCGGCCCCGCCGTCCCGCCACACGCCCGAGCCTCCCCCGCCTGCCGCCGGCCTGAGGCGAGGGGCAGCCCGGCCACCGCCGCCCGGGGCGGCACCCGCGGGGGGTGCCTGCCGCAGGACAAGGAGGAGGAGGAGGAGGAGGCGGCGGCGGGCCGTGAGGCGGCCGGTGGCGGGCGTTGCCGGGCGGCACATCGCCACAGCCCCGCAGCCTCTTCCGACCGCTGGGCAGCCGGCAGCCGCCCCCAACGGCCGCCTGGCGAGGAGGCGGGCGCGCTGAGGTGAGGCGAGGCGAGGCGAGGCGGGCTCGCTGAGGCGAGGCGAGGAGAGGCGGGCGCGCTGAGGTGAGGCCCGGCCCGCCCGACGCGGGGTGCTGAGGGTGAGGCGCGGGGCCTGGCCGCCTGCCCTGCCCGACCGCTGCCTTCCCCGGGGAAACACCTGCCGCCGCGGCTGCTCCGTCCTTAATCGTGCGGCCGCCGGGTTCTACATAATTAATCCCAACCCATTAACGCCCGCCCCTCCGCTCCAGGGGCAGCTGCGTTGAAGCAGCCAGGCCTGCGGGGGTGCGGGCTGCACCTGGGGGCGGCCGGAGGGACAGCTCGGCGGTAACCAAACGTGCCTGTATTATCAACACTCTTTCCAGCACAAATCTAAAACACAGCCCCGTACAAGCTACTATGAAGAAAATTAACTCTATCCCAGCCAAAACCAGCACAAGCTTTAATTGCATTTCACTCTGCAAAATGAGTGTAACAAAACATGAGTCATCCTTGCAATGTCTTCCATCCTGTGCCTTACCTGGGTCCCATGTCTTTGCCTCTCCTGCCATCTCTTTCTAAAGCTTTCCAGGAGAAGGTGAGCAGTGGAGGAAAAGGTCAGGCTGCGACACTGGATATTTCTAGTGTAAAACCGATTATATTTGGTATGGAGATTACTGAATCTTAGTAAATATAGACACCAGTATGGCATTTTAAAGGCTTGTTACTGGCAGAAGTCAAATTTTGAAAGTACCTTTTCACTCACTTGAATGTACAAGTGTGATAGAAAGTGGACACGAGTTCTGTGTTTTCATAGTATTGGCTTAACCTTAGAGTGGTGGTCCTGCATATACAATGTTCTCAGCTGTCACTTTTTAGCCATTTTAGTTCTTGTGACCTATATATGAAAGCTGTCTTAATAAAGAAAGAAGCTTTATTTATTTTTTTTCTGCTCCATCAGCAAACTACTGAAAAAACACCCCACCATGATTCTGCATTATGGAACACAACTTTTTAATACTATAAACCAGTACTGTAATAAATGTTAGGCCCATTTCTGATTTAGTGTTAATCAAGAGCAAGTTAGGAATTCAGGGAGGTTACATCTGTGTGAGACTAACATAAATGAGAGAATGATCAGACTCTGTGCCCTAATTTTCCTGACAAGGCCACAAAATAAAGGCCCCCATAGTGTGAGCTGAGCTGTCCAAATAAAGGTAGTTTGATTTTTCCAAAGTGCCAGACCTTTGCAGATGGCACTAAATCCATGGAGAGAGGACCTCTGTAAATCACACTGCTTTTGTTTAGATTGCTAAATGAATACTGTCAAGTTTGGGATTAGGAAATGAGTGCTGCATATTCTGAGCTGAGACATTAATGGATCTGCCAACATGATAGAACAAATGTCAAAACTCTGGAGGTAATTAAGCTGCATGGAAAACTCTGATGTCAATTTGATTTACTTATTCCAAGTAATAATCTTAAATTTTCTGGATTTGCATTTATCTGTGGTTGTGTTTGATAAGTTTTGTTTGTGTTAAATCTATGTTTCAGTTTAATTCGTATTTGTGATCTAGATACCAATAGAGTAGCTTATTTTAAAATACTTCAACGAAAGCACCATATAATTCTTAGTAAGACTGAAAACTTCTTAATTTTGTCTCTAACAGACAAATAAGTAATTTGTAGTGCATTTCAAGTTGCTATCTGTGTTCCCTTGAAGGACTAGATTGCTGTGGTACGCATGAACCATGTTTCACACCTGGAGACATTTCATTGTGAGGTGGTTTCCATCGTTACCAAGCAACAAAAAAACTCTCTGCTCACTCAATGGCTCTGTTCTTTTTGTAACATACTTGATATATCTCTTTTCAGGAAAGAATTCACTACTTCAACCACTGCCTTACTCTTCATGGTTTCTGTGCACTGATCTTCTGCAGGATGACCTCTAGTTTTACTGTGGTTTGTTGGCTAGGACTTCAGAAACTTGGAGAAACAGGAGCAAGTGGAATCTTTTAAGTTTAGTGCCACATAAGGACGATAGAAGAGAATGACTGTGCTTTCCCATGGAGCTGAAAGGCAGGCAAGTGCCTTTAAAAAGTCCGCCTTGTCAATTGAACCAGTTCACAAGATGGATTGCCAACAGTATCAAAGTCCATTAAAGAAGATGTGCATGCCTGTTGTGAGAGGTCCTGAGAACAGACATGGCTTTGCCAGCTTTGAAGAGAAAAACAGTAATTCTTTCCTTAAATTGAATCCATTCAGCCCTCCAGTAGGGCCGAATTACACTTTACTCCCACACCGGGATAACGTGCCTTTAGTAAATCCCTGCTCAGGTTTTGTGAGTCCAGGAGCAGATGCTGACCTGCAGCCCAATGTTGGAAGCGCTATTGAATCCCTGGTAGACTACCGTGGTGTGAAACCTCACCAGTGGGCCCCCATCACAGGAAAGAGATGCCAGCCTGCCCACAGGAGGCAGATGATCTTCCTGGAGAAAACTAGCCAGGACAGAAGGTAGAACTCCAGGGCTGTGTCAGCTGCTTCTGTCAGGGCACAACTCAGAGGTAAAGCAAACTACTATTTTTATTTCTTAATCCCCAAAGAAATTGGTGATGCTTAACTGAAAAATAAAATTAGTTTCCGAACTCCATCCCCCAAGGTCCTGAAATAACAACCTTATAAAATATATTTGCCCTGGATATTTGAACTGAATATAACAACTGCAGTAGGGTGTTTATATGATTCATTGTCCCTGCTGTAGCAAAGAGGTACCAGTCAGCAAATTCTAATGAGCATTCTAATGCTAAAACCAAACCAAACCAAAATCTTTGAAGGTAAATAATGTTTTAAAAAATCTATTTATGTAAATTGTGAAGTAATATACAATAGTTCTAATGAGCACCTGTTTTAATGTAAACCAAAATAACAAATCACTCCAGAGTCATGAAACCCCCTGGATATTTCTGTGTCCTTTAGTATTTCCTGACAAGCTGCAGTGCAGCCCATTTAAAGACCTATTCCAGTGTCTAGTTGATCGGAGAACAGAAGCTCTTTAGGACTGCCATCACATGTTGGACAGAGTACACGTTACCCTCTTATTTTATATCAATGTGTTACACATTAAGTTGGGTCTGGTCATTTTGTATTGACAGGATCAAAATGGAAATTCACTCTTTTTAACATGAAGCAAAATTGGGTTGGTGGTTACTATTCAGAATTTTCTGATGAAAATTCTGGAAAGCAGAAATATCTACCCAGGGCTTCTAAAGGCAGACATAATTAGCAATAAGCAATATGGTTGAATTTTTATAAAGATTAAGGCAATTCCAATGATTTTCATAGAGAAATGCTCGTTACAGCTGGAACAAAATTTTATGAGAACTCAGGCAACATGCTCATAGATGAGGGGAGGCATTTCTTAGAACATAGTAAAGAAACATAAATAAGCTCCTTGTTCCATTTTACTATACAGAGATAACACGCACTTCACAGTTAGCTATACTTCATCCATGTTACTGTCTCCATAAAGTCTTTACGTGCTACAAGTTCAGACAGTGGTTTTGGAACAAGTTTTGTTCCTTGTTTCTGTCTTCAAACTTTGCATTTTAAATCACTTTAAGCTTAACTACAGTCATATAACAGAACCCAAAAGAACCCAAGAAACCACAAGGGATAAAAAAATAGAGTCCATAATTTTCCTTTTTTTGTCTTGCACATCCCATATAATTTTCACTCTTGTTTCTCAGTTACTGTGTTCCCCATTTATATATGGAATTAGACCTCAGACATCAGTCAGAACTGATCAGCTGTTTTTTTCTGCAAGCTTCTGGAAAAGTGAAGGGGAAGGAAGATTTGAGATATGCACTTCTATCTGACCATTAATTTTTCCAACACAGAGAAAAGCAGACAGAGACAAAGAGAGAGATACTCTGGCAGATAGAGACATGCCTGTAATGAACACAGACAAAATCTGAAACTGAATGTCATCAAGTCAGGCACCTGAGTTACAGTCAAGAAAGTGGTCTGAAATGGAGAGTAGTTCCAGAAAGCAGATAGAAACTGTTTGGCGGGTTTCTGGTGATTTTTTTGTTGGGTAAAGTTCACTATTGAAGTGAAATACTGACTCCACTGAAGGTGTCAGAAACAGTCAAACTTAACTCAGGGACAAACCTTGAAAAAGATAATAGTCCAGCATAAATTTCTTAAGGAAGCTGTGCAAATGTTCTTCCAAACCTAGCATTCATTTACAAGTTACCCTGTGATGCTGAGGTATTAACTACAAATGTGTAAATATAGATATAAAAAGTAGTTGAGTTTTAAGCTACTATATTTAATAAGACTGCATAAACAAATTCCAGATTTCAGCTATGTGATTCAGAGCCCAGCCCAACTACCAACTCCCAGGCACATGATGTGATGAAAGTTGCTAACCTTTCTAGATAACAGTCCCAAGACATTCCACAGCTAAGCTGTTTGGGGAAGTTGTGCTGAAAGAGAGATCAGTAAGGCATTTTACAAGCAAATTCTACAGTCACTTTCTCCACTGCGTTGGGGGTGAATGGAAAAAAAAGAGACACAGAAGCAGCCTTTGAGACAGATGAGCTGAGGTATATAAACATCTGCAGTAGACAGGAGGTTCTCTGTTGTGAGATGTAGTGCTATGGCTTTGGCAGTCAACAGTGTTACTTTGAACTTCCCCAGCAGTCTTTTGCATCTACTGAGCAAAGCCAGTTTATTGAACAGTGAGGCTCTGTGATAGCAAAGCAAAGGTGAGAAGCTGACAAAGAAGGTCGTTCTGAGACTGAAGAGTCAGAGCCTGCCAGAGAAGGGAGACAGCTGAAGAGCCATTCTTCATGTATTCTCGCTCGGTATAGGGAAGGTGCTCAGTGCTAGAAGACGAGGTCTTTAGGAAGTTGACAGTGTTTGCCTGTAGAGTCCCCTTCTTTCAGTCACATGACAACAGAATTTTGTAACCTTTTCTCTGTGGTCTCAATTTTCTTTGCAATGTTTAAGAGGCCCTCAGAATTTGAGCGTGCAGGTATATTTGTACCTGGAAACCTGGTGATGAAGCCCTCATATCCAGTTTGTAATTATTATTCTGTTTTGTATGGCTTAGCACAGAGATGGGCATGGGGATGGCAGAAGGAACCAGGGTATTTGATAAGTCTGCTAAAGAGCAGAGATAACTTCTTGCCCTTCCTGGAAGGTGACACATCTGTAGACACAGTTTTCTTCAAAAACTGGGAAATGGGAAACACCATAGAGTTTACCTATAGACTTGATAGTAACCATTTTCTATAAGAAATAAGCTGTTAACTCATGCCTCTACTAGAGTGGCCATATTTGAATTTGTCCAAAAGCCCAACTAGTCCAGTATTCCATCCAAGACTGTGGATAATTAACAAAGAATATCATCATACTTCCTCTGCGTAATTTCCTATCATGTGATGTTTTGTTGACCATGGGTTCATGACCAGGAGGTGGTGTGTTTGTAGTTAGTAGTCATGGAGTCATAGATTTGGCTTCAATAATATATCCATTTGCTTTTTGAACCCACCACTTAACTTCCAACCCACTATTTCCAGGTCACTTGTGAATATGTTAAGCAACAAAGTCCTAAGCCTAAATGGGTTACTCCAGGTCCCTCTAGCAGTTATCTCCATCCTCCTGGAAAACTGATCATTTACCCCTTCCCTCCTTTTCTGATCTTCTAATCAATTATTTATCCATGCGGAGATCTTATCTTTATTCCATTGTTACTTTAAGAGGCTCTGCTGAAGAGCTTTATCCAGAACTTGTTGAAATAATTGTGGTCACTTTATACTAATTTCCCATTGGCCTTTGTAAAGAAGGAGTTCCCTTCCCAGTGCTTCCTCTCCTGAAGCAAGAAGCCTTTTCTCCAGAGTAGTCATTACTCTGGAGAAGTAATCATACAGGAGTAATCCAGGATTAATCAGCACATTGAGTGAGTGTGAGGCATATCAAGGTAGGATTCCAGCCTCTCCTACCTTTCAAATAATGATAGAAAATGACTGTAGGCAATGCTGGTGCAGCCCCAGTTTGTAACATAGGTACTTGGTGAGATAAAACCTTTTACCTGCCTGCAGAAAGAGAAAGAAGAAAGATTAGTCAGAGGCAACAACATGTAAAGCAAAGAGCAAAAAAGTGTGCAACTTGAAAAACATCAAATTAACAATTCAAGCACACTCATAAATAACGTGCATAGCTCATAAGTATTGTAGCATATAAACAAAGTCAACTAAGAATGAAAAATGGCCTACAGTAAGCTCAAGAATATCTGTGCTATTAAATAACTACTCGTAACACAATGAATTGTGTAATAGCATACTGCCTAATAAGCTAGTAGGTCATCTGGAAATAATGCATAAAAACTCAGAGGGCTGAGTGCCATTGAATAAAACAACTGTGGTTTCACTAAGGATTTGATTATTTATCATCCCTACAGTTATGTATTTCACTGTGCATTTGTTTTTCATTTCCCTAAGAGCAGAGTGATGCTTTCTTCATTCAACAACTTTGTTCTTTCTCTGTTGCTTCTTCTGTCATGCATGTCTTTCCAATATAAACTGATGGGGTTTATGCTTATTTATAGTTAGTTTTCAGGGGGTGATTTGTAGCTTTTTCTTTCAAAGGAGTAGGAGAGATAAGAAGTAATGTTAATGGGTTATATTTATTTTCCATATATAAAGAGAAGTAGAATAATTAACCAAAGAACAAAGCAAAAGAATCTGGAAGAGTTATCTGTAAACCTTTCATTTGGCATTATTATCTTTTGCTGGGCCCACTGAAGTCAATACTCCTACTAAATTTAAAATATAAGAGGTCAAACAGTGCACAGTTTTCGAATGGCAGTGAGGTGCAGTGAAGCTTGTGTGACTGCTGGTTTTGTGAAACCTCTCTGCATATTTCTTCATATGGTGACATAAGAATTTCACTTTTTCCTTTAAAAACAAAACAAAGAGATGTTCTGGCTTTCATGGTTTCTGGGAAACAGCTTAGAAATATGAATGAGTACATCTTTAGTTTCTAACTCAGAATCCAAGCCAGAAATTGCCTAAATCCATTATCTGTCATTGAATCCTGCTTTGTCAGATTAGGAGATGAGTTTAAGTAATAGACTGAAACTGACACTGTCATTAAGCTTGTCATTAGTTAAAAGTGACAAAGCCAAGACACTGAGTTCCCAACTTGGACAAGAACGGATCATGCCATTTTCAGTCCTGTGGACTGAGCAAATCATTAGCAGCATTGAAGCCTCTGGAAAGTTGACTTAAAGAAAAAAATATTACAGTTTTTCTGCTAGATCATTCCACTGAAAGAAAAGGAAGTAAATGTTAGAAGATTAATCATCCCAGCAGTAGGACAGTAGTGTCAAGATGGCAAATTACAGTATACAGTACAAGAGCAGAGGTCTCTAGAAATTCATATGTACAATTATCAAAGCAAATGTAAAATTATATACATGTCCTCCTAAGGACATTGTAGCTGACATGAGTGTTTTACACATACAACACAAAGAATAACAGTTGCAACCTTTAGCTCTTTAATCAATGAACCAGGGGAAGACTATTTTTATGGAACTACTAGGACATATGAATGGATATATTTGAGCCATCTACCTCTTTACTGTAGAGGGCACTAGTACATGCATACCTATTAAGTAATTACAACATTTCAGACATAAAACTTAATGGAAACATTCACATATGAGTACAAGTCGTATATCTGCAGATAGCATTTAGATTTTACACAAAGCTGAGGCAATGAAGATGCAGCCGCAGTCTTTACTGGAAGCACATTACCTGTTAAAGAGACACTTTCCAAAATGATTGTTTTAATTTTGAAAGCTCTTCACAGTGCAAAGATCCACAAATTCTGTCAAGCCTTTCAAAAGCAGCAACTTAAAGTTACAGCACACTCTGCAAAAAGCTCTTTTAAAACCCAGGTCATGTTATTTCAGTATCTACATACAACATTAGTATACTAAACTTAGTTTCTTTTACTGAAAGCTGTGATTTTCTTTTAAACTTTGTCAGAGTGATTAGTTCTGCAAGAACTCATTTTGCATTCTGCACAGTGATTTTCAACTTTTAGTCTTTGAACTATTTTCTCCAAAGTATACCTAAAATTTCTGCAAATAACTAGGAAAAGTAACTCAATTATGAATTAGCTTAAATTTGCTACGTAAAGGTCTTCATAGGCATTGGAGATTTTTAGGGGTCTGGAAGAAACAAGCAGGTTGAAAACTAATGTACTAATGTACTACTGAACTAGTACATTCTTGATACTAAATAATAGTATCCAGTGTTCACAGAGAGAGTGGTGTGATGGCTGTATGGCTGCCTACCCCTTTTACTGTAGTATAACAAAGTATGTTTAGAAATACACCTTTTCCAAAGTCACGAAAAGCATTATGCTAGTTAATGGCACAGCAGTTCAGATGATACTCTCGTACATATCCCTTACCTTGTTTACGAGATTATTTTGTGGGTTTCATCCCGATTCCCTAAGGAGACAGGTTGTTTCCATTCGTCTTGTTTATTTATCTATTGGTTCTCCCCTAATAACTTTTAACCCCATTGGCCAATCTCTGCCAAATTTGAAAGAGATATAAACATCTCAAGGATAATTGCATCCCTGCAAGATTTTTGAAGATTGAAGTCTGGGGAGACGAAAGACATAAATGAGTGTTCCTCTTGAGGGTAACTCAGGCATTATAACATCTTTCTATTTGGCAGCAGCTCACTTGGTTATCAGCATGTGTATGCTGGCTCACCAGTCAATCATCACGTATGTGACTCTACAGTAACTGGCCTCTTGGTGGATAAGCCTGATTTACAGGATCTGGTCAGGGAGAGCTCAAATTATTGGAATATGAAGTTGGGAGGATGAAGGAAAGAGTGAAATATCTTTAGGAAATTGGTCACCTACTGCTCATGGAAGGAATTGTTTATTGCTTTCAGGGTTGGCAAAAATTATGTAACTGTAGAAATGCAATATGTAATTACTAGTTCAGGTTGCATTAGCAAGCTTTTGTTATTATATTTGATAAATTGGATACTTACCTTTATACAGGAAGTACTGTACATGAGAATATGTGAAGTAGACCAAACCATAGCAATGTATGTTGTGATATCATTTATCACTTTCATCTTCCATGTAATTTAATATATTTTTGTGGAAGTTTGTAATTCAGAGTGGTAACAGGTATCTGGACACTGGTGCATCAATTTTTATTGGAAGCCATGAATTGTTTTCATCCAGTTTAAAACAATAATGATTGCTAAAAATTGATTAACACAATAGGAAGCCCTTTCTTTCAGGTTGGAGAAGTCCAGTGAAAGTTGCTCCTGATCTACCTGACCAAAACCATATCTTTGCATTTTATATGGATCCCAATCTCAAGGCAAGTGTCTGGTGCTCTTCTTGTAATGACAGAAAACATATTTAAATAATTTTGTTTCTAGTCTGCTTTCCATTCAACATACTTTGGCAGTGATTACAGCAGCGTAGTGACTTTTTCATTTCTTCATCTAATTATATTGAAATAAGCACTATATTTCAGGTAGCCGTATGTTAGCATGACCAGATTTTAATGGTGGCTATTGCTCCAATAATCTTCATTTTTTGTACTGTTACGCTGGTTAAGGCATTTAGACCGTAATGTGAGACTGATACAACCAATGTCAGTTATGTGTAACTGGAGACAGAGTTAGAGCAAAAATACCAGAATATACAAAAGATACCCAAACCTCATACTTGGTATAAATACTCATATATTTAATACTTAGGCACTGCCTTATTTGGTGCAAGTCACAAACAAATAAGTAAATAAAAAACCATCAATGATTCCATAGCGCAACTCTAATTAAGTCTTTCCTATACTGAAAATGTAATGGCATCCTTCTTCCTTCTACACTGATGAGACTATTCATAGTTCTTAAAGTGTTGCACATGCTTAAATAGTTCTTTAAGTTGGATCCCTTTTGTAGCAATGAACATCATACAAATAAATCAGGCATATGTGAGGGACCGCAAAGTGCATTCGCTATGCCATTTTATAAATAATAGACAAATGGAAAGCTACATTCTTAAGGAGTAGAGAGGGAGTGACATTTTAATTTTTAAATCTGCATTCACTATATTACATTTTCCTTCCTGAGTAAAACTCCTCAGAAACAGATCCATTCTTGATCTCCAGTGCTGGCTGGTGAAGTATGTGAAATTGCATGTTTCACATTCTGATGCAAAAGAAGGTAGTAAACTAGAAAAATGCAGATACATACAGTTCACCCTTTAAACAAGCAATCATAGTATCATATACATAGATAGCATTGCTTTCTGACATGTATTTGATTTCTCTTAGGAATCAAATGATCATTCTGCAAGGTGGAGAGAAGAAAAAGCAAGAGACTATTTCTGCAAGTCAAATACTGAAAGTGAGACACCATTTCTTTTAAAAACAGTTTTTGCTTGTGCTTTACTTTATTTTTTAATCTCTTTGCTACTATGTACCTTTAGGTAGCAGGGCATATAAGACTACAAACAATTTTCCTATCACTCAGAACTTCTGGTGTTTTAACAGCATTCAGCATAGGATTCATCACATGAACTTTAGTTATCTAAAAGCTTGTGTCCAGTCTGTGCCGTCCATCTCTGCTTCCCCTATAGGCAGTGAAGAGAAGCTGGAGTTTCCAAAAGGGCATTCTGTACATCTGTCTTCAACGGCTGTCACAGGCATGATATGACTGGTGTCTAATCTCTATTTGTGTCTCGTCTCACTTAGCTGATTATTCAAATTTAGACGAAATAAATCCCATCATCACTGTAAGCTTATTGGAAGATAAACTACCTCTTTCAGTTAGTGAGTGAGACAGTTTTAAAGAAGATAAGCCTGTGAAACTGTACTGTAACTATGTGTTCCCCAACAAGCAATGTATAATTCCAGGCTTTTAATTTCCCTTTAAACTAGAAATACACACCTTTGTTATTTTCTACATCCTTCTTTGTCACACAATTCCTTATTATCTAGCTACTGATGTCATTCACTAATGGTTATATGGGAAATTTTTTTCTCTTCTTTTTTATTGTTGATCTAGAACTTATGAAGAAGTTCCCTGGGATAATATGTTAGCTTCCAAAGTCCAGCCTCCAGAATCGACAGTGGAAGTGTTGGCTGATCCTGTTTCCCAGAGTTTTGCAAAAAGGAGATACAATCCTGAACCTGAAATAAGGCAAGACAGTGAACGATTTCTTGTCGACTGGTTTTAGGTTTTGTTAATGAAATGTAGCCTAAATTTTGTGTAGGTCATACACATAAACCCACAGCAATGTTTTCAAATAAAAACAGTACCAAGTGAGCATTTAAGGTCATCAGCACACTGCTGTAATTGCCTCAAATGATTTCATAGTTTTTCCCTCCCCCTCCTCTGTAAATTGGTACAGAAGAAGATACGCATGCACAGTACCAAAGGAGAGGACAAGGATATTGATGAAAAATTGGTTGATAGGAATGATGCTGTACCATAACAAATCTCATGTTAAGTTAGCTTACTTGTGATTATTAACTGTAATAATTATTATTTTTACTAAACTAAAATTCAGTCCTGCAATTGGTTCTGATTGCTGCATGAAAATCTATTAAGCCAAATTAATTAAGTAATGTTGCCTTACAAGAACCATCTAATTATGTTTTTAGGTTGTTGGAGCCTTCTGGGACAGATTTCAAACAAGGTCTTTTACCTCTCCACAGAGACCTGTTGATTTGTAAGTTTCATTTCTTTGTGAATATCGGGGTCCTCTAAACACTTCCTTTATGATGTCTGTGTACAGTTAATTATTTCAGAAGACTAAATTCAGCAGCATTCTATGACTAGAGAAGTTAAGATATACAATATCTATATGAAAAGTATACTCTAGCATGCTTCTCCTGTGAGAGAGTTAAATATAAAAAGCAGAACAGAAGAAATCTGTAAAGTCAATGATTGTCATGACTTCATACATCTGATGTTTTCATTAAGACATGACATTTATGAAAACACCATGGTAACCATACACATGTACAAACTCAAGGTTTTATCAGCTATCTATAGAATCCAAAACAATCACCTGTGCATTGGTGTCTTTTCTTCACTCTGTATTTCGCCTGTTCTGTCCTATCTCAGAGTGGGACATTTCAGATGAGTGCAGTAAAGGGTGACAGGAGGCTCAGAAGGCCTCAGATAGGAGCCAAGTAGAGATGCGGAAGGAAAGGTTGGTCAAAGCAAGATAGGAGAGCTAGAACTTGCCTCCTTTCCAGACTACGAGCCAGCAGGTTTGCTCGGGCAAACTCAAGGGATATGTGTGCTGCTGGGCACAGTCAAGCATACAATGGGAGAGACGGGTACCTCTGCAGGGTGGAAGGGAGATAGAAAACGCTAGCATTATGGTTTCTTGAATGTTGCTCTTTCAAAGGAATATAGACGTGGACAGTGAGGGCAGCTTGCAGGGACAGACCAAGAGAGAAATTCAGACCTGATGTTAAATTTTCCTGTGTTCTCAAGGATTGAATGAGAGAAGTGTTACAAGTAGAGAAGCAGTTCATTTTTAAAGAAAACTTGCTTGTACCATCCTAGGAAATTGACTGAAGTCCCAGTATCTGAGGATAAAGATTAAAGACAGGATTCTGCCTGCTGAACTGGGTCATTTAGCATATATGCCAACCTAATCATTTACCACGGTCTTTTACCAAATTCAAATGAGCATTGCATCATTCCAGGAGCAAAACTTTGACTTGTCACCACCTCTCTTTTGGGACCTCATAAATATTCTATCAGGTTATTCTGTCTGGTGAAAAAAAGGTGATTGATCTATTTTGTCTTTAACAGTGTAAGCCGAAGCTCTCGAACCTGTCATAGCCCTTTGTATATGTAAGTACAATGTCCCTGGGTTGTTTTTACTTCTACATTTTTTATTAAGCCCAAGCAATCTATCTCTCATTTTCTGAAGCAAGAGTTGTAGATGGACTATGTTATCTAATCTTAAGATGTTTTCTGGTGCCAAGGGAGAGCATGTGTTGAGTCTCCTCTGCTTGCAGGTGACTCCAGCTTTTTACCTGTAAACTAGAAATCAGGATCCTGTCATGTCCTCTTTGGAAGAATATCCCAGTCTGATCATGGGCATAGCCAAAAGGAGAAGAGATGACACATTTCTGTCTTATTTCCATTCTTCCCAAGCCTCCTCTCTGTACATATGTACTAGAGCTGTCATTTGTTATGTGCTGCAAGTTCAGCAGATGATTGTTTTCATCTTGGGACGTGCCAAGCACACAGGGCAGTTAATGTCCATGTTTTTTCTTGTGGACCATTTTAATAAATAACTAGAATTTTGGAGCATGCAGTATATGGTTCAGCTGCCTCCACCAGCTGTCTTATGAATAATGTACATATCTTTGATTTCCTTTCTATCCAGACAGTGGCTGTGTTGGTGCAGTAAATTTTGAAGACATTAACAATGCCAATGTAGACTTAATCCCACTTAACTATGTGCAAACTTCAAAGCCTTGCTACACAAACACTGCACAGTATGTTTCTCTTTTTAGCATGATTTTGATACTGCCTCTTGAGTTCTTCTTACTTGGGAAAGGGGAAAAAACAGTTAAAGATCTGGTCTTGGGCCATAAGAATGAAAAAAATTGGGGGGACCGCTCCTTATTCTTTTTAATAACTTGAATGAGGTTTGTTAACACATGAAGAACAGTGGGCTTTCAGACTGAAGCTTGAACTTGAAGAGTCCTTTTTAATAACTAAGTCAGTAGTAAATGGCCTACAGTGGTAACTGCCTACAGTGGTCGGTGTAGGTCTGTATAAATCTAAGGGACCATTCAGCCTAGATATACAAAATTAGTCAAGGAAGCTGATACAAAAATAAGCAGAGAGATGTCTACTGGGATGATGGTATAACAGATTTTATCCATCAACTTGCATTATGGTAAGCTTAAATGCAACCTGTTTTGACTAAGTATGAATTTGTCATAGAACATTAAGGCCTGATTCTTTATTGTATCACATTAGTGTTATAGTTCCAGGGAAATTATGCTCCTAACACCTTGCATCATGCTTTTCAACCAGAAATGTTGATTAGGTTTTTTGCCATCCAGGAGTTGCTCTGTGACCCAAGTGACATCTAGTACAGAATGGTCATAATGGGCTGACAACAATTGACTGTCAGACCAAAAACTAGTGTTCTAATCCTGGGAAGTAAAAGCTGCCTGTGCTAACACCAGTGTGATGGTATAATCTGTCTTGGTATAATGAACTCTTCACAATTGGCAGGCTCTGACCTAGGCTGGTATGGAAATCAGAGTATACTCTCCCTCCTTTTGTTAACCTTGCTAGACTAATTGCAGAACCAAGTTTTAAGAACTTAGCAGGCACCTTTCCATTTTTTTTCAATTGAGAAAGGTTGCACGTGAAGCTAGTCTGAGCACATCTCCTAGATCATACCCCAAAACACCTGACTTACGGTTTCTAATGATGCTGGTACTACCTAACTCAGGCATTTCTGTAAATGCCCAGCAGCAGGAAATAAATTTGTGTTACATTCAAGGCTCAAGTGGGGAGGACATGGAAGAGAAGGTTCTGAGCTTGCCATGCACCAGGAATTACTGCTGATGCCATTCTGAATAGAGTCCTTACTTCCAAAAAAACTATGTTTATTTTCAAACTATGCCATACTTTCATACTTCAAATACCTCCTGTTCTTTAGTATTAATGAACAGGTCTGTTGAGTAGAAGTGCATGTGCCATTGTTTGAATGGGCAGTATGACTTGAATACTGCCTGTCGTGGTTTAACCCCAGCCAGCAACTAAGCACCACACAGCTGCTCACTCACTCCCCCCCCCCCCCGCCTCAGTGGGATGGGGGAGAAAATCGGGAAAAGAAGTAAAACTTGTGGGTTCAGATAAGAACGGTTTAATAGAACAGAAAAGAAGAAACTAATAATGATAACACTAATAAAATGACAACAGTGGTAATAAAAGGATTGGAATGTACAAATGATGCGCAGTGCAATTGCTCACCACCTGCCGACCGACACCCAGCTGGTCCCCAAGCGGCGATTCCCTGCCCCCCCCTCCCCTGTTTATATACTAGATGTGACGTCCCATGGTATGGAATACCCCGTTGGCCCATTTGGGTCAGCTGTCCTGGCTGTGTCCTGTGCCAACTTCTTGTGCCCCTCCAGCTTTCTCGCTGGCTGGGCGTGAGAAGCTTTGACTTTAGACTAAACATTACTTAGCAACAACTGAAAACATCAGTGTTATCAACATTCTTCTCATACTGGACTCAAAACATAGCACCGTACCAGCTACTAGGAAGACAGTTAACTCTATCCCAGCATGAAACCAGGACACTGCCATGTTAAAAATATGTGATTTTTAACTTTAGTCACTAGATGGCCATTGAGTTTGCAAAAGCTTCCTGAATGCCATTAGGAACACCTTACTTTTAGCTAGATCATGAACTTCGAAATTCAAAAGTTTTCACTTTAAGCCTTTCCTAAAGTTGTCTTTAGTAGTTTGAGCTGGTATTAAGCATTCATTTGCAAACTTTTGGGCAAGTAAAATGGTAAAACTAACAACTTAATGGTAAGAACTAAAAATGATAAAAGAGGAAAGAGACTGTTCTGTTTACTTAATCAGGTTTTGTCTTTGCATAGGCCTTTCCTTTCTGTCCTTTCAGTGGTCTTGCAAAGTCCACATCTCTGGGGAAACTACAGAAGAAATACTTCACTGGAGGAAGCAGAGGGAGAGAAGCTGTAAAAATATTCCCCTCTGTTCTGAAGAAAAGGCACAATGCTGGGCCTTAACCACATATAGCAGAGTATGTGCTAAACATTCCTAGTTGATGGGAGCTGCCTTGGAAGTAGCTGGAATTTCTGAGCTCCACCTTAGGTCTGTTCATTTCTGTTTCTTACATCAGTTTCAGGGAGAATGCATATCCTTTTGCTATGCATCACATGCTGTCACACACGTGTGGGGAACAGCACATCATTCTTCACACAGCCTTACTTATTACAGCAGTAGGCTCACAGGCAAAGTAAGGTGCTAAGCATTGTAAGATGGTCAAATTTGACCCGTATGACTACAACCAAACCTATTAATACCAAGCTTTTATGTACATAATGCACCATTCTGATTGTTTTATCTCGCCTCCTGCATAAGTCATCTGATTTCTCACAGCCTTCATCTAACTTTTAACTTCTGCTTGAATTAGAACATAAAATAGTATAAAATTATTATTGAGAAATGTGCTTTAAAAATACAGGACACATAGCATGCAACATAATGCTGAACAGAGATTTCTGAGTTTGTAGGGAAGTTAGCAGAGCTATTAACCCTTAGTTCTGTCTTGTCATAGTGCTTTTGCTGTAGAGCTTTGAAGAATAGAAGCTGATGTGTACACTGTACTGCAAACTGACAGACATCTTGTCTGGTACTACTTGCAGCGTATGGTATCATGGTGTATTTATAAGTTTGAGCAACAGGTTCTGTATTACCTTCTCCAGTATTCTCTATGTAATTTTCCTGTTTTTTAGTGAGTGAGGCTATGGGTTTCATTGATTTCTGGCAATAAGGAGACCAAGATCTCTGAAACCTAAAAGATTCTGACATCTCAAATCTGTGAAAAACTCAATTCCACCTGAAAAATTCTATTAAGTTTTTCATATTTATTCTCTGTCTATGATTGTCAGTCATCAAGATTGCTATGATTTTAAGTGGAAGAAAGAAGAAAGTCAGAAAGAAGACATAAAAGTGATCGCTATAATTTTTTTTTCCCACTTTGTGTGTTTGCCAGTAGTTCTGGAAAGATGTGTAAAGGTATTAAGGCTGCTAGACTCCCACCAAAATCCTTGAGAAGTTAGATGTATGCTTTGGATTTATAAGCCTAAATATGCTTTGGAAGTCTGTAAAATGTAAAAATCTCTTTGTAGATAGTCACTTTCACTCTTTCATGGACTAGCAGTTGCGCTTCCTGCCTCTAGCACTTGGGCGGCAGCATCAGTGCTCAGGCATTACTCCAGAGTGAGACACTTGTCTTCCCCAGACTATGCAAGAAAGTGGTTGCCATTCAAATTATTAGCAAAGCTGAAACTAGCTAAGAGTCATCTGTCATGTAATTTTGCAGAGACAAACAGGAAGAGTGGTGAACCTGGGCATATCTTGTATGTTACCCTTGTGCCCACCCTCTCTTCCTTTTGGCAGAACAGGAAACCATCTTCTGTTTTTCTTCTTTTTTCTTAAGGAATTAGAAAAAAGATAAAAGTCATGATTTATGCTGCAGTTGAGCCTAAAAGCCCCTAGTATAAGATCAGTGTTGTGAAAAGCTGCTGTGCATATACCCAGCACTCTAGATAATACCCTGAAGTCCTTAGCATGCAATTTGGAAGTTGTACAGATGGGAATCCAGGTGCAGTGTGATTAAGTGGTTTGCCAAATCCCATTGGGAATCTGTAGCACAGTTAGGAATGAAACTGCATGTATCCCGAGCCCTAGCCTGTGCCTTTTTTTTGCCAAACTCTGAGCTTTAAGCCATTGAAATGATGCTTTGCTGAAAATTGGTTTTAAAAAATAGTAATTAGCACAAAATTATGGCCATAGTTCTTAAAAGTTAGGCTGGGACACAAGTGAAGACTTAGGAATCTAAGTCACTTTTTATCCAGTTTTTCTCTGTGGTTCAGACATGGAATATCTGTGGGAGCCTTCGCCACATGTAAAAAGCCACGTCATAAGTGTTGTGATTCATCTAGAAGTGCTAAATTTATGAATCTGAACTTATTAAGCAAAACTATGTTTGTGATCTGGTGGCAGTCTAGGATGATCAGTGGGCATTTCCCTAAGGGAGCTGTGGAAGTGCTTTTCTCAGGTCAGACTTTTCATCTTCACACTTGACCAAAGATCCTGGTAATTCAGTTCCTCTCATTCTCTTCCAAGCTGTCATTAAAGCCTGTCTTGGGGGAAAGGGATCAGTTACATCATCTTTTGAGGTCTGTTCCAGCCCTGGAATGTAGCATCATTCTTAATATCCTTGGTTTGTGTATGCACTCCTGAATTTGCTTTAGGATGAACTCATTCCTCTCTTTCATCTTCGGTTATGTTGCAAAGTATGCCTAACAACTGGAATCCTCTATCATTTCTTTGCCAAGGGCAACATAGAAATCTTTTTTAAAAAAAAAGAGCCAGTCAAAAAATTAGGAAGTTGTTCTGAAAGAGCACTCTGAAAATCTCTTTCTAATGCAGCTCTTTTTCACCAACAGATCTCCAAAAATCTTTTATAAAACCTATCATGATCTTGTTTTACAGCTCAGTGCTTTTGTCGAGTGGACTACATTGTCAGAGCACAGGACTTGTAGGCTTGAATCTCATCTTTTTATGCCACAAACCAGCGAGGTTCCAAATTGAATGCTTTGGTTCTTTTTTGTATTTTCATTGTATGTTGCTTGTGTTGTTTTGTTAGGTATGCTGGACAACAATTGTCCAGTGACTCAAGTGGCTTTTGTTGTATTTTTAAATTTACTGAGTTTTTTGTGCATATTTTCACTTTCTTGTGGTTTTTTTCCCCTACTTTCTCCACTCATCTGCCTACTTTAAACTCTCTTCTTGTATTTGCTTCCTTTTCTTTCAAACCCAGGAAGTGTAAATTCCATTGGAATCAGTGAGTTAAAGGTGTCTGCTGAACGAGATTTCATGAACAGGGATAGAATTGAGTTCATATATTTTGCAGAACTGAGACCTCTGCGATATGTTTTAGAAGACTTTGAAGTCTGAATTGATTATGTCTGTTTTCCTTGGTTATTTTTTCTTTGTTTCTTACTGTTTTGATTATGAATTATTTGCTTAGAATATTTATTTGTGGAAGATGAATTCTGCACTTGGTTTTATATGTCACATAGCTAACCATATACTAGGTAGGGAAGCAACTGAGAGCTAAAGAGTGTATTTTGTGCAGCCAGCCAGGCTTTCAAAAATAGCTCAGCAACCACACATGAAAACCAGTATTCTGAAAGAGCTCACATTCTGGGTGCACGTTGATTGCTGAGCTCCTGTGAAAATCTGGCCACAAACACCACAATGAAACTTTTAGGTACTGAGCACTTTTAAAAATCTGATCCCCTGTGTGTAACTGCTGCTTCAACCCAAATGTGTATCAAGGAAGAGGACGATGGTCTGAATTCTGAAGAAACACTGTATTTTCAGCTCTCTTGGGCAAGTTGCACAGAGGAGGAAACTTCGCCACACAGCTACAGTGACTTCCAGGAAGGCTCAGACTGCTAAATTCTCTGGACACTTTTGAGAGGCTCCGTGTTATTAATAAGTGAAAATAAGTAATGACCCAATTCATTCTTTCTTGTTATTAACAACTACTTTGAAAAAATCTTTTTCTTATTCAGAAGTGTGTTTTGAACCTAATAATTTTGAAAACCATAGAGAAACTGGTTTTATTGCATCATATGGATTCCCAACGTAATCATCTGCTGTTCTCTTTTTCTTAAACATCTTTATAGGTATGTAATTTTGTATAATTCTTTTCACCCCTAGTCACCAGCTTTTTCCTTTGTTGACCTCTTCCCCAATCAGCTGCTGAAACAAGGTTATGCTCTATGTGGTATTTTAGTTCTGCAGGTGTTTCAAGGGTCAATGGAAAAAAAGCCTCACACGCTGGTGATGGGGATTTCCTTTGTAGCATTCATGGGCAGGGCTCTGGTAAATGCTCAGTCTGACAGACACAAATAACTCTCCTCCTTGGCATTGTTAGAACTCCCTTACACCCTCAATGAGTTAGCAGTACTTAGTGTAGTAACAGTGTAGCACACTTAGTACATTCCAGCGTACATAGCAACAGTTCGTATCAATCAGGTATCTGATTATCTGACTTCTGCTTTCCTCTTTTGTGTGTCTTTTGTATTATAGCACAGCAACTTCCTGATTTTCACTGTGGTACTTACTGGAACCTACCTCTTGAAATTTGACAAAAGCAGTTAGGACAGACATTATATTTTCTTGTTCCACATTAAAAGCCTCTGCCTCCAGAATTAAGTAAAAATCTGGCAGTCATTAGCATTTTAAAACTTGCTACTCGTAATTCATCGGCTCTCCTAATACTCGGTAGAGGGCAGTGCTTACACAATACATATGCATTCTAACAAAGTGTTACTTAGCAGCACTTTTGAAGCATCAACTAATTCATTGCCATAACAGCGGTGAAGTAGATTATAGTATTAGTTTTTGAAAGATGAAGACTGAGGAGGCTGAAGTGACTTGTCCAAGGCCACAGAGGTTGTCTGTGTCAGAGAGAAGACAAAATCTGACCAAAATCCATTTCTGGAAGCAGTTGATTGAAATGGGAACTTAAGACATACAGTTTCTAGGAAGACAAAGTCCAGAGTGTTTTAAGTCATGCAGTTCTTGCACAAAACTGTTCTCTGAAACTACCCTTTATTCTTGGTTTCTCAAGCACATTGGGCAAAATGCTACTATCACATCAGTATATCTGTGGTGACTTCAGTCATATTTCTTCAGTGTAGTCAGCTTCCAACTGACTGTGTGTATGCATCCCTTATCATTTCAAGTTACCACAGAAACCTCACAGGCCACGATTAGCTGGGGACAGGACCCTCTGCTGCCTTGCACCTTGCATACTCATTTTCATGGGCTGCCTAAGAGCTTTCCCACAATGCGTCTTTTCTTCAGAAACTGACAGCTTGTCTACCATGTATGCCTTTTGAATGATCTTCCAGTTTGAGTCATTTGGGGGATTGAGGGTGGGGGATGCTGAAATATCCTACTTTGACATTTTCCAAATGAGATTTTATTGCTGGCTTGAAATGCTTCCTTGTTTCTGAAAAGTAATACCCTGTACTAAAAAGAGGGGTTGAAAAAGTTGAAAGCAGAATAAAACTGTTTGAAATTGTAGAAACAAAATGTTCCAGTTCAACATGACTAAAAATATTTCTGGGGAATTACCACTTTGATGGTTTTATCCTTTTAGAAACCCCAAGTCCATTTGTAAATACCCATTCCCTATCCTGCTTTGATCGCTGAGGGAGGAGGGTATGAAATGCAACCCAGAATGCTCTGTTCAAAAATCCTGTTGGTCCCATTCTTCACTCTGCATGGAGCACCTTGTTTTGACTTCACAAGTTCTCTCAGGTATATTCTTTCCCAACACAAGAGACTGTATGCTCTGAGTTTCCTGACATAGGATTGCGTCTGAGGCATTTTTACCACAGGTTATTCTGCTTGGCAAATAGGATCATGGAGTAAAAGAAGGGCCACAAACATGTGACATGTCAGTCTTCCTGGAAGGGAATTTGAGGTGGAAGCCAGCTGTGAGTCTTACATACTGTGAGTGAGACCTGAGAGGCCTGTTTTATAATTGCAGTAGCCAGATGAGCTAGTTAATGACTTAATCTGGTGATTTACTTCTATGAGATTTATACAACAGTGTTTCTAAGAAAGAGTAAGATGTTAGGAACTCTTTGCTCGTAAGTGCAAGGTAAGAATCTACCAGATAGCTTTCACTAGATAGAATTCTTGTACAAAGAACTTGGATACCTCAGTCGCTTAAGCTGAAGTGCTAGATCCAAGGTTTTCAAGAATTACAAATTGTTTGGGGGAATCTTGATTTTGCTCCCATACATGGGAAACCTGGGCATCTAATGCCCTGGAGACACCCTAGACCATCATTTGTAGACACCATCACAGATCTCCTGCGGGTACTGTGCTATAGGGGGTTATCTCAGATACCTTAAGGCATCTCAGATAGCTCTAAATGTCAGTATGGGTGGCCATCTAAATAAAGTCCACAGTTTTTCCTGAATGCTACCAGGAAATAAAACTCTTTAAAGACATCCCAAGGTGGACATACAAAATAGAGGCACACCAAAGCAGAGGCACTCAGAATCACTACATTCCACTTAAAAAATCTTAGAGCTTGCACAGATTCAACTGTCAACACTGTATGTTTCTTACTGTTGGGACTAAGAGCTGCTAGCATGATAACAAGTGTATGAACAAGAGAGATGTCATGGTTACAGAAAGAAAACTTGATGACGACAGCATAACCACAGAGGAGTTTTGTATGTTGCCCAGTGGTAGCCTGGCACTTAGCTGTTTTCTTTAGCAGCAACAATCTGGTTTAGCAGCTCATCAGAGAAAACACAGAAGAGCTAGACAGCATGATCCAAAAACAAAAAACCAAAGGGGTATTTTTTTAACCTCAGTTTCTTCTGCTTTATCGCATACATAACCGCAGCACATTTTTTGCATCTTCTTTGCAGGTTCCCAGGAGAGCAGCTGCTTTACTGTAGTGTAAGCTTTCTTGCTATCCTGGTACTTTTAGCTTCTCTCTGCCCATCTCTCTTCTCTTTCAGAGCTACATCCTTCCCACGTGTTATGAATATACCAGCTTCTGTCAATCCTTTCTAACAGACAGTCAGAACAAGGCTTCATCTTGGGTCATCTCTCAGGCTTGATTTTTGGTTCACGTTTGACCACTTATGATGCTTTTCTATTTTCTTCTAGTTTTGCAAGATTTAAAGGTCAGATGATTTTATCAATCAGATGCCTCACAGTGCATAATGTATTCTAATACCTCCACAGTTGTATAGTTATTATGTAAGTTAACTCCAAATAGGCTTATAAAATGTTGCAAGTTAATATGGGGCTTCTTGTGATATCCTTCTCTTTGTGACGCTCACACAATTTCAAGGAAGTTAACGGAATTTCTTTATTATATGTGAGAGATGTATCTTGGTATGTAGCGTGTCACCAGGGTAATAAAACTGTTCGCAGTCTGACTGATTCTTTCAAAGTGATACCACATTTTCAGGTTTGCATGAATGCATGTGCTTATACTCACACACACCCAATGTCCGTTGTGTCCCTCAGTGGGATCTCTGCACATGCAGGTGAAATTTTCTACAGAGTTATCTAATCTGCACATAACCTAGCAATTGTCTAGTTTGACATGAAAAAAAAAAATTTGTCTGCAAGCCATTTTGGCCAATTATGAAAATATGTTCTACTGCTGTACTAGATTTTCAGGCCTACTTGTTACCCCTGCATGGCCACTGTCAAAACAGAGAGCAGATTTTTTTACTTGCTCAGCCAACTACTTGGCCATTCCCTATAGGTAACAGCTTCCGAAGTGCTGCAAAACTCCTGTACTGATGCTACAAAGCCATCTTCTCTGTGGGGTCATGTACTGGAGCATGGCCCAGGGAGTATAGCAGTGTATGAATGTATGGGTTAGTGCAAGGCTACTCCAAAATAAGATAAAGGACTAGATGGTCTTTCTGCTAAATATGGGTACAAAGACTACAACATATACCACCAATGCTCCTGTGGCACGTATAGTTCACCCACAGTCCTTTGTTATAACTGTGGTAGGTAGATACAGCATTTTGTCATTACCTCTGCTATTCTGGTGACAAATTTCAGAGCCAAGTTTCCTAGTACACAAGTCAAAGAATTTTCTGATAAACCACATCTCACACATATGTCCAGTTTTGCATCCTGTGCTGAACTTAGTTGCGGAGAAGTAGCTGATCAGCTGTACTGAAACTAATAGCTCTATGCACTTTATAATTAAAGGAACTGTTTATTTTTACCCAGAGTACAGGGGAACCAAAAAATACCTCAGAGATTATTTTAAAGGAGGCACTGTTATCATTTATGTGGTCTGAAGACCTGCAAAACAGTAATGGAGGCAAGGTTTACAATCCCAAATATTTAGTTGATTCAGTGGGTGAAACAGCTTGTCATGAGCTCTTACCTCCATGTGTATGGGCTGTCTGGATATATGTATAATTCAGCAGTGTCCTATTTTGAGTTGTCAATATAGAACAGTACTGATAATACTCTGAATAACTTTGTGCTGAAAAAAAGCTGTCATATTGGGGGTTTAGATTGTTTTATTTTTAATCTTCATGGATTATCTCTCTGAATTCATATTAGTACCTCTTTTTTTTTCCTTTAATTTTGTTCATCTCTGCTTCATCTTGCAGCAATTGCTCTCAAAATTTTCTGTTGTGCTATGTCAGATAAGTAGAATTATTTCCTCCATCTCTTTAAGGAACTTTCTTTTTGAATTTCACATTAAAACTTAGCATCAGAATTAACAAAAGTCTTTAATTTTCCAAGATGTGGCACATACTGTCTCAATCCACTGGTGTACTCGAGCTAGAATTTAAGTTGATGTGTCTAAGTAGTGTTAATAATATTACATATACATATAAATACGTTCTTAATAAATTCTAGGGGAAATTTAGAAAACTTTAGAATCATTTGGGAAATCTTTTATGGTTTAAGCCATGAGAAATCACACCTGTTGGCCCAAAGCCTGCTACCTAAATTCCATATTTGAAGCTGGAACCTAAATATGAGCTAAATCTGTGTCACATTTTTAAAGACTATTTCCTTGCTTTTTGTGTTCTATGCGAACCCTGTGACCACATTTTTTCTTTGAGATTGAATGTTGCTTGTAATCATGAGTATCATACAGATATTCAACCTAAAAAACTGGAGGGGGGGAAAAAAGGAAAAGTCACTAAAGAACTCACTTTTGCCATGTCTAACCAAAGATTTTGGGTTGGATCTTCAGCTAGATCATCATAAAGTTGTTTTGCTGATCATAAAGCAGCTGTGCCAGTTGATACATTCTAAGGACTACTCATTATATTATAAAGAATTTTTACCCCATCCATCTTTAATAAACACTAGCTATTTTAGAACTGATCTGTAAGTCATATTTCAAGCCTATAGTCATTTAATTTACCTTTCTCTACCCCCATCCCCCCTTTAACTTTTTCCTTTAGCACTCCAAATATCCCTGGATACACTGGCAAGGTTCATTGGTCAGCAACTCACCCGGCAAATTCTAATCTTCCATCAACAACCCCATCAATAATTGCACAAATGCATGGGTAGGTATGAGGTATATTTCTCAGCTTGTTCAGAAAGATTACAGGGAAAATCCTAATTGCATTTATTTAGTTGAAGAACAATTAAATGTTAAGCATGACATTCCATTGGCTTAAAAAATACAGAGCAGTTGGGGTTGGATCCCACCACATTATTGTCATGCTAATCTGAAATCCTTTTGAGGATTTCAGAATCCTGAAATCCTTTTAGAATTTTTCTGGAACATCATAAGGTACATACTGGGAAGGTACCTTAACACTGAGGTAAATCATGATTTTTAAATGTGGATTATTTCTACACTGAGAAATTTTTTCTTTAGCTATAGTCACTAAGTCATGGTTTAAGTGACTTTTTTTTTTTTGATTGATTGATCTGTGTGTGTTTTGAAAGAGGCTCACGAATGTCAAAGTTAAGAATTCCCAAAGAAAACTGCGTGGTGGTGTGTTTCCAAATTGGTGTTGGCAGACTTATGAAATGGGTATTTGCTGTACAAAAATAGTTGTTAAAAATGGGTGGGTTTACTTAGAAGGCAGTGAGAGGCAGATTCATGCCATGCCCCCACTCCAATGCAGCCCGGGACCCTGTGTCTATGAAATCCTCATAACCCTACATTGCTATTGTCGCTACCTCATGAAGTGAATTAGTAATCTTTATTCTCTCTTGCTCTTCCATACAAGGCTCGTTAAAACTATGGGTCAGTGTAAGTATTCAGATGTCTACCTCTTGTAGGTTTCAAACGAGCCAGACACTTCAGAGCAGCTGAGAACCCCTTTTCCTTTTGTTAGCACAAAGAGCTTCTCACATTGGCAAAGGACCAACCTAGCCTTTCTCCCAGTAGCTTCAGAACAGCTTAATAACTTTTTTTCCCCCCTCTCTCCTTTATGATTTTGTGCTTTAGATTCTGATTTGTTGTTATCCGTGATCATCTAGGACATGGTGACACTATCCCAAGCTTCCACATTTTCCTGAGAAATTTATCTTCCACTAACCATTTAATTGGCTTTAGGATTCTGTTCACAACACATGACACTTCTTTTTCAGCACTGCCAGTGAAAAGTACCTGGAAAAGACTTGAGGAGCTTTAGGGAGCTGCCTGGCTTTTAAAGAATTCACCTTGTCAAGTGTTTCATCATTGTGCAAAATGCACTGACTTCCATTTCTGCTGCCCTCCATCCATTCACCTCTGCTCTTTTCCTCTTGTGGTTATACTTAGAAAATAGGCAGTCACCTGTAGTCACGGTTTGCTGTTGACAGGGTATGAAAAGGTGCAACAGAGTCCTGAGTCTCTACAGGCTAATAAAGCTGAACTCAGAGCAGCCTGATGCAAGACTAACTTGCTTGTAAATGTCACAGACAAATAAAAAGGCAAATGCATCTTAGCAAAGATCGTTGACAGACTTCAGACAGATACCAGATTTCAAGAGCAAAAAGACAGGCGCCACTGTGATCCAAGAAAGGAAAACACATCTGTTACTTCCTTTTACTTTGTACAGGTGTTACTGTGGGTGTAGTTCATAGTGGATGAATTTTCTTAGCTTTTAATGGATAGCAAGAACAGGGTTCTTGTTCTGTGCTAATGGATACTTTCCAGAACCAGACAGAATCCCCTGACTTTTTTCAAGAAAGGTGTGTAGGAAACAGATAGCAAACATAACCATACCCAGACATTGCAGATGAGGTTTTACCACCCTTTTTCTGAGCTGACTGGTACATTGCCCTGAGGGTGGTACCCCTGGTTGCAAAATTGTACCAGTCCTACTTTACTTTCTCTAGGGCTGCTTGTGGAGTAAGGTAGTGTTCACTGACTTAAGATGGAGGATCGCAGCCCTCTGTGAAAGTGCTATGTAAAACTGCTAGGGATGCTGGGAATCTCCCCCCCAGCATTAGTTAGCAATGCCCATAAAAGAGAGAGGTTTAACATTTGATTCCTTCCCTTTGTAAAATAAATGATAACAAGTCCTGCTGATTTCAGTGGTCACAGGTCAAGCTAGACTGTAGTGGAGGGGTGAAGAGAAGAGAGGTTATTCCTGAAATTTGGGGTCAGACTACCCCAATTCACCTCCATGTGCTTTTCATGTAGGATGTGATCTCATTCTTACTGTTTTTAAAATGGTGACCCCTTTTTTTCTCTCTTTGATCATTCTCAAGCCATTACTGTAATAATTTCTCAGAAAATAGCAAGTGATTGCATGTGGTGGATGTTTTTATAGCTGCTTTATTTGACATTTCTACAATATACGGTCAGTCTCCTGAAGACAATTATAGGTATCAGAGGGAGTCTCTTGTCTACTGCTAACATGGTCTAATAAATGTTCTTGTCAAAAGTATCAACAATAACAGATAGACAGGCAGCATGCAACTACTTCTGCACTGTATTTCTATTGCATGGAGCTTCCACAGTATGTGGGGCAAAATCCTTTATACCTGTTTTAAGCATTCTGAACTCAACAGGATTGTATGGGATATAAAATGGAAAAAATACAGCTTCTTCATCTTCGGATATGAATAGTATTTTAGTATGTCAAGCTTTATGGATGTATTTTTATTGTATTTTTATCTCCAGGTAATCCCAAGGTGAAGTCAGAAAATTAGGTTTCAAAGTCCTTTAGTGCAGTTAAATTCTGGCAGCATTGTTTAGCTTTTGCATAGGAAGGGATGTTTTATGTGTTCTTTTGTTTTGTGTTTAAATGAACTGTCCTTTTCTACCCAGTAAACACAAATCCATTGGCACCATGAGTTGTATGGAAATTTATTGGCCTCACCATAGTTAAATTAAGATAGTGCTAGATTTAGTTAGATTTTCGAGAGAAGGGTTGCACCCTTTCAGCAAGTTGCTTTGGAGATTTCAAAAGCAATCTTTAGGTCAAAAGAAAATATTTTGTGTTTGGAGAGTGAGTGAACATAAGACTGTGGTCAGTTCAGTGTCAGCCCTGCTTTTGATTAGGTGTTTTGCAGCAGAGGGGCTACACTAACTTAGGTTGTAGGTATAAGATTATTTATAGTGCCTCTTCTTGTAAAAGATTAGAAAAGTATCAGAAGTCTAGCATAAATTGTTCCCTCGCAGATAGTCCCCAGCATACATATTTTCTAATGCCCATCCCAGGATTCTATACCATGAGGACTGGGCACCTAAAGCAGGCACACCATGGTGCCATCAAAGTGTTTTTTCTAGGTTTGGAAGCCAAACTTCCAGCATCACCTCAAGGCACCACAGGGCCTTATGTGCTTGAATGCATTCAGCGTGTTCACGGCAGTTCTCCACAGACAGTGTGCAGGTTAGTTGTGAAGCAACCGTGTGTGTCCAAGAAAGGCTGAAAAGAGGCAAGAAGCAGAACATACCTCTCTTACAGCTGCTGGAGGGATCTGTCTCTCAGCATGTTGCATATATCCAGAAAGTAAGATTTAAAATAGGACTATATATAAGACTGTATATTGAACAGAAACTTAAATTCCACTCAAAGTAGCAGATGAAAGCTGAGCATGCTTTAAACCAGCAGTGGGCCAAGAACATTGACTGCAAAGACTGATGTCATTGCTTCAGTAAGTTCAGATTGGTTGCTTTATGTATAAAAACATTTTACACATGGCATAATTGAAGCACAATAATCTAAGGAGATGGGAGCTGTATTTAAAATGGGGCAGGTTCTCAGCTGGATAACTCGGCATAGTTTTCTCTGACTTTACAGATTGGTTAAGAGACAGGATCTCTACATCTAATGAGTGAAAGCTGTGTGTTAGAAATCCTTTAGATGAATCAAAATTGTAAAAAAAAAATATAAGGATGATTTACACTTCACTATACTGCTAGACCAAGCTGAGGAAATTTATAAAAAAATAAACAGTGGGGAGGAAAGGTATTTTTTAAAGTCAGTTTCTAGTTACTTTCAGTTTCTCTGAAAACTTGATCAAAGAGCAACGTGCTCTTGGGCTTAAAGAGCAAACGGAAGGGAAATGCTTGTATCCAGACTATAAAGAAGTCCCTCATTTCACTTAAAATAGACTAATTAAAATGACAAAAAGCATGTTTTCAAACTGTTTTTCCCATTAAGAAGTTATTTGATTTTAACAAATCTATATTTTGATCCTAAAATTCTGAGATAGTATTCCTTGAAAACTCAAGGAGGGAAAAATTTCATGTATTGAAACAGAAGAACTTTTACAAAAGTAATAATTAAAAAATAGGTACGTGACACGTTTAATATAAGGCCTATTCCTGTTTCTGCTGGCTGCAGTAGCATTGCTCTCAGTAGTAAAGACAGAAGGGGATTCTTGCCATCATGTCAATCCTATAAATAGCACCACTTGATTTAATCTGAACCCTTCTGGATGCATGTGATTCATGGTATGGTGAACTGGTTATTGCTATTTTAAAATTTTCTGACTCTTCCACACTATCCTAAAGAGAAATACTCCCCCCCCACCGAATATCCTTTCACTTGATACTGCAGCATATGATATAAGGTATTTGATGTATATGAAAGAGGGTTGCTATTAAAGAATCTCAGTTTTACCTCCAGTTGGAAACCAGTGTACAAATACTTTAGTTCATGGGACAATTCTGCTTTTCATCTGTTAAACGCCTTTGCTGAATCATAGATGTTGTTAACCTATATGTGATGCTCATAAAGCAGTCAAATTTCAAGTCACTAAAAATCATTTTTGGATCTGTTCCTTTGAGTTATGGCATCGACACCTAGATGAACAGGAACAGAGTTGGCTTCCGGTGTGTAGTAAAAAAACTGAAAAACAATGCTGCCATGAGAGAAATGGTTTCCTGGGTAGAATGTAGTTGGTTTTCCTTCTACAATCTTCTAAAGGCTTCGGAAAGTATAGTCTTCTAAAGCAGAGCGTTTACACCACGTAAAAGTCACTACATTTGCAGCTTGTTTCACAGAATTTCTCTTTATAAACTGCACGCTTTGGAAGTTAAATGATTTGAAGTCATTTTGTGTAAAGCAGTTGTTAGCATAGTGACCATGCTTTTAATATGAACACGTCAATGTACACAGTAAATAAACATGTCTTAAACTATTCTATTTCTTTCTAAATATCTCTAAATAATATCTATATATTTTTTGTATGCATAGCTACTAAACCCCTTCAAATACATTTTTACATTATGTTGAATGGATTGATCATAAAGAAACATTTTGACATGGAAAAATAGGCTACAATAGAACAATTATCATAACTCTAGCTAAAGTTCATATCTTTTGAGACTAGATTCTTTTCCCTCTTGCTCCTTTCAGAAATAGGCATTTTAAAAAATTGGTTTCCTTTGGTTTGTTTGTTATTTTATTCCTAATGCTTCTCATCTGCCATCTAGTAAAGGTCATAGAAATATTAATGTACTTCCAAAGCAAGAAGACCAAAAAGCTTTGCTTTCAACATAGCTTAGAGTATGGGGATGCAAATTGCAAAAAATCAGTGGCCTGTATCTTCTCACAGAATTATTTAGTAATGAATATACCAAGTGAAAGAGAAATGTCTGTTGGGTAAACACATAAACAACTTCATGGTAGGAAAATAATATGATATAAGAGGCTGTGGTGATCCTAGCCTGAAATCTTGAAAATAACTGGAGAAAATAAGGTACTTATAGAGGAGACAGAAACCAAAAGCATATAATAACTGGAAACTTTGTTTTTGTTTTGCTGTAGATGGAAGCATTTTTTATTTAATAAAGTACAATTAAAAATAGAAAAACATTGTGATCAAGTAGAGAATTTGTGTTGCTTTCAGAAATTGAGAGAGAAAGTACGATTTACTTGGAGAAGTTTGGCAGAGCAAAGGACAAAACAAAGTTTTAAGTGGGGTATTCCCCTCCACTGGTGGCTTCGGGTATCAGCATCTCTCAGCCACTGCTGTCTTTTCTGTCCCCCCAGCAATGTGAGACTCGAGAGGCTTGGCTTACACTTTAGAACAGGACTCTGTTTTCCCCAGTGTGCGGGAATACAAAGCAGCCCTGCAAAGTGTGTGTCAAGCCATCCCAGAGGAGATTGCTCCCAAAATACTGACCTGTCTTGTGCTGAGGCAGGACAGCTGCTTATTGTCTCATTCATGGCCCGTTTGTACTTAGAAAATGTGATTGCTGGCTTTCTAGTAAGGAGCGAGGATACCCCTTCCTTTGCAAATACTGTTGCGTGACATTTAATGATGGTAAGTAAAGACTGCGCCTCATATATTATCTGAAAAATGGGAGCTCTGAGACCGGCCTGAGGAAATGTGTCTCAGTAAAGGCCGAGGAGGAAAATAGCCGCCCAAATCATCCCCTCATTTACTAAATTTGATTTTCATTGGAAGTTTCTTAGAGAAATAGGAATCAGCCCTAAGCGTAGTCGCTTATGGGACCAGACAAAGCCATTGCTGCTGCTGTGTGCTCATTACTTAGTCTAGTAATGAGCATATGTAGTAAGTTTATGACATATATATATATACATGCAGGCCCTAAAAGTCAAAGGCCTTTAGGCACCCACGTTCCACTGACTGGGGGTCTTGTTTGCCCGCGTGTTCAACTTTGGAGCATCACTAACTCAGCAGCTGGGTAACATTAGAACACTCTAAGTGGTACTCCTCTTACTGTGCCTTATACTGCAAGCCTCAAACAGTGTCCTATCTCTGCTGCCATTAAAAAGATTAATAATCAGGTTCCATCTTGAGATAAAAGGCATTGTATGGCTCCTTGTTGTCACTCTGCATGAAACAAATCTGTATGTGTAAATTATGTGTACACTCATTAGTTTAGGATTTTGCTGTGAATTTCTTCAGCATTCTCACAATTGGAATACAAAATGAAATTTCCAGGACTTCCTAATAAAGATCTAAACCACACAAGTAGCAGTATGAAGGAATTCAATGGAACTATTCACATGAATAAAATTACATTTGTGCAGCTTGTCTCATCTTTGATGTGGCCCTTTGATTCAAGAAATTATCCCTATATAACAAAGTACTTACAGACAAAGCTGAGCACAAGCACATTGCTGGCTCTCAAATTTAGAACAGCACGCACCTTGCTGAATCTTGTGGTGTAAAGCTTCTTGTTTATATCAATGACCACTAAAAAACCTATAGATCACTCGCTCAACACCACTTAAACTAGTTAACTGTTTCATTGCTGATAGGAAGTCTAACAATATGCAAATATTGTATTTATTCAGCAAAGCAAGGATGTATCTATTAAATCCAGACATTTCCTTCAACAAGAACCTTTGAGTATTCAGTGAGTCCATTACTTTTAGTTAAAAAAAAAAGTTCTTAGACTTTCTTCTTAAAAACTGAACTGAGTTTCTTACAGGTCCTCTATGCTTTTTGAAGAAAGAATGTCCAATATATTCTGCACAGGGTAAAAGTAAAATTCTCAGCTGATAAAATTACTTGCAGCTTTCTTTCATGTTCAGTTCACCAGTGACTGCCAGTCAATTCAGGATAAAAAGTCTACCCAAGATTGGAAAGAAGTCCAGTCCAGTTAACCAGGCACAGACCAGAGAGATAGGGCTTTCCAATTTACCTACATCATGCTCTCAGTTCTCTTAACCTGCATCTCCTCCACACACACTCTTTTAGTATGGGGATAAGAGTGCCTTGCTTTGTAAAGAAGTAAGAAAATCGAGGAAAAGGGATAGACAAAACCTAAGTGCTCTTACTATTACTCTGTATTGAAACAAAAATGTGAGCTAATTTCTTCTCCTCCAGGCTCCACATTGCTCTTGCTATTTCTCCATTTGTCTAATTCCATCCCTAACCTGAAGGGCTGTTAGTGTGAAATCTCACAGAACTTCCTAGGCTCATTTCCATATTTTTTGGCTGACAGCCTTGTGTGGGACAATTAAATAATTTGGGTAAGCAGTCACCCCAATCAAAATATTTTCCAGTTAATTAGCAGATCAGATATCAGTGAAAAAAGCATATAATTGTATTAGCCACCATCAGTTTGACACAGTAAATATGCTAGTATGTACACATCTCAAATAATGACACAGTCAGCAGGGTGTAAATCAAACTAATTTACACTTAAAATAATTAGAGAATAAAGGAGAAATGACTGGAATGACTGAAGATTTCGTAGAAGGCAAGCCACATCACAAATGTCAATGATTAAAAAGAGAAGTCTTAATGACAGCCTTGATAAAGCTGCCTAAATGCAAGGTAACTTGAACTATGTACCTTATCGGTAAACTGGACAAGCTCCAAGCAAAAACAAAAAAAAATTAAAAAATGCAAAAGCATCCACTGACTTCAGTGCTATGTAAATCAGGCTGCAGCTTTCTAATGGCTAAAGGTTAGGTGCATGGAGGCCAATATATGCCTAAAGCAGAAGTCGGGTGGGATTTAATTACTCAAATCAAAAGCTGAGATTAATTCTCTTCCCCACAATATACATCAAACTGCACGATTACCAGTGCATCCTGAAGTTGACCCTTTGGTCTGAAAGTTCCCTAGACACTGAGGCTGTGTCCACACTGGTGAATTAAAACACATCAGGGGCCACTTGATGGCACTTGGGTCAAGGAACAGCCAATATGCATACTGTTAACTCGGCAAGACTCCAAAACAAGGACGCCGTTGGTTAGAAGAATTGGTAACTCCTGCCAATTTCTGAATTTATGTCTGAGATGTTTTTGGATGGGTGGAGAAGAATGCTGTTCATCATGAACCAAAATCTGCCAGATACCATGCTAAAAATCTAATAGTATAGCTGGTCCAGTTGTACAGCTAGGAACAGTCCCCAATAGTGTTTAATTTGCTCATATAGCCATAGCTGCAGAAATTTGCTTCAGAGCTTGCACAGAGTTACCTGACACAGTGCATACATAAGCCAGATCAAGTTCCAGAAACTAACAATAACAATAAAGAAACAGTTCCCCCGAGCAACCTGTCCCCTGGGAATTAGGATATGTCCTTGGGAAGAAGAGATATGGGTAGGATTCACAACTGCAATGGGAATAAGATGGCCATAAGCCTCAGAAAAGGATCATGGAGTCACAGAAAAATGTAGTGTGGAGTGGAGCTCTGGAGGTTGTAAAGTCCCTGTTCAAAATGAGGCCAACAGTGAAGGCAAATCGTGTTGCTCAGGGCCTTGCCCAGCTGGATTATGAAAAATCTCCAAGAATGGAGACTCCACAACCTTTCTGGGCAACATGCTCCAGAGCTTTCCAACTCTCCCTTTGAGCATCTTTTCCTCATATTGTCTTTGTTACGGTTTGTGACCATTGCCTCATGCCACTTGGCATTGTACCTCAAAGAAACATCTGGCTCTGGCTCTTCTGTCACCTTTCTTTGGTTAGTTGAAGACTGCAATTACACCCTCCCATCTGACTCCTTTTCTTCAGGCTAAAGTAACCCAGCTGCCTAGTCCTTAGATGATGTGCTCCAGCCCCACGACCCTCTGTGGCCCTCCTCTGGACCCTCTCCAGTTTGTCAGTAGTAACCTCCCCTATCTCCAGGCAGCTTATGGTTTATCCGGCCTTGTTGAATCCTTTAAGCTAGGAGACTACTGAACTTCCATACCAACTAAAGGAGATGTGGGAAAGAGGGAGGAAAGAAGGGAAAGTAGCTTCCCCAGGTTGTTTTTGATTAGAAAGTCCCTTATAGACTTTTTTTTTTTTTCTTGTAAAGGCTATACTCCTCAGTAAACAATTTTTAGACAGGCACAGAAAATATGCTAATATGTGTGTGCATGTGTGTGTATATATGTGTGTGTGTATGTGTGTGTGTGTTTGTGTTTATATATATGGATACATATGTGCGTATCTCCCACTGGCTGGATTGAAGTGGCTACTCACCAAGTGTTTCAGACAGCCCAGCTACACGTTTTCACCTGCACATGCAGTTCCTGCCTCTCCTTAGGCACTCTTTCCCACATTCCCTTTGTCTAAATTAGAGATGTGTTTTCCCCTGTGAGATGGGGATACCTCAAAATTTGATGCTGTGTTACCTTTAAGGCACTTAGTTACGCTCTTTTTCTGGTTTGGCCTCAAGTGACTACTCATTATAAGAGAATTTACTTACATACTCATTTTTGCACTGCCCTGGGAGCAATATGTTAGGTTGCAACCCTAAACCCACTTCCTGAGAGGCAGTTCTGTAACATGGATGCTATTTTTCAGCCCAGGACAGGGTATCAATTGACTTGCAACAACTAACCTGCTTCCATACACCGTTTGCTGGCAGTGTGCTATGAATTTACTTTACATCAGCTACACCTCACTCTAATTTACCTTTCAAGTGAGCTAATGAAATGCAGTGCTACAGTCCAGCCATATTAAAAAACAAAACAAAAACCAAAAAACCCACCACCCCGATTCTAGAGTACTGAATAGCTTAGAAAAAGTATCTCATATGACAGAGACAGGCTCCCATCATGTTTGTAAAACTTTCCCAGTAAGGAAATCCTGTCAACTTTCAAAAGTTCCCCATCTATCCAGACATTTCAGTTAGAGCTGTGTTTTTGTGTATAATAAATTGCTTCTACTTGGCTGAAAATCATTTTTTAGCTCTTATCTCTGTGATCGGTTACCTCTGCTGTTCTTTAATGGCCTTCACCTCATTATGCAACTAGTCATTAAAAGCTTAGTATCCAGTACAATGGTAGCTTATGTAAAGTGATCTATGAGAGCTTTATATAGGCTTTCCAGCCGCAGCCTTAATTTTACTCATTCGTCTTAATTTTTTGTAATCATTTTTTGTAAAAAGGGTATAATGTCAGGCATGCTTCCCTGCTACTGACAGATCCAATCTAGCAGATAATTACCATAAGGAAATTGATGCTTTAGTGTGCAGGGGAGAATTTAATTTACTCAGACATCCTACAGTACAATGCATTCCAAAAGATATGAGGATTTAAGTTTTTAAGAAATTAAATTTCACTATTTAACATGATTACTTATGTTGAACATCATTAACTAGCTTTTTTTTTAACTGTTTGATATAATTACAAGAACAGTTATTTGGTCTAAAATCCAAAGTCGTCTTTAAATAAGGGTTAAGGATCCATGAAGTACAAAAAAGAAGGTTGCATTCTTTCTCTCCCCCTCTCCAACACCAGCCTTCCAGCAACAGCATTAAAAAATCTATAGAGATTAACTGAGCCAATGCATGAACTGTAGAGCTTTTTCCAATGATGTTTTAATAGATCCTTTGTTATCAGCCCATTCCACCTCAACTCCATCGGTCAGGAAAGCCTCTTTAGTCCTATTCACAAATACAAATTGCTTATAATATTTAAAAAATGATAGACCCATGAAGGAGTTGCTGAGATCCCAATTAAGCAAGGTGATTAACTTATGTTTAATTTTGAGCATTTGATTACTTCAACAGAAATCCATGGGATTTAGAATTAGATTAATTTAATTAATCTCTATAAAACTGTTTACTCTCTTTGAGAAAGCATTCTTTCTAACCTACAGAATATATACCTTGCAAGCAGAACACACAGAGCACAACCAGGAATGCCCAAGAGGTTGGGTCTTTTGAAAAATAAAATTTTAAAATCCTGGACAGCCTTCCTCTATGAAGTCCAGAAGCTGTGCTTTGATCACTGAACCTCCTTATTAATAACATTTCAACCAGAGAATTACAGCAATGGAATTCTGTAAGCCTGCTCTTCTTCTTTCTTCTTTGTTTGTTTGAAGTTTTGCTAAATATTTTAAGACAACTTTTCCTTCTTTCCATTTGTCATGAGGTTGTACAGTCAGAGAATAAAAAATACAAAACTGTTGAGAATGTATGACAAGTATCTGCAAGTTGCAGGATCTAACAATAGAATTTGAATAGCATCTGCACCTACCTCATCCTCGTGACTGTTGGTCAGACAGAGCTAGTGCTGATTTAAAATATTCTCTTAGGACACATTTTCATTCTGGATTAAAGTGCCTTCTCCAAGGATAGGAGGCCCACATGACACTCTAGAAATGAGGCTGGCCAGAACCTTGCCTGACAGCCCATTAGGAGCACAGTCAGGACGGGAAGGACTTTGCCTTAGTCTGGAACTGGAGAAAGCCCATGGGCTTCTGACCACCCACGGTCTGACGAGCATTTCTAGATGCTACAGAGGACTTCTGATGAGACTGTGTTTTCTCTTAGTCTTTATTATTTAAATGAAATACATTAAAACCAAAGAAATAATTATTTCAGTAGGGATAGAATAAGGCCAACCTTTGGTGCCTCAGATAATCTACTTGAAAATAGCTTCTGTCTGTCTTTTCTTAAAACAGCTTTGTCAAAGGCACACTCTTCATATTTGCAGAAGAGAAGCTAAGAAACTGTAAATAGGAGGAGGGAATTATATGACTCAGTATTATTTCTAAAATTAAAGGTAAAACCCTGCCATTTTTAGTTACAGCCATAGATACACAATGTAAAATGGAAAGAGCATAATGTCAGCAATGACATCAGCCCTCACCTCGAAGTAGTTGTTTTTTAGAAGAACTGCACTTGTAAGAATGCCCCGAAATGCAGAAAAGGGCCAGTCAATTACAGCGGAAGTACAGAGGATATGACAATGTGCTCTTACACAGTCTGAAGGGACTGCACATCACTTGAGTCAACATCTCTCCCAGGTCGCAGCTTACCTGGGGGGGCACAGCTAACAGGGCTGGAGGCAGCGAGACGGAGTGTTGGTGGCTATAGCAGACATTGCCTGCTGCAGTGCTCTGCTCAGGTTATTTCTCTTCCAAGTACGTAGATCCACTTCCACTGGAAAATACTTTCTCCTCAATTTTTAACCTTGATCAAGCTTTGCAAGCAAAATTATTCTACAGAATTTCTTAGGAAATTAAAACAAACAGAAAAGCAATAGTTTAAAAGGAATTATTTCACTTTCTGAAGCTTGCCAAAAGTCCACCAGCTTACATAAAAATCCCTTGCTCTGAGAAGAGATCCTGCCTGGTAGATACTTGCCTAAACACTGAGCTTGGCTTGTCTGTGCTTCAGAAAGGGGGGCCTTAGCAGCTAAGGAGATGACCAACTGGGGGAGGTACATTTCTCATCTGTGCATACACACCAAGGCCTCTCTCCCACAGGTGTTTGCAGTCTTTACAAAATCCCAGTTCTAAAACTTTCAAAATAAGTAGAGCAAAAACTATGAAATACAATGGGCCCTCAATCAGTATCCCTAATTGTACTTTCTAAATAATTTTCTACCTTAGGCAGTCTAGATAGGAACCTGGCTAGTGCATGGCATTCCAACTGTGCCTTTGCTGGGCACTGCATCGCCTGCTCTCAAACATGTGATTGTCTATAGGCACCTTACAAACTTACATATACAGTTTCTGTATGGAGGACAGTGGACACTTTTACATACTTACACACATTTCTACTATATGTAAGTATAAACATATATATATAAAAGTATACATAGTGTAAAAAGTATGTACTTTATACACTCTATGTATAAAAAAGTATACAAACACACACTTCAGCTGTTTACTAAGGCATGCACAGGTGCATGTTGCCGTCAAGTCCAACCTAGCAGCCTTCAAGCCTAGGAAATATGCTTTTTACAAATTTACAAGACTCTTTTTACAATGATTTTTTTTTTCATCTTACACCATCCCCAGAGCTGTGAAAAAGCAGTAAGATTTTTTTATTCTGTTTTGGGTTTTTTTGACACAGAGAAGTGTGTTTTCCTTTCCCCTTGTACTCAGAAGACAGTTTAACCTCACATTTCCAAAAGGTTGTAGCTTCACACAGAGGCCAGGTGCGGAAATATTTAAGCTGAAGGGTGAAAATTTGAGCGAGTGGTTTAGGTGGGTGACTGAAAAGAGTGGGTTAGAGTGGAAATTATTGCACAACATTAACAGAGACACGTAGGGGGATACCGCTCCTTTAATAGACTGGTTTATTAATGAGAATGTGTAACAGGGTATGCTGTACCCTTTCAGCATCTAACAAAACCCCTAACTTACACTGAAAGATAGAGACCATTTTTTAACCTGGTGGGTGCCCTTGCCTTCTTTCTGTCTTTCTTTCTTTCTCTCTCTCTCTCTTTCTTTCTTTTTTTTTTTTTCCTAAAAGAGTGAGCAGTTTGATGTCACTTTTTTAGTCAGAGAAGGAAAGAAGACATCCCCTACACCTGCGCAGAGCCAGGGCCGGACACTCAGGGATTTTCCTGGGAGAGCTGAGTCTCGCCTCTCTGCCTGAGGTCTTTGGGCTCCTGGTGTTCAGAAGATGTCAGGATATCGTTCACGAAACAATCCAACAAAGTAAAAACCTGTGGTCCAGGATACTCTTTGGCTAGAGCCACGTGAGGCAGAGCTGGTCACCGCACACTGTGGGTGGCTGGGGGCATGTCTGGAGGGAGCACAGTTTTGGGTGGAATATGGATTTGAAAGGCAGGTTTGGAAACTATGAGAAAGCGAGTTGCCTCTCACGCAGGGGAGAAGGGCAGACAGCTTCTGATCTTGCTTCTTTCTAAGGAGACAGCAAACACGCTGGCCCTAGGATAAGCCCCCTCCCCGGGTGGAAATGGCAGGCCTACCTCCTGCCTGCCTGCTCCGTCGCAGCCATACACCTCACCCTGCGGTGGCCTGGCTCCCGGGGAGCCGTTGGGGCAAGCCACAGCCATGACAGCGGCACCTCACCGCAGCCACCGGGGCAGTACCACAGCCCAGGCCCTGCCGCCTGGGCTCTCCTGCTGCCCCGAGGGGCGGCCATTTTGCGGCGGTTACAAAGCCCATGCTGGGTAACCACCCTCTCGCGGCAGTTCCTGTAAAACGATGTCAGGGCCCGAACAGGTCTCCATGGCCCCGAGCAGCCTCACCCGGGGCCTTCACCTGGCCCTGTGCCCACAGGCCGGGGCTCCATCGCAGGCAGCCGGCGGGCTGCCCCGCAGTGAGCTCAGGCTCGTGGGGCTTGGCCTCCCTCTGCACCAGGCCCCGGCAGAGCTGCCCCTCAGAGATCTGTGCCCAGCTGCGTGGGGCACGGCCGCCGTCAGGCCCTGGGCGGCCTCATCTCCCACAGCTGTGCAAAGCCAAGGGGCGTTTTGGGGGGGCAGCAGGTGGGTCCCTGCTCGCCCTAGGTCAGGCCTGCTGGCGCTGGAAAGCAGAGGGCGAGAGGCTTCATCCCAAGCAGCACCGATCTTCAAGCTGTCCAAAGGTATGTGCTTTGTGCTGTGTTTTTTTAAAGCATGGGGCTGTGAAAACATTGCTTAGAGGTTTATATTAAGCTAGTCTAAAAAAAAAAAAAAAAAAAAAAATTACCCTATAACAGATTTTTCCTTAAGGCTTTCTCTGAGTTAAATTCATTTCAGTTCTGGTTTTCTTGTCATTAAGTAAATGAGTTTGTGGGTTTTGATCTTAATAATTACGGTTTATTATACCTGAGGCTGTCTAATACAATATAGGATGGGTTGGGGTTTTTTTCTTCAACTGTTTTTCCTGGAGCCTCCTGCAGAAGTCCTGCCAGGGAAGTGCAGGGCAGTGCTGCCATTTTCCAAAGAGGTGGCAGCCGCCAGGCCCCATTCTATGAATAATTATGCATGTGCTTACCTTCATCACATTAGAGGTTTCTGTTAATTGCAATAATGTTGCTCGTTCCAGTAAACATGTACCTAAGCAGGCCTAGCAAATGGCTAGATAATCCCCCTTTCTGATATTTTGACTTTGCTGGAGAGGAATTGATGAGGGAGAGGGGTGGCCTCTATGAGGCTGTAGGGTTGCCTGAGGGAAGAGAGCTTTCCCAAGTGCTGGGGAAACTCAAGATTGGGACCCATTGCTGCTTTCCTCCATGACATTATCAGCATAGCCAGGCTGACAAGCCTTCCCGTGCCATATGGTTGCTCCAAGAAAAACCCCCAGAACAGAAAATCCAGCTGTGCCCCACATTTGACATAGCCTTCATCCCTGAATCGTAATTACTTGTCTGCAAATTCCCTACTCAAGGAAGAAGCAGTAAGGGAAGATCGAGGTTTGGGGAAGGACAGGAAATGAGCACACTGATGGTGTGGGAAAGATTGCAACCGAAGTGGGGAACCTTGACAACTCTGAGAAAGAGGGAGATGCGGTTGGAAAATATAATGACTGGAGGAAGAAGTGGAGATGAGGATAAAATGGCTGGTGACAGCAGGGGAACAGTAAAGGGAAGCGGTGTGGAGGTACACTTGAGTTAAGGGGCAGAGCACAAATATCTATTTGTCAAAGAAGAGAAGCAAGTGCCTGGGTTTGTAAGCAGGTAGGAAAGCATAGGTGTATGGGGTTATTAGGTAATAGTTTCTTTCTACTAGGGGCAAAGCCAAAATTCCCATGGCTTTATAAATAGATGGTCTTGGGTTTGCAGAAAGAATAAGAACAGCTATGGAGAGATTTGCTACTACTAATTAATTGATAACCATTGAGTGTAAAGTTAGGTAAATACTAACCACATGAAAATCCCACGCACATTACCTAGAGACAGCTCTACTGAAAAATTTAGAAGTGGCCCCCCCCCCAAACCAAACCAAACCAAACCAAACCACGAAAAACGCAAAACCCCAACCTCACTAAGCTGTCTGACATGTCATGAAGCTAGACAAAGGAACTGGTCTGGGGTTTGTTTTGTTTTCTGCTTTGGACATTAGCCTCAAGAGGTAGAGGAAAAGAATATCGTATATCTAGGAACTAAAACTGGAAGAGACTCTGCTTCAGTCCCAGTAACCACCATACTGTTTGGTATGAACATCTATAGTAACTGGTATGCTTACTGTTCTGATCTCTGCCGGCTGTATGATCAGTGGGTTATTTGATTACCACCTTGCTATTTTTAAGTATTCTTTTTCATGAATCAAAACAAAGGCTATTAGGGACTGAGTGGTCTTTTCTTCCAGGCATGCACTGTAGTTAGGAGCTGGAAAAAGAATTGTTCAGATGATAAACTGTATTACTAATACTTGGATGTAAGGTAGACTTACATAGTTGTGGCCTAAAGCCTTACCTTTTCTTCTCCCAAAGACATGACTTTAAAATGATGATAAAAAAGCCTCCCCAAGAGATGTCTGTTCTTAGTTAGCATTCTTATGTCCAGTTAAATATTCTGATTTATTTGTCTTAGAATTTGATTTAATTCCGATGTGGCCAACCAGCAGAAAGGCTGTTGCTGACTTCAGTGGGCTTGGAACAGGCCGGTTTGCTGGCAGGTAGATCAGGTACTTGAACCATGTCTGCATTGAAATTAGAGCCAAAGTTATAATATCATACTATGATACCAATTGATAAAGAAGATTGCCCAGTTAGTTTCTCACTAGAGTCACAGAATTCAGGCAGTGAAATCCCTGGAACAGTTGGTGTGCTGCAAGCAGTGCAAGTGCGTGCTGTGGTTTGATATTGAGTGGGTGAAAAAGAGTCAAACTAGTGGATTGGTAGCTGGGTGCTAGAGAGCAGATAGATAACTCCTTAGGGTAGTTCATCCATGGAAAACTCAGTTATTTTTAAAGTAAATCCATCTTTGTAGCCAAATAAAGGAAAAGGTAAAAAAAAAAAAAAGTACTGAAATTCTCCTTGCTTTCTCTTTCTCCTACTACTTCCCTTTTATATGGGTATTCACTTTCTTCCTCTTCTATAAGCAATTTGATATTCTAGTGATCTGGTTTTAGATGTCTTATTTTCAAATAAATTTCATGCAAGTGAAGAAATTAAAATGAATCATCATAGTCTTCAGTTTGCAGATACCTAAAAGCACACGGAAATGTTTTTTTGTGTAAGCTCAAGTTGATAGTTAGACCTTGATAAAAAAGGATCTAGTAAAAGAATGTTTGATCATTTTATATTTAGTGGCCATTAGAGGCTCCAAGTTGGGGAGACATCTTTTGACCCACAAATATTTCCCTAGTCCATTGAAAATGGAACATGGGATTAAGACAGCTTTAGATACAAATTGACCTATGGTCTGATCAATAAGGGACTTTCACCAGAGAAGCAGTTTCAAGTCCTCACAGATGAAGAAAACTTCCACATTCTGAAAAAGTCCTGTAAACATTTAGTTACAAGTAAGGTTGTTCACCTTCTGCAGAGGTGCTTGGCTTAGCTCCCTAATTCACAACTAGGTAGCATATTCTTGGGGCAGGGGGAGAGGTTTCTCCTTGTAGGAAAAATGCCTCATGCTTTTCTAGCTGGGGCTGTAGCTGCACTCCCCTCCTTGGCAGTTTTTGCATGCTCTAGGCAGCTGCTGATTGTTGTGGGGTCCCATGCTTGAGCACTTAACTTCTCTGCATGTATTGTGTAGGGATTTTGAGTGCCCAAGTCTGAGCAGTAAACTCTGCTAGATTTCAAGGTGAATGTGTCAGTGCCTTTGTTCTTCAAGTCTAGCCTTTTGTCTGTATGTCCTAATTCTCCTTCTAGGGATAGAAGTACTTTCTGGTATTGGGTATTTTTTTGAGAGATCCTGATTCCTTCCTGGGGGCTTTCAAACAAAAACTGGACTACAGATGTAGGATAAATGTCCCAGATAGTGACTCATTCCAGTTAGGTACACAATGAGGACTAGCATGCAGTTTTAAATATCAGTCATTTGTATCTAGTAATGAATATTTCTAGTTTCAAGATGACTAGCATAAGGGCATCTGTGTTTCATTCTAGAGCAAAGAGAACCAAAGGAATATAAAAGAACAAGAAAAAAATTTGATATATTTAGCAATAACACATTTGTGTTCATTTGACTATGAAAAAATTACATGTTTATGCAAAGCACAAATGCCCAGGGCCACCCAGCTTCACAACTGACCTAAACTGCCAGGGCTTCCCATGAAGCTGTTTTGATAAGTACCTTGCCTTCACATTAGATGCAGGAATGGATCAGATGGGATCGAGCTGGTTTCCATCCCTCCGTGCCAGAGTGCCAAAGAAAGCCTGCAACTCATCAGTTCCTTTCACATCAGAGGAATCCTCGGTTGGAGTGGAGCCAGCAAAGTAGCTCTGTTGTGCTGTCTGTCCAGTGAAGAAGGGGCCATGGCCAGAGAAGTGCTTGTATAAAGAAGATTTCTTCCTACTAGCAGAATCAGTCGAGCCCAGAGCAAGCTGTATGGACTCTGTGCACTTGGGACGTGCTGTGCGTGATCACAGCTCTAGCTCTGCTCTGCCTTGATTCAATTGAGCTCAAGTACCCAGTGCCACTGTAACCAAGTCAGCAAAACATCCAATTGACGTGGGCTGTACAGATCTGCCTGGGGTCCCAGGGGCAGCCAGAGCAAGCCTGAACTGGAGTCTGTGCTGTTGTGGCACTGCTAGGCTGAAGCTCTCTTGGTTAGGTCAGTCCATGCTAGAAGGCTGTATCTCCATCTGCAAATGCAAATATGCCCTGCAAGTTGTTAGAGAGGCTGACAAACTCCCTCATCCCAGCAGATCTGTCTTAATGTCAGTTGTTCCTCCCAGCTGCACTCTTAGCACGATCTGACCAAAGGCCAGAGCCTGCACTGCAAAATATCAGGTGTGCTGGAAACATACTACTGTATTGGAATGAAGTGTACTCTTTGTGTTTTCTTTTATTATCTCAATTTCAGTGTTGAAGAAATCTAAAATTTTTGTTTTATTGCTGAGATTTGGCTTTCTTCTTTCTCATTGTGTGTGTTCGTGGTAAATCATAGGAATAGAAGCTCTTGATGATGAACTTGTCCTTCCCAGCTTTTAAATACGAGTTTCCTCAAACTGCCTCTGTTTTTAAGATCAACTTGACATAAGTTCAGAGCTCATAGTGAACACTGTAGTGTTTTCTTTCTGTATATATTGAACAGGAGAGAATTAATGAGGAAAAGCATAGCTAAAAGGCTCACTTGGACTTTTATCGGAACCCTATCTAAATTTTAATAGTAGAAATCTTTCAAAATGCTGCTACCTACTAAGATTCTGACTACTTCCTTCTTTCAAACAGCCTGATGTATTTCTAGAAAAATCTTTCCCAACGTATTTCTCACATACACTTCCTATTCTAAACCGAAAAGAACACGGCACAGATTTCTTCTCAATAAGTGTGTGCACAGGCAAGTTCCTTGGCCTCTCTTTTCAGGGAAATCTCTGCTTTTGTTTAAAAGTGCGTTCTCTGAGCAGATAGTCATTTACATTTTCAGGGTGCCATCTGCACTTTATCTCATAATTCTAGGAAGGGATGAGGTACACTTAAATGTTTGTGTTAAACTTTCAAAACTTTAACATATAAGAATGTCAGGCTGTTCTGTCAGTGAAAAATTGAGATTTTTCCACTTACAGAAACTGATTAAACTGCATTTTATCCTAGGGGTCTGTAATCAGTTTTGATTTTTTTTTCATCATGTAGGTAAGTATTAACAATAACCAGAAGTAGAACCAAACAAAGAAATAGATTTATATCTCAGCACTTGGAGTACTTGATCTGAATCTAGCAGATCCAAACCTTGTGGTCAAGCCTTTGTCATTAGTTAGACTTACATTTCATCCAGAGTTTCTTGGTGCTCTGTATTTATCATAGAAAGGTGATGAGAACCTCTGCTTCTGATACTGACCTACCTCTGCAAAGCAGCTGTTTAAAATAGTTACTCTCACAGCACATGATCTGGGGGGAAAAAACAATGAATGGAATCTTATCAGTTGAGAATTTGATTCCTTTTAAGAGTGCTTTGCTGTTGTTGAACCTATATATACATATATAAATGCAATTTCACAATGCCTCAGACAACACATTCATTGGCTTTAATGCATTGAAAAAATGTGATTTAATTCAAAGGGTTTTTCTGTATATGAAATGAAATCATATTTCCCTCTTCTGTGTGTTTTAACATCCACCCTTTGCAGCACACAGACAGTTTTCAATATTGTGATTTTCCTATTGTTAGCTCTCTCATTCAACAAAACTACTGTATCTGAGAATGCTTACTGTAAAATAGAGGTCACTGAGCATCATCATATTCAAGAATTAGGCATGCCTACATAATGAATGTCTTTTAGTGATCTGATGATCATTGCTGTTGCAATGGAGGAAATTACTATATTCCTTACTCAAAACATTCCTACAAAGTCAAACATGACTATCAACCGTACATTTATTCGTGCAAAAGAAGCCTACAAAATGTAGGTGTTCCCCTTACATCAGCTTATATCCTGTTGACAAGTCAAATGACACTAGGCCCATTTATTAGTTTCTAGTGGTTTAACTGACAACTTTTGGTCTCATAAAATGTACTATAAATACTATCTGTAGCACAGCTTTGCTGTTCAGTGGTACACCAAGTGTTCAGATGGTTGAGAATGCCGTTTCCCAATGGGAAATGTGGCATTTGGCAATCGTTTATTCCGGTTTCCTTTGAGGATATGAAGGAAAGGTTTTACCAAAGTAATCCCTGAGTAAAAAACAAGCAACAAAATGACTAATACCAAAGGACTGGAATATGGAATGAATGCTAAAGTGCAAACTTTATTATACCTTAAAAGCAGATAGGGTGATTGCATGCTTTTACCTCTACAGGGAAATAAGTGTTTGTTCTTTCCACACACGAGGTTGGTGGGAAAATTGCATGGGATTGATTTCATGAGTTTGGAAATGAGCCCTGTTGTTGAAAATTGCTTCACAGCCCCAACTCTGAACTCACTTGGCAGTGTGGATGTAGGAACCTCTTGCTCCCAGTGAAGTCAGCCCTGCCAGTGGTTTCAATACAAAGAGGGTTTGGCTTGGAAAGGAGAAGCTGTGATACAATGAAGTCCCACCGTGGGGTGAAAAAACCTGGATTTGTTTTCATCTGGAACAGGACAGTTTGTAGAGAGGGAGGAAAAAGCAGCCTATGCATGTATTCCTCTTGGTTCCTCTAGAGCTCTGCTGCTCCTATCTTGTCAGGAAAAGCAAGGAAATTAAGGAAGACTCTAAAGTACAGGTTTAGCCAATATAAGATTAACACATTTGCTGAACTTTAATCTCACTTTTTCAGTACCTAAATTTACCATGTTCCTCACCTGCAGTGAGTTTAGAGTTGATCTCTTTTCCTTCTTGGCCTCCTTCTTAAGGACATGAGGGTTATGGGGCTGTGCTCTTATACCACCTTAGGCAGCAGGCAGACTGGTTGGTGACTTGCAGCTAAATTTGATGTGATGTAGGGATCACAAGTATATTAAGTTCCTACCAGCCTTTCTAGAGAATTTATGTCTGTGTGGAGAAAAGAGCCTGAACTGAGAGAAAGCAGGGAGAAGTTGGCCCCTGCCTAGCCTGATGGCAGAGGGCAGGTGACCAGCCAGCGTGTGCGTATCGCCGGGCTGCCGACGTGTATCACCCAGAGGCAGCCGCTGAGCACATCGCCTCCCTCTCAGCTGAGTGTGCAAGGGATATGGGAAGAGAGCAGGGGGAGGGCAGAGGGACAGAGAGGTACACAGGAAAGTCAAGGTAGCATATGGGGGGCTGGGGTTTGTAGGAGTGGGGCATGGGAAGAATAGGGTATTTTATTCCAGAGGAAACAATGCTTCATACTCAGATAACTTTTTTTTTTTTTTAAATCAAAACTAAACATTCTGTTTCTTTTTCACAGTTTCTTTTTTACATGACCTTTCCCTGCCCACACTCATTAGCCAAGACTGTAACAACGTGGAGTTAGCAGTTTGGGTGGGCTGTACATTTTCCTCAGGAAGATTTTAACCATCACTTAGAAAAATGAATTAAAATTCTCATGTGAAGGTGCAGATGCAATGAACTGAAACAGTTAAATTCTGATCCCAGAATAAGACATGAGACCACAAAACCATTTTTTTCAGCCTCAGAATAATAGCCTCCCTGCTGAAGCAAACAGAAAATGTGTTGCCTGTGCAGATAAGAGAACCTTAGAGTACCTTTGAAACTGTGATTCAGCACACTGAAGTTACTACTGTTTTACAAGAAGATGCTGACTCATTTACTAATTACATGTTGGTAGCAAAACAATCAAAAAGCGTCACTCTCTTTCTCCAGAAAAATTTAGACATTACTATCAGTAGCGATCATGAGCAAAGGATGGCCAGAAATGGCTTTGGCGAAGGCAAATGATTCTGCACTCTCCCAAACTGACTGGACCGTGGTGGGAATTACAGAATACATTCAGTAACAAATCTGATCACTGGTAACAAGAGAGGTGCTTGTTCTTCTCTGGTTCTAGATGCTTGGTCTCTTGTAGTATGATGAGGAAGGTCTTAATTTGAAGGGGGTCAATCAAACTTTGAATGTCATCCTGAGGAACCATTAGAGGCAAAGAGAGAAGGCAGTCAGAGACAGGTTCAAAGTTATTCTTTCTGCTGTCTCATGCTTTTTAAGGCAAACTGACAGGTTAAATCAATGACCAACTTTTTTTTCCTTCTTCACAGCAGCAAAGACATAATGTCTGTCTTTGCAGAGATCTACTGAATTCAGTAAATGTCTATAACAATGTATTTGTTAAGGTTTTTTTAATGTGAGGCTAATACTTTTCCATCAAAAATAACATGCTAACTGAGGGTTAATTTTGTTCAGATTTCCTAACAGTGGATGCACTAAAAATCAAGGAAATGCCAGTTAAGCAGTCATTAGTATCTGGACAGTCAGTCCCAGTTGATGTAACATTCAGCATTGCACTCTGATTTTATCCAGGACAAGTGATACTGCATTTCCAGTATATGAACACCCATACTGCAAACCTCCCATTACTTCCACATGCCCAAACTGACTCCAGCTTCAGTGATGTGAGATGTCATATGGAAACATGGGCTTACACTGTGTGAACACACAGTGTACGTGGAAGTTTTGAGCTCAGTGTTCAAATTGGAAGGCAGTTACCTGTTCATTAATTTTGAAGCCCTCCTGTGGCGTCCTTGTCTTTTACTAGAGAATTTATTAGAATGGATGCCAGAGCAGCACTGTAGAGAAATGCTGGCTACAGATTTCTGGGTTTGTAGAGTTGGTAAGGGCACTTTCTCAAAACTGACATTGTGTCCATGTGAGACATCTGCGATTCAGTTTGTGTACAAGGATGTGGCCCTAACTAACTCCAAAATTGCCTTGGAGAGAGATGAGCTTGCTTTTGTAGATAATTCTTGTGGCTGAAATGCTTCAGGAATCTGAAAGCAAAGACACAGATTAAACTAGTATTGATATAACCTTCTCAAATCTTTCAAGATGGAAAGAGAGGTGAAACTGCCCTGTGCTCCTTCTCCAAGAGTTAAATATTTACATCAAACCCATTTCTCTTTCTTGTAAATTAAGCCAAGGCAGGGCAGGTATGGAAACCATGAGCAATGACCAATTTGCAAACATCGCTTTCATTCTTCCTCTAGACCAACGTATGTGCCTCACACCCAGGGAAACTGTCTCCTCAGCAGACCTGGGCAGTGAAATCAAAGTGCTTGCTCTGCATCTCTGAGAGTAGGGCCCAAACTTGCATTTTCTGTATTCTAGCTGAGCAATTTGTTTAATATGTGTAAAATGATCCTACTACTGCCATATTTTCTTTTGTATAGGACTCACTGTACTACGAGCCAGTGACCTAGAAGTAATACAAATCCCACCATGGCTTGGCAGGAGTGAAGTGCTTAGCTGCTCAGAGGAATTGGGACTCTAGCAGTTGTATGGCGTGCCTGGAGATTGGGGATTTGCCTGGAAGAAACAAAAGTACCTGTAGGGTTAGACAGCTGTTGAGTGGAATGGATACCAGTAGCACATACATGCTGGATTTCTGTGCCCCAGTACCTCTTGTGAATCTAGGCCAAAGCTTTCCTACATTGCCCTGCCAAAGTGACTCAAGTCTAACCAATTGAGAGATGAGAAGCAGGTCACTTTTATGCTTTTTGGTTATGGTTCCCTGAAGGGTTAATTAGTATATAGCAATAATAGTTCCTTGGTGTATTTGCAGTACTTTTCATCAATAGAGCCCAACATTAGTTTTAGGGAAACTAAGGCAAAAAGCAGATATTTTCCCAAATTCACACATCTAGTGAGGCTTAGCACTAAAGGCAGCTCTGCTTTGTGTGTTGACTTTTCTTTCTACATGCCCCCAAAGTCTGACTTTGGAACTCAGCACTTAAAATTTGCCTGTATTGCACATTCCCGAAGATTTGTACTAGCTAAAAATGAGAAATACCACAAAATACTGCAGTAAAAAAAATTTTTGATTGAAATTGGAAGGAACTTGGACAGCAAATTCATTGGAGCAGGATTTTAATCCAAAATAAAAAATGCATACTTTTCCGTGAGTATGTATACAATATATAATTGTAATTGTATAATTGTATGGCATTACAGAGCCACATGATACAGTATATAATCACCTAATCCACTATAGGAAATACATAAGCAGAGGACAGTCTCCACTGGAAGTATTTCACACTCAGGTATTTGGTAATATAGACATCGTGGTGCACGCACTCTCCTCTGCATTTGATTTCCATGGGGTCTATTAAGAGACAAGACATTGGGAATTTTAGCTCTCCACGTGCTCAGGAGAGACACAGAAATATTAACCTAGTATTAAATCTGTAGCATAGTAACTTAAATTGGAGCAGGGGGTGGGGTGGGGTGTGCAAGGCTGATCTGGAGGTGCATCAGTGTCCTCTTTCCATAATTTATTTTGAGAAAACTTATTAAGCACTGATTTTTTGAATCTGACCTGTAGCTAATTCCTCAGATGTATGGCTATTATGAAGCTTATTGCATCATGCCCTTGGTCTTCTCTTCCTATGGCAAATTTACTTTTTTTTCTTCTTTGCCCATCATGTAGCATTTCAATATTGTCTCTTTAAGTACATGGGTCTGTTGTGGTTCTTATGATGCTTTTAATTCTGCTAGCTGCCAGGAACTGCTCTAAACATCAGCTAAAGCTTGATTTTTTTTTTTTCTCTGTGCCTTGAAAACAGTTAGTTACAGCTGTGTGGCTTCTGCACATTGTTTTTATCATATAAAGACCTAAAGGTACAGTGTATTTTCTCCTCTAGTGATCTGCTACCTGGCCTTTTCATTCTCTCTTCCTTTGAAAAGCTTCTGCTTCTGCTTTCTCCTGAAGATGCTTCCTCCCCACATCCCTGGCACATAGTTTTCCACTATGCCTTGTAGCATTCAATCCAGCGCAGGAGGCAGTAAAGCTGCTGTAGGAACAAGAAAAGCTGCTGTCAGCTTCCCAGCTGTGGAGGATCCCTGCGGAGAGGGGGATTCTCTGGGGAGAAACCACAAGCTCTCGTGGCTCACACTGTGCTGTACAAGCAGTACCAAGGGATGTAGCTGGATGGAGAACCCAGCTAAATTTTATCTTGTTGGAAGAATATCTGTTTGAAGAATAAAGCAGTGGTAATTCAGAATGTACCTCACCCTATTGAGCTGCTTTGGCTGATGCCTCACTGTTGAGTTTTGCTTTCCCTACTGTTTCACATGGTCTCTATGTGACACTTACACAGGCAAAAATGAGGTGTTGCTCGCAAAGAGTTTCCAGAGCAAGAGTAATGGGGGAGGTTGTTTCCTGGAGATTAGTTTATAGTTGGTGTGACTCAACCCTGATAAGGTCAGTTTATAAGAGGGTAGCTGATCATGATTTCTGGATGGGTTTTTTAATTTTTTTTTAAAAAGGTCTATTTTTGTCTCAGAGTGCTATTTTATGGTTGCATTTGTTCCTAGAGAAGCCAGAATGCTATTGCAGTCAACAGCTGAACCATCAGATTTTAAAGGATGAGTCTTCATAATCTGTGCGTTGCCCCGTCTTTGTCACACAGCTCACTGAGGTGATACTGCCAATGTGCTTGTGTACATACTGTATCTATGCTTCAGAGAAAGTCTGCTCCTGAATGTCTCTGGTCACTGGATAGGCTTTTGCTTTCTACCTCCAGAAAAAGAGTTGTGTCCATTTCTGGTGAATATTTGGAGCATGGAGTAGGTGAGAAAGAATGGCTGGAAAAGGAAAACACAATGTATGAAAGATTCCAAACTTTGAAATCTGTTATTAAAAAGCTTTTTGGTTTGTGGTGGGATTTTTTGTTTGGTTGGTTTGGGTTTTTTTATTAGTTCCTCAGGCGGAAAACAGTTTTCCCAGTAAGGTCTGTAGTTGAGTGGTACTGTGAGAATGGGCATTAGTTATATGATATGTATAGTAAATGAAGTTTAAGATATCCTCTAAAAGCAACTTCAAATTTAGAGCAATACGTAGTTTTTGTTATAACTACCTTTTCCACTTGGGGATAATAAAACATTGCATTCATAATTAAAAGACCATTCAGAGATGCATAATGGTTCAAGTTTAAGAGTTGCTTGGTAGATGAGGGTATACTCTGAAGTATTTATGCTAAAACTGTTGACGCTTAGGAAGCACAACTTTTTCTGAGGCAAGTCTGAATGTGCTCCCTAGATAGCAGGGCGCAATGCTCAGTGTTCTCTTCTCCCACCTGCTGCTCACCCAGACTATGTAAGAAAAGTTTGTGCACCTTACTATATATAGTCAAGACTTTATTCTCTCCTGCTGAGGTCAGTGGGAGGTGCTGAAACCGAGATGGGGAGGAAATGAGCCGTGTGGGAGTGAGCTGGTGCATCCTGAAGCTGGGAGGCACTGGGAAGAGATGGGTCAGCTTTGGCCATCACATCCAGCAAACCTGTCAGTGGGAGTGAAAGGCAAAGAGTTGGTGCAAAAATAAGTGTTGCTAATACTTGTGTGGAGGTGGAGTGGGGCGTTTGCTTTAAATGAGAACCTTGATCTGTATGAATGAAGCTGCAGAGGAAAGGTGGGACTGAAAGACGCAGGTTAAAGGAAATTGTGAATATGCTTGCAGCTCCTTTTTGTGAGCTGGCAGAGCATGTGCTGGGACAATCTCCATATGGGTTGTGCAGGAATGATGTAGAAAGAGTCATATATTCCAGTAGCCATATGTGATAGGAAAGTTCCCATGTCTGAAAGCTTTGTCATGGCTGGGTTAATCTGTCACTTGCAATAGGCATTATTGTTGTAATCTATATAGTTGACCAGACAACATTCCTCAATGCTGAGAACATTCCTCCCCTCAAGTTGAAATCTGGTAATGAAGAAAGACACAAATTTCAAGTTAATGCTTTTTATTTTGAACATTTTTTTTTTGTTTGGGGTTTTGTTGGTTTTTTTTTTAACAAAGTAAGTTTTCTAAAATTGAAAGTTTCTACCTGCACTAATGATTGATTCTTACTTGCATTGAGATCGCCTTTCTTGAAGAGGTGAGTGCTTCACAAACAGGTGCAAAGAAGGAGTCCCTGCTCTGGGCATCTCTTAGCCTTGGAGGCTCAGAGACAAATGGTCCATCTGCTTAGTGGGGAAATGAGTGGTGTGTTAATATTTTTTTAAATAAGGAGTTTAAATTAAAGATATATTAAACAGTGAAGTTGCAGGGGAATGCTAACACAGCTTTGAATGGGACCTGCAATTTATTCTCCCTGTAGATGATAAGTTTGGTGGCTAACCATGACCACTGAAAAAGGATTAAAGCAAATTCTACATAACTTGGCATGTGCTTTTCAAAAATAAATTCTTTTTCTCAGGTAGATGAGATTCCTTCTGTGAGGAAGGAATGTGCATCATCTTAATTTTACAATGGGAAAATACTTGTGGTCACAGAAGAAAAGCTAAGTGAGGAATTGGACACAGGCTTTCTTAGCTGAAAATCCTTTCTTTGCTGGTCTCTCAGAATTCAAGAAACATTTGCGAGTTTGTTTATGAACCGGGCTCTGCTGTGTTGGGTAGTACCCACTTCCAGCTCAAGGAATCTTTAGTAGTTTAGGATGTCAAACAGGCAAAATTTACGTATCATTCATACTTCAGAAGAATACATGTGACTAGTATATTCATTGGGTGAATTTTTCTTTCAAAACCAATGAATGAAAAAAGAGTTGTTGTGTTGGACAAAACACTATGTATTGGAATTAGAAAAGAAAAAAGGAAAAGTAGGGTGGAAAAGAGGAACTGTTTTATTAGGCTGCAACTTTTATTCTTTATTTGGCATCTCTTCCATTATCTCCTATTTCCTGATGATAGCATAATGTCCTCTCTTTTCCTGTTACCCAAGTGCTTTGCAGAATGTGTTGCACGCCTATTGGCAATCATGGACAATTTGACATTCTCAGCTTATTTTCACATGATTTGACATCAGTTCTTTTTCAAAATATGTCCCCCCACCAGTAGAATACATCTTCCCCCTCCCATTGCTGCATTACATGCTGAAGAACAGTAGGTGTTGTCTGCAACAAATTTTAAGGCTACAGATCCATTTGCGCGCACTTGGACTGAGCTACGATCCTTGGCTGTTATGTTTTGGAAGTCACGGGGTGCTCTTGGTGGTCCTGGGGGCATGGGACAGCCTGCGCCTTTCCAGGCATTATGAGGAAACAACCCTGTTCCAACCTTTTCCCAGGGTGTGTTTTAAACAGCAGATTTAGATGAGCTGTAAGGTCTTCTGCAATCACTGTGAGTGTCTCAGTGTTTCATGAGCAGTCTGAACAGGTTCTTTATGTGAGGCCAAGAGACATGCTCTTATCCTAGCTCACGTCAGGCATATTTCCATATGTAAATACAAAGGCAAGCTGGCATCTGCTCTTAAACCTGCTGAGATGGGTTCCTCTTCACCCTGGAGACCCAGTTACCTCCTGAGCACAAGTGCACCCTGCCAGGCAGCAGGCAGCTCCCTCTGGTCAGCAGACACCCATCTTGGAAACATCACCAGCTCTGAACTGCTCTGACGCCTCTCCCGCCTGTTGCTTTGTCCTGCTGTCTGTCCTAGGGCCTCACTGGGAGACAGAGTTACGTTGTCGCAAGATAATACACCCACTCTCCTTTTCACAGCTGCCTGTTTCTTCACTGGGAAACCGTGCCCTGCTCAGAGTGTCTGTCATCACTGCTGGCTTGGCTTGACATGGCCTTACCCCTGCATCATAGCATTTTTGTTTCAAATGTGTGGGTTGCAGCTGTGTGGATCCACACCACAGGGACTTCTTTACAACACTTTCTCATAGGTAGTGACCGGACTGAATCATCGCTTCTGAGGTCAAAGGCAGGACCACTGAAGCTATTACCCGAATTTGTCCCTTCCCTATCTTTTTTTCAGAGTTTCACCAAGCAGATGCTTAGTGTCTCATCCTCTCATCTCATCTTGTCATCTTCTTTGATGTAACAGGGAAGATACAAGTATCTTATCATCGGTAACGATCAGTGACTTCTTTTCAATAATCGGTGGGTTTGGGTCAATGCAGGTCCATAGTCAATGTCAATATTTTCTGACTGATGAAAGTTTTCTGAGTTCAGTGATGCATTTTCTTGTGAGGTTTGACAGTTCATTGTACAGGGACTTCAATGCAGGCTGTGAAGTGGTTAGCTTTCCTTTGTCACTTCCACTCCTGCCTTATGTCCGGGCATTTTTCTTTCCGTTTTTCATTATTTGCTCCACAATGTAGATACTGGATTAGGATTGTTGCACATGTGTTCTTTGCTGGTATCCATTTGCCCTGCTACCAGGGCTTCTTTTCTTGTCTGGACTGAACTAGTAGCTATTAGGGTTTATTTTACATCTTCTTAATCAGTAAAGATGAACTTGTTACCTGGAGTTTCTGTAGAGTAAGGCTTGTTTCTTGTATGACTTCATTTTAAGAGGAGTCTTTCTGGTGTCTCCTATGATGCTGAGTGGGGATCTGTGTGAATGGTAGTGCCCTCAGTTATCTAACATAAGTATCTAGTCTACTTTGGTTTTCAGGTTAAAATAACAACTCCCAAATCCAGTATTTCTCAGATGTCTAATTCTGCCAGTGGCAATGGTAGTGGTCAGACACAGCTACCAGGATTTCCTGCTTTTCAGGCACCAATCCTCGCAGCGTTCACTACAAAACTGCTATGGTGGTTGTTTAACTAAATGCCAGTAGGCCCTGAGCTGCTAAAGACCACACTTCCTGTAAAAATGTTTTAAAGAATTACCATATGGCTATCAGATATTACTATGCAGAGCAAGAAACTGATGTACCCACAGCCAGAGAAAAATGATCTTTTATCTGTAATGTATAGAGTATCTATTAATCAGCAATGGTTCCTGAATTGCTACTAGGTGGAATTTAAATACAATTTAATATACAGTATCCTACTAAACACTCCAAATTGTCCCTCAATTAAGCTACTTTCTAGGAGGAACTGCAGTACACACTTACTTGGTTAAGTCCATACTTTTATTTTGTTTATGTAGATATTAATACATACCTTCTCACTTATGCTTCTTATTAAAGGAAGTGATTAGGTGTGAGAAACACTTGCATGGGAATATGAAGAATGACTTACGATCTCGATGGTTTTCCAAGTAGAATTCTAGGGAAAAAAATTATTAGATTCCATAGATTATATCATACTACAGTATCACATTACATATCAGTTAAACTAGCAAACCCCTCTTTAAAGTGCGTAGGCTTTTTTTTATTAAACATCATCTTGGATATTAAAGTTGTAAAGAAAGAATTTTTCTGCCTTACAATTGTAGAGTTTGTAGGATTCTTCTTGTAATCTTGCTGCATATGAAATCTGCAGTGTTTCAAGGCACGGGCCTTAGCTGAGGGAGATTAATATTGTGATGGTAAGGGTGATTGATAGAAATGACCCTCTAAGAGTACATCCAGCCCTTGCAGCCAGGGTGGCTTTCACAGGGAAATCCTCCATTGGTTCCTAAAGCAGCAGGTGGGTGTGAATTCGGGACGATCTAGTCTAAGAATAGAGTCTGAAGAACAAGAAATTCCTGTTCATCGGAGTCTTCTGTCTCATCTGGAACATCTAGTGCTTCAGAGGGGGGAAATACTATGGCAATAAGGGGGTGGAAGAGGAGGGCTCTAGCTGCCTACACTTTTCCCCATAAAAGTACACCAGCAGAGTGCAATGATAGGAACACAGGAGACCTGAATAAAAGAACCTCTCTTGTCCCTTTTGAACTGTGTAAGCATGGATCTTTGGCTAGAGCAGCTATTGTATTGAACAGTGAGCAGCTGCTGCTGATATGCAATTGAGAACTGAAGTCTATTTAGAGAAATAATTGCTTTAGTTTCCAAGATGCTCCTGGAAATAAGATCTAAATTTCTCATTATAGTCTTACCTGGCAAAATACAGTATGTTCTAAACAATAATTAAAAATCCTTAAATTAAAAATTCTTAAAGAAGGCAAGTTAGTCTTCCAGGTTTGTAATGGAGAAAAAAAGTAGGAACAAACAATCCTCTTGTAAAGGGGAGAATGCTAATTGTGTCCTGTTCTCTCACTGGAGTGAGAAATGGAACACCTGCGCTCATCCTCTCCGGAGTAGTGCTTGGGACTGTATTTTTCACTCAGACTATTTTTCCTGCGAAAGAAAAAAGAAAAAGCAGAAAAAAAGAGAGAGAATCTGGATACTTTTGGTTTTCCAGCCCATCCCACAGGATATGATGTAGAGTGCTTTATTGTCTAAATTTATTCCAGATTAACTAGTGTGTTTGGGTAATTCTTTTTAAAGTTGTCCCTTCTTAAATTGCTTTTAAGGGATAGTGCTTTTAAAACACACCCAAAATTGCAAGTAACTTTTAAAAGTGTAGGCAGCTAGCATATTTCTTGCGTTTCACTGTTAGATGCCCTTGTTCCTTTCTTATGCTGATAATCTTCATGATACTTTTTCAGAATGGGAGAACGGACAGTGCACACAGTGGAGGAACACAAGTAAGGCCCTAAATACACAAAAATCATTAATATAAATACCATCTTAGAGTCACTTCCTAAATATTATCTAGTACTGGGAATGAGGACATTGGTTAAGAGGTTGCTAATTCTGAGAATTCATCTCCTGTATTTTATATTTAAGAATTTCTTCCCTTTTTTTTGTACTTCACAATAAAGATTGTAACACTTGCAATCTCCCTTTCAGGTGTGGCAGCAGGACTAATAATCTTCTCTATGGTAGTTCAGCTGAAAAACAAATCTTCCTTACATGGTACCCAAGTTCTGAACCAAACTTATGTATGCTATCATTTGTATATCAAATAAAAATAGATGGCTTAGCATTTTAGGGTTTCACCTCCTACCTTTTTGTTTTCTTCCTCCCCCTGCCATCCGCCCCATTCCTCCTAGCCCAGATGGGTAAGAACTGAGAACTGCAGGATTAAACCATGACCAACAAATGACTTATTTCCAGAATTTAAATTTTGTTTCCACAGCTGACCTTTTAAGCCTTTATTTTTAAATGAAAATTGTACAGTGACTTCCCGACAATCCTATCTTACACCTGATGGTTTTCCAGAAGTATGGATCACTCACAGGTCTTATGGTTCTCAGCTGAAATGAAGCCTTGTGAGTGATTTTTAAAAAACACTGGTTTTGCTGAGTGAGATAATAAATGTTCAGCCTTTATCTCTTAATCCACTGGCTGATGCCATGCAAAGATGTGGATATCAAGGGAGAGCGCTAGCTGGGCTTCTGCCTCACGAAATGCAATCGTTCCCTTTGCCGTTTATCACACAAGAGTAGCAAGAACCACTGTACCATCTTCCTCTGTGCGGTGAGCCTCCTCATGAGCTACCAGCTGAACTCTGGTGCTGGCAGGGGCCTTTGGGGGCTCCTGTACCATAAAGGCTAACTGTGGAGAAAGCGTTAACACCTGCTGTCTGAATTCAAACATTGCCCTGACACTCCTTCAAGTGCAAGGGGACTAATCCTGCAACCTTGTTTCAAACGAATCACATCTTCTGAAGGCAAGAAAAATGCAGATAATCTCCATGTAGACTAGGTAAGGTAAATATATGCCTTACTAATAACACTGGAAAAATAACTTCCCACTACAACACATCCTATTCCTGTGACACTGTTTTCGGAAGGACAGTGACTATTCCTCTTTAGTAATACAGCATCAATATTGAGTGTCAGTGGAGCTGAAGTGTAGTTGCTCACCTGTGTTATATCACGAAGCATAATTAAGTTATTGGAAAAAGGAAGGGAAACATAGAGAATAATTGATAGCATATTTTTATGGGCCATCTCAGTTATGAAATCTGTTTTCGTGGCTTACCTCGTTTCCACCAATGCACACAGATGAGACAGATGGCTCACAGCCTGTTTTAAAAATTGCTGGGGAAGCACTTCCTTCTGTGAGTGAAATTAGTCTTCTCAATGACCGAACAAGTCCAAGTCTAGGTAGGACAAACAAGGCAGAAAATGGTTTGGAGGCCAGATCATTTTCCTACTGTAGTAGTACCCAGGTCTCCTTTGCCTGAAAGAGCTGAAAAGGAAAAATGTGCAGACAGTTAGGGGGGGGTTGTCCTGAACAGGGAAAATTGAAGGGAAACAGGGTCTTAAACTAGTGACAGGAAGGTAACCTACCAGCTCCCTGATCTCTGGTTAGGTTGAAAATCTGTTAGTTTACCAGGTGTTAAATCTGTTCTGTAATTTTTTATTATCCCCCCCTGCAATTTTTCATCTCTCAAACTGTTGGAGCATATTGCAGGCGTGCCTGCAGGGATGGTGAGCTACATCAGCTAACAGTGAGAAGGACGGGTGATCAGCATCTTGTAGGTTTTGGCCCTTCTACCAAGACTTTAATGATTGGAGGCAGAGAGCAGGTGGAAAGCACTTTCGCCTCAACCTGACTCAGAATGCTGACTGCTTTGAGTGATGCTGATGGGGGGCAGAAAGCTATAAATCCACCCTGTGCCTCACAACCCCAGTAGCAAAATTGCATCAGCTTACCTGTGAGCTAAGGAAGACTCAAGAGCAGTTAATGTATAAGCAAGCTGATCTATAATTACCTTAAGAACTAGTTTGAGAGCATTATTACTGTTATAAAATGTAATGGCAGTATTACATAAGCACAGTAACAATAGTACATCTCTGCATGGTTGCAGACTGCCTCTTTTGACAGCTGTGGTAGAAAATGGATCACTGGATGGTCATGAAATGAGTATTTTCCCTAATCAGAATGGAGAGCTTTATTACCCTTATAATTACTTGTTTAGCAGTTACTTATTAATTTTTTTTTAAGTCCATGAGTAATAAAATGGGCCTGTTTATTAAATAACATTTTAATTAGGAATCATTTTTAACATGTGCCAAGTTCTTAATGTTTTCCACTATGCAATTACTTAGATAAATGCTTATATTTCTGATAACTCCATTGACACCATCAGCCAAACTAAGCCTTCCCTGGTAACAGCTCATATAAAATAACAGGCTCAAGATGCCTTAGCTTCCCCCAAACAGCTAATTTTTAATATATTGCAATAGAATATTGCTTATTTTACTAAATAGCTTTTACAGACTCCTGCTAGATACTGTGTATTTACAGCTCATTCGAATTCAAATGTACTATTTTTGCTCAGCTAAATTTCTTATTGACTGCACTGGAAAGCTTGCATTTAAACATTTTTCTATGAAATTTCACATTTTCACTAAAACACACCTCAGAGGCAATGTTGACAAATTGTTTTGCAAATGTCTACATATTATTTGGCCATGCATAAAACTTGTTTAAAACATTATGAATGTTGAGTAAATATTTTAAGTGTTGATCTTAAAGTGAAATAGTCATGATCATTTTGATGAAATGAAAATGCCTTTCTTTTGTCTCTTTCACAAATGCTGAACTTTTTTTTTCTCTTTTTGCTCCTGTTTTTTGAATGAGGATTAGCATCATCAGAATGCCTGCTTGTTTACACACAAGATATTGGCACAGCTTCTTGTCTTGTCCTGAGACTGAAACTCTTGCTCATGTCAGGAAGAGAGGTGACTGTCTTTTCACTAACATGGAACATGAGTAGATCAAACACCCTGTGCTTGTTTGTGCAAATAAAGCCCTATATGGCCAGGTAGTGTGCCTAATTTTGGTATAGCTATTGGGCTAATGAAGTATACATTCTAGTAACAGCATGGGACCTACAGATTCCTTGCACAGTGCCAGCTGATTTTAGTAAGCCTTTGCTGATTTATGCTCGCGAACGATTTTGCTGTCTAAATCCATAGTTTCCACATGCTTATCTATTGTTTCCCTGGCTCTTCTGTACAGGTTTGGGGCTAAAACTGACCATCATAGATAGCAATATAAATTCTCTTATGAGGCTCAGTTTCAAACATGGGCTTGTATTTCAGTCCTTTGTAATTTTTAGGAGTTTCAACCTTCTGTCCCAGAGCTATGTGGAACACTGGCCATTCAAAAGTCAATGCAATTTCACCAGGACAATTTAGCCACTGTGAGGCATCCCTACGTAAGGGATGCTGTGTGTTCCCTGCTTTGCCATTAGAAACTTTTCTTTGGGATTATTCTAGTATATGCTAGTTACCATTCCTCTGCAAACACTGGGTGCATAAATCCTTGTTTATAAGTTTAAAACCAGTTTTGAAGGAAGATTGAAGTGGGCTAAGGGTTCAAGCTGACTGTAAATGAGAAGCGCATTCTGTTCTGAAGTGGACATTTCCATTCACTCACAGGAACAAAGGAAAGAAAAGAAGAAATAGTCCTTTCCTCTGGAAAATTTCTACAGTATTTGTCACCATATGACATTATCAGGGATAAGAAAATCTGTGAAAGATCTACATTTATTTTTTTTCATTTATGGATTTTGGAGGGCTGTAAACAGAACAGTCTTAGCTCACATGTATACCTCAAATTCTATACCTCAGGCACTATGAGAACAGGACTTTAAAAAAAAAGTTAAGGGGAAAAAAAAAAAAAAAAAGAGTCCATGATCACTTCTCCAGGTAGCAAAGAGACTGTGGAAAATGAAGTTTCCCAAAAATGTAAGAATCATGTGAGTTTGACTGAGGACTAGTCTGTAGACCCAACTGATGGCTTGTCTGCATGTCAGATAGATGAAGCAATCTGCAAAAATGGAGGCGTTTTCCTTGATTTTGTGCTGCAGATCCTTATTCCTGTGGCTTGTTTCTTCTCTGCTTTTGCTTGGGTTGGGTTCTAGCCAGTTTTGGGTGGTCAGTATCACCATCCCATATGACCTTGCTCAAGTTTTCTCTGCTTACAGTTGTATACTGCACCTGGTAGTAGAAGCTCTGGGCCCAATAAAATTACCTTTGATTCTCACAAAAGGATAATCCTTTGACTGACAACACTTACAAGTGAAGCCATGATTATATTGATACTTCTGTGTAGTTTCTCCCAGTTTACCTCATGCTGACGGATGGTGGAATTGAATCCAGAGTTTTCATGTGGTTAGAAATGGAATTTGAGATCCATATCTGGATCCTATGCCTTCTTTGGCCTCATGAGAAATTGTCTCCAACACAAAGATGTTGCAGTGTTGAATTAAAATGACAGTTCAGAAGTTCCCTAGAATGCTGCAAGGTAGGGCAAATATTATTGTCTCTGTGTCATGCTGCCTAATTCCCAGGAGTAAGGAAAACACCATCATCGGGGCTCTCTGGAGGCTTTCTAAGTTGACTCAGAGGTTAATCAACCTTAGTTGTAGGGGAGAGCTGGAGTGTCACTTGAGTGCAAAAGCCACAGACGACTTGGGCAGTGTTGCCAAACTTCTCAGAACAGGATCCAGCCAGGTCAGTGCACGAGGAGGGAAGCACCTCGGCTTTGCTTATGTTGACTAGCTTATGGTCCTTCTCTTAATCAGTCACATATATAACTCTAGCCTGCTGGGAAACACAAGCTGGTACTTGATAGTCACAGCCCTGAAATCTCCTTTGATAGTTCAGTTTTACCCTACGATGTCTGCTTTTTTCTGACAAAACACAGCAGAAGTTCCTCCTCTCCCCACACAATTTTTTATCTGATAGTCCTTGTTGCAGCTACAGGAGACCTGGGTTCAAGTTCCCCATCTAGGAAGGAGCCTATATTTGCCGTAAGAGGACATTGCCAGTTGATTGAACTGCTGAGGTATTGATCATTCAGGGTAATGCTGTCTCTGTCTTGCCTATTAAATCCTGACAGCTTTATACAAGTGGGGAAGAGGCTTGAAGCTAGGTCCTGTAGCTGAGTGCTGTTCATGACTCTACAGGAGTGCATGAGAGTTGCAGGGATTCAACCAGCAGGGTGCACAAGTAAATCTGCGTTTGCTCAGGCACAGGAGAGTTGTCTATGTGGATGCACAATCTGTGTACATGGTCTAACTGCTGGCTTGTGGGGTAAAAGCAGGGTGCTGACTTCACTGGGGAAACAGAAACTGAAGGGCTGCTAGATTGAGGTGGCAGATGAATCTTGGTTTAAGACTCTGAATTGTTCTACCAAGATACCTAAGCATGTAACAACAACATAAATGTCAGTTTAAGACCTTTTGTGCATCAGCTTCCTTGACAGTTGGATCTGAGGCTTGGACACTGCCTGTATCTGAGCTGCTTCTTCCTCTCTGAAAAAGTCTCCTGATGTGAAGATTGCCTTATCATGACAACCTCAACTTGACTGAGTGTTTGGAAACGTTCTTTAGACAAGATAAGTTTCCTTTTTACAAGAAAAAAAAAAAAAGAAGAAAGAAAAATGAGGAACACTGGTGCACTAAAGATTAATAGAAGTTTTTCTACTTCATCAGTTTTAAAGTCTAAGAGGCTGCTACCATGTCTAGCTGTTCTGGTTTCAAGGAGAGAGGCAAACAATGCTTGTCAAACTTGACTCTGAAAAGACACTAGCTTTTTCTGAGTGGTACCCCTCAGTTTCCATTGCACTGGCTTGTCCTATTTTAAATTTGTAATGAAAGGAAAAATTCTAAAGCTAGTAATCATGCGCCTTCCTTGTATAAAAACACATCTTGTTTTTATCATCAGTAACCTGTACTACACAAGAGCTCTGACACATACATTTCAGGATAGATTAGGAATTGCCTGCTGCATTTACATAACATTAAAATCACTGTCTAGATACACAAAATAAAATGAATACCTTCCTGATTCTCTAGTATGGGCTTGCATGAAAACGATTTTACCTTGCTTTCATTTTTTTTTTTTCGTGAATGCAACAGCCCCTCTCTTTATTTAGTAGGTTGGAAGAGAAGGATTTGATAGCTGAGTGAGGGCACACCTATGTAATTCATTTTTCTGGCAGACTTGGACAGCATGCTTACTGCATTTTAAAAAAATGGGGAGAAAAAATGTAGTGAAAAAGTGTATGGAGTGTGTGACAGCCTGCCCTATCTGACTCTGCATCATTCCTTGCAGCTGCCGGAAGCCAACCGCTCGTCTTTCCAAACCACAGGCTCATGTGGGTAATGATATGATTTCCTCTGTCTTCTGTTTTGTGTGTGTGCTTCAAGAAAAGCACCCCCCCCCCCAAAACTCTACACACCCAGTTAATCAAGACAGTACTGGCTTCTCTCATCCTACTGAAGTGATTCTTGCAGTGCTACGACAAGCAGCTGGAGGCTTCATCTTCTGCCCCAAGCAGAGTGTTCACCATCGTTCACGTTTTTCTTGATTGCTTTGGGCTTTATTCTTCATCTCACTACTAAATAGTGCCCTCACCAATTGAAAAAAAGGAAGTGGAGTTCATATAATCTGGTTTCAGACTAGTATAAAATCTTTAGTATTTCACTTTCTTGGGAAAATCATTCACATATTGCAAGAAAGAAATGCAAAATCAAGAATTTTTTGTTGTATTGATCATCACTGTTCTCTATTGAGGACCTTTAAAATGCTGCCTGTATGTCTATAAATGTTGGAAATAATAGATGTTTTACCAAGAGAAGTAAGGCTACACTAATGTTGGAAGTATCCATATACCGATTTCTTATGATTGGAAATACCATACAGTTTATTCTTCAAATAACCACCTTGTAGTCCACATGAAGGTTTTCCCACTATGTTATAAATATAAATTTCAGTGGGTTTATGACTATTAAAAACAGGCTGTTGGTTTTAACTTCAAGAAACAGTAATTCTGGTTTCCCACAAGGCCATAGGTAAGAACTTTGAAACAGTGAAGGAAATGGTAGAATCAGGAGCTGTTCTCAGTGAGGAGCAGCATGGGAAAGAGAACAAAGATTCTTGTTTGAAAAATAAATTGCTGGATGGTGGAGGCAAGTTTCAAAGGCCCACTGAATGTTAGGGCTTACACTTTGATAGACAATGAGAGATTATAGGCCAGAAAGGACTCACCCCCCCCCCCCCCCCGATTCTTTCTTTTTTTTAAGTGATAGAATGAATAGCAGATGAAGGTATCTCGGAAAAGATTTGATTTGGTTAAAGGGGCAGGCAGGCATAATGGTCTCTGTAGCCATACTCTGAATGAACATGACTGCAGCTAGGTGATTTTTGTCATGATTAGAAGAAAGAATATTGCGGTTATCAAGATACAAAAGGATGAGAACTTGGAGTTAGCTGTTATAACTGTTGGTTGTATAGCTGAGATAATTTTTAGAAATGTTCTAAAATAGTTTTCAAGTATCGGCAATAGTCTGAATGTGAAAAGCAAGGGAGAGTTCCGAGTTGAGGATGAGGTTTTTGGGTGACTGATTAAAGAGGCAGGATGCTGATTTGGTGTACTATGATTCAAGGGAGAGGAATGACACCTGTTTTGGCACTGTTGAACTTGGGCTTAGGGAAATGTTCACAAAGACATGTTAGAAAAGTCTGACATTTCAGTTTGGACAGAAAATGACAGAAACCAGACAGGAAAGTCTGGTTGATAAGTGTGTCAATAATCGACATGGAATTGTTAGCTTAAATTGTAATTGCAAAAGCACCTTGCATCTTCTTATTTTGGAGGGGCAGGGGGAGAAGAGGTCTAGGACAGAGCCCAGAAGCCTGCCCAGCAAAAATGGTTAAAGAGGGGCTTCGAAAAAGCGTGATGAAGCTAGGAGGAGAACCAAAAACCAGCACTGGTTTTGAAGTCATCAAGAAAAAGGAGATTATGTAAAAAGATGCAGACAGAACAAGAAGGAAAAGAATGAGAAGTTCTGGCTCTGAAAGTTGGCTGGCAAGTGATCACTAGAGATTTTGACCAGAACAGCTGAGGGTGGTGGGGAGAATATCACTATATCCTTGCCCATACTGATAACACTTCACAGGCATCTCGGTTTGGCCCCTCTGTAAGGCAGAATATTGGGTTAGATGGTCCTCTGGTCTGACCAAGTTCAGCTGTTCCTAATTTCAGTGGAGTAAAAGGTGCAGAAACTAGATTAGACACTCTAGGGTGGAAATGGAATACAGGAAATCTTATCGGTACTTGCAGACAGTACACTCAATGTGTTCAGATATGAAAGGGAAATGTAGGAGGTAGCTGGACAGGCAAGGGAAGTCAAGGATGGGAGAGACTGCTGCAGAATTGGCATGGGAGCAGGGGAGATGGATTATACAGAAAATTAGTAAAGGGCGTGAGAATGGGTGTGAGGGACATTGAGGGATGATAGGGTGGATGGGGTTACTGGGGAAACTGGAAGAATTAGAGGAAAATAATTGCAAAATTTTTATGCCTGTAGGAGTGGTGAAGGAAAGTTGTAGGATGTGAAGGAGGCAAAGTGGTGCTATTGGGAGTGCAGAGGTCATACTGGGCCAATTTGTAATTGTTACACCTTTGCAAATTGTGAACAGGAATAGCACAGTGAAGTGCAATTGAAGTAATCTGTTAGTTTTCACCTTTTTTATGAATAATAATGAAATTACACATGCAATATAAGGAATGTTATGCAGTTACAGTCTGCAGCGCGTTGGTCAAACAGCCGTGCACAGAGGTCACCAATTCCTGCAGTGGCCTCTGAATAGGTAAAGAAAGTGCGATTCCCTCAATGCTTCCCACTCGCCCTGGGGGCTGCCGGATGAGTTCCTCTTCCTATGCCCCTGCAGCAGCAGCAGCCAGCTTTCCCCCCACTCAGTCTGCACCTCCCTTGTCAGTGGGAGACTGCCTGTGTAGATTGCTTAGTCCTGCGCAGTCTCTCTCAGAGGTCAGAAATCCGGGCTATAAAAGGGATTGATGAGAGCTAGAAGGTGTGTATTATACTTAACAATTCCTCTGGAAAAAATATTTTGGGGGACTATTTCCCTGATATGCCCTAAGTGATTTAGGAAGCCTGTGCCACCATACACTGGCCTTACTTTACATGGTCTGAAAATTCCATCCTGGCAAAAAATGGCAACCTAATGGCAAACTAGTCTGAACAAGAGTACCTTAATTTACCACATAGCAGTCAATCAAAACTATGTAAATTCCATGAAGATCTCAACTTACTTGGGGAATATAAATGTCAATGTACTGGCATAAATGTATCAGATGAATTGGAAAGTGTTTTCACCTGACAGTATTGGAGATTGAAAATTGAGGTTTCCCCTCAAAAGCCAAATTCAGCAGACAGCTTCTCATTTTGGTTAAGTATTACTGCAGTAGGAGAGAAAAGAGAACCCAAATTGCAGTTCTTTAGAGGGTAAAAGTAGCTTTTTTATTACTTTACTTAGTTATTCATTTACTTATAAGATATATTAAAAGGTATGTACACTCATGAATCTTTTTACTTCCCCTGCCTTAATGTAGTTAATAATCTGAAGCTACTTTACTTTTGTAAAGCAAATTTTCAAAATGTGACAATGCTTCTGATACTTCTTTCTTTTCCAAATTCTTTGTGGAAAAAAAAAGGCGCCGCCAGACTAACCGTAAGGGGGATTTGGTTGGTTGGTTGGTTTTGTATATTTAAATAGTATTCTTAACTTTGTTTCCATATGCATTTTTCCTTGAAATATTACAGTTTTGAGACTGAGATCTACTAGGCCAAATTCTCACTTATGGTACATCAGACCAGCACTTTCACAGCTGGCTAGTTTGCCTTACTGAAGTGTGGAATTTATTTATGTGATAGAGTTTAGAAGTGGCAAGTTTGGGGGTTTTTTTTTGTTTTTGTTTTTTTTTTTTTTCCTAATAATAACGTGTAGCAGCAACCACAAGAACAACAAAGTGGGAGGAGAAGCTTTTGTAGTAAAGGATTTCTGCATGTATTTGGAATAAAGAAGAAAAAAGATGAAAATTTGCAGATTCTGAAAATGCAGAGGTTCTGAAATAATGGTCAAATTCTCATCTCCTCTCTTATTTCAAAGTCAGGCTATCAGTTGCAACTGAACAATAGTTAGGGTGCAGAGCTTGAAGATATATAATCACAAAACAGGTCCCAAGATTCCCTGGATGTTCGTACCTGTTGTTTAAACATACACACAAAGAAATACTCCAAGAAGTTAAAAATAACCCAAAAGCAGAGAGATGTATGTGGAATATTGACTGCTTCTGCTGAGTTCAGCAAGCAGCATTGTTCTCTGATTAGAAAACTGGGTCATATATGTGGATGTTTATTATATTAGCTCAGCAGATGTGAGTGATAGTATTTTCTGAACCTCATATGCAGCATTCTACGTGTTCAGTCTGACTTTTTGTTAAAACCCTGAGCCCCACAACTGTTGGACGTAAGCAAGAAAAATGTTCTCATTTACTATATACCCACTTTTATCCAATTATGAGCCAAACTTTTCCTCTATGTAAGAATAAGTACTTATTGATTTAAGAAGAAACAGGCATATTGATCCAAAGGGAAAATACACTGTACATGTTGATCAATATTTACCTTGCAGGACAAAACATCCTGATATTCACTTCAAGGCATCAATATATACATATTACTGCATGTTTATGTCATTAAGTCAGGTAACTGGGCTAGATTCCCATCTAACAGTATAAACTCTCTTAATGATTATTTTTCTAGTCAAATATTAGTCTCTAAAGGGGAGAAGGAGTTAGAGAACCAGAAAAAGAATAATTGTTCACCTCCCTTGAGATAAATAATACTTTTCATTAAACTCAGCTGATGCCTATCAAGAGCCACTAGGCTGATTATATAATATAAGCAGTGAGAAGTCCTCCAAATTCCTCCTAAAAGTATTTACCTGTACCAAGGTAAACTTGGAAATCTAAGCATATGTGTCTGAAGATATTTAGGTGCCTAGCTTGTAATTAGTTCAATGTCAATGAACTTGTACAAGAAGGAGCTGTTTCCTTTCAATTTCTGAAGACAGAGCGCATCTGAATTCCCAGAATACCTTTAAAAATTCTGCGTAATCCAGGCATCACCAGCTCCTCTCTTTCAGCCTCGCCACAGGCCAGGGGTTTCTTCTTGCTGGAATTCATTGACATAGAGCTAACCATAAATTATACAAAGATAAACTAATTATAGCATAATGGGGCAGTCGTGGTACACATTTTTTTTCTCTGACATTTCTTTTCTGTCCCATAATAGCTCTAACACTGGGTTAATCATTTTTATTTAAATGTTTTCTTTATGGCTAATTTCACCCTAATATCACCCGTCTCCATCTTGAGTCTCCTGAGGCGCTGGCTATGAAGGACACACCCAGGGAAGGGGCAGGCACGGGACAAAGAAAAGCTGTGTCGGCTACACAGTTAATACGTATTCTTGACATGATCAACTCCATAGTAACAATGTATAATACATGTTGCTTCAGACCAGAATAAATAACATCGCCCTCCCTTCAAACCGCCTCTATTGTCTCCTCCTCTAAAGAATACGCCTGAAAGCCATGCATCCTTTCTGCATGACTTTGCCCAGGTGGGGCCCTTCCTAAGCCTGCCTGTAGCTGAAATTCATGTTTAAATTCTCATCACCTTGTGTCTCTGTCACCTTTTGCCTTGTCTCTCACCCTTGTCAGAGACAAGCCTGCGCTGTCCTGTTCATGTCCATTCAAAATGCTGGAAACATAATTGCCTTAGCACATGGTTTGGGAGTTTGTATCTACTCCTGGCTCTCCATCCTCAGTTTAGTCTAAGACTTACTGTACATCTGCTGGGACGCTCTTGTATCTCTGATGGCTCTCCCCAGCCTGCTCGCTCTCTTTTCAAATCGGCACTTTCTCTGGTTACTTGTGGGGCTGGGAAGGATGTGTCTGTACATACCATCCCAGCTACTTCATTGTCTCCCTTGAACCTGTTTGTAGCTGTTATCCCTACAAAACTTGTTAACAACTGCAATGATGTTGCGCTTCAAGCCCATGCCTACCAATTTGCATGATAATATCTCACTGTTTCCTTGAGTTCCCTGACCTGTGTGTAGCTGTTGGTTATCCGTTGTCTGATTAAATAGTTAAATAGAAAAACAGTTCATGAACTGTTTGCACGCTGCCACACATGATGGAGTCCTAGACCCTGAGTGGCATCTGCTTGTTTTCAGGTAATGCAAATAATATAAATAATCTGAAGTACAGCTTTTTAGATGCCCAAGTTATAAAAAGCTGCTCACCTGCCAAATGGGCATGCCTGCACCTGGATGAAAGGCAGAGACATGATGATCCCTACCTATGGGAGAGTAAGCAGCTCTACACTGGGAGTCAGACAGCCATGCTGGAATCTTGAAGCTAGCATCAGTGAGGCTATTTGTCTTCCAGCTCACTGGGTTTACATGGCCAGGTTTTGGTAGGGAGGGGAGCTGCAGGGATGTCTTCTGTGAGCTGTCCCATGTTGGACAGAACCAGTTCCGGCCAGCTCAAAGACAGACCTGCTGCTGGCCAAAGCTGAGCCCATCAGTGATGCTGGTGGCACCTCTGTGATAACATATTTAAGAAAGGGTAGAAAATGCTGCACAGCAGCTGTGAGCAAATGTGAGACAAACAGCCCTGCAGACACCAAGGCCAGTGAAGAAGGAGGAGGAGGTGCTCCAACCACTGGAACAGAGATTTCCCTGCAGCCCATGGAGAAGACCATGGTCAAGCAGGTCGTCCCCCTGAGGCCCATGGAGGACCTCAGTGAAGCAGATATACACCCTGCAAACCATGGAGGACCCTATGCCACAGCAGGTGGATGTGCCTGGAAGAAGGCTGCACCTCGTGGAGAGCCCATGCTGGAGCAGGCTCCTGACAGGTACTGAAGTCCATGGAGAGGAGACCATGCAGGAGCAGGTTTTCTGGCAGGAACTGTGACCCCATGGGGGACCCAAGCTGGAGTAGTCAGTTCCTGAAAGACTGCAGCCCGTGGGAAGGAACCATGCTGGCGCAGTTCATGAAGGACTGTATCCCATGGGAGGGACCCCTCACTGGAGCACGGAAACAGTGTGAGAAGGAAGGAGCAGCAGGGATGAAGTGTTATGAACTGACCACCACCCCCATTCCCCACCCTCCTGCACCACTCAAAAACTGCACAGCAAACACTGTCCAAGCCACTTGCTTGTAAACTGCAGCACTAATCTCCAGAGCTTGTTTTATTGCTCTGTTTGTTATAGAAAAAAGCTCTCCCTTGGATTCCTTAACAGAAAGTATTAACTGCTGTTAAACAAAACAGGTTTCCAACAAGTGACAGAGATCACACTGACCACAAAGGCAATCTGACCACACACCCATCATCATTAACTGTAAATAAAATAATCCAGAGAGGAGATGTACACTCTCAGCTATATTGAAATACATTGGAATAGGAAGGCACAAAGATAAGGAATATAGTTTACTTAAAATGGGTTTGTTTCTCCAGACTCAGGGTATTTGGCACATGTATGCAGCAAGTATCAGAAGTTATAATTCATCACTAACTATATACAGGGATCTTAATGGACAGCCTCCTGAGCAAGGTGGGCCTGTAGAAGATGGCAGATCTCATAGACACCGGTGTTGTTTTCTAGGGCCAAATGAGTGTACTTATTGTAAGGCTGAATTGAATTTTATTAATTGAAAAGTTCAGTGAAAGTAAATCTCTTACAGAATGAATACTAGATTCACTAGATTGTGTATATGCTTGCCACTTACTGGCATTTCAGAAACAACAGCATATAATTCACATAATCAAATAAAACAGTTGAATGTTGAACCACCATGCAATGCAAGTGTTCAGAGATCTTCACTGAATAATTATCAGCAATAAATTAACTTGGAAAAATCAGGACTTGTTACTGAAGTTTGCATGAGCAGTGAAGTTGGATCGATCCTTCAAGTATTAGCAGTATTATTAGTAGTTTACTCTTTCTGAAAATCGAGTGTAACATACTCCTGAATCTTTCTGATCCAACTTCATTAGAGCTTTATGATTTGAAAAAATGGCCAAGAGACTTTAAGAGATGGATTTAAATGAAAATGAAAAAGCAAACCTTTATGACCAAAACATTGGTTTATTAACACAACTCTCCATTGCTTCCTGCTTTTTAGTAGAAAGCATTGAAATTATAGCAGACTTGTTTCATTTCACCTTTGCCAGAAAATCAGACACCTACTTTCAAGTTTTTTAATCTGTCCATATGAATTTTTAGGGAGTAATCATAAGAGTAGAGAGGAAGAGTATGAACTATCCATCTGCCAGTCGACTATCATTCTGAATTTCTAATGTCTTCCTTATCTTATTAAGTCAAGATTAAGGCCATACAAAAAAGGACTTTTATCTTTTTCCTATTTCCAGCTACCTTCTCAGGTAGAATTAATTTTGGCAGTAGTCTCTCAAGAGGAACACTTGTCAGCTCTTACACAACTCTATTAGTGGAGAAATGCCTGATTAACAATGTTGATCTTGGAATAGATCCAGTATCTGACTAGACTCAGGGACATCTTCCTCTCTGCCTGGGTAGATTAGGTCCTAACCACTGTGATCTTCACCCTGTAGATAGAGAGCCCTAGCACCTCTGTGAGATAATATGTGTGGGGAAAAAAAAGAAAAAAGAAAAATTCTTTGAACCTCAGATGCAATGGATAGCACAAGGGAAGTGTGATCATCCTTCTTAGCTCAGCCCTTTTTGTATACTCAGAAAAGTTTTACCCCTATTTTCCAAAAAGAAAATGACTTGAGAAATTTTAACTGAAGTACAGCTATAGCTATACTTTATGAATTCACAGATTTGGAAGGGATCAGTAACAGGTGAACTAACATGATAGGACATCTGTCTCTTTAAATTTGTATGTAGATTTAATGATCTCTGAAAAGCAGATTATTGCCTTTTTCTAATCACAGGCTCTTGAGATCATTTTGTCCAACCCCCCTTGCTCAAGCAGGGTCAGCCAGAGCTAGTTGCCCAGGACGACGTCCAGCTGGGTTTTGAATATCTCTACAGGTGCAGACTCCACAGACTCTCTGGTAAACCTGTTCCAGTGTTTGAACACTCTTCACAGTAAAAAAAGTACTTTCTTGTGTTCAGGTGAAATTTCCTTTGCCCATTGTCTCTTGTCCTATCAGTGAGCACCACTGAGGAGAGCCTGGCTCTCTCTTCTTCCTTCCCATCAAGTATTTAGACATTGGTAAGATCCCCTTGAGCCTTCTCTTCTCCAGGCTGAATAGTCCCAGCTCTCTCAGCCTTTCCTCATAGAAGAGATGCTCCAGTCCCTTCATTGTCTTTGTTGCCCTGTGCTGGACTCAGCATATTTTCCCTCATGTCTGACCAAAACGTTCCGGAAACCTTACGGGTATGTATTAGTACAAAAATGATTGCGGTCCTGTTCTGAGGCATTTTAAGTAAGAGAAATATCAATTAACTTTAAATTTGCAGCTCTGACTAAAGCATTTCTGTTCTCACTTTTAACTTTGGAAATCTAGAGTAACCACTGCACTTTGGTAGCTGTCTCTAGATGTAACTGGCAGTTGAATTTTTTGTATATTCTATGTAAAAATAGCTACAGAAAAGAAGCATAAACTAGACCTATCATTTAAAATAGCTGAAGCAGCAAAACTTTTTTCCATAGGCCATAAGGGGTATTTCAGAACAGAGAGCCAGAATTTTGGTTTTAGTTACATTAGACTAAATCCTACATGCCATGTTTTTATATGCAGAGTAACTGCTGGGCAGTCTTCTAAGGAGGAAGTGTGGTTCCTGCAACTCTTGAGTTGTATCCTAGCTGAGGCTGCTGTTGCTGACAGTAGCACCGTAGTCTTCTCTAGACAGAACTTTCTTACTGTAGAAGGAAATTGTGTCCTTCTCTCCTCCCCTGACACACAGGTGTTACTGTACGTAACCAAGTCCTTGAGAAGACTGATTAGCCTGTAATCAAGAATGTCCTATTTTGCTAGATAGTCTAGGCAATCCATGTTGCCTGAGAAGACAGCAAATTCCTTGGAACAGCTTGTGGTAAAGTGACACCTATTAACTAGCACCTCTGTGCACTACCTAAACATAACTAGCAGTAATTACAGCGTGTCTACCCTATGAAATGGAGTGGTGGTGTGGCTGGTTCCTATCTCTGCTGCACTTGTCCTGTAGGCAGACCCCCTTAGGCCAGTTGTTTCACCGACAGGTTCTCCAGGTTACCGGAGCTGTCTGAGCAAAAATGCCGGAGATCAGCCAGCAAAACAAGGAGATAACAGGCTGGATGCGAGTGTCCTGGGTCTGTGTTTAGCATTGGTCCAGATGTGACTATAAGCAGCAAGTTTTACAAAGGGGGCTTTTCAACCAGTGATAGGATACAGTGTGTGGGACTGATGATGTCTTTTGTACGCCCCTTCCCAAGTGTTTTGTGCATGTGTGCATGTGTACACCCGTAACCAGAGTGTTTAATTCCACTAAAATTGTAAGTACATAAAAATTTGAGATGCTCCTTGCTGAATAGCGAATGTCATTCAACTTCATGGTTCCACTTCAGTCAGTCACCAGTCATACAATATGTACCTGTCCTTGATGCCAAAAAATGTCTGCAGTCATATTCAGCCTATTACATTCCTTTACTGTAAAATATTATTCTACCTTTTTTTTTTTTTAAAAAAAAGCCTCTCTTTGCTACTATTCCTAAAATGGAAAGAAGTTAACAAAGCCACTGATGAAAAACGGTTGATTTTTCTCTCCTTTCACCTACATACAGATTAAAATCTCACATATCTGATCAGCTGTCATCCACATTTCCTTGCATTATTACAACAATTATTTATCTTGTGTTTGTGGTAGTGTCCATAAGGCACTAAGAGTTTCTCTGGCCTCTAGATAAGAAGCTCACAAAGAAAGAAATGAGAGGCTGAGGTATAGAAAACAAGTGGGGCTTTCTACTTGTACACAGGTGACTCAAAACCAGTAGAAGTCAGTGGAAAATACACCAACTGGAGAGAGTAAGGGACTTGTAGTTGAGTTCACGGAGGTCAGTCAGTGAGGAAAAGTTATGTGGGAAAAAAGCCTAGAGGCAATTGCCTGAAATGCTTATATGTAAATGAGAAATGAGAATGATGGGAGAGATCAAGTAAAGGACAGTGGGAAGCCCATGTAAGACAAGTTAGGGGAGAGGTGAGTAATAAATATGTTGCAGCAGTGGCTGAGGAGTCAGCACAGCAACGCAAAGAGGAAAATGATATGAACAGATTGATGGGAAAGAAAGAAGATTTTGGTGGTGCTGTTTTGTATTTGTATGTCAGTAGCACAGGTGGTATTTCCCATGATGTATAAGGAGAGGAAACCATGGAACTTTGAGATGCTTTTGAGGTAAAAGCATTAGAGCTTTGTAAAAGGTGACAGAGTTCTTTTCAGAAGTTAAAAAATCTGAGACTACAGTTTAATGGATCAAAGATTATAAACAAAGGAAAATCTATTAAATGTTAGACGTTATATGGAATGGGAACAGCGATCTGTATTTCCTATGCTGTATTCAAGTAGCTACCGATCAACTGTTTAGTATGAGGTCCACGATATTTTCTTAAGCACTTCTGGCACTGCAAAGTATGAAGAGCCATCTGAGAGCAAAATAGCACTGTGGGGGGGCTCTCGGGGTGGGGGGGCTAGGTACGGTAAGGATTGTGAAACAAAGCTGGTCACACTTAGTATTATATTAGAAATCATGGTTTGGGGGAGATTTCTGGCTGTACAAACCAACATCCATTACCCTTCTGTGCCTCTGGAAATTTACCCCTCTTCAGGTGATAAATCTTCATCATCTTCATCAGAACTTCTGTTTTCGAAACTGAATGAGAACTATTCACCCAACAAGTTCACAATCCTGCCAGCAAACCCTCTGGATGCTGTGCCCAGGCCATTTTCTGGAGAATTGGGACTACAACATAAATCTTACAGTGGAAAGGCAAGAGGAGCACCTGCCTGGTGCGCTCTAGCTGTTGCAGCGAATGTGCATGCTCTGTCCTTAAAACTTTTTTGTTCATTCTCAATTTGCAGAACTTTTCTGTTGTATTTTTGTATTTAATGATCATCACCTGCCTGGTAATGGCCTGAAGCAGCATGAATGTGGCATGCTGTCCGTTTCGAGGACTCAGGCTGGTAAGACTGCTGTAGGAAAGTAATAAATGGGAAATGGTGATACTTAGCAGTAGCAACACTGTACCTCCTGCAATAGCAATTACTGTTTGTATTTAAGAACGACTCTGAAGGAAACCTTTCACCGTGCAGCCTCGTTAGATGCTTCCCACAGGAAACCCAACAGCAATGGAAAAGTTTCTTTAGTAGATTTAGTCTGAGATAAGATTTAGCTGGCAATGAATTAGACACCTGTAAGGTTGCTTGGTTTTTTTTGCTATATATTGCTCTATCTTATATCATTTACAACCCACTTTGCCTCATCCAGAATTCCCAGTAATGTCAGTGGAAATACTGCAAGAAAAGGATTGTAGAATCTGGCTCCTCAGGCAAGTGCCTAAGTGTATATCTGCAACTACCCCTTAACGGATCTGCTTGAAGTAGCTCTAGCCTTGGTAAGCATCACTGGGACGGTGGAGGTCTCTTCAGACTACCCACTGTTGCTATCCCAACAAGAGACTTGCTGTACATGAGAGCAGGCTGCCAGCAGTGAGCTCGGTGCTGCTGTGACTATACCGCTAGTACTTCTCAAGGGTGTCAGCCCTAAAAGGGTCTTCACAACATCTTCTAAGTCCTGAGAGCTCCTATGAGCTGTTAACAAACGTAAGCACAGTAGTCGCGGAGGTTGCTTAACATCTCGCAAGATTTGACTTCAGCAGGATCAGCTCACACACGTCTGGCAACTTGATTCTCGCCTTAAAACTCTTACCGAATGTTTAATGAGAAATCGTGGCTTGCACAGTGTGAAATCTGCCTTTAAAAATACGTGCCAAATCAGCTCCCCCCCGGTAGGCTGGAACACGCTCGGAGCCGCTGGCCTGCAGGCCCTGCAGCAGCCTGGAGCACAGGAGAGCAGCAAACAGCTCTTGAAGGCGCTGTTCCTTAGTGGAATGTCGGTCCTTTTACTTCAAAATATCCAGACGCACGTATCTGTGGAAAGTTGCTGCATTTCCTTGAGTTAACCAGCTTCCGCTTTTCAAGAGGGTGGTTGGTGAAGCTCTCCCTGCCTGTATTTCCCAGTCTCTCTGAGGCAGAGCTCTTGGGGATTTCCTGGAGAAAGGTACTAACTGCTAAGCATATGGTGGCACCTTTTTGTGGATTTTCTTCTGGATCTTTCTTTCTTTCTTTCTTTCTTTCTTTCTTTCTAATGGCAGGGTGTGATTCTAGTGATCAAATGCTTGTTTTCCTGCATGCAAACATGCTGGAAGATGAAGGGGGGTATTCTGGAATACATAAGAGGAGAATGCGGCTTTGGGTTTCAACCCTATCAGATCCATAAAGTCTGCTTACAAGTTGTAGTAAAAGAAGGGTTCTGCATCTCTGTAAAGACGCAGTGAGAAAAATAAAAAATTTGAGAATTGTTGTATAGTATAAACTTTTAGTGAGCCATGGGCGATTTCTGTTCCAAAGAGCTTGCCTTACAAGGCCCTGATCTTTCCAATGCTTACATGCTTACTTGACTTTGCAGCTCTGAATTGTCCCTTTAAGTCAATGAGATTACTCACATGCATAAAGTTATGCCTGAATTTTTTGTGATATGAGAGCACAGATAAAGATAGGATGTGAGAAAGGAAGTATTATTATCCTCGTCGTGCAGATGAGGAACTGAAGCGCAGCAGAAATGAGATCCTGATCCTCCACAGAGCGTATATGCGCTTAATTCTTAAGCGTACGAGTAATTTCCGTCAGGTTCACCGTGCCCTCTGGGCTGGAGCGTAAGGTCTGGATTTCAGCGACTGCCTCTGCCACCGATTTTCAGTAAGTTCCTTAAGTTCCGATCCGGCGGCGCTAAACGCAAAGCGCTTGAGAGGCGCGGGAGACGATTCGCAGGGGGTGCGAGTGACCGGGCTGAGAGAGAGGAGGGTGATCTGACCCCCTTCACCTCGCCTCGGAGGCGTTACAGGTGCACGTCTGCAACCCGCGGCGTGCGACATCCAGCCGCATCGCCGCGTCCGGGGCGCTGCCCGCTGAGCCGAGACACCTCCAAGTCCCGGCCCCGGGAGCGCCCGGCGGGGCGGCGCGGAGCCCGGCCCCTCTCCCGCGCCTCCGGCTCGGCGCAGCCCGGTGAAACACCTCGCCAGGTAACGCTCCTCCGCGGGGGCCGCCGCCCGCCCCGGGACGCGCCGCCGCCCGCCGCCGTCCCGGGCGGCGGCGCCTGCGGGGCGGCGGCGTCGCCGTCGGCGTCCCCGTCGGCGTCCCCGTCCCCGGGTGCGGGTGCGGAGCGGGCGGAGGGCGGGAGCGGCGGGGGAGGGACCCACCGGGCGCGGAGCCGCCGCCCGCGGGGCAGCGCCGGCACACGGAGCGGCGCCGAGCCGCGCCGCCACAGCTGCTGCCCGCCCCGGCCCCGGCCCCGGCGTAGCAGGTACCGCGGGGCCGGGGTGGGTGTGGGGGGAGTTGTCCCGGGCGGGCACCTGCCCCCGGGCGGGCGGGCGGTCAGCCCCGAGCGGGCGGCGGCGGCGCGGGGGTGAGGAGGGGCTGCGCGGAGCCGGCGCTGCCGGCGAGAAGTTGCCGGAGGGAGCGCAAAGTGGGAGACTGCGGAGCCCAACAGGCAGGTCCTCCCGTCCCGTCCCGTCCCGTCCCGTCCCGTCCTTCCCCTCCTCCCCGTCCCATCCGCTTTGCTTTTTTTTTTTTTTTTTTTAAATTTGAAAACGTCGCGCCGCAGTTTGGGTGCAATCCAGGCGCTTTGGAGCGCTTCCTCACAATTTCAGAGATGAGCAGCCGTAAGGAGCTGGCCGGGAAGGGGCGTTCGTTGACTCAAAGGGGAGGGAAGCGGTGGAAGCGTTGCCCCCCGCGCAGGAGCGGGTGCGGACCGACCGGTCTGTTTTCGCCTCCTGCAGTCAGCTCCGGCGCTTCGGGTCCTTCAAAGCCCGAGTTCAAATTGCTTGCGCCTGTCGTTTGCAGAGGGGAGGCAGGTATGGAGGTTGTAAAAACCGTTAGGAACTCGTAAAATTAGCAGCCCCCGTGCGCTTGAGGGGAACGCCGTTAGAGAAGTTGCTGACTTCCGAATAGCGGTGGCACCAGAAGTTTTCCTCCTTGCGATGCAGCCTGTCACAGCTGGAGGTTTTCTTTCACCCTGCTCCGCAAAGTTATCCTCTCTGGGAAGGGACAGTTTCGCTCTGTAGCTGTTATTAAAGAAGATGCGTGTAGTTAGAAACGGTGTGTGTGAAGAAACAACTTCCCACTCCAGCAGTCGACTCTAAGGAAACTTTTAATTTTGTGCTTCAGGAAACCCGATTGCTTCTTGGATTACTTTTCTACCTTGGTCTAGAAGGTATGGTAACGCTGCCAGACGTTGTGCAAAGCATTCTGCTTCCAAAATTGTTAGAAGTTAATAATACTGTCTTAGAAAAAAACCTGTAGCTTATGGTTGCAAATTATCTCAAAAAAGTGATGTTTTGTGGAATGCAAGAATTTTTAGACTGGTATGGCCACTGGCTTAAACTATGTAAATTATTGCAGAGGAATGTAATGTTGTTTCTTTTTTCTTTTTTTTCCTTCTTTTTTTTTTTTTAACATTCACGGAGTCTGCTTACACATATAAGTGCAAGTAGTGTTTTCAGAGGACTTTGTGTGGGGATCAAAAGTTAGAATGAGAGCTTCCTGACTATGTATTTTTCTTTTCAATAGCTAGGTGCTACCAAGGTCACATCCATATGCATTTGCTGTCCAGCCATACAAAAAACACCCAAATGAAATAAACCAGGTATCTAATCCTGATTATATTTCATGCATTCCCCTTAACAACCCATTTGCTAGACTTTAATAGTCTAGTTTTAAAATTGGAAGCTGTAATGCATTGTAAAGGCCAAATCCTTTAAAAGACGCACTTTGTTAGCTTCAGTTGACTGCTCACATCAATTGTAACTCACATGCATACTTCAGTACCGTATAGTATGACTCTGTATTGAACATTATCAATGATCATTGAAAAGTAAAGAAAAAGCATATTAATATAATGCATTTAGAAATAAGTACTAAAATTCCTTCCAAATACTTGGAAAGACTTTATCTGAATTAACTAAGCAGGGGCATGTTCTGAGTGGCTTGCGGCACTGCTCTCTTGCCTTGCTAGTGAATCACATAGTTAAAGGTGTTCAGAGTCTTAGTGAAATAGAAAAATTAAGGATGAGATGGCTTTCTTATATGAAGTAGTTGCTTCTGAACTTTCCAAACCAAATTTTTGCCCTTAGGTAACTTTGTTTATTCTTCTTTCTTTTCTCCAATGAGGGACACTGTAAGTCAAAAAAGTGAGAATGGATTTGTTCATGTTACCATGAAAACACTCAGCATTCCTCTTCACGGGTTAATATAACAGTAGCATGCAGCAGTTCATACTACATCCCTTTTCCAAAAGGTGTCATTGCTCATCTGCAGAAGCTTCTAATATTGACATGGTCTGCTTTGACTTTAACTCATAAACATTTGGCTTAAAACTGAATAAAAAATACAAGACATACTGCTTAGACTGCCATATGCCCCCACCCCCTCAAGATAACTCAATCCTTAGCAAAGCTCTACCAAGTTTTAGTTTGAGGGCTGTATGCCTTATTACTTTATCAAAGCCTTTGAAACTGCTGTATGTGGACATGAGAAACAAAGTGTAGACCAAGTGCAAGACCACGAACTCTTAAAATGATAGCTGTCCTTATGATAGCTGCCCTTAGCAGAACTGTGTGGGGGAAGTGTCCAAAATACTGCAGAGCTCTGCACTTTCCTTAGTTCATGTTTCTATTATCCCAGACTCGCATCCAACCGTAAAGATTTTCTCACAAATATTAATATTGGTGACTATCCATGTGCTCTTTATTTTTCTTTCTTTTTTTTTTTGGGGGGGGGGGGGTAAAGTAGGCTAAACTCAGAATTTATAAACTGCAAGTTTATAAAAAAATAGAAATAGAAATTATATCCCTAATGATAAGGTAAATTTAAGATAAAAAGTCAAGGAGAAGGCAGGTTTATCCACCAAGTGAGAAGACTGACCAGAATGAAGTCAATGGAAGTCCAGTGCTGGACAGGATTTCAAACATAATGCACTGATACCTGCACGCGTCCTCTACCTCCTGAGTACAGCTTCCAGGTGAAGCAACAGGAATGCAGAGGCATAATGTGGTATTGTACTGACTGTCCTAATTCAGTCAGGAAGAACTGGTGGACCCCAGTAATTAAAGAGAGATCACTAATCTCTCTGGCCCAACGTAATGATGGGAAAACAGGGCAGAGGACTCTTGTCGCTTTGCCCTTCATGCTCCCAGTAACTGAAGAAGCTTAGGCACTGATCTTGCGTGCATCATTTGTCCCAGCTGAGTATTTCTCAGGGCAGCTACTTAACTCCAAGTGAGCAAAGTGAGTTGGTGTATTTTTAGTAGGTCCCATACTCAGGAGTTGCAGTAGAGAGACAAGCTTGTCATACACCTGTGACTTTCCACCTCAGCTCCCGGCTGCCAGTGCTCACTCTGGGAATGGTCTGGTTGCACGTTTCCTCATATAAGCATGAATGACACCTTTGTCATTTGTGTTATGTGCAGTGTACAATAAAAAATGTGGTAGTCTCCATCTTGCTGTTACTGTAGCAGTTTTCCTTTCCCTTGCGGACCTTAATACCGAAAACCTGGTTTGCTTGCCACTTCCACTGCATAGCAATGCAGAAATGTAAGTGGAGAATGAATCCGCAGAGTTTTACAACAATGCAAAACTTGTTTCTCATCATTAAAATTGGATAACTCCAAAATGAAGCCAAAAACATTTCCAGACGTATTTTATTTGAGCTTGGGAACTTCTTACTCTAACACCACAATCTTGCAGAAGACAAGGAAATGGGTCCAGTCTGTATTTCAGCAACAGAAAACAAGGGCATAATGAATCCTATGCTGTTCTGGCAGATCGTTTTTGGCAATGTTTTCTTAAAAAGTCCAGAGGATATCAAAAGTCATGGATTACAGCCTAATTGTGTGGCTCTTTGTCAGGAAAAACTTCCACTGAAGACTTGTGGGATTTTTTTGTTCTCCTATTTTATGTGCAAGAAGAGCTGGGTCCATAGTGAATTTTATTGTTTTTCAGTCAAGATTCACATATGTACTTGATTACATTTTGACCAGTCATTACTTTCTACTATTATTAAAAGTAATAGAATTAGACCAAAGAAAACATAGTAAAGTAGTAAAATGTAGTGTAGCAATAATGGGATCTTTGGAAAAAGTTGTCATCCTTATGAGCGTAAGGCGGGATGCACTGCTGGCACTGTGGTGGGCTCCCCTGGAATTCCCCTCCCAAGCAACAAACCCCACTTTTCTAGGAAGTATAAAATCACACAGAAAGAAAGGTTTGGGAACAATTTTTTCTTCTCAGAATCGTTCCCCCCCAAAAAAGGAAGGAGAGGGAAGAAGGCTGCGCTGCTGGACAAACGCCACTGAGTTAAATGCAGTTGCTAGATGCCCTCAGAAGGATACTGGGAATATATTATGTCAGTTGAGGAGTGGAAGGTACAGACTCTCGTCAGTTTTTCTGGGAGTATTCTTCTTTGGGAAGCATTTTTAAATGCTTGCAACTCAATGCAAGAGTCAAGAGAGGATAAACCTATTCCTCACTGGTATTTTTTTCTGTAATCCAAAGATATTTTTTTTCCACCGCTGGAGGGGAACAGCATTTAGAGATGAGTGTGAACTCCATCTGAGGCAACATAGGCAGCCTCGGTCTTGTCAGCTTTATGGCAACTTTTAAACAGGAGGCTACTTTAAATACCTTCTACTCATCCAAAGTAGCTGCAGGAGTTTTATCTCCCTAGTGGCTATCCAGCAAAATGGACTGACTTCAGCTGGGAAACTCCCTGCTTCCAAGGTCAACTATGGTTTGTTGTCCCTACATCTGTAATCTATACATGAACATAACTACAGCTTGGAGTCAACAAGACTTTTGTTTGCTTCCTAAATTTAAACAGAATTATGTTAGCCCCCGTGGGTATGTTGTGATGCATCTTTATTAAAGCCCAAGAACTTCTGCCTCACCCTTCTCCTTTAAGACATACCTTCCTCCGTGCTTTAAGATGGTGAACAAGAAGAGATTGCAGGTTTTTTTGTACTGAGCAGGTCACTGCCAACACAGTGTGGTGACTGCAAAGGTAGGTCCTAGTCCTGAAAAGATACATGCGTGTTCTTGGCTTTATTTGTACCATTGCAAATTCACGGGGGTAGGTTTGGGACCTGCATGGCATGCTCATGCTTCTTGTATAAATGCCTCCAAAGGCCATTCAGACTGCAGTTTTTGAAGAGCAGTCACACTGAAATTATATTTTATTTTAAGCAATGGGAACTGTCCACTTCTTTAGCTTATTTTGAAGTATATTTATTTCATGTGAAAGATTTACATTTCGTCTTCTGATCCCAGTTGCTCTAGCTTTCTCAGTAAAAGAGAAACTTGGTCTGTAAGATAGGTCTGATTCCCTGCTGCATTGCTTCATTTTTCCACTTGTGTCAACTCTCAGAGAACAGTGGAGCAATTGCAATATAAAGCTGGAATTGTCCATAGTGGATTGGGTCCAAAATATTTGCAAAAGCAGAGTGAGTTAACTGAAACATGTAGTGTGGAGAAACTTGCTAATTCATTTCAATTATAGTAATTTTAGGAGTTATTTTTAGGTTTATTTAGGGGGAAAAAAAAATCACACAGATCTCTAATATGCTTATTCAGGCTGATAATGTCCTTTAATAATCCGTAACAGCTTGAACAGTTTGAAGGGAAATTAGGAAGCAATTCTGTGATCATGAAGCAGAGTTATTGAAACCTCCTATAATTTGGACAAATTGACTACTGATATATTGTTGGGGGTATCTGGCAATAACAATTCTAGACATAACGGGATCCTTTTATGTTTTCTCTATTGCATATTTAAATATGCTGTGCTAAGGACATCCTATGCTTTTTAAACCATATATATATGGATACAAAAAGTCCAGTTTTGCATCTGCTGCTTGCCTTCTCTTGAGTGAGAGCCCTGGAAGAATATTCAAGAGCTCAATTTGGCCACTTGAGAATGTGCTATGTTCTTAGATTGAGTGCCTTAATTTACACACCTCACCTCTTTTTAGGCAGTTTATTTATAAGATGGAAATGTGTGCATTTTCTTTGTCATGGTGAACTTATTCCACTTTTCTGCTTGATTTTTAGTGAATAAAGGTGACAGAGTTTAATGAATTAATAAAATGTGACCTTAATTAGGAAAATTACCTTCATATTTTTGTCATATTGTGGAAACAATTTATAATGACTCTGGTTGCAATTCAAAAACTTGAAGGAAGAACCTTTTGCATATTTGCAATGACATTAAGTCCAGCAATTTGCACACAAAGTCAATAAAAGAACAGATTTATTTTTTTTTACTATCTCCTTTAACAGTGCATTGTTACATGAATATAGCTTAAACACAGTAGAATGCTAAGAAGAGTACATATGGAAAACACATACATGCATACAAGATGCACTTTTTATCATCCATCAGTGCTTTGAAAAAGAATTCCCAAAGAACTGAGAATTATGTAGGATCTTTGAGACAACGTTTTTACACCTTCACAATTGTTCACTAACATGGAAATTAATTGTACATGTGCCAGACATATAAATGTTGCACATCTGCACTGTTAGCAGAGTTCTTTTCTTAATCTTGTGTGTTGAATTACATTGCTTCCTTCATTTTGCAGACAGGAGCTCTCCATTGAAATTTGTCTGTATGCTCATAATTGTATTGTCAATTCATGTAGTTAACCAGAATTTACACTAGGCAGGAATAGAGAAACGACTGAATAAACTAAATATCTCCCTAGACATTGTAGAAAATGCTGAATATGGAACTAGTGTAGAGGGAGAGAAATTGATCCACTTAGTTTTAACATTTTTTCTGTTTTAATACAGTCCTTTAAAAGACCTGGAGGGTTTTTTTTTAAAAAACAGAAATGGAAGGACACTAAAGTGCTTATTATGACTCCCAGTTTTTAGTTTTCAGAAAGGACCACCCCTCATCTTTGTAGTTATTATTTACATTGAGCTGTGTGATGAGCCGGAAATTAAAAATAGAATTAAAATGGTTCTAAAGTGAGTCATTCACAGAGATTGTGAAGTCTAGCATATTAAATTACAATAATAAAGCTAATTATCAGCTGCTTGCTGAGATATTGGATGCTTTTAATTAAAACTAGTTTGTAGGATTCTAGCAATTTTCTTCAAGTATTTCCACTGGTTGTGCAATACATACTACCTTTTACCCGTGTTTAACAGTCTTCCTGTTGTGTGTTCAGTCATATGTAGCACATTTGTATGTGAAGTTAAAAGTCTATTAAAAAAAAAAAAAATTAGGTCTTTCGTTTAAAAGGAAACTAAACTAAACTTTTACAGGGGTGTCTATTCATCTCCTCTCTTGGTTGTTGGTTCAAACTCATTGACTTCAATGGATACAAGAGGCTCGATTCTGCTAGGTCAAGACCCTCTGGTGCAGTTAGAAATGCAGCTTTATTATCATTCTGCAGGTAGATGCAACTCCCAACTTAAAACCAAAAAGACTGATGACACATACATGATGATACATATCACTCCCAAACTGTTGTTAATGTGCAAATTCTCCTGTCAGGTATGTTAAGGTCTATAGCTGTTCAACGGTACTGGTTTTTTCAGGCTGCAGCCTGGGTTTGCTTTATCAATTTATTTATTAAACTTCTCTTTCTGTGTTGTGGGTGGTTGAATCTAGGACCCGTTTGAGGAGCTTTGCTTCAATTTAGGTTGTAAAGTGGGTTGGGGTTTTATGCTTTTGGTTGTTGCTTTGGATTTTTAGTTTGCTAAATCTGCAGCCTATGTGATGAGGAGCCAATGAGACATGTCAAAGACCACAAGGACGAGACATGCTCACACATGAGCACTCCGTTAGGGCCAGCTGCTCTAATGACCTGTGCGAGCGGTCCTTTTTCCTGCTCAGAGGCTGCTTGCACAGGCAGGGGTTGCGAAATCAGCCCTTTCCCCGCGGTGGCTGTGGAAGCAAGGCTGGGGTTTGCCTCTGCTTGTTTGTTTTATCACAGTTAACCCAGAACAGCCACCGCTGCAGAACGCGTGTTCCCCTCTTATTTTATATGTGCAAAAGCACCCGCAGAACAGCAGGTCCCTTGTAGAAGGTTTCTTCTCCTCCCACCCAGTCTTTGTGAGCGCTCATATTTTCTGCTCTGAGGCTTCATGGAAAAGTGTGCCTGCGCCTATGGGGTGCACTCAAGACAGAAATGTTCCTTCAGGGACCTTTCTGGCTGCTCAGGAAGGCTACACCTACAAATAGCCTGGAAACATACAGCTGGATGTGGTGTATGTTTGTGGACTCCTTGCAGCACCAGAAGTAGAGCTGAGCTATCTGTAGATGGAAGGACAGCTCCGAGTTTAGGGGTGCTGGTGTAAGTCCAAAGTGGCTCCACAAACTCAGAATTTGTGATTTCATTTCCATACTGTAAGTGAGGTCCCATTGTGCTGAGCGTGAAGCACTTGTTGTCCCAGAGAAGTCAGTATATACGTAGCTTGGGAAACAAAGAAGAAAACAAAATAGCTAGTCTTTGGCATTGGATTAGGTCATTCCATTGAATTATATCAATGGCCCAATCTTGCGATCTTTTAATATCCTAAGAGAGCAGGGTTTATAGAAGGACTGACATGCTTACACATTTGTTTGGATTGATAAAACACTGTATAAATGCTAAGCATTCATTTTCTTGACAAGGAGGTTTACTTTTGAATTTGCATTGTAAAACAGGAGATGGAATAATAAACCAAGACCTGCAAATAATTAATTTGCTGTATTCTGAAAGATTAGAAAATCTTGACCTTGCAATGACTTATTCCTATTTACACCTGGATTCCTAAAAGGTTCCAAATCCAGTTCTGGTTGTAATTGACACCAAGTATAAATGGAGCAGTACCTCAGTGATTCATGGGGTGTATTTTGATGTATTCTTAAGACATAGCACAAGTTATATTGTCAAGAGAGTTGCAAGGAGAAATCAGTCATGTGTGAATTTTCTTTGTGCTCAAGATGGCAACCTGGACAAACGCTGACTAATTTAAATCCAAAATTTTTGTGTGAGCATGGTCAGTTAGGTACTTCCTTATTTAAAACAAAATCAACATAGTCTTTGAGGTTTTTTGTGTGTTGATTGTTAACTAGCTTAAGATTGCAACATTTGATTCTTTTTCCAAATCATTATGGTAGCTTCATCTGTGAATCTGGTATTTGGAGTCCAAAGAAGAAAACGTAAAAGTTAGAGTTCTGTATCTGAAAAAACTTGAAGAAATAATTTTATGTATTTTGAAGGGAGCTTTGTAGCTCTTTTAATAAAGGGCCAAACTTTGAAGCCATTTGGATTCCTAAATAGAAGAAATATCTATTATCACCTAAGTGCTGATGATCCCTTTCCTGCTCTAAATGAGAGCTACACGTGTTCAGCATTTGAGAGCAAGATTGCTTTGGTCAGCTGCCCACCCAGCTTTTGATTTCTATCGGCAGGCTCCTAAGTTAGCTGCTAACCTAAATAGATGCAGTTGCATTGAAGACAGTGAAGTCATACACACTTCTTATGCTACTGATAAATTTGATTCTGTAGATACAACTTACAATGAAAAATTGCAAAACAATTATTTTTCTTGCCAAAACAGACAGTTATTTAGAGTTTCATGTCATAAATATTTCTAAAACAGTGTTCTTTTATCTAAATCTTTGTAAAGATCTATTAATTCACAAATTGATATCAAGTAGGTACTTTAGTGCAAATCCTTATATCCATACATAGGGCTCTCTTGCTTTCCAGGAAGTCAACGACAACGTTTCTGCTGATTCTAGAGCAGAGGAGGAAAGGGAAGAAAAACAGGGCATAGTTTCCTATTCATAGATTTACCATACCAAAGGCAAAGAGGTAAATTCTACTCTTAGCACTTAAAATTTAGCCCAAGACACATTATGCCCATGTCCAGTGTGAAAAACCTTTTAACAGTGACAGAGCCAAGACCAACACACCGCTGTCATTGTGGAATTGAGGTCGGGGGGTCCTGTCATGTATTCTTTGCCGATACAGAGCCTAAGCTGAATTTAGCTGGGATTTCATTAGTATTTACCAGATACCACAGGCTACTGTAGTGTTAGAGTACAGTTTTCCCCGGGATGGATTCAAAACACCCTTTAGGATTTTTTTAAAGTTTTTTTTTTTTTTTTTGCTTTTACCAATTTGCTTAGTGCTTGTGGATCTTAATCTACATTTAGGAACCATGCTTAATTGTTCTAAGTAGTCATTAGGGGAAACAACTCTTTCCCTCATCACTTTTCCATCAGCTCTATTTTCTCAACATGTTTTATCCCCAGGAAATGGATCAACTTTGCCAAATGTCCTAAAATCACCTAATTCAAGGATAAATGCTGAAGTCATCTCTTTGAGAACTGAGGGCATCTGTTTCAGGACAGGCAATCATCCAGCTTCACAGAAAGCAAGCCTAGGAGTATTCCACTAAAAAAAAACCAAAACTGTACTCCAGTTTAACTCCATTAAAACCAAACCAAACAAAAACAATCTGTACTCTAGTTTACCTCTCCATTTAAGAATTGGGAAGTGTTTCCAAGCTGAATTCTGCCTGATGGCAGCAAGAGGCAGGAAGGAGTATGGCTGAGAAGTGTGCTCCTTAAGTTGCAGAAATGCTGCACGTAAGGCTTGTCATGCCTAAGGCAGGTAAATTCAGGAATACAAAAATAGAAGGAATTTTGTCCGTTGCCATCTCCTCGCCTTGTCACTCCCAGTCCTGCTGAAGGCCTAGTAATAGGGAGAAGGCAGGTGCAGTTGGAATAAAGTGCCCTTCGTGAGTGTGGCTCCCTTCTGGGGGATATTTTCTTGGGATGTTTTCTTTGGTTGGTTGGGGTACACTACTCTGTGGAAAAATGTGTAGGAATCAACTGATTAACAGTAGCCAGGTGACCCTCGAAGGCAGTAATAGATGCATGGACATTTCTTTTTTTCTTCCTTTGTGTTCAGTCATGCTTGCAGGAGAAATAAGGGACTATACCGAGCACTTGTACCATACCACCTGCCAAAAATACACCATGTTTACAGTAACTGAGCAGGCTACCATTATAGGGTTTTCCCTCCTGCAAAAGAAGCTGCATTTCCCACTGACTACTTCATTAAAAATAGACCTATTGTAAGCTCTTCAGTCCCATAGGAGCTGATGCAAATTGTTGAGTGGTAGGTGGCTTATTGTGTTTTGCATGGCTGTAGTAATTTCTGAGAATTACATATAGATGTTAAACAAATTGCTTGTCTGAAATTAAAGTTTAAGAGCAGAATAAAGCAAGACAGCATTACTGGATATTAAGCAGTGCTATGGTACATGTGCAACAGGCAGAATGCCCTCCGAGAATACCAAACTTTTTTTGCAAAATGCATAGGCCAAAATCTGTTCCCCAACCTATCTGTCTGCAGCTCTGCAGTCTGCGTGCTCTCTTTTTACAAGTCTACCATGGACCTGGTGAGGGAAGACAGCTTTTGCAAGGGGCAGGCAGAAGTATATTGGATCTCAGATGTACTGATGACATTCAGAAGCAAGTGAGGACACCATAAAACTTATGAAATGAATAAATATGACCATGGCTATTACACTTTCCCACTGCAGCTTGTTGGGTAGCAGGTTGAAGATTTTTTGGGAAACAAAATAAATTATGGAAGTTGGGCTAAAAGGGTTAGGATAAGGTTGAACCTTTCTGTAGAGCTCAAGCCACATTCTGTTCTGCTTCCAACCCTCAAGAAAATGCATCTTATTTAATTCCAGGAAACGGGGTGGATGGGGCAGGTATCTCAGTTATAAGGAACAGCAAAGAGCCAGCTCCTCTGCTTGGTAGGTTGTGAAGCCAGCCACAGCAGCTAAAGACATGACCTAGCACACCATGGCTGAACAAAAAGCTTGTAGGCTTTTTGTCCCCTCCCCACCTGAGGCTACCTCAGCTGCTCGTGCCATACTTCAAGGTGGGGACCAGGTTGTGCTGGGACTACCTGCTCCAGCAGCACATCTATTATCCAAGGGGCCACCAGCTGTCCGCAGCTGGTGCTCGAGCCCTGAGACCTGCAGGGTCCCCTTCCAGCTGAAAAACCTGAATTCTGTTTCTACCCCACTAACCCTCCACACACTTCTCCCTGGTGCTTGTGGTCACTGGTTGCTGGCTCCTTGGAAGATGGTGTGTCGCAAGCAGAGGGCAGGAGCTTCCCGGTATCACTCGCCTCACCATGGAGCCAGCCATCTGTCAGCAAAACAGGAAGGCATGGGTTCCCTTTCCCTCCTGGGCTCGTTTCGCTATTTTTGGGAGCTGTACTTCTCCCCCGCGCAGCACCGGGCTGGTGCGGTCTGAAGGAAGGGCTCCCGGGCGAGCGAGGGGCCAAAGCCTGAAGCTGCTGCTCTGCCCATCTGCCGCGGCTGGAGGTGTATTCATTATTAATGGAGGTAGTGGCGGTTGCTGCTCAGATATGCAGCCCTGCCTGGGTAAATGAGACATTCTTCAGCAAATTGCTTCGTTTTTTGATTGCTGATTGTACGCGTGTCACCAAGCTGACTCAAGGTTCATCGATGCATGCTCAGTAAATTAGAAAGAACATAACTATGGATCAACCAAGAGAATGAATTCTGTGCCTACAATGACCCAGGGCCATTTAATTTTCTGCTTAATTTTGTTGCAGTCAGTTTGCATTTTGGGTTATTATGCAGTAGGAAATTAACAATAAATAACAAATTTGGTCCTCCTGTGCTTGTAATGATATTTTTATAAATCTTTGTAATGCTGTTTTTAAAAGGATCAAGGTCTGTGCCAGTCTGATACTCCAGCAAGTATGCGGGGAGGAAATAAAGAGAAAAATACATTATTCTTCCCAGATAATCTTATAGTTAAATAGTAAAGGGGTTTTTTTTTTTCCTTTCTCCCTTCTTTCTCCTTCTGTGTGTGTGGGGGGTTGGTTTTTTTTTTCTTTTTCTGTGTGTGTATGTGTGTGTTATTTTGCATTAACTTAAGACTCTTCCTTTCTTCTCAGATAACTTGAGGAAAATGGAAACAGATGAGGCTCAAGATATGTCCCAGGTTTCAGGTGAGGTCCTCAACGAATACTTCTACAAAGAAAATCCTAAATTTCTGCTCATCTTTCTAGCACAGTACAATGCTTTTCTTGTTGTCAATAAAATTGCTTTGGGTCTTTTTTAAAACCAGAGTGGGAATTGAGATATAATTAAAGATATCACTTGATATCAAGCCCAACAGTGCATGGACTTTTTAAAAGGAACTGGGTAAATAAAGAAGTCAAGGGAATATAGAAGCATAGATGTAATTTTGCATTAAACCTGTGGTAGTGTATCCCTGAAGCATGGTCAGGTGCACATCTACACTCTTTCTTCTGGGAGCAAAATTCTGATTGTTACAAAATAAATATAGAACAAACAAAGTTCACCAGGTGGGAGGGGGCAAATACTAATTAAAAGCAAACAAACTGTATTTACCACATAGGGTTATTTGACTTTTTCCAGAGCATTCAGTTTTACTTGTAAACCTTTAAAAAATGAAAAACAAAAAAAGGACAGATTGACATGAGGCTTTATGCTTGTAACTGTGTTTTTGTCCAAGATGATAATATTTCCAAAAATTTTTAAACAGCAGAGAAGTTAGGTTTCTAAAATTTGCCCTGTAGTGGCATGGATAGGATTTTGCAGTCTTACCCCATATTGATAATTCTATGAGGGGTTTTATTCTTAATTTCCTTGGAAATTGGTTCCTTAAAAGATTGGCTTAGCAAGATAACATGTATTCATACTGTTGTGCCTCCACAGTTGAAAAAGGACAAGTCGGTCTCTTTCCTGGTTTCCCTAATATGTTGGCAGCTGCAACAGTTAATGGCTTTTCATGTTTAGTGTTCAACCTGGAGCACGACAGCCCCATCACTGAGGCCACTCGCTCCCAGCAGATACCTGGGCATGTGACTCTTTTCTAAGAGGCAGCTCTTGGGCACTGCTGGCTCGGGACCTGGAGGCTGGCTATAAGAGGTCATGAAGGTCTGGGTCCAGTGTGGGTGGCTAGGTCACTGGGTTTTCCTAAAATCTATGAATACAGTTTTCTTTCTTTCCCCCCCCCCCTTCTAAAAACATTGAGGATTTTTCTAAAAAATTGGAACCCAGAACTTTTAGTGTCATCTGAAAATTGAAAATCAAAGACATTTTCCATCTGAAAGAACAATATAATAATCCTTCATGCCAACAGAAGATAATCAGTTACATTTAGTGTAGGGAAGTTATTCCTAGTCAACCCTGTGGAGACACGTTGCACTCCCCTCCTCAGGTAACAATTTTAAAATTGTAACTGGATATACTTACACATCAGTGTTTTGTCGCACTCTGAAACAATTTGTAAATGAAATAAAACCTGTCCTGTACAGGCTGTGCTTGGAGCATGTGTGGCCCTAGCAGAAAAAGCAGTGGGGTTTTAATCCTTTATGCAGACAAAGCACCGCACATCTGCTCCACACTGTGATTCGAGCCCAGCTCCTCTGCTTGCTGCAGAAACCCTTTCCTGCTTACATGAGCTCCTGGGAGCAGGAGCGCTGACCTCCTCTTCCTCTGCAGCAGCACAGACTCCCCTGGATACCCACACCTAACCTTTGTGGTATTCTTTACTATGGTGTTAATTTGAGCTCCACACCTGCTACCTCTTACCAGAGCATTGCTTTTTTTTTTCTTTCGACATGGAGAGAAGCAGTGTGGGAGATGCTGCCTTGACTCAAGGAGTGGATTAGTAGGTCACACACTTTGCCTTCCTTATGGTCTGCCTCTCCCCTCAAGAGGGAAGATTAGCAAGAAACCTTGCCATTTTGAATGTTTGTTTGTATGTAAATACATGCATATCTATGTATATAATTTGTAGCTCTCAAAGTTTTCCAGGATTGAACCACTGCAGTACTTTCCTGTGCCTTTTAGCTTTTCTAGCAAATCGTGCTGACAAGAGTAGTAGTCTTATGTGATGAGAGAGGGCTCTCCTAAAAAAAAAACACAAAACAAAACAAAACGCAACAGTGTAAGAGGAATTTTACCTCTGATAAGAGCTTAACCTACATAAACAGGTTACAGAAAAAAAACCAACCTGCTTTGAACTCTTCCTGCTGTTCCTGTCACTGAGCATCTGGTACTTTCTGTGAACAGAGGGTGTGAGTTGTGTTGGGTTGTTAGCTGGATTTGTGAACAACTGGCCAAAGAAAAAACTTGCTAATTTACTTTCATTTATGATCTGAGCTGTGCGTGAACTCAGCCTTCTGGAAATAGGAGTTTGCCAGATTAGGTTCTACAGATATTGGCTCTTCATAAACTCTTACCAGACCTCAAAAGTAAGACAATCTGAAGGTACAGGGATGTAACCTACTTCTTTCTCATAGGCTGGTGAATCCAGAAAGGAGTTCCCCCATCCCCCCCTTCGCCTCCTCTTGGGGTCTACATGCTTCTACAGGTGCTTCCCTGCATGATGAGGGAAGTCTACAATGTGTTGGGAACCAGTTAGACAATTGCAGAGTTTCAGGTGTGTGAGATTGTCTTGTCAGCTGAAAAACACTTTTATTTATTTCTCCTGCTCTGTGAGTAATGCTTGTCAAGTGTAGCTTATTCTCTGAGCCTATGGAATTAGGTGACTTGGTTCACTAGCACACTTGGTTGTGTTTTAAAAGAAAAATAAATTTAAAATAAAATTAGTTTGGGGGGGTTCTTTGAGTTTGGTTTTGTTTTGTTTTTTAACCCAGAAATAAAATAGGTCTTTAGAAACAGTCTTCTCAGCTCAAAGGCAGTGTTTTGCAGCCATGAGTTTTATGCAGCTGTAGCTGTCTCAGGTGTGGCAGGGGTGAGCTGGGCCAAAACAGTACAAAACTAGCATGAGCGAGCCAAACCCTGCATGCACACAGGCATTCCCACTTCTGGGAATCCAGGCATGGCTGGCTCCTAGAGGAACTGAAATACTGTGTGACTAGCGCAAAGTTCACAATTTTTATTTTTCTCCTGAAAGTGATATTTCATGAGGCAAGCAGTTGCAGTTCTGAAATGAGGAGAGAGCTGACATACATTTAACCAAACGGTATCCGGCACCCGTACAAGAGAGTCAGAAAACACAGATAATATCTCACTTAACAAGCAGTATTTTTCCTGCGTTTTTGCTTTTTTTTTTTCTTTCTCAGTTCTAGGGCCTAACAGTTAAGGAAGGTGAAAAAACAGTACAAATGTTTCCACATATAACATAAAAAGATCTCCTAGCACCGACCAGGCTGTGCCGTGCTCTGCAAAAGCAGGAAGAAGAGTTTTGTATTTGATGTTCTTGCTAGGTCCTAGGAAGGTGGAAATGAGCATATCCTGGGCTGGTATCTCCCACCTGAGAGCTCCCATTCCAGACTAACTCTCCTCTCATCACTGGATGTTTGAGGTTCTACTAGTGAAAAGGGGACATGAATTGGATTGTGACTCTCATCCAGAAAAATGTTTATGTCGCTTTTCTTGCGTGACTTCTCCAGTGATTCTAGTGTTTCCATAGGAAACAACCCTCAGGTATTAAATACATTCAACATTAGTTTGTGAAAGGACAAAGAATGAGACTTCTGTAAGAAATCCTGCCCTGGCATTCTTTTTAACAGTCGCAGCTCCAGCAGCACCATCCTGGCATGAACTGAATTGCTCTCAGAACTGAATGGAGTTGTTAAAGAAACACCAGGCTACAGACTTTGGTAGGAATAAAGGCTACGTAAAACCTTACTGGGCTGGGCACTTTGTTCCCTTCCTCTCTTTCCTCATGTCTTTAGCTATATTGCTAGGGCAGAGATGAGTAAACTCAAGTAAAGAGAAGTTGAGGGCCTTACCAGGCACCATTGATAGGTTAGGCACTTCTCTGACAATTTTCATACAGAAATGGCAGTTTTAGGAATCTGAGACTGTCTTTCAGAGCTTCAGGATGAATTGCGGGAATGTATGATACAGCCTGCAGTTGAAATGATCTCCATTTATGACTTAACCAAGGGCACCATGAGTCAGTGGCAGTGCCAGAAACAGAACTTCAATTCTACAGCTTCCTTGCCTTTTTCATTTGATATGTCAGGTGGCTCTTTATAAAAATAAAAATAAAAAAAAGACACCCCCCCGCCCCAAGATTAGATAGCATTGTTTATGCTTCAGTTCTTATTTTTGAGCAAAAATATAAAATGGGAATGGAATAAATCTATGGTACTTTGCTCTCTTATGTGGCATTTTAATAATTTACCCTAGTATTTGCCACTAGGTGGGTTTTTTTTAGGTCCATCCCTTTGACCAGTTACTGTTCTGGACAAACCTGTTAGAAATTAAATAAGAAACTGTTCCCTCCTTTCCCCCACTCACTTTCCATTTCTAAATTCATTGGCAAAAGGATGTTAGTGAGATTGCATATCTGTAAGATTACCATGCAGTAGTGAACTTACCATGGTGTAACAATTTAGATGTAGTTAAGGCATGAAATACAAATATGCTCTAGAATCTAAGACACAGAGCTCAACAAATGTATCTATTTTAAATCCACTATTTTTATCCTGCCTTTTTGCATGCAGGGATTTCTTGATCATGTGTAACAGGAGGAAATCAAATGATATGAAATGAGTCATTAAAGCCAAGTTTGCTAAGTTTTCTTAACTGCAGTCTCCTGCAAAGAGGGAAGCGTACCAGATCTCTGGCTTCTGCCCCACCAAGTCCATGAGGCTAGTCTGATTCATGCCACCAGGACAAATGGCTATTAATTTAACAATTAGAAGGTTGATATTTGTTTAGTGACAAAACAGTTCACCATAAACTGTGAAAGTACTGATCTACTAACAGGTTTCTATTCCAAAAGTCTGCTTTGCCTTATCTTCAAAGCATCCTACTTAACCTGCTTATTGTAGGATGCCTAATTACATACTAAGAAGGTTTTAATTTTGCTTGGTCTGTGTTTATACTGGTTTGTAGCCAAAAAAGTCTTCAGGTTTTTAGGGTAAGTGTTCTTCTGAATCTAGACTAAGTCAGAGCATCAACTTCCGTTGTTGTGACTGGGAGCACAATTTGAACCTTGGAAGATGCAGGTGGCTTTTGATTACTACTACTTTTTAATAAATTTCCTTATCTTACATATAGCATCAAGAGAGCTGATTCTGACCATACTGCCTCTTGCCCTCTGATTAAACTTCTGGGTTTTTTGGTTTTGTTTTTGTTTTGTTGGAGGGGGAAGTGTTGAAAAAGCTGAAATATTTTATCTGTTTCTCCTCACCCATGCATCCTATCTGTAAGAGATACCTCAGCTTGGGAAGATGGGACTTGCATTGGAAAGTTGCTGGCAGTTCTTTAAGTTCTTTACATCCCATAAATACAGTGCAGAAAGCTACAGGAAAAACTAAATAAGGAGCTAAACAGTGAATGGCAAAAACTGTTTTAATGAACTTGCTTCCTGCTTTTACTTTCCTCTGCTGTAAAATTCATAGTCCTTCTTTTCCATGTATGCAATACACCTTTGCTCTTGCACTGGCATCCAGTGGGTGTGATTTTGCCCATTTAAGCTGGAGATGAGGGGGACCTTATGAAATCATCTAGTTGGTCCCTCTGCCAGTGCAGGACTGTTCCTTCATTACCCATGAGTTCTCTGGATGCAGTTTTAGATGGTTCACCTGATGCTGCTCCCACCACTCCTGCTCAGAGATTATTCCATAGTCAGATAGATGCATCACTAAGAAATGCAGTCACCCACTCATTTCATTCATTTAAATCTAGATTTGTGCAAACAACCCAAACCAGCTAATTTGGAAGATGACTTAAACCTACCTGTCCTTTCCTCCCCTGTCATGATCAGTATAGTTTGGAAAGCACGATGCTTTGCTCCACCCAGGAGGTTGGGAGGAAACCATTTTCTTCGTTCAGGTCAAATCCATAACTGGCATCGCCAGACTGTTGTCACTTAAGTAAGCTGTATTTGTTTTAATTTTTCCTTTTCTGAGAAGTGATTTCAGAAATAATTAATGTTTGTGTGTTAATGAGGGAATTCTCATTAGGAAAAAACCCACTAAATTGCTAGGACTTTGTGCCATGAAATTACTGCCCTTGCTGATGTGCTGATTGCCACAGGATGTCTAATGGATTGCATCAGTGTAAATTGGTAACATCTCCATTTTGGAGACAAAGGTCTTATGTGAACATTACTGAGTTCAGATCCTGCTCTGGGCCTATTCCATTCTTTCCTATTAATGCAAAGACCAGCCTTTTAGTAAGAGTTGATGAAACTAGTCACTTAGATAATTCTTTTGGTAGTTGTTTCCAAGGCATGCTTTTGTTACAGATGTGTTGTCGTGGTTTAACCCCAGCCAGCAACTAAGTACCACACAACTGCTCGCATACTCCCCCTCAGTGGACTGGGGAAGAAAATCAGAAGAGTAAAAGTGAGAAAACTCCTGGGCTGAGTTAAAGACAGTTTAATAGGTAAAGCAGAAGCCATGCACACAAGCAAAGCAAACCAAGGAATTCATACATCACTTCCCATGGGCAGGCAGGTGTTCAGCCATCTCCAGGAAAGCAGGGCTCCATCACGCCTAACAGTGACTTGGGAAGACAAATGCCATCACTCCGAACGTCCCCCCCTTCCTTCTTCTTCCCCCAGCTTTTATTTGCTGAGCATGACGTCCTATGGTCTGGGATATCCCTTGGGTCAGTTGGGGTCAGCTGTCCCGGCTGTGTCCCCTCCCGACTCCTCGTGCCCCCCAGCCTGCTCGCTGGTGGGGTGGGGGGAGAAGCAGAACAGCCCTTGGCTCTGGGTAAGCACTGCTCAGCAGTAACCGAAACATTCCTGTGTTATCAATACTGTTTCCAGCACAAATCCAAAACATAGCCTCATACTAGCTACTAACTCTATCCCAGCCAAAACCAGCACATGTGTGAAGTCATTTCAAAAGAAGCTCTGCAAGACCCAGATAGTACTGGGGGCAGGACATATGTGCTGTGACTGAGAGCTAAACCAAGAAACCTCACCATTTCTGGGAGTGCAATACTTAGCAAGAGAGTTATTTTCCTTATTGTATTACATTTGGCACTAAAACGGTTCCATAATATTTATAACACGCTAAAGCATTGGACTGTTTTCTTCTGCAAAACTTTGTGTACACAAGGCACTGGGGTTTGTTTCCTCTTTACAAATAAGAGACCATAAAACCCTTGAAGTCATGTTTTGACTGACCTCTGCTAATTGTACCCATTTTAGGAAGTCCCAGGAGCTACAGGCACTTAATTACTTGTAGGCACAAGGACCAGCCAAAGCTTGATCTCTGGGTATTAATGAAGCTTGCTGAAGATTTAGTTGAATTTTTAGCTGGAGATAAAATTTTATTTTGGGGGTAGTTCTGTTAGAGCCCCAGAATACTTGTGGATTAGACCTCACTATGTCATTGAAGCAAATCCAGATGTGCTCGCAAGGAGCATTTGTGGAAGAAAGAAGAGTTTTTACAAAAGATGACCATTTGATAACCTTTGTAATCTGCCAGTCTACATTGGCTCAACTGGATCTTCTGAGCATAGCAGCTGAAAAATATCCATGTGTGTTACAAATATCCAAAATGGGAAGTCTGGTAACTGTGTGTCCAGACTTCAGTACATATGGAAAAGACGTTGGCCATGCATTCTTCTCACAAACATAATCCCCCTGTATTCAAAAGCTTTCTCTACAGGACAGCAGGTTTTGGTCCTAAGAATGTCATGCTTTTAGTAAGGTTTAGGTTTTTTGTTAAGTTTTATTTGGTTTGTGGTTCCACTTATGGTATTATTTGAAAATGAGGCTACTCTGATGACTAACTGATGCTACTTTCTTCACTACTAGGAAAGGAAAGTTCTCCAATTAGTGATGTCCCCGATGATGCAGATGAACCTATGCCTGTACCAGAGGACCTTTCAACTAGTACTGGAGGACAACAGAGTGCTAAGAATGAGAGAGTCTTGGGTAAGATGACTAGTCCACTCTGATAAGAATTATTAGCACCTAATATAATATGCCAATAATGTTAAAGTACTATATAGTAAGCTGATATACAAGCAGGTCCTGTGCCTTTTCATCTTGTTCAGCACAGGATTACTCAGGTGCTTAGTGTTTTTTGTGCAACCTTCTCTTTAGGAAAGGCATTTTGAAAGACAGCAAGCCTTTTCACCCACAGAGAAGTTATAAAGATCCTGCTATTTATCTTATTTCTAAAGCATGACTGATTGCATGGAATTCTCCCCAGGAAAGATGGTTTTCATTCTGCGTAGGAAATAGAATTAAATATGTGGTTCCAGGTCAAAATTATCTGAACTCAGATTTGATAAAAATTCAGTAAACTCTCAGGTATTTTTGTTATTATTTTTATTATTAATTTGAATGCTATCTTAAATGTTATCTGCTATTCAGATTTCTCCAGAAATGCCATATTAGAACACACATAGTATTCATATGTTTCAGATTCCAATATCTGTTCTCCGTTTACCCTTGATTTTTTTAACTGGGAGAACTTTAGAAAACACTTGAATTTTGTTCTTCTAGGTGAAAGCCCACAATTGATAAAGTCTGATGGATTACAATAAATTATTGTCCAGAGATGATTTTGCAAAATGCTGATTCTTCTTAGGGATCCCAGACTCCACACCAAGAACTAGCAATACTGCTGACTACTGCATGCATCAACTTACACGTAGTCCACTAAAAAAGACTAGATGATATTACTTGAGCATGATGCTTGTTGACTAGTAGGAAAAAAAAAAAAGCACAATGACTCCCAGAATGCTGTGATCAAGGCCCTATATGATAAAAATATTTCAGGAGAGGAGTGACTATCAAAATATGTTTGTTTATCCACAAATAAAAGTATTGCTCATCATTTTTACATTCCTATTGTAAGAATTAGGGTCAGGGTGGAAGACTGTTTACAGAAAGATTTCAAGTGCCTTTAAATGTTTATTTTCTAAGGAAGTCCAATAAAGAATGGTAGGTGGAAAGGGAGGCACAGAAGGTAAAATAACCAAGTCAAGGTAATACAGCAGAATGGTGTCAGCATTAGAAATAGACCCTACTCCCAAACTCCAGCACTAGCTAGTAGAGAATGCAGTGTTATGCATCTTCATTTTATTTACCATTTGATCCTCTCTAACCAAAAGTGTGAGCATAAAGTTCAGCTCCTACAGGCATATTGACATACCTTATGAACAAATTAATTTAAAAAAATGCTTTTTAATAATCTGACTGCTTATCTAGTGCTTTGTTTCTCAGTCCAAAGCTCTTTGGACAAAATCTTGCTTTTACTGCTTGTATATCAACTCAGTAAAATGAGTTAAGCCTCCTTTCTTCCACAGTAACTAAACCCTACAATATAATTAAGGCTTGATTTAAAATAATAATAATAATTAAAAAAAAAATCCCTTGTTCAAATCCAAACAAACAGGATTTTTGATTGCATTGAATTTACTTCACCTCACAGATATCATACAGAACCAGCAAAGATCAAATTTATATTTCCTGGTGATATAACGAATCTCCCAACAGTTCAATTATATATCAATATAAACACATATTAGAAGTTACTATAATAAAAGAAGGAGAAAATGTTATCATTGGTGTCCTAAATATGGTAAGTTCCATCTGTTGTTCTCATTATTTTTACTTTGTGCACTCAGCAATAAATTAGATTATCTATGTCCCGACTTCAACATTTTTTCCACAGCCACTTTCTTTACCCATAGCTCTTTGGTTTTGAAGGGTCACATCTTGTAGTGAGACATTTACCATAATCAACAGAAACAAAGACAATTCACAATACTCTGTTTTATGGATGATCTTAACTGTAGGTATCAACTCCAGTGCTTGCAATGTTTGTCTTTTCTGTAAAGCTGCATACACTTTTACCTCTTCTACTGCTGCTTTTTCTAGCCCTAAACTAACTTTTTGTAAACAGTACACTGAAAAAATTGATTCTCCTTTTTTACAAAAAGGGTCTAAACACATGCCCCAAACATATCAGGAGCCATATGATTGCTATGCACATTCTGGATCATTGTCAAAAGAAAGCCTGTTAGGGATAAACCAATGCCTTAGGAGTGGTGTTTGGCCTATATGATCCCATAGATATACCAGGGATGAAGGGGACTGTCTTTCTATGTAGGCAGTGGCATGGCAGCGTAGACAGGCTTGGTGTTCAGCGCAACGCTGTCATCTCTAAGTCCTAAGATCTGTTTCTCACCTCTATTTATCATGAAACTTAGGTAGAAAAGGATGATCTGAAAAAGTAGTTTGAAGAACGATAGATAGGTGGGACAGTATGTAAAGACCCACTGATATTATATATATCTCATGGCTGGGAGATAGACTGTGGCCTGTGATAACTGACAGGCGATGCACATGAGCAGATATGACCAGGCAACAATTTTTCTCTATATGACTTTCCTAATGTCCCATCTGCTTCCTTTGTCAAAAGGGAATCCCCTATGCACTTTGCTGTATTTCAACATATGATTTACAGTGCATTCCGCTTAATCTGTAACACCCTGAGAGATCAGCTGTCCATACGGCATGCACTGAGGAAGAGTAATTTGAGTGAAACATTTATGGAGGAGGGCCACTGAGCTCTGGAGGACTTTTTTGTACATGTAGTGTTATAGAGGTAACAATGGAAATTGCAGGTTTGTTAAATGAAAAGATTAAGTATTTACCTCATCTTACTAAAATTAGGTGAGAAATCTGTTGTTAATTTTAATCAGCCTGTGAGATAGAAATGTTCAAATGACCGTTTGCTTACTCAGATTTGTAGTAACACTTCACAAAATCTTTAACCCTGGAGTCAAAAGTTTAATTACCTTTTTCATCAATTTAGCATTTTAAAGGTCAAAGATTATGGGAAATAAGCTATTTTTAGAAAAGAAAGATAGGCTCTAGCTCCTCTGTGTGTTTCCAAAAATCTCCTTTCTCGTTTCTTCCAACCCTAGACTGAGACTTGTACATGGTGCTATAGTCCTGATAGAGAGAACCTTTTGAAACATCTCTCCTGCTCTGAGAACGAAGGTGTAGTAGACTTCAGAAGTACTCAATTCACTTGTTGGATATTATTGAGTGCCTTCAGATTTTGAGTGTCTCACTTAAAATATCTAGAGAGGGTGCAAATTTCATATGGGAGGTGTCCAGGTTCATGAAATGTATGCTTTAACTTGTGTCCCCAGACAGAGGCACCCAAGACATGAGTTGCTTCTGACCAATGGAAAAATGATAAGCTGGTGTGAAAAGGTCATTTGTGGAAGTAAAGTCATCAACATTTTCTAGTAATAACCCCAAGCAGCACAGCAAAGCAGAAACACATTAAAAGACATGTTCTGGTCACTGCTATGTCTCTTAATTTCCTTGATGAGCTTGCTATGTTTTTAATGTTGTAACTCCCAGAATGTCACTATGTGTTGAGCAGCTTCCTCCTGCAAACTTCATTTCTGCTGCTCTGTCCACTAGATCTTCTTCCTTCCTTGTCCTCTTCTCCACCCCAAATTTCCTTCTCAGGCTGATCTGGCACCTATAACTTTTTTATTATTTTATTTTTTTACTCTGCTCACCCACCAGCTCTACATTTAGTTTTTCTAGAGAACACAGGGAATGCTTTCAGATAAGCAAAGAGCTAGATTTTCACAGCTCTTTAAGGCACTAGAGATTCTGTTTTACCATCTCTCCTAAATATCCTTCTGAAATCTCGATCTAAGTTATTTAGAAATACACATCCCACTGAAATTCCATTCCATTAAGAATTAGTGCTTTGCAGTCTATTTTGGATGGGCAGCCCTATTTCCCATGCTAACCTATAACATAGGAGCTGATTTGAAATATCTTCTGCTGATTCTTACTGTCTCCATTCAAGTTTCAGGTTAAATGTTGGGTGCACCTTTTGTGGATAATCAGTACTGAACATCCTGTATGTGATAGACAGTTGCAATTTAGGGCTGTTTCTGCCCTGGGACTGTATCCTAATTCAAGCCATGTGTGGGAAGCTAATGATTCAGTGAGCTGTAGGTCAGACCCTACTTCATGCGGAAAAAGCCATTTGCTGCAGTGGTAGCATTTCCTTAGAAAGGCAGTACCTTCCTTTAGCCATAACTTCCCATACCGTAGCTGGCCATCGATGGGTGAAAAACCAAAAGCCTTCTCAGTGTTACTGACCTCAGAAAGAGGCTGTGGGCTCACCATTTCTGCAGAGGAAGCTGTCTGATGCTGAAGATGACCATTCAGACTTCCAACACAGAAGTCAAGGTTTCTCACTGAAAAAAGCGATCACCATCGTAGTCACAGGTTACAGTCTGGACCTGGAATATATAGTGTGTACAGATATTCTTCCTTCTGAGAGGAAGAGTTGGGGAGAACTCATCTCACAAAACTGGGTTGAAACTGCTGGACAACTGACAGAAGATGCCCGAAGTAACAAGTCAAGGTGGTCCTAGACATCAACAGAAGACAGATGAGATTTACATGAAGTTAGAAACTCTCCTTTTGTTTAAAATAAAGGACACTAGTATGGGAAGAGGCATTAAAAGGAAAGAGCTTTTTGACATTTTTCTCCTCCAATGGGCAATGTCAAGTGACTGATGTTACCTCCCTCCCACAACCCAGTTGCTGAAGCAGAAGCCTACGTAGCTGCAGAGCCGCAGTGCCTGGCATCACTGCGAACCCGGCATTGTCTTCGCATCCTGGGTTCTTCCGTCCTGGCCATGGGCATTCAGAGGTGGTAACCTGCATAAGTAGCTAGTTACTGGTCCAGGCAAGTGTTCTCACTCTGGGCTGCTTCAGTGCTTTATTTCCTTAAAAGGAGCTCAACCATTTGAGAGCGTGGACTGAAAGCATTGCTGAGGGGCCACCAGGCCAACCACAACAGCTTGCTATTACATAAATCTGCTGCAACTCACACATAGCTGGGTGGAGGCAGAGTAAAAGTGTGGAAAGGCTGCAGATGGAGGGGAGAAGAGAGAAAAGCCAAAAGGGGAAGTGCCCCACCCCAGCTTGCAAAATCGGTCCTGTTGCTTGAGACAGGTCCAGCTCACTGCTGCCCCAGCACTTCTGTAGGGCAGGGAAAGGGGCTGAGGAAAAAGACTGCCAGAGCGAAACATCTCCTCCTGTAGGAGTTCAGTGGCTATGAAGGCAGTGGGTTGTGTATGAGTAATTAAATGCACATGTGGCATGTGTGCACGTGGACATGTAATCGTTCAGAGAACGAAAGTAACCTGGAAGGCTGTGTAATGTGTTTTACTTGCTCAGGTTTCAGATGGACATCTCTGCTGCTCAAAGGTATGAAAGTGTGTAGAGGTTGATGAGCCTTTGTAAATAATTGCTGATAATTGCTGTCTCACCTAATGTAGCCCTACTGGCTTTGAGAGCAGAGAGAAACTTTGTTTCAGACTGGTTTGGGGAGCTTTAGGAATTGTCTTTAACACTCCACAATGAAACAGGGCTTGAAAGTCCAACTGAGGACTCTTCTGAAGGAATTGAAAAACTTGTAACTAAAATATTTTAGGAACTTTTAAAAATAGGGAAGTTGGGAATCTCCCCTCTTGTTTGGTCTGAAGCCCCTTTTTCTAGTCCCAAAGTACCAGTCCCCAGTATGGACTGGTATTGCATGCTCTGAGACCCTGCCAGTATGACTTACCTGTTTTTAGGGGGAAACGCAGGAGATATTTTTGTCAGGATTATTTTCATTTTCTATGCAAAACTCTTCTGGGAATTTGTATAGAGGCAGATGGGCATGGTTTAGTGGGAGAAGGGACGTAACAAATTTCATGAATGCCCTTATAAATTCTGTATGGCATATATGATATATACCCGCCTTCAAAGGTATGTTTTGCATGTGTGTAGTGTGAAACGGTGTGCTAGAGTGAGGTGCCAAAGATCCAGGTATATGGGGCCATTGGGAAGCTGAGGAATTAGCCACAGTGCCAGAGACAAGCTCTGCTCAATGTAATGACTTAGGACTTAGAAAAACGTGCATGAATTTTCACAGGGCCAGTGGAAAACAGCCCTCTTACTGAAGGCAAATTCCATTATCAAATTTAAAAATGCTTGCTGCAAGTAATGGGGGGCGAACATTTTCAAAACAAACTTGCAAGTAGTTTCTCAAAGGGAGGGTGAACCAGTCTGGAAAGGGGAGCTGCTGCAGTCCCAGCATCGGCTGTGCTGTATTAGTGCAGTTAACTCAGCTCATGCAAAGCCAGGCCAGAGCCACTGTGTAAACAGGCACGTAAAAATTTCTCCTCTGATGCATCCAGAGTGTGTGATAAAATCAAATCCTTGAGAACAGAATTGATCCTAAAAGAGTTGTACTTTTCCAGTGATTTCTATTTAGTTTCATGTGGAATTTTTTTCTTCTAGCCTATTTGCTAGAAATACGGTTTCTGTTGCCACTATGTGACATAATGTAGCAGTGGGTGGTGAAGCTATGTTTTTTTTCCCCTTGTTTCTCCAGACCTGTGTAGCTTGTGGAGCTGTGGCCAATTTCATGAGGGCCTGCTGGGTATTGCTGTGTTTTCAGAGGGGAACATCAGTGCAAAAGCCAGGGAAAGCCTGGGAGCTGTGCAAGTTTCTTCAGCATTGAGAGAGCAGCAAACGTTGTTTGGAGAGGTGCAGTGTGTTTAGCTGTGTGGCTTTTAGGTACGGCTACTGAGCCTGCTGATCTAATCTGCAGTTAGAGGAAGCTGTCTTTATCTGAGCAGAAGAGATGTGCCTCAGAGATAAGCCCCATTCTAGCTCGGGAGTTAAAATTATCTAGCAGGATCTCAGCCGTGGCTGCAGCACAACTCAGAAATACAGGGCTCTGGCTGGAAGGGGAGCATGTTTAAAGCTAGGAGGACCTCTATAACTGCAGTTTGCTAAACCTCATGTTATTTTAAGGGAATGACTGCATCAGAAGGTTGGATGGACCTCCCAACACCAGCCATCCCTCTTTTCTGTATTATTTCTTGCTTGCTCTTTGTTGTAGGCTTGCTTTTCCCTTGAGCAAGTTCTCTTTCAACCCGAGCACTCTTCAGGAGTGTACCCTGAGTGAAAACTGCTGGACCAAGACGCAGTGTAGGGACCACCTGCCTCTACAGAGGTGCCGTTTTGGAACAAGCTGCTGTTTTGATTTTGTTCAGCCTCTTCTCACATTTCTGTAGTTTAAACTCCCACTACGGTGCCTCCCTGAGAGGAGATAGTTTCTGGTTGCAGAGGACCTGCAGTGATGCTCTCCCCTCAGGTGTGAGCTCCCTCCCCAGGCTCTGTCCCACAGCAAAATGTGCAAACACGGTGTCAGTGTGGCTGCATCCCCTCATTAGAGGTTTGCAGGGAAGGATTTACAGGGTGGCCATGCCACCACAGGTTTCCCCAGTGTGGAACAAGCCGTTTATGGTAAAGAGTGGGGCATGGAGAGAGCTCCTTTTTGGAGGTGTAGTCCTAAAGCCAGGAGCAAATACCACTCATTGCAGCAGGACAGAGATTTGTCCCAAACCTTTCTCATTGAGTTCACTATATGAGGTTTCTTAAAGCCTCAGAAGATGGTTTGTCCGGAAAAAGCTTTGCCCCACGTGCAGTCGGTAGGTATGCCATAGCAGCCAATGCAGGCTCACTCTCAGAGTGTCATTTATGGTGAAGAAGTATAACCACAACAAGCTGTTAACTTGTGAAGGTGGATCAGCCAGCATCGCAGGATTTTGGCATCCAGAGACAGCTTGTTGTAAACTCTGTCCTGCCTCATCTAGCTGCCACCCTGAACAAGCGAGCCAGCAGAGCAGCTGCCCCAAAGCAGGTTAGACCTGCAGCCTGCAATGTGAGACACTTTCTGCTGCTCCCTCCCTCCCCAGTAAATGAATTCTGTGTTGTAAAGGTGCACATGCAGGGAACGTAATTACTAGTGAAGTAGCCTATTTCATGCGTGATTCTCTTTCTTTGGTTTTTACACATTTTTAGGTTAGGAATAGTGCCTAGTTCTTGTAGCCATTGCACTTTACGGACATGTTTCTCAGAAGCATTTTGGTGTCTAAGTTATAGGCATAAGAAGAGGTCCCAGGAAGGTATCTAATCTATTCTACCATCAGCCATACTAACACCACAGGCACCAAACGGGATTTTTGGAAGTAACTCCTACTCCTTTGACGTAAATAAGATTTCAACCCTAGCATGCCAAAATCCATACCTACAAATGGGATTAAGAACACCATTGAAGGTTTCCAGAGAATTAGTAAATGCAGAGCACACACACAATTACTCTCAATTTCCAACCAAAACAGGGCTTATCCAAAAAGAAAAGTTAAGGTCTGTGTTTTGCTCTTCAGTTTTCACCTTCCATTTCTGCTGTTTCTCCTCGCCCAAAGATAGTCCAAAATTATCTCATTTAAGAAGTGTAATAAATGTAGCAAAAGTGGAGAAATGTGACAGAATGAATTGACTTCCACTCTTCCAAGCCACATACCAGAGTTTAAAGAGAAAAAAAAAAAGAGAAGAGACTGAAGAGTAAGGAGAACTTTCACATAAGCCAGGTTTTTTTACACTGGAAATGTTACTTCTGAGGAAGTGGCTCTTACCAGAGTTTTTAGTAACTTCTAGATTATTTTATGGAATGACGTAAGAACTCGCCTGCTCCTTGACCCCTCCTTTTGGAAAAAAAAATAAAATTGAGCGCTTTAAAAGGAATTGCTAATTCCTTCATATAACAGAGAGTATCTGCACATGATTTTGCCCTCCCTGCTGATTAAGTAACATAACAGAAATGTTTAATGCAATGGAAAGGTGGGTTTTAACTAAAGTTGGCGACACTTTCAGCTTGTGTTGCAATTAATAGAAGAGGAAATATTCATTCTCCATATTTCATCATTTAAAAGCATCCTGTATTTGTAAGAAGCTGTGATCAGCCAACATCCCCGCTATGGATTTGAACTTCCCAAATCTTCGGTGGTTTTTGTGTTTTGGTTTTTTGTCTAAGCTAAGAGCTTTGCGTTCTGATTTTTAATGATGGCTTAGGGTTTTTTTGGAGGGAGATCAGTCCCTTCTCATTCACAGTACTGTGCACCTCAGCATTATATAGACTCAGTTATTGAGCCTGTTTTTTTCCTGCTGTGAATACGTGTTGCAATGCTCGGAAGTGGTGGCAATGGTTGGTGTTGAAGCGGGATGGTTTCATTAGCACTGAAATGGTGACTGCCAGCTAGGGAACACTGCTGTTTCTGCACCCCTCACGCTGCAGCTGGGTTTTGGAGATATCTTTCCATGTCTTTCCATATGAGAATTTATTTTCAGGGGAGAACAACACATGCACATACAGAATTCACTATGAAAAAATTTATTTGCCTTATTGTGGGGTGGACTGCAACCCACTGCTTGGTTTTTGTGCCCAGATTTGCAAAGGGAAAGAAACACCTATGTGGCTGAGGGAAGTGTCAAATTGTCCATGATCCATCCCTACCCCGACCCCGCGCTGGCTGTATTCACAATTCCAGCTGTGAATGTCTGTCTCTCCTAAGTGGAGCACCTCTCCTGGTTTTCCTAGGCTGAAGCCATGAATGAAAAGGTGAGAACACCCCTTCCGCACTGACACGGTGCCTTCCTTTCTGAGTCAGGTTCGTCCTTTTTCCTCCCAGAATCCAAACCATTTTGTAACTGGCACCTCCTGTTGCTGGACATTGGAGGGGACGTGGGGAAGCCCTTACGGGCTTTGTCTGGGACTTTGTCTGCTGCAAGTGTGGACCTACAACAATTTATCTAGAAGTCAAATGGGAACTAGGCTTTTCTGGGGAGGAGTTGAGCTTCCTAACAATTTGTCCACGTAATGGCAATTAGAAAAAAAATGAGAAATTATAAATTGTGCTAGCAAAAGACTTCAGTGGCTTTGGAGCCCAACACATGTAAAAGACAAGGAAGGAATAATGGTAATGAAGCATTACCTCTGGTGTAGCGACACATTTGTTTAATCTTACCGCCACATTGCTAGTAGATCCTAGTAAAATTGGTATCCTATCATGGGCTTGTTGTGGTGTTAAGTGGAAATTTTTTTCTCCTTGCAAAACAGACTAGACAAGTCTGATATTGTTTATTCTGTAATTACACATTAATGAGTCTGTAAGTCCACTGTACAATGTAACCGTTGCTAATAAGCTTTTTCCAGTGTGCATGAAAGAGAGTGATTTATACAATGCACGATTTAGTCCTTGGTTTTAAGGAGACAATGCAAAAATATTTTTCCTTTCTAAAACCTTTTGTAATTCATTTCTTCTCTTCAATACTCCCTTTGAAGTTTGAAATGGCAATGTATTTTCCAGCCAACAGGAGCCATTTATTCCATATTCTCTCTTTTACATGTGTACATGCACACACATAACACACGTACATACAAAGATATGTCTGTCAGCACACATAAAATTATATGCCTGCAAAATCAAATTCCTCTGTGTGTATGTATGTCTGTGTTAAAACCTAAAAAACAGCATACGTATGCAAAAGAGCATTTATCTTGAAAGCTGAGCTTTTCATTCTTCTTAAGAGGGAAAGAAAAGACCTATCAAACATACACTCTGCAAAGTAAATGCATGTCATAAAAATACTTTTTTTTCAAACCTAAAAGAGGAAAAGGTTAGTTCCTGCTAATTTGTCTGTATCCCTATAAGAAACATAAGTGTAAATTCCCTTTGGGAAGTGGGCAACAGCTGAGGAAGACCCACTTGTACCCGCTGTGGCTTTTGCAGTCTGTGTAGGGCTGCCGGGCTGAGGCAGCTGTGAAGACAAATGGGGTCACGGTACTAGAAAGACAACTAAGGAGTTCATGAAATAGAGGGAGCTGGGGAAAGGAGAGACATGCACACCCTCTCAGTCCTTCCCGCTGGCATTCCTCGCCTGAGGCGATGCCCTGGGGAGGCTCTCCTGCCCGCCGCTGCTGGCTCAGGGTACATGGGGTACATGGGCTCTCAGGATCCTCCCCCACAGTTCCTAAGTGCTGTTCCTTCCTGGGTTCGGATGTTATATTCACTTAATTTCTCACAGTGTTATTCAGGTAGGGTCTATAATGGAGAGTGATGGATATGTTGATTTTCCAGAAGATTCTTTTACAGTCTATACCAAATTTAGAATTGCACAGTGAAGCTTTGGGGTATGTCTGGTCCTCACGGCAGAGGGATAGATGGCTGATGTATTGAAATAATCTAATGGAAAATGCAGATATAATATCTTGTATCATTTGAGATACAACTTTCCACTAAAAGCTGATGCATGTCTAACTCGATAACTTTCTTAGAGATGTTTCAGTAGCTAACTGAGCTAACGAATACAAAAGCACAATTAAAAGAACCACTGTAACAGATGTAGTGATGGACCCTTCTGCTCTCCCATCCCAGAAAGTGATGGTGATATTCAGGGAATCTCCTTATGCATGTCTCAGGGAGCTACAGATGAATGCAAAATACAACCCCTCACAAAGGCCAGACTAGTTGAGCAAAATGCAGTCCCTGGCCTTCCTGTGTGAGTACTGGTGTTTGCTGTGCAATGGTGGTTTTTTTCACCCTTCTTTTTTACCCTCAGTGAGACAGAGCACAAATAGTTATATTAGTTGCATACTTCCTGAGAACACAGCGATCCACACATTCTGGGCTGCGGGTTGTGTTTTTCACATTCGGGCATAGGATGGGAGTTCATCAGATAGCAATGGGGAGCTCTAGAAAATAGCACATTTGCATCAGCAGAAACAAATTTCACAAGACTTGCTGGGAAGGTTTGCTGCAGCATGCCACGGTCCTGCACTACTAACAGCCGCTGCACATTCATTCGATAAAAAAGATGACAACAGAAAATGAAACTTTTAACGTTCTCTTCTACGAACACTTGAAAAGCAGGTTACCCCGAAGGCGTGAGCCTGTTGCTTGCATCAGCTTCACTTAGACTCCATGGTGCCTTTGAGGTAAAGGAATTTGAAGCTGTGGATGAGGTATGCTTCATTTGTCCCAGTGGCAAGGAGAGCTCGCGGCACTGCTGTGATGCAAGTGACAACTGCATCTATGTCTAACAGTTTCCTAGAGTCCAAAGGCCTGCCAGTAGAATACTGGGATCACTGGGATTTGAGTGCCTTATGTACTCAGAAATATTCAGCCAGCATGATTTTGTCTTTTTGTGTTGGACAAGGCAGAAGCAACTTTCCTTGAGATGCTCTCCTCCAAATGAACAAAGCATCATTTGCCAGTCCCATATTTTTGTCTGTTGTTGCTGACCAGTTTACTGGGTAAAGGTGAATTTTCTGAAGACCAAGTCTGCACGCTTGCTGCAGCCTCTGACAAACTTGCCTGGCTGTGACCTGGTTCAGCCTGTATAACCCAATAGCCCAAATAATTGTACTTCTGGATGTATGTGTTCCTAGGTGGTGGAGCTAGCAGGATTTCATCTCCTTTCTTGATGTCACACTATACTGCACAGTGCAGGATGGCTACGGCACAGATATCAAAGTTTACCTTAGCTAATAAGAAACAGCAACTTCTGTAGAGCTGCTTTGCACTTTAATGGGGAAGATTTGTCACGCTTTCCATTTGCCTCACTCTTAGTCCAGCCACACTGTCTGGATGTTAGTGTGAAATTTAGGTGCATTATGAATCCTGGATTGACTAGTACTGATGCACTCTCTCTGGCTTGGTAGCAACAAGGAATTGCAACGTGGTAGTTCATGGGAAAGAAGAAGGTTTTCTAATGCGTAATAACATTAGGACACACATTTGGGTGTTTCTACGCTTAGAATCCTGCGTGTTTGGTAAAAATGCAATGCAATGTCTGTTCCTTTGCAATATTTGAAAAGTGCTTTAAACAAAAACTGGGCAGATGCTTTAAAAAGCGACAGAAGGATTCCTCCAAGTAAAAGGCACTTAACACTGTCTAGGACATGCGACTAGGAGCAGAGAGGAAGTTTGACAGAAACTTTGCCTGCTAGACACTTTCAAATATTCCATAAATGCTGAGAGGGCAGGAAATGCCATCGGTGATAGTCTGAACAGATCATCAACCCTCATGGGAGGCCAAGTTTGATCACTCTCTGAATGCCTGGCGCCAGTTTTCACAGCATAGATCTTGTTCTAGTTGCATATAATTGCATGTCCTCTGTCCATATTAGCTCTTACTGTTTATGTAGGACTGGAAAGGGGATTGAATTAAGCTTCGGGTGTTTCTACTGCCATTTCTCTCCAATTGTTTTGTTCTTTTTATCTATGAATTTGTGTTGTGGCACAGGGTTCCTGGAAAAGGAACTGAGCTCTGTTGCTCTAGGCACTGCACAAACACCAACAGCATGCCCCAAAGAGCCTACAATCTAATCAAGGCTATATATACATGATTGATTAATTAAGCTTTACAAGTCCTAGGCAAGGTAAGTGTGAGGTAGGGCACAATGAGACGTAATCAATTGTGCTGTGGAATCTAAACCATATATATTATTCTGGAGACCAGAGAGCAAATTTGTGTTTCTAATAGCTGCAGCAAAATAGTCTTGTGTGTTCTTCCAGGGTGCAGTGGAATTGATTTAGTTCAAAGTACTCAGCTTTGTTTTAAACAATATGTCTCTAGCTTGAAAAGTGAGATTGAAAAATATAAACCAGGTAAACATAAATAAATGAAGGATTTGGTACATGAGGGAATAAAATAAATATTGGCAGCGAAAGATTAGATCATTTGGGGAGTCAGGAAATAATTAATTTCCTGACTTCTAATTAGTCTAGATCTTAGTACAGAGAAGCAATTCGCTGTATTGCTTGGACTTTTGGAAAAAGGGGAGGGATGATTTCCAGCTCTGTGCCTGATTTGTACAGGCAGGAGTCCCGGGTCATGCCAGTGCAATGAGTGGAATTACAGCCTGGTGCCGGCGTGACAGAGCAGTGAGTGGGGCTGGTCCTGGGAAGGTGGGCAGCTGAGGATAGAGTTGGGATATAATCCCAAATTTCAGGGGTACTTTTGTCCAGGCTTTTGTTTTTGCTGAGATGTTTCTGAAGATCTTCTGCATTACAAAAAAAAAAATACTCTAGCAATTTGTTTTTGGAGTGAGATTTCACACCTCATAACTGAACATGTATGAGAAATGCTACGAAGCTGAACTGGAGATGACACAGTTTTCAGTATTTAGTCATTTCATACAAAAAAGGTACAGGCTGAGCCCCTCTCTTGTTTCCTTTCTCAGACCACTGATAACTTCTGCTGTGCTGGCTGCAGTGTGGCAGGAAATTAAAAACTGGTTTGGATATTTTAAACAGCTTATGCTTTTTTTTCTTGAGGTAGTTGCCTTTGGGATTTTTACATCTCTCTTGGAACAGAGTGGTAGCATGGGAAAAGGCCAGCTGAGGAAAAATATCATTCCTTTCCTGCTTCTGCATCATTAGTCTGAGGAAGAAAAAGCCTACTTTTGGGCCTTGAGCAATCCCAGATAAGGGAGAGCTGGCTGAGGGTTCCAAGCACTTGATATCCAGTATTTTTGGGGTGTAACTGAGGTTTATTAGGCTGCACAATAATGCTACCTAGGTACAATTCTGTAGGACACATCACAGAAAATGGGTAGCATTTTTACACATACCTAAGTTGTAGCCTCTCAAGCTACAACTGCTGCCTGCCCCATGGTCCCTAGTCACCTTCTGTGGGACACATGCCAAGAGGGTTACCAGTGCATGGCCAGATTTCAGCCTCATGTGTTAGGGCACTTGAAAGGCATGTACCCAGCTATAGGAATCACTCTAGACGGCAGCATGGCTTTTGAGTTTCCCCATTTAAAAAAAAAAAAAAAAAAAAAAAGTCTTATCCCCATTAAAAAAGAATTGAAAAATGTGCAGATAGGGAAGTAAGGGCACATGATGGATTAAGTGCCTTTCCCATGGCCACACAGGAAGCCTGTGGCCGAGCTAGGAATTAAACCTAGATTTCCTCAGTCTGTATCAAGTGCCCTGTCCCTCTTTGAGGCCATAAAATTTTGTTTGTTTTTGAATTCTCTAGAAGCTGAAGCAGAAGGCTACTGTTTGTGAGGAAAAGAATTAGTAAAAGATAAGTACTATTTATAATTGGTCAGAAACTGAGAATAGTCCTGGACCAATTATTGCCCATTTCTATTGCTATTTAATGTTCTCTTTTTTCCAAGTTTACATCAGCATGAAAATCCCCTTGTGGTATTGCTCCTTAACCAAGCAAACTACTCATGCCTTTCCTTATGGCTAGGATTGCAGTAGAGGTCAATGCTTATCTGTTTCCAGCTGTCCTAGTTTAACAGTAAGTAACATTATGACTGGCTTGACAGGAAAATGATCACATTTCTGCTTCTTTTGTTTGACATTTCTCATCCAAAATCAAATAGAAAAATTATGTCCATTTGCTGTGGAGAACATCCATAGCTAAGTTCTCTCTTAAAATACTCATTTGACTTGACATAGCATTGTTTCTTGAACAGCTGCATGACTGTTTTTTGTCTTTGGAAATGCTGAACTAAATCAAGAGGGGCTCTGCTGAAGTTAAAACCAGACCAGAACTAGTAAAGTCAGAAGAAGGCAGATCATGTCGCTCAAACCCAAAATATACACCAGCCCTTCTCTGTAATAGGTATGACATGACAAGCTAGGCAAAACCTTCGCAATGGTCATAGTCCCTGTCACATATGTGTACATGGGTATTACACAGCTTGGCCACCCTGCCATCCCTAGAAAAATAATGCAGTGTATAAACTGTGCCACTGTGTACTAGGGGTATTGGTGCTTTATCTGTAGGGAAGTGGAAGAGCTGCAGGGTGGGACGTGCAGCGCAGGTCTCCAACAGTCATAACGTCTAAGGGACTGCTGCCGTTCATGTGAGGAAACTTATAACTCCTGCCTATGCAGGTAAAGTCATCTCTCCTCTGTCCCACACTTCCCAAAATACATTAACTTTAGCTGAAGAACTAAACACTGATTGAGTGGTCCAGAAGATATTTCCTAATTCACAGGTAAATGGTAGGGAAAATAGCTGAGCCTGTTGATATTCTCTGTGCAAGAGTGTTTCAAAGAAAGTGAAGCCTCACTAATACCCATTTCTTATCACCTCCTGACAGCCTCCTTTGTGGGGGAATAGCCACAAATGGTTTTGAATGAGCTTTTCCAACAGGGTAGCTTTCATGCAGTGATGAACAAACACTTATACCACAGTACACCTTTGTGTAACACTCCTGTCTTCATTTACATGCGGGATTTCACCACTATCTTCCTGAGAAACTACAAAATTCAGTTAGCCACCGGATAAGATAAAGACTGGAGCTTGACTCAAAAGGGATGCATAACTATTAGTGTTGTGATATTTACAGAGGGCCATTTCTCAAGTTTTTACTTTCTACTCAGCCCTTTATCAGACAAATTCTTGCTGAAAAGTCCCCGAGAAATGGGAGAGTGTAAAAAAGCTGGGTCCCGCTCTGTTCTTAAAGAGGTTTATGTTCTGCTTTGTATCTCTTTTGCCTCCAAATGGAGAAGAGAAAATGCTTCATGTGAATTTCAAACACTTTCTGCTCTGGCCAAGTTTCGTTCTGAACGAGCAGGACAGAACAGTGCATGATCTCAGTGGAAGGACTTCCTAAGCTGTCTGCTCCATCCGCTGGCAGCCGGGCAGGATTGCCCAGTTAGGCAATCCCTACTCTGCTTTAGCCAATTTCCTTCTGTACACTTCCATCACTCTGTCCTCCATGGCTGCCTTCAGCAAATAAGACCATAGCCTAATTAAGCTTTCTCCCCCTGACACTAGGCATTTTGAGGCCTTTTCTTCATGTTTGATTTCCCTCTTTTCTTTCTGAGAGTGATTTGAGGAGTCCCTACCTCTTGATATGAAGGTAAGGAGGGGGGTGGTGGGTGGTTCAGGTTTGGTGAAGTGCAGCTGCACACAGAGCAGCACAGTTTGGCAACTGTCTTAAAGTAGGTGGGAAGGGGAATACAGGTCAAGTGGGTGAAAGTCAGAGAGGAATAGTAATCCAGAACGTTGCTGCAGAGGCAGAAAAGGCTAAGCCTATGTATTTTTTGTTTGTTTTAATTATTTTTTTTCTGCTAAGCCACCAAGTATAATTCCTGGTCTGTGCTTCCCTTTCTGTCACTTCTCCATAATTCTTAGCATTTCAGTTGGGCTGCTGTCTCTCGGCTGCTTCCTCTTTTCCTGCTTTCCTATATTTCATTATTTGCCCTTCTTCCTCTTCGTGTGCTTTTACAACAGAGTGAGGAGGATGTGGAAACCCAGTTACAATATGACACACAAACTGCAGTGTCACAACTGCAGCTCTTTGGTTTCACCTCCGGGAGTGCTCAGAAGCAGGTCAGGGTGGAGAGGCAGGAGTGGGGGGCTGAGGGAAAGAAGGGAGAGATTTATAAATAGGGGAGAGACATGACAGAAAGTCACAAGGTTTGCAGCTCCAGAACTTGGGATAACGGCTTTCCATGGATGAAAATGAGGCGGTGCTGTAGCTTTCTTGTGATATCAGGTAGCTGGGAAAACTTGCTCCCACAGACTTTGCTCCAGCTACTTCCTAGGACACCCATTAATTGGAGGTGCTCCTTTTCTCCTTTTTCTTTCCTTCTTTTCTTTCTTCTCTTTTCTTCTCTTTTCTTCTCTTTTCTTCTCTTCTCTTTTCTTCTCTTTTCTTCTCTTTTCTTCTCTTCTCTTCTCTTCTCTTCTCTTCTCTTCTCTTCTCTTCTCTTCTCTTCTCTTCTCTTCTCTCCTCTCCTCTTTTTTCTTCTCTCTTCTCTTCTCTTCTAGTCTCTTCTCATCTCTTCTCTTTTCTTCTTTCCTTCTCTTTCCTTCTCTTCTCTTCTTTTTTTTTTTGTCTGGGGTGTTCTAGAAGCCTTTCAAATCAGTTGATTTGTATTTACATCATAGCTACTAGTGTAGGACTTGCTCCAAACTTCTAGGCCATGGCAGATGCTAAGGAGATAAACAACTGTGGGTTGGGAGGAAACGGGTAATATGTCCAGACTGCTCTGTGTGTTTGTGGAAGGAGTTAGAGGAACAGTAGATAGAGGTTTCCTGTTAAGCCGGACAAGGGGGAAGCTGTGATGTTTCTCAGCTATGGCTGCAATTGGACTCAAGTTCAACAGCATTCTCAGTGTGGGTTTGCTGTTTTTCCACCCCCCATGAGAAGATCGGGTTGTCTTAAAAATCTGAATACCACTAAAAGTCAAGGAGACGTAAGCTCCCAAATCATTAGATACTTCAGAATTGCTCTTCACTGCCACACAGTTGCTTGCATTTGCAGTCTATGGGGTGCTGTGGTGGAACAAGGGTTTGATAGTCTCCCTTTGCTGCAGATTGGGAAGCAATACCTGAACCGGCTCTGAGCTCTGAAATCAGAATATGCCAATACATGTCCTTTTTGTTATCTACTTCTCCACTGATCAACTTACAGGTTATGGCAAACAGAGTTTGCGAGAGGCTAACAAATGCCTGCCTGCACATGCGTGCTAAACAGAGGGTGGTCCTGATTTTCAGAGGTGACTGGATACCCAGAATTCAGATACGGAGCTTGAGACAGTGGTCTGATTTCTCAGTGATCAGTGTTTTCCAGGCTGATCTGTTTTCTGATAATCTAGTTTCATTAGTGTCTGAAGTTGGAGATCCCCAAAACCTCAGTTGCTTTTGTAAAAATCTTTTGTTGATGGACAAATGTTAAAATAATTGGGAGGTATATTGAAATGAGTGGAATTGTTTACAAAAATTCAAGCAGTGTTTGAATGCTAGTTAAACCATATTAGATTATTCTGTTCTACATGTCAGCCAGAAGTGAAGGCCTTGATGGAAGAATTTCTGTGGTCTGAGTTTTCTCCTGTTCATAATAGTCAGTTTTGGACTACTTACGACAATACAGTCTAGAGTGGTGCTGTTGGAGAACATTTAATTCAACAATTATTATTTTGATAGCCTTTTGCCTGGAAGCTCTGCCAGCAACATGTTGGCTTGGATGCTTTGTTGATCTATCCATGTTAAGAAAACGGTTGCATTTTGATGTAAGGTAGTGATACTCAGCATGGTGATTGTGACTGTTTGAAGCCAGATCTTAACTGTGTTTCCAGTGAGTTTCAAATGTTGGATTACTCATTCAAGAGAGTGGGATTACTCATTCAAGAGAGTGGTAAAATAATTTTAATACACCCTTTTACATTCACCAGCCTTAAGCATCGCTGAAGGTTTGTTCAGAGTTTGAGGAAGCTGCGCCTGAGTGGATTTCCATATTGGCCTTTCTCCTCTGGAGGCATGATGATACCTGCACCAGAAACCCAACTAAACCTCAGCTTGGAGTCCCCTTCTGTGGCATGGTTCCTTTCTGTTTTTGGAGATACCCTTCAGGACAGGAATAGCAACTCCTAAATTAAGCAGTTTCAAATCACAGCTGAAGTGTGCTTGCAGAGCAGAGCTAGGAAGTTTAGCTAGGATGCTGTTCCTGATGTAATATCTTTCACACATAGAAAATTGTTTAGCCTGAGCTTCTGTCATATTTTTCCCCACATCCTTCTTAGAAGCTGGGATTTTTTAAATAATGTCTCCTTCTTTTTGAGTCAGCTGTTGCAGAAAGCTAGCTAAATTTAGGTTTTCCTCTTAGCATTGTGTTCCAAGACCCAACAAAACAGTATACAACTCTGCAATTGTTGGATGTGTCACAGAAGAGGCATCCAACGTCAGGGATGACTTCTCATAGTGCTAATATGGTTAAGGTTGGATTCTGTTCAGGGAAGGAAAAGAGGGCTTGTTTCTCCTGAGGTAAAAGCAAGGAAACGGCAGGCATGAAAAATGGCCAAGGAAGTGAGGGAATACAAGAAGTCTTTTAAAAATGTGGCCTGAACTGAGTTTGCAGACTTCCAGAATGATCCAGATCTCTGAGTGTTTAAGAGTGTCCCAGCATCATTAGGGATTTCTTGCCATTTCAGCACAGAGGACTGATTGCCTGAGGGGGACTCCAGATCCCTGTAGCAAAGCATTGGCTGCAATACATGGTGGGAAAGAATTAATTTTGTCCTGACATTTTTCTCCTCAGGAGCTATCTGTTATGTCCATATTCAGAGATTTCTTTAGGATTTGTGTAGAACAGTTTATACCTCTTCCCCAGAAGATGTAGATTAGTATTTCCTTTCACTGGACTGTTGAGCACACTGTAGTCAGGTAAACTGCAGTTTACGTTGCAAAAACTTCTGGCAATATTTCTACCACCCAATAAGAAAAAACTCCAATAGCCTCGGATGGATACTTCTGGAAAAATAACTGAGCACTCAGAATTAATGGATCTAAAGCAGGCTACTGCAGGATTGCTTCTTTGCACAGTACCGAGAGAGATCATCTACTTTATCACTCATAAACCAATGACTACATTTGATCTACTTTAGTCTAAAATAAACTTTCAGTATCCCTGGGGTTTTTTCCCCCTGTCCAGTGAGGGGGACACAGAGGACTCTGCTCTGCAATTTGTTTTCCAAGTAGGCAAGATTAATAAGATTGTCATAAAGTATTCCCCCTGAAGTGCTGAAATGGCTATGTTCCTCTCCATTTCATCCTCCGACCTCTTCTCGAAAGAGGAGACTGACAGTACACAGCCTTGGCACAGCACCCATAGGCACCTCCCCAAACCTAAACACAGCTGCTTGGTCTAATTTTAGATCTACTGACCCTTTGACAGCTGGGGAACTATGGACACTTGCATAAAATAGCACTCCAGACATCATCATGGTAGCTAAACAGTCCCTGGTAAAAGTCCCCGGGTCTGTCTCACTGACGGCAAAGGCAGAGCACCTTAAATGTTCACATGGGTGGACTTGCGAGGGTCTGATCCTGAGCCAGGGTAGCTCTGTGCCACCCCAGGGACAAAATTAAAGACGTGTAAGCAGCTCACTGAGCTGGGGCATGAAGAGGGGAAGATTTGCAAGGACTAACTTTGCATTCAGGGCAAGGTAAATTTAGGTGCTCTGAAGCAATATACAAAACTGTTTGTCTCCCTGCCTGTCCCTGTGCCCCACCACGCACCACGCTGGCTGCATGGCAAGCCTAGGAGCTGTGTCCTCCCCTTCCTACCACAGACCCAAGGACACTTCGCTGCTCCCAAGCGGTAGCTTTCCTCTGCGGGATAACGACTGCTGTCTTCAGGTGGCACAGGTCTGACCAATACCCTCTGTATGTGTTCAGATTTCACAAGGGTTTTTCTCGGTCAGGCATTCCCCTCTAACTGCAGTTCACATCATTTGTACATAACTGGTCACCTTAAGTGATATACCTGTGTGAGCCAGGAATGTTTTCATATATGATAGCGTTTTTACCTCACTGCTGTGTATGGTTACTTGAGGTTACTTTGCTTTTAAAAAATTTCTTGCTAAATGCCCTTTTGCTACTTCCTCATCCTTTAATGCCCACATTTTAAAAAATCTGATGGAAGCAGAAGAGACAAAGGCGTTGAGGATGAGAAGCTCTGTTCTTGCCATCGTTTGTCAGCAAGCCTTTCCCTCCAGTTTGAAAATCTTCCCAGCTTACTTCTCAAACCAGAAAAGTGTCAATAAAGTCCGTTACTGGCAAGCCTGCAGCAGTTCCCTTAGCTCCGCTATCATGCAGCCAGTAAAAGACGCAGAGCACTGCGTATAGAGGAAGCACAGGTTACACATACATAGGTTTAGCATGGCTTTTCTTGATAATGCTCTTTCTCTCACCTTTAAAACTTAGTTTTACTGGTAATTCAGATTATAGACATCAAGCAGCCAGGTAGTTAACAGTCCTTTGAAAAAACAACTTGAATCCAGTACAAAATGTACCAGTGAGTAGCACAATGAAGACAACAAATATGAACTAGATCAGGCCCTTGGCTTGGTTACAGACTGTTTCCTGCTGAGACACGAATTCAGAAGGCTACATAAAAAGCACCTAGCTTCAGGTGTGTGAGTAGATTTCAGGGCCATTACTTGAATCTGTCTTTAACCTGTCCATCTTTAATGGTGCATTAGAGCATTCCCATAGGTAACTAATGGTAACTAACTGGGAGTCTGCACCACGGAGCAAAAGCCACCTTTTGTGCCTAGGGAGGATATGCTTTGTTGGTTGTTTCGTTCGCTTGTTTGCATTCCCTGCGATTTGATCTCATCGCAGCCCCCGGAAAACCATGTTGACGTGTTTTGCGATGCAGTGAGCACAGCTCCCTGCTCCTTGCCGCTGAAGCCGAGCCGTGCACGCTGGCAGGCGCCAGCGCTGGCTCACCAGGCACCACGCCGCAGGCGGCAGCGGGGCACCCAGCAGTGGGAGGAATGGCAGTCGTGGGCGATGACATGGGTGGAGCTCCTCACACCGGTTGTCCTGTGGGAGATAGCTTATCTGGGGATGCCTGTGTTTCTGGAATAATGTACATTTGATTGAAAGCCAAAATTAGAGCAGGGAAGAAATCGGCTGCCAAGGGCTGATTGGCGCTTGGAGTCAAAGGAGGGGCAGCACGGACCCTGCAGGGAGGATCTCCTTATCCGTCGGCACCAGTCTACTCTGCCTGCAGGTGTGCCCCAGTGGTTCCTGCTGCTACTCTTCTTTCTGTTATTTTTGTTTCCCTTTAAAAAGCCAGCTGAGAGCCTCTCATTAAGAAGCCTTCATTTTTATCTGTTGCCCCCTCTTCACCATGTTGCAGCCTGTGGTAAAGACTTCAGCTCTCTTGAGCAAAACGATAAGGTGCCAGCGCCGCGTTGCTGGGCTGCCTCACTGGCCTCAGACGTTCACCTCCTGCTGTACTAGTGGTCTCTCTATCCTGTGACACAGTGAATTCTGGGTCCTGTTTTACAGAAGCCCTTACATAACAGCTTGTGCAACATGGGCTGCGTACAGCCCTTGTTATTTATTGCTGTGTTTCCTTCTGTCCATAGCAATTAAGTTGCATTGTAGGCTCTAACTTTTTAGGCAGTTCTGAGCTGTCTCTAACTTTCAGCATTTTACACATGCAGACACCACAAATGCTTGATTAACTGGGCAATGCAGTGCTATATGTAGAAAGGAGAGGGCAGAACAGTCATTTTTAAGAGCACTTGCATATATCCGCTTTTTCTATAGCTAAATAACTAGTTAGTTTGAATCAGTCCCACCTATGGTGTGTTGTGTCTTCTGAATTTTAGTGAAGAAGGGCTGAGGCCATTGCATAACTAATTATGGTTGCTCTGCCCAGACCTTTTGTTGGCCTTTTTTACACCTACATGATGCTTCATGTCACTTCAGAAGCTCATAAGGGAAAGATACTATTAATGGAAACATAATTTAAGTTAAAGAATTGGCCTTTGTTGTTGTCAAACCTAGCCAGGGAATACTGACTCCTTAAATATTCCATGGACATACAACTTGCTTGTGTGCCTGTTGTGGTTTAGCCCCAGCCAGCAACTAAGCACCATGCAGCCACTCACTCACTTCCCCCCGTGTCCCCCCCTGTCCCGGTGGGATGGGGGAGAGATTTGGGAAAAGAAGTAAAACTTGTGGGTTGACATAAGAACAGTTTAATAGAACAGAAAAGAAGAAACTAATAATGATATTGATAAGACTAATAAAATGACAATAATAATTAAAGGATTGGAATATACAAGTGATGCACAATGCAATTGCTCACCACCCACCGACCGATGCCCAGTTAGTCCCCGAGTGGTGATGCCCCCACCCCCACTCCCCCCAGTTTATATACTGGACATGATGTCACACGGAATGGAATACCCCGTTGGCCAGTTTGGGTCAGCTGTCCTGGCTGTGTCCCCTCTCAACTCCTTGTGCCCCTTGTACCATTGTACCTTGTGCCCCTCCTTGTACCTTCTTGCTGGCTGGGCATAAGAAGCTGAAAAATCCTTGACTTTAGACTGAACATTACTTAGCAACAACCGAACACATCAGTGTGTTATCAACATTCTTCTCATACCTAAGTCAAAAACATAGCATTATACCAGCTACTAGGAAGACAATTAACTCTATCCCAGCTGAAACCAGGACAGTGCCTTACGTTTCTGAGAATGGCATCCTCCACCCACAGTGCTCTTATGTGGTGAGAACAGAGCTGATGCCACAGTAAATGACCATGATGTAAAAAGAAAAAGGGGAAAGTTTGGATTTCAGGTCATAGCCAAGTGCTAGAATTCAGTACACTGCAACAATATGGAATAGCTGTTATGTCTTACATCAGAAATAACAGGTGGAATTGCTGGCAATATTCTGTTTTCTGGGTTTTGCACCTTTGTAAATAGGAAGAGATCCTGGCTGCTTTTATTGACATGTTGGCACACTGAGGTGATTTATTCTGGCCTGATAAACTTTTTTCATCTTATTCTGCCTTTTAAGCAACATTTTCTATAATTTGTTAGAAAGGATGGTGTTAAAGGTTTTTCTCCTCCTCACCATAACAGTGCTAATCCACTGTTCAAATCAGCCAGGTATTGTTGCAGCGTCATCTGTCTGCTGCTTGAATAGTTATGATGCCTTCATGAAAAACTCTTGTTGGACTTTAAAGCTACCATTTAAACATCAGCTAATATCACCAAAATGCTTCTGAGTTGTCTTGGAATAACAAATGAGCCATTCAAACAAAAAATTACATGCACTCAAACTTTTGAAGCAACTTGAAGAGAGGTCTTTTCTTTGCTGTTGGCTACAAAGTATGAGCAAGACATTGCATGGACCAAAACTCAGATTATCATGCTTGTTTTCGAAGAAAGGCTAAAGGATAACTTCTTAAAGGCAGGTATATACCACAAGATACAGTTAAGTACCTACTGGGATAAAAGTTCTAAAGATGCTCAAATCCCACTAAAAAACAAAGGGAGTTAGGGAACTCTATTGTCAAAATGCCCCAGAACCTTCAGTGTGATTTATCTTTCTCTGTTATTCTCTAAACTCTTTTGATAGCCAGGTCTTACGCTTTTTTCTCCCTTAAAAATCCCACTGGAGAAGAATATGACCTGAGAGGTGAATGCCCCCCTCCAAATGGATTTTTGGCCCAGGTACTTAAACCCGTGCTGGTGCCAAAGTCTTATAAAACTGAAAGGATTTTACACCTGGGAGGGAGTCCCATAGCTATAAGAGAAGGTAAATTGACAGTGGATTGAAAACAAATTACTAATTCTTCACATGCCTTTTTTTCCAGCTGCCTATTTCTCTGTCCTTTAAAAGCCACCCTGCATGCCCTGTTTCCCAGGAGGTCCGTTTGGTTTCTCCTTTCTCCCCACTACTGACTCTTTAACTCATTACAAAATGCCTCCCTTCCCTCTCCACATTGCTCAACTATTTCCAGGGAAGTGTGACTCTGTCACCTCGCCCTCTGTCCTGCCTTCCCGACTGTCACAGTCTGAGTCTTGTGCTGAGCCAGCTACACTGCTCTTCAGTGATAAATCACATAGAATCATATGACAGAATCATAGAATGTTTGGGTTGGAAGAGACCTTAAAGACCATCTAGTTCCATGCCCCTTCCATGGGCAGGGACACCTTCCACTAGACCCGGTTGCTCAAAGCCCCGTCCAACCTGGCCTTGAACACAGCCAGGGATGGGGCATCCGCAACCTCTCTGGGAAACCTGTGCCAGCGCCTCACCACCCTCACAGTGAAGAACTTCTTCCTGACATCCAATCTAAATCTACCCTCTTTCAGTTTAAAGCCATTACCCCTTGTCCTATTGCGACATGCCCTTGTAAAAAGTCCTTCTCCATCTTTTCTGTAGGCCCCTTTAGGTACTGGAAGGCTGCTGTAAGGTCTCCCCAGAGCCTTCTCTTCTCCAGGCTGAAGAACCCCAAATATCTCAGCCTGTGTTCATAGGAGAGGTGCTCCAGCCCTCTGATCATCTTCATGGCCCTTCTCTGGACTCGCTCCAACAGGTCCATGTCCTTCTTATGTTGGGAGCCCCAGAGTTCAACATGGTACTGCAGGTGGGGTCTCACAAGAGCAGATTAGAGAGGGAGAACCACCTCCCTTGACCTGCTGGTCATGCTGCTTTTGATGCAGCTCTTTCCCCTTTGAGATGTCAATTCCTTTTTTTTTTTTTTTTTTTTTCCCAAAGACTTGCATAAGCTACCTTTAACCATAGAATACAGAACAGTTTTTGTAACATAAATTTCAAATGCTCTCAGAAAATCCTGAGTGAAGCTCTCAGTAAACATCAGAAAGCACAAGAGACCCACACAGTGCCCTGCTTTGGGGTAACTTTTCCACACTCTGGGTAGGTAAAAAGGGAGCAGGGGGGACCTGTCGCTTCAGTGACACTGGTGTGCTCCACACTCCTTGCACAAAAAAAAGGGGTTGGATTAAGCTCCTCTGAATTGCAATAATGTGTTCAAAGAGAGTAAAATACAGAGTCTTTTAAGGTCATCTCCAACCAAACTGAAGTAAATTAATTAATGAGTGATGCCTTAATGGTGTTAGAAGAGCCAATGAGAAATTGTTACCATGAATTATTGTAGAGCTAATTAATGTCTGCATGTATGTGTAGGTAGACAGGGATGTGCACAGAAATTATTTCTACAAAGGCTATATCGAGTAACTGTTTGAGAAACCTATACAAATGCTGACTATGTTCTCGATTAGTGCATCTGAAAAGTTTGATTCCCGGGTGTTTGTCACATCATCAGTGCTCCAAGAGTGATTTTCCCCACTATAGCAAGGGAGGGACAGGAACCTCTCTCATGAAAATGCTGTTGATTTTTATTTTCAGTCTAAGTCTCCAGAAAAAAAATTGCATAGCCTGCCTTCCCATTTCTCATTCAGATTTAATAAAAATCTGTAGTATTTCTACTGGAGAGATTTCTCTCTCCTGTTGCGTATCCTACATCTGTGGGACTTTTTTCACTAATTTTCATTTGGAAAACAGGTTTGCAAAAAGTGCCTAGTTTGAATATGAAGGGATTTTCTTTGTTCATTACACCTATAAAATCTCCATGAGGACCCAGGGCGAGGCGGGCGGCTTCACCATCCATCAGCTCTCACCAGCAAAGTGAGCTCCGCACCTAAACCGAGCCCCTTCCGCGAGCTGCGCTGCCAGACGGACGTGCTTGTAAGGGCCTCGTCCTGGAAACTCAGCCTCGTCTGCAGGGGGACGTTCACTGAGCAGCACAGCTATGGTGGTTGAGGGGCATAGCTGCGGAGAGCTTTAGTGAAAATTGACTGGATCAATATCCCTATCAGTGTTTATATCAAGTAACGAACAGCATCATTACTTGTATCGGTGTGCCCCACGGCATGTTGATTTGCACATGGCTACTCATAATATGCAGGGTATAGTGTGTGTGTGCATCTACTTTTGTGTAGATACATTGTGAGGACAAGCCTTAGAAATACAAACAAAAAATATGCCAATATACACAATTATATATATATAGATATAGATATAGATATAACATTGAACTCCCTCTTCTTCCATTGCATAAGTCCCGCAGGTGTGAGAAGAAAACAATGCCATTTCACTTTTTATAACTGCAGTGACTAGAAATAAGGACGTATAAAGAAGAGCTCTCTGGCACACAAAGAGGGCACGCTGACAAAAAATAAATCCTGAGAGGAAGCTTGCACTGTAGGGGCCTGTAGTTTCCCTGGGGGTGGGAGAAGGCTGTGTTAGGTGCTCTGCTCCTGTTGACCCTTTTGAGACACTTTAGCAGAAGTTCCTCTTGACTTCAGTAAGAGTTAACCTGCGAGCCAGGGGAATACCCAAGGGAGGTTATGCATTTAGAAAACATGGTAAAACTTGTTGGATGCTTTGGAAGAAAAGGGCATTTTTACAAATGGGAATTGTTCTGGGCAGGTCAGGATTCCCCTGCCAACTGTCCTGCTGCTGTTCCTGCTTCATCCTAAACTGCTTGTGTTGCTTCTGTGATGATAGTTCTGTCTTTCTCCTAGGTATTTCTCTTATAGCAATAATGGCATCTTCTTTTACATTTACTGCTAGCAGTACCACAAACCAGCATCCTGTTTGCCTTCTTTATTGCAGCTGCATATGGGGCAGAAGGCTTTAGGGACTTTCATGCAATAATTCCCAAATCTTTTTCCCGTAAGTATACTGCAAACTCAGCTCACTACAGAGCATTTCCATCTAGTTCCTACTTTTATGATTTTTGTGTCATTTCGCTTCTCAGTAATGTACATTTGTCTGCGTACACTACCAAAGTGCTTAAGTAGTCTGATGTTTTTGCTTCATTCACATGCATTTTGTTTTAACTTAACATAAAGCCTACTTCAAAAGCCACCTTCTCCAAATTCCTGGCAGGCGAGGAGCCTGTAATTGTTTTGTGTAAATAGATTTACATTCAGATTATTATTCTTATAATTAAGAGAAAAAAAATTGGTGTGTGAATTATGGAAAATCTGTCATATGCTCAAGCCACATAGTTCCACCGCTTCTTTATGCCGTGGTGAAAACAGCAGTATGAGGTTGCAGTATACCAAGTTTGCAGAATAGCGTAGATCACTTCTGTTTAGCCAGTCATACCATCTTTGTAAATCACTGTTTGGTCATTGATTTTTTTTTTTTCCCATATCTCTAAAGTAGTCCCCTTTTTAGGGCATGCATTTTAAAGAAAAAACTGCTATTTATGATGTACACTCATTCTGTCTTGCATATGATTTCAATTAAAAATGCAGTATTTGAAAAATCATTAAAATGCCTAGACTGGTAGACTTTATAAAAGGTGTCCAGTTGAGCAGTGTTCAGAAATGTGGACACCTTTATGCTCAACATGTTTCCCAGTAGGATTTTGAGTCAGATACTCTTGTCAGTTGCATCCATGCAGTCCTCCTGGGACACCTGGGAGGTTGCAGGGTGTAGCAGGGAAGAGTTTGTCAAACCTTTCAATTTCAAATGTATGTCAAGGTCTTTCATCTCTTGAGGTAATTATTGCTCATAGCTTAATTATGTCATTGCTACACCACCACTTGTGATAAGGCTACTGTGAAACTACCATTCCACAAAAGGAAAAGACCTGCTCTTTACTGGGTGAAACAGACCCCTCCTGTACTCAGCTAGCCACTAAAGTAAATGCTCCTCTTTTTGGGGTGGGGTGGGGTAAAAGAAGAGGTTTTTCACTGAAAGGAAAGTAAGATATGGGGCAATGAAATGGTCTTTTCCAGCTTAATGAAGAACTATTTTTTCAACAAAATCATCAGATTAGAAAAGAGGGAAATAACTGTAAAGATGATTTATTCTACACAAAACATCATACAGTCCTGTGGAGGGAAGAGGAATGAATACTGGCATTAACTGATCTGAATATTGTCCCTTTTCCGTAATGTTTAGGTTTGCTGTGTTCATATCGGATCAAATTTACCAACCTACATGTTATCACATGTAGTGAGGCTATGCCAGATTTATACCTGAATTCTTTTTCTAGCTGCAAGTGATTGTTGCCTATGGGATTATAACACAAAGGACTTATCCAATAAAGTCAAAACAGTTCTCCCACTCACCTTTGTTGGCTTACGGTTTTTTTGATAGTAGCTCATGGCTGTAGAGATCCTCTCCTCTTACTCAGCAATCCTAATCCTGCTGTCCTAAAACCACAATTTTCATTCTTATTATTTCCTGTAATGCTAGTTCCCGCTGTTCAATTCTTCCTTCTATCCTTTCCCACCCTGGTTTCTTTATCAGTGTTTGTACTCTTTGCTTTTCCATTGTCCTTGCTTACCCCATAGAACTGCAAACCAAATATTTGGATTCAGTACAACCCTTGAAATCTTCCTGCCAAGTGGAGAATGTTGCATTTTCAGCTCATTTTCATCCATTGTCTTTGATGAGTTACTTTCACAATTGTTTTGAACAAATCCATGTGAAGTGGATTAATTTTAAGTTTCATTCCAATAAACCTGAATTGTCAAAATGAACATTACAAATGCAAAAATCTCAGAGTGACCTAGGAACAGACTTGTAATGTTGTTTGGGTTCCCATCTTCTGGATGCCTTGTATTTGTCTTACTGATATTCACTTTTCATTGCTCCATGTGTTACAAACCCATCGCATTGCCCATAGAAATGTAGTTGTGTTTGTAGCTTTTGTTATTTAGGTATATTGTACATGCTGTTTAGACATTATCTCCTTTGATGTGTTTGTTTCTTTGCCACCATATTTATTCTGTAACAAAACTGAGTGGCATCCTGTATTGTTTTTTTCAGCCGGTAATATTAAAATAGAGACTCAGAGTGATGAAGAGAATGGGCGTGCCTGTGAAATGAATGGGGAAGAATGTGCGGAGGATTTACGAATGCTTGATACCTCGGGAGAGAAAATGAATGGCTCACACAATGGCCCAGGCAGCAAGGCTATGTCAGGAGTTGGAGGCATTCGACTTCCTAACGGAAAGCTAAAATGTGATATCTGTGGGATAATTTGCATCGGTCCCAATGTGCTCATGGTTCACAAACGAAGCCACACTGGTAAGGCCTGCCATAGTTTTTCCTTTAGTTGACAAGAATTGGCCACATATTAGGAATTAAGACTTATTTTCTATGTCATGCACATGTTCCCTCCTGTAAGATAATGCCGCATCGGTGGGCATTTGGAACTTGGTTACTTTGTTACGCCATTTTGGACAGCACAGGAATTGAGATTTCTTCCTGATGGAAGTCCATCTATTGGGGTAGAAATTGTGCAGTTTGGTTTGAAGCTACATGAAAAATTCAATTTAAAAAAAAAAAAAGTAAAGAAGTCTTGTTTAATTTCTAAGAAATTTCTAAGAATTGCTGAAGAAAAACCTATTTGTGGCTAACTCTGAAATGGACCCAGTTCTAATGTTTCCAACCATGCAACAAAGCTCACTATGGATCAGTGATTATGAAAGTGATTGGCAAAATAAATGTTAAGAGAGCTGTACTGGCAGTCTTAGTAAAAAGGTGTTAGTTTTATGTCAAATGCTTCATGAAGTAATAACAACTATTGTGACTGGTCAGATCTGGACTAAAGGGTTTCCACTGGGACACTAAAAGAGACATGTAAAGATGTTGTGCTCCATAAGAATGGCTTTTCATTATACAGTGCTGTGAATCTTCTTGCCTCGATTTTCTAATTCTGAATAGTCTCAGTGCAAAAAATGAAGAGGCTGAAACAAATGAAGAAGTAAAGACCAGGGTGAGTTTCATTGTACCTGATATAAGCTGTCTAAAAATTAGGCCTCCAATCTAAACTGTTAAGGTCATCCATAGTCAAAGGAGAAGAAATGAACTGTACTGTTGTGCTACACAAGTTACTTTGAAAATAGATAAATAAAGTATTTGGCATTTTTGCATGAATATTCAAATGAGAGGGAATTTTAAAATATTTTTAAGGTAAGAATGACCTGTCCGATGATTAGATTCCACTGAAATAGTCGTGCTAGTGAACACATACTTTCTTCCTCTGCATCCTCCCCATCATGCTTAAATGATTTCCCCGCAATTACTAAGGAGTGAGATTAGCAAAGTGTTTTGAGAGTTTAATGGAGAGGATCCATGAAAAGACCCTGAGCGTTGTCCATCCCCCCCAGTGCTAATACCTGTCATTGCAAGTGCGGCTGTTCAAGCTCTGGAAGGGTGAGATCTGTTAGTGTAATGTGGGTTAGCCACGTTCAGAAGCGGTGCTAGTGATAGTTAGCAATGCTGTTACATTGCCTACTTCAGAGTACCGTTCAATTCAATGCGATAAATCCCTCTGTCAAGGAAGAGTAGATGATTATTGGAAAAGCCACAGCTAGTGCTCAGAAGAGAGGCTGCGGCCTACTTCCTAGATATAATAAAGTGCTTGTTGGTCCATTGTTTCCTTTTTTTTTTTTTTTTAAATTGAGTGTTACTGTGATCCTTTAAAAGTTGATAAAATGTATATGGAAATGACTTGGACATGAGGCCTTTTAAACAGACCCCTGGGCTTGAAGAGGATGCTGCAGTAGTTCAAATAAAATGTTGCAACTTAAAATGCATTTAGAGGTAGAAGTCTTTGTGCTTGTTTAAGGAGGCTGCTGTTTTATTAAAAGTTGCTGCTTCGGAGGAGCTGTTTCGGGTCCCCGGGGGTCAGAGGCACTGTTTGCGCCAGGGCTGGATGGCCTGTGTGGGGACACACCTGATTTTGGGCAGGCGGTGGGCAGACCTGCCTTTCTTTCTAGCACGTTGGTTGGCACCCGGCAGGCTGAGTCTCCGGAGAGCGAGCTGGGCTGCCTGTTCCCGGGGGCAGCGTCCCCGGGGGCCACCTCACCGGTTTGCCTGGCACAGACCTCCATCTGCCCGAACTGCCTGCCTGGCAGAGGGACACCGGTGCCTGCCAAGGGCGCTACCCTGCCAGGGCAGTCGCTCCGAGAGTTCTCTGCCCTTCGCCAACGGGATCCTCTTTTTCATCAGGGAATGTAGTTAAAACCCGCAGTGGGAGCACCCCAGGAGCTGCACTTAGCTCAGCAGGACCCCCTTCTTTTACACTTAATAAAACTAAAGGGTGTGAAGTTGCGCCCCTGAGTCCTTCCATGGAAAGAAAGCCTTTGCTTTCCCTCCTGCCTTGCCCTCAGCTCCTCTCCTGAGCAGCCTCTTTGGGTGAGCTCAGGCAGTTTTTCAGGGGCTGGCAAGGGAGTGGAAGCTCGGGGCTGGTAGTTTAAATTAAAGGGACGTCATGGGGAAACAGTGGTGACTGCTTTTCCTTTCAGTTGCGCTGTGAAAATTAAAGTAGAAATGGGATATACTATTACAGACATTTAACTGACTACGCTGAAGCCCATTTCAATACATGCCCAGTGAAGGAATAAGCCTCGCAAATGAATTACTTTGCTGCTAATTCATGTAAAACCTGCATATGCAGTGAGGTTTCCTTAAATAAATATTTGATAAGTGAACAAAACTCTAGCACACTAAAGTGCCAAAATAAAATGACTGCCTGACCTGATAAAAGGCATAATTACTTTTAATGAATACACCTGCCAAGTGCAGATATGCAGAGCAGCACCTGATATTTCTGCCCCCTCCTGTCTGCAAGCAGCCGTACAGCACTGACTGCTTCCTAGCGCCTTACCTGTTGCTCCTGTCTGCGGAGCGAATCCCACTCACAGACGCCCACCTCTCCTCACTCTCCTTCCCCAAGGCTTTCAGTATGTTGATTTTCTCCAGCTTGTTGCTGTCTTGCTTGGTGTTTAGGAAACCGGAGAGACACACCCCCGCCCGCTCCCTGGTGCTGGGACCTCAGGGTACAGATTCAGGCTTCGCTTGCTCAGTGTGCACGTATTTGTGTGCATGTGTGTGCATATATTTATGTGCCTATATATGAGTGTGTGCATAGTTGTATATGTTCCCTCCTTATATGTACGATCCTTTAACTTAAGTCACCGGTTAGTTCACTTATTTCTTGTTAGTTGGGTCTGAATGTCTCCAATTTATTTAGAAAACTATTGCCATTGAAGAATGAGCATTAAAAAAAGAAGAGAAGAAAGAGAGCTATGCGCATCCCTGAGTACTAGGTGATTTTGTCATTATGTTGTTTAAGAAATGAGAAAGATTTCAATTAAGATGATAAATATTCTTCACTGAACAAGTAGTCCAGGGCCCGTGCTCCCACTAAGGTTTGCAAATCACTGCAATGGTGGTTGATTCAATTCAGGGTCCCATTGCAGTTTTTGCTCCTGGGCCCGTATTTGCCCATAGCTACACACCATGTGGTGATATCTGCCCCAGACAGACATGTGCTGTTCAGAACTGGCGAGAAGATAACACAGAAAGCTGACTGTTTAAACAAAAGATGCATTGGGTACTTTTTCTTTCTGTCCTGTCCCGTCCCCATTTTTGGGGGGGATAGCACAACACCCAGTAACCTTCCATCAGCAACTCTCCATCCTAGCAGGGCTGGGAGCTTTGCTGGGCCCACAAGGCAGGCATTCCCCGCCCTGGTAGTTGTAGCACGGACAACCAAGAGCCGGTCAAGCTACACGTAGTTTCAGGGTCTTTCAGTGGTGGTGTCATTTCCCTTGTACAGCAATGCGAGTGCAGGCTCCCTTACGTTTGCTCCCACTGTAAGTTTTGCAGAAATAGTTGGTATACAGCAGTCTTGTTTGAAATGCTCCATCTGTCTGTCTTCTCCACCCAGTGCAAGATTTCACCTTGTAATTGTGAGAGCTGTAGGCTGGAGATACATTTCGTTCTTACTTTGCTTTACATTTCATTCCTGGAGTACTTTTACAATCCTTGTTTTTCTCCTTTTACGCTCCTCTGAGTAAAAATAACAGAAGAGAATGATAGAAAAGCTGTTTAGTAAGAATCAACCATTTCCTCTGAATTTGTGTCCCCCATGACAAACTGACTTCTTCATTACTGTTTCAGTCCATTTCTGAAAAATACCTTCCACGCTGAGTAACCGCCCCAAAGATTAAGAAGTAAAGCAGACAGACTCTTACCCATTTTCTTTTTCCCCTAACAACTACTGTGTATAGCTTATGAAATACACTGCAAAATCCTGTAAGGCTAATGCTGGCATTTTTGTGGGCCACCCCAGTTGAACCAGTTGCGGATATAGTTTAGATGAATACAGCTACTTGACGGACAGTGAGCTGGTCTGGCTTCACAGGGACTGTGCTGACCCACTTGAAGCTGTTTGACCAATGAAAATACCTTGCCAAAAAGTAGATTCATTTTACTGTTTGCTGAATGCTAAAACTGCCAGCCCTGATGGTAGAGTTTGCAGATTTTGGGGTTGGGGCTGTACTGCTGTCTTAACTGATTTTCAGCTGTTCTACTGCATTACCCCAAAGTCAAAAATGATCGTGCTGCACATGTATGCACATGTATGGACATTCAAGTTGGTCGTAGATGTGCAAAATAATACATGTTGGTTAAGTGAGAGAGAGAGAAGAAAGAAATTGTTTAACTTGTATTTGTTTTTTCTATATTTTAACTTCAGCACTGAAATTTGAAAATCACTATTATTGTTATATAAAGAAAATCAAAACTAAGAACAGGTCATCTCTGGGCTGTTTCTAATACTGGTGTTGTATTATAATTACTAGAGCAGATTACATTTATGCCTAAGAGAAACAGAATTCAGCAAATGAGTTTCAAAGGCTGGTTTGACTTAGTCGAGGGCTACAGAGAAACAGGCATGCAGGAGCAGTGCCTGCTGTTGGAGTGCTCTCATGTATAAATTTTCCTTTACTCCTATCTGGTACAAGTGGAAACATATTTTATTTCCCACTGACTTAAGAAAAGGCTTCATCTATCTTAATTTAAAAAAAAATAGGTAAGCAAATAAATGAGCATATTGATTTTAAACAGCACTAAAAAGCAAACAACAGCCATATTAATTTTTGCAAAACTAGTCGATTTGCTTTCTTGATAACAGGCACCAGTTTAGACAAGTCAAGGCTGTGTCTCTTCAAGTTTTTTCCCTGTGTCCATCAAAAGTGTAGACCAGCAGAGCCCATTTGTGCAGCTCCTCTGTTCGTACCTTACCTAGAGAAGGGTTGGGACTTTGGCATGGAAGTACAGGGCTTCCTTTGCACTGTCTTAACTTGTGTGATTTTACTCTCTCTTTTTCTCTCTCTTTCTCTGTCTCTTTCCTGATTTGGCTGCTTAGGGACAGACAGGTAATGGAGAAGAAATTGAAAGGGAAAATACAGGGAAAATGTAAATGAAAAGAAGTTATTATAACTGTTATAATGAAGTGCCTTTCATTTAAATATAAGAATGTAACGCTGAAATGAACTTGTGATCCTGAAATGCATTTTTAATGAGTTTCCTTTTTATTTTGCTGCTTCAGTGGCATATTTTAAAGACCCTTTGAAAAAAGCCACATTAAAAACCCCACCAAATGCCACAACATGCAAAATTGGATATTGGTTTATTCCAAAACTGCTGATCAGGAAGAGTGGCTCTTCAACACAAAATGTTGCAGTCACTTTATTTAAATGAGTTTGAATTTGCATTGTGATGTGCCATTCTGATTTAGAAAAAAAAAATTAGATTTTCAGATCAAATTGACCCAGCCAGTGAAGCATTAAGAAACTGGCAGGTTTAGTCTGAAAGCCTCATGTTATATCAAACCTGCAGCCGGTGGAAGTCACACAGCAGCAGTGAGAAAACAACTTTCTCACTGAAATCTTTCTCTTGTTACTGCGTAAGATTTTTTGTTCTCACCTATTTTCTCCTTCTCCCTGTAGGAGAACGCCCTTTCCAGTGCAATCAGTGCGGAGCCTCCTTTACACAGAAGGGCAACCTTCTGCGCCACATAAAGTTGCACTCAGGTGAAAAGCCCTTCAAGTGTCACCTGTGTAACTACGCCTGCCGCCGCAGGGATGCCCTCACAGGACACCTGAGGACTCACTCGGGTAAGTGAAGGTGGGGGACTGTCCATGGGCGCCCGTCACCGCACCTCTTGAGGAGATGGGGGCGTTCGTGGCCACCAAGCCTAAGATGTCTTCTCGCCCTGGGGAGGAGAGTAGCCCCGTGTTGGGGTTACCCAAGCTGTGAGCTGGCGGCGGTGTTTTAGCAGCAAAGAAATGACTACACACATCTCATGCTCATGATCCTTCACCAGAAGAACTGTTTTTTCCCGTACTTCTTGGCTGATTAAAAGTTTCTGTATTAGGGTTTCATCTTACAAGCCTCATGTGAGTAATCCATTTCATGGAACTACGAACATGAATTAAAGTTGATGAATGTTTTAGGGTTTGGATGGCATTTATATGTATATAGAGATAATAGAAGGTCTAAATACAGTAGGTTTTAAGTGACAAAGTCTCAAAAACCTCCAGTCTGGTAGTCATTCTCAACCGAAGGAGTGAATACCACCTAAAGCATTCAGCAGCAGTTATTTGTTGCACCTTGTTATTACAAGTACTTTGAAAGAGAAAGGGGCGGGAGGAGGGAGAGGGTGGGAGAAAGATAATCTTCCAAAAAAGAGGACTCTGCTAGTTTTTCAGTGTTTTGTCTCAACAGTAATATGGAGATCTGAATAAATATTTTTGAATAGCTGCACTTTTCCATTACCACGAACCTCTCACTGTTTGACAGAAGCCATAGTCACATACATTCTGTGAAGCAAAACCAATTTAGCACCTTTAAAGTGCCTTTAAAAGCAGAGTGTTGTCCCACCTAATTTCTCAAGCTAAGCTGGAAATGCAAATTTTTATTTGGATAGGAGACCTCCACAATACATTGCTGGAACTGACACTGGTAACTTTACTTGGGAAAGTTGGCTTTGGGACCAAGTTCTGGGTAGCAGAAGGGGAGCTCCCAAAGTGACATTTTTGTATTGCACAAAACCTAAGGAAATTCTTCTCTAGCACACGCATTAAATAAGGTCCCTAGCGTTGGTCCCACATCTCCAAAATAATTTCCACTTCTGTTTGGTCCTGGCCCATTTCAGGAAAGCACATCTTTAAAATACTATTTTTCCTCCCTCTCCCTTGCTGTTACTGATTTTCATGGGTGCACAGTTTTAAATATAATTTTTCATATGTACATGGAATTACACCTAGACACTTCTGGCAAACTCTGAGGATTCCATAGCTAAAGAGACAATGCATAAACCATAGATTGTGATTAGTTCCTGCAATTGGCAAAATGACATCAATATGTTATAAAACAAGTTGGGTGTCTGAGTTTAATTTTCACCCAAGAATTTGTAAATAAAATTTAAAAGTGAAGCTGTGTAACCATCTAAAATTGTGAAATCACATAGAAGGTGACAGTCTTGTCATGCTAAGGCAGAAAATTCAGGGCCAGAAGTCCATGAAACCATATTATTACTGAGAAATTCCTGGAACTACCTACATCTGGATTGGTGTAATACAGAAAAAAAATTGTCTTGCCATTTCTTTTGAATTTCCAGAAGCAGAAAACATGTGAAATCTAACATTGTCCTAAAAGCGTTGAGCTGGTTCTGTTTAGATCAGAACTGACATCCAGTCGTGGGCAGGTGTCTCTGCCTACACCACCAGTTCCCCCGTTGGCAGTCTCTGTGGCACCTAGGCACTAAAGCAGCTCCACTCAGACCTTTGAAGATGTCTCAGTTTCTAACTTGTGTAGATGCCGTTTTTGAAGATTTAATGTCGCAGTCCTTATCTGATGTGAATCATCTGAAATCAGCTTGCAGCACCCACAGAATTGGCCTGTTGATATAAAGATATACAACTAGTTTTCCATTAGGTTGTTTTTTTTCTTAAATTGACAAAATCTTTCTTCAGTTCACCATAGCATGGGTTCATTTTTGGGGTGGGCTTTTTTCCTGTTGTTCTTACCATTATTAATATGCTGTTGAATACGTCATCTGAATCTCTCAATTAACTGTGTTTTCTCCAGTTGGCAAACCCCATAAGTGTGGATACTGCGGTCGCAGCTATAAGCAGCGCAGCTCTTTGGAAGAACATAAAGAACGCTGTCATAACTACCTGCAAACCATGAATATCTCAAGCAGCCTTTATTCAGGTAATGAACGTGTCCATTTGGGGATAAACGCTGTCCTGTCAGGTATGCAGAAAAAGGAGTGCAAAAGGAACAGTAGTACTATTTGTGGTATCTTTTGCATTGGGGAGGCACACACACATACCATATATATGATATTGCATCTGGATTTAATCTGTATTTGATAAATATTTGGCTGCTGTCTCCTTTTGTTTAGCTCAAACAAAAAGCCAAAGTAAAACTCAGGCATGTAGCAAAACACTTGCAAGACCTGGAAAATTTCAGTTCACTGTCCTGAAGACAGTATGACTGCATCACCTTTCCCTTTTGCTTGGAGTCCTATATCGCAGTATTCTTGTGGATGTATTCTTAATAAAGACTTAATATCAGTGTTCTTGGTAGGGCTGCAGAATCTTCTGCATTGCACATCTGCCCTTCCCAGGCACAGCTTAAGGGCCTTTCTTGACCACTGGGACCAACTCATCTGACACGAATGAGCCGCCTGTCTTTGATTTCACTCTTCCAAGCAAGAGGACTTGAAGCCAGAGGCATTTAATTTAGCCAGTTTCACTGAGACAGTCCAAAAAGGCTAATAATTTGTTGATGGCCTTTCTCCCAACCTCCCCTTTAAAAGAAAACTGGGGGGAGGTGAGGAGCTGTTGTGCTTCTCTGAGAGACCGGTCTTATGATGAAGGTAAAGTCCATTTCTTGGAGAATGTAAAATCTAAAACTATGCCCAGAAACTGAGCAAGCAGATACTGGAGTTTGGATTTTTTTTAAACAAAGATCCTAAAGATCTATATGGGATTGATCATAGTAATAACCATACAAAATCCTCTTGCATGTGCAGTTTTAGATAGAGAATGTAAGATCCAGCTTCTTTGGTGGAGTTTAAGCCCATCCAGTAAGTTACATTTCTTGCATACCTTTTTGATCCTGTCAGTATATTTGGTTTGTCAAACAACAAAAATAGAAGGTTCTCTCTGACCTGTTTGCAATGATGCCTCATTTAATACTTTATACCTGGACAGAACCTGAAAATGTTTTTACATGCTATCAAATAATGTAAAGTATATGCACATAATGATAGCAGTGAATACAGCTGAGATGCTTCTGGCAGACAGCATGTTAGAGCAGCGGCCCTTCTAATTTTATTGAGGGGCTGGAGAATGTATAAATAGAAAAGCTCAATGTAATATACAGTAGGAAGCAATACTTATTCCTCAAAGAGGTGATAGGATTTAGAAGCAAATATCCTGTCTTGGGATTTGAATTTTCAGTGTCTGGCACATGGATTTGAATGCCTGCACGCTGAACATGAAAATCTGTGTGAATGAGTAGCTTAACTACTACTAAAGTCTTAGTAAGCAAAAATGTCCAGATGAAACTGGTGTCAGGAATCATAAACTGTAATAAGAAATAATACAATTTTAGAGATGGACCTTTGTTTCTAGCAAATCATGACAGGAGAGTTTACACTAGCTTAGGACTGAATATCTAATATCTCAGTGGGATGAAAACTTGGGGAATTCATGAATGCTTTGGAAGAATTACTTCTTCCTTGCATATACTGAAAGTATCATATAAATCCATATTTGATACAATAGGAGTGCTTTTGCAAATTAGAAAAAAAAATTAGAGGATTAACTTTGGAGTTTAGACCTTGCATCCAGCCAAAGACTTCACTCTTAAAAAAATTTAGTACTCAGTTAATAAATCAATTCTTTATGTTTCTAAAAAATGAAACTTTCCTGCATTTTTTTCCTAGTATTTTGCATTCTAATCTATTCTACTTCACTGCAAACATATCATTTTGCCATGTTTACATTATTTCCCTTATAAACTCAAAGATTAAAATGTACAATGAAACAGTTGAGAATGAGTGGGTCAACTTCTGGGATTTTTAGTGCATTCTACATTGTATCTAGAAAAGTAAGTAGCTATACTGCCACTGCTCTTATACTAGTTCAGGATGTGATATGGAGCTATTAGAGCTATAATTCAGGTCCTTTTTTTTTTCAGACTCAAAAAAGTTGGTACAAAAATCTGCTAGGGCATCTGATTTGACATTCTGCTACAGTGGGATTGCTTTTTACAGCATTTTAAAAATATTTTGTGCAGTATACATAGAAAAAATGTCAGTTGAAAGGACCTAAACTGGTAGAAGCTTTCCATCACCTTGTAAATCTAACAAATATAATTGAGAAAGTACTTAAATAAGTGAAAGATCCATCAAAGAGGAGTAAGGAGGGGAACAAAAGGTTGTATTTATATTTTAACTTTTGTTTGCTTTATTTAAGAGAAGGAGATTCCGCATGAAATTAGGAACCTGCTGAATTTAATGGCAAAATTCTTATTTTAGAGGACTAGAACCTGTTCTTCTCTTAGAGATATTATTTGGAGTTCTGCATTTGGGTTGAGTGGAAGCATGCTGAAGTCTTGCCAGGCCTATATAAAATAACAGAAGAAATAGTTTATGAAGTTTAAAAAGAGTCAGTTAGTTACAATTCTTCAGTCACTTGTGGATTTCATTGGAAAGATAAAATGATTTTTTTTTTTTCTCACTTCACAGACACCAAATTACAGAAAAATAGTTATCAGGTTGGTAGCAAATTTCAGGGGGTTTCAGTTGCAAAGGCTGGAAATTAGTACGTAATTCAATCCCCCCCCCCCTTTTTTTTTTTAATAGCAGTTTTGAAAGTTTGAAAGTTTGAAAATGGAACATAACTTACCCTCTCTAAACAGATATTTCTTGATCATTTCAACTTTTAACTAAGAATTCAATCTTTTGTTTCCCTGTTGAAAGGGCTGCTTTAAAACATTCTCTCTAAGTCTCTTCCTGAAGTGGTATCTGGAAGGTGGTAGCTGGAAGCCTTAGCCAGCACAAGATGCTGGTGTGTGCTTGTTCAGTGCTGAGCAGGTACCATCAGTGCCCTTTACTCTTAGGCACCTTCATGACCAAGTTCTGCTTATATCTTGCATTGGTCACAGTCTTTAGCATCTTATGGGGCTGGGGCATAATTCCATGAGACTCCCTGTCGCTGTCACTGCAGCTTGTGCTGCTGCAGCCGGGACTCAAGAACCCGTTGTGTACTCAACAGTTTGGTATTGCAGAGTGTTGTTGTCTAGGACACTTCACCTGCTCCTTCCAGTTATCCACCAGACCCTGATTTCACATCTTTCAGGAACAATGAAACTTTCACAATCATCCTTTTATGGCAGCGGTATATTGCCAAAATAACATTGCATAGGAACAGCGTGTTCTCAGCTATTGAGAAACACCCAGGTACCAGAATAATGGCTTCTGTGAACCAGTAAATCCAGTGATAAAACAAATTCTCAGCCGGCACAGAAGGCAAAATGTAGCGGAGTGGTGCACCTAACTGAAATAGCTCGCAGAATCAAAGTCTAAAAATCATCTTTTGCTTCTCCCTTTAATAGCAACTCACAAGTTCAGGAAAAATATCCATACCCTAGTAGCAGGTAAAAGTAAAATCAACCCCTTTCTCTCCCATCTCTGACCTCCTGTGCCAAAAAAAAAAAAAAAGAAAAAAAAAAACAAAACCAGTTGTGCTGTGATCTTGCTGCATATCACCTTTCCTTTAGATGTCGAAGTCAGAAATACCTTTCCATATATTTTTTATAGTCATTGTTTTGACAGTGCATTTTCATGCATCCCTTCTGTTCCTGCAGGAAAGTACTGAAGTAAAATGTAGTGAAAGTTAAATAGTTTCCCTTTCCTAGAGCCTCACAGCTAAGCTCCTTTCTAATTCTACAGTGTCTCGGCAACAGCAGGAGGTTGGGAAAACAGTTTGAGTATTGGAAGTCAGTGCTCCATTACAGGTGTGACCTAAGCAATTTAAATTGTCATTTAAAGTCTAAAATTGCATCAAGGAAGTATAGAAGTATTTACTAGGGGAAGAAAAGGGGTTGGGGAGGAGGGTTGGTATAGCTTGCAGATACATCTTCCACTGCTGTAGTTGAGGAGTTTGTCCATTTTTCCTGCTAAAGAAGCAATGTTCGTACAGGTGGTTCCACTGGGAGAGGTGCAGAGGGATGGGGGGGCGACAGCGGGAGGGTGAAAAGATGAACTGCTTTGTGTCCAGTATAATGTTAGGACCTCATTTACTCGCAGAAATGCAGAGTGGCTGTAGAACAAGGGTGGCGTGATTACGTTACACACAGGCAGATGCCTTGCAGTTGCAATCTCATTTTTGTATCCTAGACGAGGGAAACATGAACATGTACATAGATTAATCAGCGTGAGGGACTATGTTACCAAGAGTCAGAATCATCCTGTGTCTGCAGTGGTGAGCTCCTCCTTCCAGCTGGTTGGGAGCTAAAAGACATTAGCTGAGAAACAATAACCTGAAGACAATAGTTCCATTAAAATGGAACAAGTGTGCCTAACCCTTCTGATGTCATTTGATTTCAGTCATAAAAGAGGAAACTAACCAGAGTGAAATGGCTGAAGACCTGTGCAAGATAGGGTCAGAAAGATCCCTCGTGCTGGATAGACTAGCAAGTAACGTCGCCAAACGTAAGAGCTCTATGCCTCAGAAATTTGTTGGTAAGAGTTAAACGTTTGCTGTCTCCTAAAAAATAAAACAAAACAAAACCCAAAAAACATCTCACAGGATTTTTACTTTTGCCTTATGATTTTACTTGTTTTACTAAATTAGCAATATCTATCTCTATAGAAGCAGACACAGCAATGTGTTGGGGGAAAAAAACCCCAAAACCACCAAACTTCTCCAGCATACATTTCTGCATGTTTGATTTTCCACATCTGGAGATTGATTTTAAGTCTGTTTCCTGTCTTTTTCTAATGCTTATGAACCAGATCATTACAAGATCTGGACAGGCTCTTGAAGTTGCCTTAAGAACCCGAAGAGAGGAATAGAAGTTTCCTATTGGGAAAGCATTTGACCACATTTTCAGGGTTATTTTATTAACTTCTTGGATGACATCCAGAGCTGGGCATATTGGTGTTTGTGAAAGCATTTGTGAATAGTAGAGGATAGGCTGGATTTCAGTCTTCACCCCTTCATAAACTCTGTATGCTTTTACAGCCCAAAATGATCATGGAAACAAATAAACCTAGGTCTGAGAATAATACCTAAATGAAAAGATCTTTGGGTACACTCTATAAATGATGGAAAAACTTCATGCCCATTTGCACCTAGTAGTTTTTGTCTTAACAATGAAAAAGTGGAGGCTACATCTATAAAAGTGGAGGCTACACCTATATTGTTTGGTTTGGTAAGCCTGTATCAAGTATTGGTTACATCAGTTTTGTAATAGTGAGACCCACAGACAATACTTTGTCATCTATGTAGTCTTAAATGAATAAAAACATGGGAGATCAGAGGACAGCATATACTCATATGTAGTTAGATTCTTTTCTAATTCTCTGCACATTCATTTATAATATTATTCTATAGGAAACGGAGAAAACTGAAGTCTTTGAAACAAAACACACATTAAGAAGGTCTTCAGTCAAAAGGCAAGGCAAAAAAAAGACCAGTGTATGGGACAGAAGTTCCAAATATACCTTCTTCAATGAGGACACAAGGGTGAAAGGAAAATTAGTATTTCTGAGACAAGGAAAGGGGCATCTTAGCTACGTCAGGAGGTGCAACAAAAAGTTTGAAATGAAAGTCCAAGATTGTTTTCAAGTCCAAAGGCAACAATTCTGGGAGGTAGTCAAGGATAAGAAAGCTTATGCTTATAAAAAGACAAAAGTTGTAGTAGAGGTAGTTACCAAAAATACATCAGCTATGTGAGGAAAACCTGATTCATTTAGACACTCTAGTAACTGATTGCATTAGGCAAAATACTAATTCTATGAAAGCTCCAGGAAGACCAGAAGTGTTAAAATTTAAAAGGTACTACCAAGCATCCTATATGTGATGTATCCGTGGGTGTGGACTAGCTTTTTCATTCTCCATTTCCCCCCTGAGAAACAGTAAAGACAGCCAGTTCAACTACGAGTTTTAGGAGGGCAGAGTGTCTGTCAGTTAGTTATTCAGGGAGGGGTGTAGGAAGACAACCTACTGATAGCAGATATTTATGGAAATTTGCTAACCTTCAAAAGGACAAACTTTTCTGACAAGAAAATGCCCCCAAATCCTTTCCTTTCCAATCCTCACCTGCTGCTTCATGTAATAAATACATTCCTGATTAACACGAGGTTAGGCTGGCTGGTCAGGAGAGCTTTTGGGTAATAGAACATGTTTATTGCTTCTGTAGATTACCATGTCGTCCCAATTTCTGTGCTGAATTCCAGGGAGAAGGAGCAAATGGCATCCTTCGCATAAGGGAAAGACTGTCTGCTGCTTCACTTGTTTTTCTCAAGGCTAAATTCATTACCTTTCAAAAGTGAGATTGTTCACCAAATTATGCCAGCTATCTGTAAAATTCTCTCTGTATTCCAACCTGGAATATCTCCCAGACCTGAAAGCAGAACTGGGCCATCCAAACTAGAGTGAGAACTGCAGGCAAGTTTGACACGTTTATCATGTTAAAACAATAGGCAGCAAAGAAAAGAGAGGGGCTAAAAAACAAACAAAGAAAAAAGAAAAGAAAAGAGCGCCCACATGAACTGAGTGCATTTTTACTATTTAGGTACCTGCTGCAGAACCCTGAGCAGTGCAAAGCTTGAAGTGCAACAAACCATTAGCAGTTTAATTTACTTATGCTCTAATAACCACAGAAATGAGCTATTATTTTTAATGAGAGTGAGTATTACCTGCATTGCCCAGATACAGAAATGATACCTGCCTACCTCAAGTTTGTGTCTGTTTCAGACACTCTGCTTGGAAAAAAATTTTTCTTATGACCACTTGATCCTCTCAGTCCAACTACCAACTATTTATGCTACACAAAGCAAATACTACCCAAGAAACAGCTATTAGAATCATGCCTTCTGGATGCCCAAAATTTTGTGTATAATGAAGACCAGTCCCACTTTTCAGTGGTATACAGTGCCCATGGAATATAAATGATTTTGACCTCATTTTTTCCTCCTTGAGTCAAGGGTATACATTCATATTAGGAGAGTTTTTCTATATTTAATTCAAGAGTCTTTCACAATGCCTATTTTGAATTTTAAGCCTCAAACTCTGCCTGAAAACTCTAGCATTAGAAAGGATAAATCTGGAAGAAAAAAGAATGTATGCCAGTAGAGGGGTGCTCAAATTGGCAGAATAATAGGGAAAGGAAATAAGAGGAAGTAGAATCTTGTGTGGCGCAGCTAGAAGGTGTCTGTACCCTACATCCCTTATAGGAACTTACGCAATGCTCAGAGTGTTTCTTTCTGTGCTTGCAGAGCATGGACAAACTAGTATGAAACCATGTCTTGTGGGAAATGTAGACAGCAGGACTTTCTACATACTAGCCCCATCATTGCAATAGTGCCGTATTAGAAGTTTTCTGGGCTCCTCACTGACTTTAAACAGTCAATTTGAGTAGAAAGTGGGGGGGAAATTATTGATAAATTAATTTGCAGATCTTCTGGTAAATTTTCCATGCTCCTATTAGCATTTCTTTTAGACAAATTAGGACTTTCCAAGGCCTACCAGCAAATGTCATTTTGATTAGGAAATGGTGACAGCACCTTACAGAGTTGTTTGTGGCTTTCAATGAATTTCCCAAGATCTGCAGAGCTGTAAACAATGTGTTATTGGTAGTCTCTAGCATCCTGTGGGAATTTTTTAACCCTTTGCATTTGCACAAATTTATTAGGGGCCTGATAAGAACATTGATAGTTTACACTGTTTGAGAAGACTGTTCAGGTTCATTACATCAGCATCTGTGTATTTAAATAGTTTCTCCCACTCCTAACTTCTATGTTTTGCTTAGTCCTGTCTGTCCAGGAATTTTGAGAAACTGCAGTGAAACTCAGTGTTCAATACTAGAATACCCAGCTAGAGATACATTAGTGCAGTCTGATTTTAAAAAAATTACGAGTCCCCCCTTACTTTTGGCATCCCAAATCAGAGTCGAAGTTGCAAGTAACAAGTAATCTTGCTCTATATAGGGCTTTTTACTTCATAGGAGAAATATATTCCAACTACAAGTGCACTTAATTTTTTTCCATGGTTCTTGGCTGCTTTTGTAGATGATAACTTTTTGACACAAAATTTCTAGGAACATGAGCAGCTTCTGGTAATGTGTCTAACATGGCTTATTTAAAAAACAAGGCGTGGGAGGGAGGTGGCAATATGAAAAGTTAAGTTTTTGTTGATTTTTCTCTGATGCAACATATGATCACATTTGCCAATGTGGGTTATTTGTAAGAAACTGAAGGTCTAAAACTAAAACGTACGATTTCCAGTCTAAAATTTAATGTGCTTCATGCTCTGAAGCATGAAGGCCAGGCTCACTGTAAGTGTGCTGGTATACTGTCTTCACTAACCACAAAGGCCTGCCTTAGCTCACTGTAAGAGGCAGATGAGGGAGTCCAGTTAGAAAGGAGAGAGGGTGAAGCACTCAATCTGTAGCTCCCACGAGTCCCCATGTAATTATTTCCAGAATCTGTTTGCATCCATTTGCTCTTCCAAAAACCTTGAATTATCTTGCAGGTTTAAAAAAACACACCAACCAACCATTTTTCTGATCAGCTATATTAAAGAAATATGAATACCTCAGGTGAATTTCGGAGGTGGATTTGATCAACTCTTTTCATCCATGTTGCTGTTTTATTAATCCATGATGTTCAGTTCCTTAATTATGTAGAAATCAACCCTCTAATTCCTGACTGTTTTTCACTGCAGGTGAGAAATGTTTGCCTGATCTTCCATACGATGCCACCACCAACTATGAGAAAGAGAATGAGATAATGCAGACACACGTTATAGACCAGGCCATTAATAACGCCATCAGTTACCTGGGGGCAGAGTCCCTGCGTCCCCTTGTCCAAACACCACCAGGCGGTTCTGAGGTGGTACCCGTCATCAGCCCCATGTATCAGCTCCACAAACCTCTTGGGGACAATCAGGCTCGCTCCAACCATACTGCTCAGGACAGCGCGGTGGAAAACTTGCTGCTGCTTTCCAAAGCCAAATCTGTCTCCTCTGAACGAGATGCCTCTCCCAGCAACAGCTGCCAAGACTCAACAGATACAGAAAGCAATAACGAGGAACGCAGTGGTTTAATTTACCTGACAAACCACATAGGTCCCCATGCAAGAAATGGCATCTCAATAAAGGAAGAAAACAGGCAATATGACGTCTTGAGGGCAGGTACTGACAATTCCCAGGATGCTTTCAAAGTGATCAGCAGCAATGGGGAGCAAGTAAAAGTTTACAAGTGTGAACACTGTCGAGTCCTTTTCTTGGATCATGTGATGTATACGATCCATATGGGCTGCCACGGCTTCCGTGATCCTTTTGAATGCAACATGTGTGGCTACCATAGCCAGGACAGATACGAATTCTCTTCCCACATAACGCGAGGGGAGCACCGTTTCCACATGAGTTAAAACTCCTCCAGCACAGATCTAGCCTCAACAGCTGCATTACTGGAGCTGCATGAGCCACGACAGCAACAAAGCACAAGTCAGCTGGACAGTAGAAGTAACAAGAGAATCAAAAGTTCAGCTACCTTCTCCCACAAGAAAAGATTTTTCCTTTTGGTAGCATGCATTGCAACTCAGTTTTCTAAAATGAGTACTAAAGTTTTTACTGAAAATGTTTGATCACCAAAAACCTTTAGTAATGTAAGTAGGAGCTTTTGTAGTGACATAGCTGAAAGCCCTTCCCTTAACTGATGCTTCTTGCAAACCTCCCTTGCCAAAACTGTTAACCATGTGCTGGATGCTCCACATGGATGAGGACTCAACAGGCAGGAGTGGCCAAGCTTTCTCTCTTAACACCCTGAGCGTAGGGCTCTTATACCAGATGTATGTTTTTGACTTCCTGGTATTATTTGACTCTTCTGGGAAGATTAAACTCAACTAAAGATGGAGGGGCCCATCTCAGATGACTTCACAGACAGCTGGGGTGGGACAGGACCCCCCAGCCAGAGGGTTCTGAGTTGCTTTGGTGGTAAAAAGTAGAACATTTCCACCTGCAAGGGTGCTGCCGGTATTGACATCATGGCATGCCTTGTTTGTGTCACTAGGCAGGTGAGCAGGTATGTGAAAGATGGAAGAAACACCCTTGTAATATACTCTGTGAAGTATGAATTGCATTTAATGTATAGAAAAAGGGTATTGTTGGCTCCGAATAAATGTTTTCTCTCCCTATCCAATAAAACCCCACTTTTTTGTTAAGCAACCCCTCCTCTCTCTGCATAAGCAAGTCACAAAGTATTTAATTTTTCTTTCTTTCTTTTTTGTTTTAGTTATTTAGAAAAGTATGATGTACAGTTGAGAAAAGCACTAGCTAGAAATACGTGTGGGGAAAGTCTACTTATGCACATTTTTCATCTTTTTAAACTGCCTGGAAAATATCCAAATGTCCCTCTCTTACTTATGAAAAAAAAATGCCATTTTTGCTTGCACAGAAGATGTCCTCTTGGAGGTTTTGTGGGTCTACTTGTAAGTGTTGCACTTAATTAAAGCACTGAGCTGAATTAAACCAGCCAGTCAAAATTAGTAGCCTTTTTTCCTGGTACTTGCTGTTTAATGAGGGACCAAGCCCCACAAAGGTGCTGAGAACCCTGGCTTCCTCTTCACCAAGTCATTTCACCATGTGCTTTAAGTTACTTTTACTTCAGTGTAACTAATCTTAAGGTTAAAAAAAATGGTGTTTTGCTGAATGGAGACCAGAAACTGCAGCACTTTGCAGAGCGCAGTAAGGTCCATCAAGAGCTTACTCCACGGTGGGTTCTGCTGCAGATACTCTAACTTCAGTTAGAATAAAAACTTCCCTGATGAATAGATTTTAACCCCAAACACAGCTGACATAAAAAAAAATTACTTTTTTTAAAGCTTCTACTTAACTTCCTCTTCCAAATAGTTCATTCCTCTCCCTGAACACCCTCATACTTTAAGATTGGGGAAAAAAAAGACATTTTTGCAGCTGCATAAAAATCTGTCATTGGTGCTGCAATACTTCCTGGGCAACATCTGTAAAAATAACCCATGTTATTAACTTAATGTATCAATACTTCCACTCTGCATAATAAATGGATATTCTGCAATAAACACAATCATATAACCAACAAGACTAGCAGTCTTGTCATACAGTTACACATTCTCCATTCACAAGTACATGCAAGCACATATATTTCTTTATCAAGATTCAGTGGAACCATGAATGCTTGTACCTAGGCCAGTTTGGCCTGATATGTGTAGCTATATTTGATATACATTTCCTATATATATACATACTATTACAGGCATGCAGAGTTCCTTCTTCTGCTTTCATTTTTGCAGGTGTAAGTCAGGAGCAACAACACTGAAGTTAGAAGAAAGATACTGACGAAATAATAATGAATTACAAATACATACTTTTACAATGTCATGTCTTAGCTTTTCACGACAACTGTAAGACACCTCAAATGACGCGTGGGCACAGAGGTGGTTCTCCATTGAAAGTGCATGAGTGCATGCCGATTTAGTAGCTTTGTCACCAGATTTGAATGCTGTGTATGAACGTCCGCAGACTGACGCATATACACACAACAGTGAAAACAAATTACTAGTACATGTTTGGTAGGCTAGTACATTGCATAGCCAATGATCTCCCCCAAAAATGAGTAGTGTAAAGTACAGGCCCAAAGGTGATCCCGTGATCCCCTCTGCTCCCACATTATAACTCAGTTGCCTTAAGAGACATTATTGCTTGTTACGTTCCAGCCCGAGACACTGTGCAGGGGGTGGGCACAAGGAATCCTCTGCCATTTCCATGCCCCAACTACAGTTTTGTCATCAATGCCTGCTACACATTCAGCTTTGAGACAGACCGTACCTGGCAACGAGGTGTTACCAAATATTTTGTATAGGAATGACATGAAGGGGACCTTCAAGGCAGGGAGCTTACAGTGATGAGTTTCCTTTTTTTTTAAATAAAGTTGAAATGGGTTCATTTTTTTCATAGCTGGTAGGGATACACTCAGCTGTTCTTAGACCTCTCCACTTTTGATTGGTACCAACCAAGGGACAAAGTAATTTCCCAGCCCTGCTGCAATGTCCTGTGTGAAGTCAGATGTTGGCTGTACAGAAATGTTCTGCTTTTATTGCTCTTACACTGCCATTCCTACTGTTTTCAGATTTAGGCCACTATATACCCCATGCCGTAACTTTTTTTAACCCTTCATTTTAAGACACCCCAAGCTATAAAGGGAGGGGGACAGAAGCTTACTCAGGTGGTTTTGTTTCTTTGCTTTTACTAAAATCCAACACAAATAAAGCCACGTTCATTAGCCATGTAAACAAGCATAGCTCCAGTGGAGTTTAAGACTGCCTTGAACTTAGCTTTTAAATGTGATTTCTGATTACTGGGTAGGTTCACTGCCTTTGCAACATCTCTGTGCACACATGCACGTGTATGAGTTTCTGTGTCGCTTTTCTTGTCGACATGCTCATGCCCTGTCTGTGGTTTTGTGTATCATTAATATTTTATATACATATGTGTGTGTGTATATATATCTAAAATGGTTCATATGACATGATGATGCACTGTCAGTCACAGTGGTTTATTTCCTGGGTCTGGAGTTTTCTTATTTATACTATAGCAGAATATGTTGATGTTGTATATTAAACAGTACAGTAGTATAAGTAAGTATATTAAGACACAGCGTATCAGAGGGCATAGTCTAAAGGCAGAAGCAAACAGCATTCTCTGTTCACGAAGGGGCTCTTTTAGGTTTGCTTTTTCAGTGGGTTTTTTTTCTTTTTTGCACAAAATCATCTTCAACTTGTTTAGAAACAAGTGTTTCAATAATTTTATTTATGAACATATGCAAGGATGGCATGAAAATAGAATGTTGTGTGTGTGTGTGTACATCAAAACAAACTGTGCCCTCAGAAAACTAGTTTTATGTAATCTCCCCTTTTCTCTTTTTTGCTATGGTGCAATACCCTGATATGGTTTAGCGGAGTAAATATGGTGAATGGCTTTAAGTTTAGATCTGTTTTAAAAAAATGTAAAAAATAACTGCTTCCCAGCCCTTCCCCAGACACTGCCTTTTCTAATAGAAAAGTTGTATTTACACACTTTTTTTTTGCTCCGATTTTATATTGTAACTTCATTTTTCTTTGAGGACATTGTATTTAAAAAAAAAAACAAGCAAATTTCATAAAAATTGGAAATGTTATTAAATTATGTCTGCAAAAAGTGAGGTGTATCTTTTAAAACAAGAGAACAGGGTAAAAAACCCCAAACCCCAGAACATTTCCCTCACTCTCCTAGCGGGTGCAGAAGTCGTTCGGTACAGCTGGAGGCCCTGCGTGGGGGGGCCGGGGGTGTGCGATGTACGGCGAGATGCAGGTGAAGGGCTCCGTGGGCAGCCAGGGAGCGCCGAGCATCGTGCACGGTCTCAGCCTCTGCTGCAGCACCCGCAGCCACGCACGAGGGCGAGTTCATCCTCGCTGTCCTCGCAACCCATCTCGTGTGGCCAAAAGAAGCCAGGCTGTGGCAGTCACCCTGCACTCGCCAGCTCCGTGAAGCAGCCTTGCTACGCCAGCTCCAGCTGAAGATCGAGTCCGAAACTGGCCGCCTCCTCTCCGGAGCGTCGCTGGCCTCGAAACTCTCGCAGCTCCTGCGAGCAGCTGACTATGAGCAGGCTGCTTCCTTCCCAGCCCTCTCCTCTCACCCCTGCCTCCCACTAGCCAGCCAAAGTCATTACGGAACACAATTACTTCTGCATGTAGAGTCATGGTAATTCAAAATAAAACACTGAGAAATTATTTCTACTATTTGCCATAACAAAGGTGATTTCTCTGCGGGTGTCCCTGTTTCCTTCAGATTCCAGCACAGTACATTTCACATCACATATTTAATGCAAACAAGAGTCACTGTTTTGCTTAGAAAAAGCACCATTTATAGAGTTTTAGAAATATTTCCATTTGTAAAACTGTATTATTATGAACAAAATGAGATTTTTTAAAAAAAAAAAAAAAAAGAAACTCTAATGGTATTGCAATCAATTCTTTTACAGATTCCCCAAATCTAAATTTTCCTTAAGTTACTGTGATAGGGTTTCATCATAAACTATGACTACTTTTCCATAAGAAGGAACCTTTTTTAAGATCCTGATTCTTTTGCTCACCATCACAGTAGTTCTCAGTAAATGAACTACAAATTACTGTTTCAGCGGGTGACTCTTCTGCAAAGTAGCTATGATCTGTTAAATAATAATAATAATAATTACAAAAATAGACCAAATGTAATATTCTCAATCAATGTTATTAAATCCTTGAACTAAATTAGAGACATCCATAGATTTAAATACAAGTTTGTGTACCTAAAAATCTATTCTGGGTATCTATCTATTATGTTTCAAAGACTTTCTTAAAATCATCTTTTTTTTTTCTTCTTTTCTGCTTCAATAGTTTGATTAAGTTATATCAGAAACTATTGTAGGTGCCAAGATACGAACTGTTATACAGACACAAACATACAACTACCAGTGGTGAGTATTTTCAGCTTCGAGTCCCCAAACAGGCTTCCCAATCCCCAGCTAAACACCAAAACAGTATTAAAATGTGCCCAGCAACCAACATTTTCTAGTCAGTCTTTGAAATCCAGAAATACACTAAAACACCAAGATTCTTTTAGTAGATATCAAAATGAGAACTCGGAGCCAGACCTGGATCACGCAGATCTGATAATATAACAATTTCCTATTTTTTTCGGGGTGGGGGGATCACTCAACATCTTATTTGGGGAAAAGGGGTTAGAAATGCTCCTGACTTTGCCAATACACTGAGGATATTGCACTGGTTTTGTCAGCTTGTGAGATGGTCACAGATAAAGGAGAAGCTTTCACCGAAAGCTTCAAGTTGCAGCAGCAGCAGTGACAATTTGAAAGCTGAAAATGTTGCAACTGGAAAACCAAAACATTTGATTTCTGAAAAAACTGTTCCTGCCTGTCTTGTGGGTCAGAGCTCCAAGGCATCCTTCCCAGCCAGGTTGTGTCCACCATCATGAAACACAGTCAACTTCTTGTCTGGAAGGAAAATGGTGCATGAGAACAAATTCTGGTCCAAATGCATCATGAAAGACAAAAATCCCTCAGCCCTGGCCTGTGGAAGGCAACAGAAGTCTTAATCTTAACAGGAGGTCCACTATTCCAGTTTCTCAATTTTAGTTTTTGATGCATCTTTTTTTTTTTTGGCTACACAGACTTGGAGTTTTTGGGGGTGCTGAAGATGCAATTTCCATTAAAGTCACTGGCAGCTGCAGATATGCAGCATTTCTGAAATCCTGCCATAATTTCCAGAAGATGGGTATTCAGACAACAGGTAGGCCAAAAATTTGCAGTTTCACTGAAAATGGATAGATGGGAGTGAGAAATCCAAAGCCGGGCTTCAGATGGCAGGAGTTCATCACATTTAAATAAAAAAAGGATGCAGCGAGCGTGGCTGAAACCCCGCTCTTGCTAAACAAACAGGTCTCTGTTAACTGCAGTGAGACTTTTGCTGCATTTAGCATTACAGCATTTTATTGAATTTTTTTTTTTTTTTTTTTTTTTTTAATATAAGGTAAGGTCTTACTGCTTGAAAGCCTGTCCCAGGACCCGGAACAATTCCCGGTTTTATCTGTCCCGACCACACATATGAAACATGTGAGTGATAGAGGGCAGCTGCTGCTGTTGCTGCCGCTGTTGCTGCCACTGGTGGCGGCTGCAAATCACACAAACCAACGCCTTCCTGTCCCTTGGGAGAGAAGTGAAGGTTCTGGTTTATAAGCAGTTAGAGAAGAAAAAAAAAAAAAAAAAAGAAAAAAAAAATCTACACCTTGCAGCAGACAGTGAGCCTGGGGCTGGCAGGGTGAGGAAGTTAATCAGCACCGAGCAGGCTGTTCGGGATGAGGCCAAACAGATGGCTCGTCTCTGAAACGGCAAAACGGGAAGCAGATGTGGCCACTGCTTCTCCCCATGCATAACTGGGAACCAGCCGGTTGGTGAGGAAATTTGCATAACAAGGATAATTTGGTATCAAAACTGTCCCTAGAAGTGATCTGAATGGATCTGGGCACAGTTGACAGTTTTCACTTCTTGTTTCCCACTCAATGTTCAACAAGATTAAATTTTAATTTTGAACCTACTGCTTGCCTGAGGTTGCTCTCGGCTATCTTCTAGGGAAACCTATGGTGCAGGCAGGGAGGACTTGGCCGGCGTCTGCTGAAGCTTTTGGGGCCAACCCCCTGATCTCTGTTCAGTCAGCTGAAATTTTAGTGACTAATTTCAGCAGGCTCCGATTTTTAATTTTAAGTCCGTAAAATTCACGCCATCCTACGAACAGCCAGCAAAACCGAGCCTGAGCTAACTGCCCCTATTTGCATGCACCAAAGTTCATAAAGCGTGGCTATGGGTACGCCGCAAGCCCAGGCTAACGCCCTTCGTAAGCTCCTTCCCACCACCAGCCGAGCCGAGAGCCCCAGCCGAGCTCAGCGTCTCGCTCCGCTGCCCCGCCGGAGCGGGAGTGGGAGCCTCTGACTGCACTGTCCAGAGCCTTTGCACCTGCTGTACAAAAAATCTTACCAAAAACCTGGGAAAATAACATGAGTATTGAGGGGGCAGTTTAACACATAGATATGATGTGCAAGCAAAGGAGGGGTTTCTTTTTTTCTACTCCTCCCTATTTTGTTTCAAAGGACGTAGTAAAGCCTGTTTGACTACAGCTTTTACTTTAGAGTGTTCCTGTTGCACGGACAAGGACTAAATACACTGCAGCCTTAACACAGCATATAAATTAAAACAGAGATCCAAAGAGCTCTTAACATTAAGGCAAGTTCAAATCTGGATTCAAACACTGTTTTTGTTTCACTGATAGTTGTAGTGTACAAAAAAGTACCTTTATTGTCTTAGGGAGATTCCTGTGTGTAGCCATGGGAGAGAATATAGGCTCATTTCTCCATTGTGTTGGAGAAAAACAAGAGGGAGTAAATACTTGCTGAAAATATATATTTGTAGGCACTAACAGGAGCATCATTATATGAATTTTACTTTTTTTTTTTTTAGCACAGTACATATGTGATTTACCTCCCCACCTCAAAAGTCCTACTCTGAAACATTCACAAACTCTTTATTTTTGCATTGCATCCAGTCACTTAGTTCTAGACTAATAATATATATAGTATTTTATTTGCATAGTCTAGCAAATGCACATGGGAAATTCACTTAACACACTTACACATGTATGTAGGGGGTTTTTTTAGACTCATTAAATATTGGTACAAATTAGAATGATTACTTCTGCTTTGGAAACATCTGTCTCGCTATCCCTTTGTAAATGTAAGCTGGCTGAGACACAGAACAGTTTTATAAGGTCTAATGCTGATATTTTGAGAGTCCCTGATATAGGAGAATTTCTACTGCAGTAACCAGGGTAAACCTGAATAAGTGAAAATAATCAAGGTGCTGAAGAACACACAGTACTAACAGACCCTGCAGTTCATGCACGCACCGCATGCTGCTTCTCCCCAAGTCACAACAACATTGCATTTAACTGACCATTAAACAAAGATTGGATCCTGATCAGCAGAGAGAGTACAAATACACAAGAAGAAAAGCTAGACTGGTTTGTAGGAAGACAATGAAACGCACATATTAATAGAATAAGAAGTCTAAAATTAAGCATTTTCAACAAAATTCCAAAGCCCAAACCAGGAGATGGAGACTATAGGCATCTGCCTGAGTTTTGTTAAATAGTTCTTGAGAGCTGAATCATAATTTGGTCATTGAAAGTAGGGGCAAATGTACCAGAAGTGATAGGAACACCAGAAGGGAAATGAAGGGTGGTAGAAGATTGGGTGGAAAAATTAACATGTCGAATTCAGCAGTGAAGAAATTACTCTCTACCATAAGGGTTATTACCACAAAATTAAGAAAAGCCAAAACCAGTGCATTTCAGGGGGAAAAAAAAAAAATTCTACCATTCTTAATAGTTGCATGCCTTTTATACCATGGAGGAGTCAGCCTCTTCTCTTGATTATCCTTAAATCTAAAATCAATTTGTGAACTAAAACTGTTTTTTGTTTGGATTTTAGTAACTCCCCCCCCATCCGCCCCCGGCCAAATCCAGACAGCCAATGCAGGTGTTCTCGCTATACATTCATTCTTCCTTTTTTTCTTCAATACAAAGCACAGAATCACATAGTGTAAATCCTTTTTAACAATTCCTTTCATGTTGTCATTAATGTTAAAAAAATTTCTCTTAATATCCCAGTCTCCGGAGACACACTGTTCTGGAGAATACCCATTTTTGTTTCAAACACAGGAGGTGTGTAGTTCTGTTGACTTGGGGGGGAGGTGCGTGTAAGATTACAATAAATGGAAATTACTCTGAACCAATAAGGAATATAATTTTGTCATATTATCTTTAAATTTATTCTATAGTTTCCAAAATTAAAGATACAGTTTCTGAAATGCTGGTAAACAGCAGCACTACTGTGAAACTATTACATCCTTCCCCCTCCCCTGAAAGGGAAATAGTAGCACAAAAAAAAGCCTAAATTCCTTACGCAAGATCATGCAACAAGTTTTTGACAAAATCAGGATTAGTAGCCAGGTCTTCTAATACTTGCTTATTTTCCAGCCACAGACTAGGCTTTCCTCTTCAGTGGGTAGTAAACTCAAGAATCTGTATTTGCAGACCCCTGCACTAACTCCAAAGAGCTGTAAAAGGCCACAGGTCTAAGAATGCAGGCTTTAGACTCCATCAAAGCGTGTGTGTGTGTAAACATCGTGTGCGTGTTGTTGAAGTTAGACAGCTTTTGCCTTACAAATGTCTTTAAATGATGCACAGACAAAAAGGAAAACAATTTTGGGAGAGGGGCTCTCAGTCTGATGTACGGCACTAAGGGCCCTCTCTCAGTTTTCCTGTGGACCCACAATGAGCGGCTCAAATAACAGTTTTATGGTAACCAACTGATTTAACAAATTGGGATGCTTTTCTAAGCCTTAAAACCACAATGCAAAACCTGCCTATTTACTCTCCCAACTACCTCAGGAAAAATAATAAAACAAACAAAAAAACAACAGGGCAATAGCCACATGAAAATATTATGCTCCAAAGAAAGAGAAACTTTAGTTAGCAGGCTAATTTACAACAGAAAACAGAAGGTTCACTGGAAACTTTACACAAATACCAACGTGCAAAATAGAAACTTCAGATAAGCTGTGGAAAGAGGGTGGGATTTCCAGAAAATAGGGAAGAACTTGTTACACCCTCCTTGTCAAATTTTGCAGGATCACCACAGCTTCTCTGGAGAAACAGTACGTGCAGAGGGGGAAAGCTAAGAGCTTTCCTTTTGGTTCTGCTTCTCCTACATAAACTGCTTGCCTAATTTCCTTTGCAATTAGAGAAATATTCGACTCAAAACCCCATCCTTTCCACATCTTACTGTGCTGTGCACTTTTGCTACTAAGCCTCGGGCCGCTTCCATAATTTTATATTATGAATATTACGATTATGTCAGTACCTTACTTTTTCTCAACCCCTAGATTGCACTAATACCAAGCACAGTAAAGGTGCCGGGGCAGCGAGAAGAGGGAGGTTGGTGCCATTCCGCAGCTCTCAGCAGAGCCTCGCCACAAGGCGTGCGGGGACGGAGGGCCAAGTGCCTTCACTGTCCCGCGCCATGCCAACGCGGGAAGTTAAACAGCCCATCTCGCTCGGTGTTTTCTGAGGTCAGTCTTGGCGCTTTTCCTCCGGAGAAGCAGAATCGGTGCTTTGCCCTGGGTAGGCTAGCAGGGTCTTTGCTTTCTAAGCTCTCCCGCTGCGACTGCACCCGAACAGGGCGTCAGTCGGAGCCCTTCTCCAGCCTGCGACGTGCCCCGCTGAAGCCCATCAGCTCCTCGAGCGTCCGAGCTGCAGCAAGGGCACGGGACTGGGCCGGGGGAAAGCAGGCAGCACCCCGGCCCTGGCCCTTAGCCATCAGACAACCACCTCGGGCGCATTCTCCAGGCACCCCGAGACACCCCTTTTCCTCACGAGGGGCGTACGCAGCCCCACAGCACGCCTTAGCAAGTCTGCAAGCGTGTAGTGGGAAAGGAAATACCTAGAAGAAACAAACACACAGAGGTTTGGTGGCAGTGGAGAAGGGAAAGTAAATTTACACAATATAAAAAAGTGTTTGGGGGCAGCAAAATATGAAAAATAATTCCTTCAGAAAATTGCACCTTGCTCAGCCTTGGCTTGTTTAGACTAAGCCTGCCTCTGCATCAAGAAAACACTGGGAGGAATGAAGGTAGATGTAAAAAACCCTGGCTTTTGCAGTTAGCTTTCTAAAAAATTTTATTGCAGCGATAAGAAAGAAAAAAAAAAAGGAATAGTACAAATGCAATGTACAATCAGCATACAAAAAGTGGGCCTGGAAACAGCTCCTGCAAAGACGCATATTTCACAGAAGGGATTTACACTTTTTTTTTCTTAAGGTAGCCTCATATTAGTTTCAATTTTAACCATGTATCAGGAAAAAATAAAATAGGGATTTTGGACTGACTTACGGAAGTCTCAGAAAACTACGTAGCAAATTCCCAGACCCCACAGAGTACCTTAGCCTGCTTTAGACACAAAAATTAAGTACAGAATCCAAGAGTGCACCTCTCTCCATTCAATAGGCAGGACAGCTATGTTACATGGCATCATCCCAGATCCCAACAGGGGAGTCCTCCAGCCGTCACCCCAGCAAGATTTCGGTAGCAGCATGTTCAGACCCATAGGACAGAAAAAGAGAGAGATGCTATCGCCATTTCCTCCCTCTTCCCCCAGACGATTAGTCTTTAAAGCGAACGCTCCCTTTGAAAAGGGAATTGCAGCGGCACACGGCTTTCCCCCCAACCATCCGTGCCGCCGCTCTGTGCTGTTGCCTTTCCAGGGATTTGCCGAGCGGCGCTACCGTGTCGATGACCGAATCTGTAGTCCAGCAATTTGTTGGTTCAACAAAAGGCATGGCTGAAACAAGCTGCCTGACTCAAAGAGCGTACGCTTCCTGTTGTTGGCAGAAAGTGAGACTTTGCGCTGTTCCCCCTTGCTTCCTTTAAAAACAGTGCCAGGAATTGATGTAAATTGGCTGCAAAGCATCTGACCCACAAAGCAGGGAAGTGAGAAACTGCAGGACTCAGGAAGATAGAAGCAGTATTAGCCACCTATATCTAAATATATATGGGTTTTTAATATACTTGATCCAAGATCACGGATGGCATCAGCTATTTTCACTTGAAATGTGCTCAAGGGGCTGAAGTCTTCAGCAGCTCTGGAGAATTCTTTCTCTGGAGAAATCTGTTGAGGGGTTTGAAGAAACCACTTTGAAAAGTTATCAAAAGACAGTTTTACTGAAAAAATGAAAACTGTCTACAATACCAACCACAGATGGACATGCCTTATGCTGCCCAGAGAACTCAGTCAAACATTAGCAGAGGGATAACCCAGGAAGTTAACTAATTACCCAGCACATAGGAGTTCTACCTTCTGGGACTTCTGTCAAGTGGGTCAGGAGAAGCTCCCTGCACCGCTGGGGTTAAGAGTTGTGCCACATGTTCGACCCTATTACGATAGCACTAATGATTTTTACTTGCGAGGCAACACGAAGAGAGAAACAAATGCCATTTGCTATCAACTAAAACTTAAATGAATTGAGATTGTTAAATTAATTGGACTCGGCTCCTGTTGCCTACCTGTTATGTATCTACATTTCAAAGCATTTTCAGGATCTTCAGCCTGGGAGTCTGCTCATATCTGCTCATTGACTCTGCTATTAAAATTACTAAGAGTGAGGATAGGTTTCAACACAAATGCCCTGTATCAGGATTTTCACCTCGTTTCCCAACGCCAGTGTAATATTACAGCCTGAGAGACAAGGTAAAATTAATCTTTAAAAATCCTATCTTTGTTACATAGGGAGCTCTAGAGATGTCAGGCTGGTTTTCACAGCTCCCTCCAAAAAAATCTTCTTGAAAAACAAAGTCCACCCAACGAATCAACAATACTCCTTAATAAAATGCCAGTTACAAGTCATTAATACTGGATGATTTTAAGTGACAAAACAAGGAAACTAACTTTGACTACCCTTGGGCTTTCCTTAAGAAATTGGGTGACCTTCTTTGGGAAAAGATCTCCATCTGGTGGCAGGCTGTAAAAAAGATCAAGTCAACACTAACAGAGGTGTTACTGTCCCTTGAAAAGACTGCTGTTACCAGAAGTGGAGCAATTTGTTGCGGGTAATTTTTTCTCCACAAATTTCTAAACCTTATATAGGATAGACTGAGCCAGGCACCCTTTAGTCTTGCGAAGTCTGTCCTAAATGCAGATGTCTAGCAAAAGCATTTGAGCTCAACTGGCTCACGTATCCCATCGCGCAATTTTTCCTGCTGACAGCGCTGTGGGAAGGACATCCCCAGCCTGTGGATGACGAGGAGTCACCTGCAGACAACGGCTATATCCCTCTATAGTGACATGAATAAGGCGGTACTCCTTTTCCACTGCTGTAATGGCAATAAGACTCTTTCAAAGCTATAAATTCTTATGGGGATTGCGTTATACAGATAAAAGGTAACATTCCCTGGCATAAATTACCCCTACTCTGGGGTCACTAGAGGACGGGGTTGTACTGTCGTAACTATTTGGGGAGTTGTACTACCATAACTATTTGTAAAAGCACACGAGAAATAGTTTTCGTGAATGAAACTACAATGGAGCAGTCCCCAGCATGCTCAAGTTCGTCCCTTCTGAGACATTTACAGACAGAGCGTTAGTGTATATTTTTAGCAGATGACAGCAAAAGTTTCTGAAAATTTGATCTTGAGTTCTCTTGCATTTCTTTGGTGCGAAACTTCTGGTTTTGGAGCAACTTCTGGTATCACAATGTTTTAATTAGCACATTTAATTTTTTTCAGTCAACTGTAAGACTCACTGTCATATGACTGTAAGGCACCACATTAAGCAGGGTGAAACCTTTTAAATTTGTCATTAAAATCAGTGAAAAAAATCACAAGGGATGTTCAGAAAATAACAGACTAATCACAGACCCTGGGAACAAATTACCTATTACCTTCTCCTTTGTCACTACAAGCATATTTTCTACCTCTTCCTTCTCTCCTGTTTAGCTATACCAGCCCAGAGTTTCTGTGACCTTCTTGAAAGTGGAATTTTTTCTTTTTTCTACTGTTATCCCATCACTGCTAAATGTATGCTTTTATATAACATTAAGCCAGCAACAGATATTGAAAAAATTATCATCATTGCTGAAATAACTTCAAAGTATACATGTTTATTTGCATCTTTACATGTAATCAATATCCCCACAACACCTTTCAATTGTCTCTGTTGATTCTTTTTGAATTTTCTTCCTTTTTTCTAGTGGTAGCTGGCACCAGAATAGCTTGCAGAAACCAGCTTCCAGAGTCCATGCCCTCTCTGGAAAAAAATTCTCCATAATTTAAGAAAAATCAGGAGTCTCTATAATTCTACTTACATGGCTATATCCTTTGCTATAACAATCTATATCCATTTTATAGTGCAAATAATTGGTATGCAAGAAATACCATATATCAAGAGCATTCAAGCTCCCTATGTCAGAATCTCACACCTCTTCTTATTTCTTTTGTTTTCATATTTGGAAAAAAAAAATCTATAGGTGAAATAATAATGAAGGCCAAAGTTCTCCTTCTTCAGAATATTGAATGAAGTATATGAGTACAAGCTATTTCACGACAACTCTTGTAAGAAATTTCATTGGTTACATCAGATCTGCAGGGATAAGCAGTCACTAGTTGTAACTGGCACAAAATAAAATTACTTATTTGGAAAAGGAGAAAACAGACTTGTAGGTCTTCACTACCACTGAGTGATATTTCTAACTGGTGAGGCCTATTAATTGGAATGATTTTGTGTAACAGGTTTAGGTGGAAGGACCATCCCAACTGACAGAGACATCCTTTCCTCTTGCTGTAGGTAAAAAGTTATCAAAAGATGGTTTTACTAATACGAGTAAATAGAGTAAAAAAAACATAGACGCTACTCTAAATTTAAAGAAGCCTAGGCAATTTCATCTCTCATTACATTTTAATCCACAGTACAGAACTCAAAGCTTGTAAGAACTGGGTAGGAATTTTCACAAGCCACTGCCTGGAATTTTGTGATCTACTTCTAAAAAAAAAAAAAAAGCCAGCATTACTTTTTCTTCCTGACTGTAAATACACAGCCATTCTAGATGGTCTTTCAATGCATTAGCAGACCCCTCATTTAGTTTCATGTGCCCAGGTGTTTCCACTTTACAAAGCCCAGTGAGAATTTCAGATTGAAGTATTCAGTTCCAAAAGCAGGCAAGCTAATCTGAAACTGGAATTTTCTATCATTGGCACAATTTAAGGAAAGCCTTGGCTCCTGGAAGCTTGTCTGACATGGCTGTGGGGAAAAGCCTGAGAGCAGCCCAGCTGTGCTTCTAGGTTGGATGTTTGATTATGCTGCATAGACCGGTAGCCAAAGGAAAGTGTGGTATGTTCAGAGGTACGACAGAACACAAGACGCCACCCTACCCATGAAGCCTACAAACTAACTCAACTCCAGCAGAGAGGCACTCTTAGGCTTCCGCGGGAAGAGGCCAAGGGCTGCCCCGTGCGGGACACAGCTGGTTACAACGGACCCACGCTGCACCCCGTCAGACAGCCCATGCTGCAGCTGATGGATGCTCCTGAAGAAACTGTGGTCCACGGAGCGCCCACACCAGAGCAGAGGAAAACACCAGGGGAAGGAGCTGCAGCGAGAAACTGCTACGTACTGACCACAACTTCCCACCCCCGCGCCCTGCGGCGGCAGGGTAGGAACGCTGGGAGCAAAGTCGAGTCTGGGACAGCAAGGAGGAAAGGCAGCGTTTCAACGTTTGTCTTTTTTTGCTTCTCACTACCCAAATCTATTTTAGTTGGCAATGCCGAGTCACTTTTGCCCACAATGGTAACTGGTGAGCCATCTCCCTGCCTTTATCTCGGCCCACAAGCTCCCTCATCCTATTTTCTGCCCCCCGTCCCACTGAGGAAGGGGAGCGAGTGAGGGGCTGGGTGGGCACCTGGCTGTGAGCCAGGGTTAACCTACCAGAGTATCTCATTAGGCAAGAAAACTACTCGTGAGCCTTCTTTCAAAACTCTCCCAAGCCCAACCTTTCATTTAAATTTCAAAGGAATTTGCACTCATGCGTTTGTTGACAAGCGCAAGCGTTTGTATATCTACCATTCAAAGCATCTTCTAAGTCTTAGTAAACGTCAGTGCTCACCAAGACCAATCCCTCACTGCCACCAAAATTATAACTTTAATGGGAAAAGTGGGGTTTTGTTTGTTTTTTTGGTGGGTTTTTTTCCAATTACATGTTGGCTTGGGAGTAGTTCCATAATTTCTATAAGAAAACCAGAAATTGCCTTATTCCAACAGACAATCTTAACGATGGTCTTAGGAGTCCAGTCTGGTTTTCATCCACTTGCCATTAGCAGATGATGGTCATTGCTGCTGCTTCATCAGCTTTTTAACTACTTGTGTTGCCACAGTTTTCTATAAATGAAAATTCATCTAGTTTAGCTAACTCAAATACAAGATGCATTGAGAAAATGAAGAGTCTGAATTGTCTTGATTATTAATAAGACCTCACTTTTCCAGGACTGCAATTATTTACCTTTATTTAAGAGAAACTAAGAGATTGTGCACCAAATGTGACTGAACCACAAAACCAGAGGACAGTCCTGTATATCTTCTTAAAAGTTCAGCCAGCCAAAAAGAATAAATAATGAACTACATAGGTTTATGCATACACTAAACAGAACCATTAAAGTGGATTTATCTGCACCATTTCCCTTAAATTACAATCATGCCCTACTTTTGTGCAATTTTCTGTATTTTGTGAAATTATGTTACTGATGATCTAATCTCTTGTTTGGTGGCACTGTTAGAGCGGGTTATGAAATACATATTGGGCTAATATTGGAAGTCCTGATGACTTGTGAGTCCTGCAGCAAAGCCTGAATATTGCTAGATGGCTGAAGAGATAGTCATATTACCTGCATCATTACTAAAAAAGAAAAAGAATAAGCTTTACCTAATGTTCCCTTTCACTGTTTCCATGTGTTTTCTAAAACAAAAGCATGTTTGTGTAATTCCAGTAATGAGTAACGGATACTCCTGCCTGGTGCTGTGTCTCTACTTTTTCTCTCTCCCAAGTTCCACTTTGCAGGAGACAAATACAGTGGCACAGCATTCCTCTCCCAGTCCTTGTCATCTTAGGAGGTGTTTTATTCTCTATCATCATGTGCATTCTCAATGGTCCTTTCAGTAGAGCCATTTCCATTACAATATGAATATTCAGATACATAGATGAGCACAGTATGCTCACATAGCATACCAGAATAATTCCCAGCATAAATAAGGCTATTATTTAATCATACATAAGGGTTTTATTACCCTTGGAAGAACCCTTAGGTTTTACTAAACAATTAAAATTCTCTGTGCTTTTCATTCACTTGCCTGAGAAAAAATTTTAAAGAACTTGTTTTCATTACGGTTGGAGAGATGTTTGGAGAGAGCAAAAATCTTACCTAGTACATGTTTATAGCTCTCCAATACTAAACTTGTAAGAGCAGATTTAATCTCATAATCTTTACCCAAGTGGCACAAAAGTCAATCACTTTGGACCACACCACACATTTATTCTTACAAAATAATCTAATTAGTCTACTTTCACTATTTCAGAAATTAAGGTAAATTCGCATACCTGAATTTGTACATCTCTGCAAAACAATGTCTAATACATACCAGACTTTACAAAAAACATAAACCAAGAATAGAACTGACTTTTTTATGTTTAAATCAGGATGAGCTCCAAGAAATGCCAAGCCTTCCAAATTATTCTGAATTCAAGGTTCACTATCGCCTCAGAGTCCCTGTAGTTCCCAAATGCCTTAAAAAAATGCTAGCTAAAGAGCATTTATCCATTTTTAGAAAACCTAAGTAAGACCAGCTTTTAAGCTCTGCATTTTCCCCAATAGGGGAAAAAGTGCTTTACAGAAACAGAAAGTAAAGCATGGACACCACAGCAGCCAGCTCTGCCACACCAACAAAAGAATCCAAAGGAAAGCTCTTGTTTTCCATTCAGAGGCAGCTCTCTCCAGCCAGTGGGCGAGGACAGGTTATGTGAAGAAAAGGCTGTGCACTTCTTTCAGACCTCAGGTAAGAACACCAAATACAAGCTAGCTAGGAATTTTAGCATTGTTGCATGAAGATTTTTTAAGGAGCAGTGGTACCCAGCCAATGTTGGAACATGGGATTTCTCCCACCTGGCCACGAGAGCCCAATAGGGTTCTCTGAGACTAAGGCTTCTCCCATCTTAGTTTGACAGATGCAGCTGCCGCTGTTTTTGCTTGCAGGTCCAGCCAGGAGCGAGGCTAAGCCCCTAAGCCAAACCAGCAGGTACACACAAACACACACACACAGACGAGGACACAGAGTGAGCAGTGCCTTTACCAGCACACACACAGCAAATGCACTGACATAAACCCAACAACACAGCCCCATCTTGTCCCTAATCTCCAGCCGCACTGGACTGAAGCTCACCAGCGACGCATGCAGGCCTCCGCACTCTCCAGCTGCACAAGGACACCGCGCTGACGGAGCCTTCAAACACTGCCACGGGATTTAAGTTCATCTAATATCCAGGCCCAGACCCCAAGCCCCCTTACCCTGCCTTACATCTGGGCTCTTTCCAGATGCTGTTTTTTTTCCTCTTACTTGCCAGCTAGTCCAGCTTGAAGTCTGTTATTTTGTTAGTGAGTTTTGTTAGTGAAGTTTGCACACCCACCGGGATCCTTACAGCATCTGGTTATAAACGCATTGGCTAGCCCACGGCTGGCCCTCAGATCCAAGAGCCCCCATGACCCATGGCCTTTTCTCCAGCTGCAGGTGCCCAGTCCTCCTGTAACACACATCCACACATGCAGATGCAGCACAGAAAGCAAGGTCAAGCAGAAAATCATCAGTAAAAGTATTTAATTAGATGCTCAGACCAGAGCACTGCTTACACGAGACCATTCCCTTTTACCCCCACTTCTATTTTTCCATGCATGTCCTTCCCACATCCACCTTGGCCCTTCCCTTCCTCCGCTCCTGTTTCCTCCCAAACAATGCACCCCTAACTACTTTTCCCCATCGGTCCCAGTTTTGCTACATCCCTACCTAAAATTGGTATTTCTGATAACATTACCTGGGTCCGCTCAGCCTTGCATGGCATTACTGACACAGGACAGCGGTGGCCCTTGCGAGATTGCCCCCAGTACTCCCTTCAATTATATGTGAGGTTTGACCATCTTCCCCGTAAACATCAGTGAAATTCGTCCACCTTTCATAGCAGCTATCTGTAATTTTTGTCAGCTTCTCACTCCGTTGCTTGTGTTCAGCAGTCAGTTTCTCATGGTCTTTTCAGTTGGCGAAACCTCAGGCCAGGGCCTAGACATCTGCTGGCGTAACGGAAGAAGATTTATTTCAAAGACAGAAACAAAAAGAAGTGCAGACACTCTATAAATTATCGTGGGTTTAATACATGACGGTGCTAAAGAAATACTTCTGTGGAACAGTTAGAATTCAATTATCTACCGCAGCCAAATGTCTGGTTCCAGGTTTCATACAGCTCTAGGTCCTTTGAGGAGACGCTGGGCCGCACGGTTCTGAAGGCACTCTCAAAGTCCAGGAAAGCAATAGGCCGTACTTGGTCTGGCATGATGGTTGCAATGTCTGTGGACTGAAGACTGCGGATAGGGCCCAGAGAAGCTTCTCGACAGAGCTGTGTCATGTCTGCCCCTGAAAATCCACTTGATTTCTTAACTATGAGTTCGATTTCCTCTTCATTTAGGGAGCAGTGCTCCTTTGACATTAGACGGGTAACAATCTGCTTCCTAGCTGACGCTTCTGGAAGAGGAATGTACAGTCTCTTCACTAGTCTCCTTCGGGCAGCTTCATCGATTTCTTGGGGTCGATTTGTTGCTCCAACCACTAGAATACGATCTTCAGAGGAGGTTGTTGCCCCATCTAACTGGACCAGAAATTCAGTTTTTATCCTTCTCGACGACTCGTGCTCCCCATCTCCACGCTGAGACAACAGAGAATCAATTTCATCAATGAAAATCACTGCTGGCTGTTGACATCGCGCCACAGTGAACAGTGCACGGACCATCTTTTCCCCCTCGCCTACCCATTTGGAAGTCAGAGAAGAGGCACTGATGCTAAAAAAGGTCGCTCCAGACTGGCATGCGATGCACTTGCCTATAAGAGTCTTGCCAGTCCCAGGGGGGCCAAAGAGAAGAATTCCTTTAGGAGGACCACGTAACCCAGTGAAGATGTCTGGCCTCAGCATAGGCCAGACTACTATTTCTTTTATAGTAGCTTTAGCAAATTCAACTCCGGCAATGTCATCCCAGTTGACAGGAGGCCCATGGTCCATGATCTCATGCATAATGAGTTCAACCATTTTTGGTTCTATGTTTTTCAGTCGTTCATCTACAGGCAGCGATGGATCTGTAGGTCCTCTTGCACGAGGCTTACACTGTGCTCCTCCATTTTCGTTTCCGTCTTGTTTTGGAACTGGAGGAACAAATTTGCCAAACGGACCCCGAGATCTGCCTGCACCCAGTGATTTTTTTACACCTCCATATGACGAGACTGGTGCACGCTGGGGTAGGTTTTGAGATTTCCTTTGCTGATCCACCCACAGCTGTTCTTTTGCAGTTCTAAAACCAGGAACACCACTCTCTTCATTTCTGTTTCTATACCCTGAAAAACTACTGGTTTCTGTACTACTGGTTTCTCTACTACTGGAAGCCTGGCATGGGGCAAGGCTAGGAATCACCGTGCTGCCTTCATCAGCCAGACCATAAAACGCTTTTCTTTTTCCAGAACTTGTGGACCATGCAGGTACAGCTGACTGATCCGAAAGAGACAAATTTTGTCCATCGCGACAGCTACCCGACATTTTCAGAGAACTACTACTTGCCACTTCTTTACTTGCAAATAGAGGAGTTGCCTGGAAACCTGTAGGAACCTGTTCATTTAAGGAGGCTGAAGAGGCAGGAAGTGTATCCAAAGCTTTGGTCACCGGAGGCACGCTGCTTTGAAGAGACTTTGAAGATGAGGGATGCTCAAGGAGCTCTGGTCCCCGACTTGCACATTTTGCTGAGCCAGCACAGAGCTCAGTCTCTTTGGCACTGCTGAAGATACTGAGTTTAGGAAGACCTGGAGCAGCAGAGGCACTGACCCCTTTATCAGCTAGTACACAGGCATCTGTCGGTGCCATCTGAGAGCTTTGGAGATTTTTGCCAGCCTGCATCCTCTCTTGCACACACTTTAATTCAAATACATTATCTGTTGTCAAGGCAGATTGCCACTTGTCACTGTCATTTTGCTGACACTTTGCCAAAGTCAAAATGTTTTCAGCATAGTTATTCAAGCCAGTCTCTATGTTGTCAGAGTCAATAATTGCAGAGTATTTCTCTGCATATTTTTTAAACAGGTTGGCAGCACAGACCTGAGAGATCTCAGAGTTTGCCCATGCATACTGAATATGCAGGATTTTGGCACGGTATTCATCTGCCTTCTGTGCAGGTGTGCAGGTGCCAGAGGTAATAGCGAAGTAACTTTTCTGCCAGTCGCTCAGGTGCACGGTGCTGTGAGTGGGGGTTTCCATCACCGAAACTGAAACATACATAAAATACCTGCTGTTACAAAATGCATTTCACAGCTATTTGCTTTGGCTGCTTTCCCCCTTTCCTAAATACATATACATGAAAACATACAGTATTTTAAATTGAGAGAAATAGCGCAGTAGGTCAAGTTACTTAGCTTGTCTGGACACTTTACCATTTTCAAAAAGCAACCAGCCTTGTCATGTAAAGCCATTTAAACTGAGGTTCTCTTTTCTTCCTTGTTCAAAGAAAGAAAATAAGATGACAAAAAAAAAAAAAAAAAAAAAGAGTTTGCTTCTAACCAGAGGTCTCCTGGGGAGGTAAGTAGACTGCAAAGAATGGTAACAGATGGCCAAACAAAAATTGGCCTTGTTAAACGAAATCACCAGTGCTTTCACTCTTATTTGACAGAATACAGCACAGTGCAGAGGAGGACAGATTATACATCACTGTCAGAATGATGAAATTTCTTACAATGATGGCAGTAAAAATGAAACAATGAAGCTAATAAATAAAACTATGTGCAAAGTCCCTGAGGGGAGGTAAAAGTGGAAGGAATAAGCCCGAATGTAGTAAACTTTCAGATTAAGAAAATATTTACAGATTCATAGCAAATATTCAAAACTCTTTATTCCACTTAGAACATACTAAAAGGTCCCCATTTTAGAGAAACAAAGCTCTTGGGTGTTTAAAGCAATGCTTGTTTCTCAGCCTAAGAAAGCAGAATTTAAATTCCTTCAGTGATTTTTTAAATAGGAAAGATGACATTTGGCTAGGAAGGAGCATTTTGCTAGACGTGAAAAGATATGCTCATGTTTACGATGCATTTTCAAAGAAGTCTTTCTCTGCAAGCTACCATGTGCAGAGATATTTCTGGTAACATCAAGAATTCATTATTTCAGAAGAGACACAGACACAACCAAAATTATGAAAAACCTACCACTGCCTCAACAGGGTTTGCAGAAAGCTCTTAACACACACTAATTCCGATCTTTTCATCTGTCCCTAAGGGACATAGGTCTAATATACGATATGACTGAAATACATCAAATTCTAATTTCTTCTTTTTTAACTTCAATATGTACAGGGATGGATGGTCCAGCCAGAAAATAGTTAAAAAGCAGATATTCATATATTCTGCACCCCTTCCAACAGGGTACAAGCCAACTTGCAATCTTCTTCCAATTCAGCTACAGACTATGTATGAGGGCAATTACAGTGCAGATGTAATGTACATACAAGACTGGGGAGACAGAGCTGAAAGATTCCGGGATAGGGGGGTGTCCTCTCTATTTACTTTCAATAAGTAAGTCTTGCATCAGTGTTAGACAACAGAGAGCACAGTATGATTATGGCAGGAGGGGCTACACATAATAAACAATAAGGAGATAAGTTATTTTGGTTTGGATTTTTTTGGACTTCAGCCCAACTTTGTAGAACTCTTTAGAAAAGTAAATTTTACCTGCAACTTCAGTGCCTTTACATGGGAAGCCAATTAAAAAACAAAAAAACAACACAAAAATAAGACTTCCTCTGAAAAATTACTGTCAACTTTTGGACTGTGAGAAGTCTAACTTGTGCCTACCGAGTGAGGTGCAAATTCCCACCACAATCCATCTGCAGCTGAGTGACAGGCGAAGAGGAGATAGGGGGCCGCAGCCTTTTATTTCTCTACGCAACTACTAAACAACACACTGAATAACCATCACTGTGCATATCACTTTTTTGTAGCTGTTGAATCAAAAACATCTTACGAAACATAAAAGCTAAGTTCAGAAGAAGTTTAGTAGCAGGCGCTTGCTGCCATGAGATGTGTCCGTAGACGGACATCATTCAGAATACAAAATCTCAAGTTCGCCACCACTTCCTAAAGACGTAGTAACCACCCTCGCAGCGCGGAGGGAAGGTCATAACAAGCGAGCAGCGGCAGCTAGTTTAAAATTTCGGTCTGATTTTTGACTCTTAAGTGTCTCCTACGACCAAATCCTCTCCCTATCCCCGTTCACTAGAGGTTGTCCTCGTCGTCTTACTGTTTCTCGCCAAGAGTAAAACAAACGCCTGCGCGGGCGGCCATAAACCGTTCCCAGGTGTGGCGGCCATCGGTTCAGCTCGGGGGCCCGCGCCGGCACCAGCTTCGCGCAGGTCAGCGCCCCCCCCCACCCCCCGGCCCCTCGCCACACCGGGGCCGGGCAAACCGAGACCGGAGCCCCGAGGGCTCCCCTGAGGCCTTCGCCCCGCCACCTCGGCCTGGGCCGGGCCGGGCCGGGCGGGCTCAGCCGCGGGAGCGCAGCGAGGGCCCTCACGCGCGAGGGGAGGGGGCGCAACGGTCGCCAACCGCCCCCCCCAACGGCCGGGCCCACGGCGGCCGCCCCAATCCCGCCCCCCGCCCCGCCGCACGCGCACCCGCACCCACCGGCCACGGCCGCCGCCAGCCGCCTCAGCGGATCCCGCGCCCGCTCTGCCCCGGGCCCCGCCAATCGGATAACAGGGCGCCGGGAGGTGCAGCCAATCCGAGATCGGGAGGGCGGGCCGAGTTGGAAAGGGGGCTCCGGGGGCTCCGGGAGGGGCGGGGAGCCAGGGGGCGGGCGGAGCGAGGCCTGCACGCGGGGCCTCCCCCGCTCCCTATTGGCTGCGCCGGAGGCGCGCGCCCTCCAATAGACGCGGGGTCCGTGCCTCGGGAAGGGCGGGCGGAGGCGCCGCCCCTCGCCTCAGCGGCCGCCCTCGGCCCGGGCGGGCTCCGGGCCTGCTGCCGGAGGGGCCTTTTGGGGAGAAAAACTCTGAGAAAGGTCCCGGCAGCGGCGGCCGGACTGCCTGGTGAGTAACGCGGTGCTTCGCAGGGCAAAAGACGGTGGCCCGGGTGGATGCGTCCCGCGAACTGAACCTGGTCGCGGAGGCCCTCGCTGGATCAGGCCGACCCGCCGTCAAATTAGCGCACCGATCTAGATGCAAATTAGCACGCTACGCTGCAGTCACAACTCTGGTATTAACACAGCCACTTCTGCGTGGGTGAGCGTTTAATTTCCTGTGAGAAACACTAATTGCAGTTACTGTCAGGTTTTTGTTACACCAGCGGCGCAGGCAGCACATTGAACTGTGCTACTATGTGAGCCATCACCCAAGGCAAACTTGGGCTAACGTTTGTCCTCTAGCGCTTGCTGCCATCGAATTTCCCCAAGGCGTGCTCGCCCGATTACCCGTGGGTTGTGCAGGGGCAGGGAGCGAAGGAGCCTGCAGCTGCGAGCTCCCCTCGGGAGCGTGGGCTGCAGCCACGCAGGGCTTACCAAAACGGGCCACTGCCTGCTCCTACCTGATGGCGCCTGAGCTGCAAACCACAGCTGAAGCCAGGCGGCTGGCTCCAGCAGCAGATCCAGCTGCAGGACTACGCGGAACTTTACGGAAGGGTCTGCATCGACCCTCGTTACGGCCAGGCATTTTTCAGACTCATGCTTCTGGGGAGGAAACTTCCTGCAGGAACTCTCATTTGAAAAGTAATTTGTTCAAAGAACACGTTGAGAACAAGTCACCGATGATGAAAATCAGGGCACTGACTGTGACCCGAGTGGGGAAGCTGGACCCCTTACAGCGCATCTGGCATGAATAAAATGGGAAAAGCTTGGTTAAGAGCAAAGACAGACAATAGTCATAGTTTTGTTTCCATTTATTAATGCTGCCATTTAAAACCTACATATCTGTTTAGTAGGCTTTGGATACAGATTTTAACTCGACAGCTCACAAATTACAATAAAAAAGCACTAAATGTCTGATTATCTTTCCATTAAGGTCATACAGACTCTACATATGCTATGTAGATAGCATCCATCGGTGGGTATTTAATCTGCCCCCACCACCCTGGTCTTCACGGTTCTCAGTTGTATTTCTCATTTGCTCCTGTCTTTGAGCAATTCAAGTTTACACATGTCTCAGGGTTTAGACTGCTGTTGTAAGGCAACTGCATTGTGGGTACTGCTCACCAAATATGGTATCCTTACAGGAGACATCAACAACAAAAAAACAACCAGCATGAGCAGAATCTTACATGTAAAGGCAAGAGAAAATTAGAAATTTAATAATTACAATGCAGTTCAGAGTATAATATATTAACAATACTTTTGTAAGTACATTATCAATATTTCCCCATCAATAATAAATATATTCATAATCTGTCATTATTACTAAGAATGTAAGCATTGTACTAGCACTCTACTATTTAAAAAAAACAACATATGGTTGCTGAAAAGTTACTTTTTTCCCTCCTTTTCTAGTAGCCACACTGTCTCCCTTGAGATGTGGATATTCTACTAAAGCACAATTCTGAGATTTGGTATTTATTTTTAACATCGAACAGTATTAATTGGCACAGGCTGCATTAACTTTTGCACACAAGGCACAATAAATCCAGGTTCACGTTAACTATTTGTACAGTATTTTTCACTTACAGCTATGTTGCAAAGCTACAGAACAGAAACAGCAGTTAGGTTCTTCTTTCAAAATGTTCAACACTTTTGTTCTTGAGTTGATTACATAGCCCAGATTCCATTTTCAGATGACCTAACATTAATAGTCTACAAAGGAATTATCACATGGGGAAAAGAGGGTATAAGAGACTGAATACTAAAATACCAGTGTCTTGGTTTCAGCTAGGATAGAGTTAATTTTCTTCCTAGTAGCTGGTATAGTGCTATGTTTTGGGTTCAGTATGAGAAGAATGTTGATAACACACTGAAGTTTTCAGTTGTTGCTAAGTTGTGTTTATACCAAGTCAAGGATTTTTCAGCTTCTGATGCCCAGCCAGCAAGAAGGCTGGAGGGGCACAAGGAGTTGGAGGGGACACAGCCAGGGCAGCTGACCCAGACTGGCCAAAGGGGTATTCCACACCATGTGATGTCATGTCCGGTATATAAACTGGGGGGAGTTGGCCTGGGGGGAATCGCTGCTCGGGAACTCACTGGGCACAGGTCAGCAGGTGGTAAGCAATGCATTGTGCATCACTTGTTTTGTATATTCCAATCCTTCTATTATTATTGTCATTTTATTAGTGTTATCATTATTAGTTTCTTCTTTTCTGTTCTATTAAACTGTTCTTATCTCAACCCACGAGTTTTACTTTTTTTCCCACTGGGTGGGGGGAAGTGAGTGAGCGGCTTCGTGGTGCTCAGTTGCTGGCTGGGGTTAAACCACGACAGCGGCCCTCACCAATTACATATTTAAATCATCCCAGAATTTCAGAAGAACTAGAACTGTGAACTTCAGATTTCTGTATTGGGCTGGCCATGGGGAAATGTAATTCCATGGGTCTTGTCACTGCTGTTTATTAGAAGATTTACTTACATCAGTTCTTTAAAAACAAAATAAACTAACAGTTCTACTGCATTTATAATATTTTAAATTAACCCTTATCCTAAATTGTTTGCCAAAAGGAGTTTCAGTATCTGGACAACAGTCTTTTCTAAAACTGATACCCATGCTGAAAAATGTTTAATTGAATGTCAGTTTTGGTAACATTTTCCCACAAATGTCTAGAGGGACCTATGTCTAATCCTGGGCTGTTGGGAACATTTCACCTCTCCTGGGTTTGGATGTGCTTCCTGCCTGTGTCCCTGTTCTACAGCAGTTCTGAGGCTCACACAGGCATGCATCATCCACCTCTGCTCTGGTTTCCATGGAGAGGATTTCCACCAAAATCCGCTTATATTCAGTCTGGTGTTGCCTTACTTGATGCATTTCTTTTCCAATACTTATTAGTTAGATTTTAATTTCAATTATAGTCGCATAAGCCCAAAGCAACTCCATTTCATTTCAGTGGAATTATCCTGGATTTACTCTTACGATAGCTCTGATCAGAAGCTGATCCCTTTTTTTTTTTTCCTGGACAGACCTGGTTATATATTTCACATACAAAATACTGGTCTCACAGAGATGGTGTAATTCTTCTCTGGCTCCTAGATTCTAGTGTTTTCATAATGTAGAAGTTGTAAAATGGTATCAGTGTGGACCGTATGTGCTATGCATGAACATTGTTTCCCAAGTCATGAAAACTGAATAATGTTTTAAAAAAACTAAAAACAGAGAAAGGAAACAACTGCCAGCTTTTTCCACTCTCTTCAGTCTACCAATCTATTGCATTGTGCTACTATAGAAAACCCTACTTTCACATTGGTTCTGCTAAAGAGAATGATGCTATCAAAATTTCTCATACTGTGGCTGAGAATAGGATCTTGTGGAATGGCTCAGTCACCTGCTCAAGTATTACTTGTTTTTGCCAGATTAATTTGTCACCCCTTGCTTCATCTGTTACCTGTGAAAGCAATTCCTTAAAGAAATAGTAATCAGCTTTTCCATCTGGGTGGATAACATAGCTCCTGGGTAGCCTTACAGAAGGGCAGTATGCCATCGCCTACCCTAGTTGCGTGGCTCGACCTGCTGGAAATGCAGAGCTTGGCCAGTCCTTCCTAAGCGTTAGAATTCATGCACACCTCTTATGTAGCACTTGCACACACATTCATACTAATCCTTCCCCAGTTTGCAACACAGCAGTGAGGTGTAAGGAATCACCAGAATCACCAGAAAAATCCACCTGGTCCATAGTCAACTTCTTTGATCCCTTCTGGAAAGATGGTGGGTAGGAGCAGACTGCGTGCCAAATTAACTGTCCCGGTGCATGTTTCATGGTCTAATTGCAACTTCCCAAATGTAGGAATTATACTTGCAAGGGATGGAGGAAGAAAGCTGAATAATTGTGCAAGCTGTTCAAGATGCTTTAGAAGTTAATAATGAGCAGTAAAAGGATAAGATTAAAACTAATGCAAATGTAGAAATGAATCCTACAGATTATTTTTCTTGGAGTAGCTCTTTATTTTGTTCTTATTTACATAGAAATAACTGTCTGGAATTTATGTTTTTAAAATGGCAGAAGTACTTATTAAAGTCAGCTATTGTTTCTGACTTTCATTTCACCTCTTTACTGTACCTGCATTCAACAGGATGACATATCAATGGCTTGTGTCAAGTACACATTATTTGATTTTTTCTGAAGGTTGTTTTCCAATATTTTCATGTTCAATGTGTCACTGTTAATGGAAGAAAACCATGGGGGCACCACAGCATATTTTGAGGGGTAGTTCTCTTAATTTCTATTTTTATTGTAATTTGTTTTCTTGTTAGCTAATTTGAGAAATGAAGAGTAACATTTTTGCCATCACATTTCTTAGCACATTTTGTCAAAGATTTATCACACAATGAAGTAAGAAGAATGGTAGCCATAAAAAGAAATCACAACTCTATTCCACAGAACATAGCTTACAGATTATTTTCAAGTAACCACTCCTTATAACTTGGTTAAAAATACAGACTACCAGGTAGCACATGGCTTTTGACAAAAGTCTTAAGAAGGAGCTTTTAAGAGGCCTCATTCTGAATGATCAAAGTGAAACCCAATAGCCAGCATAACCCATTTGCTGAGATTTGACAAAATGGCTGTTTTAAAAGCAAACCCTTTAAGAGAAAGTAGAGAACCTGCCATAAGGACTGTTAGCATTCATTTAGTGCTCACTCCCCCCCTGATCTGGCTAGGTAATGAAGGAAGTCTTGAAATCCTAACTCCATTTACAAAATTATTGCAGCAAGCGTGTCATGACATGATAGTGCCCCAAATCATGACAACAACATTTGTGCATGCCTGTTTAGATAGGACCTGAACAGTGTTATAACCAGGTTACTGAACTGCTCCCAACTTGGATACTTTCTGAAGTCATAGTAATGTTAAATTAATTGGTTATAACACCTCACAGTTTCATCTGTGAAGAAAGGAGCAGGTGTGCTAGCGGTTAATGGGGACAACAGAGGGAGCACTAACCCTTCCACTTCCACTACCTGGTTCAATAAATGCTCTTGATTACAAACTGGTAAGAAATGACAGTTTGAGTCCCCATGGCTGTGTGCATCCTGGAAACAGGCAAGATGAAACTACAGTACAGAGAAGGAATGACTAAGGTTACAACACAACTTGCTGGCAAGGATTTTGCTACTGCAGCTGGGCTATATAACAACAGGTTTTGTATTTTTTCCCTCATAATTTGACTTTCCCACCTGCCCCTAAAATAAAACTTGGCAACAGAGAGAAAGCCAGTTAATTACCTCCTCCCCACTGCTACTTCACTGCTGTTACTGCTGGTGGTGGTTTTGCTCCCATGTTTTCAGAAGATCAGTTGCCAGCTGTGAGATGTGCTGCCAGGCAAACTTGATGTGGGTGGATTCCACTGTGCGGGAACAAATAGCAAAACGTAGCACAAACTTCTCTCGCAGGTGGCATGGGACCAGATGAATCTTCTTGGCCTCATTTATGCTTTTAAGAAGTGCCTTATTTAGTTCATTTGAGCCCTGAAATCATTGTAATTCAACAGATACAGTGATGAATTTCAGAAGCAAGTTTGGAATATGTAAATCCCACCAAGCAGCCAAGCCCAAGTAGTACCAGTAACATGCAGCCACTTTCTCATCTCTCAGTGCTTTGCCATCAGAGGATTACAAAAAGATGACGGCGCAAGAGATAATTTTTCAGCCACAAAGAGATTTATGGATTAACTGGGGTTTAGAAGCAGCGTTCACACTGGGGCATTTGTGATGGCTGACTGCTTGTTTGTGACCTAAGGTCGTGAGCTATGTAGCTTCATGTAAAAGCATTCATTATTGCATCCATTTTGTTACACTTTTCTTAGATGTAATCAAACAAATGTGGGAGGACGTTTTGCAATGGACTATACTAACATTTGTAAAACAAACCTTCCAGTCTTCACTTAAGCATGGCTGCTGTGAGAGTCTTTTGAATATGAAGATGGAAATCTTACCCTTAATTAAGAAATAGTTAAGGTAATGTATCCATAAGTTAACCTTCACACAATCAGTAGAAACCCTAAAAAAGTGTTTGCCTCAAGTTCTGTAGGAAGTGTCCATCACAGAATGCTACAGAGTGGTTTGGGAGAGGGGGAGGATTTTAGAAACATGGTAAACTGACCCTCTCACTGGAAGTAAACAGTCTTCTGCACTCTGGGAAACAAAGATATAAATGTTAAATGTCTTGCAGAAAGTGAGAGGGACTCTACATGCATGCAGTATTGAATTTTATCTCCTTCTAGTGTACTTCATTCTCCTTGTGCTCAAATAAGGAATGTGAGGATTTCTCTTGGAGCAGCTGTGCACTCTTAATACCAAATCTCAAAAGAAATAGGACTGCATGGAGGAGTACTGGTCCTTTTGCAGGTTCAGCTAATGTTGAATCAATGGGTTTCCTATTTCATGTCCATCAGCATTTGAGAATAAAACAAAAGATGTCATCAGATTTTCAAAAACAGTACTAAATTGCTTTAAATGAAAACAATGAAAGAAGGGATCCCAGAAATCTTGGGATTTTTGTCTGATTTAGCAACACATGATGAAGTGCTAGCTGCGGATCTTTGACAGTGTTATCCAAATTAAAGGAACCTGTCCGTCTAACTGTTATATCAGCAGACCCAGAGATGGCTTCAGCATCACTGGGCAGTTTGCCATCATAGCTTAGGATATACCATGTTGATCTTGAGTGCTATACTTTTATTCCTTGGGGAAGTATCTTAGCTATTGTACAGCCTTTACTCTTTCTATTACACTGCTGGTAACGCAGAATTGCAAGAGATGCTAGGAGCATCTGTGCTTTCACCGCAGTGTTCCCTTACTGAACACTGACTGTGGGAAAAGCGTCAGAGATGGACAAATCCATCTGTTCAGCAGCGGTTTTGTTACTGTAGTGGCATAGGTCTTCTTGGAAACATCCATATCAGAAAACATGTCCTCTCACATCTGCACAGTTGTGACTTGCCTGCATAGCTTTTTCCATATAAAAACAAAACATAAGGGAGACACAGTTTCCCATTCGCACTGAGGATAAATGTATTATTCTCATGGGTTTGTATCGTATTAGAGTTAGAGCTGAACCCAAGTCAAAACCTTGTTCTGACTTAGCACAAGTTGTTAGGGAATTTGGATGGAAGCCTGAAATTCATGGCTTAGCCTTGTCTTCTAGGAGATATTTACGAAATTCGACTGCTTCTAAGAAAAGGACCAACTTTGGTGTTTTGCAAGTCCCCACACTTTATGGGTCAGTCACTGGTGACAATGATATACTGCTTTCTTATCATTAAAGTGATGATCCTTGCCTTTAATATGAAATGCACAGCACTAACTTTTAGGCAATGCAAGCGGTTATATGATGTTAAGTTAAATCCCTTGGCAGGGGTGAGGGGAGGAAGAAGAAAGATTTATATATCTTCTTCTGTTCTGCTCTCAGAGCTGCACCTAGGGGCTGCTGTGACACTCGGGTGTCACATCAAATTGAAGTTACTAGTGACTAATCCTCTCCCAGAGCTTTGAGAAGCCAGCTCTGATTGAGTCTGTCAGCTTCAATAAGACGGTATTCTCACCCCTCTGGAGAAATGACTAGCTTGACTTGTATTCATCTGCAGACATGACAAGGAGGCCAAAAATTAACCCTTTGGCATGATACATTTGATGAAATAGTTATAATATGAAAGTCATAGATTATTAGTCCATCTGCTCAACCGTGTGAAAGGCAAAAGATTAAAAGTTACAGATAAGCAAAAAAAATACAAAAGGATTTCTCAAGAGCAAAGGAAGGAAAAATATTTCATACTTTTACAGCTGTGCAGCATTACAGTTCAAGTCCCCTGTCCCTTAGTCCTACTGTAACTACATAAAAGTTAGAAGTATTCTACTTCTAAGATGCATTTTAAGACAAATTATAGAAATAATGGGAAGAATTTTCAAAGAGTGGTTTAAAAAGCAAGTAAAGATGCATAAATAACCATAAAATACTCTTCATTTAAAAGCTTGTTAGTTTTGTTCTCTTTTTTTTTGTACTGGGAAGAGAAGCGATGAAAACACTGCTGTTTCAACACTGGTTTTCAGCAGAATCGTGCCTTTATTCTACAACTTGTCCAAAAGTTTCTTAGCTAGGTGCCCAATATTTACCTCCTATTGTAAAATTGTCTTTCCCTGTAGATCTGATTTCTTCCTCTGGACCATCAGGGACAGGAGGACAGACGTAGATGAACTACTGGTCTGATCAAAAGTGACAATTCCTGTGTTGCTATGCTCTATTTCACCAGGACTGTTCCTTTAAAGTAAATGTTGAGCACTGAGTAACAGCTGTCTCTGGATCTGCAAAACTAGTGTTTGCTTGTTCCGTGTGAAAGAGCAGACTACAACCAACATCTTGTTATTGAGCAATAAAAGCCACAGAACCTATTCCTCAAAATCTTTTAAAAGTTCTTGTTAGGAAAGAAATAATATTCATGTTTCTACTTACTGAAAAAACTCCACATTCTGTCTGATCCCCTAGCACCAGACTTTTTTTCTTTTATTTTAAACAACATAAATTCAAACAAAACCATTTTTCTATTCCAGGTGAATTCACCATTACCTTATTGTTAAAGATTTGTTAGCTCCTTCAGCCAATTGCATCAAACTCAGGTAACTGGAGCAACTGAATGACTGAGAAAAGAATTTGTGAAAAGTAGTGAGCCTTCGGAAGGGCTAAAAGCTCACTTAGGTATCACGTGAACTAGAAAACATCAGTGCTGTTATTGTCATTGCTTGGTGTTCAGATTCGGTGTCACAATCCAGCCCTTTACAGAGGCTTTAGCTGCAAGCTCCTCTATTAAATGAGTTCTTTACCTAAAATAAGATACTGATTCCCTTTTAATGTCTGACTAAACAAGTGAGCCCTCTCAACTACTGCAGCTCTTACGCTCTGAGTGCAGAGTGAGTTTTCTAGTTTCTGTTAGGTAAGGTCTCCACGTCAATGAACTTGGCACTTACAGAGATTTTGGGAAATGAAAGACCAAGAGAGGCAAAAGGGTCATGTTCAGCAAAAAAAAGCAGACCAGGGCTGAGGGCAGTTGGGAAGCTGCCCTCCCATGCAACCTCTTCTTACTCTTGTCTTGTTCCAATTTGCCCAGTCTGACAGTAGGATTTTATAAATGAAAATGTATTCTTTAAAGAAAACAACAAAAAGTGTTTACTACTCTAATCTTCATCCATGATAGTCATTTTTTATATATATATATGTAAAATTGGATATTAAATATACACACATATAAAATTAACTTGACAAAAACCATGTAATACATGCACACACTCACACTTCATATACAAATATCTAGGAAAACACATTAAAACAATCACCTTCATCAAAGCCCATCAAGCATAGAAAATAGCGGTCATTTTTGTATGACTGGTTAGACTATTTGTTTGCCTTGACTATATATTTCCATAACCTAGTATGCTTGAATTTCTCTTAAGCATTTGATTAATTTTTTTAAAAACTGTCTTAAGCCTCTTTCTTTAATCTGCTTTGATCTATGTGAACTCCCTTTACTTTCCTTAAAAAATAATTAAGTACATTAACTACAAAGACTATATTCAATTGCAGGTTATTGTATTGCTATAAAACATGACAGAAGAAATAGGAGGTCTTAGCTGCCTTACCTTCAGCCGAAAACAGACTAGTCCCAAGACAACCTCAGCACAGATTTCAAACCTTCCATCCTGAAGGACTAAATGTTCAAATTGATGCGACAGCCTGACATGCTAAGAAGAGAAAGATAGTATCTACATTGTACAAATTTGATTCAAGAGAAAAGATGTGCTAAATTGTTTCCACCCCTAATCTCTTTTCTCTGTTCCCTCTTCTGATATGTGATAATATTCACATATCGCCATCTGTTTATGTTAACTTACATCCGTTTATGACTTCCACCGACCATATCAAGCCATTACTATATTAGTAGCTCAGTCTATCTTACGCAGTACTAGTCTGTTTCTTAATGAAACATTTCAGCACAGTTTTATATGATACCATATAAATAGTAAATGATTGTAATAATTCTTCTTTAGGTTTTTTACCACTGTCAGTTTGGGCTGGGAATGGCTAAAGAGTCCAAAAGTTATTATGGGGAAAGGGGGAGATGCACAAGTATACAGAGAGAAAATGATCACTATTCCAGTGCAAAATAAGCTGGAAAGATACACTTTTTAGAATAGTTCATTGAATATGAGAATAACTGTGAAGAAGGGGAGAACTTGCTCACTCTTCTGGCCTGGGTGCTCAGGTTTAGTTGAAAAGAAAGGTGATGGCAGTATAATCAAGAAAATGAGTAGCAAATCTCAGCCAACCTGTTTAGAAGTTACTGGGGAAAAAAGAGTGGCATTGAACACCAAGCCAGGGAAATTATTTTGAAGCATAGGAAACCAGTGCTCTTCCAAAATCAAACAAATAGGAAAAATAACAACAGGCATATTAACAGCCAGCTAGGAAGTCTTAACATCAGTCAGTGATGCTTGCATACTCATACCACATTTTGCTTTCTTCCAAAGAGAAGATGAATTAATTCAAAAGCTCTTGGAAAAAAAGAACCCATATCCTCATCAGGTACCTGCAGTACCTTATCCAGTCCCCCTCTCACTGGCTATCATCACTTTAGAGCTCACTACCCTAAAAAAAACCCCCCAAAGCCCAACCCCCCCCCCCCCCAAATGACACCAGCAACCAGCTATTAGAATTACAGTTTGTCTTCATGCAATAGCCAGTCTACACCAAAAATTATCAGCAACATCTAAAGTGATGTTTAAAAGTTCCTTAGCTTTGATATATTTATGACTGCAAATAATTTTACAAAAACAAGCAACTAAGCCCATGTCTCCATGTCTTTTTCTGCTTTTGCACTTTGTCTTTTTGCAAGCTCAAGGACAGATATCAAACAAAAATGAAACATTTCACTTTGGGCCAGGGTTAGATGTGGAATGTTTTAGCTCGCAGGAACTTCTTCCAAAAGGGCAAGAACAAGGCAAAACAGAAATTACAGAAAAGAAAAAAAACAACCAACCCCAACACATTTTGCAGTCTTAATCATAGCTTTCTGATGTTTGTTTATTTCTTAAAATAGAAAAACATTGTTTATATTGAATCAAAACATTGCTTCAAAACCTTCATATTGGGCATACTGGTACCCTATGCAACCAGCCAATCTTACTGTTGTTACCACTTCCTTTCTGCTGTTTGTTACATCCATTTACCATCTCCCTCTAAAATTAGACTGAAAGCTCTTTTGAGTCAGGAATGAGATGAATAAAATGCCTAGTCCTTTCCAAGGCATTTGAATGTTCTGCTAATATAAACAGCTATGAAAATTGACCAGAAGTATATGTATGTATACAGATACTTGTATGCATAAGTGCATGGAAAAGGTATGTGAAATATGCATACGTATCGTAATGATCTTTTACTGTCTCCTCCTATCCTCATGTTCCATAGCCTTAACTAAACTGATGTCTTTTACACAGCTCTGCAAAATTTCACACTGCATATACTACGTCTTGGAAATCAAAGCCATAAAAAACATCATGTTCAATGAGGTAAGAATTTCACAACTGTTCAGCTGAATGTAATCACCAACTGAATTTAATCAAAATTTACCTGGGTAAGAACTGAATAAAACAAAAATTTAAGACTTGGCTTACTGTGAGTAGTTTGTACAAGAAAACTCCAAACCCATGCTGTACATTTTATAGCAGGTATTTATGTCCACTTTTTGCACAAAAGGATTTTTCAGGAATTTGAAAGACATAAAAGCAAGGAAAAATAGAGACTATTCAGTAAAACACAAAACAAAACTCTGGAAACATTTTGTATTCATGTGTGGATTCAAGCACTTTTATCCATAGCGTCTTAACAAGTAGCAATAATTTGTAAAGCCACTGGGGGGCACCAAGTGTTTTAGATTATACAGAACTGGACTGGCGAGGAAGTGGCGATTTAACTGGTTTCACCTGTAATAGCTTTGCTTAACACACTTACCCAAAGCCCTGCACCTTTGGACTATAAGCTATTATCCTGAGTTGCTTTTACAAAGATTGTTACAACCAAACATAATTAAACCCAATGAAGTTAAACATTTTTAAGCCTGGAAGTTCTAACTCTGTAAAACCGAAGGGCTTTCGGGTATCACACCTGCCTCTGTGAGTCCAAGAGCTGCACCTGCGCTCCGGACACAAGCATGGCAAGAACTCACAGGAGGACATGTGTGGCTTTAGTGCTTCAACTCTTCAAGACAGGCAGGTAAACTGTGAAAATAAAGTCCTGTTTGGAGAACTGCGGGCACTGAAACTAAGGATAAGAAAGGAGGAGAGGTAAAAAGTAACAGGCTGTTCTCAGTTTTCTGCTGAACGTGTACATACCAAGCCTGATCTATGGATATTTTAAACCTCCAAATGCTTTTGATTTTGACATTTATGTCATGCTGTGTCCCTAGCACCATTAACTTAATGCTGGCATTCAAATATTACTTAACTTTTAAAAATTCTTTTATTTCATGCTGTTATATATTTTAACAAAAAAGTGCACGTATGCAAACCAACTCACATACTGTTTCTAGCAATATCATTTGGACAATCCCTTTATCATGTGGGTTCCCAAAGTGGAATCACATGGACTGCGTTAGTTGCCTGAAAAGTCTTGGTATATAAGAACAGAATACCAGCCCTTCTCTTCACAGTGAAATTTAGCAGATTGAAGAAAAGAAGCTTGTAAGGAATTTTTGTGTATCACTATCTATCTCAGGTAAATAACCACTGCTCTTCTGCAGTGAGAAGTGAAACAAGAAAGGGATCTAATTCATTTGGTTATTCAGGATTAAGGGAATTGTCTTACATAATCACTAATGGGAACAGTAAACTTGTGAGGCATTAAGATGGGGTCCCTGTTATTAAAAAATCTCTATTTGTGTATGTATATGTGTAAATATAAATATAAATGCTTCTGCATTAAGGTGTTTAAATTGAATTTTGATTTTTGGGCAAAGCCTTCAAGAACTAAAATAGTTTTTGACTGAAGGGAGCTTCTCTGAAGCATCACAGTACATCAGTGTGTATATGCAAATAAGCATACCTGCCTAGCCTTGATCACTTCATGCTTTTCCTCCTATAGATTTCACCTCTCTGCCTGCCATAGCTCACATCCCACTGCACTCTGAAGGAAAATGCTGTCTACAGAGCCTTCTCAACAGCGACTTGGGCTGTGCCACTCCCCAGTTGAATGCTATCTCTGGCATTGCTGTTCTGTACAGTTCCAGTATCTTGGTCTCTGCTGTTAATTTCTAATGGAATTCATTATCCTCAGTGAAGAAAGGAGGACATAGTACACTGATTTCTTCTGGTCCTACAGAGGATTCATCTGAGTCAGAATGTTCATGGGGATCACATACAAAAACATTAATCGCTAAATTTCTCAAATTACTTCTGAGCTCTTTGAGAGGACTTAAACTAACAAAGATGGTCAAGCAGTTTGCAAATGGGCCATTTACAAACAGGCCATTTGGGTTTCACATTTATACTGATTCTGAATGTTTGGAATCAGTCCAGAAGACTGTTACTGTTGTTGGTTTTGCCCTTTTTGTACATCGCTGCGGCTTTGGGACTTACCTCCAAAATCTGTATTTTTATCTCCCCACATCCTTCAGAGATGACTGTCTTCCCCTTTACCACTGCTTTAAAACCTATACTTTGCAATAGGTTAATATTACATGTTGTTTGGGAAAAAAGCGCGTAACTGGAAGGTTTGGAAAACAAAAAAAGTTACTGTGTCTAAATCCAAGTCACACATTCAAATCTCCCAGGAATATTTTAGTTCCTAAATGCCTTCCTCAGTACAAGTAAATGCCAGTTGCAGTGGTTATCTAGTCATTTTGATGCAGACCTTAAGGTAGCAAACATAACAAACATCTTTTTCTTAAAACATACTAATAAAAGACAGAAAAAAAAAAAAAGAGACAAATAGTTTTTTGTGGCAGTTTACATCCAGAAAAAAAGAAAAGTTTGGGAAGAGATAGTTACAGATATCTTTGGTCTTCCATATAGAAGCTTGTTAATCACACAGCAAATAGGGTGGCTTCTTAAGGATATGCAGTGCTTTTTCCCTCTATATCATGTCAGAAGCTCATTACTATTGAAATCTCAAATCACTTTGTAAGTAACACTTGGCTCCACAAAAGAAGCCTAACTAGAAGTCTATAAACACTGCATAAATCCTCCTACAGTTTTGTATGACTTAGGAGCTGAAGTGTCTTTCTTCTTTTTTTTTCTTTTTTTTTTTTTTTACTAGGTGATCACAGCGTCTATATTGGGATTTTTATAAACTCAGAAAGGAATTGAAACCCTAGGTCCCAAATTTCTCCATAAGGCCCAACCCTGCATCTGAACAGGCATGCCTTAGCTGCTATTGTATAGGTGAACAGGAACGACATGCCCTACGTGCAGATACATTGACGTATCAAAACTACGTGGCGTATGACTGCCTGCTACATCCCAAATGTAGGCATCCCCTTCCCCAGGTTCCAGCCCAAGGAGCTGTTTCAAACATCTGCTCTTCTGCCTGCCTCTGTGGCCCTTTCTCTGGGGCAACTCCTTAACACAACAGAGCGCGAGCACTTCTCCCTTTTTCTCCAGCTCCAGCCACACTGCTCTCCACTTGAAGGTTGCAATATCTGCTTCTGCCACTGCTCTTAGGTCTCTTCTCATTCCACCTATGTCCACTCTATCACCCACTGTAATAAATGCAGCTTCAGAAATAATTCTGGCAGCTACAGAGGTTCCCTTAAAACCCAGCTAAAAGTCCAAGTCCACAAGATACAGTACCAGCTATTCTCTTCAAGGACTGCCTTTGCCAGCAACGGGAATATAAAAGCTGTTATTTGCAAGATGCTACAACATGTTTAAAAGAAAGCAACTTTTCAAGGTCAAGCACTGTGATAAGCAATGCTAAAGTGAAGTTAACAAGTGAGGTTAAATTCCAAATTACTTTTCATTCGGAAACTTGTCTATTGGTTTGAAAATATAAACCAGTGTCAGGTGGGTTTACATACTTCATTACTACACTACCAAAAGGAAAGTCATCACAATATATCTGGAACCCACAATAATTCCTGAGAAGAGAGGAAAATGTGCAAGATATGAAACACATTTATAATTCTTATTTTGCAGCTACTGATATAACTTTAGCAACGTGTCTGCAAACTCACAAGAGATATTTTAAATTCTGCTAGAGCAGGGAGCAAATGAAATGCAATTGTTTCTTGAAATTTAAGTTCAACTGAGAACTGCTGGAGACAGAAATTACTTGGTTTTTTTAAAGCTGCTTTGGAACCCACTGAATTGAATCATCATTCATCTGGGGCGGGGGGGTGGGGTGGTGGTGGCGAGGAGAAACTAACTTAATGGTTCCAGTTTGACAGATGTATACAATGAGATACAAATTCTGCCCTTAATTACACCTCTTCCCCTTTCAAAGTTGCAAACGTAAGGTCATAACTTATTTTCTCTGTATACTGGGGAACAATATAGTCCTTAATGAAGTATTAAACATACACACTCAATTCAACAAGCCCTTGGAGATCTAGCCATCTGAATTACCTTTACAAATAAGGGAACATATTAGAGTTTTATTTTGGAGTCAGTATCTTTAAGAAAAGATTGATTTACTTAGCCTTCCTAAACTGCATTGTCACAGAAAATATAAAAACCTGGTCTTCAGCTATGATTATAGGAAGACAAGCACTTTTTGGCTGGACAGTCAGGGAAATGTCTGGGAGGCAGGGAAAGAGGGAACTTGTTGAATGTAAATACTGACCTGTGGAAACCAGCCTGATAAAAGGCCATGCAATTGATATGAGGCTTCCAATCCTCTATTTTCCCAGTGAGAGATTTAGCCCTACTTAAAAACTTGGCAACATACCCAGAAATCTAACCTGAGAGAGAATTCCACTAGAAACTGTAATGGTAGCCTAGTAAAGCAATAACAAACCTTGTATCAATTTTTCATCAGAAGGATATGTATCACATTGCCACAAGGATGACAGAACATCAAGATTACCACTGTTGTCAAAGTTTATTTCTGATAGACTCATTAAGGATAAAAGTCTAATTTTGATATCAGTCAGTTGAAAATTACAGTGTGATGAAAAAGGGAAGCAAAGAGGGTACCCTCTATCCCAGAACCTTTCCATATCGAAAGAGACTTCCGCATGTAGTGATTTTACAGCAGTGGAAAAAGCCTTTCTTAGGAATTAATCTGTTTAGTACCACAATAGAAAGGAATGTGTGTCTGCGGGGAGTTTGGTGTACTAGACCAGACCCTTAGCTAATGGATATTTTTGTAAATTTTTAGAGCCAACTCATGGATCTCCTCACTAGAAGTTTCCCTAAACTTCATAATGATGAAAGGTATGCTTGAATTTGACTTTACTGCTACAGAGGAAGTATATATATAATTTAGACTAGTGCCAGCTGTGTTTTTTAGTAATTAAAAAACTCCTTTTTACATCAAGAATAAACTTAGTACTTATTCACAACAATGTTAACAAACTGTAAATTGTACACATTCTCTTTTTTAAAAAAAAGATGTATTTTAAACACAAAACAAAGAAGAAGCAGAGGTAGAGATGCCCTATAAGTTACTGTATCCCTTAATCATAATCAAAACATGCTATCATTGCATGCACATTAATAAAATAAAGAAGTAATGAATAAACATGTTTTTCTGCAGTAAAACCATGGATGTGCTCTGGCTTAATTTGAGAGGGAACTATGGTCCCACATGGTAGAAATTCTGAATTCCTAGACTTGTCTTCCCTAAAGATTAACACAAAACAGATGACAGCTTTGAACCCACCGTGATATGAAAATGTGACACCATGTGGGGCAAATGAGCAGCACCCCTATGGAACCGAGCTGTCTAAAAGCTGTTGCCTGTGCTTTCTGACGTGTACAGAAGTCACGGAAAGTAGATAAGTAGCCAGCTCATTTTCTCTTCCTGTCCCACCACAGGTTACCCAAGAAAGCAAATTCCACTCACCTTGCGGACGTGCTCCTGCAGCCCCGTGACCCCATACATCCTCAGCACGAACCAGAGCTTCAGGGAGCGGAACCTCCTGCCCAGGGGGATCTGCCAGTGCTGCAAGCCAGGGAGAAGGGAGGACACCCACGTCAGAAGTCACCGTTGCAGGGATACTGCAGAAACTGTGCATTCTGCAATGATTTTGAAGCACACCGCATTGCCACAGCCTACAGGCGGTTGCTAGAGGCAGGTCAAATAATAGTACAAATGTCTATTCCTGGTTAATGCCCTGGTGTGACTGTTTAATACTCAAAATTTTCAAATTAAAATTGGAAAAGAAGGTTGGTGTCAGAATGAAAAGGTCACAAGGGAAATCAAATTTTCTTTGTGCATCCTGAATTATCCTTGAAGGCTTTAGAAAAATAAGTACCTTAGAAGCTCATGTACATTGGTTTGTTTACAGTTGTGGGGTTAGCATCTACAATGACAGGCCCTTTTTCCATTTCAAAACAACAGTGTTTCTACTGGTTAAATATTAAAACACATATGTGTTTTTCTTTAAAAAAAAATGTATTATTCACTATGTTAAGGAAAAAAAATCTTTAGGACATTTCTTTCTACTGTCTAAACCTTGAGATATTGCATATGCAAGACAATTTCTGCCTGTAAACAATTTTAAAAAAAAATAGAGTTTAAATTTTCAGCTTGAGGTATGTTAAAAATTTAGCAAGCTGCATCCTTCTTGGAAAGAAACATAAGGGTTTGAGGTTTATGATAGTAATGGAAAATAAAAGTTCTGAAAATATCAGTATATACCAGTAATAGTATTAATTATTACATTGATGTTGTACTTACCCGATAATCTGTTACAAGGCCTGGAAGTTAAAGAAAAAATGTTCACATTGCTTCACCAGAACAGTCAAAGCCTTCAATCATTCTAATGTTATTGAAAAAGCTGTATCGTAGCTATCCTGTATGTTTGCTACAAACTTCAGCATCACCAGTGTCAACAGGACCACTAAATATCTAGTAGGGTACTGGGCAGCATGCTAAATGAAGGTAATAAACTTCATTCCTTAGCTACTCAGAATATACCACTAACAAGTTAAACAGTTTACAGGAGAAGAAACACAATTTTCCTTTCTGTTATACTGCAGATATTGTGGAGATGATGGACTAAATACTGTTTATTTTCTTATTGCAAGGAAAAGAAGTAGTAGATAAAATAGCTATCATTAATTTTGTTTTAAACAGTTTGCAGAATCCCCAAGCTCACTTCATTGCTCATTCTCTGCTGTGAAATGTCATCGCCTTTACCCTAGTGAACTGGTAATACTTTTTAAAATAAGACACTTCTAACTGCCTTTTATACTCATTCTTACATTTGTTGCTAATTCTTCAGCATGTCTAACAAGTGATTGGAAAATTTGACTCAGAATTGACCTCTTCCTGCTTGAAGAATAGTATTCTGTGGTTTTTTATGGCTTTTCCTTTGACATAGTGAAAGCCCCTTACAAACACAGATTGACCAAGCCACAAAGCAGTCCAGGGAGGCAAGTAGAGGGCATTATTAGTTGTCTTTTATACAAGCACACAGAGTCAAGATGCATCTACCTTTTCTTTCAATCAGGTAATTAAACTGATTTCACAGTAAAGGAAACCATAATGTAAAACTGGGTTAGTTGCAGTAAGCCAGTGACAGAAATTAAACTGATGTAAAACTTAAAGCCCTTCTTTAGGAAAATGTGGAAGCATCTGCTTAGCTTTCTTATTCTTTCTGCTTTATTACTCTGCAGTGGAGTATAAGCTTCATACAAAAGTAGGTACTTAAATTCCATGGGAAAGTGCTGTCTAACTGCTCCTGGAATTGTGAACTGCAAGGTACTATATAGAACTGTAGCTTCTGAATTTGACCAGACTATGCAATTTACATAATTCTCAGCTTTTATATTTTCTAGGAGTTAAAAACAAAAAAACAAACAAACAATTTCCTATGTTACAAGCTCTCTTGCCAATGTTCTCTCACCTATGCATCCAAAAGGTAGGAAAAAACATGGTCCTTCCTCCCTGCAACATATAGCCATTTGGTTCTTTAACCTGTTACTATGTTATTTTCCAGATTAAAAAAAAAAAAAAAAAAAAAAAAGACACAACAACCAACAATCATTAACCTGTTCCCGGACCTCAGGAAATGAACATGGTTGTCTCAGCTCAGTAAAGAGTTAATTTGATAACATTCATATTCTTCTGCATTGTAGCAGCCATTTTTGTTTGATAGCTGCAAGACTGCTTGCAAAGAGAGTAAAGCAACTGATGATAGATAAATAATCCTACGCTCCTGTAAGGGGCTATGTCTAATGATCCACAACAACGCCTTTCACAAGCTGTGAAGCAGAATGCAATCAATGATTAGTCCTTGATTACAAGCCTTAGTCTTACATCTGTATTTAACCAGGAGGAATTGCATTGTGGGAGCATACGTGGCATTCACAATGGAGTATAAAGCTGCATTCTTCTAACACTGCCATTAGGATTTGACCTATATCCTGGGTTGCCAGGCAAGCTAGTATAATCTTCCTGGTGTGATGATGCAAATCACATAAAATTATAATTAATGACAAAATAAAGACTTTCCCCTTGGGGGCACACATAATTGCCATATGGTTATTAAGAGTAATTGCTCACAGATAGAGATATTTTTCCGCTCATTTAAATTCTTGAGTGAGAGATGAGCGAATTCAAAAATGCTACTTCATTTGCCTTGTAATGATGGGAATTCTCAGACCTGAGACATAGCCAGAAAATAAGACCCTCCATTAGGCAAGTCATATTTCCAGGAGTGCTGACATCCCATAAATCGCACAGGGACCAAGAGGGACCGTAACAGCCTAGCACCTTTGCAAATTTGACTATGTTTATGGAAGGCGCAAGTGTGGATTGGATTTAACAGTTCAACTAAAGGCATTTGCATTTGAGAAGTGTTGTCCAGCTCTTTGGAAAATTGATATCAGATGGGAATAGAGCGTAGAAAAATTTAGTGTCACTAGAATGCTAGTAATCAGCTGATCTCTTTGAAATCATTATGTCCAGATTGCATAACATTCTATCACAGCTTCTGAAGGCAAGACGAAGGCTGAACAACTTACTATCCAACTGGGGAGATATTGTTTTCAGGTCAACTAGGTGGCCTCACTGAGAGCACCAAGTTTTAAGAAAGGTTTGATTTTCTTCTGGTGTAATTTAACCTGGGGAAGACCTAAGGTTCTTGTATCAGCACTGTCAGTTGTCACAAGAAGATATTTTCACTGTAGTTAAGGTTCGATATTTTCTCCTGAAGAGAAATATTTTTCATGTATGTTAAGTAAAAGCTGGTGACTTAAGTGTATTTGCTATAACTTGTATTTTTCATTTAAAAAGGCAAAACCCCAGTATATGTTTTTTTCTTAACAATTCTGGCCTTTGGAGGGTGAACCTCAGCTCCAGAGTTACTGTATTTTCTTGTTTATTGCAACTGTTCTATATTTGCATTGCTTGGAAATGTAGAAAAGGAATAAAATGCAAAATTTCTGCCAGTTCAGGATTAAGGCACAGGAATCCATTTTTCCTAGGGCTTTTTAGTGAATGGTGGAATTCTGGATGGTATTAATTTAAATGTCAGTGAGTTCATAGCTATAACAGAGAGAAGATAAAGGTACTCAGGATGTACTTCTGAACACAGATCAGCACCAGCAATTCCAGGGGAAAAATGAGATAGAGTAAATGGTAAGAACATCCACATGTGATTCACCCTCTTGAGAAAGTTATGAGGGAACTTGTACCACATGTTGACACTGCACTGCTATGACCTTCTTCACAATTAATCAGTTAATAACTGAACGTGTGAAAACAGGCTTCAGGATGGTGAATGCCACTCTGCAGTTGCTAGGTACGTGCAAGAAGCAGCACTAATCCATTAAGGAGCTTTGTACAGGGCCTACGATTTGTAAGTTCTTTGTGAGCATTTTGTGAAGAGCTTTCATGAGCATTTTGTACAAGACGGATAGCCTGCACTTACTGCCTTCTCTACAATCAACGTGAGAACACGAAAGCAACAGGATAATGTTCCAGATAGCTATCACTGAAAATAGAGCACAGATACCAAACACAGCTCACCCCTTCTTTGCAGTTTCAGGGAGTGTTTGCTCCTGACATGAGTTTTTGAAAATTTCAATCAGAGCTTGCACGAACAGCTAAGAAAAAAGGTCACAGACTTTAGAAACTCTACAAATCAGATCTTGAAACCATTCTGGAGAAAGATATGTTGGGGAAGGCAGGTTAAGGGACTCGATACACAGCACCCAATCTGTTTATCTGACTGCCAAAAGATCATTAAGAATTTTCTCAACACTCCTACAAAGAGTCAGTGGTAAGTCTGGAGCTGGGGAAATCCCAATACAAAAGTATTAATAGAATGCTTTATAAAATGGCTTTCCCTCAGTTGCTTCTTATACTAACTAAAATCTCTCTAGACATGTGTTTGCACTTTAATAAGCTTAACTCCCTAGGGCACTCTGAAAATGGAAATAGGCTCCTAAACAACTTCGGTAGTTTCAAGAATTTCAGTTTTCATCTTAAGTCCTTTTTTCCATCAAATAGTGTGCAAATAAAATAATAATAATCTCATTTAATTAAAAAATTACCAGACTCCTGATGGTGATGCTGCAGGTAAAGAGGTTCTAATTTAAAGGCACCTGTTAAATCTGATCTTTTCTTCACCCTGTATAAAAAAGAAAGAAATCAAATTGAGAAATCTAAGAATTACAATTTAAGGCATTTAATTTCCACAAGAAGTGAAGGCAAATTGAATGTGTTTAAACTGGCGTATTTCCTGAGCACAGCCTGTGCCATTTTCAGTGCTTTTTCACAGCCATATCAGTACTGTACTTACAAGTAGTTAAGTGTAAGGCTCAGCAGGAACGGGCAGCATGACTGCACAACTGCATATTTAAAAACAGACAAGAAACAGACACAGAGGATCTTTTTATGGTGATAGACGCTCACACCAGAATGTGAGACTAGCTGAAGCAATGTTAATGTTTGCAGTCAACAGAAGTTGCCTTGAAATTACTGCAGTACAAATCTGTGTGGGAAGAGCTGTGGCTTCCTAGACACTGCGCACAGCCGCGGCGAGGCTTTGGGGATGCTGGCCACTGTCTCTCCACGCTGCGGCGGTGGCGGCAGCAGCCGCTGGTGGGGACGCGCCACCCAGTCCAGACTCAGCCTTCCCTCTTGCACCACCCTGCCCTTGGCTGGATCCGATATACAACTACCGACCGACGTACTACGGCACAATGGAAAACTGAGAAGCATACCTGACTACTGCCAGGGAGTGGGTGGTGTGAATGGACTGAGGTTCCCTTTTAGAGAGAATAAGCTACGTTTTGCCAGTGGGTAATAACAAGACTTTCCTGGTTTAGGCTTTGCTCTGTGTGTAAGACTGACTCGCCTCCCCAAATGCTGGGGTTTGTAGAGGCAGAAGAAGAAGAAACCAGAAATCAAAACAGGAAAGACTGCTACATCATTATATTAGGCCTATTAATACATTACAAAGTAAGTAATAATTATGTCAACACAGGGACACTCTAAATGACAAAGGTCCAAACCTTTTATTATTCTGTGCATCCGTTTTTTTCTGGTTTTTAATGTGTTAATGTAAATTTCTAAGTAAAAATCTAATTTCCAATATTTTAGTGTGCATGTATAAATGCACAGGCCAGTACATACTCCCACTCTCATCCGCATCTAGACTGTGCTCATAAAACATCTTATTCAAACAAACAAAAATCCTTCCTCTCACTAAGGGTCAGGGAAGTACCAAGGTTAACAGTCAAGTACTTGCCTTCAGGTATGGAAAGTACATAGCTGAAGATAAGTAAGCTTATGCACATGAAAAATAGTAAAAGATATTCAGAATGCTCTCAATAAACACAATTAATAACCTATTTGTGTGCTGGAGATGTCCTGTGGACAGAAGGAAGAAACTATTAGCTGAAAGCAGGTTTAATTAGGATAACTCTTTAACAAACCCTAAGTTGTTCTACTGTAGTTTATTGGATATGTTTGAGTACTTTGATATATTTGTGTTTCACTAGCTCATTCTGTACGCAACTAACTCAAGTTACAAGCAATATCATTAGTTGTCTTGTGAGAGCTGCATTTCTTCTCCTGTAATATGCTGTGCTAAACAATGGAACAGGTAACTATTCTGCAGGAACACCTAGCTTAGAAGATGTAAAAATGCTGTCATCTTGTAGTTCCTTGGTGATGTTACTGCTTTTTTAAAAGATGGTGCCTGTTCCATCTGTGGACTTCACAGGTCTTAATCTGGCAACCATGAAAAACTGTCTAAAAGGATTACTAAAATAAATCCAAAGCCTGGACATCAATGTATATGAACCAGTTGAGCTGCACCTCTATACACCATGTCTAGATTTCACCCTATGTATTTAAAGTTCTTTGCAGTAAGTGCTTGTGTGGTCTGGTAATGGACAGAAGTGGTGTCCTTAACTTTCTTTGCAAATACCCCTTGTTGACTGAAGGATCATGAATATATATTTCAAAAATGTCATTGATAAACTAGAAATTTTTTAAGGCTTGATGTTACACTAATAGACTGACTAAGATCTAGCTTGAGCGGCACAGGTTCACATATTAAGTACTCATAATACAAAATGCACAACAGAAGTCCTGGTGAATAAAGTACTGAAAACTGTGAAAAGTGACTTACTTGGATTGCACATCTGCAGCTTTCAACAGCCTCACTCTATTCTGTCTGTTTTAAAATTATAGATACAATAACCAAAAAGGTGACTTCATATTATAAACCAACAGGAAAATTTCACTTCCAGCTACAGATAAGCATTTCCTGTAAGCACTTTCCTTCCAAATACTGAAACAACGTTCCCAACCGAAAGTTAACATTTAAACCCTGAAAAGAGTAACAGAAAAGCAAAAATACCAAGACTTCACAAGATCATTATTTTCACTCTCTCTGAAAGAAGACACTTCTTCTATTTTGTCATATTCCAAAGTACTGATTAAACAAGTCAGGCAAAACTGACTGGTAGTTTCAAAGCAAAGTCTCCAAAGGACCCTAACATTTGAATATGGAAAATACACCCCTCTCAGGAGTGGCTATATTAATTTCCTTTTTATAGGAAATTGACTGCTCTTTTCTGTACATCAAGAAGTCTGAGAATATTTCACAAAAGGTTTATAATGAAATTGCCTCTAAATCCCAAATGACATCAGTGCTACATATTGCACTGAGTAGTTAAATAATTACATTACAGATCTAATGGCTAGATTATCTTAATCAACTTGCAGGGAAAAGAAATGGGAGTGTTTATTGGGGAAAGTGCTGAGGAGCCTGGGTGATTTAGAAGCCTGCCTGTCAATGGAACTCAGCTTACTTTGATTGTGAAATGGTGTTCACTGTTTATTGAACTCCTTCCATGTTATTAAAATATCATGGTTAATAATTCCCATGTATCCTTCACAGTTACCTTTTCTCACCGGGTTCCTTCATCCTTTATTATTACATTTCACCTTTTTAGGCAGCGCTACAGTTGGTAAGAGAGGTGAATTTTGGACATGGGCCTTAGATGTAGTTGGACAATGGATTTGGCTTCAAGTCAAAGAGTTTAACTTTAAATGTATACTTCATTCTTTATTAGGTGAATAACACCTATACAGAAATGCCTTGCTGAAATTAAGCCTGAATGGCTATAGTTGTGAAGCTTTCGCTTTGAGTAAGGAGACATGCTGCAAGGTCTCTTGAGATTCCTTATAATGGAATCTTCCTACCTATGAAAACAAATGTTTTATGCAATGGCTTATCTAAAAAAAAGCAAGAAACAAAATGGAGAAAAATACTTTCTTAAGTCTAAAGTCTAAGCTTTGCTAGGAAGAACCTAAAATCACCTGAGATGGGAACATAAACTGACACTGTGGCTGTACATACCTTGTTTTCCTGGAAAGCCAGGTAACACACTTTTAACATAGTTCCACAGTGTTTCCACAGGGGAAAGCAGAATTAATGAGAAATTAAACTGGTAGGGACTAGACTCTCGCCCCTGATTGTCCTACAAACATTAAAGAGAATGATGGTGCATTGTCTCATTTCTGAGTGGCTACTTTGTTAACAAAGTCTTTGAGTGATGAGAAAAAGATGGGAGAAACTAGCAAAGCAGTTTCATCGTCTTCCTATTTCCATATACAGAGAGAGACAGCTAGTTATGAGGTACTTATAAACTAGAGTCTTGGGTTAATCACTGCTACTACTGATGAATCAGGATCAAAATGTAAGCCATTTACTCTAAGGAAAAGAAAAAAAAACCCATAATGGCTTGGAATATTTGAAGTGCCTACGTCAGGAAAACTATTAAAATAAAAAATGTAACATATTATCTGAATAATCTACCTACTTGTGGAAAAGTCAACTTTGCTGATGATATTAAAAGAGCTGAAGGTTGACCAAAGGCAACTGAGCGATCACTGTCTTACATTTATTCTTCTTTTAAATAAGGTGACCTTCTCCTGGATGATGTTTCAGTCTTCTTTTTAACATTCAGGTTTTCCTTCTTTTTTTAATTTTTGCAAATTTTGTTCTATTATAACTGAAATTAATGTTTTCATTTATTTTGATAAATAGTCTGCATTTACTGAATAGCTATTTTGCTAATAAGTATCATTAGTCATGATGCTGGTAGACACTAGGTTCTAGAGATTCCATTTTGGGACCCAATGGGATCGTCTATTATGGGACGGTTTTACTGCTATTATTAATGCTATGATACTTTGGTTTGTTTCAAAGTATGTCTGAGGGTTTCCACTTGGCCATCTTTTTATATAAAAATGTCATCTCTGCTGTCATCTGGGAAACTGAAGATCAGTACAAAATTGCATAAATAGTCCTTTTTGAAATCAGCTGCTTTTCATCAGCCAAATCCCAAGCATTTCTAGAAAGGCTTTTAAAAGAATCAAGGCTTAAACAAAAAGAAATTTTATGGAAAAGAAGAAAAAGCTCTGTTTAGCATGTTGTTCATTGCATTAATATCCTCAAATGAAGATTTTTCATTTATGTTATAAACAGTCCCAAAATGGAGCAAGTATGAATCTGCAGACTTTTCAGGATTCCTCCCTCTCTCTGGAACATAATGCAGAGCTCAGGCCTATTTCTAAATTTTACTTTTTTGAAACTTGTATTAAATGAAAGAGTGAATTTTGTAAATAATTTACAAGAGTTAAAGCTATCCAGAACTCCTCATTTCAATAGAGAAATGTAAATAAATGTATACTGCAAGAAAGGCAAACTAATTTAACATGTGATTTTTGTCTCTTGTAATGTTTCCTTTTAGTGTAATACTTACCACATAGCAGAGCAGTCAAAATTCACTAGGAGCCATTTGTGAGGATTAAAGTTAAATGAATCTGCAAACTGAGAATGGATAAATAAAAACAGAATTATGAAAGACAAAAGGGATCCACGTGCTAATGATACAACTTTGTCAAATTGTCTGAGTACACCTTAACTATGAATGAATTCCTGAACTGGGTCTTTGTAGACAATGTTCATGCTGATGCCACCCTACTTAATAACTGTTGTAGTTAAATCTTCATTTATTTTGGGGATGGAATTCAGGTTAGGTGTGCAGGTTAGGTTACTGGTATTATCAACACTTTGAGCATTTGCTAACGACTATACTTTTTAGATACATATGTTATGGAAGAGTACATATCTCAGGGTAAAAAAAAAAATAATAAAAAAAAAAATCTGCATACTCAGGAACATCCACTGTGGTTCATATCCCAATGTCCAGTAACGGTTCACTGAGCTTTCTGTTTCCAAGAATATTAAACATATACTCACAAAATTCATATATAGAGACAAGTGATATATTTAGTTCAGAATCTGCATATCACATTCATTCATAAAATTACAGCTGACCAGGAAATGACTTTTTTTTTTTTACTGCCAGGGTATTTTCTTTTAGTAGAAGTCATTTTTTCATCTAAGTCGAAAGAAAAACCAACACAGAACAAGCATTCACAATACATGTTTCTATAAATCATGTAACAGGCCCGTTTTAGTTGACATATGTTTAGGCGTGGCATCAGAGGAAACCCAGGTAGGTAAGCCAGACATCATGTGGGAAAGGCTTCATCCATGTTTTGTGTTTCAACAAAGGCAGAAGCCACCAGCCTTAAAAAAAGAGAGACGGGGCCTGCCAGCACCAGGGTCTGACTACTCCATATAGCACTTTCCTGTTCTCATTTGTTTCTCATAACCTTCCCTGTCACTTGTAAACAATTAACGATTGTTCTCATAAGAGAAGATTATCTGTCTGTCTGTCTATCTGTCTATACATCTATCTGGCTATCTCCCTGTTCTATGTAAGGTAGGAAACCTATTCATGGCTGTTAAATATTTACTCTTATGACAAATGCTGGCCCAGACAAGGGATGCTGTTTCATTTCCTTCAGGAACCAATAACAATAATTTAAAAAAATATTCCCCCACAGGAAATTACAACAAGCTTCATTTGCTGATAAAAAAAGAGACAGAAAGAAATGCTTTATTTGTGAGGGGGTTTTCCCTCCTCTTCTTCATTAGTCACTACCTATCAGTGCCGTGTTTAAACTTCTGGCTTTACCAAACAGTAATATTTTCTCCACTAACGTGGAAGACGAGGACTTATCTGACTGTCTGAAGGGAGCAGCAGGAAATTGAAGTATTCTTATCTAAGCAACTGAATGCCAAGTAGCTCAGCAAGGGGGGAAAAAGGAATAGGAGTGCTGTTGGGGGAATATTTCATTTAGCGCTCTCGGTTATTAAACCCCGTCTGTTTGAGATACAGTTACTGGTGGTATCCTATGTGACTTTCAGGATATAAGCAAAAAATCAAACATAAGCAGCTCATTAATTTGTTGAACTACTTTTCTTTTTTTGTGTAATATAGAATTAGGGTGTTATAAATGTGCCTTTTTGGATTTTTGGGAAAAAGTTCCTTTTTTCTATTTTGTAAGACACTTTGTTGACTTACTACTACTTGCTATTCTGAATGACAAACTTTTACATATTGTTGTAACTTGCACACTCCCAGAATAAAGCAGTAAAAATTACATAAACTTAAGTAATGTAATAGAATATACAGTAATTTGCGGTGCAAACTGAAGTGCAGCGTACTCAGAGATTCTAGAAAAGCCATTAATGTTGGATGCATAAGAAAAACATAAATTCTATGGAAGAGCAAGGTTTTAGCAGGCTGCTAGAGAAGAAACACTTCATTCACCTCCACTCCATTTAAAAGATGCCTGAATTCAGGGCAGATGAATGCACTCCCAGCATAGGCTGCATCAATATGCATCCAGATATTTTCCTTATTACCTAAAAAAAAAAAAGTAATTGAAGGGGAAATAAATTAAACAGAAGATTAAAAAGCCCTATTAATTTGCATGAAACCAAGTGCCTGAGAGATTTTTCTTTGATGTTATTATTTTCCCAATTTAAAATTAAATTAAGAGATTAAATGTTTCTACCATCTGGGTTTCCATTAATACATAAAGATGTATACGTAACATATTCTTCTTCCTCCCGACTTCTACTGGAACAGAGTCCTTACATGTCTAGATTTATCGTACTAATATTAAGCAACATAAAATATTAAATTACTTTGATTTAAAAGCCATTATAAAATACACTTTTAAAAAATGTATCTAGAGATGTAGTTATCATTTCTATGGTAATAAAACTATCTACTTTAGCAAGAGGAGCTAGAGTTTTAGCTGTGCTCCCCTCTTCTAACTCATGAATCACAAACACACGTTTCTAAACAGTAATTTTTACATATTGATATACATGCATGTACATGCTTTTGAACTACATGCAGCAAACTTTATTTCAAGGACTGACACTTATGCAGGAGCAAGCATTGAAAGGTTAAGAAAGTGCTAGTTTTGATTAGTCACTGAATGGTTTCTGCAGAAATATTTTAGCATATGAGCCTCTCATGTATTCTCTAATTTAGTATTCACACTCTGCTATAGATCACCTGTATTAATGCACACGGTAACAATTCTGGTCTATGAGTTGATGACTGAAGCCCACATAACATCTTTACACTGGTCACCAAATAATTCTGATGGGTATTTCCACATACAGAGCTATATCCATTCAGATCTGCAATTGGGCATCAAGTTCATGCTGGAATTTGCATTCTTGTGAACTACATTTTCTTTTTGCATAAATATCTGGAAAAGGCTAATAAAACATTATTCATAACATCCACGACTTAGGTTTATTTGAAAACATGTTCAAATTTCAACTGATATTATATATTTTCAAATATACTTGGTTTAAGACACTGCCTTTATTTCATAGAACTACTGCTCATGTATATTAAGAAGAAAATTCACCTGCATGCAGAAAAGCTAGCATGACACTTATGATTTGAGTAGGGCACAATCCTTCTGCTGGTCTCTGCTGCACAAGCAGAAAATCATTGAGAGCAATTGGTGAAACACGTGATTAGTTGCTATACCTAAAAGCATTGGTGTCACTATTTTATTAGGTCAGGTCTGTAGAAATAACCTGAACAGCAAAATAATCTCTAGCTGCTAAGCAGACTACTAGAAACCTTTTTGGAAAGGAGGACTGGGAGAAGCTGAGTCTCTGGGGCTTGTGCTGAAGGGCAGGAAACCTCACAGAGCAAGTCACCACCACACAAACCCCAAATGTTTTAGGCTCCACCTGAATAAAGTAACAGAACATCAAATCTAGCTGTATTTCTATGAGGCTGCTTCCAGTTGCTTATAGTTATAAATTTCCAGTTCTAAACATACACTTGAATAGATATGGTGTGCTTCTGCTGCATTTTCATCAGCCAGCAAGCTTGTGCTTTTGACCAAGCCTTTCTGCAGATCAAAGCTTGACACCACAGACCATAACACAGAAATACTTAAGAAGAGTCTGTGACTCGGTCACAGTACTAAACACACTGGCGCTTGTCCTGTTTTCTTGCAAGAGGAAGGAAATCGAGGAAGGATTAAGGAAAATACATGTGAATTTTTGGTGCATATTTCTCTGCTTTTTATAGTCGTTAGAACCAGATAGAAACAAAACAAAACACTTGGTGCAGAGGAGAACTGGAGTTCAGCTTTCCCCAATCTTCACCATTGCTCTAGATGCACTTGCAAGTAGAAGGGCTTGAAGAAAAGTGTTACAGGCTGAAGCACTTACAGTAATTTTTCACTGACAACATTCCAAGATATGCGCCCCCCAAAAAACCCTTGAGGCAATGCCCTCTGTACACTTTTAACAGTTTGAGAATGCAAGTTTGCCTCTTGACCTAATATTAGAAAGCAAACTGTAACTGAAGGTCTCATCTATAAGTAGCCTTATTGAATTTGGACACTGATGCTGCACAATGCCCTGGAAATGACTCAGCATGGCTTAAACTGGTATCTGCAATTGTAGAAAGTAGCAGCAAAGACTTACAAATAGGACCCAGTTCTAACAGTTTGTCAAAGGAGCAGCAAGGTGTGGTTCCAAGTGTCGCACAGAACTGCAGAGCCAAAAAAACAAAGGCAAATAAAATTGAGTGTTACAGCAAAGAAAATTACCAAATGAAAAAACCCACCCTGTCTGCAAAGCCAAAAATAAACTAAGAGAATAGATGATATAGGGCAAAATAAATTTATTTTAGCCAATACCTGTCCTTCAGTGGAGCTTCTGGGAATCTAATTTATTTTTTTTCCAAAGGTCCCATAAGTGTCCATTGAGACAGATGCATAAAATTGAATGCTAATCTAAAATTGACTGATAAGTAATGTATTATAGTCACAGTATTATATTAATGCTATATTTTATGTATTTTCTATGTGTTCCACATGCTCATCATGTGGCCCAATACTAATATCACATATCAATTATCATCAAAATGATTTGCAGTTTATGGTATATAAGCAAGCTCTGAACTTCAGCAACTTAAAGGTGGTGGAATTCCTGTTGACAGAATGGATCATAAAATGTTACTGCCTGAATTAAAGAGCCACAGCTCTGTAACCAAGACTTGCAACTGATCTGTGCTCAATGGACCTGCAGCCTGGGACCTGTTCACTTGTAGCGTATGTTCACTATTAGGCTTGCGAGATTTTTTCCCAGAGAAACTTTTTCTCCCAAATTCATCCTAAAATACTGGAACCATTCCTCCTTCATTCTGTTAATGTCTCACTTAATGTATCCTGCTGCATGACCAGTGGGCCAGAAGCAGAGGCAACATAAAATGCTGAAGTTTCACAGTAGAAAGAGAATATAACTAGGTGAAAATGAGCTATGGTAATTTACTGGGAATATGCAGGTAGAATTATAACCCCCCAAACCAACTACCAAGTGCATACAAACTCACATTAATTTATCTTTCATTGCTACACTTATGTTTTAAACACCTTGTCTCATTTTTGTAAGCACTAATAAAGGCTGGGTGTGGTTTTTGACTTGTACTGGATTTTTCCATAATAAAAGACACTTTACAGTTTAAATAGCAAATAAAGTATGCTGGTTTTTAGTTAGAGTATTGAAATTCAAAGGAATTAGATCATTTATCCAAGGTCACACACAAACTATAGTACAGCCAGGAGATGACTATTAATATGTAAAATCCAGAATTTTGGTATTTTATTTTTGTATTTCTGGTTACTTTCTCTGCCAAGTACACTGTCAATGCACTATCTTTTGCTTTCATTGTTTTTCCCTATATATCTGCAACTAGCTCCATTTTTCTGGTGTGTGTATATGTGCACATTCCTCAGTGAATTCATGACAAGACCTATAAGAAGACAAAGGAACACCTAGATGATACTTGTCAACCCACTAGAGCTTTCAAGAAACAAACATGCTGTCACAGCAAAACATAGATACACTTATATATTAAAATTCCATACAGTGCATTTTTGTCTTACAGCTCTAAAATGAGTAGGTACGCAAGGCCTTTGAGTTCACTGCTCTCCCTTGTAGCTGAAGTGATACCATCAGGAAATGTTTCCAGTGGTTCCTTCTCTGCATTGGACTTCTCTGACTCATCCAACATGCCAAGTAATATCTTCTATTTCTTAAGCATCTGCTTAGTTTGTCCAGTGCAGTAGGTCTTCCTGCTATACTAGAGAATGTCCTCATTGCACAGCAGCATGCGTTGTTGTCATTGTTGCCTTAGTTGTAGAGCTGCGGCAGGACGTGGACAAGTTGCCGGTGCCCAGCTGAGAGGTGCAGCTGGTGGCCTGAGTGTGTGGGACGGGGTAGACTTTTGCCCTGTTCTGTTAGTCACCGTGATGTGAGTAAGCACTTCTGTAGCAAAGAATTTTGCTCATGCTTATGTCACCTGATGTGGCCTTATTTGGTTTCAGCTTTTTAGTCTCTCTCTCTAGCACAACAAGATTTCCACTTCTGAGAAAAATAATTTCATGTAATTATGCCAGTAGCAAATTGTTTGCCAAAATTCTATAATCTCTTTCAGCCTAATACCATGTTTCACTTGCCAAGTGTATCCTCTTTTGTATTCTTCTAGCTTGGACATTCACATGCTGTCTCTCCTGCATTTCACTGATATCTTGTTAATTCTAGGAGTTCCCATTACTCAAAAGTTAAATGATGCCAGCTTTTTCAGGAGGGTCTTTTTTCCTTCTTTTTTAAAAGGTGATACACATTTGCCCTTATTTCTGCTCTAATTAAACAGGCTGCTGGATAGCTACCAATATTTTACCCTTTTATTTGTTCCCCTGAACACTCATCCTCACTCATAAGTTGTCACCCGCTTTCAAGCTAGAGGTTTTATTGACTTTTTCACTTCTACCAGCTATTGGATATTGTAGACTGTTACAAATCATCTACAGTCACATCTTGAAGCAGGTTCCGTACACATCTCAGGACTAAGAGTTGTTTTTCCCTCTGGGGGTTCCCTAACTAGTCCTCCCAATAACTTCTCATGAAGTTTTAACATGTTTGTTTGGTTTTGCTTTTCACATTTCCCATCAAGCTTCTTTTTCTTCTTTTCATTCTATGGAATAAAGTGGCAACAGCACACTAGAAATGTCTGGCATCTTGGAAAAATAATCTGATTATGAGACAAACAGTTGGATAAATGTGATGGGATTTTTGTTCGCAGGTTCCAGGTTTTTAGAGAATTCATGCAAAGTGAAAGACGGTTGTTTTATTACTTATTAAACTAGATTTTTCAAAATTTCCAGGAAATCCCATACTAACAAACATACAATAAAAAGGGCAAGTAGATATGTATTCAAAAAGCCAGAAATTTAAAATTATACATCCCAAGAACATTGAACTAATTCAATAATCTATTGCTAGAGATGTAAAACCTCTCTTTTGAGTACGCTTTTGAACATTTCTGCATCTATATTATACCATATACTTCAGAGATAATTTAATTGTTGTAGGGAGCTGAGTTTTTCTGTTTAATGGAAAGTACTCAGATAGTACTCAATTCATATGAATTTATGTACACTCTTAGAGGAAGTCATGCCCTGCCTTTGTATTGGGCAGACCTGGTTAAATGTAGTCATATAAAACCCTGAAAACATTTTAACCCTGACAGCCCACATGTTCCCCCAACTTCACAATTACAGCAATATTAATTGCTACGATCATGTTTCATTGCACCAATAAAAAATCTTGGCTATGGGAAAAGTTATTATTAAAATAAGAAAGGGACAATTCAGTATTTTTTCTGTATCAAGCTACTAAGAACCTGAGTTTGAAACAAATACAGTTCTGAAAATGAGAAGCACATTGAATATATAGTTAATAAAATTTTGCTGCCAACACATTTTTCCCTCAAAATAATCTGGTCTTTATCTATACTGGGCCTTCCCATATTCCTGAGCCACATGAGAAGAACAGAATAATTAGAGTGCCTTGAGATACATTACAACTTCTCTGGAAGTTTAATCATCCTTTGAGAGAGGTTGCTTTAAAAAGATTGCAGGATTATTTTTTTTAAAAGGAGTAAGTTTGCTCCCTTTTTTACTAAGAGGGCATGCACGTAGGGAGTGAAAATACTTTTATCGGATTATTGTCTATCCAAAATGTTCCCACAATCATCTTTGGCTGAACTACAGATCTACAAATTGGGTCACAAGAAATGGAGGATACCATGATGAAAATTCTAATTATTCTATATACATAAAGAGTATGGGTTAACCCATTGGATTGGAAAATACCCAAATAGAGTGCACTATAGATTTAGCTATGCATTTATATATTTATTTTATGATAATATGGTGTGGACTTTCTGTCAAGATTAGAGTGAAATTATCTTGGCTAGTCCATCAATTGAAATAACGATGGAGATTTCACAAAAGAAAGTTACACGTTGTTATTAGTTTTGTACTGCAGTTAAAGTATTCTCTTTCTAATCAGGATAAGGAGTATGTTGCTTCAATGAGAGATTATATGAGTTCAAACATACACTTAGTTAAATAATGGCTTATTCTGTAAAGTATGCATGTTTCTAAAATAATTTTGTTGTCCCCTCTGCAGGTGTCTAAGCCTCAAAGCTACTTGTTCTAATTCTCAGAAACCACTTAAAGTGACAGCATGTGCTTTTGTCAGGACTCGCATCACCCTGCCTCAGAACTACACAATGAATCTAACTCAATTTGTGATCTGGGTAACACTGGCAAAATCACATTTGTGCAAAGGGCGGGAGACAGGTTGCATCACAGAAATGGGACTGATGGCTCAGTATAGCCTGCAGGCCTTCTCCTTTTCAGGCTGTGCACTTTAGATTTGACTCAGCCCTGGTTGCAAATACAAAGCAGCTAAAATGTTTGCATCAGTCATCTCATGTATTACTTTCCTGAAATCAAGAGCTATGTCATGAAACACGCATGAATCTTTATGATGCCTGACAGCAATGACTCTCAATCTTTTCAACTGGAAGACCTCCTACAGCTTTTGAAAAAGATGTGGACACATTTTGCACAGTTTCACCACAAAGCTTTTCATTTGCAATTAACTAAAAGGAAGCAGAACTTTCAATGTTCTCTTATTGTTTTTGTTTTCACCTACTCATTTGTTTGCCAGCTTGTACTCAGGAGAATGCCTGTGGCTTGAAAAAAACTGCAATAGTTTACTAAACCACCATTCAGTATTTTACGAAACAGCAATTATTCACAAACTGTGGGTTAAGAAACGTCACCCTAGACATCTGTACATGTCTCAAGAATGCTTCTTCCAAATGGAAATCTGTGGTCAGGATCTAAGTGTTAACTTCTGCTGAAAAGATGGATCCTCTGTCATTCTAATTCTGATTTATTGTTTCCCAAGTGAGTCCCGGATACAAAGAGCCTGCTTCTTAATACCCTGCAGATCATCATTCAGAAGAGTCATTTCAGCTAGAATCAGAAAGATTTCACTCTGGGCCTTTGTTCAGCAGCAAGGCAATCACCTTACAGCAGCTTTATACTGGATGAGGTTGTTGGAGTATATTGTACTATATATATGCCAGCTGCAATATATCCGTGTTGATTTATGAAAGACAGCATAAAGCTCACAGGCTTTATGAACTTACACATGTTCAAGTGAACTAGGCTTGAACACAGTGTACACTATGTCTGAACTTAGCTGTGCTTAACTTAGTGGTCTCCACATTTGAGAATCCTGGTCAACGTTCATCCAATGTAGAGGCCTGTGTCAAGTTGAGAGCATAGGGCTCAACTGAGAAAGGCATTTACACATGTGCTTAGCCACCGGTTAGCATTTATAATTAATAAAATGGACATGACTTCAGTACATGCTTTAAAGGTCTTCCTTAACTGGTGGCCAGATGAAGGGCTGCATATCAGCCACACTTGGAAATTGCTCCTCAGTAAATCGTGGCAACTTCAGTGCCTCAACACCTGACACTATGCTTTGTTTGCACAGTCTGCTTGCTTTACTATATGAAAATATCTCTGTTTCAATTTCTGCAAAAGTATTTTGAGAGACAAATTAACACAAGTCTGAATTAGAAATTAAAAAAGGAAACAAAAACTAGACATCTGGGTACACTAATTGGCAATGGCCTTCACTGAACAAAATGATATACACATTACTAGTGCTAAAAGATATTGATGGTGGACAGGAATTCAAAGACTCGTTTTAAAGCCAATGCCTCTCCCCAAAACAGGCTGACTGCCAAATCCTATGTATGTGAAAAGCAAACCTATAATTACCAGATTGCTGTAATGAGAGAACCTGTTTCACATCAAGCAAATGCGCCCCTGATTCTCCACTCACCTCTACAAGCAAAGCACTTCTATCTAGTTAATTTCCTTTTTAATCCCTACAAATTCCCTACAAAACTTTTGGGTTTTTTGCTGATAAGGAAGACTGCATCAGCTTGGACGCAACCAAGATGTCTTCATTAGGAATGATCTCTCTGCTGTCACAAGTCTCTTCAGGCAGAATTTCTTCTGTTAAACTTTTTGCTTTGATGTTGAATCACTCCCCTTAGTGAAGGATCAGTGAATACAGGGAGACAAGGAATAAAGTGGCATAAGGTGTTTCCTTGGCAATGTGCATATCTTTGTCACCAGGACAAAATAAAATAGCACCAAATTACTCAAGAACAAAAGAAATGGAAAGGCTTTTGAAATCTGCAAGCCAGAAAAGGGAGCACTAATACAGTGCATGGACTGCTGCTCAGCATGACAGAGAATTAACACACCTTTTCAGTTAAGAGGCCAACCATAAGGATAATGAGATCTAGTTTAATCTAAGCTGACATGTTTTATGTATACAAATAAATGGAAGACCTGGTACAGGCCATATTAACTCAGACTGAGCCTTTGCTGTCTTTGAAAGCCTGTTTTGCACAGCTAAGCAAACAGAGGAAGAAAAACAACAGTTAAATCACCCTTTGTAAAGGTGTCACTGAGTACATAAAACAGAATTTTTTATTTCTTTTTGCTACACATAGAAAAATTACTAAGGAATGAATATTTATCAGGGGCAAGTTGCAATTTTTTGTTAATAGACAAAAGGTGAGGAAAAAACACATTAACTTTGTAGTTAGTGCACAGAGATGTGATATAGTGCTGTACTTGTAACTGTTTAAAATTAACAGTGAGATAAACAAATAGGATCCTATATAAGATCTTATGAGCTGGTACCATGTAACAGAGAAACAAAACATGCCTTATGGCACATCTCCACTTCAATAGGTGCAGCCCACAGCAGAAAGTTCATTTTGGAAGCCCTAGAGATGCTTTGTTTCTCAGTTATAGTCTTCTTATATTGGAAAGCAATTGATGGGATGTGTTTGGTCATTCCGAAGACTCACTAGTGCTAGGCAGGCTAGAAATTAGCAGCATTCTATACATATGAAAAACACTTTTCACCCTAGTCATCCTCATACTGCATAAAAACAGACACTAAAAGTTAATAACAGGAAGAGTAAAAAGATTACATTTTCAAAAGAGCTTGGTGAAATTGAAGATTCTTTGTCCCATTTGGCACTTATCCATGACTATAAGCAAGCTTAATCTGTTAATTCTTCTGAAAACAGTTCACAGAAATTTAAGTCACATTAGCCCTTTTCAAAATGTTAACACATGAAAGAAAAGAATTAACCGTCAAGTCAGACATGACTTTTCTGAAAAAAATCATGACATATTTTTAACTGTCTTAAAAAAAATCCCATTTCTGAAGTTCTTGGTTTCTAAAATATTTTTTTTCCCCTCCAATTTTTCTTCAGTGCAGGCCAGTAAAAACATGTTCTTGGTAGCATATTATACCCCTTAATAGATACAGCCCATGGTCTATAGCAAGTTTTGTAGAGGCATAATGCTCGGAAATGAGCAAAACATTTTGTTGATGATGTACAAAAACATAACAGAGGTTACTTACTCCATGAAATAAACAAATGGTAATATCTTGTTTTAACTTGAAATAATAAGATGGTGTTTGGAACTGACAGCAGGAGCAGATCTGATGAATAAGCGAATATTCTTTTCAATAAGGTGCTTATCATAGTAGAACCAAACTTCAGAATTTTATCCAATCTAACACTGTTCTGTGTCAAAAACTGGGGGAGCATGAGCTTTAGCTACTGAGATATAAACACATTTGTTTTCGCTAGACTGCTGTGGAAGCAGGAATCACTGGAAAAGAAAGTGGACAGATAACAAGAAATGATGCCACCTAAAGCTTCCACAGCCAGATTCCCTATAGCTCACCTCATAGAGACAAGTCATATACTCACAAATACCTGTCTGACAATATCTGATCTTGATGATTATTTGGGGTGTATTACAGAGGTTCATTTATTTGCTGAAATAGTGAGGAGTGGAAACTATTGGTTTTTGAAAATACTTAAGTTTGACACCATCATTTAATTTATTGCCTTTAAACTTGTTTTACATGTAAGTAAGTTAGAACCTGAAAAATAAAGGTACATCTTTGTAAAAGAGGCATTTCAGAATTCAAGTGTTAGGAGATTATAACACTGCAGGATTACCTGCAACTACAAAATTCACCTCCATTTTTATTCAACTGTCTAATATAACTTTAAGTCCTTTTAAAACATCATTTTTGCTGAGAAGTGCAACCAGCTGCTCAAATTAGTTTCTCCTCCTGCACAGAAAGCTATGTGAAGAACATTCATGGAACCTGTCCTAGCATTCTAGCTAGGCTGCCTATCGATCCCTCTGTTAGGGATGAGATCATCTATTCATGTCAAAAATAGCTTATCAGAAGCTATAAATCCACTGATTAATTAAAATCCAGTACTCACAAAGAATGGGATAAGACCAGAAGCTTTGTCTTCATCCAAAACTTTCTTCAGGGCTGAACCACAAACACTAAATGTATCACCTGAAGGAACTTTTTTAATCTTCACAGCACCAATTAACGCAGCCCTTTCCACTGATGAATGAGCCTACAAGGAAATAAGCAAGTTTTAAGACAGATACCTTTTATTGGAATGTAAGAAGTTCATTTGAATTTAAAAAGAAAAAAATTCATTTCTTTCAAGTAAAGCAATGAGATCCTGGGACTGTTGCTGGTATGTAACTGATACATACCTCTCCCTCTTTCATACAGATGGACACACATTCATATATATACATACACACACACAAAAATACAGTAATAGAAACCCTGAAGTATTCTTGAGACCATTGCCATGGCATCATTCTGACAAGAGTTCAATTAACCTTAGTGAGAGCTTTAATTAACGTGTTCACAGTTAGGTAGGATTGATTAAGAGCTTCAGGATTTGGCTCTAAATCAACCAAAAGACATGTAGATAATCAGCTTGCCTAATAATGATTCGGTTGCTGATTAGCATATTTTAAAGGTGCACAGCTTTGCTGAACTCTAAAAAAATATACATCATGATATGGTATAGACTGAGATATTTTCTTACATGACCATTTTTTTAGATTACCTACTGACGAAATTGTGGTTCAATCATTCATTCATTCATTTTGTTAGGCAATTAAGGATCATTCCCAATATGTTATTTTATTTATAACCCACTTTATTTGCAGTCCCCTTAAATAATATTTTTAGAACCTAAAAGCACATCTCAGTAAATAAAAACAAAAGATACCATCAAGAAATTCCTATAAATTTGTGATGTATGATACGATAATAACCTATTAACAGTAAAAGGTATGCTTAGCCACAAAATACTCTCCTTTAGAGCATAACTAAAACCAAAAAAAAAGCTATTTTACCTTCCACCTTCTACAATTTCATTAACTGTCATTAATTTGAAAGAGAAAAATTCCTCACCTTTTCATATTGTGACTATTCTCATTCATAATCTCCATCCTACTCATCTTGTTGGTTCTTGCTAGTGCCTACAAGAGCACTTACTAATTCTATTCTAATTTAGCATATAATCATGGAGAAGATTAAGCCAAAACATAGGTTGACCAAGACCAGATGAAGATAAAGTTTTTGCCTTTCAACTTCATGTATCCCTGGAATGACATGTTTTAAAGGCAGATTTACTATTAACTTGTATCTCATCAGTGCCTCTTGGTAAACCATTTTGGTAAACTAATTCAGCACCAACGTGAGAAAATTTGGAAGTCTAGACTTGAAATATAACTTTTTGAAGTGGAAAACAATGTGTGTACCATAGCAATACCGTACTTCATTCAAGTGTACAATAGGAAGAGGTATTTTATAGCTGATTCATGCAAGAATTGTAAATAAGCAAACTATAATAACACACTAAGGTTGTTAGCCAGTCAGAACCTCTGAACTGCTTCCTCAAGCCTCCAAAATTGCAGTAAGGCTCTCTGATAACCACAGCCATTCACAGTCTTAAGGTTAAAACTGTCAAGATGTTTTTGCATTATAACAAATATTATAACAAATCTTTAGTAACCTGCTGCTCCATGGAATTCCTAGTCCTCAGCAAAGTACTTGGGAATCTCCCACCACCCTCGAGGAGAGCAAGGAACCAAGCAGAAATCAATGAAATGAATGGGCAGCTGCTTAAGGTAGCCAAATAAACGTGGCAAAAAAAGGCTGATGAAGAAAATGGCCTGAGAAAATTTGAGAATATCAAAAAACCACCCTGACCTCTGTCCTGGTCAGGTGTCTACTGTCTGGGGTAGCTGGATGCTCCTCTCAGCTCCGAGGTCTCACATTCAGTATCCCTTGCAAGAGGAGCCTCAGCCAGGATAGCCCAGGCACTAAAACAGACAGGCATCCTCATCTGTTTTCTCCAACCCCCCAAGTAGTTACTGGGGAAAGATTTGTTGCCAGTCCTGCTCTGTACTCACTTACACAAAGCAAAATTATTTCGATGTGATAAAATTTTCCTCAAATGCCTAGAAGCTAAAATGATCTCCCAAGATACGTGAGATCCAAGTTCAGTGTTCTGCTTTGAGTCTCCAGAGGCAGCTTTTTACCTCCCTCCTAATGCATTCTTGCAGCATTGCTCTCTGTCAGTGCATGGTTTTCTCTTCCACAGAATGGCTTTGGTTTACTTTCTTTTGTGGATTACTGCCTATGAGTCATGCAGGTCTGTTCTTAATGCAGAAGGACCGGTGAGCTCTGCAACAATCTGCTTTGAAAGGTCAGCAATATCTTAAGGCAAATCCTTCTGTAAACATAAGATCCTCTGACCTTCAGTAGGCAGGAAGGCCTGTCAGTCCTCATTTCAGGTCAGCCACTTACATGGGACAAAAAATGAAAACAAGTAAAAGGTTTTGTGCATCACTGGGTCAGAGTTTGAGCTCTGGGACTGGCCGTCTGCGCAATACAGACCTTAGGGTACCAGAAAAAAAAAAGGACAAACATCCACTGTGCCTTCTGAAAACAGCTTATCTTTCCTCATATTTTCTTGTCCTGACTCTTCTCACCCTAGCAGTGTAGTCCCTCTTCCCACCAGCAAAGAGCAAGTGTACTTTTAACTTGTCCTCCAGTGATTTTTAACATAAACTTAGTAGTAAATCAAGGTAAGCCTGAAACCTGGCCATTTTATTCTGCATAATCAGATATTACATTAAACTAAACATCAAGTACCAAGGAAGTTTCTTCTATCTCATTGACATGTAGATAAGAAAATGTCACAGCTACTGAGAGAAACAACATTGCTTGGCCCTTCAGTAGGATTAGTGTGTCAGAAAGGTAGCAGCAGCAGAACTGACAAGACTAAAATTTGCTTTCATTAACAGTAAAAGCCTCTCATGGTCCTGGCCTGCTGAGAATTTAGCCTAACTCAGTCCGCTAAATACCACTCACAGTCAGAAATCAAGGATTACATTTTCTGTTTTCTTGTAAGATTTCTTAGCTGGACTGATACATGGAGATCTTAGGAGTTTTTTTTCTTTTAAAAAAATAAAGAAAAAAATGTTTGGGCTTCTTCAAGTACTATGACTAATTTGCTTTATATTCATGCACTAGGTTTGTCTGTGTGCATGCACCTGCACCCATGCATGCATACAGGAGGAGGATGTATGCGTGTTTGTTTGCACACGTGTACGTAGGAGGAAAATAATGTGTGCACACATGGACACACAAGCCTAGATATAACAAAAGATGGTCTAGACTTACTCAGCACAACTGAAATTAACACCTTACTCAAGTATCCTTATTTACTTCAAATGAGCTCTTTTTGTAAAGAAGTAATATTTATGTAACACTGACCTCTGGATATTTATTCTTTGTATTATGGTAGCTCACGAGATACCAGCCCACTTATGATGTACAATAAGATTTAAACAAGCAAAACCAAATAGTCACCAATCCACACAGTTTATACTTAATTCACCTACCTATTGAGATGTCTGAATGTTTTTGAGAGGTACTCACCTGATCGGAAGCATAGGCCACCAGCCTGCTCATGATGTCTGCTTCTGTTAGCTCAGGCTTTTCTGATTGCAACCATCTGATAGTTTTTGTTCTTGCAGCAAGCAGTGAAATCAGGGTGGCCTCGCTTGCACTTCCCTGTGGGACAAATTGAAGGAAGGTTCAAAAGAAGGACATTCCAGAAAAAGAAAAGCAACATTTTCTTCCGTATGAATCTGCGAAGTTATTAACAGAAACTGCATATGAGAAACTGCGCAATCTCCTGCTTTTTAAGAATATGTGTGACAGCAAGGGAGGAATCTCTATTTGATCTTGGTCTCCTCCTTCCTGTCTGCTCTCTTTAATCTCTATGCTTGTTCAGTTTAGGCACCGGCCTTGCAATCAATGCTAGAAAGCTGGACTCATAGACGTAAACATACGTGAAAAGGATCTCAAACCAGGCACCAATCGTTTGTTAACCAGTAACAATGGCAGAGTAACTGTTGATTTCTGTTACTCCATATTTCCACACATTTAACTTTCATCAGAATCTGTCAACTCTCCTATCAAGCAACATGCATAATTATTAACGCTTATTTAACATTTAGAGTTACCCTGGGCAAGTCAATTATTTTGGTTAAAAGAGAAAAAAACACTGAAAAAGCAAAAAAGTTATGATTCAAAATAGCTAACTCCATTTCAAAGTATTAGTTATGTATGTTTTCTTCTTCAAAAACACTGAGATGAAAGGAACAGTCACACACTATTTTTAAATGGCACTTTGATTCACAAAACATGAGTTTAAATTGCCTTTTGGATACTCTGTGACAACAAAGAGGGGAATTTTTTGTATCAATTGTTCCATAAATTTCACAAGAGAATACAAATTCCCACAAATTCTTTTTATGGTTTTCCTCTAGAACAGGCAGGTCAAACATGCTCTAAACTGCTCTTTTAAGCTATAAGTAACAGTTTGTAACCATGTTCATAAACTTCAGTGGGTTTGGGTGTCCATTCACGAGATCAAATTTTTAGGTACTTTCAAAGTTGAACAATTGTCACACAAATATTCCCCTACCAAGCACATAACAGTCCAAAGAATAGTTGCTTATATTAATAAGTATGTCTCAGAAATATCCCCAGTGTCAACAAGCTAATTTTGGAGTGATGTTTCTTATCCTGTACCAAAATTCTATCCTCCCTTTGTTGACGACCTCTGTATAATAATTAATGACAACAAATGTTTAAATATTTAGGAAGTCTTATTGAAGAAGTAAGACTGGAGGTGGGCCTGATCCTACAGATTTCATACATGAGAATGATCCCAGTGAATTCAGACTTTCTCCTAATACTGAAGTTAGCTGAGCTATTTATATGAGACAAAGCTGCCTTCTACATGTCAACATCTCAAGAGTGAGTGAACTCAGTCCAGCTGAAATTCAAGAGCCTCATGAACCGAGTAAGCACGAAAAAGGACAGTCCCTAAACGTTTACTAAATGTATTGCCACGATGAATGTATTTTATCTGCCTTTCTGGTGGTGTGGGATTTGACGAATGTAGACCCCAGGGTCTGGCTCAGAGCACAAAGATGAGCTGGAGACAGTTTTGTGCATTTCTTATAGCTGCTGCTGCTGCATACAGCATTATGGCAACTGAGGGAAATACTACAGATACATACATACAGAACGGCATGGGAAAACAAATATCCCTTTTGGGTCAAGTAAGGTAGAACTTCCATGTAGAAGCAAGTGGTGAAGGAAATTCTGTCCATTAATTACAGAAAACACAATTTGGCAATCTCCCTGTTTAATCTTATTCTGCATATGGTCTGTAGCCAGACCATAATTCAGAATATTAATCAGAATATCTGAACACCAAGAAATCATGCCTGTCCATAGTTCTCAAAACTCCTGATGCCAAGAGCATGCACACAATTATCTTCATCTTACACATAAAGAACTTTCAAGATCTGATTCATCTCACTTTATTTGTCTAAAAAGTTAAATATCTGAGATAAAATAATTGTTTAGGGTCCCTTAGTATTCTGTGGAGAGAGGTAAGCCCATCCAGAAAGCAAGAATTCCATCTATTTTAGGCAAATAATCTGGACTGAAATAAATGGTTCCTCTAAAGGTACCTTCTTCTATGTTCAACTTTATCTGACAAAATGTGAGATGAATTTCACACAGTGTAAGTTTCCTGATGAGAAACTTCTGTCACCATGTCTTTCTTAGCAAAACTATTTCTGCCATGCTTAGCACAATGTTATCTAAGTAACAATGAAATAAAATACCCATGCTTCCTGACAGTCCTGTGAGCTAGAATGTAATGACTTGGGTCCTGGATGTCCAGCAGATGAGAAATGTTTTAGTCAAGAACATCACCTATTTTCTGGGAAGCTGAGTTTCTTCCATTTTTTTAATCCTGGTTTGTTTTTGTTTGGTTGGGTTTTTTTTACAAGCAGTATATAATTTTCTAAAGAACACTGCATAATCAGAAGACCTGCATAATGGGCATACACTATCAGACGATGTTGCCTGAAATATCCTTTCCAGCAATTCAGCAGGCAAGAATACTTTTCATTTGTGCAAACCACTGCAACTTATTGTGATGCTCACACAGGTTTTTCAGGTAAGTTGTATGTCCTTACAATGAAGTTGGGCAACATAAAGCCTGTGTGCAAGACCTTAGTCCATCTCACATCAGGCAAGTCACTGAAAACAACCTTTCTAAACCTGGGTTCTTCACAGTAAAGTTAGCTCTGGCACCCTTGCATTTAATATGGGGGAAATAATAATAATTATTACTTTTATTAAAACATATACATTTAAGGGGATACATGAAAATCTTTCAAATATATGTGGAGAAAATGTTTTTGTTTTTTTTTTTCTTCTTTTTTCTGTAATGAGAAGGCCCTATAAAACCATTAGTGTCTTTCCAAGACATGTGAGAAATATGCATATTAAAGAAATGTGCTGTCGTGGTTTAACCCCAGCCAGCAACTAAGCACCACGCAGCCGCTCACTCACTCCCCCCCCCACCCAGTGGGATGGGGGAGAAAATCAGGAAAAGAAGTAAAACTCCTGGGTTGAGATTAGAACGGTTTAATAGAACAGAAAAGAAGAAACTAATAATGATAATGATAACACTAATAAAATGACAGCAGTAGTAATAGAAGGATTGGAATGTACAAATGATGCGCAGGGCAATTGCTCACCACCCGCCGACCGACACCCAGCCAGTCCCCGAGCGGCGATTCCCTGCCCCCCCCTTCCCAGTTCCTAAACTAGATGGGACGTCGCATGGTATGGAATACACCGTTGGCCAGTTTGGGTCAGCTGCCCTGGCTGGGCATGAGAAGCTGAAAAATCCTTGACTATAGTCTAAACACTACTGAGCAACAACTGAAAACATCAGTGTTATCAGCATTCTTCACATACTGAACTCAAAACATAGCACTGCACCAGCTACTAGGAAGACAGTTAACTCTATCCCAGCTGAAACCAGGACATGTGCACAAATATATAAAAGAAAATGGCTGTAGGAAATTCCAAAGGTTAAGACACTAATTTGAGATCTGGAAATTTAAGCCCCCACTATTCTGGAGGCTGCCTGGCTGGGCAAGCAAATGACTTGGGCTCAAGAATAGCCTCAGCCTTCTGAGGAATGCTACAAGATGTCTTAGCATTCCTGGCTGTTCATCCAGGCTGGTGCATATTCAGCATATACAACAGTTCTTATATGAATTTCCTTGCACAGAAACAAGGATGAAAAGGAAAGGCCTGTTGTCGAGCTGAATCTTTACTCCTGATATACACCTGGGTCATAGCCTAAAGGTACCTGAATCCAGCAACTTGGAAATTATTTTGGATGTCTCATGATAGGCACAGGCTTTTTCACCTTGCCTCAGTTTTCATAAGTCACCTTTTTTATACTGAAGCTTACAGAGTTTGCAGAACCTGATTTGTAATGCTCTTCTATTCACTTGGCACCAGTCTTGCACTAAATATTTTTGAGGCAAAACCCCCTTGGTTCTTGAACTACTCAGCTAACTGACAAGAAAGATAAATCAGCAGTGTTCCTTACCAGGTCAAAGATAGGCTGAGTCTCATTTTGTTTCACCCTTAAAATACTTTTTCTTTTCAGAGCAAGAAAGCTTTTTAAAATTCAAAGTAGCTATACTTTTCAGCAGTTTGTCTAGAATGAACAGCAGGATACAAGCTTCAGGAAGAAAGTTGCTTTCCCACTTATTTTAAAAGCTGTTTTTTTCTCCTCTTGAATGCTGTATTCTGCATTAAGTGAAGGATGATGATACCTTTCCTTTTACTGCAAGCAAATAAAGGTTGCCATGGCAAGCAGGCTCAAGAGGCGGAAGAAATATCAGCAAGAGCTGATGTTCATGTCCACCAGAGCTCTGAACTGAAATTTTCTTTCATCTTTTGCCATTTTCACGTGTCATCCTGCACACAAAAGTGCTTCATATTGACATAGACCTTCAAATGTAATTAAGAGCCAATTTTCACAGGCTCAGTTTTACCCAATACCGCAATAATTACTTGGTATTTACCAAGAGAATGACTGGCACTTTCACACACTTATGTTGTCTTTGCCTCATGCTCTCTTATTTGTATCATTATTGTTTCAAGAGTAAGAAAAGATCTGCAGCACAAATTACTTCATCGTAAGCAGGAACACAGAGCCCACTTTCGATTCCTGAAACTGACTGGTTTCTGATTAAAATTATGGGCAATCCAGCATTGTCAGCCTGGAAGGGCAGTATTTCCTGCTGATAACCATCAGGCATAATTGCTTGCTTTCACTGGTACAAAATAAGTACTGCTGAGACACGTGACAGAACCTTGATTTCTTGAACATAACCCCCTCCCTAGTAGTCATAATAATAAAGATCCTAACAGAGCAAGCAGATGAGTTATACAGGAATACACTGGTGTAGGTGCAGCTCCGCCTAGGAGAATCATAGCAGTTGGGTTAAATTCATACTTGCTTGGGAAGAATTCATTGGAATATGCAGTAGGCATTTGCAGCTGACATCAAAGCAGCTCCCACTTCTAGCATGTAATTCAGATGTATTTTAGAAGCCTACCTTAGAATAAAATGGATTGTGCCCTGGCCTCCAATGACCAGGGCCAGAGATTAAAGGAGCACAGAACAATTATTTAAAATTCAGTCTTTTCCATAGCAGAGATCTATTTTAGTTAGATTAATAGTTGTGACCAGAGTCTGCATTTGCAGAAAGACCATGCACTAGTGGAGCCATGGCTGGCAAACAGTATAGCTTTATTATGCATGCAAGTTTGCCCATTGATTATATATTCACTATCATACAGATACTCTGTTCAGACATTGTAGGCTTTCATTAAGCAACATCATTTCATTAAGTCAACAAAGTCTGGAGTTTTGTTCTGGTTTGGATACTGCAGTGTAGTCAAAAATTGTGTTATCTACTGATAGAACCATTTAGGTTCAAATTTTAAGCAGGTCTTCATTTTATTATACTATTCCAATATTTCATTTTGTTATATAAGGGGAACTTCTTAAAATAATTTCAATTTCTTTTACAAGGACTGATAGACTTTCTGCTATAATCTGTTTTTTCTACTTATAGAAGATTGTCTCCTATGTTCTTATCCATTGCTTGATCTCTGACACTTTTTTCTGAAAAAAAGGAAAGCTGTTTTGGAAACTGACTGAAGTAAAACATTTGCAAAATGTATAAGGTGGACTTCATGGAAGCCTTTGTAACCACTTTTCGTGATCCTTGTCAGGAAAGGAAGGACAGAAAGGAAGAAACTAATAATGATAATAATAAAATTACAATAACAATAAAAGAATTGTAATATACAAAACAAGCGATGCACAATGCCATTGCTCACCAATTGCCAACTGATGTCCAGTTAGTTCCCAAGCCACCCCCCCAGGCCAACTGCCCCCAGTTTCTATACTGGACATGACATCACATGCTGTGGAATACCCCTTTGGCCCGTTTGGGTCAGCTGCCCTGGCTGTGTCCCCTCCCAACTCCTTGTGCCCCTCCAGCCTTCTTGCTGGCTGGGCATGAGAAGCTGAAAAATCCTTGACTTGGTATAAACACTACTTAGCAACAACTGAACACATCAGTGTGTTATCAACATTCCTCTTATACCAAACTCAAAACATAATGCTGTATCAGCTACTAGGAAGACAATTAACTATTCCAGCTGAAACCAGGACAGTCCTCTACTCAAAATCCTCAGATATATTTCTATTTGAGAAGGCTTTTTTCTGTTTTCAGCCACAAAACATTGCTGCACATTGTTGGTAAGCATAAGCTCACTTCACTTGATCAACAAATTAAAGTTTCCATCCTACATGACTTTTCAACATTATAATTTTAATTTTAAGCCCAAATTGTGCTGTTATGTTGAACTACTAGCAGTTCTTCACAGAGAAGAGTGTTTCAGAATTCAGCTGCTCTGAAAACAAAATCATTACTTTTGTGGATGATCCTACCAACCTATGGACATTCTCACAGAGCATCAGTCTTTCTGAAAATCTGAAAGGAACCCATGTGGCAGAAGAAAAATGTATCTTTCTTTTATTAATGTTTTGGTATGAAGGTTTTACAAAATCATAAAGCCCACAAACTCATCCTGTATTCTTTTTTTATGTCCCCTCTTACCTGAATGACTCCTCCACCTTGGCCATCCTTGCCAGCTAAAAACGCTTCAGGCAAATTAATCATCTTCCCTAGCCAATCCAGCATGACAGTCTCCAGCTCTGTGCAAGCTGGACTTGCTGCCTGTGTTGAAAAATAGAACAGAGGGAATAACCTCACTAGACCATGAAGAGAAATGGGATCTACCAGAGCAAGAACAACTCTTTCTCTCTCTGTCTTTTGATTACTGAGGAAGAGACTAGGCAACTTGAACAGCTACATTAGGGACCTGAAGACCATTTTGTGCATATCGTTTCTAATACTTACTAAAAAAATTTCAAACTGGGCCTCACATAGAATCATGACTATCAAATGTTAAAGCTAGGATTTGCATCTTGCATTTTTTTTTCCAACATCAAGTACCAATCTCTTTTGAGAAGAGCCTATCTCATATGAATGTGGGGTTTTTAAACACAATTTTCCATTCATCCAGATAAGAGAAGTAACAACACCAGGCGACAGGCAACAGTCATACTACTTAATGAATTACCAGTAAGTTAGCACTGCTAACACTAATCCTAAATGCTGGTCATTTTTCAAGGGCAAAAATTCTAAGAGGAAATAGTCTTTTACTCCTGGAGTCATTCAGGGTGTCTATGTGAAAACATCTATTTAGTCAAGGAAATGTACCTATAAAAATAGTCTTGTGACTTCACTGCCATTAATCAGTAATTTCATTGAAGATTGTTACTGAAATGCTTAAAATCTTGGCAAGGTGAAGTACCATTTCCACATAGTGGTACATACCCCGGTAAACTTACCCAAGAGAAGCCCACACATCCTATTCCACCACACAACATATCTGCAAGAAGAGCTGGGAAGGAAGAGGCTGCAGGGAAGTAGGCAAAAAAGTATGGACTGTGCCAGTGAGTCACCTGTATTAAGGGAAAAATAGTAATTTTTAACTAATGCAGGGAGCAGAAACAAATTGTCACAAAATCAGAAAAGATTGGGACCAGTCAACAGTTCTGGACTACCTGGCAGTAACGTAGGATCCCATTTTTTAGAAAAGCTTACCTTTTTCTTCCTCTCAATTTTTTTATGTGTCTTTTACTCAAATTAGAAGTAAATTAGTCCTTGCCCCCACCTCCCAACAGATCTAAAATCAGAGTTCTCCATTTGTCTGCCTAGAAGACAAGACTTGCATGGGCAGTGGCAGCACGGGTTTCTATGCAGGGCACTGTCCTTAAGCCTCTGCTTTCAGGGACTCTCCAGTATTTTGTTCTTTCGTCTCTATCATGTGACTGACTTAGCAAGAGTGTCTTCAGTGCAGCAGAGGTCCACAGAACTCTCTTGCCCATACTCTGGAGTTATTCAGGCACTGAATCTGGCCAAACAGCTCCTCACCACAAAGTGAAACAATCCATTCCAGTATCCAATACCTTCTGTGGAAAATAAAACTATCATCTCCCACTAACAAGTTGTGATTTATGTACAATTCCAGTTTATATGTACTAATATGAGAGAACAACACAGTAACTGCACAAATTGTAGTCAATTGTCTTGCAGCAGCAATATTTAGAACTATCTTATGCAACATTTAAGCAGTTTTAAGGATCTGTGAGATACTTGATAGTGCTCCACAACTCCAGTCTAATAAAATTTGAAAACAGGAAATGTACTGCCACACTGCTGCGTTCAGTGGAAATAATGTGATACAATATGTTTGGCAAAAACAACTTTCACATTCAAGATAAAATGCAAATTTTAGAGAAAAAAAGTGCTTCTAGAGGATTAGATGGACTATAAGCAAGAATTCAGCAGAAAGCGTATAATATCTTTCCTTGGCCGGAAGTCCAGAGGCTGCTGAGTTACTGAAGCCTAGCCTTTTCTTATGCTGTTTTGTTTCCTTTTTTTCAATACTAGAGTTCTTCTGTTACAAGTGGAGGATGGTAAGAGCATACATTCTCTCTTGCCCGAGCTCAGTGTTTCCTTACTGTTCTGTTCCGCATTCCCACCTCTGATGAATTTTACCTTTCACACTCCCCTCTCTCCCAGCCTGTGATAAGGTTTCTGGTTCTGGAGCTAAATTGGGGATCACTGTACCACACTGTTCTGCATGCTGCGAATATCCCTTTATTTCCTCTTCTAACCCTCTTCATGCCAACAACTAGCTCTTCTTTCAGGAACATGCTCCATGCTAAGGGGAAACTGTCTTAACTCTTGTGTGCACAATGAATCAGATATTACTTTCTCTGCTGTAGTATACCATATATAATATTTCAGATAGCCCTGTCTCTTTCATATGAAAACAGCTCCTATCCACTACAATTTTCCACTGTCTAAACTAGCCCTGCACCTAGTATGTTCAAGATTTCACTTTTACTGGTCACTAGGTCCAAACCTGCTCAAATCAGGTATCCAAACACAAGCCACTGTGAACATTTTTTGCTGTATCTCATATCTGGTCAGGATCTCTTTCTTTGCTGTAACAAAGTGTCATGGTTTCAGCCCAGCCGGTAACAAAGCACCACGCAGCCACTGGCTCGCACACTCCCCCCCTGCCCCAGCAGGATGAGGAGAAAATATAAAGAAAGGCTTGTGGATCAAGATAAGGACTGGGAGGGATCGCTCCCCACTTAAGGTCATGGGCAAAAGACAGGCTCAACTTGGGGAAGGAACAAAATCGATTTAATTTACTACCAATCAAATCAAAACAGGATAATGAGAAGTAAACCCAAATCTTAAAACACCTCCCGCTCACCCCTCCCTCCTTCCCAGGCACAACTCCACTCCCAGTTTTCTCTACCTCGTCTCCCCCAGTGGCACAGGGGAACAGGGAATGAGGGTTGTGGTCAGTCCATCACACCTTGTCTCTGCCGTTCCTTCCTCCTCAGGGGGAGGAGGACTCCTCCTCACTCATCCCCTGCTCCACTGTGGGGTTCCTCCCACAGGAGACGGTTCTCCACAAACTTCTCCAGCATGGGTCCTTCCCACGGGCTGCAGTCCTTCAGGCACAGACTGCTCCAGCACAGGCTTTCCCATGGAGTCACGGCCATCTTGGGGGCCATCCCCCGCTCCAGCGTGGGCTCCTCCCCACTCCCCTCCATGGGCTGGGGGGCACAGCCTGCCCACCACAGGCTGTAGGGCCATCCCTTCCTCCTGCGTTCCTGTTCCTCCTCCTTCCTCACTGACCTCAGCACCTGCAGAGAGGGTCCTCTCACATCCCACTCCCCGGGGGTTCCCCTTCTTAAATCTGCTCTCCCACAGGTGTTACCACTCTCACTGATGGGCTCGGCCTGGGCCAGAGGCAGGTCCGACCTGGAGCTGGGGAAGCTTCTAGAAGCTCCTCACAGGAGCCACTCCTGTGGCCCCTAACCCACTACCAAAACCCCACCACACAAACCCAGTACACAAAGTTTTAGAGCACTTGTGGCAAACACCTTCCTTTACAAATCAGAAAAAGATAGGATGGCACTTGGTTCTTCACAGAAAAATGATAAACAGATAAAAAAATACCCAGTAAACAGCAGTCCCTGATAGGACCCCCCCCACACAGATGTCCACTGACGTCCATAATGAGCCAGGACTGCCACTGTTCATCTCCCCAACTCTAATCCTCTGTGATCTGTAAGACTTGTGACATTTATCTTGGGTTAATCAAGTTAAACTGCCTACTTGCTGGGAGCCATTTGTTTGATAAAACACAGCAGATTCCAGTTGCACCACTCACACAAAGAGAAAAAGCCAAAAGCCCTAGGGCAAGTGCAGCTGTGGTTCTTCCTCCTGCCTCCCCTTCCCCCTTCTCTTGAAGCAGCTGTAAAATTCACTTCTTTCACCACATTGGAACAGACACACTTAGTCAAATATTGCAAAGAGTGTGACATAATTGATGTTTGTATTTTCAGCCCTCTGCTGATAAACAGTGATACACAAGTGTCTTGAGTTCAGTAATTACCACTCTAATGCTTCTCAGAGACATTTTATTTCCCAGATTTCTTCTAAGGATGTCTTTCTTTCTATGGCTTGCTTAGTCTAAGAGTCTTCCTTTACCACACACTAAGGATAGGTGCTTCAGCTGAAAGTTCATAGATTAACAGATCCAATCTTCAGTACTGCTCTTTGCAGTTATAACTAAACTTGATCATTTTTGGCTCTAAAAAAAGGGGAGATATATTTCAAGAGAACAAAGCAAGTCTGAGAGAGAAAGGTGACTCCCACTGATATTTTTATATGCAGATTCTTTCCATCTTGGCTTCCTACTGTGGAGATCAAAGTTCAGCAGTGGTTCCCCTCAGTCCTTGTGTTACATATTAGGAACTTAGCACCATTTTGGTCATTATCATATAGGGGACTGCCCTTTGAAGGTCTACATCCAATTTCACAAGAAATCTCCATAAAGTTTTACCACTCACGAATGCTTGTTCTCCTATAGGGTAAAGACAGAGATAGATACTGCATTATTGCTTTACACAATTAATTGATCCTTGCTCCTCTGAAGGAACACCATTTTCACATTTTCAATCATCCAGTAAGTACCAAATATCTGAATGCAACTAACACAGTAAAGATGTCAACATGAAGGAAACAAGAATCACTTATGGGCCACTGATAGCTTATGGGCAAAACAAGGTTTTACGACCTCTGTCATATTACTTATTCTCTCTGAAGAAGCCCAGTTCCTCATTTATAAAACAGAGATAAGACATTCCCAGGTGAAACACTGGAAAAGCACTATAGCTGAAAAACACTAGATGTACTTATGAATGTTATTCTTGTCAGGAAAAAGATGGGAAGATTAAGGGAAAATATAATGGGGGCAGATTGTCCCTATAGCCAATTTCAAAAGTCCCTAAAATGAATTACTAATAATTTTAAAGGCCTCTAAACCAAATGTGACCAAGTCTTCCTATGCTAAGCTCTTACTATACTCCCTGCCTCCACATGTTTGTACAGCATCATCATTTTCACACTTCAGTTTCTGTGAGCACAGCTAACAGAGGCAGCCAACAGTTGCAGCAGTTTGTGCAGCACTGTGCACAGAAGAGGTCCAGAAACCCTGCTAAGGTTAGTGTACAGGGGCTCTGCAGGGGTGGTGACGCTCCACAGGGCACAGTCCCCAGCAGCAACTGGAACAACTACCCCTGGGACATCACAGGTCTCAATCTAGACTAAGCTCCCTAGGAAGTACGCAGCTCTGCAGGCCTGGGATTGCAGGGATGATGGGGCCTCTTGCCAAGGCCGGGGCAGTGGGAGATGGTCTTCTAGCCTGCAGGAGGTATACACTGGTGGAGGGTCTGTATTTTACACAGCATGAGGAGGTCAGCAGATTGTGCAGTATCAGAGATGACAAAAAAGAGATTGAGTGGATCTTCCTTGAGATATAACACAAGGCATCTCAGATACAAGAGCCTGAACCCCAAAACGTACCAAAGGAGGGGCAGTCAGAGTCTCTGCTTATTGGCTTGGAAAATGGAGTTCCACGATGGTGATGGGTAGAAGCTTGCAACTGCTGGCACCAGGAGGAAGGCTTCTGCTCCACCTGCAGATCTGCAACTACAGAATAGGTTCAGTGCCCTAGCTGCAGAGGGGCTGGGAGCCCTGCTGTGTCTAGTAAAGCACCCAAACAATCTGAGTGCTCATCCTGGTGTTGACAGCAGGGATTTTGGTTTTAAGACCAGTGGGACCCTCTTTGAAGATCAACTCCTAGGAAGGATCCACCTGAACAATTGGGGCAAAAATAGCTTTGCAGACAGGCTGGCTAACCTGGTAAGGAGAGCTTTAAACTGGGAATGATGCAGGGAAGGAGATGAAAATCCACAATCAAGAGAGGAAGGTGGACTGAGGTGGCAAGCAAAGGGTGAAGTGTAATGTAGACAAGAGAGATCTTGAAAACAAGATAGGACTAAAGCAGACCTGCCCCAAGTGTATGCACATAAATAAGTGCTGAGAGGACAGCATTATGGGGGGAAGCTCTCCTATCTTTTCTGGGAAATCAGCACAAGGAGGCGCCTCTCTGAGGCATCTGTATGCTATGGCATGACACACAGGGAACAAACAGGAGGAATTAGAAGGTTGTGTGCAGTTACAGGGCTGTGATCTCACTGGGATCACAGAGATGTGGTGGGATAGCTCATATGACTAAAGTGCTGCAGTAGATGAGGACAGGCTCTTTAGGAAGGACAACCCAGGAAAGCGAGGCAGGGGAGTGGTCCTTTATGCAAGGGAACAGCAGGAATGCTCCTAGGCACTGCCTAGGAATGGACAATGAGCCAGTCAAGAGCTTGTGGGTCAGGACTGGTGGAGATTCCAAGATGGGCAACATTTGGGTGGGTGTCTGCTACAGACCACCTGATCGGGAAGAAGTACGTGAGTACAGCATTCAAACAGCTGGAAGAAACCTCATGTTCGCAGCTCATAGTCCTCACAGGGGACTCCAGCCAAGCTGATATCTGCTAGACAGACAACACAGCAGGGAACAACCAGTTCAGGAGGTTTCTGGAGTTCACTGATGATCATTTCATAACACAGGGAACTGTGGAGGAACTGATGAGGAGAGACACGCTGTGGGAACTGGTCATGGATGTAAAAGTCAGGGGCAGCCTTGACTGCAGTGACCATGAGATGGTGGAGTTCAGAATCATGAGAGCAGGAAGAAAGGCACAAAGCAGATCATAACCCTGGGCTTCAGGAGAACAGGCTTTGGCCTGTTATGAGACCTGCTTGGAAGAATCCCAGGGGAAACAGACATGGAAAGAAGAGTGGTCCAGGAAAGCTAGTTGATTTTCAAGGAATACCTCCTCCAAGTTCACAAATGATCCACCCCACATGCAGGAAGTGCAGCAAGAGCGGCAGGAGGCCTTCACAGATGAACAATTAGCTCCTGACAATGCTCAAATGTAAGAGGGAAGCATATAAGAAAAGCAAGGAGGGTCAGGTGACCCAGGAGAGGAGGGCTATAAAGATACTGTCTGAGTATGTAGGGACAGGGTTAGGAAAGTCAAAGCCATCTAGAGTTGAATCTGGTGAGGGACGTGAAGGGCAACACGAAAGTCTTCTGCAGGTTCATCAGCATTAAAAGGAAAGTAAGGAAAATGTAGGTCTGCTGCTGAATGGGGTTGGGGACTTGGTGACAAAGGACAGGGAAAAGGCTGAGGTGCTCAATGCCTTTTTCACCTCAGTCTTTCTGGTAAATTTGTCTTCAGGAATCCCAGGCTCCTGAGACTCATGGGAAAAGCCTTGATCAAGGAAGACCTCACCTGGAGGAGGATTAGGTTAGGAAACATTTAAATAAGCTGGACATACTTGAGTCCATGGAGCCTAATGGGGTGCACTCACAACTGCTGCACGAGCTAGACGATGTCATTGAGACCACTCTCAAATATCTTCGAAAGGTTATGGCAACTGGGGAATGTTCTTGAGGACTGGAAAAAAGCAAATGTCACTTCTACCTTCAAGAAGGGCTAGAAGGAGGATCTGGGAAACTACAGGCCTCACCTCAATCCCAGAGAAGATGACAGAACCTTGAAGCTATTTCCAAACATATTAAGGACAAGAAGGTGACTGGGACTAGGCAGCAAAGATTTATGAAGGGGAAGTCATGCCTAAGCAACCTGACAGCATTCTACAAGATGACTGTCTTGGTGGACAAGGGGAGAGCACAGGATATTGTTAAGACTTTCAATACTGTCTCCCATAACATGTTTACTAGATAAGTGGACAGTGAAATGGAGTGAAGACTGGCTAACTGCCAGACTCATAGGGCTGTGATCAGTGGCATGAAGTCCATCTGGAGGCTAGTGGTGTACCCCAGGAAACAATACTGTGGCCAGTACTGTTTAACATCTTCATTAACGATCTGGATGATGGGACAGAGCACACCCTCAGCAGTTTTGCTGATGATATAAAACTGGGAGGAGTGTTTGATACACTGTATGGTCATGCTGCAATTCAAAGGGACCTCAACATGCTGCAGAAATGAGCCAACAGGAATCTCATGAAGTTCAACAGAGAAATGCAAAATCCTATACCTGGGGAGGAATAACCCCCTGCACCAGTACAGGCCAGGGATTGACTGGCTGGAAAGCAGCTCTGCAGAAATGGACCTGGGGGTCCTGGTGGACAAGCTGAACATAAGCCAGCAATGTGCCCTTGCAGCAAGCAAGGCCAACAGCATCCTGGGCCATGTTAGGAAAACTGTTGCCAGCAGGTCAAAAGAGGTGACCCTTCCTTTCTACTCAGTACTGGTGAGGCCACACCTGGAATGCTGCTGTGTCCAGTTCTGGGTTCTCCAGTACTAGAAAGACTTGGACATACTGGGGTGATGCCAGTGAAGGGCCACGGAGATGATTAATTGGAGCATCTGTCATATGACGAGAGGCTGAGAGAGCTGGGATTGTTCAGCCTGCAGAAAGCTCAGGGGGTATCTTGTTGATGTGTATAAATACCTCATGGGAGGATGTAAAGAAGATGAAGCCAGGTTCTTCTCAGTGGTATTCAGTGACAAGACAAGGAGAAATGTGTACAAATTGAAATACAGAAAATTCCACTTAAACATAAGAAAAAGCTTTTTTACTGTGAGGATGGTCAAACTTTGGAACCGGACAACAGAGAGATTGTGAAGACTTCATCCTTGGAGATATTCAACACCCAATTGGACATGGGTCCTGAGCAACTTGCTCTAACTGACTGTGCTTTGAGCAATGGGGGTGGACTAAATGATCTCCACAGGTGCCATCCAACCTCTACTAGACTATGACTTTGTGATTCTGTGCTCATGTGAGTCTTCAGTATTTAGTATAAACAACACAGGCAGAATCAGAGTTACTGTAAGAACTGGGATTTATGTACTTGTGCTCTGTGTGTCACAAACACTAACACTTCACACGAGAGGAAAGTTTTGGATAGAATATTTCTTCTTCAGAATATATCACTGTAAAAGTAAGTTTATTTGCAGGGCATGTAAATATCAAGAAAAAATGATTTAGTTAAAGAGGGAACAGGAGATGTTGATGAGATAATTGGAATTCAATGTCTCACTTTCTATTCTCAAACGATTCATCTCTTATTTTTCAATTTGATATTTTATTGAATGTTCTCAAGTGTTCAAAGCAAAGTGTTTTCTGTTCTACTTCACAGACAAAAAAATTTGGTTAGTATTTTCCTCCAATGAAAAAGAAAAGACTATCATATCTATGAGCAGCGATGAAAGTATTTGCATGTGTTGGACATAATTCTCTTATCTAATCTGCACTGATTTAATTCTGTTGGATTTAAGACTTCATCCACAAGTCTTTGAGAAGAGTGGAGAGATTTCCATTGACTTCAGTGGAGCTTTTGCCTGTGAAATGACAGCAGGGTTGCCTCCAAGGGAAACAAGATAAAGTCATATTGAATATAAAATATTTACATTGGTCAATGAAGAGGAATTGGTATTATAATACACTGACTAAACACATTTGCAGAGCAGTGGTTCCACGCCCAGTCACATAGCAATCATATCACCTACCTACATCCAGAGAAGCAACCCAAAGTGGTTATTGGAGAGATCCAAAGGAGAGATTCCTCACTAACATTTACTAATAAACCGGTCCTCTTCAAGCTACTTAGAGGCCTTAGGAGACAAGAATATATTTAAAAGAAAAAAGGTATACCATGAGTGGAAAAACAAGAAATATTCAGAACTGGACAAATGCCAGACACTTTGTTCTGCATTGTCTGTCCAACACTGATCTATCCAAGGACTAATATTTAGGTAGTGGCCATCTGCCTTAAAAGGTACTAGAAGAAGTTGACATTTAGGAGAGTAAGTCAACAGCAGAAGTATTGGGAAGAATCCTTTCTAGCCAACTCTGTAATAAAAAGAAGTCTCCTAAGAGAATTTTAACATTTAAAGATCAGCTTGAAGGAACACTTTAGGCACAGCAGACTAATAAAAATCCCATTTTATAAAATATTTACTGTGCTTTGCAAGTAGCAAAAATATCACATGAAATTGAAAGTTATGAAGCTTTGCCTTAACCAATTCAAGAGAGGAAAAGGGATTATTTCCAAAAGCAAGCCTCGCATGAAGCAAAAGAATGATTTGATTATTTCCAGCAAGAACAGAAAACATTAGTTGTGTAAAGTGTTAGATCATATTTAACTATGGATATAAAGCAGACTCTTGCCTTCTAAAAGCTAATCAGTGTGAGTACTTATGTTTGTAAGGTCTAGCTGCACAGTCTTGAATTCACACTTTCCTTAAAGTCTTTGAAAACCTAAATGTGGTATTGAACATTACACTACAGATCCATTTTTCTTACCCCTGGCATAATGATCTTCTCAATGTCTTTAAAGACATCCTCAAAGCTCTCAGGATCCTGGGGTGCGCAGTCTGGAATGAGGGGTCTTAGATATCCTGGTTCCACATCTGGGAAGACCTGTCTTTTATCTATCTTCTCCAGGTAATCTGCAATATAGTCCACCATCTCCTTCCCTCTCTTGCGGAACTCTGCAGCATCCATGGGTATCAGAGTTTAGGACTTATTATCAGAAAAACCCTAAAGAAAAGAAAAAAAAAAGAACAGTCACTTTTGAAGGAAAATTTTACTAGTTTTAACCTGTTATTCAGATGATTTATAGGATCACTTATATGGCCTTTTTGAAAAGACCATATGCTCTTTTACTTCTGCATATTAGGCCAATATCCATACAGTGTTGCACTCTGCCCCACGCTGGTATTAGCTGGACATTGTATAGAAGTAAATCACACTCTTAAATCTTTGATGCCTAGATCATGATGTAGATTAGCTTAATACAGATAGGCTGTATCTTTAGCACCGAAGAGCAGGAGAGGTATGTCAATGATGATTCAGAAATCACAGATTTAATCTGTACTGCTGCTGGTTGACACAAGGATGTGGCACTGTTATGTGGCACATAATCAACTGCCTCCTGCCTTATAAAGAAGAGATCTAAGAAAACAGCATGCTGTGTGTCTCTATTAAAATCTATAATAACAAGCTACAATAATCATAGTTATCACAGTGATCCACTGTGCTGCCCTGTCATTTTATCTACTTCTTGCATCCTGTCTTGCCTCAAAATTTAGCTTCTTTACTCTTTCACTGTAAATGCACACGCTGTACCATTAACAAAACCTTATTTCTTACCGAGGTTTTAATTAGAATTCTAATTGACGTGTACTGTATTTTGCAGGAAGATGTGAGGAAATTCTGTCTGGGGCTGTCCCTATTTCCAAGACGCTGGGCTGGAGCTCTAGGGGTGCTTTGAGCTAGGCAGAGACTGTGTGAGCACACCCAAGGCGACACATGGCTCAGATGAGGTGAGCTGAAGTTTGCCTGCAAAGTGCTGTGCAAACATAAATTCATATTGCTAGGGTGCCTGCTCCTGCCATCCTGGCCCACCCAACTTTTTTTACTGTATGTGGCTGTGCATTCTGAGTGCTCAGTGAATACAAAGTTGAGACCACAGTGCCTAAAAAGCATCCAAGAGACTTTATACACTCAGGTTGAGTGAGTGAAACTGTTCCTTGGGATCCAGTAAGAAAACTAGCAAGTGAAACAAAGATAGTCACTGCTGGTGTAAAGAATTACTATGCTTAGCTCACATACCATCAGATCTTCACTCTATAAGGAAATAATTATATTAAGCACAATGTGAATATTATGTAATTAAGAGACAATTTCTTAGATATCAGTTATTTGTGCTAAGGATTTGTAACTGAGGACATCACTTGGAGAAAAGAGAGATCCTTCTGGGCTTTATTACATTTGAATTAGTACTGTCACATGACAAAAGAAAGACATCATTGATAAACACCGTCCTAGAGACATCTCTGCTGCTACAAATAGAGGATCTGGGATTTGTATGGAGCAGCTGCTGCTGCTATTTAAGAAGGCAGGGTGCTGCTGGAGGTCATGAACCACTTCGGAAAGCAAGGATCTGCACAGTAGGGACTTCTAGCCCCCCACAGAATAGCTGTTCTTGTTGTTATTTTGTTAGAGTAATATTACCCTCTTTAACCATCATGTAAGTGTTTACTTGGCTCCCTCTACGCCTTTCTGAAAGGGGAATTAGGACCTTTCTCAGATCTTGCTACTAAGTTGCCAGAAACACATTACCAGTAGTCATTATGGTCCTCAGAGGATTCTGGTGGGCAGCTTTGTGTGTCATCTCCCCTTTGAAACACTGTGTTTAAGCAAGCAGTTTTGTTTCTACTCCTTTACAATCAGGATGTTTCCATTTCTTCAATATCCCCTAAATCTTATGTGCTTTTTCATTTAACATATCTTTGATTGTAGTTCAAAGTTTTAATAAAATTTCTAAATAAGTCAGCATGAACAGCAGCAATCAATATGTATCTCTGTGGCAGCAATATAATTACACCCCAAGGCTCAGTTCTTTGGTTTAGATATTTTTGCCAGAAGAAATCTAAATATTGTACTGTTTCACTTCTTTTTTAAAGTATCTCTAACTTAACCCTTAACTTATGCTACCATTATTTCTTTCATGCTACTTCATTCATCAGTTCATTTCTATAGCATGCTCTGAAGAACTTGCATGTGTTAATCTGTTTGTTTTTTTTCCTCTGGCTTCAGAGATGAAAGCTGTGAAAATAAGTATTTAACCCATGACTGCCAAATTAGTGGGAGTTGCATGAGACTGAACTGACTCAGTACTTGAGGATTTGGTGTTTCTAGCACTACTGTTGCTCACCACTGAGTTACAGTTATCCCTACTGACTTTTACACATGGATCAGTTCAGCTGAACTGAACATTGAGTAGCTGCGGGTCCAATGGACCGTCAGTACAATGTCAGAATAGTATCACTATACTACTCCAGCTTTATTTTGTATCAATGAAATATAGGGCATCATTTAACATGGAAGACTCTGTGGATAGCTTGGTCTTTTCTCAAAATATAAATCAAATGGCATAAATTAAATAGCATTGTGTGTAAGCTCGAAACAACTCACAAACACACAGACAAAAATACTTTATCATATTACCACAACATAGATACTACGTTATGTATAGCTTGTGACCATTTTTCTACCACCTAGATTTTTTTGTATGTGAAATTTCTTTCTATTCCAAGTAATATTTGCATCATCTTGTTCCTATATAGTATAGTGATATAATTTATTGTCATTTTATTATTAGCAGTTCGGACCAAGTTCTTTTTGGATATCAGGATAAGCAAATAAAATTTAGATCTAAGCGTCAGATACACATTCTATGGTTTCAGCCTATGACCATGGAACTGAAATTCGTCAACTCAGTTTGACAAAATACACATTTTAGATAATCACTGAGATCTTATTTGTTATTTGCCAACTATAGTTCTTCCCAAGAACTGGAGGGTTCACTGGCTCATCCTAACGTTGTTTTGGCTGCAATACTTCTGTCATAAGTCACTGTTGCAATAGCATTCTCAAAATTCAGGATAAAGAATTACATTACAGGGGAAACCCACTGTTTTACATGGGAGAAGTAATTGAACCAGGAAGCTTAAGCATAAAGAATGGGAGGATGAACCATCCATCTCAAATCTGTCATAGTTGCTGCAGTGTTATAAATTGATATAGACTAGTATCTAGCTAACCTCAAATGAACTTTCAATTCAGTTTGATCCAGTGAAATACATCAATCTGCTTCAATCTGAAGCAAAGTATTTCATTCTTCTTTCCCCCAAAGACAATGCTGAGAAATTAAAATCTATCTAAACACCTATCTATTTTAATGTATCCATGCATCTTCTTTCCTAAAAGTCCCTGCTTGAAAGTTCCTTACCTATTGTAATATACATATCTCACCAGGAACCGTGAAGGCATACCCCTTGCAAGAACACAGCGGTCATTTACATTTTCCTTTTCACCTCCTATTTTATATTTGTTCTTCTGTGAGTGACAAGACCCACTTACACTCTCATCCCTATTTTTATTCTTTTCCTCCACTGTTCATTATAGATCTCACTTCATCTGCTTGAAAGTATTACTTGCTATGGAAGCCACATCCAGTAGACTGAATATCTGACAACTGTAATGCTTACCAGTTAGTACTATAAAAATGCAAATTACTTCACCTCTACCAGTACAGAATATTTCTCTCTTCTACCTCTAACATGCATATACAACACATGTACAATGCAACAACAGAATGCATAGAGAGCAAGCTTCCCTCTATGCCGGTGTATTTTAAAAATCTAGAATGTGATTTTTCTAAGAAGCAAAATACCTCAGTCAACTCAGCCCTTAGGGTTTAAAATGAAAATACTATTTGAGAGCATCCATATTTTTTGAAGGGCTGAGCATTACAATCTGTGTGTACTTGAAATATCTACTTAAGTCAAAGGGACTTATACTGCAAAATAATGCAGGCCACTTTTCTGAAACTAAACGGAAATTTCAGGGAAACTGAGCCTCTCTCTAGAGTATTTAATAGCGGTCTGTTTTCTTGAAGGCCTATAAGAGTGATAAAGGCTCCATGCTCGCAGGGATCCCACACCTCCCAGGATGAATTTCAGCATATTCAACATCTGCCAGCTGAGGAGATCACAACTTCTCGGGAGGCACCCTGCCTAATTATCAACCTCTACTACTTTGTAAGCACGGTCTGTATTCAAATGCATCAACAGCCTCACTCTATGATCGATGAAATACAATTTTACCAACATACATTATGTCTGAGTACTTTTGTCCCCAGCAAGAATCAATGGATATAGTCACCACTGCATACTTCTTCAGATCAAGTCCTACTTTACTGGAGAAGGTTGAGTTTTGCTCTTAACTTCGGGTAGAAACAACAATCGTGTTAAACCTTAAATGTTATCAATGTATCTTTTTTTATCAATACATAAACTCTTTGCTCTCTAATTTTGCTGGAATTTGTCACAGGACAACTACACTACACAATCTAAAGTTGACATATCCTTTGCTGCTTTGTTTAAGCTACTCTTTCTACCTCAGCGCACTGAAATTAGAACATGACAACATTTTATTTTAGTGAAGTTACCGAAAATTGTTGTTGGTCTTTAGATCGTATATTCAGTATAATGTTCATTTGCGAACTGTTTTCTACTTTATTTCAAACTGAACCATACAAATGAGCAGTTTATGCACAATTAAGTATTAAATACATAAATACATTTATAGGTATAATATTGTGTTATGTAGACAACATTCAGCTTATTCATTATTTCTGTTAAAAAGTATTGTCTATAATTTTAGAATCTGCTTTTTATATTAACTAAATAAAAATGCAAAAGATCTCTAAATACTACTAGGAAATTTGTTATGAGGAAGAAAAAGAGAACAAAGAGGAAAAGGGGAAAAAGAGAACAAATGAGGAGAGATGTATATTCAACGTATTATAATTTTATGAGTGCCCGTTCTCCAGTTCATCAAAGTAAAATAAAGAATGGCTAACATAATAAAATCTTTTAGCAGCTCCTATTATTAAATACAGAAAGGAAGAATGCATAGACCCATTAATAGCACCTTAAACCGATAGCTGCATTGTCTCAAAAAAAGTAATAACTGTGTATATTTCCAATAAATGAGACAAGTGCACTTTCCATTCTGCCAACTGATTGTTGCAGAATATATTGAAATTTAAAGGCTTGTGGTGCTACAGTGACATCGCTGAAGCCATGAGGACTTTCTGTGCTATTGAACCCAACTGAAGGTTTTTGCAGCTGTTGCTACTGTTAAGCTCAACTTCTACTATTAGCAATAGAAGTATTGCCTGAATAAGGACTGTAGGATGAATTTTAGATGAGCATGAGTAAAAAGAAGCTGGATCTACTCCGTATTTCTACCTTTGCACAAGCCAAGAATTAGGTATATATGTCACAGGCTCTACATTTCATTTAAAAATTTCATTTTCCAGTTAGAAGTTGCTGGTTTTATTCATTGCTGTCACTGGCACAGTCTGCAACTTAGTAATCCTCCCTTCTGAGGTCTTATTACAGTGATGGGAAAGTGTTATTTCTAAGGAAAACCCCACCCTAAAAAGTCATGCATTGAATTTATCTTGAAAATTTTATTGTTAAAAATATTTGGCAGAGAATTTCTCAAAGTCTTCTTGGTTGGTCAGAACTGTTGCACTTGGAAAGACAAGATATAAACTTTTGGATACATGGGAGTTGGCATAAATGCACATAAACAGTTATAGCTGACATACATCATATGTAAAAACAAGCAAACACAAAATTAGAGGTGCCCAGTACATGGTGCAAACTTAGGTTAAAAAGAAACGCTTTTTGAGTATCATGGATTATCCCTAAAATAACACAGGCTGGCTGTTTATTAGCCAAGCTCCCACTCTAAGTAACCACTTCTTGCATCAATCCAAACGGACCTGCTCGAATTCAATAACGACAAAGCATGAAGGACAAAGAATGTTACTTACAGTGAGTTGGTAAGGTTTTTCCTTCCCCTCTGTCTTTCTCACTGTCTTTCTTTCCTCCTCTGTGACAGCTATAAAGCGCAGAGGATGCAGTTGCCGGCGTCCATAGGCAGCGTATCCGCGTCCCCTCAGCCTATCACAGCTGAGCGCTTTGCATTCAACATGCAGCAGCAGCAGCATCTCCCCCTCCTCCCACACCTCCTCCAAAATATACTTAGCAAAAAAGCTACCCGAAAGGCAGATGGAGCTGACCGAGAAACGGCCATTGCCGACGTTAACTGCGAAGCGGTGTGTGTTTCCTTCCATGAAGTCCAGTAACGAGTCTGACAGCGAGTGTCTGATCACACGCTCCTGGTCTGTGTTACACACACACTTCAGGACTTTTCTGCTGTGGCTGTTGCTGTAGAAGCAAGTGCTTTGAACTGCTTCTGTGAAACATTATTTGCAGGAGAGAAACACAGGTATGGTTGAAATACCACTCAACTGACTGCAAGCTCTGAACAGGTATACATGTGGGATTAACATCCTCGGATATGCTGTATCTAACTTTTTCCAGTTTCTCTCTTTCACCATACACATGCTTAAAAGCAGTAGTAAATGTTCAAGATTTGTTCCCCTATTCTAAAACAAAAGTTTTACAGGGAGTTCTCTTTCCTAGATGAATCCAGGTAACTGCCTGGCATTTTTATTTAGTTTGAGTTTGTTTTAAAAAATACTACCAGCATTTCATAGTCCTGAACAGCTTATAGACAGGTAGTGTGGCAGGAGATCTGGGACAGCCACTGCTCCCAGACTGGTCTCTAGTGCACTGCAGGATTACAGCCAACCTTTCTGTGAAGGAGGAAAAAGTTCTGGCTGTCATGTATTTTAAAACTATCATGGCTGTGTTTGCTGTTATAATAAGGCCAATTATAACTCTGCTACGATTCTGAAAGAGCCGATTCAAAATAAAAACAGGACCTAAAATTCACAGGTCAGCCTGAGGCTCTCATTGCGCTTGTGCTTGATGTTACTCTGTGACCTGACTTGCATTTTCAGTTCTTGGGTTGTGCCTGCTGTAGTGTCTATAATGCAACGTCTATAATCTTGAAAGCATCAAGAAACCCAGAGTCAGTTGCAGCTGGCTCTCAGTTGTTTTCCACTGCAAATCAACTCCTGAGTGCGCAGGGTTACAGCCTGGACAAATTGGGACCCCATAAGAAATAAAAGGGTTTGGAGATTTTTCCTATTTTTTTTTTTTCTTTCTCCCTGAATTCGCCTGAAAAGGCTGAAAATTCCAAATATGTTGTAAGGGTATAAGAGATGCAGAAACTGAAGATGTCTCTAGTAAACATAAAGATAACTCGAATCTAACGTTAATGTTTCATCCAAATGGCTTGCAAAAGGTAAATAACTTTCAAAGGAAATTAAAAATGGAAACTAAAATTAAGATCTGAGTATTAAAATGCTGGTTTAATCAATCAGAGTATTGAAATACCACCTCAAAGTCATCTGATGTGTTTTTACTTCCCTGCTGTACCTGTAAGTTATCTTAAAAGTTGCTGTGACCAGGCAATAATTGCATTTTCTATTGAAATGGTTTTTTTTTTTATTTTTCAGGAAGAAAAAAGGAAATAAAGTGTGAGAGGTACAACAGGCAAGGTGGAAAAAGGGAATTAAATGCCCTTCTAAAAAGCATAGCCCATGTCTCTCTCTGAGTCTAGTAGTTCTTCCGGCTCGTACTACTTTTCATAATTCTCCTCATCAACCATGGGCAATACACAAATCTTTGCTTAACAGAATCTTTCTGTGGTGGGAAAAAGCAAGAACATTAAGTTTCCCTTAATAGGTGCTGGCTAAGTCAGACCTGCTGCAGCCCTGCGAATGTGTTCCTGACCCTTCAGCGTGCTGGGTCTTTCACAGAGAAGAACTTCTCTTACTGCTGAAACACAATGAATAGAGATCTCCCCTTTACTGCCAAACTGTTTCAAAATCCAAGAAACCAGCATGTGAGAAAGATGATCCTAAAAGGTTTAAAAGCCAGGGCTTGTTGGTAAGCAACCAACAGATCATATTATTCACAGTTAATACAAGACAGGCTTCAACATGTTTTTTTGCACATGGAGGTATGTCACCCTGACGATGATATATAATGATGCTGTGCCCATGCAGTAATGGTACCAATTTATTACCATTGCTGAACTCTCTGGTTTGCAAACAAGGTGGGAGAGATAACATGTTTGAACAGAAGGCTCCAGCGCAGAACCGGAGAATGATGCAGACAATGTGTTATCAGTCACTTTGCAGTCCCATTGCCAGTCCATGTGCACGGACATGGATTAAAGCAGAGGGAGTTAAACTGTTCATACCCATTTCCCAACAGTTTTCACCTCTTCCGTCATTATACAATGCAGATTAGAAATTAAAAGGCAGTTTTCTCAGGCCTTCAGTCCAGTTACGATTAGAAGGCTTTACTCCCAGTTTTATTTTTCCCTCACCTGAATAGGATGACACTTACCTCATGCTAGCCTCTCAGTGTGACTCTAGTTACTGAATTTGGTCAAGATGTGTTTCTGCTGTAGGTCGCTGAGCCTAACATTATTTGAAAAAACCTGTTCTGAGCTATAATGTGAAGAGCTTTGAATTGACTCAGATGACATCAATATCTTAGATACTGAGAAAATAACCTGAAACAATTAATTAGGAATTGTGCTAGCACAATGTTTGTGCCTGTTTTCAACATTTGCTGTCAAAGGAACTGCCACTGTTGCCTAAGCGTAAGAAAAACCGCTGCTTTGTTGCATAGTATTTGGTTTACTCCTTATCCATAGTTTGAGGATGCTATTTGGAGGCTATAGGCCATATTTTCTGCTTCCCTCACTGTTGCTTCTTCAGAAAAAAACCCACAGTAGTAGAACCCTGTCTTTGTCCTTTTTTTCCCCAATATATTCTTCCAAGAATGTAATAATACCAATAATGGAAAAGAAAATTATCTACAAAAAAGAAAAGGAAAGAAAAAACCTCTAAGAATCACTCAGATGTATTGGAATGAAAAGTCCTTACATGTTCCATAAACAAGGTCCAAATCTGCATGAGCCATGAAGATGAGAATATTTTAGCAGAAATGTGCAACTGTTTTCTGGATAAAACACAGGGTACGTTTCCTTTGGAAGAAAGTAAGAATTAAATAAAGCCTTCAGACACAAATAGATGGATTACTTGCATCATACAAGGATAAAAACTAAGTCTCCTGCAGAACATAAGCAGACTTTGCAACAGATTAGCCAGGAGATGAATCTCAGACAGAGCTGACAAACTGGGAAAGTATCTGTCTTATCTTTCATGAATATTTTATGTGTGACTTGTTTTCCCTGCTCAGTTCTGTATTGCTGTCTGTGTGAACATGTGAAGGTAAACCAAAGGATAAAAAGGAACTGCTAGCAAAGTGAACATGGACACAGACTCAAACACACAGCTTCGGAGGAGTTAGCATCCCACTTGCTGGTTCGAGGCAGCCTAAGCACTTTAGTCTTATGGAAGCAAGCCTACAGGAAAGAGAGAGGTTGTGATGAACTGAAAAAATGTCAACAGAAAAACTGACAGGCTGTGAAGAGTCACAGCGATAGTGAGAGCAGGCTGCAATCACAGTAGGCAGGCTCTTCCAATACAGAGATAGGAATAGCTTCTGCTGTGAGCTGAGAAGATGTGCTTACCTGGGGGTGTAGGCACTGCTGGGGCACTCATCCAGCCATATATTGCTCACAGAAAGAATTTTCTCCAGCATTGACCACTGTGAGCCTCACAGAAGCTGTGGCTGATAGATGAACTGCTATCAGGGCTTAAATGTGCCATTAAGACCTCATGTCAGAAAAGCAAATTAGAGCAGTTAGTTTATGAATGGAGTAGTCCACTGCATGTGTGAAAAGACAGACCCAGGTGAGGCATGAGGGACAAGATGGCTTGAGATACAGAGGGAATACACTGCAGTGCTTGTTCTTATGTAAGTGATTTGATTACTGTTTACAAAGATATCAAAGATCACATAACGCTTGGTCCAGAAGACATTTTGTCACTGGCTGTGATTAATGCATTGTCATGAAGACCATGTACTACCATGCACTACTTGCAATAAGCTTGGAAGAGCATTTGCCACCAATAAAAGCTCTGAGTGAAAACAACATTGGAGTCTCCTCATCAAAAGCACATTCGTGCTCAATTGTCCGGGATTACAGCAAGTACTATGGCAAGGGATCATACTGGTGTTTCTTGCTCTTCCTCCCTGACAGCTTTGTTGCAAAGGTGTCTTTGACTCCCCTTCAGTCCTGTGCCAACATAAGCACCTTTCTAGAAAAGACCAATGCCAATTTTCTGGAGAATTCATGCTTAATATAACACAAAAGTTACTGAGTACATAGACTTCCTTAAAGAAAGAGAAATTACTTTATGCATATCACAGACCTAGGGCTCTGGAGAACTGAGCGGGAGCTGAATCTTCCACATCCACAGGTCTCCCTGGTCACAGACACACATTCACAGCTGAAGTGATGAGTAAGGTAATGAATGTTTCCTACCTTCTGCTGTGGGTTGTTGTCTCTGTCTCAGAGTTGGCAGTGATACGTGTACAGGTCTCAACCGCTTGAGAGCCGCACTCAACTGCAGTGTGTGATTTTGCTTAGGGAGATGCATTTACACTAAGATGAAGCTTTGCGCTGGAGCCATGGGACCAGTATGCCCTGCTCCTGACTCCTGGTAATATGGTTAGCAATAGCAATGCCATTTCCTAAGACAAAGGGCCATAAAATGTAAGCGTGCCAATCATGTATCACCTCCTTCTCTCTTCCCTTTTTCAACACTGTGGTTGTCACCAAGATGTGATGACCCCTGTTATAGAACAGCCAGATCCCTTGTCAGCATTGTGACAAGACTGTCTGCCCGCTAAGCATTGCTGCCAGGATGTGGTGACACCCGTTACGGAACAGGGGAAGTGTAACAGCACATGAAATAATACTGCCTACAGAATCAAGCAGCTGCAAGTCCTGCTGCTGGACAGCAAAACCCGTGATCCCCCAGTGCTCTGGGATGCATCCACCATTGCCTTCTTCCTCCAAAGACTGAGTGACTGACTCATGTTCTTTTGGGTGAAGTCTGATTATTATATCATGCACTGATTGTTAAGAATTTGACCCGATCTGCAGAGGGTCCAGGTGACTAAAAGTCTAGGTGACTGAAGACTCTAGATAGTAAGAAAGCTACACGGATGACTAGAAATTTTGCTTAACTGAAAGTATGATAATTGATAAAAACTTTGTGCAGCAATAAGCTACACTAAATGCTAGAAACTGTAGATAACAGTAAGATATGCTGATAATGAAATATTTTATGCAATAATAAAGCTCTAATTGTAACTACAACCCTGTGGCCAGTCCTCATTCTACCACAGGTCCCTAAAAGAACCTGCCTGTCCCTGTAGCATTGGGTGACAGAGCCACCAAGTGTTCACACTCTCCATCCTGCCAACTCCATAAGAAGGGCAATCATCTCCAGCTAGGAGGCAAAACAGCCAGCCAGGAAAGATAACAGCTTAAGCTGCTGCAGGTAGCTTCACCACAGCGCAGCCAGCCGTATCGCCACTCAGAACTGCCTGCCATCTGTTCTCCTTATGATACTGTTCACTCCCACACCTCAGATAATCACAGCTTCCACATTACCATTAGGAGAGACAGGCTCTCATTTAGACAGGATTTACATGTGACTGGAGGAGACAGGCAATTAAATAAGAAGGATAGTCCAATGCATTCATTACCTTTGTGCTCAGAGACCTTAGTTCAAGTTCTTGTTTTCAAGTACAGGTGCAAGTCTTTGCCGTATGCTGTGCAATTCTGGGTAAGTCCTCAGGGGCAGAGTCCATAAAGTCTTTTGCTAGGAAGAGTTGTTCTCTCCCAGCTTATTTGTCTGTGTTACTACATTTGGCTCCAACTCCATTTGGAATCCAAATGACCTAAATCTAGGCCAGGTTTAAAGTGGCAGCACCTCCCCACCCACACTCTGGCAGAGTTTGTCTCTGGTCAGAGGCACAGATTTTGAACCTCTGTGTACTGAGGTCAGATGCTGCCAGACTAGAAGCAGCCTGCCTTTACAGCAGTCTGACATTCTGCACCGTTCTCTGAAAGAGAGTCTAGGAAACATGCAGGAGTTTTGAGATTTCTGTTTTTTTCCTTCCTGCTAACCCTTTAAAAAACTCTCCCTTTTATTTAGGAGCGATCTTGATTTGTGTAGTCTTAAGAGATGTCTCTTCCACCTCTACCACCAGGCTAACTTTTGTCAGCAGAAGTGGTTAAGAAATGACATTTTTCACTCTTCTTCGGTGCTCAGAGAATACAGAATGGAGGGAAAGTATGCTGAGGGAAGGAGAATCACTACCACATTTTATGTTACATACATTGCAACATATAATGGAGCAAAATACCTTACTTGCCTACAGCTTCTGCTGAATTCTAGGGGATAGTATTTTCAGTTTCTCTCTTTCAACAAGACACCAGTCTAAACCTATTCCTATTGCCCACCAAAGCAAAAATTAAGAGAACTGCTCTGCATTTACATTCTATGACTTGTGAATTATTTACAAGCAGTTAATATTTTACATTTGTTGCTAATTCTGTTTCTTAATATGTGTGTTCGGCATATAAAATCACACTAACCTTTCATCAAAATTATGATTTATTTACTGTATCTTACAGAATAATAAACTCATACAACCCAGGTCAGTAGTCTACATGTTATGTAACTGCTGTCTTCAAGAAAAATAATTGGAGTAATTAATCTACTATATAAAAAAATAATGCTTAACTCAAGCTTCTTCAACTGCAAGTACAATGCATGTCAAGCATATTTCAAGCCTGCAACATTGGTAAGATAAAGGAAATAACTCCATGCTATGTTAAACAAGGGATGAATTACATGAGCTCCCTACAAAGGAAGAAACTTCCTATTCACTGAAAAAACATGAGAAATAGTGTTATATAGTTAATGGATACTTATTAAAACCAGTTGGTTTCCACCAATCCTAGGATAGCAAGCTGTCATGAAAAGCCCGACACTGTTTCTGGATCCTCAAGACAATATACTTCTCTTCAGCTCTGCAGCTTACAGCTTTGCTGGCTGCTACTGCTGCTACCCAGGAAGACAAGCTGTAAAACTGTGATGGCAAGGTGACCAGAAGCATCCTCAACTAGCATGTGGAAGAAGACTGGGGAATAAGGGATCCAGAACATGTGTTAAGACTCAAAACATTCGCTATGGCTCTGCCTGTTGAATTTGGAATAGAGATAGGTGGAGCTGTGGGTTTTCTTACAATGAAGCTGTATTCACATCCTCATCAGGCATCTAAATTTAATTATTCTTTTCCAGGAAAAATGGGCTGAATATTGGGATTGAACTAGGAGTGTAGAGGCACTGTACAGTGAAGCGGGGAATAATGTACAAATTACAGCAGAAGACGCACCTTCCTGTACTCACCGCTCAGCTACATACCATCGTCTAGCACTGCCCATTTCATATTTCTCTCTATGATCATCCTGTTAAATACCTATTGAATAATCCATTTATATTCATACCATTTCCTATCTGGTTGAAAAGATAACCTTCCTGCTGCTTTTCAAATACATGAATGGTGCTTCTAGGTCTACATTTGTTCTGTTTTCCTTCTGGTTTCCTTTTACAGATACTTTTCTTGAGCGAAAGGATGTTTAATGCTGCTTTGGATAAAAAAAAATTTTGATGCATCATCTTAGTAATTTCAAAGCATCTTCACTACTTATCAAGGCTTCTGTTGTTAAAGTAACTACCAGTAGTCTGTAGGAACTGTATTTTTTCAAAAGACCAATCCTCTTCTGAAAACAAGTACTGGATTCACTTCTAACATGGAGTAGTGCTGAGCAGTAGAAACTGCAAGAAGATGGCAAATCAGTACCTGGTGGCAAGGTCAGCTATATTAGATGTGATACTCTTTGTAATGTAATAATGTTGTAATAACACGATGTAATAATGTGCAAAGCTTCAGAATAGTGATCACCCTTCTTCACATATATTTTTGCATTTTATGTACCAAACATATGTACACTAAAAATAAATACTTAAAAGCAATGTGCAGCAAATAGCCTCCATCACAAGTTGTTTTTAAGAACAAGGCTGTGGAGGCTACACTTTATGCTAGGAACAAGAAAGATAAATCAAAGGTGTGTGAACATGCCTTTCCTAGTAAAACAGCACAAACAAGCCAATAGGTCCACCACAGAACCTGCAGAACATCAAGATCACTTTAAGTTTCAAAACCAATGAAACATGAGAGCTAGGGATGATTTTCTAAATAAACAGGTAACTAAACCGTGTTTTTTAACAGCCATTTTCAACAGCAGGTTAAATAAGAACAGGTGAGAAAGAAGGTGCTAACAGACAGTGGTTACTGATCTGTAATAAAGTTTTTTATTTTGTAAGAAAGATTAATAACACTGGCTTCGCTATACCACCTTTAATACCTAACTCCTTCTGCCAGCTATGAAATTTCACCTAAATTTATGTGCCCTTAAAATGACTACTCATAAAGAGGTATAACATCAAAAACTGTTGCTCCAAGAGGGCACAATGTATTTTTAAGAAATATGTATTTAAAAGGATAAGAAATCTGCTCTTGAAAAATTAGAAAAATGTTGTCTAAAGGAACCTCCAAAATAAAGAAAACATTGTCACAACAAAGACTGAGATTTTTTCTTTTTTCTGTTTTTGTTTTTGTCTTTGTTTTTTTTTTAAACCTTGGAAGGAAACATGTGAGGAAGCCACAGTAGTAGCAAATGAGTAGTTCACCACTCAATCTTAAAGTCATTTAAGGACTAGTACGCAGCTAAGTAATTACTGGGCTGAACAGAACAACATTCAACATGGTAACAAATTACTGTAATGGTAAAAAAGGTTTTTTTAAAAAGGAAGATGAAATGGGCAAAAAATACGTTTGTATCTCAGATTCTTGGACAGTGCTAGAAAGAAAATCACCCAAAGCCAAGAACATACTCATTAGGATGTACAATAGAAATTACCTTGAATGGGAGGAGGTAGAGGTAGACACAAGAACAACCCAGGGCATGGATTCACACAAAAGTTGTGTGTCGTGAGTAGATAGTCTTGAGATCAGCCTTGTAACTGGCTGGGCTGCTGATGCAGCTACAGAGAATCCTTACATATAAGCATAAAAACGGATGCTAATTTTTTTTTGTGTGCCTTATCTTTCATTAACACAAACCACGTTTGTAAGGCTCTGGGTTTTATTTTTTTAATTTAAACTTTGCATTGTAATAAATGTTATTTTCAGTAGCCTAGCACAATAAGACACCTATCCCGCAGGTGTGGTAGGTGTCAGAACTGTGGTCCTGCAATACTTACTCAGGAACCAACACCTATGTACCTGGTCTCCCGGTATCTAAAGATAGTGGCACAATATGGGCCCATTTAAAAGCTGGTGAGGCAGGCACAGGAGGGGAAAAGTTGTCGTCCCAGTCAGCAGTGCCAAGAAAAAATTTCTGGCACGTTCAAGGCAACAGAAGACACGAGAGAGAGCATGAGGCACCTGACATGTTAGCAACCAGCAAACAAAGGACTTCGGAAGAGCCTGGAAAGATCTTGTAACGGGAGCTTAATGTATGTAAGCATGCGTTTACATACCCACCTGAGTAAAGGCTGTGCAGTAGTATGTCGTTATCCTCAACAAACATGACATAGAGGATATCACTAAATAATTAAATAAATTCTAGGACATGATAAAAAGAAGGATTCTAGGGACAGATGCCAACATTAAATATAAATTTCCTTGGAGGAAAAAGAATACTGAAGAAAGAGAAGATTATGCCAGAAGAAAAACGATCAAAACACTGAAAAACATAAAGAAAGGAAAAACATGGGAGTATGTGTAATGTGTGCATCCAGTTGGAGCTGGCTGTTTCTTCTGCAGGCTCAGGCCATGTCACCAGTGGTAAAACCACTCAGGACTGTGGCAGGGCCCTGCTGCAAGCTAGTGACTGCCTAGGGATACCTGTACTTGCACCCTAGCTGGGGTGTGAAATGTTTTCTGTTTGAGTATGCACGTTCCTTAAAGCTACGCTTGTGCTGTTATTGTTTACAAAGCTTTCTATATGTTTTCTATTATGTAATTGGTTGGTTTGAATTAATCAGTTGAATTGGTTAATTAAGGTGAATGAATACCAGAAAGTTTATTTGATCTCAGGACTCAAATTTCTGGGCAATGATAATTCTGTATCTACATTTGTTATGAAGTTTGACTTTATAGCCCAGTTTATCATTGGTCCTCTAATACTAAATAGCATTAAGTTTAGTCATACAGAGATTTCCAAGCTACTTCTCTACAATCAAGCCTTTCCTCTGCATCTACATTGTAACATTAAATTTCATTTACACAGTATTTTTGAAACTTACTGATATGAGGGGGTTTTCCTCACAAATTTAGATCATCAATAGGGTGCTTTTAATTATTAACCTTTTAATATTTAATATAAAGACATTGTTAACACCTTCCTAGTTTCTACCTTTCACGACAGATGGTTCAAAAAGATATTCTCTAGCCATCATTTCTTTCTTTCCAAAGATCCATTCTTTCGTTCCCTGGGTGTTTCCACTTCCTATGCAAATTCTGTAAAATTAGCTGGTCTTTTATGCTTGGGCAGAAAATATTATCATCTTACGGAACATCTCGAGTTGGTGTCAATTGCCATGGACAAAAGATACACACAATATTCCTCTTTCTCTCCCACAAGTTCTCTTAGATGTTAGTTTATCTTTTAGTACAGTCCAGGCTTACTCATCATCTCCCATCTGAGACCTGTCACTAGCCATCACTAACAGTGAGTATTCCTCCTAGTCCATTCTTTCTATGTCCCATCTCAATCGCAGTTCCTGGTGAGGCACAGGTAGAGACCTGGTAGAAGTCTGGTAGACTCCTCTACATCAGCTGCCTGAAATACATGAAAGCCGCATTACCTGCAGGCTTTTGTATTTGTTAGTAAGCATATGAAAGCTTGCAGTGAAAGGACATCATCCCACCATCGCATTACCCACACCCCCACCCCCTCTTTTTTAATCCTGTTAAAGAGAAAGCCACAGGAACAGGGTAGGAGAGCTGGGAATGTCACATGTTGAATAGTCAGTACAGAGTCTCAGGAAGCTCACTAACACTAATTCTGAAGTAACATAGCATACAGAGGGAGGGTGGAATTCAGCCTCCAAAAATCTTAAGGGCAAACTAATCGACTTAGGCTAAGCAACCTCGGCGGCACTGTTGAATGAAAACCTCTGTTTAATAAGTAGTATGATCAAGAATAGCAAGAAGTTAGGATCCAATAAGAACAAGTTGGTAAATTGTATGAAAAATATTCTAGTGACTTTTGACCAATTGTTGGAACAGTTCTGGAATATTCAATATTCTCTCAGATTTTCACTTTCAAAAAGACTTCACTGCCCTCCTGGAGTTTAAGAGAAGATTTCTCTTCAAAGGCACTCACCCTTCCTCTAGGGAAGATTCAAATGAGCGGGCCTGGTTAGCTTTGAAAACAGAACAACATGAGGGAAGCCAAGGAAAGGATAAGGGAAAGAAAGAGTAAAGGGAGAAGATAAAGAACTTCTTTCTGTTTTTCAAATTTCAAAAGCCCAAGAGGGACTACTCAGTGAAATTAAAAGCAGATTAAAAACAGACAGAAGGAAACACTTTTTCACATGATGTGTGGTTAAAACTGCAGAAAATATAATTACCACAGGAAACACTGCAGTCAAGAACTCAGCAAGATTCTGATGGGTTTGCAGATGTATAAGGATATCAAACATATCAAGAGCAATTTAAAACTGCTGGAAGGCACATGTATTTCTTCAGGGAAAACTGTCCAAGCATTTTAAAACTGCACAAAGAAATGTGCTAATCAGAGTGAGATACAAAGGAAAAGGTCTCTGCAATACAATGCACCCACAGGATGCCATTAAAGAAATGTCACCTCCTCCTAAATCCTTTGCATTCATTCTCTCTCCATCCCTTGAAAGGAACAGCACAGAAAGGGACAATATGAGCCCCACTGAAAGACCAGTTCCTTTACGGTACTGTCTGAGATGAAAAGGTGTCTGCCAGCCATCTCCCCAGCATGCTGACATTTCGGCAGCCTTCAGCCTGTCCAATGTATCTGGAAATGTATATTCACCTTGAAATTCATATACCTGGTTCTATGAGTAGCTGGACTGTTTCTAATTTTCTGAGCTCAGACTGTTTTTAAAAGCAGAAAGCACCATATGTAGTATTTCTGTAATTTCCCATCTCGCTTTTTTACACAACTAAGTAGTCATAGTAATGATGCTTGCTTCCTGTTATTTCCACATTAACTGTATGTGCACTGTCATGTGTCAGAGAAAAGAAAATCTAAAAACTGTGAGGTTTTTTTTCATTTAAATTAAACAGTTTGTCAGCAGCACAACTGAGTGCAAATGAGGGCAGAACACAGGGAGGTGTTATAGGCAAAGTAGCATTACTCTGACACTGAATTTACAGCCTTCCTAAACAATAAACTCCAGTGCATTTTTTTTTTCCTAGGATCTCTTTTCCATTAATTTCAGCCTGTTACTTTACATCCTGTCCACCAAGCAGGAAGAGATTATTCCCTTCCTTTTTGTAGCATCCTTCTATGCATTTTAAGATGTTACTGTATCCCTTGAACTCCGAATTACACGACAGTATTGCTAACACCAGTGCTTGACGTTACCCTAGCAATCAGACAGTAGATGGTACTTGGTATATAAGAAGAAGAATTTTCTGAAGCATAAGGAATGTCACAAACCCAAGTTTGGCAAGACTGGCTTGAAATTCTGAAATGCTAATAATAAACCTCACTCAGGGTTACATGTGTTCCAGGTTCTACTGGAATGCAGAGTTACCGCTACTATAGCTTCAGTTGTCTCCAGTGTCAAGATCAGAAGAGTCCGATGTCCTCTCTCCTTATACGCCTTTCAGTGACTGAAACCTTTCCACTTTATCTTTGTTCAAACCACTTCAAAACCTTCCTAACCTCTCTGCTTCATATCCAGTCTTGTCGTAACAGACTGGGATATATATCCTCTATAGAGACCGCTTGATAGGTTACACAGTACCGCAGTCGCACATCTTTGCCTTCAGGTCACCCCATGTTCCTACATCCAGACTTACAGCATGACATTTCACTGATGGAGAAACACTGGAAAAAAACATCATGTGCTGCCTGCCGTTAATCCTCACATCAGTCGTCATCTTCTTAGAGACAGAATCTCTCTAACTGTCTGCCTTTGAAACCGCAAAGAATAAAATCAGGAATAAAGTAATATGTCTGACATAATACATGAATAACAACATTAAACTATATTTGACTCCCTATAACCACCCAGCTCCTCTGAAAACATATAGCCAGGAAGGGTAAAATGAAAATCTATTACACTTTCACAGAGCTCAGCAAACTTTCCCTGAATTTTAAAAACAAACGTTCCTTTCAAAAGCAAGAGGGGAAAAAATGTTATAGTATTATTTAGCTGTAAACTGTAAGAGCAACCTTATAAGTGCGCAATGCTCTTGCCAGCTCTCTGACAAAGAAACTAATACTAAAATCCCAATTTACCTTTCAAGTAATAACTATTTACCATAAGATCTCTTCTCCTGTTTGTTTGTTTGTGACTAGACAGAGATACAATCTGTGCAGGATCAAGAAAGAAGTTGAAAAAGGTACAACAAAAGAGTTGTTGCATTCAAAACGTTTTCTATAGGAAAGATATATTTGCCAAGAGATAAAACATGTAACCAGCACGAGCATTAGTCAGATGGGGAGACAACTCATTGGAGGAACACTGGAGGCCTGCGTACACACAGAGGCAACAGACTTAGTTGAGCTGAATAACAGGATTGTGATTAGGATACACTGGAAGAAGGTTGAGTTTGTTGTATAGGTTGGACTGATTTTTTTTTTCACTTACAAATGATAGTATTACAAAATACTGTTGGCCATACATTTTTGCTGATAATGCAATATATTATCTGTGATTGATTGAAAAAAATATATCATTTTGGGTGCCTCAGAAGAATGAAGCAACCACTTTTTGATGTGTAATGGAAGGAACACAGTAAGAAACATATACTAAAGAGAGAATATGGGAAAGACTGAAGCAACAGGGAAATTTCCCAGGGATGTGTATCAATTGACCATCCCAGGAAACTTTCTGACAAGTTCAAACAACCTTTAGCAATTTTCTTTCCACTGCAGTGTAACAACTCACCATCTCAAATGCTACTACCCATCCCCTCACCTACTCCTCTTGGGACCGCATGCTTCCCACGAAATAGAAGTTCAACAGAAGGCAGCTGACTGGCAAAGGGGGAAGGCAAAATACATCTCAAGTTTTCTGCACTTTCACAAGATTGATATGCCAGCTTGCAGCCACCCTTTGAAAACTGTCCTGTTCTGTCTCCTTACTCCCAAACATGAGGCTTCAGCAACCTCTTTGCTAACAGAGCTTTTGTAATATCTTCTAAACAGATGAAACTTCCACCTAGCCCTGTCCTGCTATTTCACTCTACTAACTTTACAGTATGGGACAGATAGGTGAGAAGGCAGTCTCTGTTTTACCAGAGAAGCAACAGTTTTACCCCATTATGTGTGCAGAAAGAACATAGCTGTATAATTAAAAATCCAGTCCACCCCCTTGGTCTCAGTAAATCCCTATTCCTGCAACAGGCATTCCAGTTTCCTCACTTTGCTTTTAGTCTGCATTACCGGTGGGGGATGTACCCTTTGAATGTCAGACTTCCAGGATGCTCTTCCCTCAAGTGTCACCTTCCTAAGGAAACCTTTCAGCATGCATCACAGTTATACTGGAAAAATTGTTTTTCATCACACTTTCATTAGGGTATTTATTCTTTTTTTTTTTCTTCCCCATTTTATTTACCATTGACATAAATGGTAAATTTACGTAACATAAATGGTAAATGGTAAAAGTTGTCATGTCATTCCCCCTTCCTTTTCCAACTATACCTCCACGAACAATAGTTCCAATTTCATCATCTTCTTACTCTCTGAATCCCACCAGCGTTGAAATAATTTTTCCTGTTCTACATTTAACCACACATAAAATTGTAATGTCAATGTATGTGGATTGCTCTAGTCCCTGTGCCGTAAACAGGACCTTTCCAAGAGGACAAGCCCAGTGTGACACGTTTACCATGAAACCAAGCTACAGGAACAGGAGAACTGAATTTTCAAACCAATAAGAACTTTTTTGCCAGACCAAATTTGAAAAGGTTGATAAATTTCCCTTGTCAGCTGGGATTCAGCTCCAAGATTGCCCGGTACGCCATCATTCAGAGGTACTGCCATTCCTCCAGACTGCTTCACTTCACCAGCGGTGCCCTCGAGTCAATCTTTAGAAGCAGTTAAGGAGAGATTCTCTTAAAGGTGTTGTGAATTGCGATGTTTTGATTTTAAAATACTTCATGAACTCTTGACTATTTCAACAAAATTGGCTTAAGCACACGTCAATTAAAATAGAAATACATTTGGCGTATTACGCTGCATTTCTAAACGCTCGCTAGCTTAATACTTAACAAATCACGTGGACTTGTTGGATCACATTATTTGGTGAAAGTACAGCGGTAACTTCACTTTCAGGCATTAGTGAGCTTATCCTTACCTGTTTGGAGATTTCACTTCTTTTCCAGGTACTCTGGAAACAGGTGTTTTCTGTAGTTCCCTGATGTGCTCCCGTCCTGTGAGGCAGCGCCACAGAATTTTAACCTCATGAAACGTCTAGGGATTTTTCCAGTAACTATCTGGTCTTTATTGCTTCTCCGCTTGCCCTGCACTTTTTCGTTAATCATTAACCCCGCGCAGCGCTATGTTCATTAGCTTCATCAGTCATTCTTTCTCGACACGGGAAGAGAAAACTTGTGAATTCGGCGGGCGGCAAACCCGCCGGGCTCAGGAGGGACGTTCCACCTGCAGAGCCTCGGGTGACACGACACCGGGGGCCGGCGAGACCCTGCCTCCGCCGACTCGAAGCCAGGGGAACGACGCTGGCGAAGATCCCGGCCCCTCACACCAGAGAACCGGCGGGACAACGGGGGACAGGCCAAAGCCGGCCAGCCCCCCGCCCCGGCACCCCGCGGCCTGCCGACCGCCGGTTCCCGCGTCCGGCCGCCTCAGGGCCGGGGGGGAGGCCGGCCGGTTGCCCCCGGGCACGGCGGAGGGGCGAGACCCTCAGGGTCACAAAGCGGAGGGGCGCTCCCCTTGGCGGGGGACGGGACGGGGAGGGCACCCCGCTGCCTTCGGGGGGGATTGGGGGGGCCCGCCGGCCGTTAGCCAGCGCCGCCATTTGCAGCCAGGGGCCCGCAGGAGGCGGGCGAACCCCCGGCCTTCGCTTCGAGCGGTTTTACAGGGGGCAAGGCCCAGGGTGCAGCCCCGCTCGGTTGCCGACATGAAACAAAGCAAACCGAGCAAAGAAGGGGGGGGGGGGGAACCCCCAAAACAACCCCCAAACCCTCGCATGTTTAACGCTGGACGGCGAGACCCCACCGACCGGCGCTCCCCCCTGCGGCCCAGCCGTGGCCGCCCTCTGCCGGCCCGGCCGCCTCAGGCGGCGGCGGCGGCGGCGGCGGCGGCGGCGGAGGAGGAGGAGGAGGAGGAGGAGGAGGAGGAGGAGGGCTGGAGGGCTGGAGGGACGGGGCAGGGGAGAGGGGGCCCTCCCCGCCTCCCTGCCTCCCTCCCTGCCTGCCGCTCTCTGGCCTGCCAAACCCGGCTTCCTTCAGCTGTGGAATGAGGCCAAGTCCAGGCTTCATTTCACCTGGGCCGCACTTGTGTGACAGACATATCTATCTATTTACTTCTTTTTCCTTTTGGAAGACTGATTTTACTCTTTTTTTCTTTTGTCCTGACTCACTCCAGGATTTGAAACCGGTCAGAAATGGAGACCGGGAATTAGCAAAACGGGATTTCACGGTCGCGAGCTCCCGTTTGCTGTGGGCAAGGGTTCAGAGCCCCTCACAGGGCGGCAGCGGCCTGGGGCAGCCACGCGCTGTGGTGGGAGACCCCCTGCGCCCAGCCACCCTCTGAACACCAATTCCATAGCTATTTCTCTGCTTGATAACCCAAAATGCTGATCCTTAGACCTCTGGAGAATGGGTTTCAAAAGGCAAATAGAATGGGAGTCTTTACGCAGAAGTGTCTTCACAAGCCTGAGGGAGGAGGAGGGGAAACTGACTCTAAGGGACTGGTGAGCAGCACTCGGGCATCACACCGCTGTCTTCACTGGGTTCCTAGTCACACCCAAACCATCACTTGGACGATACCGCCCAAGAGTAATTCTTTTCTCCGCTCCATTTCCCTCCCAGTCTAGCTCTTCTGAGCTCTCTTTTATTCTTAAGAGCCATACCTCTGACTGCAGCTGAGCTGAGCTTCAGAGCCCATAAACCCAGGCTGTACTTTGACTCAGAGCTGGCAGCTGTGTTTATTATTTCACCTTCCTGTTCCCCAATTGGGGCACCAGACTCTTGCAGCCAACACATGGAAAACACCTGATTATAGCAAAGCATAAAAACATGGGTAACCAACAAGTGTCCTAAGACCCTGTTAATCACAGCTCAGTGTCTTGCGATGATCCGATCTTTCTCACTAAAACATCTGCTAGTATCTGTGCAAAATGATGAGCAATTAGAGCAGAATGTCTTCGGGCTAAGAGTTTGCAATGTGAGTGTTACATGAACTAATTTATTTTGAAGTCTTAGATGTGACTAATCGCAGTATCTAATGAAAATCATATACCTCTTGGACATAGTTGTGGTTATATTAGGTTTTCAAATACTAATTAAATTGTGCTCCAAGTTAAGGAAGGAAGACGTAAGATTTAGGATGCAGAAGCAATCGAAATTAAGGCAATGTGGATATTTCAAAGGAAGATATCTCTTTTCTCCATCTGCCGATACTGTTACTGAAGTTTCCAAGATGTTAGACAAACAATGCCGGAGACACAAACCAATATACAAGCTGGACATTAGCAAACCAGATTAAAGCATCACTAAATTAGCAATAACACAAACCCAAAGTCATCTAAAGTTCGACTTACTTGAAGGGAAATGGCTCATCTGGTGATGTTTTTCTCATCTGGTTTGGCGGGTACAGGCTGAAGCAGCAATTTGGTGTTAAAATAAACGTAACTTTAGGGTTCTGTGTATCAGGATAAAAAAGTGCTGCAACCACACGCTGTAAACACTAGTCTGACACAAATTTACTCTCAGGTTCAAATGCATCTAAGCTGTTTTGCCAGGTGAACTTCATGCTGGATCTGATTACGTCTGTTGTCCTGCAACTAATGTAAAAGCAGCACAAACCTTCTATCAGGCAATTAATTTAAATCTGTACCATATACCCATTCCCGACCCAGACTAATTTTGTACTGGTGACGTTCTGACAGCACAGGTACCTGCTCTTAACGTCTAGGGCCAGATTTCACAGGTATCGTTTTGCACTTGCCACCGTTGTGGGCAGTCTGGACAAACATGCAGGCAGCACTGCCCTGCCATTAGGCAGGCTTACCAGCACCTTTTTACCATGCTGCTTCTTTTCCACGCCATCTTCTTGTCTGTTCCAAATGTAATATATACAATAAGGTAAGGTGGCATTTGGGGGTTGGGTATTTTTTGTTTGTTTTTGACAGGTTTGTGTGGAATTATGGTCTAAATTTTAATGATTACAGAGGGGGGCAGTATCAACGTCAGCACAACTTCCTCAGCTAAGCAAGAAACAGGCATCTTCAAACCTTCTGTAAGCAAGCAGTCCAGTCCCCTTTGTTCAACTCAGTGAAAGAGTAAGTTGCTGCATGCAGGATAGTGAACTCTAAGTACTTCAACATGCACCTCCAGATAGAAAAATGTTGGGGAATATCAAAGCCCAAGATAAGTACTCTGCCTTTATGTGCCTATGAATGAATTTCATAACGCTAACATACAACTCATGCCCCAGTGCACTACAAACTCACACGAAGACGCAGCATGCAGAAGCCAGAGCGTGACTAAGGCTTGAAGTGGAATGCATTTGATGGCTTCTACAGATTAGCAAGGCAGAAAAAGGGAAGGATTGTATCCAACAAAAAAGTGAAACATTTCCAAACTTTTATTATTCTATCTACCAGAAGAACCACCAATCTCTCCCTCCCCAAAATGGCTTTTTTAAGCAAAAACATATTTTGTGCAGATGTGCTTTCCCACCCAAATGCTGATGGACCACTCGAATACAAGGATTACAGGGATAAATAATTGCTTTCTGAAAGTACTATTAAGAAGTTTTCTGATCCAACAGCTATCAGGCCAATAAAGTGCTTTATGCAGAGTATACATTTTCAGTGAGCTATAGCTTTATGACCCAAAAGATGCTCATGGTATATTTCCTGATTGGATTCTAGCAACCTTCCCAAATGAGTACTGTAAATATCATAGCGAATATCCCCAATAATTTTCCTCAAACAAAAGGGGTGAACAAGTTCTTTTTTAAATAAAGGACAGTCTGTCTTAAATCATAAGACAGAACAGCCAGAATAAAGATATCTTGGAGAGTCTGTTTTCCTATTAACTCTTCTTAAAGGCTGCTTAATATAACCCACCCCAAATAACGCAGAATTAAGGCAAGACATACCTGGTGTACCGATGTATCCAAAAGACGACATTAATTCCAATATAAAATGAATAGCATTGTATTAACGTTTATTTCTAATTACAAGAAACAGAATATCAGTCCCTTATTTGTACAAAAATACCTGAAAGATTACAATTAGGTTCACAAGCCAAAAAGCTATTTACAGTATGAAGCAAAGCATATTGAATAAAGGTTTTGTCTCTTAAGTTAATACCTTTTGCATTCCCTGAAACTTTAAACTTTATTCCATTTTACAGTCACTAAATCTTGCATTGTGACAATATAATTTATGATAAGCAAGTCTTGCCACTGGAAAGGTGCATTGATTGGTCAAACTGTCAGGTATTTAGTGCAGAAAAGATAAGACAAAACATCTAAACTGAGGCACGTGTTTCTTCAAGATTAATTAACAAATAAAAAGTTTTTTGTACTTTAACACCTATCGTAACATAACTTAACTAGTAACCTCATTACCAAAATGGTTTGGCATTTTCCTTCTCAACATATTCAAGATTGCTACATGAAGTATTTATTTAGAAAATAAAATCACAGGCAAAAAGATAAAAATTCAACAGGCTCCAAAACAACCCTGAGCATCCCCTTTACATTCATGTCATTTAAATACAAAAATAAGAGTCAAATGTCCTTCAGTCCTTGGTATTCTGAGCTGGCAGCCAGCTGAATCTGTTGGAAAACTAAGGTGGTATTGACTGTTTTCCAGCAGAAAGAAGACAAAGCAGTGATCTGCTTAAGTAAGATTGTTGCCACTTTGAAGGTGGTCACTTTCTCAAAACAGCTCACTTTAGCTGGGAAAAGTACAAAATACTAAGTCAACCATCTACATACAAAAATCATGATTCATAGTCAAACTTTTATTCTCAATTTAAATAAGATGCAAGGTTTTTTTTATAAATATGAAACACTGCAAATACTATCCGCCTACTGGGAAAAATGCATGGTTGTCACTAAGCTATGTAAACAGAAAAACTTAAAACTACAGCATAAATGGTCTTATTAAACTGGTAATGTAGTCAATACAAGTATCTTTTTTCTCCTAATAGGGGCCAAATAGAAGCATGCAAAGTGAAGTCAGACTTAAGTTAGCTTAATTTCAAGGTTTTAAAATACATTGTCTAGAAAGCAGGAACACTCATTTCACTATGTACAATTAAAAAAAAAAAAAGCTGCTACTAAAACCAAAATCAAGTTTCTTCATTTTTAATATCTAGACATTAAATGGAAAAAAAATACTAAATGTGTTCTGTAAACTAAAATACAGTGTTTCTATACCATTGACATAGTTATAAGCTGATATGGACGACTCAGGCAGGTTATGGTTTGTCTTAAGCTATTCTCAACACTACATGAAGACCTAAAGGTGTAGGATTGGTTTTCCTTCTTTACCCTTTCAGATGGCTAGGATTTCAAACCCAGTGGCAAATATTAGTAAGGATGAACTAGCCTGCGTAAATCATTTACCATCTTAAGAATGCTCCATTCTGCACTATGCTCTGCAAGTTCCCAGGGTGGAATACCTCTCACTGTGGCTAACTGCATGAAGTACTGGGAAGTTAATTCAGTAACAGTTCCTGCACCAACCACGTTGCTGAAAGAATGGTATTTGCAATTGGAGGATCAAGGTGGGACTTGTCTAACTTTAATACTGATTTATCATCAGAAAGAGTTATTGTGTAAACATTAAATAACTGATTTAAACATTAACAGTAAAGTAGTTCTGATGACAGACCAGCACCAGAGCAGGATACATGCTTGTCTGCCACAGGTACTGGCATGCTTTAGCGTGTGTAACACAGGGATCACCAGTTACCTTGATGGATGATACTGCCAGCAGCTAGTTCACAATCAAATGTGTTTCCATTCCCAGTATGTTCTTTCTTACCATGTAAACTTTCATGGCCCTACAGAAAGCAGAAGGGGTTAATTTCTTTTTATGCCCTATTCCCCAGGAGAGCTTTGTGTCACTGTAGCTTTACTATATGGAAAGAGCTCTTTGAAACAGTCTGAAAATTCAAGGAGCTATAAAGCTAAAACCACTGTTTTGTTTTTTTTGTGTTTTTTTTTATTATTATTTTATTTTGTCATACTAAGACTACCCGCAGAAGAATCTTCTCACAAAAAATGGTGGTTTCAAATACAAGTGTAGTCATTCAGTCCTATTCTATTTAGTAACAGTAAGTTTCCTCAGGAGAACAGTCAAAAGGCTGTAAAAAACAAACCACCACTCCAATAATAAAAATTTGTGCATAGAATCTAATACAGTCTTTGCATGACTGGATGCCACTAATATGCCATCAACATACTACAGCCATAATGCTACAAGTCAACAGTTTTAAGAGTATGTATATGGTGGTATGTTCTTTTAGAATTGTATCCTCATTGCTTCTTCAAAGACATCTGCAGATCATCAAACCTCAGGTCTCCAGAGAAGTTTTGAGACACATGCGCGCACACACACACACTTCTTGATTTTCTTCTAGATCCTTTTAGGCTGAAGCATTCCATACATTTTAGGGTGCAGATTAATACCCAACTCCTGCATGAATTTTAAAAGCCACATCAGCTCCTAATATAGGCTGCATACAATATCCGAAACAAAGTAGGAGTGCAAAAAAAGTGATCAATACAAAAAGTAAACACACTAGTCTTAATTGTCAAGATTATTCCAGGGCAAGAGTTCTTTTCAAAGATTTCTCTTCACACTTGTTCCTGTTAAGTGGCCCAGCCAAGATAGTTTCCAGTTTTGTTTCAAATTTACTCATGGTTTTACATACCCTCCCCCCATTTTTGGGATGCTGGGACACTCAGCAGCAATCACTCTTAGGTGTTAGACAAACCAGCAATCTTGGTCTGTTGGCACCTGTCGAATCCATCCCTTTCAGAGTCCCAAGGTGCATAATATTTTTATTTATTTTTACCAACTTACAAATCTGCCAATTCCCCAGTGTCAACGTTCTCTTACAATTACTCTTCTAGCAAATCCAGTCTTCAGTGAGAGTCAGATTTGAGGTCATAAGGCCACTCGGATGCAGTGGTGTTTGAGTTTGCAGGGCAAGACTCCTTTGTTTAGTTGATAGAATTCAACAAGCTGGATTAGATCACTGAATTTGGTGTTCCCGTCATCCAGGCTGAAAAATATCTGTCCATCATCTTCACACTGGGGAAACGAAACATTGTTTTCACATTAGACTGCACATGAAGAGACGCAAACGTGGCAAAACATAAACAGTACCACTGTGTGATGTAAGATAAACGGTGGGCACTGCCCAAACAACCTAGTGCCCAGAGATCTTCATGAAACCGTGCGCGGCACTGGAAAAGAACATACATTAACCCAGCTTGAAATGTTTTGTTTATGAAAGTGAAAGCTCATGGGCAAAGTAATTGAAAGTTGTAGAGACAGCACTGGTCTTCATTACATAAAACAAAAATACTCCCAGAATATTTGTTAGCGGTTCGTAAAACTGGCAGGTGAAGCAAGGGAAGAGGGTTTGGACCAATCAAGAGGTGTACATCATCTTAAAGTTCTGATAGTCTTTTTGATCAAGATAAAAATCAAACAGGTTATCGACATCCCAGTGTAATGTTATTTTAAGCTCAATGTAATTGGGTGACCTCCAGAATAAAACTTTTTAAAGTTTCCCTAAGTTATTCTACATTTGCCTAAGTGACAGGGAGACAACTGCTGCTGTGGTTGCTGTCAGTCACAGAGAACAAGTTCCGTGCGTTACTTCTATACCTAAGTGACTTACACTAGTTTTCCAGGCAACATTAACAAAGAATTTTAATCAGACATTTGACAATTCTAAAGAATACTTGCCAATACACTTGCTAATGGAAACATCCCTCTTAATTACATCAGTAATTAAGAAGAGTTCTCTTCAGATGTTGGCAAAGCTTTACGATTTAAGATTTCTTTTTTTGTGATCAGTATCAAAAATAACCTACTTACCGGCAAGATTTGAAAATGCTTTATTTTTTGATGATGGCACAGTGTAAGTACAAATGCCTTTGGATTGCTTTGGCTGTCCCGGAGAAGAAACAGTCTAGGAGAGAACATTTTTAAGTACACACTGAATACCACAATCCGTTTCTTCATACATAATGAGAACTACTACATTATTTTGTGCTATTGCCTAACTATTCTTTAGTTGCATTAACAGGTGATTCCATAACTAGCAATTTGCTTTCAATTTTTTATACCATGGCTATGCAACACTAATAGATGAAGAAACAAGAAATGAAAGATACATGACAGTAGTTCTTGCCCTGTGAATGTATGTATGAGGCTTTTGTTAAGGGTCTCTCTAGCCAAGCTTTCCATTACTGATATGTACTCTCATGAAGAAAATGTTCCCATTTAACTCCAAAGCAAATCTGGATTTCTGTAGATGGAAAAGTAATACATGAGAATCTGTTCCCACTCTCTTGCATCAGTTTACAGAAATCCAGTGTTAGCAAAATTACATTTAAGTTAAATGGCTGCAATTGCACAGAAACAGCTCAATACTTTCTTAAAATGACTTATCAGTTGTTAAGTAGCATCTACGTTATCATGATGGGGAAAATAAGACACTGATTTTTCCTCTGAAACAGACACAGTATTTTTCCCTTACCATCACTGGAAAAGAATACACTTTAGAAGTATAGTTAGCAACATCATACACTACACAACTGTCACTTTTAAGTTGACCCACAAAATTGAAGCCCTAATTGAAATGGTTAAATATGTACTTAGAAGAGGAGAAAAAAATCTAGCCAAAAAATGTTTCCTCCCCTTGACATTTATGAACTAAGGAAGGAGAACCTCTCCATGCTACAGGAAACAAGAATATACCTTTGGCATAAGGCTCACAGTGCTAATCACTAGTGGATTTGTGAGATGGCCAAGCACAGTACTGGGGCAGGCCTCAAGCCCTCTTAATTGCTAACCACTAAGCCAGGAACACACTTTTCCAAGGCTGGGTTGCAAGAACTACTTGTAGTCTTGTGAACCCGAAAGAAGTTACTGCAGCTCCCCAGAACCGATTGAGAAATGTCAATACCACAAAAATGCACCATCATAACCAGGGTCAGTCCAATACTCGGAGACAGGCATGTCTTGCCATCAGCGGAAACCATGCATGGTATTTGAACATTCCTTTTCAGTCCTAGCAAGACCAGATGTGTGGAAAAGGGACCAAAGACTTCACACATTAGGATCAGTCTCAGGGAGAAAGACCTTACCTGCCCTGTGGTTACTGCGGTTCATGCAGATATCTCTAAATCGTATTTCATCTAGCCATTTCAGATAACACACGGTATCATAAGATGGTGGCACAAAGTGAAGCTCAGCACAACTGATCCTGCAAGTGTTTACTCAATCTCTGGCAAGCAACAGGCTGTCTGCACAAACAACGACTATAAAGATAGATGCATCCTCAACAATAGCTTCCAGAAACAGTCAAATGGTAGCGGTATCAGCTGCATATGTACATTGCTGAACATCTTACATGAGCCATCCAAAGCCTGTTAACTTTCTACCTTCTTTTGTTCAAGAACACACAGAGCAGGAAAACACAGGCAAGACTTTTCTGTCCTGAAAACCACGATCCTTAGATCTCGGAGCACGTAAGTAACATGGCTCTTTTGCCACCGCTGACTGAACTCACCACAGCCAGACTAACCAATCTTCACCTTCCACAGCGAGTAAGCTGGCTAGGCACAAGTTTAGCACCGCCTCAAGGGCATTAACACATTTATAAAAAACCCAAGAAGGATAGGCCACCAGATTCTTAAGGCAACAAGTCAAAATGAGCCCAAGACTGTAAAGAAGATCTGTAGTGTGAGAGAACCAGAAACCCAACAAGTCAGCAGTGTTCCTTTGCTTTCTCAGCCTCTCTTCTCTATTTGACCTGCTAAGCTAAAAGCCAATAGCCCTAGCCCAGCAAAAAAACCCAAACAATAAAAAACCACTGCTTGATGAATATGTTCATGCACCAGCAATTTCTACTTCTCTAATGCATTTCATTCTTCACATAGACTTGTGATGCTCCTGAACCAGATAATGCCGAAGAAAGGTTTGAACTTGACTGTCTCCTGAGAAGCCAACATGGAAGTTTCTACCTTAATCCTGACAGCAGTGAGATTAGTGAACTGAAGGCAACTACGCTCTTCCCATCCCACAAATAAAGAACTGCTGAATGCAGCTGAAGCAAGTTCCCTTTGATAACTGTAACTACATATAAATAAAGGAAACAGAGATGCTCAGAAGGTACTTCAATCTCAACTACAGACATTTTAGAGAGCACTGGAACAGGTACTTTCATTTCTTTGCTCTAGAACAGAAATAAATAGTGAGAAATCATCACTAACTGCTCTGATTCATGCAAAAGAGCACAAATAGCTGATTACAAATTCGTGGCCAAGTGGCTAGGTACAGCTTTGCCTGAAAAATATGTCCTCAATGCAGATTACAGGAATTAATTATTTTCAAATTCTAACATTCTCTAAAACTTGATTGCCTCTGTTGGAAAAAAGAAGAAAGTTTAAGTGTATTCTTAATATTTTATTTTTCAAATTAAGCATTAGAACCCACTCCTACAAACACATGCTCTAACTTTCTGAAATTCAGGGAGGTTATAATGGGACTGCTCAAGAATCAGGTTACTCAGAAGTGCTCACAAACCTGTAAACCCTTATAGCAAAAGTTGTGCTCTTGTCTGTAACGCTTACCATCAGATCATAAATACTAAGCAACAGGAATACCTACCCATCTACAAGCCCTTGTTGCTTAATAATCCTGTGAGATTCTTCTCTAGAGATTCTTCCATGAAACCAGTGCTGTGTCCTGTGAATAACTGGAGGTGAGAGGGAAAAGAGGGAAAGAGAGGATGGTTAAAAACAGGAACACGTGCAACACTTTTTTCCACACACTAATTATTTAAACATTTTAAAAGTGGGTATAGTTTTGTTACAGAATATAAAATATCTTTCATCAATCTATGCAAAAAATGAATCAATATGAAAAGAATGCACCAGCTGTTGCATCTACTTAATATACCGAGTAGACGGGCCTTATCTCCATGTATTTTTCTGCTTTGCAGATGTACAACTAGGTTAACAAGAGAAATCTCTTATAATATTGCCTTTTCATAGCTTCTTGAAAATGTTGGGACTAAACAATTCTTAGAATACAATGTATAAGCTAACGAGTCAGAACCAAGTCCCCTTAACTCTCGATAATGAAAAGCACTTTAGCTTGTGCTTTCAAGGGTAGAGTTACCCCCAAATATTTTTCTGTTTATTATTTGATTGTTTTTTAAATAGTATTTTAAAATTCTGTTTGACCGAATAGAAACACAGAATAGAAACAGAAAATAGCTGTGTTTCCTCTAAGAAGTCCAGGATATTAATATGAAATTTCCTATTATTTTGATAAACTTACAATCTCAAAGAGATGTTCAGGACTCACATTACAGGCATCTGTATTTTACATTATTCAGTTATTATGGATTGAATGATATTTTGAAGACTCTCATTTTTACTCTTCAAAGATTAACAGATCACTCATTGACTTTCCCTGTCTAAAACCAAGAATTGACTTCTGGATTGTTTTCAACAGAAAGATTTATGGAGTCTCTATAAAACCTGAGTTTCAAAAGATTAATCTTGAAGAAAAGCTTGAGCGTGCTTTCAAAGGAAAACAAGTCCCTTCTACTGCGTCTGTATGGGTAAGCATGTTAATGACACAAGCTACTGGTAAGCATTGTATGTGACATCAAGGCATTAATACTACGGAACCGCACTCTGTCTCTATATGAAATGTAGCTTTTATTTACCCACAGAGGCCTCTGATACTATGCTTACAAACCAGCAGAATTTACCTGTACTCAGTGTGGAAGGATGGAGTGGACTTTGACTACCCAAGATGTTCATTCTTGTGCTACGTTTCTACAGAGAAAATGAATTACCGTTAAATCCACACTAAAGCCTCAACAGAAGAGAATTACTGCACATGCAATACAGATTTAATTTACAGGAAACTGGGGGCTGGGCAAGTTTAATGCAAGGATGAGAAAAAGAAATGCAACTTTGAAGGGGGCTAATCTACAAGCAGCAGCTCATTTCAGTTGGCTTAAAACACAAGCCAGATGTTAATGATGAAAGCTCAGTATCTAAAAAAAGAAAAGGAAAAAAAAAAAGACAGAAAAAAGAAAAGTCTGATATGTTTCTGCTCAGGCAAAACACCAGGCACTCAGTAAATCAAGCAGTATTTCCCTCCCGTACATAAAGCACCAGCTAGTGCTTCAGTAATGACTCCTATTCCCTAAGAGACGAGCATGTGGGAAAACTTGTACTGCAGCTGTCTGTCCACAAGACACTATAAACAAGTTACATCAGTTTTCATTGCAAGAGGTCCTGCCTCTTGTATATTCTGCAATTAAACTTACTGGGAGCAAGCCATTAGTCAGAGCCCCAGCCTCTTCCATGTGGGGAAGCATTTAATTTGACATATTCCTCCTCAGAGACTGGTTTTGCAAACTGGCAGTAAAGTTCTGGTGGGTCTGCTTTCCCCCTCAACCTTCCTCTGGACACTAGGGGGACAGAGAAGCAGTGGTAGAAGGTTGTTGTGAATGTGACAGTTTTGCTAAAGATGGATATTGACTTTCAGATCTGCATGCTTGCAGTGTGATTGCTTCAGGTCGGAGCTAAGCTATACTGTGACCAGCACTGCACTAACATCATAGCACACTCTGTGTTTTGGCTCTCAACAGACACTTACTAGTTACAAAAATAGAAAAGAGAAGATAGCTACCCTCCAAGCATGTCCTTCTTCCAAGGCAGCACTCTGTGCTTCAGCAGGATTTTCAATAACTCTTCCTATTTGCCCCGAAAAATCCATTGCTACTAGTGAGTTTTCAGATACACTTCTCTGAAAAGGAATTTTCACTTGTTTCAAAAAACAGGGAAAGAAAAAACCAGCTTGAGAGTTTCATTTCAGAATGTTTTGGTTTCAGAAGACTGTCCAAAGTTATCCTTCAACAGCACAGAAAAAACATCTCATTTTTTTCCCCCTTCCAAAAGATTCACAGACACAAAAATAGATGGCTTTTCTTTTCAGGCCGTAGGAGAGAGAGAGGATTCAAAGGCTGAGAATAAAATCTGTATTGCTCAAGTTGCCCATTTGCCCTATTACTATACTCCAGTCATTTTCAGGGCCAGTTGGGATCCAAATATAGGATCTTCACTTTTAGATAGCTAACAAGTCAGCTCTTGGCCCAACATATTTTAGGAAATTTACGTGTTAGTTTTGCCAGACCTAAGCTGGCTTCTGCAGAGACAGCCAGATGTCTCAGTACTGTACATCTCAAAAGTGCCTGACGTATCCAAGATTTTTCAATCATGTGGATCATGTAAGCCTAAGATAATGGAGAGCCAACCACGTAGACTATACTCATGTGAAACGTGAACTTTACAATGATTTGCTACACAATGCTCAATTTACATTTCTTAGCGTAAGATTTTCCACTTTTAAAATGCAAAAGCAAATGTATCTTTTCCAACATCATACATTAATGAGGTAAAGTTCATTACTTACTACTGGAGTGGAAAAGTGGGGAAGCATGGCTTTTCTCTGCTGGGGAATTCTGTAATTCTGATACAGTAGCATTCCATACTGCCAACAAAAATGCAAGGATGTTATTATTCAAATATATACCCTAGGAAAAAAACTGTAGTGATTTCATAATACCACTTACACTGGAGCAAGGTGCCACCAGTTTATTTTTTTCATGATCAGAAGCTGTCCCAAAGCAATTTGCATTAAGTAATAATGATTGGCACGTGGCAATCGAGCAGTAAATATGCATGACAAGTTTTATTTAAAAGGCAGCACTTTTACAAGCCTGAGTGAAATACACAGGTAACTTCTGCCACCCTCAGCTATCACCATGTTTTCCTTATAGAATACAAGCATTCACTCGAGGTCAGAACACACGTATTAACTCCCCTGCTTTTTACCCTCTAGTAATGTGAACTTAAAAAAAAAAATCTGCATAAGACATTCAAACTCAGTTTTCATAATGATAAAAAATAAGAACCTTTCTAATTCACTAGCTGTTTTAATAAAATTAAGCAGGAAATAACACTTTTGGTACTTTTCTCATCCTTGCAAAAATAAGGTGATTGAATTCCAGTCATGCTTCTTGTTGAACGTGATAAACTTTAGCAACACTAGTAGCTAGGATGGTAGGAAAACACCTACTCAGTGCCTTCCCTAGGGGCACAGTGCTGAAGTATAGCAACACCGCTTACTGAATGTTCTAATTGAAATGGTATATATAATTTTGTAAACAAGGTAATATATGACTATGGAAAGCTAAATCAGTAGGTTAATAAACAGGAGGGTCACGACCACAGCCTTGAGGCACAGCCTTAATTTTCCCTGACTATACACCTTTAATCATCTTTCAGTGTTCCTTAAAAACAAACCTTTTTTTTCCCCTAGTGTTAACTGCCTAAGGGTGAATGTTCTATGCCAATATACAGAAATTCCTGCCATACAGTACTGTTGTTGGCACAGGCTGCACTGCAAAGAAAGATTCCTCTGAACAAGGAAGGTCACAGCAAGATGCATGTCTACATATTTGGTAAGAATAGCCAATTCTGCACACTGTGAAGTATTTTCCTTGCCATTCGGCAACATTAGTGCCTCGACCAGTGTAACTAATTTCTTCAGAACAAGTGGTATCTTCAAGGCACAATTCACTACAATTATCTGATCCTCTGTTTGAGCACTTTCCCCACAATGCAAAATTCTGTGTAAATAGGGAAAGTAAAGGACAGCTGAGAAGAAGCACTTGGAATTGCCTGGAGACTAAAACTCTTACCATAATTGTTAGCGTGTATTAAACACGAGTCAAGTCAAGTAACTGGAGAGCAGACTATGATAGCCAACAGAGGTATCGGCTCCACAGAAATCAAATATGTGTCTTCTAACTGGGATTGCTTCTTGCATCCTGGCCTATACTATGGCTAGTGCACCTGCTTTTGTAGCAACTTAAAATAGGAATTTCGGTACTGCAACGCACAATCTCTTATAATTAACAAATGAGATAATATTTGGAGAGCATTCAAAGAGATGTGCTCTGGTTTGGAAGGTGACCACTTAATGTAGGTGGAGAACAGGCACTGTGTTTTCATACCCGCAGCCCTGGGAGTCTGATTTGCTTTCCCCACGCTTACAGGGTTTTGCGTGATGGACAGTCTGCACAGGGAGAGGAGCAGGCAATGGTAGCCAACACTTCTCATATCTTGAGGATAAACAAACGAGATAAACTTTTTTGAAAGGGAAGGGAGGAATCAACAATGGTCACGCAGCAATAGGGGTATCTGTGGCTTCGCCTAGTCAACGCCACACGTGGACCGGAGAGCGACAACAAAACCTCGTCCTCCTCCTGACGCACCCGCTCCCTTGCAGCTCCTGGGACAAAACCTCATCCTCCTCCTGACGCACCCACTCCCTTGCAGCTCCTGGGACGCGTGCTGCAGGATCGCACCTCCTTCAGCAGGTGGGTGTGAAACACCGGTGGGGAAAAGGGCATTTTGGCAGGGAGGGCTGTGAAGGCTTTGCTGACGTGGGCTGCTACTTCGGCAGGAAAGGCGACTCTGTTCATTCAGGACAGGGAGACCGAGTGCTCGCCGTGCCCCCGGGTTACGCGTCCCATTTTGGGCACAGCCTGGCAGGCGGCAGCCGCCAGCGGACGCTGTGCGCTGACCTCAGCGGCCGGAGGGAACAGCCGTGCCCTCATTTCCAAATCTGACATTATCTGTTTGCTACCGAGAGAGCCAAAGGTGACTGAGCTCAAGGTTCTCCATCCTATTTTGGTGGACGTGTATCTAGTATCAAGTACCGCAGTACGACTTCGTGCATGCCTCTGCTTTTTATCACATTTTGTATGTTATGCTTTGACACAGAATATTAGAGGGTAGGATAACTGCACAGAAGAGAGGGGGGATTTTCATGGGTAACACATTATCTGTACATTTTTTTTTATATATGTGTATATTCCCTTTAACATGAGGGAGGACGTAGTAAGGTACAGAGAAGAACACAGTAGTTTTCAAGGCAGCATCTTCAAGGGAAGATTTAAAAACAAACCAACCCAACCCAACCCAACCCAAAACTTCTGCACATTTCTCTATGAAGGTCAGTGAGTTCTCTGCTTCAAAGAGTGCAATATAGTCAACTTTCTCCTCAGTTCCTTCCACGGTGATTTTGTTTCAGAAAACCTGTGAAGAAATCTCACTGTTTGCTCTCAGATATGAGTAACTTTCACCCAGAGGTAGGGCTGCTTATTTTTGTTTCCTTTTTTTAATAGAACCTTCAGAAAACTGAAAAAATTGCAAAGGCTTTAGATAGAACTCTCTTCTAGTTAAGATAACCACTTACCGTTATCAAAACATTTTCTTTAGCTTTATGATAATTTGCGAATAACTTGTTAAGTGGGGTTTTTTTTTGATTCATTCACATATCATGAATTTGGCTCCAAACCTAAAATTATAGTTGATTCTTATGTGGAAGGAATTGAGCTCAGTCCTGTGCTTAAAAGCTTAGGAGGGGCAAGTCTACCTGGCATTTTGCTCTTAGCTGTATCATTTTGGAGGCAGATGACATTTAAGAACATATAGGTATTTCCTCATGAACAAAATAATGAGTGCAACTTAACTATAGGTGTAGCTCTATTCACATGGAAGAGATCACGTACCTTGAGGAGTCGAAAGGCCGTCATCCAGCACGTCCTGCTTTGCTCGTCTTCAGCACACAACAACCTCAGTTCCTTTGTTTCATTTCTCACTCTGTTGGGCTATAAAGTATTAGAAGGAAGTCAGCTATACTCAGTAGAAATGCAACAGAGTAAAGGCAGGTACAGTGTTAGTCCAAGAACTGGCCAGAGAAAGCTCACACCACCCTGAACTAAAGCTCAGGAGAGGCTGAGCATGCTTTGAAAGAAACCACTTTCTCAGCTGGGTCCACTAAGATAAACGTCAGTCTCTGCTTTGAAATACCCTGCAGTTCTGGCAGTTTACAGGAACAAGTTCCTCAAGTCGTGCTAGAACCAGAACCAAGGCGTTTGGGTTTGGTTTTTTTTTTTTTAGAACTGTGAGAAGTTTTATGAGCCCCCATTCTGAGATTAAGAACCCAAGTTTCTGTAACTGAAGGTTACTGAAGGTCTGCTTCCACCAGTTCGGGATCTGTCCCGTAGCTGGTCTCTACTCTCTGAGGCAAACCGATGCTGTCCAGCTCTGGTTCGGCTGCTAGGAAAAAGACAACTTCACTGCTGTCAATAAAACCCGCTCCCAGCCTTATTTTCTTCTCAGAAAATTACATGGATCTTTGAAATACTTTCCAAACTATCTCTCAGCACAACAGTTTTTAAAATCCTCAAAGGCAAGTGCTTAGTCTTATTTCCATTTTCCAAGACAATCATCTTCTTTAAATAAATGCAAACTTCTGGCCCACAATAATGGTACAATTACACCTGATTGGAGCTTGATCCTTTGTTGCTGTATAGTTTCGGTGCTCACTGTCCAGAGAAACCTTCCTATTCAGTTAGAGTACTTGGAAAAAAAATTTCATCTGTGAGGTGAACTAAGGCCACCTCACAGGCACACCATGCTTCAGCACTGAGCTGATCTTGCCCAGAAATTTCCCAAGCCAAAGGAGCACCAGATAAAGTGTTAAAAGTGTCACATAAAACGATGGCAAGATTCACAGGACATGCCTGCCAAATGAAAGACATTAAAGATCAAGTCCTCACGACAGAAATGCTTGCAGAGTTTTACATACAAATCCCATTTAGCTGGGGGCTGGGGATACCAACACTGTCTTGAACTTTGGAGGAACTTAATGACAAGAATTACCTTTATACAAAATCCATACTCCGCAGGTGCATTGTACAACTTCTTGCCTGCTATCAGCGAGAAGATGTTGCTGTCTTCTAGGTCAGCCAACAATTGCAAATGTCTTGGCTCCTGGGGAAATAATGTGTTTTATCATAGGTAAGTGTAAGATTTTGGGAGATCTTGCTGCAAGCTCTGCAGTCTCTCAAGACCAACCCCCAAGAGAGGGCACAGTATGAACAGTCCGGCAGCCTGCAGTGGACACGGCACGGCACCTTTTAAATATCAGCCTACTAGCAGAAGGTGCTTTGTACAAGAAGCTGACAAAATACTTATTCACACACATCATGTTAAAAGTGGCATAGCCTATTACATTGCTCCAGAGAAATCTGAAAGTTAGATAATATACGATATTGTCTAAGGTATCATTTAAACTAAATTCATGAACCATGTGATTGGAGACCATTTCTCTTGCTAACCTTGTTAGCACGACTTCAGTGGCCACAATGGTGTTGTCTGGCTAGTTTGGTTTTATTATATAACAATGCTATATAGCTATTTTCATGCATTGAGAGCCCAGGGCTTGACTGTCATTTGATCATGGCTTGTTTATCCTTTTCTATGCGATAAAAAAAGGGAACATTGTGTGCAGATATCTAAAAACCAGAGCAAAAAATACTCACCGTAAAAGCAGAAAATGCTTTCACATGCTAGTACTGTGCAACTTTTTTTTTAACCTTACCTTTGAAGTTCCTTTTGTAGAACAATAAAGTCCTGATCTCCTCAAACACACATACAATTTCTTCCATGATTTCCTACCCAGCTCTTTCACATGCAAGAAACCTTGAATTTCAGGGCAGCTACTGGAATTTAAAAAGTTCTGTTGGAGAGGAAAATGTAAATGAGGATTGTGTCCTATGTATGGATCATAAAATTGTCACTGTATTTGCAGAACAGAGAAGCAAATGGCAAATGACTTTGCTGACTTGGGGCACAGTTTCACGTTATCCTTAAACTGACATAGATATTTGAACTGATTTATGACCAAAATGGGCATTCCTGCTCCTCCCCTTACATCTACTTCGCTAACTCCCCCTGCCCCTGGCATTTTCCTGTTCTCCTTGTCAATACTTAGATCTCCAAAAGGCTAACCATTTCTCTGCATCCCCATTCCTCTTGCACTTGGCCTGAAGGGACACAAAGTAAGCTTAGGAATCCTTAAAGTAACACCTTGTCACAACAATTCTGGCAACTAATCTAACTTGGAAACAATGGCCAAAATCCGCAACTTTATCCCGAAATTTTAGAATGGAAACAGTCTATTTCAGGGTTTCCCACATTAAAGTCTTATATAGCACATGCACCACCTGTCCCAAGACAAGAGAGGTATGACAAACAACAGAATATTTAACTGGAAATGAAATGTAGAGCAGTCAAATAAGTGTCAGCAATTATACTAGACTTCAGGATCCAGAAGTATTTTAAGTTCTTGACACAATTAGAGGGACCACATATGGAATCATTTCATTTGCAATACATCAAAGGAAGGAAGTATTAACTATGGTTAGCAAATTGATGGATTGCTCCCTTATTACAATGGGCCAGATTTTTAAATGACAGAGGGCTTGCTCAGTAAGTTAAATGCCAAACTAATAAATTCAATAGTAGGAAGAAAAATGCATAAACCCGGTTGGCTTAGATGACTCTGCAGTTCTTGAAAGTTGTGTTCTGGTGTTATTTGGTGGACAATGGCCACAGGACACAAAACAAAAAATCAGTGCCCTGCATCAGAATTCTTAGTTGCATTAAAACCTAATTTTTTTTCCCAGTCCTCCTTCCCATCTCAACTAACAGAATGGAAAAGAACAGTCAATTTTCCTGCTATTGATACTGTGAATCCACTTCTCAACTGTGAAAGGCAAAGACCAAAAGGAGAATATATTCTTTCTGTCCAGCTAGATAAACCAAAACTAAACTAAGATGCAAGCTTTTTTGCACATCTGAGCCAGGCTGATCCCAGGGAAAACAGTTCCCACTGTTTTTAATGCTACTAAGTCTAAAAATACTAGCTCTTAATGCAGTATATGATATTGTGAGATGATATTTAATATTCTTCCCTATTTCGTGTGTAATTAAAAACAGCGTACTTGCTCAATGTTTGAGGTGGCCTCAGATGCAACACGCTTAGTGACTACTAGACTGCAGAAAGTTTACCTTCAACAAATTACAACTGTCACTGAAATAATGAAAAATGGTTGTGTGTTTTTTAAAAGGAAAGGGGTATTTAATATAAATGCTTGAAGGAAGACTGGTTTTTATGGTTAAACAATGAACCAAGGAGAATGTACCCATCCTCCTTCCTCCACCCTCTCACGCTGTTAACCCCTGTGACTTATGTTTCTCCAAGACTGTACCTAACTGTGCCTCCCCAGAAGCAAACTCTTGTATCTCACAAGGTTGTCAGGTTCTCCTTTCCCTACTGCTTGAGTTACCCTAGGTTCAAAACTCTTCTGTCTTCAAGAACATCTTCCTCTTTTAGGGAGTCCCGCTGCCTGTGTTAACAAGCAAACTCAATTTTCTACTTACACTGCGGGAAAAAAGGGTCCAAGGTGTGCACACCTCTGCTCCTACTGGTCTGTGGCAATGCCTGTTCTCACCAGTTTTGGTTCCCAATTGCAACATCATTGCAAGTGACTTTCATTTTTAATTCCAGAAACTGCTTTGATTTTTGTTTCACTTCCCATCTGAGAGTGGATGGTGGTGTTTTAAATTCTTCTCAGTGAACCTGGAGCCAGTACTTAATGGATTTTGAAGTGGTTACAGGACAAAATGAGTGCACTGGTTCAGAAAGCAGTGGAAACTTGTTGTATTTAACCAGAAAGTCAGTGCATATTTGCAAACATGCAAAATGACAGAAGTCAAGCTAAGATCAGTTATTTGTATGTATACTTTCTTCATATATTTGTGCCTTCTGCATTTTAGTTTGCCTGTAACTTGTGCTACCATCTTGCAGGCATCATGGTCTTATATTCTTAATATAGCACTCTTTTAATAAACTCTGTTTTTAATTTGGCCTCATGAGTTGAATGTCCCCCATTTGAGAAAACAACTAAAGTGAAAAAGATTTAGACTCCAGGGATTTAGATCAGAGTGCTTAAATTGAGAGGTTTAAGTGAACGAGTTACTGGTCACAGAGGTAGCCCACCCTTCAGCACCATCCTTGGAGGCCAACCAACCGTGCCACCACCACCACAGTTCCTTCATGAGCAAGCAAGAAACTACAGCAACATCAAAACTTCGGTATAAACTCAGTGCATGTGCCACGGCCGTGCAGATTGCCCAGCTCTACCAACACATACGCATAAGGTAATTTAATTTACATAAGGTAATGTAATTTAACTTGGGGAGCTTTAAATGGGATTACTCTGCAACTACTATGTACAATTTTCTGTAACTACTTGCACTTACTTCTTAGGGAATTATTATTTTTCTCTATAAAAGAGCAGCTAGTTGGCTGAACCATGGGGAAGTTGGTCCTTATTGTTATTTCTCGCCAGGGACAAACGTGGGACATAAAAAGCAAAAGCAATACCTCTCACCATCTCAAGCCTGTCTTCTAATATACACGCACATTTTTACACTTTCTCCTATGCTATGATGTGGATTATAGAAGAGTACTTCTGTTTTGCTTTTTATGAGGTATATTTGTTTTTCTAGAAATATATCTGCTGAGATGGTTTTAGGAACAACACTAGGTGGCCAAACCAGATACCCACAGAGTAAGTTGAGTATTAGTGGAACAAATATGTATGAATGTAACTGTGAATACTTTGTGTTTGTAACTTACACCTCGATGCCACTGGGTAAGAAGATCTTTGTCAGATATTTTGAACTTATACAGTAAGTTCTTATACTACAGTACTATAGTACTATATGCTAACTTACTACACTGATCTTTCTCTGACCAGCTATTTCCAAGACCTTTGAATTCTCCCTTCCTTCCTCTCAACCTCTCCCCTCCAGCTTCAAAACTTTCTTTGTCCATATGGATAACTTACAGTACCTGCAAAAGTTGTGACTGTGGGATACTGCCATTTGTTTGCTGGCACCAGGCAACCATTTGCTCTGGAAAGAAATTCTAGACACAGAAAGAGAAAACAATTGGAAGTCACATTATATTTGAACACTTTTACATAGAACAAGTGGAATTTTCTTCCAGTCATTAATTTTTTGAAACTATCACTCTTAAATCAGTTTGGAGATCCCCTGACACAGAAAGTAATACTAGGGCTTTCAAGTGTAGCTCTTCCCTTCCTTCTGCTCACCAAACGCCCATGCAGACAGAATGTGGATTTTTAAAATATCTGATACACAGCATTTCATAAGTGCATTTTCCCATCGCTTCCCCTTCTTTTGAGAACTCTCGGGGATCCCTAACAGCCTCTACTTTCTAGGAAAGGACAGGATGAATGGTCCTGCGGTTGGGTATGCAGTGACTCCTTGCTTATTGCATATTCTGTCACCAAATTTCTGGGCTTCCCTCTCTGTCCAGAAAGGCTGTTCAGCAAACAAACCCTCTGTAACTCCACTTGCCGTGCGGACCATGCAGAGCAGGAGGAATAACAAGTTTTCTCTACCCTGACAGGGGTAAACTGGATGCAAATGCATTAGAAGAAGTCTCAGGTGGGGGTGCTGCAGGATCTCCAGTACATACACCTTTACCTTTGATAGCACTCTCTTTCTATCCAAAATACAGTGCTTCAGTGCTGTATTTGCTTGACCCTAAACCTGCTCAGTCCCTCAGAAGGCTCCAAACGAAGTGCCATTCACAGACCTTAATTAGTGAGAAAGAGCTCACGTGTGACTGTTGATGCTTCATTTGGTTGTTCAACAGACAGGTTATGCTCAGGGCTTGAAACCCTTCAATCTGTCAAGAGAAAAGCCCTTTGCAAAATCTACCCCTACACGTTTATATTTCAGGGTAACATAACAGAGCCCAGTGTTTTTTTCTTGTAAGGATAGGTCAGCACACATTCCATGAAATGAAATAATAAAAACTGAAGGAGGACACACGTGCAATAATTAGCTCTGTGTCGTATGCCCTGCTTCACGTGCTAGATTTGAACAATCTCAAAGCAGACATCTCCCTCCTTTCCCCCATCCCACAAACACAGAAGCAAATACTGTTAAACACGCAAACAGGTGCTTCTACAGAGCTTTTCGATTTCAGGTATCCGGTACGAGATCTCACTCGTACTGAATCTTTGCGTGAGAAAGGTCAGACAGTTTTCTCACTGTTAAATCGATGACTTGACTTCAGATTTATTCCTCCAGTTCCCCTTTTCATTTGCCATGTTTTAAAATGCCTGTATAATTCAGTTCACTGAATTTACTATACACAGCAATTACATTAAGTCATTCTTCAAGTTTTTAAACATTATATGAAGCATGAAGACATGCAGAAATGCCTGAAATAAAACAATGACTGATTATAACAAGACGAATCACAACAAAAACGGTTCCAGTTTAGAACATTCGTCGCTCTTCAGGCAATATAAATTTCAGTATTTGGGGCATAAAGAGAAGGGCTGAAGAGGAATCACCCTTCTGCCAGGTAAGTTGCACAATGAATTATGAAAGCTGACATTTACCAGTCTCTCTTGAGTAGAAACAGTGCCATATGGCAACAGCTAATGGAACGGATAGGGAGCCTTCGCATTCTTGCACCACCAAAGGAATGATTTATTCTCTGATTGCAGGAGCCTGGGACTGAATGCCAAGCATTCTGGGTTTTACTCCCATGCTCTGTTATTAATTAAAGTATACCACATGAATCCAATGTGCTAGCTCCTATGATACCAAAATTTCTGTACAACACTCAGATGTTCATAGGTTATCAGATGGGAAGATCAACAGAAGCGAAAAATTACAAACACTCCATGTACAGAAATGTTTCACACAGTAAGTCAAGGCACAGCCTCTGAAACAAGCACTAGCAGATGACGAATGTACGTGCAAGCACACGTGTGAGGATGCAGCAACTGTGCATTAACGCCTATGAGGAAAGGAATGAATGTATCATCCACGGTAAATTCAGCAACGAGCTTTCCGTGTGACCTCATGTTTCTTTTTTCTTCTGGCACCACAAATGCCCGACTGACCCAAAATCTGTTCTCACCTAAACCACCTCTGGATTATCCTCCTTCAGCTATCTAGATAGGTCACACCAGCTGACATCGGTTCGTGTCAACAGCCTGTTCCAACTTAACTGTTTAGGTAAAATGTGAAAAATCATCCCCAAATAAGCAGTTACACTGCAAACAGTTTAAAGCTACAACATGCAAAGGATCCTACAAATCCAGCAATAAGTACAGCTATGACATACAATACTTTTCAAGCATGGCTATACATGAGGCCATAGAGAGGGCGAGTTACTGTGATCAGTAAAGAAGGCAAAGCACACTAGTAAGGCACAGCCATAGGTAAGACACTGTTCAACATATGTAACAATAAACTGGAAAATCCTTGTATGTAGTTAAGGGCTTTAGGGGTTACCCAAAGGGGTTTTTAAAAATTATTACTGTCAGAAATTAAAAGGTTTGGATACTGCATGCTATGCAATCAATTTGCTTCAAATCAAGTAACTTTGAAGATAATGAGTAAATAGCACTTCTTACTGTTTTTCTTAAAGCAACAAATATTTCCCTGTCTTGGTCACTCTCCAACATAACAATAGCCATTTTGAAACAAGTATATTTGGTAACTTGAAAACACTTGGGGTTTCTAGGCTGGGAGGACAGTACAAGGAATTTAAACATTGGTTAAAATTTCTTTGGAAAGAATTCTGTTGGTTGGTTGCTTTGTTTTTTTAAAATAGATGTTTAAAGACATAACAGCGCCCAGCAATGTTATTGCAATCCATCCCTCTCTCTGTGGTGTAAACAACTAAGTAATGAGACTCACCATGGGATTTTTGAAAAATTCATATTTTGCGTAATTCTTCCTGAACAAAAATTTACTTTCACTTCCCATTGTGGACTCGACTTGAACTATGAGCTCATGATCTTCCAAGCACCTCTCTGTGGAAAAAGAACATGATGTCATCACACAGCCAACCAGCAGAAGCAGCGAGACCAACTCCCAAAGAACAGTAGTAAAACAACCCAGTGTAATTCCATTACCTTTTAAGAAGTTAACAAAACATATTATAGCTTTCAAACCATACTGCCACGAGGCATTTAAAGGAACTAGGGTGTAAGCATTGCAAAATTGAATGTTACATGGCAGCATTCTTCAAAGATTTCCTACATCAGGGTTTCATAAGCTCAGACTTTTCAGAAAGAAAAGAATGTAAGATTTTTTGTGTGCAGTAGCTTAAATAATACGCACAAACCTCTTCTTTTGGTGCTGGCTGTATGCTGTGGAACTGGCAAGGTGGACAGATTGAAGGGGAAAAAAGCTGCAGAAAGGCCACCGTTAGGTCTTGAACTATCCCAGAAATACAGTGTCCTATTTGATCACACTCTATGAAACCAGTTCATTTCAAGGTGAACTTCAGGCCTTTATTGTAGATGCTGGACAATGGGGTTTATTATGAAAGAGGTCACAGGATCTACTTTACAGGAATACTGACAGAGACAAATGTTTTGTACACATGACAGGGCAATTTTCTGCTCTAGATTTGGTTACAAGGTAACTCCCTATAACCACCACTTCTCTGGTCAAAAGAATGGCACATCAAAGCATGAACAGATAGCTTAACAAATCCAATTCACTGAAAGCAGGAACTTGAAAGAAGGCAACTGGGCTAAGAGTGCACTACTTCAGGAACTCATATCTCAGCAAATCTTCCACAGTTTCTGAGAAAATATTCAGGTATTTTTCAAAAGTCTTAATAGTTAGTATTTTCATCCCTTATATAATAGGGAAAAAAAAATGAGGTCAAACAAAAAATAACTTTCGCAAAGCTCTATCCAAAATGCGTGTGACTTGCAGAAGTTCGGAGACTCTCTTCCCCACTTCATGTTCCTGCATCCTCACATTCCCACGGTTAAAAATATCAGGCTGCCACCCAAGTTCTCTTGGGGTGTTTTCAGGACAGAAAGCAAGCAGTCACTGCCATCTCAAAAAGTAGCAAGCTCTTGAACGTCACTTGCATTATTCAACTTAGCAGATTAATGTAATTTTTTTGACTGAAAATTTAACCTATCTCTGAGTGATCCCATTGTCTTTTTCACCTGCATTTAGATTGTCAGTCATCACCAGCTCACTGATGACTTCAGCATTTACTGTGCATTTGCAACGTCCAGCCTCGCTACAGATTGCGTTTCAAGGGGTTAACATTGAAGATTTTCCATACTGGGCTGCTCTCAAATAAAGAGCTGCCTCTTAGTGCATCAGCCCTAACACCACTTTTAAGGGTGTTAGTTCTTTGACTAACGCACACAACAATACTGCTGTTGGTAGCAGCTAATTAAGGACATTTTGCACCACCTGAGCATTCATCACCTAGAGCTCCACATCAACTAGGGGCTTCACAGATGAAGTTTCAGGTATTGCTGCTGGTCTATTGCTGCTGCCAGGGTTTTAGGCAACTGGTTATGTCAAACCTCCTCCACACTGCAATGAGGATGGTGGGCCTGTGAGGGTGGAGGGCCTTTCTGCTTTTTAAATTATGCTTCCTCTGAAAAAACATTTAACTACGTTGGTATGAATCTTCATCACCGTATGAACCCCGAAAGCCCACGTCCTGCTACTGCCTGCTTCTGTCATTGCACAAAGTTGTGGTCTTCCCTTTCCTAATGCGCTGAAGATTGCTCGCCTAAGGGCAGGGACAAACCACATCCTGTTCGTTCTCTCCTGCCTGAGGAAATGCAGTTATGGGTGAACATTTATCAATTTGTTTTGTATTTTGACCGTTAGTTTGTGTAAATATACCCAGTGACTGTTTCTTAGATGCTTTAGGCAACTGACCTAGATCTCTCTCTTTCCTAAATCAAGACCCTTTTGAGACTGTGTGGTGATACTCCCGCTGATTTAATGTTTACATTTTCATTTTGATGGTGAAAGCCATCCTGAAGAAAAGGTGCAGCATTTCATAGCACGTGCATGTACAAAGGAAGCTAGTCCTGGTCAGTTTGGTACTACTTCATAGAAGTTGTCCACTTGGAAAGTCCTCGGTAATTTGCACTTGGTTAGTACAAGTGGGATGAACTGCCACTTGACACACCAGCAACTCAACCTCAGCCCTGCTTTGAGCTTCCTGCTACAGAACTAGAAGCACAGATGTCAGTCTATTACGTTCAATAGGTCAGTCTGTCTTCAAGTGGCATTGCTGCTGAAGTGACCAGAAATGTCTCCTTTTAGTTTATCTGATAGGCTCAACTCAGTCTCCGCTACACACTTAGAAGAACAAGAACCCGCCCAACTACCCTGTATTATTATCTGAACTTCTACAGAACTGTAGAAGTGATACAAGATGGGACAAGGAGCTGGATTCCATCATGAACAACTCACAGGCATGGCCCCAAGTTCCCAATTGGAGAATCACTACAAATGACGGGTGGACCGAAGTGTGAAATAGCCCACACCACTTTCGTATTTTAGCAAGCGCTGTGTCTAACTGTTCCATTTTTAATTCGTTCAGATTAAGGCAAATCAAACTCAATGTACATATAAACAACAAAAGCTATGCATAAAACTATGCAGCAATTTTTTCTTCTAACCCCATATATATCTCAGAGCCCTACTACTTTTCTTTCCTGTTTCAACTATATTAAGTAAGATGTACAGTCAATTCTGCAGCTGGAAAAATGAGGTTTGTAGGTAGGGATTCTTTCACTGTCCAGACACATCCTACCATGACAGTCTGTTTTCATCATCATTATTATTATTATTATTATTATTATTATTATTATTATTATTATTATTATTTCTGTTAATGTCCAATACAGATATCTCAGTTCCCATCCTAAATTGGTGATAGTTGAGCATGGAGTAGCACATAGGGAGAATACCACATTTTATGAGCAGGTTAGGTGTATTTCTAGTTGCAAATGAAATAATGGGACCAAGCCAAGTTTCACAGACTGCTTAAATCTTGACCACAAAGTGTTTTAGATACTAGTGGTACAATGCAGCAGGAACCACTTCCACACGTCAAATCTAAGCAAGTCTGATGGTAAATTGTCACACCATAGCCTCCAGCGAGAACATAAGTACTTTGTGCGGTCCAATAGCCGTCTGAAGTTACTTGCAAGCACACTTGTTATTTGGAATACACTTGACTACCTGTGCAAAGCAAGCAGTCAGGTGTAGGTTCCTTAAAAACTGGGACCTAGAAGATGACCACAATGATAAATATGCAGCTGGCTTCAAAAATTTGCTCTTGTCCTCAGTCTGCCCAATAGTAAAAAGATGAACTGGTTCTGCAAGCTCAGCTCTTTTGGAAAGTTGTATCAGCCAAGAGCAGGGGGAAAAAAAAAAAAAAAAAAGATAGTGAACTTAATGAAGGAACTCACCTCTTTTGGTGGGCTTCAAGATTACCACCTACAGCATTAAGTCAGCAAGCATGTCTTGAGTAAGAAATAATGTCTTATGGAAACACAGAACTCTCACTGCTCTTAAACTGTATTTCTTTCCCTACACTGCTAAGTATCTGTTTACCATGGTTTCATATTTATACTAGCAATCTTTATTTCTAGAGGGAAAAATATGGAACGTCAGACACCTGATGATAGCTTCACCTAAGGTGTAGACAGATTACTACCTTGATCTGACAGTCTCTGAAATACAGGGAAGCATTTAAGCTACCAAGAAGCTAGAAATAAGCAGCCATGTAACAAAAAATTCAAACTGCAACCAAAACTGGGTGGACACGTGAAAGCTGGTATTTAAAGTTTATTGAATATGTCACAGCGCATACTGTGGCCGCCAAATGCAAGAAATTGGGCGCTGCTGTCATCTCCCGTTAAATGAACTCTTCTGTTCCCTTTCCTGTCCACATCCTTTCAAATACGTGAAATCTGTACCGCTACAGCTTTTTTGACGCTTCGGATGCTTTTTTCTTTGTCTGTTCGCTTTACGCCCTCAAAGGCTGCATTACTTCTGGCGCAGCTCGACTGCGTGGCCTACGGAGGACAGCCCCGCAGCAGCCCCTGCGCAAAAAAGTCTGGTGGCTGCTGAAGCCCCAACCTGCACAACCCGCTTCCCTGGGACAGCCGGGGCCCCGCTTTGTGCTCCAGTGTAAAACAGAGGTCCAAGGCAGGCAGGTCCCCATGTATATAAATGCAGCCCGATAAGTATCTTGCTCTTTTCCCATCATTGTTAATTACCAAGTTATTTGTGTGTAAACAGAAGCTTTTGATTTCCTAATCAGCCTCCTGCCCGATTCATTCAGAGATGTCACACACCAGAGTTTGACAGCACAATTAGTCACCATGGAAGCTATTGTGATGTCACAAACACTGAATTGTGGCATCATTGAATGAATCTGGCAGGAGAAGGATGTTGGTTACAAAGGAGAAGGCTTCTGTTTACACAATACCTTGGTAATCAGCAATGATGGGAAAGAGAATATAGAAAAAGAGAGCCTGGTAGTTTAATGAGCATTGATAAAACTGAAAATTTGTAAAGGTTGTTAGAAGCGCGCATGTGGCGTATTAAGCTATGGAGATAAAGGTTCTGTAATTTATACCTTAATTCCTCACCTCGTCCTACGTCCTCAGAACTGAAAGTATATCACAGGCATATACAAATGAGTGTTTCATGTTAATTTTTTCACATACTTCTGTATTGGGAGAGACAACCAACAAAACCATTAAATAATCAGGATATCCTATGGTGGGGCTTTTTTTTTGGTTTGTTTTTTTTTTTTTTTTTGGCGTGCTACTCTGTAGAGCAGTGAAATTATCTGCATTTAACAGTATCGGTTTAGGGCAGTACATCTGCAGCAAACTGTTTCCTTTTTTTTTTTTATTTGTAAGGGTTCTGAATTACATTTTTAGACATTAAAAAAACCCTCTGTTAGCTGCGTTAGGAGAGCGTTCACAATTCCAGTGCTGGCGATCACAGCTTCTAATTTGTCTTCCTCTATTTTCTAGAAAAAAATTCCCCGTGAAGTATATCGACTAATACTCCAAATGCTACACTTTCTAAAGCGTTATTGTATGCTACGCAGAATTATAGATAGCGTATCTGAGCAATAGGCAGTTGCAAGCTGCACAGCAGAACCCTGCAACTAATCAGTGCCACAAAATAACAGGAGGAGCAAGACTGAATAACATGAGATCCTTTCAGGTACTGTAATTAAACCAATTCACGGTGTTATTTAATTCCCCACAGTTCTTCCTCTGGCTGCCTTCTTGAAACTGTAACCATGACACCTTAATTTCAATCAGGTGGAAGAGCTGCTGCCTGGAGAGCAGATGCCACCACTGGTCCAGAAATTGCCCATGGATTTGCGGGTGGTGCCACCATTTTTTCCCTGCCTGAAGTCAAGTTTAGCCGCCCCCCTCCCCCCCTCAGCATGCCTAGCTTTCATAAGCTTTACTGTAGGTATGCAAAGCTGAGTCTGTTCGCCCAGGTCTCCCAGCTGGTGATGAGCTGAGCTGTTTCACAGGACCGGTACTCTAAGGATCAAGCTTAATTTGCCTAAGCTGTTTATTAGCAATAGCTTCAGACACAGCAAGGTAGCAACAGAATGCCAGCGTGGAGATTAGACAATTATTTTTCTTTTTTATAACAGAAAACCAGAGGATGGGAAATGAGAGGAGGACTTAAAATGGCTTAAACGCTTAACACATCAAATTGCAATGCACAAAGAGCACGTATGTGACTTCAGCTGATTGTACAAATAAAAACAGTGGAAAGAAAACGTTCCGGCTGGAAGCACATTAATACGAATTACACATATTTTATGTTCCCAGGTAACCATGCCACCCCTTTGACCGTTCCCTACCTAATCCTAGGTGAGGGTGATGCTCCACTAGAGTCCAGCTGTTATCATCCACACAATGACTTTTGTAAACGAGCAGCTGACAGAGGTCCCTGGCTGTCATGTCTGCTAGAATCTCGACCACTTTGCTTGTTCCATCTTCACTAAAGACTTTTACATCCTGCAACATAAAGGGTACACTTACAGATCAACAGCTCTGAACATCGGCAAACCACACAGCTACCGTAGAAAAGCATCCTCTCGGCGTGATGGTTCCGAGCACCTTGGCAGCCAGGACAAATGACATGGATGATTCACTTTATAACACTTTCTCTTGAGGCCCCCTTGCCCTATTTCCCGCCCCCCCCCCCCCCTCCCCAACACCTTCCTGCACTAAGCAAAGATTCAGCAGGGTTAATATGACCACACACACAGAGAAAGTGAGAGAGCAGGCTCCCTACGAAACCGCGTCAGGTAAGCGAATGTGAAGCAGTATGGAGAGAGCGCTTCGGCAACGGCGGGCGAGAGAAACGACACCCGGTCAAACGCACAGTTTCCTTGGCGGTCCCGTCGGAGGCCTCTGAACATTTACAGAGGAGCAGGCCGAGACCCCGAAGACTGAAAATGGCTCTCTCGCTCCCCACTAACTTTTGATCGCTTCGCTCGGGGAAGTCCCGCTTGCAGTTTGCTGGCGGATCGATCAGCTAGCACCGTCCGGACATTTCTCTCCCTGTCCCGACTTCTCTTTTGATTGGGGCTCGAGGGCAGTTTGCGGGCGAACGTGCCTACGCTGCCCACCCCAAGTATTAATGGAGGTGAGGGAACAAGTCAGGAACCTTCTCCCCACCTCCAGCACTACACAGATGCTTTCCTCTCTGCATTGTTCTGCTCAGGCGAGAGACGCTCGCTTGCCACAACGTTATTCCTCCGGGCTAACGCGCGGGTCCGAGATTTCCATCAACTCCCCGCCGCAAACGCCCCGCGTCGCGTCCTGGCCAGAGGAGGCGAACCGACCGGCGAACAAAAAACCCCGGAGGGCAATCGGGCAGGGCGGAAAACCTTACCTCGGCGGCACGTAAGAGGCAGCAGTCGGAGGAACAAGATGGCATTGTACGCGGGGATCGCCTCTCGGGAGCGGGCCGGGGCTCTGCCTCCGCCGAGCCTCGGCGGCAGCCGGCCGGCGGCCGGGCGCCCGGGGTGCCGGCGGTCGGCGGTGCCGTACCTGTCACGGAGCCCCGGCTACGGGGACTGCTTCTGGGGAGGGAAACAACTCTGCCGGAGCTCCACTCAAAGGGTTACACGCAATCTTTGCGGTAGTGAATCAAACCACACCGTGTAGACCAATCCTAGCCCTCCCTCCGACTGATGTAATCGTTTCCCACACACTATCAGACTTCCAAATTACCCCCGCCCCCCCCCCCAAAGGGGAAAAAAAAAAAAAAAAAAGAAATTACAAAGGAAATTTGTCGTCGCGGCCACCCGCGGGCGCCGGAGACCCCTCCGGCAGCCGCGCGGTTCGGCGCCGGGCGGGGGGAGCCCGAACCGCCGCCGGCCGCGACGCGCGTCCCCCCGGGCCCGCCCGGCCCGGCAGCGGCTGCTGCCATCCGCCCGCAACTCCGGCACTTGAACTTCTCCTCCCGACGGGACGGGGACGGGACGGGACGGGACGGGACGGGACGGCAGGGGGGCTGCCCCGGGCGAGGGGCGGCGGGGAGCGCCGAGACACCGGCGCCCGGCTTCGCCCCCCCCCCCGCCCCGGCTCCGTCCAAACTGGAGCGCAGCGAGGGAGGAGTTAAAGCCCCCTCTAGCCCAAGTGAGTCAAAGCCGCGCGTTCGGGAAACGGCTCCGTCCGGCAGCGGGGGTGAGCCAGCTCTTCCCGAAGCCGGGAGGAGCGGGGACCCCCGGCCCGGGGGGGGCCGGTGTGCACGCTGGTCGGGGTGGCGGCTGCGCCCCCGCTCCTGCCGACGCTCAGCCGAGGCTGTTTTCTGTAACGAGCGCCCATTTTAGAGCGGAGCGGAGTTCGCACGGAGCCCGCTCACACCCCCGGCAGCCCCCCGGGGCACGGGGCCGCGGGGCCGCCCGGGGTCCCAGGCCCAAACCCCCCCCCGGGCTGCAACGGGGGAGCGGGGCTCTCGCCTTCCCTCCCTGGGCGTGCGAGGAAAGGCAGCATTCCGCAGGACGGAAAGTTGCTATTGTATTTGCTTTCAGCGGGGAATGGGGAGGGACTAACGCCCGCTTGAATCTCGGTTTTGTTTTTTTTTTTTAACTGCTTTTCATAGCAATAGACTGGAAAGGAGCGTCACAACCGAAAAGGTGGCGGTGAAAGAACTCCCTTCTGCTTCGGGCTTACTCTGTGTGCGCCGAACTCCACTTTCCGTACCGAAACTGAACTCTTTGGGATGGATTTCCTGCCCCAGGAACCAACCTGGTGACATCACCCATTCATTCATCACTCTGGGAGAGGCACCGCTCTGCGCTCTCCGCCCCAGCCTTCGCATGGGAGCCCGTACCAGGCACACGCCAGACGAATCGCCGCTTTTGCAACATCTGGAGCACAAAACCCCCTCTTTTCCTTCCCTGCGGCTCTGCTGGGAAGGAGGCAGCGGGGCAGGGCAGGTCGCACCTGATCCTTGCGGCCGCCATGTCCCAGAAGAGGGGGAACGCTGTTCTGCCGAGGGTCCCTCTCAAGCCCTTGCAGGTGGAAAACAGAGAGCCCCAAGACAACCGCCACGCTCTTCCCTGCTCCCAAGCACGGGAAGACTTGAGGGAGTACGGCCGCTGGAAGAAGGCTGCAGCAGTCTTCGACGCTCGCTCAGGCCCTGCTCCCTCAGTACGAAGTGACAGGGTCACGGGGACGTGTCCCACCTTCCCCCTCCTTGCCCAGAGCTTGAGCCGGTGCCCTGAAGTACCGCAGCACCTCACAGCTCGTACGGGATGGATGCACAACGGCTGCTGGCCGGCGTGCGGCTCCGTGGAACGCCACGTTCCCCCGGAGCCCCGCACCCCCGTTATTCTCACACCCCCGTGACTATGGGCGCCACGTTAGAAGCGTGGGTGCGTTCGCTCGCAGGGCCGGTCAGTGGTGGGGGGGGGGGGTTAAGGATTCCTTTAAAGCTCAGGGACTGGAGTGCAGTGGGCAGACAGCGTGAACGCAGAAATGCTCAAGTTAAGTTCGCCGACTATTAATAGTGCCGTGTTTGCTATCAAGGACAGCGCAAGGCCGCGTGTCACCACTGACATCACGGATATAAAAGACCGCATCGAGGGGATGCAATGGCCTGAGCTGAACCCTGCCCCAGCGACGGGAGAGAGACCGAAGTGAGACAAAACCCCGTGCCTCTGCAGAGGCAAGAGTGCAACAGTGCCCAAGAGGCTTACGCGAAAGGTAACGGGATTTCGTGCCCCCACGCAGGGCGGGGAATGACACGTAACCAGGAATACGGAACCGGCTCGACGACAAAGCTTCAGCTCAAGCTTTCTGACGGTTGCCGTGACAAAAGAGGCAGATTGCAATATTCCTTTATCACAGAGGGGACTTAATTTAAAGTCAACTGGTCAAATCCAACCCTCCCACATTCCCTATCTCTCTTCCCGCCCCCCTCCCCGCCCTGTCTTTTATTCAGGAAAGCATCTCCTACTTTAAGTTGTTAAGGGCTCCCTATTCAAACTTCTTCCACCAGAAACACTGTTTCACTTGCAAAACTGATTTGGGGCTTATTATCTACAAGGGAAAATGAAGAACTTGTTCTGAATGAAATGCTCCAATAATGAAAACACCTAGCCTGAAGATGGGTTCAGAAAGTTAGCCTGACATTTTGCCCTGCATCCCCCCAAGAAATGCAGTGAAATGCAACAGCAGACTGCCTGCAACAGTGATTTACAAAAGGCCCTAATTACGTCAGCAGCACAAGGCACCTTCTATTCAAAATTAAGGTTAAGAATGCTAAGCCAACCAGAGCACTATATTGGCTGAACATTCAGTGCTTTACAGTGCAAAGGAGCAGATAACAGACTGCACCATTGTTCTGGGAAGAATTCTTCCCCCAAGCTTTTTTTTTTTTCCTTTTTTTGAAAGACAGAAAGACTTAAAAATTAAAAATTTAAAAGAACATTAATATTCATCACTTCAGTGGTTTCATATAATGGGTTGTGTATCTTGAGTACCCTCATGGCTGTTTCATCTTCCAGCCTTAGTTCCTCAACCTCACTGCAGTATTTTGTGTGCATCACGTAATGCAAACATTATTAGGAATGAGCACAAAAAAACCCAACCCAGTTGTGTCACAGTCACATTACTTCTTCTCCACTTTCTATTTGTGCTTTTTTATTTTCCTTTTTCTGCAAAAGAAAACCTACGACTGTATATAATTATCATAAAAATTCATGCTTTTAAATGACGTTATGCTGAAAATCTTCAGCATCAAACTGATCCAAATTTGCATTCTACAAACGGAAATGCATCATGGTGTAATTTGTATCAGTGCAAACCAACCTTTGTTATCCTGGATTATGATTCCAAACTAAGTATAAGGAGAGAGTACCCATTTTGAGAAGGCCCTCTGACTGAAATCTAATAGATAAAAGGTTTCAGTACACTACTTCTTCAAGAGATTCACTTTATAAGGGACAAAGATCAGAGACATCACAGAAAGCCATTAAAATACACTGAAGAGTCATTACCAAGAGCTGCACAGACTGAAAATCGGTCCAGCAAGTTTTGACTTTCATCCCCCCATTTCACTCATCAAGATTGTTCAGACATGAGAACTGTACCATCAGTGAGGTAAACAGAAAGAAAACTGAATTGAAATGCATGTACCTTGTGCAAGCAGAAGGAGCAATTTATTGCAGAGGGCACCTGTGTACCACGCAGGTAACTTGCTGTTTTCACTGGAACCCTGTTTTGATGAGAGCATTTTTCTGAAAGCTTTCTCTACTCAAAGCTCATGGGCTCACAAGAGCAGAGTTAGAGTCACTGGAGGAACGGGGATGCTTTCAGCTAGGATCAGTCAACCCAAAGCTGCTGAAGACTCAAGCTCTGCATGCAGGTTACCCTGGAACTGCTATTTGCCTAGTTGAAAAGGTAAGGAAGGCTTTGCTTCCTAAAGTTGCAAACCTTTGATAGAGAAAAGCCTCTAAGCACGCTCTGTGCACACCTGACAGGCAAGCAACTCGGTCAACCACATCTACACACTGGAGCACCAGCCAGTCCCCCCTTACTTGCCCAGCAGCATTATAAGACACGGGAATTTCAAGTGCTGCAATGAAATAAATATATAGGTCAACCCTATGGCTCTTTTTGCCTCCTCTGTTGCACAGCTCATGCAGGAAAAAAGCCCTTCAAACAGCAGCAGTAACAGCAATACATTGCAGATAGGATCACTTATATATAAGGCATCAGACAGTACTTTCTTATAAAAGAAAAACAACTCTCAGTTATTTGATCATTACTTTTTTCCCTACATATAAACATAAAGCCCTAGGAAATGCTAAGGTTAAGGTTCTCATAGCAACATTAACTCTCTCTGGCATATACTATATTTAGGTACACATTTGAAAGCCTATGAACAACAAAGGAGAACAACTGTTATAAGATCAAGATCTTAGTCTTTGACTTTCATATTCAAAACAGCAATCTTAAAAAAAAAAGAAAAAAAAAAAGGGGGGGACTTAAGTTGGCCATGTTGGAAAACCCCGATTCTGTCCCTCTTTGCTGGACTATTGAATTTTAAACCCATTTCCAAGAGTCAGAGGAATAACTTGAAGGGGAATCACAGTGTCATCATATGTTCAGTGGTCATCAAACACCAATGCTAAAGTCATGAACCCTCTGGGGGGTCGCACCAGCGAGACAGGTTTTGGGAATCACAGCGGCGTGGGCAGAGAAGGGCAGGGCAGGATTAGCGCTGGGTTCAAGTCAGCATCTATATTTGGAGGGTTAGCACTTCCGAACCAGTCATGTATGAACGCACAGGCCCACGTTCACCCCAGGTAATTTTAGAGAGTTAAATTCCTTCTTAAGCTAAGGGAGAGAGATGGGGTAACTTAAGATGTAAAGCGCATGACAAAGGTATTTGTGTGTCTCTGCTAGCTGCAGAGGGAATCTAGGCTCCTGACTCTGGACTTCAGCTGGATGCTGTAAGCTATATTGGCTGAATTCAGGCCGCGGTGACTAATCAAGCAAACATGTCTCTCTGCACTATTGGCATAATTACACACTGCAATTGTTGACATTTGAGCTTAAAAAAATAAGCAAAGTGTGTGATGTTGCATATACACAAACCACACTTACAGGAACATACACAGCGAGCACATTTGGGCTACTATTAAAGTTCAAAACCTGAATATTGTAAAGACAAGCCAAAGCTTTTCCTCCTCTCATTCAAAACTATGTGTGAAAATGGCTATTTGTTAACGGAGACACCGGATGAAGTCTATACTCATCAACTGTTTCTGTTTTCTCAAAACTTAAAAGTACTAATGCCCTCTGTACAGGCTTAGGCTTGCAGAGCAACTGCATCGAAGCTTCTTAAAAAATCTCAGCTGTTTACTTAAAACGGTGTGAACTGTGCAATGTACTTACAAGAAAAGACTGTACAGAGCACATTTTCAAGACATAGCCACTGCCTGCATGAACAAAAGATTTATTCCAACGTGTGCTCACATACTTAGAAGCTGAAGGTTTGGAAACTGTAAGTTGCTACCCTCTAATTTCCATATTTTACAAATAAATAGCAGAATGCAGTTTTTAAGTGGTACATGCCTATATACAGACAACGCACTGTTTTTGTGACAGTATCCCCAAAAGCCGTTTCACTCTTTCCCACTTTGGTTTAATGCTCACATGTTCAGATAAATCATTTGACCTGTTTGACATTTTCACATCTTCCCACTCGATTCCTTGTTTGCCTCTCATTTTTAGGTAAAAGAAAGGAGAAAGGCTAATTTTCAATCCTTTTAAGAGTAACAATAGGCCTTTATGAATTTTGCTGAAGCTTCTGGGTATTTGAAGGATGCTGGAATGGAGAAAGCTTGGGAAGCAGTTTGGATAGGCTTTGACACAGTACCAGTCCACACCAGTGGGAACATAGCCCAGCAACAACCAGCTCACCCAGTCCCAAATCTGGGGGTCCAGACTCTTCCTGTGGACACAGCACCGACAGCTTACATTTTCTTCCTCGCCTGCGTCCTCCCCCACCCCGCGTTTCCCATTACTTTTGATTATAAGTCTGTAAATGAGCTCCCTTCTCTCCACACAGCTCCTCCCAACAGCAATTGCTTTTCATGCAAAAATCCTTTCTAGTTTCGAGATCCTTTATGTGCGGAAAAAAAGATAGTTACAGGCACTGTTACGCTCCTTTGATTATGTAATGAAAGACATTAAGTGGTGTTGCTGGCATTAACCTTTATCTTTCATATATTTTATTGTGCAATTTATGCCTAGATAGTTTGCAATCTTCCTCAGCTGTGCTTACAGAATGCATTATTTATTGTCTGAATTTGCTCCAAGAGAAAGGTTTAGTAGAAAAGTTCTTGCAAACACAATTTAAGTCACTAACAACCCTAGAAAGGGTAATACAAAGAAAAACCATAATAATTTCTTGATTAAAATTCTTAAGTAACCAAGCTAGTTACTGAGTATTTTAAATTGTTTTGCCGTTATAAATTACTCTGTAGAAAAGGAATTATTACCACATCTTCCTTGCTGCACAGGCTTTCAACCACAAGAACCACATTAATTTGAAGCTTGGCAGACAGCACAACAAGGCTCCAGGGAGCAGCTTCCCATAGGATTTAGAAAAATGGTGCAGGTCCCGAAGACTTGCGTGGCTCCTTCTTTCCCAGTAGGACACTGTGGCAACTGCAGCTGAGGCACTTGCCATCTGAGCGCCCAGGCCACCCTATGATCCAGAAAGCTATTTCAGCATAGGGTCCGGCAACGTACAATTGGCTTCTCGCTCCGACTTACTATTGTCCAGCTACAACTTCTACATGGGTAGTCCACAAAATTCCCCTTCCCTCGCACGCTCTTCTGAGGGGAAAGGAGCAGAGAGGTTACAGAGCAGAAAACAGGAACGCCATGAAGGGTGGTATACGTAGTTGGACTTGGCTCCAGCCCTCCATCTGCATGCGCCGGTCCAGCCACGTATTATTAGGAAAGGGATCAGAGGCCACTTCCGAAGGTCCCTTTGGAAACTGAGGATTAGTAGTTGATGTGCATTTTTAATGCACGGGCAAACCTTTGGGGCAGTGACTGTCTCTTATCTGATACAATGGACCTCAGGATTTTGACTGCGGTTGATATAATAACAGAAATAAAATAAAACCACAACAGTCCAACAATCAAAGACGATGCCAAATAAGCTGTATTTGGAATGTCCAGACATGACAAACGAAGCACATTATTTTAAGAACTGGTAGTTATGAAATTTGCCTTTAACAACTGCAATCCAATTTACTTAGTCTGGTAGCAAAGGAATTTAAGCAAGCATAAGATGCAGAACTGGACAGAAATTACAAACACAGAATGCAGCACAGAGGAAGACAAAGATAGACCCTCTTCCCACTCCTGTTTCTTCCTCCCTCCTCCCCAAAAAAGTAATCACAAGGAGTGAAAAAGCCAAGGATTTAAGGACTTGTGAGTTTTTTCCCTGGTGCTTGCAAATGCAGAGTTCCTAAGGCTCTCTCTGCAGCCCTGAAGGCTAAAATAAATTAAAAAAAATTAATGAAAACAAGTTCTTAGCTGAAGCCCCAGCTCCTAGATCTGACAAGCCTTGCCAGAATTGACAACAGAAGGATAAAAAGAGTTTTCACAAAACATACAGAGGTGCACTAGATTGAAAAAAAAACCCAAAACCAATTATCTGTCTTTATAAGAGTCCCTTTATTCCCCTTCACATCCCGATGAACCAACACTGACATCCCAGACCAGGCAGTTACACCAAAGCTACCAGGAGAGAGGGGAAGCTGGAAACTTAGGGCAGTGAAAAAGGTAATGGAAGCTAATGGAAAAAAAGGCAAAACACAGAGAAAGACTCCTAACGAAGACTGGCTATAACCTCCAGGCACTCAAGGAATTTTGACCATTTAACCATGGGATCCTGAAGTATAAATACACTCTGAAACTCACAGCCTAACAGGCTCCAGGTGCTGAAAATCCCAAAAGCTCAAGCACACCTTGGAAATATAAATTTCCCGCACTCCGATAGCATCGGTCGCAACCCACAATAGGTTTTCCCAATAGGGCTGAGTTCATACTGCTCTGACAATAAAAAAGGGGTGCTTTATAACGAGTGGGTGACAGGCTTAACTACAGCAGCATGGCAAAGCATCCCTAATGCCCGGCCGTCAGCTGCCTCCTCGCTGTACAGTATTCAGCAGTATTGCTGAACTTCCCGTCTCCCAAGCTACCGGCTCTGGAAGCTGGCGATTTCAAGCAGCAAGTATCAGCTAATTGTTGCTGCCTGCAACGTTCAGGATGTTTTATGGGTCAGTTTGTCACACGCACACAATAAATGCTTTTAACAGAGCTGCTTGCATTGGGAGAGTATTTCTGCACAACTGTGTAAGCATCGATTGTGTGGCCAGAATTAACCCCCTGCAGATCTTAGCCCAGGAAAAGTTATGTCAATGGGAGAAGAGGGCTCACGTTATCCTCTCCCTAAGGCATGTATAATTCTCATTTTCAGCAATCGCTTTGATGAGAAACTTCTCCATAAAACTGCTCTGCTGTTTAATTTTTGGTAAATTCAGATACCAGAGGAAAACAATAGCTTTCCCCAAATTCAGGACTGATACATCAAAAAGTTTCTGGGGCTGATGCAAAATCTGCGGTTATGTCACCATGACTAAGCCGGATATTCTCTCTTGAATGCAGCTAGCCCCATGCAAATCTCACTCCCTTCCAACCTGCTGAGAATTATTCATTTTCAGTGGAAAAAAAGTGAGAAAAATATTGGTGAAAACCCAAACACAACCCTACAAAAGATTTATTAGCATACAGTGTCTAACGACCCCACCCCAAAACACCTAGTGTAGAGATCCGAGTCACCAAGAAATTTTCACATCTCTCACTGCTCTGCTTCACTGCTGCACCCATCCATCCATGCATGCTACGGCAGGACCAATGCATGAGTTTTTAAGTCCACGGCAAGCGCCTGTAACTTATCTATTTCCGAGTTCCCTCTCCAGGGCTTGCTTGAGATTATTTTGCACACCCCTTTCTCCTAGTAGGGGCACCACAAACAAAATAACAAACACAAAAACCCCCACAGAAACCAACCCTTTGCTTAGCTTACAGGGACAAATTCCCTGCTGCCATGGTTACCACTCCAACTTCTCTTGTGGAACTAGAAATAAAAAAAAAAAAAACCAACCAAAACTTCCCTGAGAACAGACGGCTATATAATGTTAGCTCTCCCTCCCTCCCCTCACTCATCATTGTTACCCACTAAATCAGCTACATCTGGCATATTTAATTTGGACTAAATAAAATGTCACTAATTAAAAAGATGCCGAACAAGCAATACATTGACATTATAGAAACAGAGGGTTTAGTATCTGAACACAGCCTATTAGGAACTGAAAGGATTCAACTAGTTTTTACCAAAAGCTGAGAAACAAAGGCAAGTAAATGGTCCTCTATACAATCTCACTCACAACAATGTCCTCTAGAAGCTCTCCCCTATCGTCTAGGTGTACCAAGGTTTCCAAGCACTAATTCCTGGAGCAGCAGTGGCTCAAATGCAAAGTAGTTAGCTCATTATAGATGGTATTATCTGGCTGGAAGTCTGCAGCCTTCATTCCAACTTTTGAAAAGGTTACTTTGCTAAAGCTACAATGAATAAGATGGTCAGCAGACACGCACACAAGTTGCTTTAAAGGACCCGTGGCCACGTCGCTGCCTCTGAAGAGCAACAGGCTCTCCTCTCTCACGTTCTCCACACTGTTTTCGGCAGCCTAATTTGAAGTATCACACACCGCTCCGTCCTTCCTCTCTTCCAGCTCCTCTCCTCAGCCCATCCCTGAAGACTGACATGTCAGCTCTCTGCATCTCCCATCCCAGGTCACACTGCGGAGACGTGGGCATTGCTTTCTATTCTGACCGACACAGCCACCTGGCTGAAAGCAGCTCCCCTCGCCTCGACATCAGTACACCCTCCTCCCCCAGCGATCCACATCACACTCCTAGACCAGGCTTTCACCTTTGTGGCTGCATCACTATCAGTATTCCACTGCCACTTATCAGATTTCAGTGCAAAGCTTCACTGAATCATATAAAACTCATTTCACAGCTCTTAAATGTTTTCCATCATCTTTTCTGCCAACTGGTAATCTTTTATTCTAAAGCTGTGCTATCCGTTATGATTAGTTGAATAAGCATTTGAGTGATTTCATTTTTAGTGCCTCCAAGGCTGAGGATTTCCCACGAGAACAGATCATCTTCTAAGTGGTCTGGTCCAGATTCTCAGCATTTATAAATCAGACGACAGGCTCCTCTCTATTTTTGCTGATGTGCAAAGTAGAACAGATATTTAGGTATACTTAGATTGCCACTGCTTAATTTCAGTACTATTGATGGTCAAATAAGATTCAAACGTTCAACACAGAAATCCCCCCCCCCCAAGTAAATTTTAACAGAATTCTTACAAGATATTCAAGTGGATTACGTTGATAATGCTGGCACACGCTAGGCAAGTAAAAAGATTACTCTTCTTAGCAACTCAGTAGTTACAAATGAATTAACAGCGAGCTTTATCCTCACAATTCCAAACTTAATATTAAAGACATAGCACAGATAATATATTTCAAAATCATCATGCCTTTAACCTTTTTTTCCATTATAAAAGTTTAAGAACAATCATGGGATGCCAGAAGGGTTGAGGTTGGAAGGGACCTCTGGAGGTCACCCTGTCCACCCCCCTGCTCAAGCACAGCCACCCGGAGCCGGCTGCCCGGGACCACATCCAGATGCCATTGGAGAATCTCCAAGGATGGAGATTCCACCACCACTCCAGGCAACCTGTGCCAGCGCTCAGTCACTCCTCGCGGTGAAGGAGTGTTGCCTGGTGTTCGAAGGGAACCTCCTGCGTTCCAGTTTGTGCCCATCGCCTCTGGTCCTGCCGCTGGGCACCACTGAAAAGAGCCTGGCTCTGACCTCTTTGCTCCCTCCTTTCAGGTACTTATGTACATTCGCAAGATGCCCCTGAGCTTTCTCTTCTCCAGGCTAAACCGTCCCAGCTCTCCCAGTCTTTCCTCACAGGAGAGATGCTCCAGTCCTTTAATCACCTCTGTGGCACTCTGCTGGATGCTCTCCAGCACATCCATGCCTCCTGTACCAGGGAGCCCAGAACTGGACCCAGTACTCCAGGTGTGGCCTCACCAGTGCTGAATAAGGGGAAGGATCACGTCCCTCGACCTGCCGGCAATGCTTTGCCTATGGCAGCCCAGGACATCATCAGCCACCTTTGTGGCAAGGGCACGTTGCTGGTTTGTGTTCAGCTTGGTGTCCACCAGGACCCCCAGGTCTTTTTCTGCCAAGCTGCTTTCCAGCTGGGCAGCCCCCAGCCTGTACTGGTGCAGGGGGTTGCTCCTCCCCAGGTGCAGGACTTTGCACTTGCCCTTGTTGAACTTCATGAGGTTTCTGGCAGCCCGTTTCTCTAGCCTGTAATCTCTAATACAAACAGTGCGGAGTTACATAAATACCATGATACTAACTAAAAGCACAAAAAAATATCTAGTGAAGTTTCATCACAGTTTAGGAACTCTAAATAGGTCTTTTCCTAGGATCTTTCATCAGTATTTGAACCACTGTGGCATGGCTTGGGAAAAGTTGCCTTTAAGTTAAGTGTTTCAGAAACACTTGAAGTCCATTTGTCAAAGGCCGATGAACTTAGCTGTTTAAGTCTAAATATGAGGTAGTGTGCTGAAACCAATGTAACAATAAAAAAAAAGCTTCCTGATATAGAACTAGATGACATAATGCTAGGGACTTGATGCCAAAGCTTGCATGAAAGAAAATGCTACTTCTTCATTCAGCATCTGCTTCAGATTATTTTGCATGGAAGTCACTGCTGCTCCGAAGCTGTCAAGGCACAGTCAGCTTCCAATTAAGCTATCTTATCTTTGAAGTTGATTGGAAGCACAGCCTTCTCTTCCCTATAGGCATACCCCTAAAAGTAGGTAATCTGAGATAATTTCCAAATGTATTTATTCTGTGTTGTCCACCCAATTAAACATCTTGCACAAATGCAATCAATGAGCCTTCTCTCTAATTGAAAAGTTTATGCAACAATTTCCATGAGGCTCCCATTAAACATTTAAAATAATTAGCTGTATTAGAAAGACATTTATATTCAAATAGCTCACATGCCCAGTTCCTTTGTTTAGCGTAGGGAAATGAATATGAAAAAGATCCCCAGAGGAAAAGACCAAATATTGGGCGAATCTTTTCTTTAAGACAACAGACACTCCCTAGAAACCAATTCTGCATGGTATTAAATGGGAAATTTTTTAACAGTGGCCTTACTGCTGTAGCTGATCATGGAGAAATCAACCATTTCCAAGACTCGGAAAGGCAATGACAAGGGAGTTGACTCTGTATTTTTAAGTATTATAGATAAGAAGTAACAGTCATTACCTTCAAGTATGCTCCCTTCTTCCCCTTCCCCCTCTCCCTAAGTTATTGGCAATAGGTTAAAGAAATCCACCATGCAAAGATACCAGCAACTTTATTTCTATCCTGGCACAAATGACAATTTTTTTTCTTTTTTAATTTTGATGGCTCTGTGTTTACATCATGGATCTTCTTTAAGAATTATGCTGAGAAAAATCTAGGTCATTGAAACCTTCTTAAACTGAATCACAGAGAAACTGAAAGAGAATGTAAAGGCACTGATGTCAGGTTTATTTTGCCTTTTCACAAGCTCATTTTTTTCCCAGATTGACTGGCAGAAGGTAGATCAACCTTTAGACATCTTTCTTATTCTGAAGTTTCTATTTCCACGAGTGCGTTAATTCTATTCCCATCCCAAATAAAACATTTTTAAATGTTGTGCACTTGGCAAACAGACCCAGCTATATAAGAAGGCTAAGCTTAAAGGGCAAAAGTAAGGGCAAAAGTACAACTTAGATGTTTACCTATTTTCTGTTATATGATGATCCCAGTTTAGAATTCTGGGCAACTTAATAATTTAATAGTCCCTTCTGGACAAAACTGTACTCTCTAAATAAATACGAATGTAAACAGTGTTCCCCCCCCACCTGCTTGGTTTTGGTATGGATCTGAATATTAAGATCTGCTTCCTTTAGACTATATGCTTATTGCAGTCTTGCATTTATGTAAACTGGTAACATGTATTCAAATTTCATTCTATAGATTTCAAATTACACCACCTACTTCTTCCATTCAATCACCATGTAGAATTTCTTGGGTTAAAGACACAGCTGCACATGTCAAAACTAATTTATTTTCAAGTGAAAAGTGTCCATTAAAAACATAATGCATTAATAATTAAAACGGGCAATGATAATTATTATTAGCTATTAATAATTATTACTGCATTTCTAACTCTGTGTCCAACACAAAGCTGCTGACTTCAGCAAATGTCACTCTATCATTCTTCATTCATTCACACAGAGACAATTCTACACACAAGAAAAACTTTATTGCCTTTCCCAGCTTCAGAAGGTTGTGTCTTTAGATGGTGGTTCAGCATAACCACCATAAGGTTTCTTACTGGAGAAAAATCTATCTTGCCTTTTGTACAATGTAGAAAAGTGTCACAACATTTGCTTCTTCCACAACTCCCCCATCTTGTTGCACAAGATTACACATGGCAAAAGTAAAAATTTTTGGCTAGCTGCAGGATATTAACAAAAAATACTCTGTACTGAAACTATTTTCAGTTCAACTGTTGCTCATACACCCTTCAACATAACAGACACCGATCAGACCCAAAGTTTAACTTGTAAGAAATAAGTGGGTTTGTGGATTTGTTGCCAGAGTTCTGCAGGTTCTTCTTTCAGTGCACCCAGCTGTACAGAAAACAACCCAAGTTTGCTTGGCTCACATCAACTGAGGCTTTGCCAACCTACCCACTCTATGAATTTCACTTTTTAAAGCGTAACAAAATAGCTAGTGCATGAACTTACTCAAGCTAGGCCATGAAAACTGTGTTTAAAGAACAAGTGAAAAGGTGCATCTGGTTCTAGGTGTCATATAATGCATTTCCCTTCCACAGGCAGTGCTGTGTTAAGCCTAACAGCTTAACCTTCCCTGTAAAGACCATTATTTTCCATGTGTGCAGACTGGATTAGGTAAATTACCAGGTAGCTTCATTCTAGAGTTCAACATGGAAACCACCTGGAGATGACAAATTCAGCTGTAGAAAAGTTAAAAACTTAAAAAAATCAAAGAGACATCCTAATAACTTCAACTGTCCATTATGAAGATAATTAATTTGGGGAAATTAACCCTCCTTCCTTCTTCACAAACCAACTTAACGTTTGTTGCATTTGGTTTTCTACTCAAAAGCTGAGGGTAGCTTTCCCTAGTACAAAATCAGCAGGCAAATCAGAGGTCATATGCTTTCTGAAATAGTTGTCCAATTCCACAACCCTCTACCTTGGAAACTCCTGCTATTACTCTCCCCTGTGGGCTTACTGGCTCTTGGGATATGTTCCCCCCCGCTGCCAGATTCCCATTTGTTCCCCAAAAAACCCAAGAATCTCACAAGAATTGGCATCGCTATTGTGTATCAAGTACCAATGGCTACGAGTATCTGTCCATGCAAGTCTATATTCCCTCCGCAAATCTTGTATATGTTTATTTATTGAAAACGGCCACCTCAGATGCCTGAACACTGCATACTGAAGTTAAAACACTACGGAGACGTGTGGAAGAGCACTGACTTTAATTTGCACAACAAGAATGTGGTGAGAAATGGATCGTTTTTCACAGGCCCTTAACAGATGATGGAAAAAAAATCAGCCTTGCAGCTGCCAGCATCTCTCCAGATAAATAAACTCTGCTGTTTCTTTCAGGAGCAGTAACTGATAAGGAGGTTGGCCCTTCAGGTGAATGGTCAACAAAAATTTCCCACTTAGAAACAAGGCCAGATTTGGTCCTAATAAACCAGCTTGGTAACTCAGGGGAAGGAAAGGATCTTCTCCACCACAGATCACTACCTAGTTTAAGGTTTGCATTCCTCTACACAGAGGTGGCAGTCATGTCAGCTGTCACCAGCCTCCTCAGTCAAAGCACATCTAGTCTTCGCTAATCATTCAAGTTCCCACTGTGGTCAACAGAAAGAGAAAGAGGCACTTCAGTGCAATTTATCATCTTCTATAGTTTTGCTACCCTAAGATGGCATAAACGTACTGGAAAGGTACTCCTCCATCTCACCACTGACTGGAGGTACCCAGACAAGCAACCCAAATGAGAGATTTAATTTTTATAGAACTGTATTTCACAGAAATAATTCCCACCCAAATGCTGTCTGAAGGTGATCATATTTCTTGACACTGTGAAAAACTGGTAAGTGGTTGCCTAATATTACATGTAATAATAAAGAGACCAGGGAATGTAAAAAAACTATTACCTAAGATTTGCTCAGTAGTGGTATTTTTTTACTACGGAATAAACTTAAAGGCAAACAGATACAATTCTGTAAAGAAATTTTTGTTCCTGCACGGAGCAACGTAACTTTGGGTGGGGAGGAGCAGAGTGCATGCAAAGGTCCCTTGGTCAGACATGAGTCTAATCAAGCAAAACGTGGAATGCAACACCTTCCAAAAAAGCACTTGCTGTTATTAAGTTGTTTTTAACATGAAGCAAGCAGCTACTTGATGAGGTCTGTAAGCAGAAGGACACAGCAGGGGTCTGATAACCTAAGGGTGATTAAACCCAACTCTGTGTCAGAGCTTATGTGCGACTTGCACATTGAGTTTGAGCCAACCCCTGATACCAGCAGTCACGATACCAAGTCAGACACAAAAAGGTGAAGATTATCTTCAGCAAGAAATCCCAGTCTCCTCCTCCAAAGTTATAGATTTTCATCTCTACTTCTTGCAAGCTGAGATTCGAGAAAGGGCTGCCTATAGCTGGGAAAAACAACTATGCTGGTTATGTTCATTAGTCTACATGCCATTTTCCACCAGCAAAAAAAAAATGCCCCTGCATAGCAAACAGTATGAAAGGCATGGCCACTCCTACTGCTTGTCTGTTGTATGTAAAGACCTCCAAGTTTGTCTTGCAATAATGCACACCTTTCATAATTCAATGTGCAGTCCATACGGGTACTTAATTCTAGATATTGGTAGTTTAGCTGCAGCATACAAGCTAACTTGCAACCATGTTAGGCAAAGTCAAGTATGTCCTCCCCAAAATACTTTATTACGGTCATAGTAAAAAAGGAGAATTGCTCAGCATAAAGAAATGCTCTTCAACAACCTTTCAAAAGATCTGCTAAGTCACTGCAGGAAAATGGGCCTTGTGAAAGTTTTACACCAACAGAAGTGGGTTTGTACACAAATAATGGAAGTCGTCCTTTCGTATCAGGGTCAGAGTTCTGCATTGACGTGCAAGTCTAAGCCAAGCAATGTGAGCTGCTATCAACTCAGACTTTAAATACCTGCTCTTCAAATATTTCTAATGTATTTCTTGAACTCAGTGAGACCTTACTGGTTTGAAATCCTAGTTAAATATTGTCATACAATTTAAAAGAAAAAAATTTAGTTTCTACTTCCCTACATTTACAGATTTCAAAATAGAGTAACGAAGCAGTCCACCAAGAAAAGCAACTAATTCCTCTACACTCCATCAGTCCTCATACTCAGATATTGCCTCTAAGTTGCACCTCCAGACAGTCTTCAAAAAAGACATAATTGCAGTAGAGATGAACTCAGTTATGTAGAAAGCAGAGGTTGCTGCAAACTCATAATGGAATGCAGTCACTGTGAATCATGTCTGGCACCACAGGCATTTTCTGTATTATTTTTGCTGGCATTTTATTAAGGTGCTCCCTTCCTTAATGGCTGCTATTTGAATGCAGGGTGATTAGCACTCCCAAGACTCTGGCTTAGGAGAAAAACAAGCCCTTTGCATGCACATCATCCTCAACCACTTTGCTAGACAAGAGTCAGTTCACCACCACAGCTTTTACAGCTGCATGTTAGAGAAGGCTTGAGAAAGAGGCAGAGAGGAGAAACTGATGTGAGCGTGTTTACAGTGCTGCAAAACTTATCTCACCATCTTCAGAACTACTAGATCACTTATTTACGGCATGAAAGTAACATACAGAAAGCTTTCTGTAAAGTTCATTCAGCTCTTTCAATTTAATGGTTATACATCAATACAGCAGTCTTTCAACTTAGACCCATTTTGGACATCTGTTGGATGGATGAACTGCTGGAGACACTCAAAGCCAGCAGCTGCTGCACAAGCCATTTCCCTACTCACTGAAAGACTCCATCACGTCCTTGCCCTGCCTCGCTTCCTGCAGAATTTCCTGCTAGAGTTTGAATCTTAAAGGTTTCTCCTAGACAAAATGTGACTTCTGGAGATTGCCCAAGTGCTATCCCATGCACACAACAGAGGGCAGGCAGCAATGAAACCTTACAGACACAGCAGCTAGCGCAACCTTGGGCAGAACACAAAGTTAATTTATTGTTAGCCAGATAGGCTTGAAGTTCCTCTGTATTGCTTGAAGTGTTGCAATTAAGTACTGCTCTAAGCTATGCTTAATTAGCCTGTAAGCAAATGCTCATTTTTAACTTGCATGCAGTGTAACGCAGAACTAAATGTTCACTGAGAGCAAAGGGAAATTACACTGAAGGTACATTTGCACAAATATAGCTGGCTGCCTCCCGATTTTCCCTTCTTATTAATATCCCAGAAAATATTAAGAAATGTGTCACACTGTACAAATGGTTAGAAACAGACATTTCTCTATCTCTGGAGCTGAATGTGGTGCTCTCCTGCCCACCCAGCTGACGAGCACTCACTCCCCTTGGCATGACAGCCTCTCTCTGCAGACAGTAAATGATTTGGATTACCTTTTTCATCTGTGCAGTCAAAAAAACCCCAACCCCCCCCCCCCCAAACCAACCAAACCCCCCAGACTAGGATGCAAACCATGATGGATAAGTATTCTCAAAGATAAAGAAAAAGCATGAACAAAACTTTCACCAAATAGCATTTAAAACATTGACTGGATCCACATTCAGGAGTAAAACCCAGCCTTGGCACCTCTTGTGAAGTAGACAAAAGAGGAAATTAATAGTAGGTTCTCAAATATATTTAGGAACTTTGAAATGCTACAAGTGGAATGACACTAGCTTCAAGCACAGCAAGGACATCTTTCAGCCAGACATTATTTGAGTCTGCTTATCAGAGGACACTCATTTGACAAAGCTGTAACACAAGAGGCAAGGCTCAGACTCACTTGGATGAGCTTTACAAAGCTTTGCCAAGCTAGTTTGTTAAAGAAAAAAGTTCAAAGGTCAGCCATGGGGAAAAAAAATCCATAGAACAAAACAGCACATAATGCAGAAAAATACTTTGAGAATATCAAATACAAGGTTTTATTTGCATGACTAGATGCTGTTATTCCTGTAACATTAGTTTTCAGTTCTTTGCCTAATGAAGAGGAGGGTGATCTTTATATATTTAATGTCTATTTCTTTTCAAGCTGCTCCATAAGTCCATTACAAGGTGTCTGACAGTATTTGCAAGTAATCTTTTGATCTTTTCCTATATATATTTTTTTTTATATATATATATATACACGGACACACATATTCTTGAAGCACTTAAACGTAACACTACTCTGGAGTTTGGGACAACTCAGTAAAGAGCATTCATAACCTGAAGCACAACAGGTATTTTTCAGTGCTAAAACTGTGTCCCTGATACCTGACACTGACCAAAGATCCTGTCTATAGCTTGGTCTACATAACCGAGTACTTGGGGAATGGGAATTGCTGCAAACATCTGTAAAGCTATTTGTAAGGTCTAGAAATACCGTGGTTGGCTTGCTTTCAGTAGATTTTAGTGAGCAATAGGGAAAATAAGCGTGACCAGCAAAAGTATGACAAGCAAGTTACTTCAGAGTAATTAGCTGCTCTTAACAGTTTGCAGGCAAGGACAAGCTCAAAAACAGCTCACAGAAGCCCAAGGGCAAATTGTTAAATTAAATCCTGGTGTTTTACTATCAGGACGCTGTTGTTTAGCTTCGAATACTCTTTTCCATAATGTTTTGCACCTTATTTGGTTCTTTAGGGGTTTAAGTAATGTTTTTTCCTTAGGGGCGGCTTGTTCCTATTCTTGTTACCTACTCCGGTAAGGATGGCAGGGAAACGTGATTTTTAAAGGCGAACCTAAAAGGCAAGAGGAGGCACACGTGCGAGGTCACGACACGGCGAGGCAGCCAACCTTCCCCCGTGGCTGCAGGGCACAGGCATCGGGGCTGGCACCCCAAGCCGTCTCCCGGCGCTGCGGAGCACGCTGCGGCGAGCCCCACGGAGCAACGCTGCGGCGAGCCCCATGGAGCAACGCTGCGGCGAGCCCCGTGCCTCCTGCAATGCTGCAGCGAGCCCCGTGCCTCCTGCAACGCCGCGGGCCGTTCGGCAAGCGCCAGGCGGGCACGGTGTTCCTGGAGGTTTGGATGGGCGCACACCGGTGACATCGGGGGGGCACGGGGTCAAGCGGCGACCTCGTAGTCCGTATCTAAATATCCCCCAAAAGCAGGGAAGTTCCTTGCTCTGGCCAGACAAGGATCTAGGCAGATAAAAGGGGTGGCTGGAAAGATCTGGGTGCTTTAAAGTGGCACCTGTTTGGTGGGAAACAAAAGCAGCTTTTAAAGGTCTCTCCCACTTGCACCCCCTTTTCTCCATAAAAACCTGCAGAACAGTTGCTGCTTTGCTGTTAATGAAATTTCACTGATAGGAAGTCTGCTGAGACAAAGTTGCTTTAGCCACGCTCCTGGGAAACATCCCATGCTCAACACGGGATCTCACATCCAAACTCCCAGCTGATAGTCAATCCATTTTGCTTCCGATTGCTATTCATTTCCTCCTCAGCCACGGAGAAAAATGAAACACCTATGGCATGAAGCATAACAAAGATATTTCCAACCCTGTCAGTTCCCGAAATGCAGCAGGAGAAACCGGCTCCAGTAATCCTGGCAGCAGCAGGGTCTACCACCGGAGAGAATAAGCAATCCTAATAGCCAACAGAGAAACATGACATGTAGCTCTTATCAGTCAGTGATGGCTTGCCTTTTAACAAGTCCAGATTCAACTCGCTTTTGTGTAAGTTTTGTAAATGATGTTCAGATTACAGCCAGGCTGAAGCAAAGATTGAAGGTGCTCACTTTAATTAAACAAAATCACTTTTTAGTACAGTAATTCTGCACTCCTACTAGGAGAAAGAATAATACAGTAAGAATTTGGTACCAATAAGGAGACTATAAATCAAGAGCACAGAGAATTGAAACTCATCCCACAATGATTTAATTAACTCAGCGGTATTCTTCTAATGCAAAAATGTTATTAAATTCCAACTAACATCCCCTCTGTTTAGGAAATGTAACAAAACCGTATCTGCAAGCTCTGGGGCGATGCACGAACATTCCATTACCACACCAATGAACCCGCAAGTTCATTCTTCCCCGGTGCGTCCAGACACAAACACCACCTAAGCAAAGACAGACATTTCAAACAGACTTCCACTTCGGACGTGGGCACAGTTCACTGTCCAGGTAATCATGGCAAGCCCAAAGAAGCCTTTTTCCTGCTGTGAATGAACAGCATTACTCCTGATACTTAAGCAACCACTGCGCTGAGGGTTTGGAAACGAACAAACTAAACGCTGGCTTTGCCTTCCGTCCCTAGAAGCGAGTGCCAGCGGGTGAGCAAAAAACCTGGGCATCTTCCCAGCCCTGCGCTAGGTACGTCCACAGCACCCACGGGGGTCAGCCCCAGCTGCCAGCCCAGCCCCGTAAGGGCTGCCTCGGCTCACCTCAGAAAGGACCTCGGGCTCGACTCGCTGCGGATTGCCGGCAACAACACGGTGCCACGTCGGATACGCAGCGGAGGCTCGCACCTACGAGTTGGTGCTTTCTTGCATCTGTCCTACTGGGTAGTGGGGTCCAACAAGGTTTCTTATCCAAAACGCCTGAAGTTGACGAGAACTCACACCTTGAGTCCAGACAGCACTGACGGCAAGGAGAGCTGAGACTCAGCATAGCTATTTGCGCTATGTTGAGTCACTCCTTAAAGGCTGTCAGTATAAAATTATGACATCTCTGATTAATCTCCACCATTCACTTACGGTATAATTACAATCATTCAATACAGTTCTGGGTTTTTTTTAATCCCCTACTGCACTGATGTTTACACCCAAACCCACTCCTGCCTGCCTTGCCAGGCACAGAGAGAATTAGAATTTCTCTCACGTTACGTTTTCCCGTTTTTCCCCGCACTCTCAGCCCAATAGCTTCTCAATTCTGTCAATTCCTGATCAAAGCATAGAACAGCTAAGTTACATTGTCACTGTGCCATTAATAAAGCACAGCAAGAGCAACGCTGCACAACAAAAACGTGCAAGGGCATGCGTAACCAAGATGCACGCGCAAAAATCTGGTGTGAATAGGCTAATGCAAAGCTACCGCAGCATATGCTACAGACCGCTCGGTATTTATACAAGGCAGTCCTAAAGGTTAATTGCAACGGCATTACTGCCATAAAACAGCTTTTTAAAACGACTGCAAGCACTACTGTGTGGCTGAGCACCCGGCGGGGCTCCCAGCGTGCGTGCCGCAGGGCAGGTTTGGGTCCGGCCGGCCCCGTCCCGCAGAGCGTGCCGGACCACCCTCGGCCAGGCGCCGCGTCCCCCGGCGCGCTGCCGCGGGTCCTGAGCGCGCAGCCCTCCTCCCAGCACGCTCCTGCTGCCGGAGCATCGCTTCGGAGCATCGCTTACGGGTCGGGAGCCAAAACGCTCCCGGGAGCGGGGCCAGGTCTGTGTCGTTAAAAACAAAAAAAATCCCAACAAATAACATACTTTTGGGTTTGAGCGCGAGATGCCCTTAGTGTTTCCAGTAATTCACGTTGGGACTGTAACTACTGTTCTGGCACTTTCTGAAAGCAAGAAGGAAGAGGTTCCTCCCCTTCTACCACCAAGCTTCTCGCTGTAACAGGCGCGAGGGAGGAGGAACGGCAGCTCTGACTCCGTGCGGATGCCGGTCCCTGGCAGACCGCGCGCGGCTCCGGCTGAAGAGCCTGCAGACCCACCGACCACCCAGCGCTAACGGCGCGGAGGGCTGCCTCTCCTTAGCGTAGTCCAGCAGACTCGTTAGTCTTTAGTTCTTCGTTACTCTCTTCTTCAGTAACGAGCAAATGAGACTTTCAAAACCGTGCAAGATCACCCCCCCCCCCCCCCGCCCCGATTTCTTCAGGAGTAATGGGACAACACGTTTGCGTGACACAGGGGACAAGTAATGCAACGTCTTTCCTGCACTGTCCATCAAATTTAGCTCATTTAGCTCGGGAAAGCGTTATTTCTCCAAATGAGAGAGGGGCACCCAGGGAAGCACAAGGCCTGTTTTCATACAGTTAGATCACAGCCCCGCAGAGGAAGCCTGATCTTCCCCAATTTTTCCAAACACAATCGCAACTTTCTTAAAAAAAGGCATCCGAGTTAAACATGCCACAGAGCAATCTATGTGTGTTTTATTTATTTAGCTCAAGAGCCTTGCTTCAAAGAAAGATTTGAGAGAAACAACATGATATATCATGGCAGATACCCATGAAAACCGGTATTTTAAAGTTGGGCCAAAGGGAGTGCCTGGACCTGGATCTAAGGAATTGTCCAGATTAATCCAGCTACAGGATTTGGCCTGTTTAGAGAAGTAAAATCCTGTTGACTCAACCTCATGTCTGCACTTTTTTCAAAATGTCTTGTTGCTAAAGGTTATTCGACTGCAGGATTAAGTACAAAATTTGCTGTCACACCTGCAAAATCTAACTTAGTACATAAAGTTTTCATTATACAAAAGTTTGTATTTTTATACAGCTGCTCTTCCAGAAATCAACATTCTTGTCTTCAAAAGAGCCAGTATAAAAGTTCTTTGGGAAGAAAAAATAAAAAAATGTGCATCATAACATGTAATTAAAATAATTAAAACTAAGAAGTCTCTTTACAGGAGTTCCTTTGAAGGGTAACTAAATCTGGAAAAAAGAATGGCATTAATTCATACCCATTTGTGAATTTAATTTGCTAGAAGAGAGTAAATAATTTTGGTACATCAAACTGCTATTTGGAAGTTTGCCTGGGCTGTATAGAGGGGGGATGTGAGAAATTTGCCCTATTTTTACAGTTGAAAGCTTCATTGACTCACACAAGATACTTTAGCCTAATATCCTGTGGCATTGCAGTGACCTAGATGTAATTATTGCATGCTTTTTCCAAAATATTTGTACACAACCAGAAATTATAACCTAAGTTACCAACCAGTTCTTAGTTTATACCAGCAACACAAAGATGGACTTCAATTAGCGGTAACCTAGCTGTCTGATGTTTTTAGCAATCTTTTGGACAAATGTTTGGTCTTGGTTTGGTGTAATTTTCTGGTTTCCATTTTCCTTAGACAAACATATTTATCCTGTTAAGCAAATGATGCTTTAAAAACTTTCAGCTGTCCCTTCTCCCAGCCCGCAATCACTGTCCCCACCAGATGTGGGGTGATCTCGTGTTTGTAGGTGCGCATGCATCTTACGAACAAAGATGTGGGGGGAAAGGGGGGGGGAAAAAAAATCAAATGGTCTTGCAATGCCCCATGGTGTCACCCAGAAAATGTCCTTCCTGCTCCCACCTTTACCTGCCCTTCCCAGCACAGAAAGCGGGAGCGCTTACATGCTCACAGGGGTCTGCTGAAGTTTGTCCCGCTCGCAGTTGGGCTCCGTGGTGAGAGGCAGACGGGCAGTACTTTGAGGACAGGGAGGCACAAGATGAAGAAGGCAACGCTTGGGCACGCGCTGATCGTCAGCCTCCTCCTGCCCAAGCTCATGGACAATGCTGCTCTTGACTCAAGAACTTAGAGAGCTCCTTGGCAGCTATTGCTTGAAGGGTCACGCCTTCTCCAAACACAAGACCTCTGGGGTGTCTCGCTCACCACGCCAGTAGTAGCTACTGACTCAACAGCACAGCTAGTTGGTACTTTTTGCCCAGGTACTGGGCAACCACCTGGTTGACCACATTACTCAAACTTCAGTGGTGCCAATTTTTACAGAACCATGGGCCGTTCACTATCAACAGGTTGACATCTAACATTTCTCACTGTAAAACTTAGTTCAAAGTGGGCTGTTTCCACCTGCAGAACTGCTGAACTCCCAAGGAGCATATACCTGTTTAATTACAAGTCATTTCTTCACCTCTACCGCCAGATGTGTTTGGTCACACAACTGTATAAGCCCAGACCCCACCACTGTGGAGGTTGCCCAGTGCAGGACAGCCTTTGAAATGTAACCTAAAGGTTCACAGTTATTTCTCTTCTAAGTCTTTTAGTACTAAATTATGTGTCAGTTACTCAACCTGCCTATGTGCTTAAAAAAAAAGCATCTACAAAATCTTTTAATTTAGACTTTTTTCTAAACCAGAAAAGATTATCCAGAGTCAAATAAAAAACCCCAAAATCTTCAATGATTTCAGTAAGCTGGTTTTCCTCCCAGATTGATATATCGATGCTCCCATTAAATGACTATCCCATTTGCCTACACATGCTTTTAGTTTTGTGCTAGTACAGAAGACCCGTTATTTCTCACTGTTCTCTGTCTTCTGGGGAGCAGCTGCAGTATGCTCCTGCAGCCATCAGCTTTAAAAGCAGTATTCAGTGCCTGATTGACAGCAGAGCTAGAGGTGGCATACTGCTTCCTGCTGTGGAGAAATCGGTACCATTACCCAGCAGATCTCAGAAAATACATCAGAAAAAGAAATTAATCCTGATATGTGCACTTTTTTGAGTAAGATAAAGAAAATGCTTCATCATCATGAGAAAACAAAAAAATCTACTGCAAAAAAAGTAAAAAAGGTTTACTACAGCTATTTTTCATTGCTTTATGGCTTTTACCTTTCTTTGCTGAGCCAAGAAAGAGCATGAAACAAAAGCAGAGCAATGCATAAGCGATGTTGCAAACTGCTTATTAAAAAAGCAGTGGCAACTGCATGAAAAAAATAAGGAAAAGGATCAGAAGCATCTTAACAAGAAATGTATGTCTTAAGCTCCAGCTACATGAATTAAATTTTGCATATGAGAAAAGACAACGTCCATTTTTTCAGCTACAAATATAATTCAAGCTTTATGACCTGAAAGCTCCTTTACTCGCTCTTTCATTCACACATGCATCCTTTTCCTATAGGGAACAATGTAACGGGAAGAAGTTTTAATTTAGCAAAACTTGAACGAGCTGGCATTTCTTTATGCCCAAGGTTTGGCAGTATGTCATGAGACCCTTCTGTGTTTAACATGACCAGTTCTTGAAATTCCTCTTGCATAACCACTACTAGGTTTTGTCATTGCAGAGCTGCATTTTAAAATTATTTAAAAATAAGATTGAGTTGTTCCATGAGAAACAATGCTAATGACATTTCGTTTCTTACAAAGTCGTACCAGACATCCCAGCTTCACACAGTCAGCAAACGAAATATGCGCTCCTTTCCGAAATCCCCTAAGACTACATTAACCCGGGTCCCTCTCAGTCCCCGGGATACCAGCCGACCAAAGGCAATGTTTCCTCCGTGCCATGCGTGTGCTGCGATGCCCTGCGTGTGCTGTGATGCCCTGCGTGATCGGAGCTGCAGCACTGCCGGCTGGAACTGCTATTTGCCTATTTACCCGCAAATGCTCGAGAGGCACGAAGGGAATTACTTTTCACTAACACCTCATATATCCCGTGTAATCAGAATGGCTCATTCCAATCTCCAGTGTTAATCCTTGTTTACAGTCTGCAAGCAGAGAACCTGAACTGTAAGCATCATTATGTTTAACCGTGGCTTGCATTTTATGTTGTATTTATATTTTTCTTAAAACGCAGCTCATTTTCACTAACTGCCAGCCATTAAAATGTGCTGTTGCAGTCCTTTAAGCTCATCACTTAATTTTGTTATCCAGTAGTTTATATTGTATCTACGGACATTTATCTAAGCAAGATCATGTCCTAAAATAATTTATTCAACTTCCCAAACTTTAGATTTTTTTAATGGGATGAAGTCAGAAAGATGTATAGCATTTCTTAAGTTACTCATTTTTTACTCATGATGTTTAGCAGACTCTACTGAAGGGAACTAGAACTGGATTAAACACAACTAACATCCTATGAGGAGGCTGAACAGACTATTTTGTTATCCAACAACACTCCATGTTTAGAGTTGAGGTATTAAAGTATTCTTCCTTCATGAATAAACTCAACCTACTCTTTTTTTTCTTACTTTTGTCCATCAATACTTTAAAACTAGAGGGTTTTTTTCAGTTCTGTTCCTCTATTCCTTCATTAAAGAGAGGAAAATAACTCATTAGAGAGGAAAACAACTCCTTCCTATCCTTCCCTCACCCCGAGCCAGTGTTTCTCATCCACCTCCAATCAGTCAATAAACTGAAACGAACGGTATATCTGCATCTACAGAAGCAGCCACTATTGTCCAACATGCTTTACCTCCTCATCTCATACCCTAAAAGGTTTTACCACTGTAATGGATTGTCTTTGATTAAAAACTTCAGCAGCAAGCATATCTATGCAATATAAATATTTATTTCATTTTAGGCTTTCAAAAGGCTTGTCAAAACTTTATAATTTTTTAACAAAATTATTCTGCCTAATTTTAAAGTAAAATTTAGGGAAAAAAAATCTACTTTTATTCTGTTTCATAGCCATCTTCTTACGTACATTAAAAGATTGTTTACTTTTATATTTACGTGCTGTTCAACCACTAGTTTCTAAACTCCATCGAAAACTGACACACAGATCATTTAGGGTTCTTAAGGCTTTACAGAGCCACCTTTGGGGTGGCTTGGTCAATTTGAGTACAACATAAAGCTAAAAGCCAAAGAATCCCCGAACCCGGGGAGTATTTGGTACAGTGACGGCAGGTTCGTCAGCCACTTCAGCGTGTCTCAGAGGCAGCTATGCCGCTGGGACGCGCCGGGAGGCAGAACTGCCCCTTCCCTGTGCCGTCTCTCCCCAGAGTCAGATGAGCACTGCCCTGCCAAAACAGCCTCTCCGCTTAGCCGGTACCCCGGCTTCTGATGAGGTCCTGCTAAATCCCCGACAGCATGACTCGATTTTTCCCTAGGGCATTATTTGGTTAGCTGTCTGTCTGGTACGTACAAGAAGTACAGCGAAACCAATGAAGATGCACTGTGTCTTTCAAGAAAGCGGACTGCTGTTTATGGCGATGCAAAGCAATACAGACGATGCGAGGGCGTACATTAGGGTCTACTGCCTGTAGCTGAACTGTCCACCCGAACCCTTTTATCAGTCAGAGCAGATGTAGGAGCTACTTACAAACTAACTGAGCAGTGATACAGAACTTCATCGTATTTTTGGGTACTGAAGCACAGAACTGTTCTAAGCCAACAGTCAGTAAGAGCGACCTATCTTTTCATCCCCACGCAAGTCAGCACAGTTTACAAAACAAAGGTTTTTGAGCCCAACCTTATTCTTTAACCATGCTCAAGGACTGATAGAAAACAGGATGGTCATTTCTCAGAAAGTGGAATACAATAGAAAAGAAAAACTGTTTGCAGTGTCACTGAGGTTATCACTCTGGACTACGTGAGAGCTCGGTCTGTGCTGTCTTCACTGCCAACAACCCAGAGACACACCCAGCTTTCCGTGGGACAGTGCTCCCCTTAAGCCCCATTACAAGGAGCTGTGCCTAGTTACATGCTCTAAAAACATTGCTTTCCTTTTTGAGCAGCTTCATGAAGTTCAGCAAAATAAAGCAGCACCACGTCCTTAAAGAAAACAACTGTTCAGTGTCCTTGTGGCACCTAGAATATGTAGTATAACACACACGGATCCTCGTCCAACTCAAAGCTAATTAACTTGACTTCTGAATTAAGTCATTACCTTGGATAACAAAATCCGGAAGGTGTTAGGCATTACTGCTTCACTCACAACAGGCACGTATCTGAAAGAGACTTGCTTTATTTTTACACTTCATTCTTACAAACCTTTTAAAAAGGTCTGAAGCCTGTCTGAAGACACTCTCTCGGCCAGCGCTGCCCTACTCACAGACAAAGCCTACAAGTGTTTCTACTTATCTTAAAACTCTCTTTCTGCCTTCAAAATGAAACAGTCCACTGCTGGTTCCAACGCGAATGGATGACCCAAAGCTTTGTCCCATACTCACATGCTTACTAGCAGGTTGACTCTGAGGTAAAGATCCAGGGGCCAGCACTGGAGAGCTTGCGGGGCTACAAAGTTCTGGGAAGGGATTTGGGATGGCCGGCAAAGATGATGTTCTGAATTGCTGTTCTTCTTCTTGAAGACGCCTATAAACACAGAAGCACTAAGCATTAAGAGGAGCAAACTGGCATCACTAGACCTGGATCTCCTGCCCCACCATTTGTGATAATGATACTAAAGAAAAGGAATCAAAACCACTCTTTTTCTAAGCAGCTACCATACAGTTATGGCAACTGCAAGCACAAAGTAGGTAACCGCATGTGAAAAATGACCAGCCAGGCAGCTATTCTTGTTTTGTTGCTTGTAACTTGATTACTTGGGTGAGTAACCGAGGTAACTGTGCACATAAAGTACATAGAAATATCTGTCTGTACTTGCTGTTGTAAGCACTAGCTTACAAGCTTGAGCTCTGTGCGCCAGAGAGTCAGTTAAGCTCTTCCAAACCAATGTGAAAGAGGACAACACAATGGCAGTCACTTGGAGCCAAATTCCACACGGATCTGCAGATGAAGGCGTACCCCTGTGAAGCCTCTGAGGCTGACTTTACCCCGGTAAAGCTGAGACCGAAACCAATATTGTCACCTCATTACAATACCAGATTCCATCTCCAAGCAACTTGGCATCTCCCGGAGAAATGGAAATGCAAAGACTCAGCTTGAGCAATAAACTGCAATTACACCCTCCCACCTTGTGCTAGCTGAAGGGTGACTGTTCAGACGGATCTGCGTCTCCTGCGATACGCCTCACGAGCCTACGTAGGACCAACAGAGCTTCCACTTCCAGTTTGTAACGCACCTGTACCGCCCACAGCAGCAAAAGGAAAACTAAAGCCTACCAGTTGCCACCGAAAAAGCTCGAAAAGACGTGGGACCTGTTGATGGCCACGCAGAGTGCTTTCGGCTTCCCTACTGCTAGGGGACCTCCAGCCAGGACAGGACCCACTGGGTGACCCTGAAGCAGGCTGGCCTGCAACGCCTTTGCAGAAGGCACCATCTAGTGGCAATCCTGGAAGTTTCCAGAGACACTCAACCCGCTCCTGGATTTGAAATGCAAACCGTTAAAAACTCAGTTTGCTCTCGCTTCTTCCCCATGCCTTCAGCAAGCAAAGCCTTCTTATGAGAGCCGGCGGGGAGACAACCGCCGGGTTTGCCTCTGGCAGCGCGTCCCGCTCGGGGCACGCTCGCTGGCTCTGCCCGTGCCAGGACCCGGGGGCTGGTAGAATAACGCACTGGGAAATCTGCTCCGCAGGTAACTCTACCCTGCAATTTACTTGCCTTGGTGTTCCACGAACGAGCCTTACAGATTTGGGGTTTTGCTATAAATAGGAGGTTCCGACCATAACTATGAGCCATGCAAACAACGACTTGACCTGCTTGATTTTTTTTGTGCTGCCCGTGTACTTCCCTTTTGTACTTCCCTACAGCATAGGGGAAAGGACGGTGCAAGATCTCTTCAGCCCAGCAGACTCGTCGTACCAGCAGCTGTGTAATAGTGCTGTGTATTGCAAGTTTTTGACTGACCTCCATTACAAGAAGTGGAACTACAGACTCAACACAATTAGAAAGGTGTGGTCTTCTTAAAATGAAAATTCACTATGCTGTGCTCTGCTCTGCCTATACTGCTGCAGTGCATCATTTACTTCATGGCTGATACACACGTAAAACTGTGCTCTTAAGAGAATTACCAGGGTCAACCATTCTGTTCTGGCTGCAAAAAAGACACAGCCATCCCCCTCTGCGGGAAAGGGCTCTAGATAACCCTGAATGAAAGTTTCGCCATTATTTTCTTTAACAATAAACACACAACGTTCTTGTGCATATGGAAGTACAGAGTTCAGAAAGGCAGAGTGTTCTCAAAAAAGAGTTGCTAAGTTTTGGAGTGCCAAAAACAGTTTAAATGAAGTGTTCTGACTGAGATATTTACAAAACATCGACAGTTATCGTACTCTAGAGTGCATTTTCTTGTACAGCCCTATTAAAAGTTAAACATGAAATACTTGTAAAAATGATTGCATCATTAGCTGATTTGGTTGTATTGCAGTTACTGCATACTACCCATTCATATAGGAAAGCTGCCTGTCTTAAGAATACCATTCCTATAGGAAATACATCAGTGTAAAGAATCAGGAGCAACTGGGTTTTTCTTTTTTTTATTATTATTACTTTGCACTTCTTTCAGAGAAGACACTGTTAACTAGAAGGAAAGGAAAACTCCAAATCTTTCCAATTCAGGCAATTTACCAGGCTGACAGGAGCTCCTTTCCTCCTGCTGCCCAAAACGAAGATTTTAAGAACCTCAGCATCACCTATAGACTCTCCCGTCACCACCAAAAGCATTCCACTTTAAGCTTGAATTCAAGCTCCCATCCTGACAAAGGCAAGACAACTTAAACGCTTCTTTTTTTGTAATGACTCACATAATGCACTTGAGTGAAAGAGCTGAAAGTGCTCTAGGAAGAACAGTTAAATAACTAGGATGTGCTCCTCTTTTGTTTGTTTGTCTTGGACTGCTCAGGAAACCTCCACAGAGAGGTATTTTTTGTATATCAAAACTAGCTGAATGCACCCTCATCTACCTACGTGATCTCTTATGTTTTATAAAACCAAGAAGCTGTCAGTAGGCACCATACCTGAGAGAACAATTTTTAACAGTTTGGAAATAAATCCAAATATGGACATCATTTCTACAAATTGGTACCAATGATACGCTTCTACACATGTCTGCTACTACAGGTATATCAAACACTGATTAAAAAAAATGGTGAAAATGTGACATTTTTGCATTTTACAAAACACATGGAAAATACATGTCCTTCACCTACCTGGTGCATCTCTCTTATCTACGCAAAAGTCCAGTCTAACGCTACTAGGCTCCTACCGAAGTCAATCTCCTATTTTAAAATGTAGCTGTTTTGAAGCTAGTTCAAGACAATTTAACATGAGGCAGGCAAGTCCCTTGTTCCTACCTGACTGCCATAATGCGCACTGGCTGAGACCGCTGCACCTTCTGCCTTGGAGACATGGGCTGCAGTCCACCAGATCCTGAGGACGGCAACTGACTGCGGTTGAGCTGACCATTTTGAAGGAGCGGAGTGGTTTCCGACTGCATACTGCACGTAGAGTATAAACTTTCAAATGAGGAATTCATGTCGTTTACCAAAGCTTCTAGGTCCACATCGTCATCTGAAAGACAAAATAAAGGCAGCGTAACACATCTGGAAGTCCCAGATAAAGGAAGTCTGGAAAGACCAAGGACTAGGTTGCAATAAAGTTATCACATAATTTTGTAGTTATATTTTTACAGTGAATATTTGTGTAGCGGAAATTTATTGATTTTAGAGCAGAAAAATGCAGCTAATAATAGCCAGCAGTGGACATCTATTTTGTCTTCTTGGCAAAAAGCTGCTGACACAGAATTAAATTCTTCTACTACAGTATTCGCTATATATACATATATATATACACACACACACATATACAACCAAAATTTGGTGGGATTTTTAATGCTGTCAATGCTAATGTGAAGCACCACTTCACTTACCGATAAACTGGCATACATTTCAAAAGTATAGCACTTACAAATACCTCTGTCCAGCTTGTCAATGTATCAAGTTCAGACTGTCAAACACAGTAATAAACATTTTGCAAGATCCAGTAATTTAGAAGGAAAAAGACAGTGTTGCAGTCAAGTCAATAGGTGAAAGACACAGTCCTCTGCTGTACATGTCGAAAAGTGATCATTATAGCTTGTTAAAAATCCCGTCTGTATTTCTGCATATTTTTGAGATATGGTATTTTGAAGGGCAATGCAAGCTTTTAACTGTCACTCCAAGGACTTTGTAAAAAGATCTGTATCCTTGCTCTTGCAACGTGATAGAGACACCCCTGCCTTAAAGAGCCCAAAGTATATCAAAACCAGGGATGCGGTGGGGTGGCTGGAGGAACATCAGTCCCTAAAAAGTGCCCCAACCTTTCTACAAACGCCACCTTACCTCACAGTAAGTAACTTGTGCTCATTCGTTCCTCCTTAATGATCGTAATTACTCTGCAAGACAACAAAACTCTGGGAGCCCTTTGCACTAACCACTCTCTGAACTCCTATTGCAGAGTACTGTAATTACTCCCTAGCCACAAGTTACGTCACTCCCTATCAGGAGTTCAGCGGGCTGACGAACACACACATCAATATCTGCTTCTGGTTACTGCACAGCCACTGCCTGAACAGCTACTTCAGACCGAACACAACTTTGTGCATCCAAAAATGTGCCCTTGTTTTCCAGCTGTATCAATTGGCCTGGTAAAATATACCATTGCTGCCTGCAAACCTTGCATCTTGCAAAACTCTTCATGACACGGATGGAAAGCAGAGCCAAGCAATAGAGCTAGTAAACATTTACACAGTGCTATGCAGCTGAAATATGCTTTTCACCCCAAATATTTTCTGATAGCCGTTCTTTTCCCATGTTTTCTAGGTAAATGAACCACCAGGAGCAGCCATTCAGCTTGTAACCAATTACCAGACTTTCTTTGGAGACCACAAACAATATTCTACCAATATTAGTTTTCTTGAGGATATAATCCAAAACGGCACCACTCAATTTCTGTCCACCAATAACATGCCTCAATAACTGTAACAGGATCAGAACACGGCATTTACATGGCAATTGTTTTGGATGCTGATGACCCCATTTCTCAGTGTTCGATGAACCAAAGATCTGCTCAGAATTAAATAGGTGCTGGTCACATACCTATGTCCGACCTCTATTTAATGACTTGAAATACTATGTTCCTCACTGGAAGTTGGTAGGCCCTTTACTAAAGTAAAAGCCACTTAGCCTTCACTGAAAAAGTACTCATAGAATTTCTAGGTTTGAACATGTGTTAAAAAAACCAACCAACCACCACCACCAACAACAAAAAAATCAACCCACAAACAGGTTTCTTCCTTTCATTTCTTTATGGTTATTTCCCTCAGTCTCTGTACTTAACAGCCACTACCCTACTACTAAGACTCACCTTCACTAAGCTACACCATCTTCTCTGTCAGCTAGTTCATGCATTTTCAATAATCTAGACTTTGCTTTGCTTGGACAAAGTCTACAATAATTTTCCTGCTATTTTTAGGAATCTTGAGACAGAGTTGCAATTTAAATTTCATTCCATCCTCCAGATTCTTATCCTGTTTGGAGAGGACATATCAAAAATGCTTCTTGAGCAATCACAAGGGAACCACAGCAGTAGGAGTATAAAGAGGGAGAGGCTGAATTACAAGGCTTTTGAATTTTATCATTCATCTAAAGTACCAGAAGACCAAGCTGTAGGGTGTCAGATGGCTGTCAAGTAAAAGCTTAGGGGTTGGATGAAGGAGACATAAAAGACAAACGCTGGCCACAGAGTCAGGGAGTAAATTACAGCAACTAACAGCAATTGTTTAGCAGGGTGAAAAGCAGAAAGGGAAGAAAGTCAAGGCGTACATTCTGTGGAAGTCTGTACAGCTTGGTCCCCGAGGGTGCTAATTTATTAAGAACTTAGACAAAGCTATTAGTGTGCAAGATCATTAAGTTTTCAGATGATTGTAACATGGGAGGAATTATTAAAAGTCAGCTCAAGCTATCCCTGAATAATCAAATAGGCACAAAGGTGTAATACGAAGTCTAATATGCATAAAATGAGGCACTTCATGCAAAATACTAAGCAAACCAAGTACATAGTTTAAAGCATTGAATTGCCATTAGCAGGCTTTTAAGCATATCAATTACACACCTAAATTCAATTTCCAACAGGACAGGCACTGACAAGGTGCATATAGAGTTTTCCTAATCATATGTTGCACTAAAGTCCAGAATCTGGTTTCACTCCTCTGTCAGCTCCTTTTCTCTGCGGGTGCAGCACTGCTAATAATAGCCCTCAGTCTTGCTATAAAACTTTTGCAGGAGTGCAGATCCTTAAGCTTTTTGAAGACAAAGCCTGCAATCTTGAATTTCATACAATTTCATCTCTATACAATAGCATTTACTACTAAATACCATTATGTTTTGGAGAGATTTCAGCATGCTGCAATAGGAAACCTCACTGCTGCAGCCTACCCCAGAAGTGCCAGCAGATGTCTCAGCCTGCCAAGTAATCCAGTATGTTACTTGTGATGGCTCTCTAGAGAGCTTAACTAAATAAAAATTAAATAAGCCATCCATGGGATTTCTAAGCCACTTTAACCATTTGCAGGTATACTATTCAGAAGGATATTTCATATACCGTGCAATCCTTCAAAGTATCTTTCTCTACCAACCAGCAGGATCCAGCCTCTATCAAGATGATCATACATGGAGAAAAAAAAACAGCTGACAAAACTGATTTTGAGAAGGCTTGCTAGTTAACAGCAAAATTGACAAATCATTGGGCTTTGAGCCAGTATGGCATCAAACTGGTCCTCTAAGTATGCGCACACAAATTTTGCGACTGACCTGGAAGAAATCACCTTTGTAGGTTATAGCAGGCTGAGTTGCAAGTAGCTGAGGAGCCTCCAGCTCTCCAGCTATCTTGCAGACATATGCTTCCAGGGATACAAAAGACTATTTTCCTTAATCTGCATTGAATTCTGTCATAAGATCAAGGAGTATGAAAGTGTATATTTGAGGTCTGGTTTTTTTCTCTCTATTGAACAGCATAGAGGCTAGCTTATCACTTCTTCCATGCACAAACATGCAAGCAGCCTTTTGCTTTTGAAAGTCATTTTTAAAGGAAAACACTGGCAAAACCTAGCTCTGACATACTTCTGGTGGTGGATAGGGTACTGGCAGTTTTGTAGACTTCTTATACCATAAGAAAGCACTTGGTACGCCTGCGAGCAATGTTCTTTCCCAAACTAGAACCAAAGTGCACACACTGGCAGCCGTCTGAACTTCATTTGCTTCTTTGCCCACAACTTGTTAAACTTTGGCTTTGTTCACAAACCAGCTCCACTGGATGTTGCAAATAATATTTTTGGTAAAGTAAGTCATGATTTCAATTACAAGAAAAAATTTAAAAGTTCAATTCAAGGAAAGAAGAAAACTTTGTTCTAAAACCTCTATTGAGCCAGTGAGCTAAGCTATCACATTCCACAAAAACAAAAGCACTTTGAATACGATTTGAATGTTTTCAAGCATACCATAAGGAGGGATCATAACCCCTAAATTAGGCCTGAGCAAACTTTAATCTGTGTTTAACCATGTCCCACTTGTCTTTCTGCTTCTAGCCTTTCTCCATCCCCCAGATCCTAATTTATTTACTTATTTTGGTTGTTGTTGGCCTTCATGTGTCAAGCCCAGCTAACAGGACTAAGCAGAATCACACATATTCTGAAGTGACGTAAAGCTGAAGTGAGCCCTGCTCAGCTTCATGCGTGCCAGCCTCCCAAAGAAAGCAGGTGTTTCCATGGCTGTCAAGGGGCTCATTGCACTGCAGAAATTCTGTATACTGAAAAAAAAGCTGAACACGGAAAGAATCGCAGCTTTGGGCTACAGACCAGGACACATTTCATGTCTCCAAATAGCAGCCCAGCAAACACCCTTCCCTTTTACATATGGTCTGCAGTTCATAGGGAATACTATGAAAAACATCACAGCACCTGAGCGAGCTGTGATTTAACAGGGTTTTAAAACTGTATACATACATAAACAATTTCCTTCTTGTTTGCTCATTTCAGAATTTAATTATCCAGCATTATCCCTCATATCAGTTCACAGAGAAGACTGATGCGAGTGCTACTGGGATGCTACTAGGAATTCAGCAGCAGATTTAGAAAAAGGCTATACCACTTCTCTGTCGCCATGGAAGTAAGCCTGATACTATATGAATTCTAACAGCATGTATATAAACTAGCATTTGATATTACAGTAAGGCAGCTGTTGATTGATCACCTATCCCTGTTTGATAGCCTAACTCCAGCAATCGGTTCCCCAAAATGAGTTTCACTGCAGCACGTTCAAGATCCAGCTTGACAAAGCTAAGAAGCTAAGATATAACTAATGTAAGATTTCACTCAAGTTTAGCTCAGCAGAGGGTGATATCAAAGTGGTCAGCAGGCTCTCCTGCACATATTAATTAACCCTCAAGGAGACAGATGGGAACAGTGAATGAAAAGGAATGTACAGTTGCATATACCCTAACATGCTGCATTGATGATGCAGTGAAACACTATGTAAATTATAGGTAATACAGGGAAAAATACATTTACATTAAAACAAACAGAAGGACTTGACCAGAATTTAAAAGGGACATTAAAATATTTGTGCTATCCCCCTCAATATCCTGTTTCAAATCTCCTAAAACCGCATATAAGTTATTCTGATTCATATTGGTGATGCAAGTATGTTTTGCAAGGTTTTTGGTATTGTGGACATCTCATGTTTTATGATAAAAAATGCAGGTAAGGATTACGACAGTGAGATGTGCATACAAACTCCTTTTACAAGATAACTGCTTATTAAGGGGGATGCCTTGCACAAGGGCACTGCAGCATGTCCCTCCAGCGCTGTGTCCAAATGCCATTTTGTTAGGATTTTTCAGAAATTCCAACTACTAAAACTTTTTGAAAATGTACCACTGCTGACAACATACAGTTGTAATGATGCACAAGTAAGTCCGCTCTAGGTAACACTCACTCTCCCCTGTTACTTTCTCCCTGTGAGCCCCTAACTACATTTGCTATGTTCACACAAATGTCTCACCTCCCTCCATACCCTGTTTCAGCTTCCACTAACACCACGGGCACCAGTTGCCTATCAGGACTTGCAGTTCTTGTACGCTGAAACAGTTACCTACAGCCCCCCTACGGTTGCATGCATTTAGCACTTGGCAGCTTCTACACCTCCGAGACACACAAGCGACAGAAGCTGGATGATAACAAACAGATTTCTCACAATTTTTTAAAAATGCCACAGTGACCTCTACAGCTCTGCTGCAGCTGAATGACACCCTCCAGTTCCTAATACCAGCTCCAGTTCTATGCAATCTCTCCCCTCCTACATTATTAAAAATTACATACAGACAGTAGTTTTGCACAAGAAACAAAAAGACAATATAAAAAACATTTGCAAACCCTGTGCTTTCACACTGTTCTCAAGGTCTGCTACTGGACCCAATTATGAAAACATCAGTATTGCCTTGCTTGAATGTTAGACGCTTAGAGGTTTTTTTGTTCATTTCGAGTGAATGCACAAACCCAACTCTGTGTCCCAGAGACATCACCAACTCCAGAGTGGTCATAGTCTGAATTAAAAATGATAAGCCTGAGCCCCAAACTCCAGACCTTTATGTATCCTGTAAGTCCCCTTATGGGACACTGAAGAATCTTTTCCTTTATTATTTTCTGATGTTCATCGGCTTAAGTGAAATCCTCTACTTTGCACCGTAACTATGGTTGCTGGCCTACAAAATGTCACATCAGTGCACACGCAGCTTCCAAAATGCTAAATGGACCATGCTGTGGAAAGAAGGAGAAGAAGCAGAGATGCTGGTTGGTAAAAGAGCATGAAATTGAGACAGGTATCTATGCTTTTTGAGTGCACTGAAATGACACACAGAGAAGTCAACAGGGAGCTTGTAACTTCTCCAGTAATCTCTGGGTAATTTTTAAATCCCACATGCATCTATTCCCATTTCTGTCAGGCTGGGATGGCTAACACCAAATGTACGTACATTAATTACAGATGCTGGAGAGAATTCACTTTATAAACACCTCTTTACTAAAGGTTCGTGGTTGGACTCCAGAAACGTTCTTAAAACACACCTGATAGAATTCTTTAAATAGAAGACAAACTGAAATGAACAAAATTAATGTTGCTAGGTGACAACTATATGAATAAGCTACAGATGAAAGGTGTTAAGTCAAAAAATCAAAGCATTATTGAGTAACAGGAGCAACCGGCTACAGGTGCCCTATAGCAAGGCGGCATGAAGTTGTACCCTCAGACCAGTCCTTACCACATAAAACAAGTTTCAGGAATTCTGCTGGAAAAAAATAAAGGGTTAAAAAATGGAAAATTCAGTTCTTGTCCAGTTCACACACCTAACACTTGATATCATAAAGAGTAAAGATGATGAAAGCTAGGCATTTGGGGGGAGGGGAGCAGATAAGGAGGGTTTGTTTAATTCCAGAGACAGACTGAGGTAAAGCACGTCTCCGACAAAGATTTTAACGGTTTTGCCCTTTGATGAGGCTGCAATTATTCACAGACAACATTCAGAAGCACCTCCCACCACGCACATTCCCATTTCTAACCCAAGAACTGTACACGTTGTTCCTTTTGTGGAGTGGACAGACGCTGGTTGCCTCGACAGAGGATTGCTGTAGGTGGGCATCACCACCGCTGAGACCTCGCTTGGCTCTAAGGCACACGCAGGTGCTGAAGCACTAATGGCATCGCTGTGAGAAAGGGGGTGAAACCCAAGCAAAACATCTAATAAAACATCTAGAATGATTATGCATATACATACCAGCTTTATTACAACTATAAAATATAAAATATGTAAGTTATGGCCAGTCCCCATTCCAGACTGCCCTATCCCATTTACAGAACACAGAGTTGGGTTTCAATCTTCCCAATACCCATTTTCTAGTAGGAAATTTGCAGCTCGAAAAAAAACCAACATTGGGAAGCACACCACACACCCTTGTCCAGCCACCACTGATGGTAGAGCTCCTGATAACAGCAATTACCAGCAACTGCCAGCCTTTCAAATCCCTCTGTGCAGGCCAACGCTTGCAGAACCACTGCTGTATAATAAATACGGAGTGAACGGATTGCTTAAAGCAGAATCTGAGGTTAAGTAGACTTCTGGGAAATTGTCATTCCTGAGTTGATTACAAAATCCAGTCAGAAGATTCATTTTCAAGAAACTGGTAACATCTGCAGCAATCTTCTATGACCATTAGGTTCAGTGGTTTCCCCGTACCATTTTCTCCTGTCACCTACTTTTAGTTCATTAGTTGAAGAAAAAGACTGAGAAAGACCTTAAAAGGAAAGCATTTGCTTGGTTGGGTTTATCAAGACAGAAGAAAACCCAAAAGAGCCCAAGTTACTCAGAGGATAGAAAATAACATTAATTGAGGAGAGAAGCGGCACCACAGAGGGCAGAGTGGGGTATTCCTTCCCCGGCCAAACCTGGGGTTGGAGTCGACTAATCCTCAAAAAACCTTTGAGGAGGACAGAGCGGTTGCATCGGTGAAGGATGCGGTAACACCACAGGGTGAGCCGGCCAGACAGATTTTCCGGACCCAAAAGGAGATACTAACAGAGGGAAACCTAAAGCTTAAGTCGCAATTGTGCAAGGAATAGCCATGCACCTATAGCCTTATTGTAGCCCTTTCTTTAGTCAGGACAAAAAAGGAAAAGAGAAAGAGAGTGAGCATGAGTAAATGCATGAGACGCAGGCAGACCGACGGACTCAGGGATTCTCTATTCAAGTCTTGTCTTCCTGGTGAGGTTAACTGGATGCCTCAATCTTGATGCATCACCTCGACAGCAAAACCAGGAAGGCAGGCTCTGGCAACACGTCCCAAATGACGATTACAGAAAGACCGCCACATCCTTCAAGGGGACATGGTCAGGGTAACACCTGGGCAGCAGAATGGCTCCTAGCCCGTGCAGCCCACATAAAATCAAACAGAAAATCCACTTAAGCTTCCCAGATAATGGGGAAAACCATGTTAACCTACTGAGCTGTTAAGGTACTTCCAAGTCAGAACTCAGGAAGCGCAATATTGGATGGCGATGGATAGATGAATTGAAATACTGTCTGCTGGCCACATGGTAAATGCTTGGCAGACTGCATCTTATATTAGACAGTCATATTTACAGGTGAATGGCTTTAAGACGATATCCTGTATCAGTGAGAGCTGCAATTTGACACAGCAAAGGTCAGGTTTAGTTGCATATTTATTAAGATTACATACTTTTACCTTAAGGAAACTGGATAAAAAGCTTTAAAATGCTGTGTGTTTTCCTTATGCTTACATGAATGAAAATTATTATTTTTCAAAATTTATTCTACCATTTCCTATATACCATTTCTACTCAAAATGCTTCTCTAAAGTTTTACTTAGATATCTTTTTCTCATTGCCCATTCAGAGAAAAAAACCAAAACATAATGAGTGTGCAAATCAAATACATGCAAACAAACAACACTAATAGACAAGTCACAGTTTGAAAAGGAGTTAAAAATTCAGAGAGACAAGAAGAGCTACCACGTGCCTTACAAGTCTAAAGCTATTAAAGGCAAAGTTAAAAACACAGTCAAAGCATCTATTGCTTTCCTTTAGGGAACCTGGTTTTTTCCCTCCCTGATTAAACGCCATAATACCCAGCCGAATAATCCCAGTTGAACAATCCCTGCAAATCGATATAAGTACCACTGCACGGATTAGTCCCTCCCATCCTGTCAAGAAAGCCCAAGCTTTATCCCCGCTCTGGGAAGCATCGTGCGTAACCTCCCAACGCGCTGCTGCGTGGCTCCAGCCGAAGCCCGCAACACCCTGCCTGCTCCGGCGAGAGCACTGCCTGCCTGCTCTGGGGTGTCTCTGCCTGGCGGCCAGCAAACCCCAGGCTTCTTGCATCGGGGGTTTCGCTTCGAAGCTACTCCACGACAGCTTAGACAAAGCTTTCAAGTGAAAAGGGGTTGGATTAACCTAAGGAGTCCATTAGCGTTTCTCTTCAGGAAGCGACGGGTCCGCAGAGCTGATGCTGAAACATCATCATCATCATCATTATTATTATTATATTAGGCATATACCTCATCACTGGATACCTAGGCTAACCTTTAATCCTACTAACTTTAAACCATGAGTTTTAAAATCTGCTTTGAAGAGGTTTATTGCTGGCTTCAAAAGCATGTTTAAGAGGATGTCATACAAGTTCCAAAAGTTGCACACAGCAATTAATGAATCAGCCATTCCTCCGAGTTAATTAAAGATTGCATTTTCAGCACATAATAGTTACCTAGCTGTGACCGATGTACTTACAAAGGAGACAACAGGAATATTTCATATTTAAGGTACTTCTAGTCAGAGTTTAGTTAACAGAACCGAACTCCTATGAAAAAGTAAAATGCTTTAACACCAGGGTAATTTTGGCTTCTTTTACCAGTTGCTTTAATAGTTTAATATTAACTCCAATTGTCATTTTTGTAAATTATCTACAAGAGACTAAACTGGGGGAGAGTTGTTTGGAATTGCAACACCGCACCAAAAAAGCCCCCTCGGAGCCCCCAGCTTGGGACTTTCAAACCTGGCACCTGACAAATAACAAGAACGCTTGCCTACCTTCCCTTCGCTTCATAGTCGGAGGCAGCTGCCATCAGATGTCCTCTTACTGCCTTGGCAGCACCTCGATATAAGCTTTCCCCACATTTCTTTGCCCAACTAAGGGAACAACGTTTTGGGGCATGCATTTAATTTCATCGGCGCACAGTTACTTGGTCTTTGAGTCGGCTCTCTATTTTAGGGTCTCCTTTCACGCAAGCCTAGCTGTTGTGTCAGGAAATCACGTAGTCCTTTTGGGTGTGGAACGAGGAGATCTCCCTTGGCCCTGCCAGCAAAGGGCGGAAAATTTGTGAGGAATTACTGCTGCAACAAAGCGCGAACCTCTGCTGCATGAGAAGGGAACGCCACAGTCCTGCCGCATGGATCCCCAGATGGCAGAGCATATTGCTGCAGTCGCATCCCAAATGGCTGTGTGGAGCCACTGCTGAAGGCGTCCGCACCCCACACTGCAGTCATTTATAAAAGCTCCGCGACGCGTCCCTCTGCCGTGACTGCACTGACCCCAAGACCTCCCGATAGCCAACCTTTTTAAAACAAACAAACAAGCAAACAAAAAAACCCCTGAACACCCAAAGCAAACAAGAACAACCACCCCCAAAAAACCTGAAAAAAAAAAACAACAAACCCCTCAAACCCTGGGGGGAAAAAACAACCAAAACAAAACCAAACCATTGCAGTCAATCACCTAAGACCAGCAACAACACAAAAGAAAAACGGATCTGAATTTACCATTGATATCTTCAAGGAAGAGCAATCACATTGGCCTAAATTCACCTAGGCCTAAGAAAAACAGAAATGTATTTATGTTTTTTCTAGACTCGCCAATTCAAGTTTCCTTTTTTAAATCAGCTACTGGAAGCACGGTCCTTCACAATGTAACATCCCGCAGGTAAGCCACGCCAGTTAAAGTCAGTCAGTATCAGGCTCACCCAAAAGTGAAAGCCGCCGGTGTGCGATGCAGCAGATTTGACATGAGTCAAAACCAGCTCGCCGATTACGCCCGTTTTCCTTATGAGACCCCCATGGCTGATTTCACAAGGTGCGTGCATTCCTGGTTGAGGTACTCGGGGTGCCCCATGGTTTTGGGAGGCCAGCCTGCTGCTCTTCTCCACCTGGTCGGTTTTGGCCAGGCTGTGGGTAGGGACCCCAAGCCCCCACCTAAACTCGCCTTCTTGCTCACTCACAAAACAAGGCTGGAAGCGGGACACAAGACGTTTTCCCCCAAGGGTACTCTGTTAACAGACCATCGCTTCTTACGGAGCAGTCTTCACCTCCTTCACCCCACGTAACAAGGATGTCGTCAGGACGCTCCAACGAGCTTGCAGGCACCCGCTGTGCTGCACCGCGGCTCCCGAAATCACCCCCACCGCTCCTCTTCGGAGAGACGCCCCGAAAACCCACGGGCACAGGTTCGGTGTTTGCAAGAGGTTCGACAACCTGCCGACCTCGCTCCGTTTCACAGCTGAAATGCCACCCAGAAAAGCAGAGAAGACTGGTTCCTCCGCCAAAAGCACGCCCACGTATTTATAGACCTAGACAGCCTTAGACCTAGAAAGAGGCAACGCGTGAACAGGACGGAGCTTAAGGTAGGCCAAAAGTGTGGCTGTAAAGCTGTAACGCTCCGAAGGACTCCTCTCGATAGCTTTTTAACAACCTCAGCGACTCCAGGGTAGCCGCTGCGGTGGAAACACCCACGGGTGTCCCAGCAGCAGGCTTGCACTGCTTCACTTACCTGACCGAACGGTTCTTCGGTGATGCTACCCTAGCCTTGGAGGTGACCTGTATTTGGACTTTAGTGTATTCCAGATTCACTCTCCAACGCCCGTTTTTTCTACCTAGTCTCTAAAACTCACTGTCATCTTCTGAAGAATCTTTATGGTTCATTCTCAAGGACAGAAGCTACCTGTGGTCCCTCGGCTCAGCATCCACTTGCCTTTGAGTTGCAGACCTTGTAGTTTAGAAACCAGTCATCTGCAGCACTTCAGATTTCAGAGGGACTTGCAGTATTTTACTCTGCCTGAGCTCTCCAGGATTTTTCAGCCACTTAAGGACAAACCACAAAAACATATACAAAAAGAGTAATTCTCTTTTGCTGTCGAATAGCAGCAAGCTCATAACTGAATCGCAAAGATAAACAAAAAAATTAGCAGCCCCCATGAAGCCTTTTTTCATATATAAGCTTATAAACACACAAGCTAATAAAAATTTACAAGTGCAAGTATACATAAACTCGCAAGCAATGTATACCAATTAGGAGCGCTAACAAGATATACAGCCGGTTTAAGACACCTTCTTGCACAGTTACAAATCCACTCATACAGCGGTGCTGTAACATACCGTAACATTGCACTGCTTCTAACCTCATGTTGTACATGTCACAAACTGCCCGCAATCTTGATTTGGACAGAAAGACTTCAATATTGTTACTGCAATCCTAATGCCATTAATGAAATTACATACTAATTGCTTTGGTCAGTAGCACCTTATATACTTTAATTACTTAAGTAGCTGCTTACTGTTAAGAACTCCAAATTTAGCTACCTCTCATGCTAAATTTTTTTTTTCTGTTGTTTAGCTGGTTTGCCCCATTTAAGTCTGGGGGTTTTTTTAGCTGAAAATACAACTAGCTTGACAGAATCTTGTTGTTTTTAATAGGCACAAAGAGTCTTAAATAAATTAACAAATTCAGATCTTCCCCTTGAAGCTTCTTGGCTTTAAGAAAAGTGCCGCAACCTTCTTCATCCTCAATGCAAGAATGTCAGCTGCTTTGAAATTATGCATTTCTAAAGTATCCTCACATGACACAGCTTGCCATACTGAAGTGCTGTCATGAACCACTTGCAGCACAGTGTTTACATAAAGGCAGAAATAAATACTGTACTACTTATCACAGTCAGATAAGTTCAAAGACAGTGATGACTGAGGTTTATTGTTACAATGCTGCACTGTGGTGAAAAATTTTAGTGCAGAACTGACACCAAATTACAACAGAGTTGTTTTTCTGCAGATCTCGCTTATTTTATTAAGCTATGAAATATGATTTTTTTTTCTCCTCTCTCTTATTATGTAAGCTTAATACAAGCCCCAAGCTTAGTATATGTGCTTCATAAACTATATAAGAAATCAGAGTTACAGAAGTATACTGTTCCAGTTCATTTTGGGGCAGTCTTAACACCACAAGATTTTTTCAAAGCTAGAGGCACCATAAATAATGCAACACTACAGTATTATCTTTTGCTATTTTACTCCTCTTTGAAAAATTCAAAAGAATTTTCTTTGGAATGAAAACATATTTTCGTTGCTGTTCCTCAATCTTTTCTTACAGGAACCTGAGGACCATCTGACTAGAAAAAGAAACAAACAAGCACAGACTTTGTTTCCTTATTTGACAAATATACAACTTAAAGCACAAGCCACAGCAGCTGCAGCATAACATCAGAATGTACAGTTACCTAAAAATATTTTAAAGTCTTAGTAGTAGAAAATAAATGAAGGTTCTTCCTGTTTTCTGATGTGTTTATGCACCAATACATTCTTAACTCTAATCATAAAATGGATAAAACCCCAACATATGGCTTGAGAACAGGAAAGACCTGCACCACCAGCTTCTGCACTATGTAAAGCACTAGAACCCGCTTCAAAGTTTTGTCCATACCCAACAGTCCTCCAGAGTGGACATCCCACATGGGCTTCCTTTCAACTTCCAGTGAACTGATTCGGAGAGTTATCTTGCATCAGCTGAAGAGCAACACTTTCTTTTGTACTCGAGTCAAATAAATTTCAGATTCTTACCGTCTTCCTCTTCCACCACAGTGGGTACCATTTCATTGAGACCCACTTACACTCTTTTCTACCATATTAACCTCTACATTGTCCTGTCCTGGTTTTGGCTGGGATAGAGTTAATTTTCTTCCTAGAAGCTGGTATAGTGCTATGTTTTGGGTTCAGTATGAAAAGAATGTTGATAACACACTGATGTTTTCAGTTGTTGCCAAGTAGTGTTTATACCAAGTCAAGGATTTTTCAGCCTCTCGTGCCCAGCCAGCAAGAAGGCTGGAGGGGCACAAGGAGTTGGAGGGGACACAGCCAGGGCAGCTGACCCAAACTGGCCAAAGGGGTATTCCACACCATGTGACGTCATGTCCGGTATATAAACTGGGGGGAGCTGGCCAGGGATGGGGGCAGGGAAATCCCTGCTCAGGAACTAACAGGGCATCAGTCAGCGAGTGGTGAGCAATTGCATCGTGCACCACTTGTTTTGTATATTCCAATTCTTTTATTATTACTGCCATTTTATTATTGCTACTATTATCATTACTATTTTCTTCCATTCTGTCCTATTAACTGTTCTTATCTCAACCCACGAGTTTTACTTTTTTCCCTGATTCTCTCCTCCATCCCACTGGGTGGCAGGGAAGTAAGCAAGCAGCCGCGTGGTGCTCAGCTGCTGGCTGGGGTTAAACCACGACACGTCCACTCGGTCAACAACACCCCTCGATTCTGCCCTCATTAGCTAGTCTGTTGACCCCTCCAAAACTGAGGATGCACTAACAGACTCTCTCTTCCCACACGCTCTCAATAAAATGTATCTTGCAGTAATCTAGATGCCTGCCTGAGACATGTCAAGTATTTTGACCGACATTTTCAGGCAGGCATTCATTAATGTGTGAAAAGCACTCACATTGCTTCTATCAGGTCAGCAAATAAAGTGAGGTATGCTAAACAGCAGCATTTCTCCAGGGCAACTGAACCGATATACAAGGACCCATTACAAGTATAAAATACTGCAAAGGGATCACAAACCCATACTATATCCATAGTGGTAATGCTATATCCACAAAGGTTTTGGGGGTAGATTAACCCTTAAGTTTCTTCCAAGCCTATTTAAAAGCTATTTAACCCACAGCACTAAAAATCTCTCTTCCACCTCTCAGATTTGAAACCACCAACTTAACAGTGCGAAAGCATTTCTTCTCTATCCTTTCTGTGTCAGATCTGTTGGTGGGGTTCTGAGCCCTCCTCTGTGTTTGTATGGCACGAAGATCAAAAAGACTCATTTCAGGCTGGAGCTGAGACACGTGCAACATTCAACATTAACCTCTTGAATACACTGCCCTTACTCTGTATAGGTCTGCACGTTTGCCTGAAATACAAGGAAAGGCTGCTCACAACCAGTTCAGTAGAAATTACTCCACATTTCAACTGTTTTTCCTGTTAAAATTATCTGTATTTCTAGCCCAGTATAAGTGTCTAAGAATGCTTTTACTGCTGCATTTCAATTCACTTGTCAAACTAGAATAAACTTCCTTCGGAGAAAGTGGGGTTTTTTGCTATTGCAAGTACATTAGGAAGTATGCCAGCACAGCTGTACCACCAAACCCTTGGGAGACACCAGACCCTGGGGAATGTAAATGGTCTGAGAACAGCCTACTTGAAAGGACATCTTTTTTCAGGGCAAAGTCATCAGCACCGTGATCACCAAGTCCTCTTGCTCAAACACCCCCACTGTAAGAAAGGAGGCATTCACCCGAGCCCTGCCTTCAACAAATTTCTCCCCGATAGTCTCAATTTGCCTTGGAGCCAACAATCTGCCAGATCCATCTCTAAACTTGCTCTTCAGAAAGAGATCTCTCTGTTTTGTATTTCACCAGCCTAACACAGCAGGAGACATGTATCCTGGCCCAAGGAGGGAGGGTTGAGAGGGTTTTTTTGATTTGCTTTGTTTGGTTGGTTTTTTTAAACAGAAGGTTTATAGAGATACACAATAGTGGAAAGATATTACCACAAACATAAATACTGTATTAGTAGACATCTTGGCTCCTACAGTAATGAAAATGAATTACATCTCTTTCAATAGTTTCACTTCAGCTACATACTAAAACCATCTTAAACTCCATGGCTTTTCACCATGCTTTATGCCTCAAGTGGTTTTCCCTTATCTCGTTATCCCACATTTAATGCCAATTTTTTTTTTTTTTTAAGTAAATGTTCCAAGGTCAACTTGCAAGGCTAGTCACTGTTCCCAACTTTGATTTCAACCCCCATACACACAAAGAGAAAGCATCAACTGCCCTACAGCTTAATTCACTGACACCCTCCCTACTGTGAATCAAGAATTATGCACCTTCAATTGAAGCACATTTATAGTACTTAGAAGCTGCATTATTTTTCACCACTCCCATGTCATACACTGCATACAAACAAGTCAATGTATAGAAAGACTACTCACCATGTCAAAGTAACAGTCTATGGTTTACCCTATATATTAGGATACAATCTCATGCATGTTCACGTTCCAATCTTGATTTCATCTCCTCAGAACTGGCTCTCAACTTAATGACATGAACAAAGCGGGACTTCATCTTCAAAAATAGCACGCACACTACGAAGCATATCCCAGCCATATACTTGACAGAAGTTTTGCAATAGCAATATCCTCATTTTGTTGATGGGGAAAACGTAGGTAGACATCTACAGTGATTTGTTTCATCCCACATAACAGCTAATTTGTTGAATGAGTGCTTCTAACTCTTCGCCCCGCTCTGCACAGGCACCTCAGCAAGTATTTCCCAACTCCTGCTGGGGACGGGGTCGTGGAGTGGAGAGCTTATCGCTGCTTCTGGGCGCTCATTTGAAGAAACGCACACTTAGCAGCGTCCTGCAACAATTTCTGTGGTCCAGTTTCATCAAAGCCTCGGCTGAGTCCAATTATTCGGAGCAGCTGATAGCTGCCTGAGGTATAGATGGCTAACTAACAACACATGGGAGTCAGGTCTGCTGCTGCCATCGTTAACCACTATAGTCTGCGATCGCTCATTTGCATGTGAGCCTAAGAGTCTCTGCGCAACCCCGCAGCGCAGACTTCGGAGGTTTGCTACCCCACGCGACTTCCAAAATGAGTGAAAAAGGAACCGTCCACCCAACAAAGACCCTGCTACCAAAGTAGGCAGCTGGCCCGAGGTCACTCGTCGCCTTCAAATCGCCTTCTTTCAGCGAGGACAGGCTGTGGGTACGGGCAGCACTCTCTGCAGAGACGCAGGGCTTACAGAAAGAACCAGCACGTCGCTGTAATCAAACCATGTACTGTTTTACACTGTTCCTCCTATCTTAACTCTGACTTCAGTCATGAACCTTTAATCACTTTTTTAAGCGTAGAAAATCATGTTGATACTTAAATAAACACAACTTTGCCACTAAGAAAACCTACTTTCACATTCATCCAACACCACAGAAATTTATTAGCCAGGTATTTTTAGTGACATCCATTTTTTCAGATATACCACAGTATATATTCTTCTTGACATAACTAAGTTAAGCTATACTTGCTGATACAGACCATGAGCACATTCCAGTGCAACTTGTTTGTCTTGACTAAAGGAAATACGTTCCCATGCTGGAAAAATCTTAAAATTTGCAGTCCTTGACTTCCCAGTCATCTGGCAGAACCAATCTCTTTTATAAACAGATTAGAAAAGGCATTTCTGAGAAAGATGATGTTTAAGCTATAACTTGAATTGGGCATTTTCCCCTCAACTGTAAGATGTGCTACATCTTTATGTGACAATCCCAGTTTTCCAGTACTTAAGCTCCTGAAAATTGTTCTAGTATGCAGAAAAGGATACTAAAACCTTAAACTAATTCTATACTTGTCCAGACCTCTTAACCTAAATTTGCTGTAATAGTGTCAGCCAACTTTTAAAATCCATTGGATTTTTAAGTACAAAGCCAACTTTTGTTTAGCATTTATAATTCTTCCTCTAATTAAGACCAGCTAACAACAGACAAGGGAGGGCATCAAGTTGTTGAATCGGAAGGAATCCTAAAGCAACAGAAGCCTTTGCCGGGTGAACTGCTGTATTACAAATATGCCCCATTTCACTCTTGTGAATGAGTCTCGCCTCGCCCTCATTCTGTTTCTTACCCCTGGAAATGTTACAGATTTAGTCATTGCTTGGTTATTTTTTTATTTAATTTTTTTTTTTTTTTTTAAGATGAGCAAAGTGAATTTTTTTATTCATTCCTAAGATGATAAAAGCTCTGCTTAGAGTATGAAGCTCATAAAAAGGTAAATTAACTTATATTTTGCTCCACCTGAGGTACTGGAAAGAAGAGACAGAAACCAAGGCTTAGGACACTTTTATCTTTAGGACAAACAATGGAAGGAAACCAAGAGCTGTACTGCCTGTTCTCCACCCTCTCACTACTTTGATAGAGACCAAAAATATAACCTTGAAGGTCAGGGGAAAACAAAAAAACCAAAAACCTAAAGCTTGAATACACATCTCCCAGAATTGTTTGCAGAGGAGAGGGCTGCATTGTGTCAGCCCTTAGAAATTGTCTGCCATCACAACAGAGATCAAAGGTGCATGGCTGATCAGAGACAGGACACAAATCAGTTCAGTGTGCTTTAAACAGGGGTGGGAGTAACTCGGGGCTTTATCTGGAGGAGTTAAATGGATTTCATTGAGGGGGGGACACCCTAAGAATTTTATCTAGTCTCAAAATGTACTGGTGAACTAAGGCTGTTCTTGCGAAGCTCAAGTCCAGCCAGTCTCAAGAATTCAGGGAGCAGTTTCTGGCACTGCAACAGCCTCCACTTTGCCACACCACTGCCACCACACTCTGGGAAGCAAGTTTCATAGGAAAGGGGGTCTGTTTTCCCCCATCGCCTTCAGAAAGCACAGAGATGTACAGTAAGTAACACTGTGCTCTTGATACAGATTTTACCAAAGTAGACAGATTTAGAAAAGAAAATAGCCCCCCCCCCGATCAGTCACAGTAATTCCAAACATTAGGTGCATTGCAGATAAACGGCAATCAATTTCTGATCTATTTATAGGTGACACCCTTAAATATCCAAATAAGCAGAATGGCTTTATTTCAGACTTGAACACAACAGTCATGAAACCAGATTAGTGCCCTAGAGCTTTCCATGTAATCAGATACTGAACGGCAGTTCTCTCTCCATTAAAGCTGACCTTGCATAGTGACATTGTACTTTTATCTCAAAAATTAGAGATACTTACACTTTTGAAAACATTCTTTTAAGCACTATTTCCTAACAGGCAGTACAGCTGCAGTGAGTATGGATTGTTGCCATCTTTAAATATACCCTTCCCCTTTACATGTCAAACTGCCTTTGAAATTTAGGATTTGATTTTGGTTAAGGTGTCAGAATTTGAAGTTAATATTCTGATGCTGCAGAGACATTGTTTTTACTGAACAACTGCCGTTGTTATGGCATGATTAAAAACTAGGCTACATAATAAATCAACTTTCCTAGCTGGAAAGCTCATTAGTACCGAGACTATTTTTAAGTGCCCACAGCCATGTTTTGACATTTGGCTATAACACCTTCACTGAAAGGTTCAAAAGCTTCTTACATAAAACCAAATGCACTTGAAACACGCCCCCCTAACAGGGAAGAATATGCAGAACCCAAGGATGTGCAGGAAGATGGTGGAGTGGCACAGGCAAGAATTCAACTCAGCCATGTTAAAAATGTCATCCAGAAGCTATCAAAACAGCCTTTGCTGACAGTATTAATTTCCATCCTTCCACCTTCCTAACATCTCCACAGTACAAATTTAGTCAGATTACAAAAGAAAACATAAAGGCAATAAAAGTTATTCCAGAAAACACATGAGCTCATCCCAAGATTGTACAGTTAACTTGTACTGATTAAATTAGAAGAGGGCATTTGGGATAACTAAGCTCATTAACTCAAACGGAAGAAATAAGCTGCCTAGGAGGCAGAGGACAACCCGAGACCACAAGTTTCCCCATACTTGTTGGACAGTAAATAAATCAGTATATAAAGCAATGAAAAAATACTGGAATCTATCACACTTGGCTGCTTTAGCGATCTGCTTACAAAGAGGATGGGGATGACACAAGTTGCTGAGTAAATACATTTACAGAGGAGAGAGTGCACTACCTGTAGGATTTTGGACTTTTTTTTTTTTTTTTTTTTTTTCCCCTTCACAAAAGATGTAAGTGCATAAGAAAGGAACTCAGCTCAGGTACCAAGGAGAAGCACCTCATCACGAGTAGGTATTTACTGAGGCACTGATTTCCCTCTGGTATCTGAATTTCCCCAGGCACACCGTTTCCAACAGAAGCGTTGGGCTCACGAGCTCAAGCCCCAAACCCCAAAAGCCCGACGGCATCATCTCGGCGTAGGACTCGCAGGTCGATCTCCCCCGGGCGAGCTGCTGTTCCCCCCCCCAGCAGCCCCCCGTTGCCGGCAGACGGGCGCTGGGCGAGCGGCCACCGGCCCCGACGGCATCGCCTCGCCGAGCTGACGCGGCTCCGGGGAAGAGGGCCGACGGCGAACAAGTACGCGAGGCGAACGTCTGCCTCCTGCTCAGAGGGGACCCTCGTCGGGGACCGATACCCGCTGACGCCCTGCCTCACGGCACCCCCGTCCCTCCCCGGCCGCCCGTCCTTCTGCTCGGTCCGTCCTGGTGCCACGGCTGCGGCACGGGGAGAGAGTCTTCCTTCTGCAAGGTGCCCAGGAGCGCTCGCCCCCCGGCAAGAAGGGAGGGCATCCCCACCTGCCCCTTCCATTACCTGGCCAAAGGATGCAAATGGCGGCGGCTCCGACAGCGAAGCCTTAGCTCTGCTTCGGCGGTAGCAGGAAAGGCGCATCCCTTAATATTAAGGGCAAAAGTGAATTCTAGAGGACGTTTGATTTCGCAATCTTTTTCACAGTGCCTCCCCTCTCCCTGTCTGATTTGTGGTGGGTTTCTTAAAGAGTCATCACTTTCGGCTTATACTAGTACTAAGCTGACTTGTTCTCCCACAGGTAAGGCGTGAGGGTAAGGGAGGTAAATGCCCTCTTGCTCTGAGGAGGATCTGGAAAGAAGCAATGGAATCACACCGCCCAGGGGCCCCATTTACACCTTCCCCTCCCAAAGCTTCAGACAAGAATTTAACAGTAACAGCAAGCAACGAGCTTCTAATCACCCTAAATTCACACTCTGTGACTCTAGTCCCCCCACCCCACCCCTGCCCATGATAACTGGAGACAGGAATCTTGAACGAGAAGGGGAGGAACTCAATCCCTCTATCTTCAGTAGGAAAAACCAACCAAACCCCTTTCTCGGACGTCATACACCCATACAGCTTCAGTCTGGAGGGACAGGTCATGGACTATCTTGAGCAAGGAACCAACTCCCCAGCCCAGCTCCACCTGCTCTCCCAGTGCGACCGCTCTGTCCCAGTAACCATCTCCCCTCCAACGTGGCAAGAAGTTCATGGCAAACCTGGTAATAAATTTACCATTTTTCCATAGGCCATGGAAGAAAACAGACTTAAAATTTACTTTGACAGTCATGTAAATAGGGAAGATTAGTTTTTAATATTGTAATACTTCTTGCTTTAGGCTTACTTTAAAATCCTCAATTTTTTCCACGTCTCCACTTGTAAAATTCTAATGTATAAAGGCCCCAAGGCAAACCATGTTGCACCCTGTGCAACCAAGACAGAGGTCTCCTCTCCTTCCCTGCGCTGAACCCTACCTTCTCAGAGAAATTTACCTGAAGGACACACTGAATCCTGAGAAATTATAAACAGCTTAAAATCCCATGCTTGTCAACTATGAGATAGATATTTGAGCTTTTTTTATTCATGTCAGGTGGCTTCAGAGGAACACATTTAATTTTAAGTATGTCCAGAACTGAAGATTTGTGAAACCGATACTAAAGAGCTGATACATGAAAAAAAACCAAAACCAATAAAAATAAAAGAAAATCTATCAGTCACCTGCAAATACATTTCTCTGAACATGCAACATTTTAAATGATTTTTGGTCTGTTTCTTCTCATTTTACTGATTTCATTCAATCTTCATTAGGAGCCTTATTATATACAGAGTCTTCCTGCTAAACTCAATCGGGTGGTCTATTTCGTCTTCCTGTAGCTTGCTGCAAATTTCTGAAATTATCTGTACTAAACACCAACCTATTTTGTCTTCTCTTTTTGTCTTTTTTTTTTTTTTTTCCCTCCAGAGTTCTGTCAGCCCAAAGGTTTGGGAACTAATATAATGAGGGAAGTTAAACTTCTACAGAGCTATTATGAGTGCCCTCCTAGTAGCTCTGCTAACAAGATTCATCACCAAATATAATGGAAGCCTTCTCCAAAACAAGACAAAGGTACTGTAATGAGCTAGGCAGCAAGCAGGGGCTCCGCTCTCTGCGTAAGGGTAGTCAGTGTAAATCTTTTTGGCACTAATGGTGGTTTTTTTCTAAGGCTGGACAATGACAACAACATTTATACAAAGCATGAGAATTCATGAATGTCTGGCAGTATTGTCTCTGCAATGCAAACAAGACTATCTGTTTTTCACTCTACATTTTCAATTCAGTACCAGCTGGATTCTGCAAAAACATGGGTTAGTTCTGATACACCAAATAACCGACTCATCCCAGTCAGATCCCACAACTGAAGCGTATCGGAAGGAGCACCGGCTGTTACTAAACACGCTCCTCCTTAGCTACAGAATGAATAACGAAATCGCCTCAACCTCACGTGCCTGTCCTGAGGCAGATACAAAAGAAAAGATACTAAAAGCAAGCAACAACAACAGTGGGGGAGAAAAAGAGTGCTACACAAGATTACTTCTCTGGGCTAAATCTTAGGCATCATAATACTTCATCTAAGCCTATACTCATTCAAAAGTCTGTCCGTATTTACGTGGGCTTGTATTTTTTGGACCCAGGCAGTGTGCCAGAAGGGTAGTTTCCACCACTGCTGATATTTAGCATCTCTATAAAAGTTAATGTATTAGTAACTAGCCAGCGCGGTACAGGAGAGCATCTACCTCCGAGCAGGCTGCAGTGCGATGCAAGTTGGCAGCTGGTCTGGATCCCTCCAGTTGCAGTGGGAACAAGTCGTCTGTACATACAGGTGGAAAACCTAATGCCAACTGATCCGCAACCACAGCATCTTCATCGTCTCACTGTACGCAAGATTTCCTACCACGACCAACCAAGAAAGACCAAAGGATGAGCTGGCTGTTGACAAAGGACAGCTGTTGGCTAAAACAACTCCTATCACCATTTCCTGCTGCTGCCAAAGCTACCTGGCTATGGAGTCAGAGGTACCACAGTGTTCGGCTCGGCTCTGTCTGCGAACTGCTGTGACAAAAAGCATCAAGTCCAACGAGAGCTGGGAGCGCCCCAGGAGAGGAAGGCTGCATGGAAGTGCATTAATAAAAGGAAGATAAGTCTTTTGTCACAGACCCATGGCAAAACACTTTTGTACTGACACCAACCATCATCCCGCAAGCACACACACAGAGAAAGTGCCAGAATTGCCTAATATCTCCACTGAAAGTCAAGGTGACAGAATGTATCTTATTTATGCCTGGCTTCAAAATCCTGCATAAGAAGTAGCAGCACAATCTCAAAAAGTACACGTCAAGTACCAATAAAAGGTACTGCCCATAAGCTTCACGGATGGGACTAGAGTTGGGACTGTTTGCTGCTTGCTAGAAAAACAAACAGAAAAACGAGCTCCAAAACATGCCTCAACAAAGGAAAACCCAGAAGTACAGAGCAAGATGAGAAACAGCGGTAGCACGGCTGGCGGGTTAACCCCCCCCGCCCAAAGTCTGACAGTAAACAAACTCAGTTGGGCTTACGTTTTTCTGTAGCATGGTGTATTTTGCTGTCACGCTTCATATGGCAAGGCCACTCCTAGGCAGCGCAGGGAAATCCATAGGAGAGACTTGTCTTGCTACTGAGACACACTGGAGGTTCATTTTGGTGGCACCGCACGGTGCTGTGCTCAACCAGGAGGAGCGGAGGCTGCGCTGCTGGGGTGCTCGGGGAGAGAGGAGAACCAGCAGCCTCCTTTGGGATGGGACAGGGAGAACGCGTGCTGGAGCCCACCACCTCTACGAAGGGCCTCAGAAGGGCATCGCCATGTGAATGCAAACGTTTTGACTATAATCACCACTATGCTCCCCAGTTCTGCCCCTCGCTACCGGACAGGGTAGGAACGCTGCAGGCTATGCACTGCAGAGAACCTGTCATTGCAAAATACTGAACATTTGTGAGTGCTAAATATTTTGCAAAGTGAGACATGGCTGAGGAGGCTACAGTTTCCTTCATCTCTACACTCGGGAAAATATTTAGAAAAATAACAATACCTGTCCCATTCTATGCATGCTCTCACTTCCTCTTTCTCCTGGTGTTTTAAAAGACAGTAAATAATTGTTTTGATTGTTTCTTCATCTCTTCCTTAACTCTTCAGAAAATGCCACAGTTTAGACATATTTTTCTTCTCCATGCCTAAAGGCTTTACTACAGCTTCTAGAAGGACTGCTTGAGAAATACTTGACTTGCTGTTAATTAAATGCCAAATCCTGGCTGGTTGTTGTTAACTTTCTATAACTTTCAATAGGTAGCTGAAGCGTATCTGTTCCTTTACATCAGGGGATATTAGTATTCTTCAGCTGGATGAAGCCTGCTCTTTCCTGTTGCATTTAATTTATGAAGTAGCTTTTGGGGAATAGAGGTAAGAAATCCTAGTTCCTGCTCTCTGCGTTTAGTACCTTTACGAAATTTGCCCAACTAGCAGAATCATTGAAAAGTGAATACTAAATAATGGCTTAGATATAAAAATACTTATTGTTAAGGTAAGCAAGTTTATCAGCATGCCTACACATAAGCAATTACTGAACTATTTCTAGGAAAAGATACTATTCCATCCACACTCAACTTTTTACGTGTATTTCATATGAAACCTGCCTATTTTAGAGATTCCTCACTTTACAAAAAGTATTCTCTGCTCCCCAATCTTTACAAGATATTCTTTTTAAAGTAAAAAGCTGAACAGTTATAAAGCATCTGCTTGTGTAAAAAGAGTGATTCAGCAGGAAACATGTACTTGAAACACCCTTCACAAGAAAGAGCTTATTCACGCAGGGACAGTTGGCAGGGATATCTCAGTCTCCACTCGAATGCTCTTTTGCCAGCTTGTGCTGAAGGGACTCGGATGCCTAGGAGGAAGCTAATCACCATTTTCATAGGCTGTGGAAAGCCAGGTCTGGTTCAGAATTAAAAGTGCTTGTACCAAAGCTCTCCCAGTGAAAAGCAAAGGGCTATAAGTTAATGTTCAACAGAAACTGGCAAATCTGCTGCGCTCACTGAGCAACGTGGTCAGGGATGAATTGGAAGTGTATACATAAAATAATGTAGTAAGTATGGTTGTTCAAAGTTCAGCTGCAGCATTTAAGGCACAGTGCACTAAAGGGAAAAAGGCAGAGAGCACCTAACACATGAAATATTTAGCCAATTCTAATCCTTCCACAATTTCTGCTCATGTTAAATATGTATTAAACCACCTTTGTTGCAAACCTGTCAGTTTTCCTTAAAAGTCCTGTGAAACAGAGGAGCAAAAGCTTTAGATCTGCTAGGCAGTATAAGCTGAAGTCAGCAAGTAATGTTGTATACAACTGGAAGCAAAATTTGCCATGGTCTGTTGCAAATATCTTTGTTATCAATGTAATCAAGACATACCATCAGATTAATTTATTAAATGCAAGCAGTGGTCCTGCAAGTTACTTCTGGATACAGGTTTACTCTTCTCATCAAAGTCAGTGCCAGCAAAGCTTTGATAGAAAGTAAGGGATAACACAGTTTAGTGTAAGAGTAAAAAAGCAAACAACTGCCAGAGAACTTAAAAACCCACTTTATGTTAATAATCTAGTCTTCCTATTTATTGTGTAACTAATATGACTGCATGGGAGCTAGTTCAGACCATGTCACAACTCCCTCCGAAGCTGTTCATATTATATTTTTCTATGTACTATTCATTAATCAGTTACCAGAGTATGTGGCAGCTCTTAAAATACTTGTACTTCCAAGTTCTTGGACAAGAATGTGTATTTCATATTCTATGAAAGAGTGTATGAAAGAGCTCACACTTGGATGGAACAAACACACAAGACATGACATAACATCACGCTTATGGTCACTTCCATTTTCAAGAAGAAACCAAAGCAGCAGGTATCATGCTTGTAAGGCACATTACTTCCCCCCAACACTGCAAAAAGACAGAAGCACTACAGCCCAGCGCAGCATCAAAGACCACTTCTGGGCATTCAGGTTTCAGTTCTTAATCCATGCCACTAACATAACAGCGCTTCATGGTCACGGGGTAGGCAAGATTAATAATGTGTTAAATACCTACTTCAGCAACAAAATCAAAAAGATTCTAGAAATACTGGATTTGATTGCTGTCAGTCATCTGATGTAGGAAAAAATCCCCCAAAATTTGTGGGTGCAAAAGCGATCTTTATTTCAGAAACTATTGGGAAAACCATTAACAGGGTTTTTCTTTATAAACAGGCCTTAAACAGCCAGTAACTCTACAAAAAGCATTCTCTTTAAAGATAGCTGTTTCCTAAATTAATTTGGACCAGTTTGCATACAGACATTTGTCTCAAAGTAACTGAGGCAGAGCCACCCATCAGGCAACACTGTATGGATCCTTCTGCAGTACGACAAAATTGATAGAGGAAAAGGAGGATCTGAAAATGAAGTGTTACTCTATAAGGAAAATGTCAGGCTACAAAATGCAATACTACCTATCTCTTCAATAAACGTTCAGACTTCATAAGCAGCAGCCTCACATACTCTCACTCTAACACATGAACTTAGACCTCACAGGATGCACTCCCCCCCCCAAAATCCCTTGATTAAAGGGGGGCATTTACAAATAGGTTCAGAAGAAGTCACCTGTATAGATCTACTCCAGGATTTGTGCATCCCAAGGTAGGTGAAATTAATGTAACAGTACCATTCTAATACGAATGAAAAATGGCATTTATAAACTCTGTTTTGTAAGCATGCAAGCATGCCACAATGCACTGCCTGCGCTACTAGAAGTTTTAGATTGGGTAACGTGGCAACATGTTACCTTCAATTGAAAGCAAAGCTTTAAAAAACTGGAAGACTTGGGGAGGGGAGTAAATTAAAATACAACCCTTATTACATTCTGGGATTTGCTTACGAAACTTAAATAGTCTTGAGGATCTGCAAGTCATGAAATTCTGGTCTTGCTGCCCTTGGCAAACAGAAGCAGCTGGATTTTGAAAGGAAAACTTAAAATATTTACCAAATATGACATGCTTAGTAACAAGTTTACGATCTTTTTTATTTCCATAGCCTTGTGCTGACTGCAATACTATTAGCTGTTGCACCGAAGAAACATTTGAAGATGACCTTCAAGGACTTGGTTCCAAATTAAGCCATCACAAACCCTGAGGGCAAGGGGGTTCACCAGTTAAGACGGCACTCTCTATCATTAATTATTTCAAAGACAAAAAAATAAAGCTGAGCTAAAAAGTCCCTGCTATAATAGTAACTGTCTTTTTTTAGGTATCTGAACAGACAGATATTGGCAAAGAAAGACTTTTAAGATTTATTTTACAATGTCTAGTTCAGGACTTTTTTTTCCCAGAATGAGCCGATTTCTGTCATGCAAAGCAAGTAAACATACTTTTCTTTCCTCCTAAAGTTGAGCCAGAGCCCTGAACCCTTCTTATAGCAAAGATTTTTCAAATGCAACTTTAACATTAAAAATGTTGAATTCAATTTCAGTACTTCCCTCCTCCCCCCTCCTAAAAACAGGAGAATGTACCTGCCACCCAGGCTAGCAATCCCAGTTTGGGCTACAAAGGCTCGAGATGCACCACAAGTTCTTCACGGTCTTCATCCACAGCTCACAGGACAGTTGTGACAAAAAACTATTTCTCAGCTCTCCTCCTCCAACCACCCAGAACTATTTTTTTTTTTTTTTTTTTTTTTCAAATGAGAAGGAGAAACAGCAACATGGAGGTAAAACTATCTCTGCTTATGGAGCGTCCTGGCTTTCCGCCAAGGAGCCTGGATTCCCACCCACTGTTCCTTACCTTGGTGATTCAGGGAGATGCGGTTAGATGGTTCTTGGAAACCTGGTTCCACCAGATCCCGCCGACCATGAGCCGAAGTCTGATCTACATTGTCCTAAAAACAGAAGAGCAGGAATTCTTATCAAAAAAAGGCATTCTGTACTCCCTATAAGCTACACTGCACATAGCCAGACCACTGATAGAAAAAGAAAAATCCCTGTCATACCACTGAAAGGAGAAGCCAACGTCAGGGGTGAGGGGGGGACCATAGGGAGACACTAGATTAACACATTAATACAGGTGGCACGAATCCAGAATCAATAACTATGCTGTAGGCTCATCTGTACATCAGTTTTGCATTTCAAACTGGGAAACAGTGATGTAAATGCACTTCTTGGTTTAACAAAAGTTTCTTCTTGCATCAAGTTATGTGGAGGCTTGGGGCTTTGTTTTCTTTAATTCCAAGTCTGTGGCTTAGGGGTTTGTAACTAATTAACTGGACTGAAACAGATTCAGTAGTGAACTACCAAACCTCAAGAGGAATCAGAAGTTCAGTTTAGATAAACATCCATAGCTCTGGATGCCAACCTGTATTTTTTTTTCCTTCATACTAGAACTCTCACAAGATCAGGTTTCAAGAAGTTTTAACAGAGACTGAATTTGGCTAAGTCTAAAATACCACTGTTTCTCACAGAACTTGCCAAAAAAGACGACTAGGAGAAAGCAGGAAAATCGAAATATAATAAGAAAAGCAAGATAAGTCACACTGAGTTTTAGAAGTATAAGAAGGAAATTTAGAGCAGGTACACAGTTTTACAAAGTTGGCATACCTTTGCATATACCGGAAAAACAGAAGCAAGTGCATGAAGTTGACTACATTAATATATCACTGCCCATAAACCCTGTAGCAGTGATATACGTGACTGGATACATGTTCCTGCCCAAAGTGTGGGATAAATACACAACAGCATGATCCGCATTTATGTCAAAACATAGGAACCACCTTCACAGCAAATGACGTTGTAATTAATGGCAGAGCAATAACATGCACGCAGTGAGTGGCAATTCAACTGTGTGCAACCGTGAGCTCTCAGCCCAACATTTCCATCTACAGAATATAAGCCAATGCTCAAAACCATAATGGATGTAGCGTTTGGGTGTAAGAACTGTATATAGTTACACAGGATATGAAATAAATTATATTATCTCTTATTCAGAGAGACTGTCTCAAACAGCAGATAACTTGAGCTTTGATTCAAATACTCCAGCACCACTCTTGAGTGCCTTCACCATCAGGGATCAATTCGGGAGCCCACAGGCGTTTATAAGACAAGAACTGCCAGCAGTGGTAAGACCAAGGGAGGTTTTTACAAGTAAACAATATATGATAAGATACATATGGCATCCATCTATCTATGCCAGATACAACTGAGACCACTCAGCCTTCTGCCTCCATACTGGCCACTTCCCCTTACAGCTCTTTACATCCTTGCCACTGGTTTTTGTGACACTGGCTGCTGTTTCATGAGCCACATCTAGCTAATCTCACACAAGTTTTTTAGTTGCTTCTTAAGAATCAAGAAAAAAAATAATCAGACCTCCTGTCAGCATGACTGCATTTGTTTTTACTTTCTTGAAACATGGCAATATTTGTTAGCTCTTTCACCGGAGCTAACTGAATACATGTTAGGAACAAGCAACTCATAAGCTCCTGTCTCTGTCAAATCTCTTGGAACCGCATCCTAACATTATTACCACTTTTGGAGCACTAGTCGTTTTCACTGGATGTATCTCATTTTCTCTGGGATACCACACGGTCAGCGCTGACCTGGCCCACAACATCTCCATTTTAAATTCAGGCAGGAAATTTGGGACTTGCAGCACGAGAAGGCCACTGCAGGAAGCAGAAAGCACATACAAAATTAAGAGTCTACTCCCCAGAAAGTTTAGCATAATTCTTTCAAAGGCTCCAAGGACACCAGAGGGGAGGAGATGTTTATCTAGGAAAAGTTTCAGTCAAAACTTAAAGCTGAAGTTGATTGCTCTTCAGTTATTTCAAACCTAGTACAAAGGCTGAGAGGTGAACATCTCAGGCATGAAGAACAAAGCAGCAGAACATCCTTCCTTCTAATGCAGAGCTTTCCTCGTGCGTTTCCCCCCATGCAATTCCAAATCACGTACTTTTATCGTGCAGGTAAAACCCTGCTGACGCAGTTTAGCAGCGTCAGTTCCACCTCCCGGGAACAAATCCTGACATCCAACGTGTGGATGCAGTTGCGTATTGCCTTTCGGCTGGGAAGAGCAACAGGGCATCCCAACGGTAACGAAAGGTGGAACAGAAAAACCACTTATAAACTATTTGTTACACACCTAAATGTGTTTTCGGTTGTCCCAAGACGTACAAGTCCCAAGTGGAAGGCAAGATTTGTGCAGTACTATGCAGTAACAGAGGATGAGATGTGGCCAAAATGCATCTTTTTACCTTTGGGTTTCCCACAGCAGTAACCTGTGAACACTTAACTGAGAAGACCTTATTTCAGGCTTACAAGCTGGCTGCAAGCCCATAACTTTTCAATTAAAGCAGATTTTTTTTTTTTTTAACTAGTAATTGCCAATAATTTACAGGAATAAGATTCATCCTCTCTGGAATCACCTTACAGCTGTACAGAAGATGCTGAGAACCACAGGCCTCATTCACAAAGCTTAAGCCAAGGTCACGGTAAGATAAACCGAAATTTTCAGCAGCAGAGGTTTCAATGACGAATGATTGCCGGTGCTGCTCTCACAAAGCTGATGCCCCTGCCTGTTTCTGCAGGTGCAAACCCCTGCCCAGAAGGTCCGTGGACTTCTCCTGCGGCTTGAGCAAGGCATGGAACCAAAGGCTTTCTCCTGGCACCGAGGGCCAGCGGAACCCAGGTGCTAAAGTAAAGCAACAGCCGTGCATAAACAAAACCACACCTGTTAAAGCAATGCAGGCAGCAGAGGAGAAAAGGTAAGGGCAGTGCGATTTAAAGAGCTCGGGGTAGTTTCACATGACCCTCCAGAATCTGTTTGTGTCCGTTGTGCACAAACAGTGGCACTTGGCCAGCTGCAGCAGAGATCAGACAGACACTGGAACAAGGTTAAGAGAAGAAAGGGGGAAAAAAAAAAGTTATATAATTGCTCCGTGCCAGCGGCCTCGTTGTGCTGGGGCTCAGGGCCGTGGCCGATGCCCTCAGCAAGGTGGGCACCTGCTTTGGTCCATCAGGACCCCCCCGCCGCCGCTGAAACCGGGCTCCCGGTAAGTCATGTGTTTGCTCTGCGTTTTAATCCCCAGCTTTCCCTCCTCTTCCAATAAATGCTCTCAATATGAAATTAAAGCATGTTACTTAACTTACTGTACCATCCAGCTATTATAGTATTTTTAGAAGCTAGCTGAGCATTAGCCCTCCCTGACTTGTTTGCATGCACTATTTTCTCTGTCAGCCAGCGTCTGTGACCAAGGATGATTTAATCGAGTGACTAGCAAGAGTGCTAGAAGGATCTGAAGCAGTGTTAATTTTTTACAGTCCGTTAAAGCATTTGCATTTCATATAGCCAAACACCGTCATTACAGGTTAGATTTCAGTGCCCTTTTGCAAACCTGCATTGCATGACGCTAAGTGCAACACGCTGCATCGCATTAAGAGCCAAAGTCCGCTCATAGACAGCATTATCTCTACATATCAGTAACCAGGACAATCTGGATTTATTTTTCCATCTATAACCAAGCCTTTCAAGTTGCACTCCTTCAACTATGACATACAATGTTTGCTGCTGTTTGTGCTGGCATGATAAGCATTTCAGTTATCAAAGAAAACATTAAACCTGGTGCTCTAATCAGAGAATCAGACAGCCATATACTACAGCAGCTCTGCTGTCTGCACGTGCTCTTTAATCACTTCTTCGGCTCCAAGTGCTACAGTTCCCACCTGCAGTTTAGCTCAGAAGAGTATTTATCAGTAGGAGACAGCATTATTAGGCGGACCAGCACGTTGCTCCTACTCTACTGCTGCTTCTCTCACCCTGGTCCCTTCAAGCAAAGGTTATCCAGTCAGTCATTTAGGATAATCTTACAGGTAAATAGGGCTTAGAGGAGGGAGGAAGCAGATCCGAAAGTACAAATAATAAAGGATCGTCTATACTTCCCTTCTTTCTTTCTTTGCAAACAAAGGGACCCGCCATGAGCAGAGACAGAGTAGCTTTCTCTAGGGGTCTGGAAATCCCCTTCTACCGAAGGCTTCAACTTTTTCCAACTTCAGCACTCGCTGGAAGTTTACGAGATGAAGGAAGGCTACAAGTGGCAGCACAGCTTCTCGGAAGCTCCTGGGAGCACGGCCAGACCGAGGACGTCCAGACCACCAAGACGACAGTCCCTGGTTTTGGATTTACTGTAGCTGTCTGCAAACCCACACAGCCATGCCCCTGAACAAAAGGTTCAATTGAGCAAGAGTCACGCGTACTCATGCCAGCAGTCCCACAGCGACAAATTAAGATCATGACATACTTCTGATGTTTGTACACCGTCCAGCACAACAGAAAGTCAAGTCAGACGTGCCGATGGGCCCCGCTGCGGTTTAGGAGACTATCGAGGCAGATACGCCTCAGTTTGCACAGAGGCACTCCTGCCCTGCCAGGAGCTCGCTGCCTACCTGCTGGTGCTACTTTATCACACCAAGGGAGGTGTCCGAAAACTACCCGAGCATAAAGAGAAAATTAGCTAAGTCATTACTTGAGCCACCTTAGCTTTACTCTGGTCAGGCAACTTGTGCAAAGCAAAAAGAAGTACCTGCTGCTAGCGCAGACCGAGGAAACTATCGCGAAGTGTTCACGTGTAAGTGGTTTCCAAAAAAAGCAATTATTAAAATTCACTGACGAGGTGTCCACCAGGGGCTGTGAAAGACTGGACACAGTTCCAGGCTCCAGAAGCAGGAAGTAAATACGTTGAGAAATTACACACTCTCTTTGTAGCTGCAACTTGTTGCTCTCAGACGAAGGACACAGAGGTAGATGAACATTTCTTTTTCTGACCCAGTACTGCCATTCTTAACATGCTGCTGGAGTTTCCTTAGGCAATAAACAGATTAGGCAGCATTTCTTCTGAGGGCTGCTTCATATGATCCTTCGCTTCCCAAACAAAAGACTATTTGCATTTATGTAAAGTAACCTTCTGCATTGTTTTCTAAGCTATGCTGCTTCTTTATACCATCATTTTGCAGCTTTGGTTTACTTAAAGCATCAAATGTACAAGGAGGAGAACAGACTCAATTATGGTAAGCGCCGAGTAGGCAGCTATTAATTTAAGTAAACTTTCCTATAGCTTACTGGTACCCACAGCCATCCACAGAATTTCTGTTCTGTCACTCAATTTTACTCCTAGCCCTGTGAAGGCAAACACATAGGCTATTACAGGAGGAAATCCACCTGACAGATCCAGACCAATGTTCAAGCTCTAATCCAAACTTCACAGTCTTGATCGATTAGTAATGCATATGACACTCCTTTCTTAAACGATTTAAGTCACTGGCCTTCTTAGTGGCTAACTACAGCAGCACAGTCCCCTACCAGATAGCTGTTTGGTACAACGCATTTTCAGCCTGCTAACACCCCAGAGCTTGAGGAAATTTGTCAAGTACAGTCATGAGGGACATGAGTCTCTTGGGTTTGTCCAAAGTCCCTGCTTTGCAAATGATTTCAAGTTTATTCAAACACAGTTCATATTTTTTATTGTCTTCCAGAGCTCCAATCCCATCTTCCCTGGGCCAGCGCTTAACATGTCACAGAAATAAAGAAAAAACAGGCTTTGCACACCAGGCAAAAAACTTTAAAGCGCATTCTCAGACAACCCACATATTACATAATTAAAGACCTGTAACTAGGTTTCCTGCCTCTTAACTATAGTCATTTGACTAGGTAAGAGCCAAGTGAAAGGCTCAGTAAGTCAACAGAGTAACCGTGAACCTAGAATTTTAGCATTCCCATTGCTAAGAGAGCTTGTACAAACAAGGGCTTAAAATAAAGCCACTTAGCTTTGTCAAAAGTCGGTCTCTCTCTCCTGAAGTAGCAAAGCCACTAACTGCAGGAATCCTTCTGATTTTACAGTACTGGCTATCAAGACCGAGAGCGATAACCCTAGAGACCAGGAACAAACAAACCCAGTTTGGGATTACCGGAGCAGCAAAGGCAGCAGCACGATCCTCCCCACACACCACAGTACGTGTGATCCTCAGTGCTGCAAATCACCAAACCACGCGATAACCTGACAGGGCGCACAGACCCGCTGCTATCCACACATTCGTACAATCCTCAGCAGCCCACCACGCAACATACACGACAGCCACAAGAAACACAACGTACCGGGAATTAGCAAAGAAAGAAGGAAAATGAGAGAGACTGACAGACAAGACAGACCTGCGTCCGTGGTCTATGTCTCTGCAGCAGCAGGGAATTTGTTAAATGAATCACAGGAATTATATTACATCCCATGATACAGGGGAAGGCAGAAAGGCTTGCCAGTTTGACCTTGGAGGAGGAACTTCTCTCCCGACCCCCGTCTGGGTTTCAGTAACCCACTGACCAGAAAGTCCTTCAATTCAGCAAAAAACTGGGGGCTTGGACCCTGTTGTCAACACCAAAACCCCATAGTGTGTACCCCAAGTCAATGAAGTGTATCTTCTCCTACACCAAGGGGGAAAAAAAAAAAAAAAGCTTTCTTAAATACATGGACTGATATGGTTATACAATATACTGCTATAGCTGAGCCAGAAAGTTGTTTTTCTGAAGGTGTTTCACACTTATTTTAAGGAGTATTACCAGCTATGTGATTGTCATTATCTGTATTGCAACTGCTATCTATTGCAATACTGTACTGCAATTGCAGGGCAGTATTGTTTCACGCCAAAACCTGCTATTAGCTACTAGCCAGCTTCTTTCTTTCAAAAAAAGTGGCTCTTTGGCCCCTCAGGAAATAAATAAATCTAATCTGGCAAGAGCTGGACCATGATTAGCAACCTCCAACAGTATCTGGTCGCAGCAGTTTATTCCTAAAAGGCTTTTCTCCAGTAAGGCAGGAGTGAGCATACCATGTTAGCTGACAGCTTCAGCAATACACTTTTACAGCATGCGTACACGCTAGCATTACAGATTGAGCTTCTCTAGGCTGGTCTTAGCAAAATTGGCGTTAGCAGGGTTTTCAACACTACTGAAACCAGAATTTGGCAAGAACTACGTCAAATTAAATTCCTCTCACTAGATCCAGTCCTCTATTAGTAGAAACTAACCGCTTCTGCAAGAATTTAGCTGTCTCCCAGTACTCTGCACAGAGAAAATGGATAGTGTATTGCACAGTGTGCACTTTTTGGACTAGACTGCCATTTATTATGGTAGAAGCAAATTCAATGCATCATGGTTGCTGTCTTTTAATCAGCTAGCAAGGAGGGAATCCAACTGACAGGCTTAGAAATGCTAAAAGCTTTGTTCTATTTTTAATGAGACTAAAACCACTGTGGCTGTTAGAGACAGTTTACATAGTTTACAGCTAAAATCAAGTCTTGAAATACAAAAAAAACCCAAACGCACAAGGTTCTTGGTGAAAACAATAACTTTTTAGAGCTGTCTTCAGCTAGAAAGCACTTACTTTCTGATGAAAAATGAAGCAGTTACTTTCTGATCAAGTAACTTTCGCCTCTTTTTTTAAAACATAAACTAGGTTCCTTTTCATTTCTAACAAAACACCACTGAATAAATGAAGTTTATATTAGCAAATTCTTCACAGTAGAAAATTACACGCTTATATGGAAATTCTGTTTCTTCTGCTGGTGCCCATAGATCCTGATAATGTATCTTTAGCTTGTACTTAATTGTAAGTTAGCCTTACCTCCAAAGCAAGTCACTCTCACTGGCAAGGGACTGCTACTGACAAAGCTACCAAAACCCTAATTTACTGCATGTTCCAAGCTCTTTGGTTTTGGTCAATACTGACTGAATCAATGAAGTCCCTGAAAAATCTGTTTTCTATGAGAAAGAATTGTATTTACCAACAGGAATTAAACAGAAAAAAATTATTTTCTCACCCTGAGAAAGTATAAAGTAAACTAAAGTAATATGTCATATTCCTCCTCTTTTAAAGAGGCTTTTCAGTGAGATTTTGCATCATTCTCTTATCAAAGAACTGATACTTAATAGATTACACTACTTAAATTGAGTTAAAAGCACAGCAAGGCTCTAATGAACTTAGCAATCCATAGGTTTTAACCACCATACTAGATGGTGCTCACACAATCTAAGGGACTAATGCAACCCATAATGACGTGTTGTTGCACATAAAACCTTTATCCTATTCTAGAATCCTTACCAGGGTCACTTTCTACGTTTTGTCCAAGTTTCTGAATTGCATAGGCAGACTATATTCCTTCCTCACCAGACAGATGAAAAGAAATATAATGGGAATATTTGTACCCAGGTGCGATGGAAAATTTCAGCATTTCACGCACCTGCTAACACACCTGTCCATTCTGAGAAAGCGCCTTCAAAATTTTCTTTTAGCTTGCACTAGAAAAATAAAAAGTCTTCATATGTTCTTCATGCTCTTTGGGGGGAAGTCGTAACACGCAGAAAGCAGGTACAGGATATTTGATCCTTTTCAACCCACTGCCCTCCCCACGCTCAGACCTGTGAAATACAAGGTAGCTCGTCTGTTCTACTTGGCATCAGATATACTAGAGCTCCAGTTATAGCAGAGCTGCTGGCCAGCTGCTCCCAAGAGCACTGGCTTTGGGAGTCAGGTTTTGACAGCACCCCTGCACCAAGCGGACGGGGACATTCTGCAAACGGCCTCGGACAGCCTGTCCCCGCGCAGGCTGAGGACGCCCCGCATTAACCTTGGAAGGCTCGGAGCTTGAAAGGATGAAGGATGACCTGGTGTACTCCGGGATCTGGCACCGCAGCAACACGTTTGTGTGTCTCAGGCCAGGGGAGGGAGGAGGGAACAGAGGATGCGACCTCAGCTGCAGGAACCTCTATTTCCATACAAGCACATTCTCTTTAAGAATAGATATTTAAATCTCTACACTTTGGGAAGCAGCAACCACAGGCAGAAAACCTAAATTACATTCAAGTCTATGCACCCTTATAGCTACGCAGCCCTGAAAACTCAAGACTGATGAAACTCTAACAAAGGAATGAAAGTAGCATGAAGCACAGAGCAAAGGAATTTATCCCATGCGAATGTGGGTCTGCTTTCTTAAAGGCAATAGTGCTATCCCCTTTTGTCTTCCTGATGGTTCAGGTTCAAACTGAGGGTTTGAACGGCCGATCGGTGAAGATGATTCTTCACAACCCTTGACAGAGCTGATAAAATGACAAACCTTCTGTAGGGCAAGAACCACTGTGCTCACACAGACCATTAAAATTCAGCAGACGCCAGTGAGCAAAGTAACTCTTAGATTGCCAACGAAATTGTTCTTCAGGTCTTCAAACTGAAAATCTGATGAATTTCAAGTGTCATGTTGAACAACTTCATACAAGACTACTTTGCTATCCTTACTTGCTTCAACTATCAGCGATACGGACCTTATCTCTCCACTTTCTAGCCAACTTGCTCAATTGCTGCAATTTAGGGTGTGCTTGATACCCGTCCCCCCCTTCCCTGAAGGGCGATCCTTGGCACCAGATAAGTGATTAACTACGTCTAGAAATGGCTATCCCGTCTGATCAAACCTATGATCCTAAATATTAATGACCACACACCTTCCTGCTTAGGTGAAGGACTGCTTACCTGTTACATGGTGCAATCTGCCCCAGAACTAATTACCCAACTCAGATAAGGATAGCTGTAGTTCAGGTGGCTTGCCTTCAGCTAGATACAGAACTAACTCTACACATCTCCAGAACAGCAAGCCTTACCAAAAAGAAGATATTTAAGAATCTCAGACATGGGGCAAAGATTTATACACCTCAGTTGACAGCTCCATAACCTATTAAAAAAACCCCACAGAAATCACAGACACATCTCTAAAGAACAGCAATCATGCCTTTTCATGATTAACAACCCAGCAACAGATCTCATATTGGAACAGACCGTTGTGCTCTCCCCTAACCAAACGGCAGGGTTCCACTCTCTCAGAGCAAATCAGTAATGTAATTTATGCAGAGAAAATGATGGTGTAAGAAATAGTCTACAGTATATGGGTACTTAAAAAAAATAAAGTTCTTCTGTACTACTTACATTGCAGTAATAGGTTACTTTGCAAGCCCTCGGGAAAAAACCAAACACCAACTATTATCAATAAACCAAGATGCCTATATTTCTGCATTTCTTTCTTTAATAATGTTTGAATCTCATTCAACCTTCAGTTTTAAGAAAGTCACATCATTACACCTTTCACACTGATGTTCAAAAGTTTTCCTTAAAAAAAATTTTAAAAAAAATTGTCAACAGTGATGCTCTATTAGACTTCATAGAGTCACTGTCCCCAGGTGTTAGCACTGGTTGGATAATATTTCTAATACAAACTATGCTGCAGTGCTGCTTACGTACAAATTGTCAATTCACAACAGTTAGAAAGAAAACACAACAAAAATTAAGCTAAGACTAACAACAGGGGTTGTCCTGGATATTTCAGTGTGCCAGTGTCTTATCCCCATTTCTCAAAATGAAAGAAACTTGCAGTATTTTCTACATTTTCAGAGTTCTTATCAGAATACAAAAAAGAACTAGTTTGACTATACTAAAATCCAAGCAGCTCAAAGGTACTTTGTAGCCTGAGAACTTCTCTCAATGCTCTGGATACTTTACCTATCTCTGTCTGATTTTAAAAAAATGTAGGTACAATATAAAATGTGCTTAATTGCTAGCTGCATTTATTCCAGTATTAATATATATGGTTTTATATATATATCTCTCTCTCTAAATGTGGTGGCTGCCATGTTTTCCCCTCCTTGAGGAAAGTGAGCTAATTGCAGGTAGCTCTACCAGTCATCCTGCATCAAGAAGATGGCTTTATCAGAAAATCTTTATTGACTTAACATTCTCTAAAGGAAGAAAATTTGCAAAAGCTCAGCAATTTGCATTTAAATAGTAACAAGTTACATGTAAAGTTGCAAGCTGTCCCAGGAAAACCCAATACAAAGTGTAAATCTTTAGTTTTTGCACAAACTGGCACTTGGAAAAAAACCTGCTTGCTAAAAGCAAGCATGTCAACCACCTCTTCGTGCTTGGAAGGTTTTCGTTTTGGTTTGGTTTATAACTAGTTGTTCACAGCGTGTGTCGAGTGACCACTTATTTTGTACAGCTTCTCCCCACTTTTTGCCAACGCCTACTGGACACATCCAACAGAGTTACCCACAGCACATCAGAGCAGACACTGCAATGCTTCAACGTGGTTAGCAGCAGTCGCTACTTCAATTCTGCACAAATCCTCTGAATACTGGGCTATGTTAATGCCTCAACAGATCAAGGAGTTTTCATAACTACCAGTATGCTAAGAGAGGAAAGGTCTGTTGTGCCAAAAATTGCCAAGGTAGCACATGAAACAAAACAAGCAAACCACCCCAAACAAGACCTGCCCAGGTACAGGGTCTCCAAACAGGGAGAGATTTCAACAGAGATTGCAAAGCTGGTCAGCCAGAAGAAAAGTTAAAGAAATCCCACAGTTGTAATACTGCCCTATGCACAACATTTGATCGTGCTGGCTTTAGCAATGCTGAAATGCTACAGCTACTAACCACAAGAACGTTTCTGAAAATGGATTTCTACTTCACTCCAAGGAAGATAGGATGCAATCAGATGAACTGCTGTTCAATCAGTGTTAAAGCAGCTTTAAAACACCTTTCTTCTTTTGTCTTCCTTGAAACCATTGCTGAAGATGGGGGGTGGGGGGGAATGCGATTTATTTACTTTGCAGTTCAAGGGGCTAGCAGCTTGCACCTGAGCAGCTACCATGCTTCAGCTGAGATGGTGATTAACTCCAGGCTTCAGGGTGGTAACTTTTACCACACAATCACTATTTATTATACTGCTTCCTTTAGTTCTGAGCTATTCTTTCTAACCCAAAAATGCAGATCTGTGGAATAGAGGTAGTGGAAAAGATTCCTGCCAAGATTAAAGTCAAACCAGAGATCAAATAAAAAAACAACTCGTGCGATGAGGAAGACAGGAGAGAAACTTTGAACTAGGCTTCAGAAGCAAGCTGTGCGTGAGAGGAACAAGACACCTTCTGGATACAGTTGAACTGAAGACCATTACATCTAGCTAACACAAGAAAATTAACTGTGGCAAATTACCTGGAGTTCATTAGCACACCACCACAATACTGACAGCACGTATGCAATCTTGCATCCTAGTAACACATGTTCCAGAAGACCCTAGTGGGACAGTCGATGAGAAGTTTCTGGTCTTGTGGGTTTGGGTTTATTTTAATCTCCAGGGCAAGTCATGCTCTAAAAGATATGCTGTCAGAAAACTATTTTTCCAACCTGCTCTCATCCAGCATAGCAGTTATGGTTTGCGACTAAACCATCCAGCCAATTCATATTCAACAGCCAGCAGTTTGTCATAATTTTGAGGACATAGAGGACTCCAGAAAAAAAAACATTGCAAGAGATGCCTTTTTCAGAACATCTTTGGCACACTTAGTTAACCATTTGCTCATGTCAGGGGAAAAAAAAAACCAAACCCACCATATTTCATACAGAAGTTTCATCAGCACGCATGTAGGAAGGCATTCTTCCCAAACCTGCCACACACTGCCTTACACTTCTGTATGGTCAGAAGTAGAGAAATGGGCACTCTGAAGTCTTAATTTGCCTTCACCTTAGAGAACAGGCTCTACGAGTGCCTCCAGCTACAAAAGGCTTAAGGTGACTACCTCAAATATTGACACTAACATTTGGTTTGAAAAATTCTGAATCTGTCATGAATTTGCAGGAAAAAAATCTCACATAAATTGAGTGTGCATGTGTGGGCGGGTAAACGTGCTGTAAGTTGCTTTAATAAATGGGTAATCTGCTACATTCAAGAGACTAGCTGAAGTGATCTAACAAGTGCAAATAACACGAGACACTGAAGAATGTCTATGTAACATACAATCCTAGAGTTACCTGCTTCAGAAATCTTTCCAACAGGCCATGACAAGTGGTCACGGCGGTGCGACCACAGCAACCGCTCCGGCCTTGCCAAGGGGTTCTGCTTCCCTGCTGGTGCAGGAAGGATGAGCCCAAGAGAGGGGCTCTGGAAAAGAAGGATATGCAGAGGGGGAACGGGGTAATAGCACATGGAAGGACTGTGCAGGACTAAAGGGCTTCAGTCAACCGGGTGGCAGAAGACCCAGAGCCCATAGAGGCCAATTAGGAAAGAGAGCTCACGGAGGTGGACCAGCCACAGGTACAGTCACTGCCTCCTGACATCGTCGTTGCCAAGACGTCTTCCAGAAAGAGGCAGTGATCTCCTTCCAGGAGGGCCAAAATGCCTTCTCCCAAGTTCCCCCAGGCACGACTCTCCACTCAAGGAAACCCTGGGCAGCTCAGGGCTCTGCCAGAGGGGTGGAAGAGCCAGAAAACCCACATGCAGGAAAGGGAGAGGTTAGCCTTGCCAGGGTAGGCACAGTCTCTTTACAACCAATACAACAGTTTGCCCATTTCAAGCTTGTGTCAGCCCTTACTTCCCGACCCGCCGCTGCCTCTTCATGCTCTGGGCATGGAAGGCGGCATCTCTTCTGCAGTGGGCCCCCAGTGGAGAGGAAAGGGCAACATCTGGCCGGGACTCCAGTGCCTCATGCCTATCCCCACCGAAAGACTTGGAGCCAGGGGCACTTGTGACCAAAGGACAGCAGCACCAGTCAGACCTGAGGGTGGATGTTCACAAGGCACTTAGCGAGGGGGAGCTTCTCCACGCTGCCCCAAGGATGGTTCTGGGGAAGATAGAGCTGGCAGTAGGTCTCCTCAGAGAGTGCAGCATGGGAAACAGCCCACCGGGATGTAAACCTTGGGAGAGAGTGAACACCAGGGAAGACAGGAGGAGGAGGAGGGTACCATGACAGGAGACTGAGTACCAACAGCTTGGCTGGGAAGCCACGAAGGACAGAAGTGGGCCAGGAGACACCTGGGCTCCTGGCTAGCACCACTAGGTTCTCCTTGGTTTCTGTCACACTGGCAAGTCCCTCGTTTTCCACATCAATGCTTGTTTCCAAAAGAGGCACCCATCATCTTGGGGAAGATGAAAGCTGAGAGTACCTGTCTTGCCTAGGCCAAACAAATCCATTTTTGCAGCCAAGTACATGGGATGGGGAGAAACTGAAGACAAACTGGAGATCAGCTAAATCACATTTCTGACCCACTCACAAGCAAACAGTGCAGTTCCAGCTGGACGCTACAAAGATTTCTGGAGTGGGTTGAAGATAACTTCACATCACAAGTCATCAGTGAGCCAACCGGGGAAGCACTCTACTTGACCGACAAGCTAGCAAAGTCAACTCACAAACAAAGAAGAACCAGTTGGAGAGGTAGAGGTTGATGGCAGCCTGATGCCATGCCGAGATGAAGGTAACAAGAGTAGGCAAAGGGAGCAAGAATACTAGCAGAATTACAGTCCTGGACTGTGGGAAAGCAGATTTTGGGCTTGCTCAAGGATCTACTTGTCAGGTTCCCATAGGAGACTGCTCTGAAGGACCATGAGGCCCAGGACAACAAGCTGATCTCCCAGGACAGCCTCCTCAAAGCTCAAAAATGCTCCATTTCGTCATACAGAAAGTCACAGGGGAACAGCAGAAAGCCAGGGTGAATGGACAGGCAACTCCTGCCTCAGCTCAAATGCTGAAATGCAAAGAAGGTCAAAACAGGAAGAGGTTATGCAGAAAGAACACGGAGATACTGCCCAAGCAGAAGAGCTGGAGCAAGCAAAGGATGCCAAGAAAAAATAAGGAATGCTTATGCTTCTACAGGTAACCAAGGGCAAAAGGATGGCTAATACTAGTCTAGTTAGTGCTCAATTGTGCACGGGACCCAGCAGCTAAGGACACAAGAGATCAATGATTTCTTCACCTCATTTTTCCTAGTAAAGCTTGTCCTCACATCTCCCAGTGCTTTGAGCATAGTGTTGGCATCTGGGGGACTGAACCATTACTCACAGCAAAGGAAGGCTACGGGTCACACAAGCTAACTGGACCAACTCCCTGGGACCAGATGGGACTTGTTAGAAGGTGCTAAGGAAGCTGGCCAATACCACTGCAAGGCTACTCCCTCTTATCTTCAAAAAGTCAGTCACTAATCAGAGGAAAATCCTGATGACCACAGAGGCAAAAATCACATTGATCTTCAAAATGGGCAAGGATGACGACATGAGGAACCAGAAGCTGGTCGGCCTTACCCAGTTTCTGGCAAGATTATGGAGCGAGTCCTCCTGAAGTCATTGCCAGGCACTCGAAGGATAAAAAGGCAACTGGTAAATCTATGCTGGCTGTTCCAAAGAACAAGTCATACCTGAAATTTCAGTTCACAATTTTATACTGTTTATATTAAAGGTCTTATCTCTCAAGAAACCAAAACAGATCGTGGATCATTGTGCTGCCTTTTGATTTCCTCATAACGTTGCACATGCTAGGTTCTTCAAAGATATAGTTACAATTTTACAATATTGGACAATCTTATGGGATTTTAGAATACCTAATTATTTTCAATAGAAAAGCAGACACCTCATTCATAGTCCCCACAGCCCAAAGCAACCTCCCTCAGATATAGCTGAAGACTGTAGAAAAGTTAACTGCTAACTTGAGAAGGACCTACTGCAGCAGCATAAAATTCATCAAAAATACTTCTTTGCCTCCACTGAAGTATCAGTTTTACAAAAACCCACGTGAGCTGAAATAATGGTCTGTCACTCTCCTACACTAATAGCTTCAGGAACTTCTTCAAGAAAGGTGCCAACACCACTTTGTCAGAAACCCCCTCCTGAACTGTGCAGAAGTATTCAGTATTCTGGGGAACTTGCCAGCATGACAGTATTTACTGTATGACTAATATGCATTAATGAAGCACAAATGGACAACTATTTACTTGTGCTAATAACTAAAGCGCTTTATTAGAGCTAAGGCCTCTAGCATGAAGGATTGCCAGGTTCCCCCACTTGCCAAAATTATGTCAAAAAATGGAGCCAGTGTGTAAGACATCAAGAGCTACAGCCAGTGTGTAGCAGAGTCTTAAGTCATTGTTTAACATTCAGCTTGCAAAGGACAAGCATGCTCCAAAACCACTGGCTGTTTCCGAAGGCTTGTCTTTTCATTGTAGAGGCTAGAATTTCAAATATGCACACTGGTTTTAGCAGTACGCAAGCCAAAGCTATCTTAAAATAGCAGTAAAGCCTGAGAGCTTTGCTGGGCATTTGTGTTCTACCTTTGATTGCTTGTTGTTCTTTCAAAACCAGAAAGAAAAACACTGTATCTTAATGCCTCGATTAAAATATCAATACTATCTAGCATAAAAGCCCATTAATACCAATAATCTGGCCTTTTCTACATGAAGGATTCCTGAAAGCTAATCAATTTGGTAGAACTCCATCCTGAAAAAGCAAAGCCAATACTTCAAGAACAAAGTCCTTGTTCTATGCCGCGCTCTCCATCCCACATCTCCATGAAGGGAACGTACCTGCGATGCTAGGAATGCAAGACACACCTGAAAAATAGCAGAGTTTTGTGGGAACCTAGGGAGAACTTCTAAAAGTATTTCAGACTGCATTGTATTAGAAACTGAAAGAAAAATTCGTAGAGGATGCAAAGGAAGCAGGTGAAGATCCTTTTCAGTCATAGCTAGTGCTAGGTGGACTCGATGTATTTACCCCTAGCTTTACAAACTACGTGGCACATCCACCACCGAAGTCATAGTGAATTTAGGCTATCTGTTCTTGTTTGAATCAGCAGCTTCAGTGCAGGACTCAGCTGCAGCATTACAACTAGATGGTCTGCAAGTGTAGAAACAAAGTGATCCCTGCCATGAGACATCACATTAACAATGAAGTTTGGAAACTGTACCCACCATTTCTTTTCAGAAACAGAAAAATTCTCCTCTGAGTTGATCACACTTAAACAGCTTCATGCAGAATCACAGGATTTTGGTTGTGGGGTTGTTTTGGGGGGTTTCTTTTCCCCTCCTTTTTTAACTTAAAAAAAGAAATCATAAGTGCTTATAAAATACTGTCCTTCCTTTGATCACAGTCTCCCTTTAGACTGTGTAAGGCAAGAAAATCTGTTGGGCATAACTTTCAGCAAAATCTGTATCTAGATATATTTCTTGGAAATACTTAAGTATAAGACAGCATTATATCGCTGGTCTTTTCCAAGGATAGAAAAGGACTGTCTGAGCCAACTGGCATGGACAGCAACACTAAGAATTATCCGAGCCACAGCACTTTCTTGAAAAGTGACAGCTCCAAATGCACAGCAATCTTATCTTCCTCTTAAAAAACAAAATAATCTTCTCCAGTGGTTATTATTTACTTATATGCAGAGCACAGAACATCTGTAGGAGGACGGTTCATTAACCTCCCCCCCCAACCTATCACTAATGTAATTCCAGTTGACTATAACAAAGCCAATTTAAAAAAAAAAAAAAAAAAAACAAACCAAAAAAAACAACTTCCATTCTCCTACGTTTCAAGTTTCTATTCTCTTATATTTACACAGACATTTGAAGTATGAAGCTGTCTTAGGACTGGTACATCAACTTCTCTCTTCTGTTAAGTGAGAGCTGTTACTAACATGAAAACACTCGTACTGGTAGTTCTCCAAAATAACCAGTTGGTAAACAGCTTGTTAAATATTTACTCATTTGGAAAAGATCCCATTCATAAGAAAAAAATATGCAGGATTTCGTTTGGTGCTATAGTCTGCTAAGTTGATTGTTACCATTACTTCAGAATGGTCTCATGAAGTTTTGTGAGAAAACACCAGAAGACGGCCTGTTTTTATCAACGTGGGTGTTTTTACAATCTGGAAGTCGCATCTTCAAAGTTGCATGCGAGTGAGAACCTAAAGAGGTCCACTGCTTTTGATTTTCACAGGATCAACGAATGATCGAGGTTGGAAGGAACCTCTGGAGGTCACCCTGTCCACCCCGCTGCTCAAGCACAGCCACCCAGAGCCGGCTGCCCGGGACCACATCCAGATGCCATTGGAGAATCTCCAAGGATGGAGATTCCACCACCGCTCCAGGCAACCTGTGCCAGCGCTCAGTCACCCCTCGCGGTGAAGGAGTGTTGCCTGGTGTTCGAAGGGAACCTCCTGCGTTCCAGTTTGTGCCCATCGCCTCTGGTCCTGCCGCTGGGCACCACTGAAAAGAGCCTGGCTCCGACCTCTTTGCTCCCTCCTTTCAGGTACTTATGTACATTTGCAAGATGCCCCCTCAGCCTTCTCTTAAGTAAAAAAGTAGTGAAGTGTAGATCTAAACATGTATGAAAAGTACAACTAAATCAAGGGACAAATTTAAGAGAATGCTTGTATGTAATAATGATATAACAACATTAAAAGATAGGTTCAGTCTACTGTTCAAGCGTGAGCATGAAACAGGAAGATGCAAAATTAAGCTGCTTTACATGCAATTTCCCCACTTGATTTGCACCACCTACATTGTTTCCTCACCACTGTTAGTAGGAACGTAAGTAGTAAAGGGTATGATTGACCATAAGAGTGCTTTGAGTCTTTTTTTTGGTGGGTTGAAAAATCCTACATAATTGAGAAATGTGGACCTAGCCACTTGAAATTTCTTGCTCACATTCACCTTCAAAAAACACTTCATGTTTTGCCAACCAACTTCTGTGCGGATTAGAATACAAAAGTGGAAGTGCAAACAGTTAAGTACAGACTTTCATTTGGAATTGTAGAAAGGTAAACTGGTACAGCAAAAAAAGTAATTGATGGGTATTTCTTGTAAGAAGAGAAACCGTGATCAATTGTATAAAAACTTAGTGCGAGATACAAATTTCTTTGACTTTATTTTGCTTCATATACAATATCCTGATGACACTCAATAGCTGGGGCAAGTGCACTTCCAATGGCCTCTTTAAGAGGTAAGCACCACACTTTTATTTCAATGTTTGTGAAAACAACTGCTTGTGACAATTTTTTTAAACAGATTTATTTCCAAGAAAAATAGACAGAGGCTGGAAACCCAGCTCCAGTTGCTTTTCCACAAAAACTACCAAACAGCATCAGCTCTATCTGTAAAAAACATTTGCGGGCTGCACTCAGGGAGACAGATTTCATAACTTTATATTGGAGGCAACATGTCTTGAAAAAACATTCACTAATGTTCTCACTGCTTTGTACTTTTTGTCTGCTGCAGTCCGTCAACCCTCTACACCACATACATGTAAACTGTTAAGAGCATCATCAACAAAATATCTGTTGACTGACACCATATTTCACAAATCTGATGACTTTCTGCATTGACAGTAGCAACATTTCAGCTTCATTTCTTCATACAATATGTAGAAGCATGACGCAATGCAATAACGCCTCTGGCACTCTTTTTACTCAGCTATGCCCAAGGACTTTAAAAGCTTGCTTGTGCACTCTGGTCCTTCCATATTGCCCCGTTAGCTGGAGAAACTTAGATTCCGGGCCAAATTCTATACAAGCAGCATCCTTGTACATTTAAGCTTAATGAGAATACATTAAGCTGCCATCTATTTTGAATCTTAAAAATCATGTATTGGGTTTGCATGGCAAGGTTTTGGTAGCAGGGGGGTTACAGGGGTGGCTTCTGTGAGAAGCTGCTAGAAGTTTACCCCATGTCTGACAGAGCCAACGCCAGCCGGCTCTGGGATGGACCTGCCGCTTGCCAAGGAAAAGCCCATCAGCAACAGTGATAGCACCTCTGGAATAACGTATTTAAGAAGGGGGAAAAAAGTTGCTGTGCAACAGCAGCTGGAAGAAAGGAGTGTTCCAAGGTTTGGTTTTACTTCTCGTTATCCTGTTTTGATTTGATTGGTAATAAATTCAATTAATTTCCCCGAGTTGGGTCAGTTTGCCTGTGACAGTAGTTGGTGAATGATCTCCCCTGTCCTTATCTCAACCCACGAGCCTTTCATTTTATTTTCTCCCCCCTGCCCAGCTGAGGAGGGCACTGATAGAGCGGCTTTGGTGGGCACCTCGCGTCCAGCCAGGGCCAACCCACTACAAATCATAAGAAAGATCTCCACAGTCTCGATAAACCACTGTCAATAGCTAAGTGAATGAAGATATTCAGAGAGTGTCAGGCAGACGAGGACCAAAACAGCCTTGACAGCTGTCTTGACAGCCCTTCCCTGTCTTTTCAGTCTACTTGGACACAAATTCTGCAATTGATTTTTTTTTTTTATGTTGTGGGTTTTTTTAAGACAAAAGACATTTTATTCACGCAAACATGGACAGCAGCATGCATACCTATATTAACACTGAGTATCAGACTGTTCAATTTTAAAGTGGGAGAAATAAGACTAATTCACATAGAAGGCTTCTGGATTTCATGAGGATGAGGATTATGGCATCCACCAAGGTAACTCTGAATTAGATATAAACAACATCTTTTTCTTTTTCTCCTGCTAAAACAGAAACCCTCTCTAACCACCCAAAGCAAACAACCCCCGAAAATGTAAAAAGCAAGTCTCCCGACCCCCACCCCCCCCAAGACAAAGCACCCTAGGAAAACAAGTATAACCTCAATATGCCACGGACTTGGATCAGACTACCTCCAAACTTACTGTGGAAAACAAGGATCAAAGCTGCCATACTAAAACCTGGAGAACCTGTGCCTAACTATTCCTCCAGCTAAAGGCAAAGAAACGTGGCTGTTGTAGTAACAGCAGTACATCATCTTCACTTCCACAAATCTGACATCATAAAAGGAGGCTTTTTTTAGAGTAGCTAGGCTCTAACTGATTAATTCTCTTAGGTATTTACTTCCCTACTCTTGAAGTGCACAACGCTTCTCAAGTATGATGTGCAATATTCTGCTCCTTTATCTGGCCAAGAGGACTATTATCAATCCTGAAATCCACAGCTCTGTACACGTAAGAGAAAGCAACTTCCATTTTCTCTCTAGTTTGTGACCAAGTGCTTGCAGTGCATTTTATGCCAATTTAGGCCATGAGTATGATGTGAAAAAGTCCTTTCTCTAATAAGAATTCAGCTCTCTGAAAAAAAACTCTATTAATTATTAAAGTCATGCCTGCATCTTGGTTATGAGAAATAAACAGAAGGCAGAAAATAGAAGATGAACAGAACATTCCCACATGCCCAGGATTTTATCTTCAGAAACTGAGGCAAAAAACCCATCCTTTTGTTACTTATGTCACTGTGACTTGTACAACTCATGCATCAAAGGGTTAAAGAACTAAATCTTCCCCAAGAGTTCAAGTCACTGTGCATAAACACTGTTGTGACTACAGATTGCAAAAGAACGGAAACACAGTAAATCATCCCATTTTTTCTGAGAAATTCTGGGACTATGTTCTGAATTTCCAGGAACAGAAGACAAACACTGCCAATTCTCACTGCCGGATTTTTATTGAAGAGTTCGAGAATTTGGAAAGAGCTCCTGAAAGCCACTAAAAGGTAGTATTGATTTTTTTCCACAAAGCTAGAGATTGTTTCTAGGAGAATGCACTCAGTGTGACTGGTTTATGTGCTAACTCCTGAGAAAGTTTAAAAAAAAAAAAAAGTCTTAAACAAGACCCAAAGGCTTCTGAAAGCAGCAAACACTGCAAACAAACAAAGAGGCCAGTAAGAAAGTCAGAGATCTATACCTTGCCCATCTCCCCCAAAAAAGAAAGGGTAGAGGGGGGTTGGCAACAAGGCATCCTAGAGGATATTTTGTAGTGCATATTCACTTATCCAGGTTCTCATTTCTCTTGCTGTCTGCTTTGAACATAATCCCAAACTCCAATGCATCAATATATCCTAAACACTGAAGTTACAGCATTAAGGTCCCAACCTTGAGGACTTTGGAGGAATGTTCTCTATAGCCTTCCATTCATATTAAGTCAGAAAATGTACTGAAAAAAATAGAATACTGCTTCACACTCTAATCTAGAGCATATTTAGTTTAACCTTCTTTCAGTCCTTTACCAACACAATACTGGCACTGTAGCCAAATTTGAAAGACAAGTTGATGAAAGCTTCTAAGTCAGATTTAGTAGGGGTGGAAAAACAGATGTTCAGGGGTTTTTTAATGTGAACTTCACTTCTGACAGAAGGCACAGTAGTTGTGAATGGGCTTCCAAAGCTAGTCTTGAAACTGGTTACAAGCACTTAGGATAGTTAACACCCAGTTATGCTATGACAAAAAATAATTAATTAACAGGGAGTCACTTTCCCAGCATCTTAAGTCACCCATGTTGCTTTGACACTTGAGTCTGTTGACTGCCCCAGACTAAAGCATATCATCTACAGGGTTTGCAAGAGCAAGGGGAGGTACCAAGGAAAATTCACATTCTTACTGCTTATGAACCACTTAAGTCATTATTTTCATGAGGAAGTTTGACATCCAGTGAAGAATTTGCAGCTCAAAAATGACTGCCTACAATGACAAGTTTTCTTACATAGCTCTCCTCTCCCTCAGCTTCACATCATGACTCAGATGATGCTCTAAATGAATTGGAAGCATAATTTCACAGTGCATCAAAATTATGAAGTCCAGGCACATCTATTCACATATTCTTTTAAAATCATAGATCCAAGTATAGTAACAGATTTTCAGGACATCCGATTTCTCATAGTCCATTCTATTTTTATAGCTGCAAAAGCAGTTATAAAGGAACTGTTATTTTTTCCTGTTATCAGGAAAAGCATTCAGGTACATTGAACTGACAACTTGGCATATACCAACATTAGTCTTTTAACTAATTTGAAGTTTCCTGTTGGGGAAAAAACTAAGTTGACATATTACGAAACAGATGTATAAATCCTATAGAGGTGTCTTGGGGATTTTGTTGTTGTTTTTGTTTGTTTTTTTTCTTTTCTTTCAAATGAGCAGCATGACTGTAGTAATCACTACTAGTAATGTTTCTCTGGGGAGATAAAGGTTTCAATGTCATATGATACTCTGTTTAATTATTTGTGTATCTGCAGGGCCCAAAATCATAACTGAATCCTTAGGGGTGGTAAGGACACTATGAAAACAAGAGAGAAAAAGGCAAAAAACAGGTCATGTCCTAAATAGCAAATTTGCAGTTCCATAAAAAATACAAAGCATGCATTACGCCAACCACAAGTGCCTGGAGGAAAAAAAAAAAACCAAAACCAAACCAACTTCTAAGCGCATTTTTGCCTAGCACCTTTGAATTGAGCTGAGGGTTTTTTTAATATATTTTTTGTAATATGTCATATTGGCTGCTTAGATACAGCATAATGACTCAACAAACATAAGATCTAACCAAGTGTAAAAATCTCTGCCTTTGTTCCTACAAATAGCATTCAGCAAACATTGATACTTTTTGGTGCAAGGCATTTCACTGGTATCGTAGCTTGCCTTTTTTTCTTTTGGAAACAAGTGCCTTCTCCCAAATATGAACTGGTTATTTTGAGGACAGATATCAAGTCTTAATCAGTATATATTAGTGACTCATTTTTTTCAGCAGCAGGGCTTGAACACAGGATGGTGACAGAGGCTCTGTTCCCAAACATTAGCAAAACCCAGAGAATTGCCAGACAGCCATTAGCAGTTTGATGAAAAGTTTGAATGCACAATCAATCACTAGCACACAGCAATATGATGCTACAAGCTGACAGGAACATGCAGTTTCATAACTTACTATCCGATAAGGAAGATGTAAAAAGGAGTCTGGGCAGCCAGCTAAAGCCATTTGTTCCTTCAAATTTTCTTCAAATCACATCTACTGCTTCACAGGACCTGCAGAGTACAAACAAACTGTCAGAAACCATACTGAAGACATTTCATCAACTTATTATTGAAAACAGTTGGAGGGGGAAGATGGAGAAGAGCAAGATGAGGTGACGAGGATTTGCATCAACTTGGAGTAGCAAATCTGCACATTTGCTGTCTGTAGCCTAGAAAACACATTCGACCTGATATTTCATTCAAAAGCCCAACATCACTATTCTCACACTGGATGGATTCTCCTTTATTTCCACAGTCCAGGCAAAAAAGGAAACCTCCCTTCACACCTAGACCCTAACCGTTTGAAGACTGGCTCTCACCAACTGAGGCTATGTTTTCAATTGTGGAAAGAAAACATTGACATCTGGGAGTTAATTAAGATGACAGCCACTTATCATCAAATCATTTAGGTTGGAAAAGACCCATAAGATCATTGAGATCATTATGCAGCATTGGCCTTCAACACCTAGTTACACAACTTCTTCTTCCCTTTACCCTTTCCCGCCTGCCTTCTCTTATGGCTTTGTTCTCACGCAATATAGCAAATAGGGTGTCCCATGCAAATCTGCATTCCAGTCTTGCATTTCCTCTTCTAAGTGATTATTAGCAGCAACTTTGCAAGGTGAGTGTTTCTTTTAAGCATCACTTGAAAAGAAATCTACTGCAAACATATTCAGAGGTGCATATGGCCAAAGAACTAAAAATGACAAAAGAGAAGGCAGTGTTAAGCCAATGTCAAGAAAGTGATTTTACCTGCTGCTTCATAACAAAGGAAACAAAACTAAACAAAAGCATATAAATATATAAAGCACTGTTTGCTGGTCCCAGCATTTCTCCCAACCAGTGGCATTCAGCTGGAGATATCCCTGCAGTATAAGACAAGTGATGCCACCTTTGAGCAGATGAAAAAAAAAAAAAAAAAAAAGGGTGCCTGGGGGAGAGAGAGCAGACTGCAGAGCCAGACCTTTTACTCCCACCACAAGCGAGCTCCTGTCTTGTTCACTGTTAATTATCAATTATGTATTCAAAACAAAAGTCTGAGTTTTAAACAGGCTACCCACGGCTCTCTAGTAGGCATGAACTGTCACCAAACCAAAGCTCCCAGCAAGATTTATGGGACAGTTAAGTCATGGACAAGGGTAAAAGACATCTTGGAAAAACTGCTCCCGGAGGAGTTGCAGCCTATGGTCCATGTAAACCATGCATTCATTGAGGAAGCTTTATTTTATCTAGTTCCAGGATAAGTTTGGCTGAGGTATGGTAGCCTCCTCCTCTATCAGAAAGGCATGCAAAGTCCTAGGAGCTTCCTTCCAGGAAGGAGTTACTGGGCTTCTGTAGTTTTCCTGAGGTAGCAACTTTCTGGGATCAATTGATATAGCCAATTACCTTGGGAGGAAACCGTTTTTGGCAACAGCAAGTTTGAAAGTCTATTTAACCCAATATGTATAAATCAAGTCGTTTATTCTAGATACTTTTTTTCCATAACATTTACTTAAGTTTAAAACCAAAATCTTACAGGATTCACATTGGGGGGTGGGGGGTGGGGGTGAAGACCGCCTCAAACATCTAACTGTAGGCATGATACCCAACTTGTACTGTTGCTAGTCTTTAAACATCTAAGCAGTTGTCTACAGCCATCTAACTCCCACTCTACACCTAAAAGTTTGCAGCATATTTTTAAGACAGATCTGAAGATTTCATTTTCAGGGCAAGATTTGCCTCATTTACCCAGTTTGTTCTGGGAGAATTAAGCACAGATTTATGGAAATCTCTTATCTTGGCTGATGTATTAAAAAAAAAAAGAAAAAAAAGTTTTTCACTTTCGGGAGTACAGTCTTCTGTAAGTGCACCTGAAGTGAAATTAGGCGAGCCACTGGAATAGATGTTCTGAAGTTGGTACAACACATCAAGAACAAAGAGAACTGCATTATTAGCCTGTAAACCCACCAAGATTAAAAAAGTTTAGGTAAAGGTATAAGGGAAAAGAATTCAGCCTTATACTGCAACAGTTTTATGTTTATTATCATTTCAGTATTTAGAGAACAGGAAAAGGCATGACTACTCTAAATTTATCTGTAGGTTATCTAGGACTGAGTATCAAAATACTGGTCTTTCTCTAGATGTTTCAGCAAAAGGCACCGATTCACTTATAGCAAGATAGATTAAATATGTTCCTAAACAATACCAGACCAATTTGTCTACTCTAGGCCGTGCTGCAGTTTATGCCACAGCCCCACTACACCAATGGAAGATCATAAATTACCTCAAACAATACTTGGAGTCAAGACTGCATAATTTATCAAGACCCATTTGCTTCACTGCTACATTCTTGAGTATTCATTTGTTAACACCGCAGAAACAGAGGAAAGCAATAATCTCTAGATGATATCATTCCTGGTCAGTCACACATTAACACTGATTTAAGATCACATCTCTTTTGTCTGTCTAAAAGCAGTTTATCAAAGTAGTCCTACCCTAGGAATACAAAAAGCCTTTGCTCACCTTTAGGATCCAAGGCCCTGTTGTACCACATCAACAAGTAATAAATTTTATAGGGACAGAAGTCTATACCAATTCATATGTTCAGCAGATAAAAAACTAGGATTTAAAAAGAAAAAATAAATCAGCTTTTCTTTGCTATTGTCTTTAAACATGGTTTTTAGTGTGTCAGTTCTCTTCAGAGACTGTAACTGCATACAGACTTACATGTTCTTTCCATGCAAGTTAAACAGCACAAATCGCAAAGAGATATTTAAGTGCCAAGTTACTGCCCTTTTCTGAAACGCCTTAGGTGGGGGAGGGAAACTCCAAAGGATTGTAAATAGAAAACAAGCTCTGTAGTCAATCACTGTTACAAAACTCAGGACATTCAGTGGCGAGAACAACTGTCATGCAGCATCGAGCCAGACAGCCTGTGCACATTCAAAACCAAGCGTCTCCATGTGCTTTTATTGGCTTAAGAGGTCTTCCTTGGACAGAGTCCCTGAAAGGAAGACAGGCACGATAAACCAACTTTCAAAGGTCTTAAGATTTGTTTTCGGTATGATAGTCTCTAGCCTAAAGAATAGTCTATTGTGAGGCACAAGTCTGACGTCTCGATCTCTCAAAAGTGTTAAACCAACTCGCATCATCTAAACAAAGATTGATATTCATCCCACATGGAAAACGTCGCAGGTATGCACCCTGGAGATTACTGCTGCTCCGAATCAGCTGTTTCTAGTCACAATCAAATTACCCACCTAAGCAGTAGATTAAGTTACCTATTAACTGCAGATTAAACCTGTCGCCAGGTATGCTTTTTGATTTATCACTGTCTCTCTGCATATTCCCAGCAGAGGAATCTCTGGTATCTCACCCAGCACTCTGGAAGCACACACAGCCTACGCACCTACAGATACTGCGGTAGGAAGATGGCAGGGGTATGGTCACTCTGCCAATTCAGGAAGTTTTCCAGGTTCTACATGTGCCATCTGTCAAAGTCTTTAAATTCAAGAGAAAAATAATTTTTAAAACGCAATCACTTGCAGATTAGTTAGGAACAGGAGGAGGGAAAAAAAAAAAGAAAAGATTTTTAACCTGGCAGAGTTGCAAGACAAGCTCCAGAGCTATTGAAAACTCCAGTTATGCTCTTTTATGAAAGGTAACTTAACAAATTTGTTGAATACTGTTCCCTTTCAAGTCGTGGGCATTTCATCATTTTTCTTCTGTAATGTTCTGCTTTCTGTAACTGAACTACAATGGATGAAGGAGGGGAAAAAAGCTTCAATATAGCCTTAAATTCTGATCTACTTAAAGACCTTTCCCCAAGACCTCAGGTTTAACATACAGGTTAAAAATCTTTTCCTCTCTTTTACAGATCTTTTATTCTCTCAGACGTTCAGTGTCACAACTTCACTTCTCCCCACACTATTGCATGAGGCTTAGCAGACCAAACCTGGATTTTTATAAGAAATTAGAACACAGTCTTAAACCAACTAAGTTCAAACAATACTCTCCCCTAAGTCACCTTCAGGACTCTCTGGGTCAACTCTACTGGACTTACAATTTAACACCTTGAAGAGCCAGGGAAAAAAGACCCTGTCTTGTTGGTCCACACAAAGAGCCACCTGCAAGATCTCAGCTGCCCACCCACCTGACTCCAGGCTCCCCACTACTTCAGAGCATCTAGGAAAGTGTTTTTGGGTTTTTTTCTGCAGACATATATATATGTGTGTGTATATATATATCTATATCTCTCTCACTGAAGCATGGCTTCAAGATAAGGTAGTTAAGTGGATGCATCTAGCAACCCTCTACACCAACATAGGGCATGAGGACACATACGTTTACACTTTCTTACTAGTCTACTCCGATTGCCATAGTTACAATGGAAATAAGACTTGGATACAAGCAGCATGAGGCATGCCAGTGAATTTTCTGTAGTTGCGAGACCTGACAGCTAACAGTGTCCCCAGCTGCATTTAAACCATGAGACCCAGATGTGCTTTTCTACGCAAGGACAAGATCCACACAACTTCTTGCAAGGAGGAAGCCTGACCACGTGGGCTGGAAAGAAAGTGCCACCAGATCGCCTAGCTGGCCGGACCAAGGAGACTAGATCCTAAAGTACCCTTAGCAGCACACGCGTTTGCCACCAGACTCCATCACAGCTTAAGCAATCAGTATGTATACGGATTTCTAAGGCGGTTTCCCCTCTTTTGGTGGTGGTTTCAGGTAGAGACTGTGTCAGGTTATAGGACTGAGAATGCCCTCCAGCCCCAAGGTGATCATTTGGTCAGCAGGACTCAAAGGTTCATTAGTGCAGGCTGCCAAACAAATACAGCCAAAACACTCTGACTTCAAACCAATACTGGCAGCTCCCTGCACAAGGAACAACACAGCATTGCTCTGTTAGGCACTCGGAGGACTGGATTCATCATCTCAAACCTTTTATTGTCCACTTCCCCATTTTACTTGCTCCAGACATGCTTGCTTCTCTCCCCAGCTCTGAACACCCCTCCCCACACCCAAAGTCTCCAGTTTTCCCATGCTGAAAACTAATACTTGGGTGACTTCCCTTTAAACAAGTTCTTTTGCCTCCAAAACACCTCCCCAAGCACTCCAGAACACCATCACTCTCCAACTGCAAAAGACTCAATGACATTATAGTTGACATCCTGATGGCCTACTGAGATTAGCAGCACGTAATATTTAAGAATACTTGCAGATTTCCCAATTTCTTCCCACTTCCCCTGCACAAGTTGGTATGTGCACACACATTTTGTTACACATACATACCCAAAAGGCATTTGCAAGTCTATGATACAGAGCAACTGCCTAACTACAGTAATACTTTGAACATCTTTGAAAACAAAGCATTGTTCTAGTTAAAATTTCAAGTGAGTGTTGCGCACTAAAATGAAAAGCACTGTTCAAAATATAAATCGTCAATCAAAAGCACTTCAGTTACGTCCAAACACTCCCACGATTCCATACTAAAAAATCTGGTCTTATAAAAAAAGGGAATATAATTCTCTGCCATTCTTAATTGCAAAGCTGTTAGTCTAAATATTACACCTTGTAAAGGAAGCCATTTGCCATTGTAATTTTGCCAGAAAGTGAAGAATCTTGGCAACAGCAATTCAGGCTTTTGAAAGCCAAAACAGATACATACTTCAGAAGAAGCACAGAAGAGCTGATGCCATCCCACTTCAAGTCTTGCCAAATAAAATTAAATATATGCAGTTCAGCATTTTTTGGTTTCCTGAAGCTGCCTAAAATTCTGAAAAAGGCTCCTCAGGACTCATAGCCTGTGAATTCACATTCACCTCCTGACAGGGCAGCTTCGCTGACAGCAAGGATAAAGTTCTGGGAGAAAAATAGTTACTTTGCACCTAGACCATTTAAGTAAGGATTTTTCCCCTTGTCCCTGAAGGAAGTATTCCAGTTTAAAAAACAAACATATAATGAACTTTGGAAATATTTATGAAACTCTGCAGTTTCACTATCTCCCTTGATCACTGAAAATCCTCTTCTACCTCTTAATAGCTAAATCCATAGCTTTGAAGCAGGAACTTTGACAACTCAACAGACTGTACCCAAGTCTAAACGAAATGTCAATTAGACAGAAACTGAAATAAAGACCTATGTAGTACACAGCAGACAATCCCATCAGCAAGCTATGTGCAGAAGTAGGGCAGGTCCATAGATGCATGACAAGATGGGACAGAGATACATAGTGAGGCAGCCCAAGGAGAACTACAGCTGAAAATGCTGTGACTAATGGTCTCTAATTTTGTATATATACTTCCTCACTACATTGTTCACTTCCAGAGAACCAACAAATACTGCCTCTATCCTCCGTGTTGTCATTTTTTTGCCCCCCCATCTAGTCACATTTCTCATAACACAGAATCCAAAGTTTTGTAATTTTGGGAAGCAGTCTAAATAATTATTTCCTTCTGTTATTTTAGGCTTTTTTTATCCAACCTGAAGACTTAGAGTGAAGTTATACAACAGCTAAGATGATTTAATAGCTTGTTACTGCCAAGAACAGGACAGACATCCCACTCTTCACCAGCCCTTGCTCTGCTTTCTTCCTCCACTTCCTCCCAGAAACTTCATGGCACTCCCTCCTTCTCCCCCTTTTGTGCCATGTATGATCCTTAATAAGTTCAGCTTGCATTAATTAACTCATTTGTTTTGCTGGGTTAGTTTTCTGCTAAGGAAGCAAGTGCAATAAACTAACGTCTGACAAGCAGCTCAGCTGGCACAATGTGAATGCCAGGAGAGCAGGAGCAAGAGGGGAAGGGAACAGGATCACCCCTTCCCGGTGGCAGAAAACCACTACATTGGCCAAGGCAACCTGTGAGCTTTCATTTTCTTTGTTTACTCCATTAGGAGCTGGCAAACCTTTCCTATTGTATGTCCCTGAGAATTACTGCTTTCCAGGCACCTCACAGAAGGTAAACATTTGGTTAAGTCTCCAAACAAAATGTAAAGTTGCATTTTCTAGAAGGCACTTACTTTCCCCTTGTGGTACCGACTCAGCTAAAGTCCGCTTTTGTTGCATACTTACCAACACATCGCTTTTTGCATCCAACACTAATAAGCTTTTATGCTTTCAACCTGCCACTGCTGTGAATGGTCCTTCGCACTGCACAGGGGTGGAATTTGAAAGCCAGTGGCTCCAGACCCCCAACCCAGAGACTAAACTACACACAAGACGTTTTTCTGCCCAACTCCTATACAAATAGAGCAAGTTCATCAGCCTTCGTACAATGCATTTTTGTTGAAGGAAGTCAGATTGTTACAGATTCTGGTTGAAACCACAGCTTAATCTATATACCTATCCCTAAGCGTTGCCCTGGAAAGATTTACCCGGCTCACTCAACTTCCTTTTACTAAGGTGACAAGCTGGTAGGATGTTCCCCACAGCTCTAACTTTTACAGCCTCCTAACAACGAGAGTTAGAAGAGCAAATAGGTGAGACACACACACACACACAGAGGAGTGACAGAGGTACTCTCAAACACACAGAGTAGCTATCTACAGCACCTATACCCTGTCCCCAACTTCTGTTCCCTTGTTTCTCTGCAACACTCCATTTTGGAGGAGAATCTTCCAGAGCATGCAGAAGCCTTTCCTCCCTTTCTGACTGATGCAAGAGACAAAGATATATATATATAAAAAAAGAAACAAAGAACAAAAAGCAATCTTTTATCGCATGACCTACTGATCAGTTTCTCAAGCATTTTAAGTCTGTTTCATCCAAATGGTCCATTCATCAACCAATACAGTTATTCACAGCCTGTTTTTCTTTGCTTGGATGCTTTTTACAAGGAAGTTTCCTTCTCTAAGATTTATGCAGGGGACTCAGTAAAGCTTCTAACTGAACCTGCTAGTTGTTGTAACACAGTACTGGCTACAGAGCGCTGACCACAATACTGACCTCAAAACTAAAACCCAAGCTCGTGCGCAGAAAGCCATAGGCAGGTATCTATCAATACCATCCACATCCCTCCTTAGGTCTCTCCTGCCATCCAAAGTTTTCAGGTGAGTTAAAATATTTTTCTTGGATTTAAAAAAAACCATCATTGTGGAGCAAGGATGTTAGGTCTTTCATTTTGACGATTTACAAGGTTTAATACTGATAGTTAACAAAGTGTACGTGTCACTTGCTGTTCTCTTAGTACAAGATTGTTTTTGAACAGTTATTAACTAGGATTATTAAAAGCTTTTATTTAGACAGTAAGGTTCATGTTTTTAAAGCACATCAATTGACAGAGGCTTTTACAGTTATCTATAATTTATGTTAGTGAACAAGCACTGTTTATTTACATTGTCTAATACCATATAAACGGTTGAAGGTGGAAGGCAAGTTTAGACATTTCAATTCAAACAGCAGGCTACTTACTAAGATGGTATCTTTTTGAGATACCATAAGAGGTACACTTAAGCGCACAGGTTATTCTCAATATACCTCTTGTTTGCACGGTTAGAACACTGAAAAGAAAGCCTTTCTGCTTAGCCTCTGAAAAAATTACATGCTGTGAGCAGAGACGCATTCCCCAGTATCAACAGTATGTTAATTCACCCTCCAAAGAATTTTGCGGTGACATATTCCCAAATACAGTTTATTCTAAAGAATTCAACTGTTCAAACAATTACAATAAAGACACCAAAAATCAGCTGAAATGCAGCAAAGGAGCAAGGAAGTAACAGTAGTAAGTCGTAAAAATAAACAAGCAAACCCGTTTTACCTCTCATGCACAGCAGGGTGGGAGTTACCACAGTATAGCTGGTAAGCGATAACTTGTTAAAGCCATGAGTAACTCCACCATGTAAGCGAGCCCTGGTCTACACCAACCCCAAGGAAGCAGATGACAGCCAACTCTGCTTTGGTTGCAAAGAGCGCAAGGAGGCAAGTCCAACACATACTATGTGGCTCTCCAGACAAACAGAAAACTCATCTATTCAAGAGGGATACAATAAAGAAGCACAGCAAGTGCTAAGGATAACCCAAAGAAACCTAAAGCAATACATTCACCCTTGACTGACTGGCACATAAAAATTGTGCCAGTCCAGCCTGGAGGAGGCAGTTTGGAGGCTGCATTCATTCACTCCTGTGCAACGAAGCACCAGCAGTGCCAGAGCACACTCAATTGCAAAACACTACTTGCAGCTTTAAGATACTGATATCATAGATACCCTGTGTATTTTAACACTGCCTTACTAACAAATCACAACAATCTCTTGTTAGAGCAGAGAAACCATTTTGTAATCTCGGATGCATTTGCTGGTATTATGCAACACGCAAGCTCCAAATCCACGGGGTGGCTTACAGTTAGCAGCAGGCAATCAGTGCTGCAGCAGCGCCTAACTGGCTTTCGGGACACAACTAGAATGTTACTGGTGCTCTATTCTTGAATTCTGAGGCTGGGAATTTAAAAAAAAAAACAACAAACAAACAAAAAAAACACAGAGAGAGACAGAGACAGAAAATGCAAAAGTCTTTCTTATCCCCTTTTGCTTTTCAGCCCTTGAAAAACAGCTTCAAGCTGACAACTCAAAAGCAAGTATTGCAAATATACCTCCCTGGGACAAGCAGGGCATAGCTTTTCCGACTCAGTGTAAACAAAACAGAAAATAAACTCACAGAATAGGTTAATACCTTGTAGAAGGGTTAATGAGTTAATGTTCAACAGAAAGATGAAGTCTGGCCAACTGATCACATGTTCCATGTGCATTAGTGTACATTTATTTACTGCTATTAACTTGCACCTGCAGAGAGAGGAAGAAAGAGAATATTCCTTCCTTTGATCCTGAAGGTCACAAGGTGACCAAAATCCCAGCTTAATGAAGACTCTGGTGAGGCTGCAAGTGTCACAGCTTCCATCAACCCTTTCAAAACACATGTTGAAAAGCGCAGGAAAGAAAACTGAAGTAATACCACCCAGGCTTCATAGACTATGTCAACTTAATTAGAATGGTATTTTGGCAGCACCCAAAGATTACATATCGAAGGCTGGGTAGCAGGCCAAATACTTGACTTGACTAGAATATTTTGCCAAGCCACCTACATTAAGAGCTACTTCCCTGTTCTTTCAGGATGCCACGAAGGAAATGTGTTGTTTCAGGCCTTGTAAGACTATTTAACAGAGGCACAAAACGGTGAACGTCACCAGCACTGAAGGTTAACTAGATACGCGTTAAAGGAAAAACATCCCTAGTTAACCTTCAGACTACAGAGCCGCTGAAGGGGAACGTTTCTTCTCAAAGGGTGTAGGCTTCAGATGTTCCCAAAGTGCCCTCCCTATCTACTGATGTATTATCAGACCTAGACATCCGTGATCCAGAGGCACAAAACCAGCCAGAGGAATCCCTCCCCAGCACACAGCACCGTAACTTCAAACTCTCAGCGCCTCTGGACAAGACCGACAATCATGCTGGACCAGTCCCGCAATACTCCCAGGCTTTTAGTCTCTGTACTGCAGAAGCGAATCCTGACAAAGCTTTGGCTTCTCCCAGCAACTTTTAGGGTTTAATTCCACTCTGTGTGTGTGTACATATACATGTCATACGCACGCGCTTACATATGCGTATGTGAACTCAATAAGCAGATGAAGCGCTTCTTTAGCGGCGGTACAGAATGCAAAAAAGAACTCCCTCAGCCGACATGGCAGAACTCAGCACTGTGAATGCTCCACCTCACAAAAAATGAAAATAATAAAAAAATCTGGCTTCGTTCTCTTCCCTGAATTTCTTTTGCTGTTTGAAGCAGAGATTTTTTGTTCACGCTTTGCTGTTCCAAAAAGTTCTCCCCCTCCCAAAATACACTGCAGTGTAATAAAACAAAAGATTTATCAAAAAAGCAGTAGATAAGCTCTCTTGCAAAAGCCTCTCTGAGTATCAGAAATTGGATATTTCCAATTGCTACTGTTAATGATGAAATCAAAATTCAAGAGTTTCCTTTTTGTTCCTTTGTATTTTGATCTATAAAAGCATTCACTCATCATTAATACAATCAGTTTGACAGATGCATCAGAAAACTCTCGATTTTCATTTCAGCCTCGCAAATTAGCAGTACTATTTTATTAAAATCCAGTTCTGCATGAAGACATGGCTTCACGCAACTGCCTGCTTTACACAAATACTTACCACAGGCTTTCACGCTACCTTCTGTCACTGTAAGAGAGCGTGTATTTCCTTCACCTAAGCCTCTGATACTTATAGATCTCCAATATTCCTCCCCCCCTCTTCAGATGGGCAGCAGTACCACAGAATTTGCCACCAATGTCTGATACTCTCTCCTCTTCATGGCATTGTTGGTCTTAGGTAAACTACACTATGGCTTGGAAACTATCCCATTTGTTTTCTGCAACATCTTTGCCTACGCATCTTTTCTAATCCAATAACTCATATAAGTCAATAGCCTAAAATAAGCAGCGCAATCTTCATGAGGACTCATTTAACTAAACGAGAACCTCTTCACTATACAGACCCAAAAAGCTTCCCTCCAACACACAAGACAGAAGCAGAAGTTCATTGAAGCTGGATACCTCTTAAGAGCCGGGTTCAAGAGGCTGCTCCATAGGGAAGAAGCATTCTTCTCTTCATGGCAGATGAAGATAGCCGTGGTTCCCAGAGAAGCTCCCAGTTGTAAACCCCCCTAGTGTTGTCTCCTGAACTACAGGCATACCCTCATACTCCGCTCCTGCTGAAGTGCAACACCATGTTGCCCAATACAGCACTCTGGTCAGCCTTGGTGGGACTACTCAGAACAGTGAAGCAAGCGGCAGGTATATAACATGGATATAATTTTTCCTACGACAGCAAGTAGCAGCACCGGCCAGAATAGATCTTGCAGCTAGAGTAAAGAAGCACGGGGTAGTAGTAAAACCACTACCAATAGATGGGGAAGAAGAAATATTGAGCAAACCAAGGAACAACACACCTGAATTTCTCCCATGGTCTGAGGAAGAGAAAAGCACGGCTGTTTTCTACCAGACTTTGATGATAGATCCCTAACAGTCTTTTGATACAGATCTCTGTCTAGCAGGTTAAGCCTTTTAAGGTTTAATGCCTCATGAGAAGTTTTTAAGCACAGAAAAAAGCCCCGGAAAGAGCAGAATCACTCCACTTTTTCACCAAGTCAAAACACAAACCATTCCCTCTGTAGAGGCCATGTGTGCCAAGAAAGACTAGGCTCCAGCTCCCAGCACTTGAGCAGCACTGAGGTTTTCATTCTCTGGAAGGAAGGTACAACACATCTGCAGATCAAATGATCAGCAAAGTTAAGAAATTACCCTGTATAGTCAGACAAAATTAAGTTAATATGCGACTCCTACTTACTGGAAAACTTCTTCCTCCCCAGTATCCAGTGACAGGATGTGTGGCAATGGTTCAAAGCTGTGTGAGGGGAGGTTCAGACTAGATATTTGGAAACATTTCCTTTACCAAGAAGGTGGTCAAATGCTGGAACAGGCTTCCTAGAGAGGTGGTCGATGCCCCAGGTCTGCCAGTGTTTAAGAGGCATTTGGACAATGCCCTTAACCATGTGCTTTAACCTTTGGTCAGCCCTGAAGCGGTCAGGCAATTGGACTAGATGGTCACTGTAGGTCCCTTCCAACTGAAATATTCTATTCCATTCATAGGAGAAAATTTCTTTATATCCAAATGGCTTTATCTGAATGAATACTCCTAAAGTGAAGTTCAGGACATTCTCTTTAATTTGTAAATTTTTTCCTGATATATTAGCAAAAGGCTTTGTAGGTCAGTTATTTCCAGCGCTGCCTCAATGCCCACCTCTAGAAATGTCCAACTCGGAACACACTGAGGTGTTCTCTTGCCATTAAATGTAAGGAGCTTATGGAAAAAAACCAAGTCAGTTGAGACACTGTAAATTACCCCTTAACAACCCTATTCTGTCTCAAGAGTAAAACCAGTTACAGTCAACAGCAGTTTAGGAAAACCAGTTTTATGTGACACCGAAATGGACTGGGAAGCTCAGGGGGTCAGCTGCCGTGCCTGCGGTGAGGCACCAGCTATGTCCCACGTCTGCCGCGGGACCACCCGACCACCGCTGCCATGGCAAGGTTCACGCTGCCCCAGGTTTCACGCACAATTCCCACTCCTCATCCTGCAGCCTCATTTTCAGCACATAGCTCTTGGCCAAACCACTACGGGCACCGACTGCGGGTCATTTGTCTTGGTCGGCGAGGGACCGGTTAACAGTATGGATTTCACAAGCCCACAATTACAAAACAGATATGAGCACGTACTCTGTTGGCAATTAGAGCTCCAGCTTTATTTTATTTATTCTAGTATAAGAGCAGATGTTGCAGTTGTTTGAAGGTTTTCACAACCTTAATTGTTGACCTTAGTTGCTGTTAATCTTTCCCATGAAGTGGAGACAGACAGACGCCGCCCGTATTTTGTGAAGAAGATCATGTCCTGCAGGGTACGAGTAATAAAAGACAGTATTGTCTGCCTTCTCCCTCCTGTGTGAAATACAAGGGTATTGGGATTGGCCAGCAGCATGGAAGAAAAAGAACAAACAAATGACTTGGCCGTTTTGTTTATTTTTTTGGAGGATGCATCTGCTACATGGTTGTGCCACAACACCGTGATTTCTTTCCCGTCCCTGGCAGCGGGTGAAGCTTCCAGGTGCCAGCTAAGGAAGCACTGGATTTAGACTTCAGGACACCTGAAACAGCTGATACAGAAAGCACCCTGTCCACCTCATTGAGCATCGCTCAGGCTGTAGTATTAAGAAGCAAAGTGTTGAGTTTCACAGGGCAATATTAAGTTTCATAAACAAGTTCTCAGACCAGACAAGAAAGCAGCACTTCATTACGTGCTAGGAACGCTGCAAAAGATACATGAGACCTTCCCGGGTCTTTTCCTTTGCTAGTGGGAGGCTTTTCCTGAGACTTCTTGCTGGGGTGTGGAAATTTTGTATTCATCTTTTTGCTGCAGAACTTGGAGACTAAAGTTTTCTAACCAAGAAGTACATTCCTCTGACTTTGTTCTGCCAAGTGTACTTCAAGACGTTAACTCGGTGTCCCAGTAACTTGAGAACAGGCAACGCAGAGGAGGGACGCTGAAGTTAGAAATGAAACACAGGATGTACGGATGCTGCAACAGGCACTCCCTATAACCTAAGGCGAAAGCCCCAGAAGGCAGGATAGCGAAGATCAGTTTCGTGTTTATGGTTACCTTCAAACAAATGCCCAGAGTGAACTTGGACATAAGGCTGAACCCAAAGACCAGAGTGGAACGGCATCTGCTATCAGTTCTACTGCAAAATACAGGAAATCACGTCTTCCCCCACCTAGCCACCCTCCCGACCCCAAAACTCACCTCGGCTGCAAGCATCTTCAAGGTTTCTTGACAGGAAGAAAAGATAAGGACCATTGGTTTTTGTTTTAGTTCCTTAAGAGATGTTATGTTCATTCATAAGAAAAATTAAATCAGTAAGCCAACCTCCAAAAGTTCACCAGGCATATATGCTAAAGAATTGCTGACAGACGACATTTTAAGAAGAGCATCAAAAGACTGTAATAAGTTGCTAGAACAGAAAGAATTCAGCCAAGATTTCTGAAGGAAAACATCAAACTGCCAAGCTATTAATTGCTGTATATACCCCGTGACACCTAAATGGATTTGGACATAGCATAAAAGATGGTAAGTTACATCAGTTTTCAGAAGTGAGTTCAAGGTAAATGCAGGCAATTGAAAAATCAGGGAGTGACTTCTTTACTGAAAAAACTAGTTAAAACCAGATAACATAGACATGAATAATAAATAAGATGGCATGAGAAAGAGTCAGTACAGCTTTTGCAGAAGTTATGACTCACACCTACCCAAGGTTTATGATACTGTATGGACAAAGACACATCTGGACATTATCTCTAACTAGGGACTCTTAAAAGCACCTGAGCTGCTGTAGTTTGCAGGAGTGGTTCCCCCTTAACACCCAGCTGAAGGATAAGAATTGCAGGTAGAAAAACACAGAGAATTTTTTCCATACGAGGACTCTCAAGAATGACTGTGGTGGCCATTCTTCTCAACAAATCCACAAGCTCTCTGAAACTGGACAAACAGGGAGGTGACATGAAGCTTGCTGGCAGTATGATGTGTGCAGTCAGAGCTGGAGCTTCACGCAAAACACAGTGGAACAATCTCACGATCACGAGCAAACGGGCAAGCAAAAGGGCAACGCTGATTTAATTTCCACAAACTCAAGCCAATGTGCAAAAAGAAAAGTGACCCTGCCTGTGTGTACTGCTGAAGTAAGTGTCAGGAATCTGAAGTCTTGTTTGAAAATATCATCTTAGGAAAAGGGGGGGAGGGAACAGACAGGGGAAGGCAGACGGTACCTCACAAGGATATACACTATTAAGAATTAAGGAACTGCTGCAAGCAAAGCAGAATCATGAAAATTCATTAAACCCAGGACACATGCACTTTTTCAAAACTGTGGGCTGTTACGACACTGACAGGGTAAGATAGAATTAGAGAGAGAGTAGAGAAGATGGATTCCTAAAGCAGAAACGAGACAGACTGGGATCATTCAGCATGGAGAAGAGAGACAGCTGAAGGAGAAGACGACAGACATCTAGTCCGTTATGGAGCACATGCATGAAGTGCCCAGAGCATGACCATTCCCTCTCAAAAGAAAGGGGTAGGTAAGAGATCTGAAGTGGGTAGGTAACGTGAAAATCATTTCCATGGGGTGACTGGACCTATCAATGTGTCAAAATAACAATTTAGGCGAAGCACTGGAGAAAGCTCATCAAGGGATAGCGACTATAGTAATGGAGATGCACACTCCAGAGAACTGCAGCACAGCTCACCATGAAGCAGAAGGGCCTAAAAGCAGAGAAGAAACTCCTTGCAGGCTTTCTACCTAAGCAACTGCTACCGACAGCCCAGAGACACGTAAAACTATTCTTGGTCAACCTGCAGTCCGATTCATTACAGCTACACTTAGGGAGGAACAGCCAAAACCACGCTCGCTCTTAGGCAGATTATTGCCCTTCTTCCCCAAAGGAGCCCTGTACCAACTCCACTTTCAAACAGAAAAACTGAGAGAGCTGAAAAGGATTTGGAGGTCACCCAGCAGACCCCAGGCAGAGGCAGCGGCAGAAGGCTGGTTTCTAAGCCACGAGCACTGCATTCAGGACATCGCTATTCCCAGTTGCTGGCCCCAGGTCCCTCTGCTCCAGGTAACGCCCCCCACCAGAGACAGGAGACTACTTGCCCCTCAGCTAGGCTCATTAACAGCCCTTTCCTATGAACTAAGTTCACAGTTAAAATTAACATAATTAATATATTTTTTAAAATGAATATTCCTGGCTTTGAATTGTGGGCGCTAGACGTTAACCTAACGGGGATGGTGAAGGAGAGCTGGAGGGACAGCCACATCACAGAGGACCAGAAGCACAATCTCAGCACAGCCACGCTCCAGAAAACACTGCATCAATTTAACAGATTTGCACCTTTAACAATTTGGCACAGACCTAAAAACTACAGTTGCTAGGCATCCTCCATGTAACATTTACTTTTAACAGCAAGTCCCGCAGGCTGCTGCAGTATGCAGAAGGTAGAATACATGTAGCTTGCGAGTTGACAAGCACATGCCTAAATGCTGGCTTTCTACAACACAAAACATGAAGCGCTTCGCCAGGGTGCCTCTCCCACTATTTCCATGGGAATTTACTACATCCAGGATGCAATACCTTTCAGCACTGAATACGAAAGGAGCCGTTTTCCTAACAGGCATCTAGGAAGTCTCCTCCTTCGCATTTCAGGCCAGGACAAGAGCAAATCGAAATCTAACATTTTAAAGAACATGAAGCTTCCTGCACAAATCTGATGAAGTCCTCTCAAAATCATGACATAAGCCCAACACTGAAAGCTGTTAAGAGACCACAGCTGAACAAGGCCTTGAACATCTCTTAGCTTCTTTTTTGAATAAAATGCAAAGTTACTTTCAAAATAGCACGAGAGCCACAATACCAAAAAGATTCTGGCTTTTTCATGTTCTCAAAATAGTGTGCTAGAAAGACGTCTACAAAAATAGAAGTTTTAGGTGCATTTAGCTTTCATGTCAAGCATCAGCACAAGCCTATCCAAAGCAGCATTTGCTCAAGGCTCCATCAAGCATTCCCTCACCCACAGCCCCACTGAGATGGGTGGCAGAGAACTGGGACCAAATGCAGCCAATCACTTAAACACCCGCCAAGACCAGAGGATTTGGATGCTGGAGCGTGCTTGCTCCTTCCCCACTGCCCCACATGCCCTGCGCATGGAGAAATTCAGATTCCTCTAACCCACTTCACTGAAATTGGGGCAACCTAATAGAAAGTGGGAGCGAGCAGCATCACCAAAAATAAAACCATCAGAGAGAAACTACTGAAGTGTGAAGTAATGCTTTGTTACAGGCGCTTGAACGTGCAAGTTATTTTCACTGTGCTTCTTGACATAGGAAAGCAAGCAGCAGCAGCACATTTCGGGAGCCATACTCCCTTCTCCTCCAACCCCAGTTGGCAAACCAGGGGTAAAGTGAGTGCCTTCAAACCAGCCCCTCTGCTTCTCATCTGCCCAGACCCACCCTTGGTGCCCATCCGCAGGGCAGGACGAAGCTTGCTGACTGCGACGGGGAGGGCACCGCACCGCTCCTTGCCTCCCGCTCCCTGCCTTCTAGGAATTTCCCAAGCCACTGCCGGAGGATTAGGAGCTGTAATGCTATTAAACACTTCAATATCAAAATCTGAACTAAAGCACATGGAGTCTGCCTTAAGAGGAGGATTTTTTATCTTTTTTTTTAAACCTCTGAAAAAGCATTTAAGGAACACAGCGAGGAAGCAGCATCAAAACTGGCAACACAGCAAGCAAAACAGCCGAGTCTACTTGCACATTGCAGCCTGCCTGCTACTTCAGATTACTGATTGCAGAGCAGCAAGTTATTCTCTCCCTAATTGGGTCCCAGTCTAAAATAGTCCCGTTATTTTTAGTATAGTACTTAAGTATCTGAACTGTGCCCTGTACTGCCAAAGCTGGCATGCGTCCCTGGCCATACCAGGAATTCCGATATTAAACAAGAACACACACGCCACATATCCAGGCCGACTTCTGTTCTTCTGCATTGTCTTTAGTGGGTGACTTTAAAGACTTTAAACACTAACAGCCAGCCAAAAGTGGCACAGGCTTACATGCTAATTCTGCATTTAAAGCCTCTCCACCAGCTACTGTGCAACAAGAGAATCAACCCAGGAAGGAAAGAGCAAGGGTTGCGATACCACTGGTTAAAGCAAGAGACAGCTTGCTTTTAGCAAGGTAGGGCATGGATAGAGGAGAAGAATGGGGTTATTTCACCTCTGTTTTGCTTGTTATGAGTCCATACAAGGTCTGGGGAACTGGAGGAGAGGAGAAATCCAAAGTGCTGTAACTCATGCCTCTTCCGTCCCCTTCCACACTGCACATACACTATGGATAAATTTAAACTAGTCAAGAAACAAAAGGCCTGTGTTAAATATGTTTATACACACACACAGAAGGAGGATTATGTAAGCTCTGTCTCACAAACAATATGCTGCTTCTGCGGAAGAAATGAGATGATCAAAGCAAGACTTGTGCATCTTTCCAAGTCAGTCTTCCCACCTTCCATCAAAGGGGTGACAACCGTCCTGCAGCATGCTAATTCTGGAGCACAGAGAGCAGAACAAATTCTGAAGTAGCCACAGGCTGCTCCAACAAAGCCTACCTGCCTCCACGAGCTTACTGCCTCTTACCTTGGGCTTTCCTCATAAGCTCGTCTTTGTTAGACCAGGAAGAACAAGTTCCCCGTGAGGAATTTACTCTGCCCTTTTACCAAGTACTTTGCAGAAAGGAAGTCAACTCTACGAGAGAGCTTTCAAGACAAGATCCTAACCTGAAAGTCGGCTGCCAGCCAACAAAAATTTGTTAGTGTCTATTACCACTAGACCATCTGTTCTTGAAACTGTACGTTCCTTTTCAGAGGGGTTCTTATTTTGTGAACAGTATTAGCATTGTTCGCTGTCTCCGCTCTGTAAACATCCCCTTATCCAACACGCTTCTAGAGCTGGTGGTGACACAGGACCAAGCCTCTAGTTTATCATATGATTATCTAGCCATTTTGGGTTCATTGGTATATTTCAGTACTTTCTATTTTAAACTATTTTTAGTCTCGGAGAGCAGCAGAAGCACCACATATAAAACCTCACATGGCTTCTGAATTATGGCAGAGCTGATCAGGGGCACCAACTAAATGACGTTCTCAAACCCAAATCTGACAAAACCAGCTGAGGTGAAGATTTGGCCTTTTGGCATTTTCCCATTAACTGTTTCAATGGGTTGATTCTGGATGAAAGAACTTGCCTTTGCATTTGAAGAGAGCTTTCTGCCACTGACCGTTCTCTCTCATCTCCAGTTTTTAATTGGCTTCCAGTTAATCCTCAGACCCAAGATGTTTTAAGTTTTGCTGTTGCCCATACATGACCAAAAGCAGGCAACAGTTAGCTGTTCTCCCTCGCTAGCTAAAGAGGTCAAGCAAAGTCCATTCATCTCCACTCCACTAAAAGAGCAATTCCCCAAAGACAATTATTGCAGTACCAAAATAAGTGAAGGTGAAGCAAGAGACATCAAAAATACCAAAAATTCACTCTATAATTCCACATCAATAAAATAATCATTAAGGGAAAGGTCAGTCCACTCATCACTTTCTCAAGAAAGCAACAGGCAACAAGGCCAAAACAAAACAAAAAAAGCCCTAATACTAGTCACGATAGGACAGAGGAGAGGAAAAAAATTAGATTGAATCAATAAAAATTAGATGAATCAACTTTCTCTCAAATTAGCTGGGTTTTGTGAAATTCAGTCATGAACACATTGAACAGTTTGGATTTCTCCTAAAGCTTCAAACCATTAGCAGTTATTTTTGAGAGTTCATAGCAGATTGACAAGGTAACAGAGGCTGGAGAATGGCACACAGTGATATCCTACAGAAGTGGGAAGAGAAAGGAGTGGAAAGAAGACGTGAAGAATGACAGTTGTTGCTTATTTGCACGTGGACTGCTGTTAAACCCATCTGCTAGCACCAAGAAGAGAGAGGAAAAAAAACCCTGAACTCAACAAAAACTGATTGTTCATGAGTAAGCGAGGTCAAACCAACTCAACTTCCTACTATGGCAGAATAATACATTTTAGGAACATCAAAGCAGTAGACACTGAATCTTGACATTAGCAAAACCATGTCAAAAGATTCAAACCGCATTCTTATGAAAAGTTACAAAAGCTTTGTCATACAGTTATCAATGCAAACAGTCATCTTGCAGCAGATTTGAAAGTGACTGGATAACTGCACTGTCTTATCATTTGCTCAGAGTCCAAAAAATGGAAAGACTCACAAAATAGCCTGACATACTGGATAACCTCTGGCAGAGATCTGCCCTGGTCCCACATTATTCTAATACTAATGCTCTAGATAATGAAGGAGAAAATGACACACATTAAACTTGGGGAAGCTGCTAACTTAAAGCTGCCAGCTTGCTGGAAGACTGAATTCAAAGCAAGTTTTAGAAACTGGAAAATTCTTTGTTGAGAAAGAGGCAAATACCATATAGGAATGTATAGATGAACATATGTGAGAATCGTGAAGCAACAGTTCTGTTCCACTCATGGCTGATAAAGCTTTCAGCATGACGCTGTATCCAGTTTTCAGCAAATTTCAGAAAAGATCAACTGGAAAGAATCCAAGCAAAAGCAATAGGAACATCACAGAATTAGAAAAACATGACATCTGGGAGGAAAAAAGAAAAAACAGGATGAACTGGAGCTCAGCCAAAAGAAGAGAAAGTAAGGGTCATAATGGTAACTTTCAAATACATGAAAGCCTGCTACAAGGAAAGAGTGAAGAATCTGCTCTCCATGCCCACAACTTCCAGAAGAAGAAACAGAAAGGTTTAAAAAGCAACAAAGAAGATTTAGGAAAACATTACTGGGTGGAGTGGCAGAGAGGGTGTGGTGTGAGGGCACTGGGGAAAAAGGAAAGCAAAACACCAAGTCAAAATTGCTAAAAGGAAAAAAAAACCAATGAGTCAACAGACAGACTGTCTGGGGAGTACATGGACTTTCCCCATCACTGTCACCAAACTGCTGTCAAAAACACAACTATACTCCAGCTTTTCATTGACTAGTTGACCTCTCTGAAGTCTCTTCTCCAGATCTAGGGCTGTGCTACAAGAAAAATAAACTTAACACACATGCCTTGTCTCATCTCTTTCTTATAAGGACATTACCCAAAGCGACAATACCAACAAGCTACATGCCAGCTGTAACCTTCAGATCTGAAATGTCTTAAAAAAAAACAACACAAACAACACAACACCAAAACGAACCCACTGCAAACCTTACATGTTAAAATATCTTTTTAAAAAAGTCTAACCCATGTACTTTCTTCTGTTGATACAAGGATCCAACTATGTCCTAACGCTACAAACTAGAACCTGACAGAGAGGCACGTGGCCAACACCCTGTGGAGAGCAGCGCTGGGAATTTTGCTCTCCAGTCTCACTCTGGAGGACAAATAGCAGAAACAACACTTTGACTCTAATGTCTTGAATATTCTTTTGTGCTTCACCACAATCTATGAGCTATAGATGAAAATCTTAAGGTCTTGCTGGCTGTCAGGTTTTTGAAGGGTACAAGGAATGGAGAAATTTCTTCTTCCAGAAGAGCATGGAAGAGGATCATCTATACATGGTTACCCCAGCACAACTAACCGAAGTCGGTACTGTAAGGTGCAACCCCATCATTCTGTAGCTTGGCATTAACGCTTACTCAGTAGCGAGCATCTCTGGAGGTTTGGGGGGAAGAAAACGCCAAAACCTCAATCCCTTCAGTATTTTTTTTTTTAGCTCATGGATTGTGAGCATTGAGCTGTACCCACCAGCATATTCCAAACTGGATTTGTTGTCACTATGTAAAACCTCTGGGAGTATTTACAGGAAACGAACTCCGATTAGACATAACTGCAAGCACTATCATTTTATTCAGCCAATTTTCTCTTTCCAGTTCACCTCCCCACACGCTACAGTTTAGTCTCCACCATTTGCATCAATGGAAGTAGCTGGGGACAGGCATTTCACAAGTCTCCCAAATACACTACTCCTGGGTACAAGATTTATTTTAGCCTTTAACTGTGCAACTGAAAGATATTTAAGCATGCCACAGAGGCTTAAAGGAGGCTCTAGAATTGCATTTGCTTTATATCGTACAGTATCAAAAGGACAGTCATTTGCCATCTTTTCTTGAGTATCCCAGAGTAAGATGCTGATGCAGGGATAAATATTTATAAGGCTAGTTCATGCAGTTTTCCTTAAATCTGACTAGATCTAACCCCCTCTTGTTTTAAGAAGCAGGAATTATATGTGAATATCACAGCAAGGAGGATCTAAGAGTTAAGATCAGGTTTCCATGCACAGGAGGGGCCCGCTGTGGATTTACAGGATTAGCACCAGTGCCCTTCCCTCCCTGTCCGCTCCCCACTTTGCATCTTTACAACTGCAGATACTGGGATCTTGGGAATATGAGGCTGACAGTCCACGAAGGCAAAGCACTAGTCACTCCTAAGGAATGAGAGGGCTGGGAAACGAAAAAGAAGGGAAAATAAATGAAATCAATAGGCGTAGACATTTTAAGTCAAGATAGTTGAGCAGGCATTGCCATTTCATGGAGTTCAGACGTGACACTGCTTGCATTCAGAGCAGAGGCATTTTTGCTCAGGCGCCTCACCACGCGGTAAACCCTGGAATCCCCGGCTGTCCAAATGGCCACCAGACCACAGGACACAGCAAATAAACATCTACTCAAAAGTAACACTTGTGGTTTAGACCAGGACTGAAGTCAGGCCAAGTTTTAGACGTGAATTAGCTACCTGTATCACAAGTGGGATGTTTACTATGCATTGTGGTATAAATACTTGTCCTCTCACGATTTTTTTCTTCCTAACACTTCCTCCACCTTTGAAGAGGCAATCATCATCTCTGAGAATTTAATTTCCACAAGCTGTGACGTGGAAGCAAACACAGAGCAATACAGCCATCACATGGGCAAAACACGGGCCCCAGAAACAGCAGGCTTTTCCCATACAGACAGCAGGTCCCAGAACGTGTTAGCATTACTCCGAACAGATAATCATATCGGCAATCATTTTCAGAGCCGTGATCTAGCCATGCCGTGAGCCAAGACACTCCCCCACCCACCACACCTTCTTCACCTGAGGAGTGAGGGAGCAGCCTGCTTTGCCTTTTCCCTCCATCACACTAGAAATACCTACATGGATATGGAAATCAGTTTGATTCCTTCTCCCCTCACATTGCTGAGAAGTGGGTGCATGGCGGGGGGGGGGGGGGGGGGGGGAGTAAATCAAGTCAATTAAAAAGTTGAGAGTTGTGTCAATATTGCCCTTGTTTGTGCCTTTTCTTCTAGGCTCTCACTACATCTCCCAAACTCTCTCCTTTAAAGTAGCTTTCCCTCTCCCCTTCCATTCCACTGCTGGAAAACACACATATGAGCAGATCAGTCACTTAGGCAATGTCAATCAAATCCTTAAAAATAGACTGGAGTGTTTTCTCATCTTTCTTTTACAGTAGGTATCACAATAATAATAAAAAAAAACCACAAAACAAAACAAAAGCCATTTTTAGTTGGTGTTTATTTACATCCAAAATCCAGGGAAAACTGACATTCTTAGTTAAATCTTAGGTCTTTAGTCTGCATTCAGTTTTTGCTCCCTAAGAATGGGATGGCTCAGTCCTTTCTTACAGGATGCGAAAGGGCAGGGAGACTTGCTCCCTGGTGGAAGATGACATCATAATTCAAAGCTTTATAGGTTAGGTCAGTTTTAAGATAATAGCTACTTTGGGCTGCTCTGCTTTGGTTTATACAAATCCTGTTATTTCTTAATTGACCAGACAAATCTTTAGCGAGATTACAGCTGTGCTGCAAAATCATCTTCATTGATAAAAAAACAACCCCAAAACATTTGCAATCCAGGCTGCACTAAGGCAACAAGGTTGTAAACAGACTCTTCTAACAAAAGTGGCAGAAAGTCATTAAGATTCATTTAAGCTACCTAAAGTATTTGGTTAATTTTAAACTGCTAATGGATTTCAGAGGCAGCATCTTGGGTGAAAAGCCACTTTTAATGCAGTCCTTTCAGTCCACTGGTTTTCTAGGGACCTCATTCGACACGTCTAGGGTGGCAGGTAGCACCAGTTACCCCGTAACAGCAGTACTTCTAAAAGGATCCCAAAAGACCGGAGGAAGACACAACCTGGAGCTCTCTCCTCCCAGCCCCTCAGCTCTGCACACAGCCACGGCTCTGCAAAGCTCCCACGCTAGCGCTGAGCCCCACGGCCCCGCGTGGACCTACAGCTCCATCGCACACGCTGACGCACGCCAGCCCCGCACGCATCACGCCGCTGAAAGGCTTCGTCGGAAGGTCCCGGGGGTACCAGCGAAGCGTTGAATTCGCGTAGGATGTGGCACGCATTGAACTACAGAGGAGATACACCCTTCCCAGACACCACAAAGGGGCTGTATAATATAGTAAATATAGTCAGAGTACACCAAACCAATAAATTTCAATCGAAACCATGCTGACGATGCCCTACCCTGACCTACAGAAGGACGGTTGTCACCCTGACCTTGAGAAGCAATACATTCTTCCTTTCACCTTTTCCCTCATCGTCCCACGCCACGTAAATAGTCGGCTTTATCTATGGTATAGGCCATATAGGTGATCCAAACTATAGCATACCACTGAACAATGTCAATGCTCATCAAAGACCCTTCACGAGCAAGTCTTTAATATCCACAAGATATTCCAGAAACTCTGTACCACAGACACGGTCTCTACCATGAAAACCTACTTTAACTCACCGTGTCAGTACAGCACATTAAGGCAGCGCAAAGCACAAGCGGCAAACTGGTCCTACTGCCACGTTGTCTCCCTCTTGGCAGACCTTTTCAAGACGCTGCTGTTTCTACTTTACAATACTGGTGCTCACCACCAGCTCCAGCTCCCTGTACTCAAGTCACCACTGGGGACTTCTGGCAGTTGTCGCAACCGTGAGATGCATACACCCCACTCACCCCGAGAGAGAAATGGGGTATTTGGGAAGCTGGGAGAGGAGGCAGCGTGGCCACAGGGCTGGTGGAAGCAGGAGATGATGTTGCTGATGAGCGAGCTGCAGGGAGGCAGCCCTGGCCACCGGACAGGAGGGGGAACAGAGAAAGCCACTTTGGGAACCTCCAGCCTTTTTGCACAGCAAGCCAGGATTTAGGAGAGTTTGCAAGCTCCTCACACAAAGCACACGCTTCTTTGCTTGGCTTCACAGAGTTATAATTGCAGAATTAGAGGATACTGGCAGGAAGAGGTGAACTAAGACCAGCTCTGGATGGATGAAAGCATCATTGCCCACACAGTGTGATGATTTATGGCTCAACCATAGGTTTAGGCAAAAATTCACTCTGACCACACAGCTTGAACGTAGATCCGTACTCAAACATTGACTTTAGAACAGCCGCAGTTGCGCACAGGAAGAAAGCTTCAGTCCCCACACACTTTAAAAAAATAAATAAAAAATTTAAAATAAAAAAATAAGTAGTCCCATGGATGCTTCTCTGGCTGGATGAATCCTCTCTGAATTACTGCCAAAATTAGTACAGATACGACATGGCTGAAGTCAAGCATACAGTTGGCCAGATACCCTGAGAAGAGGAAGAAATTTGGTATTTGTATGCAACCATGTTAGCATGCCCATAAAATTACTTCTTTCTCACTTATCACTTCCTTGATCTCAACAGCCCAAAAACCTGATACAGGTATGCAAAGCAACTGAAGCATTATGAGTACTGTTTGTTATAAAACCTGAACTTCATTCAGCAGCTGGTATAGAGTGCTTGAAGTAAAACACAGGGTATGGGGAGAACTTTTAATACGCATTTTGTCACTCTCCAAATGACTTTGCAAAAGACAGAAACTGGTTTTAGACAGAGGCAGACCCCTGTAATGAAGGCTCAGAAAAGGTCTTTTCCTCAGTCCATCCAAGAGTTCACATATAAGGGACCTGGTACCCAGCCAGAAAGACTGAGCTAGTCAATTAGCTCAACCTTTTTTGTGTTAGAATTATGGAAAAAAACAACCAGAATTGTTTCTGAAGAGAAATGCCAGTCATTGCTATGCAATCCAGAACCCAAGAACTCAAACTCCAGGTCTTCCCAAGCTCTGCTTGGTAAAACAAAGGAAAGCCATGACATGTCACTTTGCCCCCAAAATGATTCCACATTTACCACAGGCAAGAATAATAACTGAAATTACTAAAGAACTTATTTTGGTTTCCAGTTTGCAGGGTCATTTGTTTGTTTGTTTGCTCCCCCCCCCCCCCCCCCCCCCCGACTAAAGCATACTAGCTTTAGCAAGGCTGAGAAATTTGCAGCTCTATCCGAGGCAGCTCCTCAAGAGTCACAGGAGTTTATGGGCGACTTCTGCCCAACAGCCACCAAGACCATTTCCTAGTAGACGCAAGAGCAGTCACCTCCAACGCCTTTATTTGACTTTGGCTATAGAACCCCCTCTTCGTCAGAGCGGTGTGGCTGAACCAGCTCGCAGGCAGCTCTGGGACCGTGAGACTGGGAACAGCTGAGACGTTCCCGGAAAAAAACATTTCAGCGGGTAACTGGCCTGAAACAAGTATGTTTTACAACGTTTCAGGGCAAGTCAACCAAATCTCCAGTGTTCCTCATAGCACTGTCATAACTTTGAACAGCTATTATGCTCGAAATTTCTCATAACATGAATAATGATGGATTTATTACCAGTTACTTCCTCAGTTGCTCTGATTTATGATGACCGTATAATAAGATACAGCTACACATACCTTACATAATCTTCTGAAACTGTCAAGGTGCTATTTTTATCTTTAAATGTACAATTGCAATAGTAACATTTTTGTTACGGCTGAGTTGCTCAATAAAAAACCCCACCCACCACCGACACGTTTCATATTCATTTTAAGAAAACAACCCAACAACACATGTCCATTTTCTTAAAAAAAAAATAAAAATCGAAAAAAGCCATTAATAAGGACACCATTGCTGAGATGCACACTTCAGGGCAGCATATGGATCAGACACAAGGTTAACACAAGTTCTCTTCCCCAATCCCCCCACCCGCTGTGGAAAACTCCCTTCAACAGGTAAACCTTGCAAACACAGGCAGGCTCTGGAGATGCTCTGCAAAGCCAGGTCTAGTCTTTAGCTTGTTTGCTTGTGTAGCTCCGTAATACTTGTTGGAATTCACAGAGGAAAAAAAACCCATGCTGGGTCTTCAGAAAAATCAGTAGGCTTCCCCAGCCAAGCTGGCCCAGCAGTCTGCTACCACCGAAAGGAGAGGGGATCCGTTCTTTTCTTTCCCATTTCTTTCTCTTCCTTCCCCTGGAAGGGCACCTGACCTCAGGTGCCCCACCACATGCTTCCGAGAGCTGATCCCATCCTCTAACCCAGAAGAAAACCAATCCCAGAAAAACAAGTATGCAGGACAGCTTTCTACCCGGTTAGAGTCAGCCACAAACATGGGTAGCGAACAACCAAGTTGGCCCGAGGTAAGAGATTCAAATGCTCTGACAAAAATGACACCTTTCAGTAGCAGTGAGCTCTTAGCATGGCCCACATTTTTGAGAAATGAAGACCTGCCTCTCTTCCAGGGGAAAAGCCTCTTCGCATTGCAGATTTTTCACAACAGAAATTTGTATTTTAGCACTCTAAAAAAGGAAAAAGTGACTTGTATCATGACTGATGGCTGCACACTAGCTGTCTCCCAGAAAATCCACTGAGCGCTGCCAAATTGACCTGATAGGATGCTTCACATCACCTAAAGAAATGTCACCTTAGCTCATCTGAATTTTAAATGAGACACCTGGGGAACAGCCCTCGTAAGGAAGAGTTGGACTGGTGGACGTGAAGGGCCCAAGAAGGTCTCAGAGACAAACACAAGCAAAACTAAAAGTCAGGCTGTTAAGCACTGGACTCCATTCACTTTGCTTTTCAAAATCACCCGTTTTCCAAACACCCGTGAGAACTTCTCCTGATCCTGGGAAAAAGAGTTGAACTGTTTGCAAGTAAACCAGGACAAATTATACATTTGCCAAAATTAGCTAAGGCTAAGACTAGCAAGACATCTTGCAATGCCATTCTCCTACTGAAGGCTGTATCAGCAGTACTGTTTTCCAAAGGACACTCGGGGAGGTAGGGTACCCAACAAGAACTCAAGCAGGTGTTGGAAGTGTCATCACACACCTAAACTCACCCTGTCATGCACTGCATCAGCTGCAACAGTCTTTGCATGCTCCTCTGACTTTCTATGTGTTAGCAATGCAATCCACCTTTGCTAGCAAGGAACTCCACAGAGATTTTTCCTGACCTTTTCAGCATCAGCTCTAGAACAAAAAACGTATGCCAAATGCAAAACAAGAGATGCCAGCAACCCAAATAGCAATTGCTCTGCACTCCTACGGCTCATCTCATAGCCTTCTTGCTCAATTCTCCTGAAGCCTTTTATTAAAAAAAAAAAAAACAACCCAAAAAACCCCAAACAAACCCCAAAGCCTCTTCTGAAACCTCTCAAATGTTAAGCGTCATGACTATAGGTAATGGTATAATAGCCTAGCAGTAAATAATATCAAAAGCTATCAGTTCATGAAAATCATGTATAATCTGTGACACTCTATTTTTATCATTTCTAGAAGCACAATAATGGGATATTTTGATTGCTTTCCCCTTACAGGGCCTTCATTAAGAACCATCATTTAAAAATAAAAACTAAAACTAGGTTAGGTGCCCAGCAGCCAGGGAAGAAAAACAAGAAAAACCAAATAAACCCCCCACACACACACACTTTTGGCCTCAACTTTTTGGACTTCAGGATTCCTGGAAAGAAATATTTCATCACAAAACAAAACAGAAGAAGACAATGTTAAAGCTGGTGAGCTTTTTCGTTAAGTGTTAAAAATGCATGCATTCTGTGTGTAGAGTATAGATGCTGATGGCAAATCTGCCTCTAGCATAAGATTTAGCGGCAAGTAGTACTTTGTCCTCACAATTGCTGCACGGATATCCTTCTCTTGGAAATTGTTTACTACATTCCTTGCTGTGACTATGTACAGTAACTGGAACATCACAGAACTGGATAGGAAAAGCAAAAGCAACCTGACCCACCGAGAAAGCATCTGCCAGCACTTGAGCCATTGTTCTGCAAAATATCAAGGCTTGAATTCTGACATAATCCCCTGACATCTCGGGTGATGTCAGCACGAGCAGCCATTAGAATGAAGAATGATCACCCACAAGACATTAATTCAAGAAGAATCAATGGCCTTGCAATACATATTTCTCCCTTAACATTCTCCTAAATGGACTTTAATACATTTGAGCCAGACGGAAAAGCAGGCCTTTTAAGAAAGGCTTTGGCACAAGACAAAAATATCACAAGCTTCTGAAATTTTAGCTTTTCCAGCTCCTTGAAGTTCAATTCCACACTTGTGCTTTGATATAATAAAAGCTCCTCGTTCCTTTCCAAGGATGTTCAGAGCGTTAACAGTACACTAAGCAAGACCAACCTACAGATTTTACCTTCCCCCAGTCCTTCTCACCCCCTCTCCCAATTCCCATTTAAGCAGAGAGAACATTCTCCTATCTGAATCTGTACCTAGTAGTTTGGCAGAGATGAACATCATGGAAAAGATGGAAAGAAGAAAGCTGGGGGGAGGGGGGGGGGGGAGCAGGGGCCAAGAAAAAAAAAAACAACCTACTTCCCCATTATTATTTCAGCTCTTTAAAGCTTCTGCTCTAACCCTTTTTAATATATAACTACCTTGTCCTACCGTCCTCCATGTCCTCCATTAAAATCAAGATCTGAGAAAATTTTCTAGCAGTTTCTCCTCTAGAAAAGGATCCAAATCCTTGCTGCCAGTTAGTTTTGAAATCTGAAGCACTCTCCAAACATATGACAGAGTCCAGTTGCAACTCCCTGACCAAGAATACGTTTAAGCGTCAAACTGTTCTGTAACGGGAGCATGTGCAGTGAAAGAGACTTGCGTGACATTTCAAGGGTTCCCTTCCCCATGGTTTCAAAACCAAAATTAGCACCTGAAGATGACCTAGAAATAAAGCTGATCAAAGGAAAAAAGAGGTTCTGAAAACTTACGTCTGTGCTACAAACCAACAACATGAGTCAGGACAGAGCTGCAGCCACTTGATCAAGTCATCAGAAAGGCAGAATTTAGATCCCAGGCATTGAAAGAAGTTTTCAAGTGTTCATCAAGTGCTAATCTCCACCATGAAAAGAGTCTATGGACTTAGAGATTCTCCCTGCTTATTGATTTTCTCACCAGGGATGCATAATGGAAGAATGATACTGGTGTCATAGAGTATTATCCACCCTTACTTATCTGCAGCCTTCAGCAACCACAGGCTCGGCCTCACAGCAGCCGCTTGGTTTCTCCGATTTCTCTGCTGACACAAATTCTGCAGCACTAAGCGTGAAGGGAGTGCAAAGACTGCGCTCTGAAGTTTACTTTGTGAACAAATGTAGAAAACCCCACCGCTGCTCAGCAGGAGAGTTCCTTCCCACTGGGCTATAGGTTTATTCCAACAGGATGGCATGGCATTTCCTCCACAGTTTGCCTGCCAGGAAAGTCATTTCCTATTTTTGTCCTGTTGAGAACTAGTAGAAGCTGGCATTGATGGAGGCTGGGAAGAATCAGAGGCTGGTTTGCTAGTGGTTTAACCAAACATGTGTTTACAATTACCCCATTCATCATGACCTGCCTGCGTAAAACTGCCTTTTTGGAATTTGCCCATGTTCCTTGGGTTTGGCCTCCAAAAAGGCTGAAACAGACTCGCTAAGAAATACATTGTTTGAATAGTACTGCTGGAGCCACAGAACTGTCCAATAGTTAATATTGTAATCATTAATGCAACTGTTGGACATTAAGATCAACATCGCTGCTCAACTTGTTGCTGTTGGCCTGAGGATGACAGCTTAGCAGCAGGAGGGTAAGATAATGGGAAAACCTCTTGCAGCCTTCCCCTGGTGTCCAACAAAAGAATAGAACAGAAATAGGACACCGTGTTTCTTTCTCAGATGCTCTACAGTATCTGCCCGCAAGAAGAGAACGCAGAGGCGGTCGTGGTGTTCCCAGCAAGCACGTCCAGGGCACTCATCACCGCTGCACCCAAGGACCACGACTATCACCACAGCCCCAAAGCTCTTTTCAGAAATACACTGTGCAGTATAATTGAGACTTGCAACTCCCCTCACTCTCTCCCCAGTTCTCACTTCAGGAAAGAATAAGCAGAATCTGTCCTACCTTCATGTGGTAAAGGGGAAATTTCTCACTGCCGATCCTTTCTCCACAAAGAGGTCAAACTATTCTAGCAAACAAGCCTTATCCCACCATACCTGAACCAGCATTATCTCAAAGCCAGCAGTGCTGAAAGCTGCAAAGAGCTCCGAGAGAGACACGCCTCACCTCTCTCAGTATCAACGAGGTAGACTTTCATGCTACGTGCCTAGATTATGCCAGCTCTAGTCTAGCAATCTACAGCCTGTAATTTTACTTCATACCATACATCAGAGAACTACACACATTTTCCTCCCCCATTTTCTGCTCTCCAAAGTTATCATTTGATACTCAAAGATATAATGGCTTACCAAAAATGACTTATCAAAGGTTTCTGAAAGGCTTCAGGAAGCAGAAGGTCCCTCACACTAACTTACAGTATTAGTCACATCCTGTATTATCCATGCTGCTGGAGAAGGTCTCCTACTCTGCTAAAAAGATCACCCACTTAGAACAACCAATCTTCATGATGGCCAGCTTGTGCTGTAGCCATTCAGGAGTGGTAATCTGCACCTCCCCATGGGTTAACTAACTGGGATACAATTAGCAGGTTTCATTAAAAGCTCTCTTGGCTTGTAAATGAGCATTAATGTTGGGTTTTGAAGAACCCATGTGATTCACCCCAACTATACTTTCATTCAATCCACACCCGAGTCTCTGGACCTTCCCACTATGGGCTGTTTCCCTGTAAAAACCCAAGCACCCACGTAGCTGCTGCCTTCTCCTAGCAGAAAATGGCTCACCCAGTGCTCAAGACCTCATGCTTTCATGAGTGTCTTCCAACAAGTTTTCAAGTTCATTGGCAGCACTGGCTCCTCACCATTAAACAGAAATCGCTGGTCTTTTCTGTCACAGAGACCAGGAAAGACAGAACTGTCCACAAGGGTGCTACTCTAAAGCAGGGCTTGAGCCTGAAATGCCTTTGGTCCTGTTAGCCGGGTCCATTTGCTTGCTCTGCATGAACTGATCCATCTGCGACTGATGAAAGACCCTAGGAAAGCAAAGGGGGAGATGAGTTTTCAGGCAATGCATGCACATCAGTGAGAATGCGAAGATCTCTTAAGAGTTTCAGGATAACTTGGCACCAGTGGCAACACTTCATGAATCCTTCCATCTTCGGCACTCCTTTGCACATCCTAAGTCCAAAAGCTGCTAGAAACCACAAACACCACCACTTTCAGATGAGTGTACCTGTATGAAAAATGTAGTGCCTGTTTGTCTCTCGCATCAGGTATCTGCTGAAGAGACAGTACCCAGGGGAATAAAGCATGCCAGGAAAGGGATTGTAGAGCATATCCAACCAGATCTCGAAGTCGGGCTATTCTGACTGTTCCATCAGTGAAGAGATTAACAGTCTGTTTGTAGACAGGATGCCTCATACTGATCAACAATTCTCTTTTATGCTGCACTCCTAGTGGAATCTGGCTTCCTTGGATAGTCCCCTGCACATCCACAACGCAACAGAGGAGCCACACTGAGCTAATGGGAGAACTGCCGCGCAAAAAGATCATCCAATTCAACAGATGGCACGAGAATAGGAAAGACCTGGCACAGGACTAGTTCAGAGGCACACAGCTCAACAAGTATAAAGAAAGAAAAGACAACAAGGTAACATCTGTTTACTTGATAATATTATGTTTCATAACAACCACCGGTTTGGGAGAAAAAGCAATGGGAAACAAGACTACTTCGCCACATCCACATTTAGGTCGCAAAGCACTCTCCTGACCAGCAGGCAGTGCAAGGATAACAAACCTGTAAATAAAGTTCAATGCTTATAAAAGGATTCCTTGGCAACCTTGTTCCTCATAATTCCTAAACAGATTGTGGAGTTTCACCTTTTCAGAAAAGGATCTCCGTTCCTAGATCTCCCCAGGTGGAGAGCTGCGACGGGTATATTTTGGACATGCCCAGGAGCAGGCCCAGTTTCCAAGAAAAACAATCCTAACTTCTTCGCCTGCTTTCCTACAGAAGGAATTTTATGCAATCACACTAGCCAAGCCAGTTGGCAAGTTTCATGCCAGCCTGACAGAGGCAGAGGTCTCAAGAGTTATCTTCCTTGTTTGTGAAAACACTGGGCCAGGTGGGCACACGTAAGAAATGCTGCACTTTGAACCGGCATCAATACCCTCACAGCTGAGACAAATCCAAAGAAAAGCAGGCTTTCTTAGTCTTAGTTTGGACAGAAACGCTGGCTTAAAAGGAAGAAAAGCTTTCGCCTTGATGCCACTAATAAAGTCCACCCGGAGGTTCAGAGTAAAAAGGCCAGCAGAAACCAGTAAGGTTTTTGCACCACAGCGTTCACCGTAACCTGTGAAATTTTTACCTGCGCAAATACTTCAGCGCATCCTAAAAACCACGTCCCGCTGGTCACGGCAAGGCATCCCCCTTCGCCTCTCCCTCCCCACCTCCGGCTTCCAGGTGTCCGCGGAAGCCCCCGGGCGCATTTCCCACCCGGGCGGTTCCCAAGACAGCGCTCAGCCGGCCTAAGCGAGAGCCTTGCCTGGAAACCCGGCCTCGTTCGGCACCGTCGCCGCAAACCTCCGCGCGCGGGGGCACGGCAGAAGGGAGGAGAGGAGCGACAGCAGGGTCCCACCTGCTGCGACACCACCCGCGAGCCCCCCGGCTCGCCCGCTGCCACCGCGGCGCGCGCCCAGGGAAGCTGCCGGTGCCTCGCAGTCTAGAGGGACATCTGCTAGTTCGGTGCTGTCGGAAAACAAACTCCCGGCGCAACACTCTCGCGCTGCTGGCAGAAGTGGCGCATGACCCAGCTATGCCTTTCCTCTGCCAGCTGGGAACTCCCCGCCTTGGAAGGATCCCTTCGCCAGAGAGATCCAGATACTTTTTGCCCATTTACACCCTGAGCGCAGCTGAGAACGCGACCAAAGATTTCTAAAAAACCTTTGTGACAATTCTTGCTGGAGTCGTTTAAGCGCTCGCAAGATAGAGGGCCGCAAATATTTGTTTTATTCGCAGAGCGCATGGTCCACGCTTAAGCGGAACGGAAACGCAGAGATGCATTTTGCATTCAGGCAGCGCTTTTGGACTACCTAGTAAAAAACACAGGAATACACTACTGAAATCCAGGTGTGGCTGCATCGGAGGATGAAAGCCAACTCACACAGCGGTAAGGGAGGGGATATTTTGATTAACAAAACCAAGGAAAACGATGGAAGTACCACAAGATCTTTAATACGTAGCCAGGGCAAACAAGACCTACTTTAAGAACAAATAAAGTCCAAGTGAAGAAAATAAATCAGAGTATAACATGGCAAAATGATCACCGGAGGCAAGCGTCAGGGTCTGCTGCTCCGTCAGTTTACCGTTTGCAACAAGGCTACCAAACATTGCTCTTCAGGCTTTGTTGTTTGCTCTACATTGTGCTGAATTTTAAAGAGTTCGGCTTTGGGGAAAGAAAACCTGAACAGCCTTGACGTTAGCATATAACTGTACAAAGACAGCCAGAGGAACGCGGCTCTGGAACGCTCTCCCTCTTCTGCTGCACGGTCAGGCAAGCCCCCCGGGAAGACTAATGCCGCACGGGAAGAGCATCCTGCTGACCCCCTGCACCCTTCCCCAGCCCCAAAACGATCATGAAGCACAGCCAGAGAGCTGCCATTTAAAGTTTCGAGAGTACTTCCTTTTTCCATGCAGGTTTTCTAATCTCCACGCATTCGTGGTGGGTTTTTTTAACCTGTCCTCGTAACTCACTCCTTTTAATCCTAGGATTAGCCTTGCTGCCCTTCTCCGTACCTTTTCTAGAGCTTTAAGTACAACTAGTCTCTAGACGCAGGAGCTGATCGAGCTGGAGCGTCAGCGCATCGCTGCCACACGTCCTACAAAACCTCTGTTAAAATGAGTAATTGCTCGGCACCTTTAGGAGGCAACACAGCTCCAGCTGTCCCTCGGAAGCGTGACTTCAGGTGGTAGCTACCCAGGTCCCTCCGACCCCCCTCTCGCTTCCCCGCCCAACACCGAATTCATTCTTCTTTAGCGAAGGGAAAAGCAAACCGCATTCTTCGGGGCTGTTTTAGAAAACCTGATCAATGCTGCTTTGACATACCAGCAACACATGTTCCCATTTCAACAAATGGGAACATTTCAGGCAGACCACCACTTCAGATGGAGCGGGGCTCCAGGCTGCTGAATCAGCACTTTCCATCCTGCTGGCAATAGAGAGTTATGCGACGCTTCAAAGGAAAGCGGGGGGAAAGGGGGAAGGCGGGGGGGGGGGGGCCGCTGGCACTTAAGCAACAGAAGCGGGCAAGAGGATTTTGCAGGAGTTCATCTGCCAAACCAATTAACTGCAAACTGCTCTTCTAGGGAGATGCCACAGTTTCGGCCCCAGCGTGCGGCACCGCAGTTACACAATGAGACACCCAGGCGTGCGCGGCTCTCCCCGGCGGGGGGGGCACCAGAAACCCAGCACCCCCCCCCTCCCACCCCCCACCCCCAATTTCGGGTGCCCTGGGCTAGCCAGGGGCTCTCCGGCACGGCCGGGGGTGGTGGTGGGGGGGGGGAAGGCGGCGGGTCTGCCCTCCCGCAGATCCCCAGACGAGCAGGACGGCGGCAGCACCCCGGGGGGGGCAATTCTGCCAACTGCCCTCCCGCAAACGCTCACCGGCGATGGCGGGGGGGGACACACGACACACACACGGGGGGGAACCGCGGGGGAGTTTGGGCAGCACCGCCAGGTCTTCACCCGCTTCCAGCGCGGGGCGAGGGGGGAGCCCGGCGCCCGGCACCGCTGAGGAGACGGGGCACGAAGCGGGCGAGCCGACCGAACGCGGCGACCAAGCCCCGAGCCCGGCGAAAGGGCCGCCCCCCCCCCCTCCCGCCTCCCCCGGTCCGGCCCCGGGGGCTCCCCACAGCCGGGCGGCAGGAGGGGGCGCGGGGGGCTCGCCGGCGGCCCCAGGAAAAGGAAGTTTGCTCTCCTCCTCCTCCTCCTCCTCCTCCCGCCGGCCTCCGCCACCGAGGAGCCGGCGAGCCCTCGCCCTCCCCCGGCCCGGCCTTCCCCCCCCACCGCACACACACACACACACCCCGCTGCGACTCCCCTCAGGCAGCCGCCGCCGCCGGTCCCCGGCTCCTTACCTGCTGGGCGGCCGGCCGGCCGGCACCCTCCCCGCCGGGCGCCGCGGACCCGCCAAGTTTCGGGCGGGCACGGGGAGGGAGTGGGGGGGGTCGGGGAAGGGGTCGTGCGCGGCGGAGGGGACGGGAGGGCGGGCGGGGGGAGAGGAGGGGAGGGGGGGTGTCCCTCCGGGCGGCGGGGTGGAAGGGGCGCGGGCGGGGGAGGGCAAGCTGCGGGAGCCACGCGCCTCAAAAAAAAAAAAAAAAAAAAAAAAGGGGGAAAAAAAATTTAAAAAAATTAAAAAAGAAATAAATGCAGTTAAGGAGGAGGAACAAAAAAAAAAGAAAAGGCAAAACGCACCCAACGCGGACGGAAACGTTCGCGCCTCCGCAAGGCGACCCCGGGCTGCGGGAGGGGATCTGCGGAGGAAAAACTTCTGCCCGCCCGCGCCGCCGCTGCTGCCGCCGCCGGCTCCCGGTGCTAACGGCGCCGCGCTCTCGCCTCGCGCCCAGCTGACTCCCGGCGCCGCCCCGCCCCGCTCCCGCCCCCCCCGCCGCACGCAGCCGCAGCCCCGGCCCCGGGCCCGGCCCGCCGAGAGCGGGGGGCGGACGGCGGGGCCCCCTCCGCTCCCCTCCTCTCCTCTCCGCTCCCCTCACGGGGCGAGGGGCGCTGGGGGCGGCAGCGGGGAGGCTGTTGGGGGGAGGGGGCTTCCTACCCGGTAACAAAAGCTGACCCACAGGTAGCACCGGCGCTACTTTTGGGGAGGGGGGGGCGACGCAGGCAGGCTGCTTTTTCTTCAAAATCAAGCCAACACAGCACCCGGGGGCACCCACGAGCGCCAGGCATTCGTGCGTGGACTTCTGTCACGCCGTCGGCCCACCCTGTTCCCGCTCTTTTCCACACAAAACCGCCCGGGAAGGTGCCCCTGCTCTCCTGCCTGCGCCCAGGCAGCGCCCGGCGGGCTGCAGCCCCGGTGGGGGGGGGGGACACCCACTATTCGGGGACCCTTGTGTGTGTGTGTGTGTGTGTGTCCCGGGACCCGCAGGCTGCCACCAGCGCTCCCACGGACCGCTGCTCCTAACTTCTGTGCGGTGGGACCGCGGGCATTTCCCTCCGCCGATCACCAGAGCTCCGCCGCAGCTCCAAGCATTCCTGTTTGCAAATAGCTTGGGACTGCCAAAATAAAATAATAAATAATAAGGAGTGAAACTGTGGGCTTCCCTAAGAGACACTGTTCGGAAGCGTATAGGCTCCTGGGGGGGGAGAGGGATATTGGGTCCGCCAGGCGCGAAAACACCTCTCGTAAGAAAGTTGTCCGCACTATAAAAGGAAATCGAGCCCAAGCAGAAGCGGGAGAAATCTCTGGGCTTTTCCTCCGAGGACAGACGGACGGGTGTACGCTCACGGGAGCGCTGCGGCCGAGCGCCCGAGCTGAATGTATTTTGAAATGTAACACGACACCTTTCTCACTCTTGCTCTTTCTCCCTCCGTGGCTCTTCTTTACTGTATTTAAAGGAATGTTTTTGTTACCGGCCCGCCTTCTCCGGCCCCGCGTTCCCGGCCCTGCTCTGATCTCGCTCGGGCCTCGCCTCTCCCTGTTGGACTCCTCAGACCGTCTCTCCGGTTTCCTCGCGCGTGTCGCCTCACCCTCTCGGACGCACGTGCCCGCTCGACGCTCGCCCTCCTCATGCCGCCGGACCCCCGGCCTCTTCCCCGGGATCGCGCTCCCCTCAGCCCTCGCCGCTCGGTGCGGTGCTGAGCGTTGCCCGTCGGCCTTGCCGGCACCGCTCCAGCCCGGCCCTTTGGGAGCTCGCTCCCTGTGCCGTCGCTTCTCGCCCCCCCCCCCAGTTCACCCCTCTTTTCCCATCGCCGAGCTGGTCCGCCCTGGCTTTTCGCGAGCCGCCGCTCACCCTGGCCGTGCGTTTTGGGGGTCCGGCCCCGGAGTGCTGGTACCTCCCCGGAGGAGAAGCTGCCTCCTCTGCGGCGCTAGCAGAAGGCTGCCGTCCAGTGAAAGGGTCACGGCGGGTGGTACGTCAGGTTCCTGCCCCAGATTACTCCGGAGGTAAGGAGGCACCTGCCGCCTGCCGGCTCCCAGGCCCAGCGCGGCTGGCATCACGGAAAACTTTCTGCACGTACGGATTGTGGAACGATGGGGCGGCCCAGGTTGGGCAGGACCTCCAAAGATCGTTTGGTCCAGCCTTCTGTGGGAAGGGGAGCCTCGGTGAGGTTATCTGGCACCCTGTCCAACCGCATCTTGAAAACCTCCAGTGATGGGGACTCCACCACATCACTGGGGACATTGCCCCAGTGGATGATTGTCCTCGCTGTAAAAAACTTCTTCCTTGTATCAAGATGAAACCTCTCCTTGTGCAACTTGTACCTATCGCCCCTCGTCCGCTCCCTGTGGCTCCCTGTGAAGAGAGAGCCCCCCTCCTCTTTGTGGCCATACATGTACCCGTACGGTTTGACCGGGGTTTGTGCGATAGAAGCCCGGTTCTTGCTGCTTTCGCAGAGCCCGCTGCCGCCGGCACGGCCGAGGGCTTCAACGCGCGCCTCTCCTACGTACTGTTTAATGCTATTTGCCCCGGCACATTCTTTAGCTGCACAATGAAACGGTTATACTTTGTCATCCGTAGTATTTCCACCCTGGAATATCGATTTACAGCCCGGCATTACAGGGTGTCCTCAAAAAGCGAGAAGTGAAAGGAGAGAAGTTATATAACTGGGCCGGCGCTGCAGAGCCCGCCAGCCACCGCCAGGATTGCGTCGAAGGGGTTCCCGCCTCCCAAAACATCCCCCTTCTTCCCCAAAAGTCCTCCTGCCTCACCCTCAAAGGCGGCCCGCGCCTTTAATCTCAAAAGCAGAGACCACCCTTACAGCTGCGGTGCGCTGCATCCGCTGAAGGGGAGGCTGGAGGGATAAAGCCCAGGTATTTTTGAGCCGTCGCACCGGCGGCTCTACCTGGCTGGCTTCCAGCATGCTCTTTAAGTGTGCTCACTGTTTCTCTATACAAGACTGCTGATCCATCAGTTAATCATATTGAGTAAGTACCTAAAATTAACTTTTAAATTATTAATGCATGAGAACATATCCGTTTGCCATGTACATTATTTTAAAGGATTACGGTGTGTACGCTGAGTGCCATTAACGTTACATTTTGAAGACATTAAATTGACTTGTATGGAAATCAGAAGAGTAGATGGATTCCTCTACAAATGCCTTTGACAATGATAAAAAGTTCAATTGGATTATTATTAAGCATGTGTCTGTACTTAAATTTCTTTCTAATACATACAAAAATAAGAGACTGCCCATCTCTTAACAGTATAATATTTTTCATTTTGTGGTGGGTTAAAAAAAATAGATACACATGAGTATTGAAAATACTCCTCTGACAAAGAAAAACACTAGGAAAGATATGTTTAGTTTCCTAGACTACAGCTGTGTCGTTCAAGACAAAACTGTACTGTCATAAAATTGTTTATCCAAAATAGCACCATTAAAACTGTTAAATGTAGAAGCAGCGATTAATCCTTTCAATGGCAGTGAAGGACATACTTATGATAGTCATCTTCTTTTCCCTTAACTAACAGATCTCTGAAAAAACCCTACAGTATGCCATATCATGAAAATAACAGCCTAAAATGCCAATATTTTCTCTAAGAGGAAAAAATTTGTCATTTTCTGCAAGAAAAAGCACACAAGAAATAAAGACGGCAATAACATTCTGCGACTGCGTAAACATTATTCCTGCTCGAGGATAGTCCAAAAAGTAAAGGCCAACACCAGCGCAGAAGCCTCGGTGCCTTCGGGACATCGGTGCCAAGGAATCGTGCCCAGGAGAAGTTTGTCCCAGCAGCCCGTTTTCTCCTTCTCTGCAGTGGTTAAGGTTCAGGTTAGAGAAGATCGAGCCCACTGACCTCTGATGGAAGAACTAATGGGACTCCCCGGCCGTGCTCAGGAGGATCGGAGCACCGGGGGAGAAGAGGACAGGGCGTGCAGTGCCCTCCTCGCTGGACAGGGTCTTGCTACCCTGCAACTGCCGAGCTCGGAGCCTGTGGTACAACTGGGCTTGGGGCATCAATTTAGTCTCCAATTTACTACTCTCAAAATATCAGGAAAGCCCGGAAGATGCCCTCTTTGCTGTTTTTTACTCCTCAGAAAACTTACATTAACGTAAGTTTTTCATGTCTTAAGGCTTCAGAAACAGCTCTGAAATATAAGCAGAACATAGGCATTCTCTGTCTGTCTAGTGCTACGCTTAAGACTCAAGACCTAATAATAAATGGCTGTTGGAGTTCAAGTACAGCGGACTTGGTTTGCTTTCCGCAGAGACTTGAACTCTGCAGGGTGACTTTCCTTTTTGGAACTTATCCAAAGGACACTGAGCTCACAATTCAGTTAGCTCCAAGAGCGAAAAAGGTCATTTTAAAGTTTTATTAAATTGACTAATGAAAACTGTCTAGTAGATACGTTTTCTTTAGAAACATTCTTAGATTTCATATATATTCTGAGAACGGGCATAATTTTCTTTTCTATTACATTGATTTAGGAAATGAAAATCCAATAGCAGAAGATCTGAAGAGGAGAGATCAGAATCTGGCCACTGCTTTCATTCTCAAAGGCACTTTCATGAAAGCATTATATGAAAGTCGGCATTGAGCATCATCTTTAACTAGTAGAATACACTGATAAAAGACTTCAGTGATCAAAAAAGGGTCAACATGGTCATTATTACCTAGTAGGTATATAGGCAAAAATGCTGACCAACCTTTGAAATGGTAATAAGTTTCTTTTGTCATGGACAAGGCTTTTCACCTTAAATAGACAGGAAGTCTTCTAACACACTAGAATTTTAATAAGGCTTAATCCGGAACAAAACCAACTGGAAATTAATATTTCTTTGCTTGTACTAGAGCTGAAGCAAACGCTTCAAATATTTTTAAAAGCTATCCAGAAAAAAACATGTCTTTTTAATGTTAAGATAGAGGTGGGGAAACATTCTCCTTCCTTTCCATCTACATCCTTCTTTTCCATTATACTTTTTATATCACTGTATGGTGGAGGTTGAAAGCTGAAAGGGGAAAGGAAAGCGCCAAGAAAGAAACTAAACATGTTTGTAAAAACGTTCACTAAATACAGCCATATGAGCTAAAGGTTACAGATTGTATTTCAATATTCACCAAAAGACTGACATTTTCAAAACTTTATGTGTTTTCCCCCAGTATTCACTCAATTCTGGTTTTTACCTGACCCAGCAGAAACTGCATCAAGTACATTAATATTAGAAGTTTAGATAGTTCATCTTCTGCCCAGTTGTTATCGAGAGGATCTCCTAACCTTAGCTGCGTATAGAAAAGACTTTTTCTATAGTCGGTCTCTAAAACACTAGCGACAGAAAAAGAAGAGCTATGGCATGACCATAACTGAATAAACTCAATGTGTTCATAGACTACATTGTGGAGATCTACTTTTTGTTGCTAGGTAAGTTATATCTCTATTTACAGCTTTTTGAAAAGGCTGAATAGTCAGGGACATTTTGTAATTTGAGATGGAGTCGTAAGCTCCAGTGAGAGAGATGTGCTCTTTCTGGGCTGTACAAAATAGAGCAGTTACACAAGGTGGTAGAGAGAAGGGAATTTTAAGAGATACTGATCATCCAAACAGAAACAGCATTAAAAAGATGAATACATTCAGCCCACCCTTCTACAAAAACACATCTGTTCCCAGTGCTAGCCCCACAATTAACACATTGACTGATTCAACATTAATAACTATAAATTGCTGTATTCTCTCTGTTCCGATAAAATGATAAAGAAAATGGGTACTTTTAAGGGACATCGAAGATGTTAAGCGAAATGACATGTTGAAAGTGTTCCGCTTTTTCCAAATCAAAGTCAGCTGCTTTCCAGATGCATAATAAGTTTTCAGCTAGGATGCCAGATAACACTAGATGGGAAGAAAAATTCAAAATTATACTGCAATAGGAGGAGAGTCAGTTCAAGCTATACTATATATTCTCATTTTTGACATGAGAAATCAGGATTTATTCAAAACATGTAGTGCTCATTCACAGGTTTGCCACAGAGGAGGAGAGAACGCAATGAGAGCTGTGACTCAGAATGAAATCCAGCCACACTACAGTCAGTGGCAAAACTCTTAGGGAGCTTAGCGCGACCGTGATTTCATCTTGAGTCTTTTCCTGGTTCCTGGGGGGGGGGGGGGGGGGGGCAGGGTGGGAATAAAATAAGGATAAAGACAACAAGAAAATCTTCAATGCCATAACTTGCCCTGCATGCTGACGCTTTTAGGCGCCTAGTTTCACCGCTGCGGTAGCAGGACCATCAAGCCAGTGCCATCCGAAAAACAGAAACCTTTCAGCGATGTAAACAAGAAGGGATTACACAGAAGCAGATTTTACCAAGCTGAGAGAAGAGACACAGCTATCTAGCTGTACTGGACCCAAACCAGATCTCCCCTCGGTTTGTGCGCCGGGCTGCGTGCAGATCCCAGCGTCCTCCGACGTGAAGTGCCCCTCGGTGCAGCGCAGCCTCGGAAGGTGTCGGCGTGCCTTTCGTCGGGAAGGGATGCAGAGCCGGGGCGTGTGCGGGGCAGGTTCTGCCTCTGTCCCGTAGGCACCACCAGCCTCTACGGCAGCCACTTCACGTCTCGCGCCGCTCTCCAGGGCAGGCCGATGTGGAGTTTTGAGGGCGTTCCCATCACGTGGCTTTAAATGAGCAGAATGCAGATGTCTAATAGTCAATTCAGGTCTGGACTGGACTTCTTGTATTTAGACTGCTGTTTCCAAAGGAGGTCGTATTTTGCTTTGCTGGTGCAGGAATTACCGAAAAATCAGCAAACCAAACCAAATGTACACTGCGTTATCATCTAAATTAATCCCTTGTCATAAAGTTGTAATCTCTTACAAACTCTCCTTAGCCAATTAAGCCAAACCTTTCTCGGAAATCAGCTGGCAGGAGGAGATACCCCCGCTCCATCCGTAGCAAACAGCGGGTAGGCTGCTTATGCAGGGTATTGAGAACTTGCGTTAAAATACAAGTTGTGTCTGCAGTGATTCAAAATTACATTTTCTACAAGCCTTGTCTATTTATTCAGCTATACAAGAGGAGTAAGAAGTCCTTCTCCTGTCTAAATGATTTCCTTTTGTTTGGAAAAATATTTAATCGGCCAAGGAGGAGAGAGCGTTAGAATGACCCTGAGGCGTGGCAGTTAGCACACCCTTCTAGGACAGGACAGACCTGACTTTCACTCTCCAATGTAAGAAAGGTTTCCAACGTACTGTTTTAACTGTCATGTACTGTTTTAACTTCCTGCTCTTCTCAGTTAATGATCTAATGCAAAGCTATTTAAAAAAGATAGACTGAAAGAATCTCATGCCAGAATATCATCCAACCTGGGGAGAGGGCCAATTTCTCTGGAAGGGTATCCCACTTCAAGCAAAGAAGAGATTTTAAACTGTGTTTTCTCTCCACCTGGTAAGGTTCATCTAATCGAATTGTAAGAAGGAGATGGCCAGATCTGTCATCTTTTCCCACTATCTGTACTAGGCTGAATCTGGTAGGTGTGCTCAGAGAATGCCTCTGTCGGCAGAGGCCGCATTCCTCATTTGCAAATCCTGATGGGACTTGCACTTCAGATTGTCCGGCCAGAAGCAGGCATTTACCGTATCTTTATTATAGAGAAAAACTTGGAGGACAAATTGTTCTTGTGATATACATCCTTTGTTAAGAGAGCAATCTTTCAAAACAGAAAGGACTGCCCTGGAGTTGCTATCCTGACAGAAGGCAGATCTCCTCTCCTCTCAAAACTGTGAAGGCTGTTCTTTGTCAAAGGACGTCCTTTCTGTGATTGTCAGATTCTTAGTGTGATTTGCAACATTCTTGAGAAGTAAATTTTGGGGCATTGTTCATTTGGTTATCAAATAATGTAATTAAAGTTACTAAGGTCAAGTTGCCCCTAATTGTTTTCTTCTGATGCTTTATCAGGTGTGACGTAGAAAAACAAAGATGTGATACAACATAGTAGCCCAGACGTTCATCTTCAGCAGCACTGCAGGTCCACAGGCAGTGAGAAGTCTGAGGGAGTCTTGCAGGAGCTACTGCAGCGGGTGAGAGGAGATCCGCTGGCGCTCCTCAGGAATTTCTCACCGTCTATAGCTGGAAGTTTGGGGCAGGCAAGCTTGTCACCAATAGCCTAAGATTTAGCTATGATTTATTCTATTTTTCTAAACTTAGTAGCGTAAAGGTGCACTTCTGCCTAATACCGTAAGCCATTTGGAGCTGAAAAAGATTAGTGAAAGTGAACAGAAAATATCTCTGCAGAAAAGACTTTCAGGACAATTACACCTACCAGGCAAGATCAGTCCTTTCTCCTTGACCAAGCACCTTTCTCACACGCAGTACCCCATGAAGAAGACACAGACGGGCTGCTGAACGGCTGGAAGGCCTCAGCAGGACTGGGGCTCCAGGGGGGATGCTCCCGTGAAGCAGGAACGTGGCTCCTCTGAGAGCGCGTGCCCACCTCAAGCGTGTGGGTTCTGTTCCACGCAGCCCTTGTTCTGAGATGGCAGATGACACATTTCTCATCTCACATTGATCGCTTTGTAGGTTCTCCCTCCTCCCCCCAAAGATTTGGTGATCCTCTTACACTGGTTATTGTTTGGGAAGCATTTGAACTGACCTTTATTTCACCCATGCCTCAGGGATGAGATCATTTAGAAAATGCCATATAAAAAAAAAAAAAAAAAGACTTCATTCTGTGAACCACAATGGGGTGACGATACAGCAAGGATATTTACAGCAAATCAATGAATCTGTCTAATTACTATCCTCTAATTTAGAGGATTTGCTTCTACAGTGGGAGGCGGACTACTGGTGGATTGTTCCTCCCTCTTTAAGACCTAGAGCTACATATGTCATATTGTGAAAATGTGATAGAAAATTGATTCTAAAAAATTGCCTTCAGATTACTCACCAGGAAGCAATTGGAGTCAGGCCAGGAGCAGATGGCAACTCAAAAGGCAATCCTCTTCCTCCTCAAGAAGTACTATTACTTTGTACTTCAGTAGCAGTATTGATCTAAGAAACCTGCTGCCTTTTACAAACAGTAACAAATGTAATTTTATAGTGCCCTGGTAGCACAGTGAGTAGGATTTCTCTGCTTTAGCACGTGGGGGAACTGATGCGTGTGGAAGTTATGTTTGCACCATTCCCATGCTCACAGTTTTCCAAGAGATCCCATTCTCCATCTGAAGAAAAATCAGCTTCTCTAAAATCCCAGCATTCTGCCACAAGCTTGGCATGCAAACACCAAGCATGTGAAATTAAGGGATGCTAATTAGAGGCAGAGGCAAAGCCATTGGCAAAAAGAGACTTTCCCAAGTCACGGAAGAAAGCGTGTGGCAGGAGCAGGACCCAGAGCAGCTCAGTTCTGGGCTGTGCTCGGTAGGCTCACCCTGTGGTGTACCCGGATACTCCTGAAACTACTTGCCAACACAGAGCACCTCTTGGACAAGTTAAGCACTTGTTTAAAGTGGAACTGAAATTCTGAAAGCGAATGCCGCCTAGGCGTTATACCCTGCAGCACAGCTGGATACAGGGAACCTGCTGAGACGATGAAACTCTCCACGAACAGGCAGGCAGTATGCTTCCCCAGTCAGGGCCGAGCAAACTCTTCAGTAATGAAAGAGACATTTTTACAATGGAAAAAGCAGGAAGATTTTCCTGCTTCTTACACTGATATATTAACCAATGCAGTCATGATATTGAAATGTGAAGAACTTCAGCCCAAATGTTGGGGGACGGTGTAAGTAAGTTACTTTGATTGTGGGAGAAAGCTTGTATACTCCTCGGACCTTATTCTATACACAGTGAGATCAAAAGGAAAACCCTCAAGCATGAACAACGTTGGGCACACAGCAAACAACTCTGCTGTAAATTGCAGCACATATCTGCAACAGCAGATCTTAAGTGAGTATAAACTCACTATAGAAGTGGAGCTAGAAAAACACATATCAGCCAAACGTTATCTTCAGGTGTGTGTTGTGTGAGATACGTGGCATGGTTTGCAAAGCTTACAACGGCACTTAGATTTGGGAACTTTGGCATGATTTGAAGTGGGGATTCACCTCACAAAGATTTTGTTTTGTGCTTATGGAAGGGTGATTTCTCAGGGATTTTTGAAAGTTGACTCTTTCAAAACAGAAATCCTTTTAGAATGATCTTCACCGTGTAGGTTAGCGAAGGAGAAGAAGAAAGCTGAACCAATGGCAAACCACATAGGAGACACAAAAGACAAGTTTCTGGAGAGGCAAATCCCTTTTTGCAATTAGCAGTTCAGAAAGTTAGAACGCAAACAACAAATATAATTTACTTTTAAAAAAGGTCTTTTGCTTTATAGAATTTAATTAATGTATTAATCTGAATGTATTTCAATGCTGACTCTCATACCCTGACAGGCCACTTTTCAAGAAAACGGGCTGTTTTATATACTAGCATGCAATTCTGTTCCCAGTGAGGTCAAAGTGCAAGTTCAAGTCAGACTTGATTTCTTCATCTGGAAACTCTGCAACGCATATTGTATAGTTAAAAGTCACTTTTCATTTTCATTGCTTACATACTAATATTTTAATTGTTCTTTATTTCTAGAAAACTGAAGTGAGATACGTTGAGGTCTTTATGGTTTTTGTCTACTTAAAACCTTCCCACACATTGAGGCAATGAGGTAGGGCACCTTTCTATTGCCATGTGTGGACTGACCAAATGTTAAGAAACAGCAAGAAACAGAATTATTTCTCCAGGACAGGAAAAAAACTACCTAACTGTAAGTTTGCAGAAAACAAGCAGTAACTGACCCTAAAATAATAGTACTGAACCTTGTGGTCAGATAGCCCTGATACTTGCAATCGAAGTTTTTTTTCGTTCAGATGCGCAGAGCACTGGCTGGGGAACATGGCCCTCATCGTAAGAAAATGCAGGCATCTGGTATCACATGATAATCATACATGGCCATATAATTTCAAGATCATGTCATATGCATTCCTGCTGCACAACCAAGCATGAGTATCTCTGGGAAACACCAGTACCTGTATCATGTGAAAGGACAGAGACCAAAGGGCATGCAGGAAAGCAAACAAGAGGGAGCAGGCTGTGCCCTGGATATACCGGTAAAAACACTTGATGTGGCCAATATGGTACGGGATGTGCATCCGTGCTGTAGGGACTGATTAAAAGCACAACATTTTTGAGACACACCATGTCACAGCAAACAAGGATCACATTTAGAGACAAGGCTGCTGGTGCAGAACAGAGCTGGTGTGGAACTGGAAGGCTCAGGGAAACCCATGCTTTGACAGACATGGGACTTTGTTCATTTAACAGACAGCATTCATGTACTCAGACACCCTTCCAGCCTATATTATTTGGTACATCAGCATATTCAGTGTTACTTACACAAAGGAAGTAAGTAAATTGTCCTCCATGGCCAGCAAAAATCCCAGTCTCCCTTTGTCCTTGAAAAATACAGAAGCCAGTAAAGAGTAGCCCAACATCCTAAGTCCCATTATTTGTATTACAGCAGTTCCCAGGAACTCTGATTGCACGACAGAAAGTCATTGTGCTGGTCAAACAGTGGAAAACATTTCATTAGCTGATAGAGCTATTAGCTGATCTCCGTCTTATTAGGTGCAGCCCATCATTGAGTACCCCATAATTGAACTTGACCTCGAATGCAATCATAAGAAGTCAAGCTGTTCTCCCTTCCTCTGGGAGGAGGGTTTTGCACCGAAGCCGCACCGCTGCAAACTCACAATGCAAACGCTAGATTCTGCATTAAATAGAGCCTTGAATGTGTGATGACGCTGGCGTAGTTGTACCTGGGCCATCCCTGCTGTCAGTCCTAAGGACCACTGATAACAGCGGCACTGGCTGGGACAACTTGGGTCATCAGGCCGCTAACCCTCTACTTTGCAGATAGTCGTGGCAGGCAGAAACTGAATACTTGAGGGCTCCTATTGTCCAATTCAGTCTTAAGAAATTCTCCTACTTAGCGTACAATCCTTTCCATGAGCTTATCAAGCTACATGGTAAAGCAATTTAAGTTACTTCTCTCCCCTCGATTCCTCCCAGTTAGAAAACTGTATCAGAATTGCACTCCTCAGGTAGTCTGCAGCCATCTTCTAATTTCCAGCCTAAATATATTCACAGCCAATCTTATTTCCTTCCTGCCACCATTTGTCTGTCTGGTCTATTTGTGACTCAGTCCTTATTTATGACTCACCAGTGTGAAAGATAAGATTTGTGGCTTAGCGAGTGGCCTAATTGCCCAAGAGATGATTATATTAAAAATGCTCAAAAGGAAGCATGTGAGTGCCCTTCTTAAAGTCCAATTAAGGAAATATGTTTACATCTAAACAACTCTAAATAAAAATTTTAAAATCCATTTGACCTGGGGTTTCCTTGATAAATATTTATGCTATGTTTGCTAATTACTGCAGCAATTTTCTCCCTGATCCTCTTGTTCAACATGTGTACAGGGAAAAGGCAAGGCAGTGACAATTATATGGTTATGCTACCTTTCTCCGTTTCATTAGCCTCCAGTCGTGGGAGCGGCCAGCTTTCATGATGTCCGTGCTAGACTGCAGTTCAGATGAGCCTGGTGGAGCCGAGGGTATGTGGGCGACTTGGCAGAACAGCTGGAACAAATGGCAAAAGTTATCTTTGCTCGCCTCTCCGAGGGAGCATGTTCTGGCTTTGGTTCGTCAGCTCTGCCCAATAAAGGTCCGGCTGGAATTTCAGCTGCTTCTGGACGTTGGGATAACAGCAGTGGACAACAGCATTTTTTCAAAATGTGCTTAAATCTCAGTCCTGCAACACACTAATCATGCTGGGATGGAAGGCTTTGTAAGAGCAAAAATGTCATAGCCTGTCTGGAGAAGAACATTTTTGTAGTAGTTATTAATTTTATTATTCTTGCAGGACAAGCTAGAGGCTTTAGCGACAGACGAGATCTCCATTGTCCTCAGCACCATAAAAAGTTAGAACAAATGGTTGGTTCTTGCCCCAGAGAGGCTTACATTTGGTGGAGGAATAGAAAATATTTTCTGGGAAGATGCTATCTTGTTTTGTGGCAGTCTATCAAATCCCAGTTTCAGCTTTGCTATCCACCGTCCATTTCATGAATGTTATTTTGGGCTCAATCCTCAGCTGGCACAAATCAAACATCATGCTACGTAAGCCAGCTGAGCCGTGCTGATTTATGCTTGCTGCGTCACTTCAGTGAAGACAATGAAGTTACGCCAACTGACATCAGCACGGGATCTGGCCCTCAGACACTGTCAATACCGTTTAGTGCCACTCTTCTGTTTCCGCTTCTTCCTTAGCGCGGAGAGATTATTCCGGCTGACTGCAACCAGGAGCCGAGCGCGACTCGGCTCCCCTTCCTGCGCCCAGCCTCCTCCCCAGCTCGTTAACTCCCGGAGGAACAGGGGGTGTGGGAGGGGAGAAGATCCGGCCCTTTAGAGGTGGTTCCATTTATAAATATTGACTTTAATGTTAATTTAATATAATTGCTTGTAAAAGTCTTTTAGGCTGAAGCAGAAGGCACACTGCAGATGGCAAGGATATTTTTCACAGTTTTTATGGTGGATAACAATATACTTGACATTTTGCTCATTAAATGTGAGCCCTGGTATGTGAGTAAACATGCTAGGCATCTGTGCTCTAAAATTACCAGTGTGAAAAGCAACAACTCAAATGTTTCAGTCAATAAATGTACAGTACAGAAGCAACATTCAGCAACTTTCTGAATGCTGTGTGCAAGGCGAGGACTGAGTTTGCAGTATTACATGGAACACTCTAGAACCAACAAGGAAGAAATAACATATTGCTTTACAGTCCATACTTTGCAGGAGAGGATTACATCCAAAATTCTCTAAAGTCAATGTAAACACGTGGTAGACCATACGCATCAATTTGTGTTTCTAGAGGAAATAACATGTGCATAGTCAAGCCGCGAAACTACGTCGGTAAGAAAGGAAGGTAACCAGAATGAGCTGAAAAGGTGGAAGAGATGATGGTCTGTGGAAGGAAGGGCAGTTTGCCGTTGGGAAGAAGAGGACAAGAAGGGTCAGAAGGACAGATACGTGGTGCAGTGTGAGCGGTTGTGATGAGTGGCCAACCAGCAGGAGATCAAAGAGAACAGGTGCCACAGAACTGCTGCTTCTCCTTTCTACCACAAGACGTTTTCTGCTCCCCATCTTCGGGTTTTGATGAAAAAGAGAAAGGATGAAAACTCAGATGGAAATAAAAGCTGGAAGGGTAAGATAGCTATAGGGTCTTAAGCTAGTACAGGCTTTTAACTTGTCTTGAGCAGTAGCAAAATAGAACATAACTAGAGGAAAACAAAATTTAGCTTAGGACGTGTTGTGATGTTCACAAATCCAAGCTCTTCCAGAAAACAGTACTGTGCAGGCAAAGACAGCAAGTTCAAATTTAGAAAATAAAGGATATCTAGATTGAAGTAAGAGGAAGACTTGTGTCTCATAGTTTTATTCATGGATTTAGTATGTGTTTTGGCACATTTCTTCCTGAGAAGACAACCGATTTGTTACTTAATCCTGTATGATGGAAATGGGTGTGAAGAAAGTGAGACTCACCATATGAAACAGTGATTTATTTTAAAAAGACCAGGAGGATTAAGGAAATGCTAACTTCTTCATTATCTTCTCTCTGTCACGGCAGTATTGGCCTATACAACATGTTTTTTTTATTTCCCAGTACACATAGATGTCTCTCCCTTTTCTCACTCCTTCCTCTTCCCTCATGTCTCTCAGTTAAGTCTACCTTCACCCCAGTGTAAAATTCCCATTTTCCTTGACAGTTACAGTTCAAGTCCTGTACCTTTTATCCCTCTCCCCCCAAATAAAACTCTGCAAAATATTTTATTACCTGCAGGGAGTCAGCTCTTCGGTATACCACATCATGATTTTAGAGACACATAAAATGAAAAGATTTGAAAATCAAGCTGAAATGGGAACTCTGGTATAAACTTGACTATACTACTCTTGACCATAGTAGAGGGTTCTGTCCACTGAAGCGGTGGATAAACTCCTGTGTAATATAAGTAGAAATGAGATCAGATCCATCCTTGACCAAACTAAAATAGACTGGATGGGTTTTACTCAAAAAAAAGTAAATACTCAAAATCTTTGCACCTTTAGACCCATGTAGTCATCCAGTCTAATCCTCATGCTCAAACCACATTCATGGATTTTTTTTATTTTCTATACTTACAGAGCAGTGAGAACTTGAATGAAAACAAAAACAAACCACCAAATAGTGGATTTGTTACAGAATAGTTTAAGCAAGTAGCAGTCTCGCGTATCACACTCGGCAAGATCCAAAGAATTACTGAAATCCCAGAATGGGGTAAGTTAATTTGCATAAAAAACTGTGCGTCAGGACATCTTCTCGGTATTTGAGAGTTTGTCCCTAAGACATCTTCATCCCTCTTCTTAATTAATTCTTTCTCAGAGGTAGGCTCCAACTCTCTTATATACAATATCAAAGCTAACAGGGATAACTAGTATACTATGGTTATGAAGTGTCCAGAAACTACTGTGACAATTAGGTATATAATTTATACTGAAGAAATCAAATAGGTAGCAAGATCAGTCTGATGAGATTATTTCTGAAGGTTTAATATCAGATCCGATGGAGCAATGGTCACCACATCAGGTAAGCCAGCTGCATAGATGTCTATGTTAAGGTGTACAAAGTCCTAGAACCTGACGTCACCTTCTTAAAAGGGGTGCGTGACGAACAGTAATAACCAGAAAAAAGGATGAAAGGAGCGAACATGTAGTTAAATTAAACAGACCTCAACACTGAACTGAGACCCACTAAATAAATACATTAATTCAGTCATACATTTTTCCTCTGAGTCTGATGTTTCTTCATGCAGTAGTGTGATTTTACAAGTAGTGTGAATTGAATCTCTGAAGATCCCATTGAAAGTAATCACATAAAATCCATTGAAAGAAAACACTTTTCCTTCCTTGTCCCCATTAGCTTCAGGAACTTCAGGTAGGTCCCCCCAAAACCTAAAGCAACAGCTCATAGTTCACACAACATTTGCCAATTCAAACATGCTGAACTGGGATTAATATAGCTTCTGTTTTGTGTAACGTATCCAGAACTAGGGAGCTGGGGCAAGAGAATTTGGGGAGTGGAAGCAACACATCGTTGGTCCCCTATCTGTAAATATGCTACTGCTGCTCCACTGAGCAATCACTGCACCTGGAAGGCAGGAGGTGTTACGGCCGCTCGCCGAGGGAGGGCTGCATGTGAGGGAGGGTCACAGGATCTAGAATTTGTGTATGCTGTCCCGTTTTGCCATAAATGTTCATAATCGGTTTGTTGTGATGAATGATCTGTTCCACTGTTAAGTGCTATCAGGCCATAAATCCTCATTCAGCCGGGAATTAATAAGTTCAGATGTTCAATATTAACATATTCCTTAGCTGACACAGGGGCATTCAGAGCATGAGATGTTTATTCCAGACAGATAGCAGTGAGATACTTCCAATTATTCCTAACAAGCAGACTTGACATCATGACATAGATTCTATAATTTAGAAGAAACCGTGAGCAGTAAGCTGTGGTGTCTGCTCTGCGTTTGTTAAAAAGAAATCCCAGATGCTTGTAAGACAGAACTGCAGAGGTTTTGCTATCAAAAAAACAGACATGCTACTAGCACGGCCTTTAAATGGTAAATATTACTTGCATTCCTAAGATCTTGAGAAGCCTGAATGGGACCCTGTCAGTATCGCAGTGTGGTGTGCTGTGACATAACAGCTAACCTGAATAAAGAAACTCCTTTGGTGATAAAGCGTTTCTAACTGGGAGCCCAGAGTCTTGCTCAGGTTGCCACATCACCAATGGAGAGGCGATTGCCATTTACCAGCCTGCAACAAAACCAAGGTACTGCAGCAGCTTGAAATGCCTCCACGAGACAATAGACATGTGTTCTGGGTCAGGATTTCTGGGGTCTGTTGTAATAAAGTTGGAAGAGAGATCATGTGGCATCAGAAGTAAACAGTGCCATCATTCAGGGATCAGCATCCACCCCAGAACACGGTGAGCGTGTGTCCTTTATCCGTACCAACACCACCCTTCTGAATTGCTAATGGGAAAAAGTTGTCTTTGGAGTTTTGCCACACAAAATGCATTCAGTGCTGGCTTTCAAAATGCCTTCTTTTTCTTACCTGTCATGCTTTTCCATGGCTGCAGCGAGGTGAGGAGTGTCAGCACACCATGAGCCCAGACGAAGTGAACAAGGAATGACTGGCGTATCTCTCCAGGACCGGTGGCGTATCCGTCGTACCTTTGAATTGAGTATGTATCAGGACTCTCTTGTATTAAATATACATCAACTAGGTGCGTTTTCGTAGGTAAGTACAGTCAGTATTTATCATGGGCATTCATTTTTCTCTTCCTGGAAGGAAAATGCCTTCGGAGTTTCCGTCCAGAGTATCTGGAATTGCCAATTCCATGGCAGTAGTTGGTCTTGTTAGAAAGTTGGTCTAGCTTGCTATTTTCAGAGTTCCTGAAGAGAAAAGTGCTGCAGGTCTGGTGGCACTTGGCACCTGGCTGGCTGGGCCTTTGAAGATAGCAGTGAGGGTACTGGGTCAGCCCAAGGCCACCAGCCCTGTGTCCTACCCGGGAAGATTTCCAGTGTGTAGATGCTTATGGGAGAGCATAGCAGCAGGGCAAACACAAAGTGGTATTTCCCTCAGCCGTTCCCTGTTCTCCAGGTTTTGTGCCTCAGGGATCTCCTGCATCAGAGTTACTTTCTTTTAATTTAATGTATTTACCAATCACTTTTTGAACCCATACAAATTTTTTGGCCTTCACCAAATTATGTGATTAAACTGGGAAACTACTTGTTATGAGTTGCATGACATAGTATCGCTGTCTGTTTTAAACCTGTTGCTTGCTGTTCCTTTTTGATATCCTCTGGTTATTATATCAGAACAGAAATCAGGCACCATTCCCTGTCCACGTGTCCTCTGCCCCATTAGTCGTCTTTCTGAACGAAGGTGGCCTTTGTGGGGTGGACCCTGAGACGTCAGCTCTGCTGCATCCCTCCCTCGTTCAGGCCTTCCTGCGCTGCTTGAAACGTTTTGCACTGGGCTGCCTGTGGTGAGAGAACTCTTATCTACCTCCACTTTTTCCTCACAGCTACTTCCTAATTTCACGTGCTGGGAGAAGATAATCGTTCTCACCAGACAGAGCCAGACCCGGAATCACGGGAAAAGGGAAGAAGGCAGGAGGGAAGGGAAGAAGGCAGGAGGGAAGGAGAGAGCAAATTTCAGAAAGTGTGCCAGAAGTGGGAAAATCTTAGCACAGACTTGCTCTCAGGGGCTTTCTGTAAGGCAAAGGGAAGACGGAGGAAATGCAGCAGCTCCTGTTCCCTAACCCAGACACACAGCTGTGGAAGGAGACGCTGCAAATGCATCAGAGTTCATCGACTGCTGACACAGACTCTCTCTGCTGATCGGTACCTGAAGAGGGAGTCTGGAATAGGTGTCCAGGGAGAACGCCCCGAGGTCTGTGCGCTGCGGGGAGACACAGGACATCCAGTGATGAAAACAGGGACAAGAGTATCCACACGGGCTCGCCTTGAGATCTGCACTGCGCAAGGACCTATGAATTAAAGAAGGATGTGGGTTAAGCCATATCTCCGAATGAATTTGCTCTCTTTATGGAAGTTACCATCACTCAGAGCAGAAAGGAGCCTTTCACTGCAGGACCTGCTGGGTCTACGCTGACCTGCTTCCATGCCAAAGCAAACACGATCCCCACCGGCCCCTCCGCGGTACGTGAGGAGTACAGTTTCAAACCTCCCCTGCTCCAACCACTTTGGGCACCAAACGCCGGGCTGCTGGCCAGCTTCGCAGCTGGTTCAGGCTGGCTCAGCTCCTTCAAAACCAGCGGAGCTCCACTGCCGCCGTCTAATTGGGGTTTTGGCCCAATATCCAGCCGTCAGCTCTTTAAGAAGGCAAGTTGTGGATGCGTTTGCCCGTTGCAGACATCCCTTTTTTCCCCCTTCTGTTCTCTCCCCTTCCCGTCTCCCCACTGCGGCCATCTCCCCCTTGTCCCCTCAGCTACCAGGGCTCACATAGAGGGCATTGTTAGTTACACTTTACAGGGGGTGGAAAGCACTAAATCACGGGTTAGGAAAATAAAGCTCTTGCCCTGCAGCAATCAGAGGCAAGCAATACTTCACCACCAAAACACAGCATGTGCAACGGTGCATTTTAACTGGATTCCAGGGCACAGAAATATTTGCAGCTCTCGATCCTAAATTATACTCACATCCAATATCTCGGATTTTCATATTATTCAAACATAAAACTGTCACCATGTACATTTGGGGCTTAAATTATGTAGAGATGATATTTTATTGCATAGAATTTGTTTGCATCTCTGTGGAAACCTGGCAGCCACCCCACTGCCGAAGTCCAAAGGGGCAGTGACAATTTAGGAAAAAAGCTGAGAAACAATCCAAGAAAACAAGCTACATATGCTTCGTTATCTAATTGCCTTTTTTAATATTGGAGGGAAAAAAATCGTGGAAGGAAGCATGATTAAATAAAAACTGACCTTGAGTAATTTGAACGATAGGCCAAGCAGCAGCATAGGATATTTTCACAGGAATTGACCTTCACCCTGATTAGGTTCCTGCCTGGGGCAGAGCTAACTCACGTACGGGATTGCATAAGGTACCTGTAAGCGGTAGCACTTCAGCCTGGGGGAAAAACAACTAGTTGTGGCTCCTGTGTAGCTACGGAGCGGGCACAGAGAGGCAGGTGGGGTGGCCTGGGCTTTTGGGGAGCAGGGAAAGGGCTGCAGGAGTTCAGGACTGGAGCGTGCCTTCTCCTCCGGCGCTCGCTGCAGGGGTGCATGCACCTGGGCGTGCAGCGGCAACGTCTCCTTAGCCCTCTTGGGTTGGACGGAGCGGTGCTGGGGGGCAAGGTGAGGCGGGAGGTGGTGGGGACGGGACCTTTCCGACCTCTCCAGAGCCAGGAGACATGAGCTCAAACACTTCCCCCTTGGCGCAAAGTACCGCTGGGGAACGGACTGCAGCCCCCAAACGTGAGCCCACCGCACCTCCACGAGCAGCACAGCTTTTCTGCGTGCAGCAGAACCCGGCCGGTGAAGATGTTCTCAAGACACCCCGGGGGCAAGCCGGCTGTCTGCGCCTGGGAGCTGTGTGCCGGACCACGTGGCTTTCACTTCTATATTTTATCTGAGCCGGCATGCCATGCCCAGTCTGAAATGTGATGGGAAGTGACTCTGCGTGAAGGGTCTTGTGTTTTGCTCATTGGGGTATGTGTGGGTCTTAAACTCTGGGAGGGGGGAAAGAATTAAATCCTGCCTTAAAATAAAAAAAATTAAAAAAACCCCAGGAATTTCATTATGACTGGACTTTGGTAACGTAAAAAAAAAGCAAATGAGACAAATAATGCATAAACACCTCCCAACAACATTTCCTCTAGAGCAATAGAAAATGTTGTTAGCTGATGTTAATTTTCATGCTTCTGTGGGAGAAGTGAAAAAGGCATGCTGAAAGTGATATTTTTGAGATGCCACTAATAAAAATGCAGCATAAAAGTAGCACCTTAATTCCGTGTTCCTGCTGGAGAACATACTTTTTTGGCTCAGGTTTTTCCCGTCTCTGCACTCTGCGCACACAGCTATCACCAAATCCACACTCCGAATTTATGAGGCTAGAATAGCTAGCCTCTATCAAGACCAATTCGTTTCCCAAACCACACTTCATACAACCAAGTTGCGCTAGCAGGGATCCCCTTTCTTTTTCTTGCCCTCGCTTTTTGTTTTGGGGGGACCTTACCGCAGATAACCCACTGGCTTGTTGGCATCCTCGTGGGTCGCGCAGGGTCGGCGTACCCAGCAGGCCAGATGCTACAGCCTGCCTGGAAAGTGTATGTGCTGGTCTGGGGCACCCTCTGACTGGGACGCCCGCTCACCTGCACTGGAAGAGGTTGTGTGAAATGGAAACCCATCCCAGGTGACTCTTCTCCTATCCCCGCTCCTGTGCATTTGGGAGAAGCCGCTTAGACGGGGCACTGCCTGCCAGCAATTGCCCGTGTCTTGCGTGGTGCTTATCTCAGTCCGTTCCCACTTTTGCAAGTGTTGTGTCTGGAAAAGGATAGGAGGAAAGTGTGCCCTGGGAAGCCAGGGAAAAGCACAAGGAAGGTAGCCGGTGGTAACGGATGCCTCCGAAATGCAGGCGGAGTATTCTGAGCATGCGCTTACTGAGCCTGCTTCATACGCTCTCTATAAGCAGTTCCCTCCGAGGGTGACTGCAGGCATTTCCCCTCGTACCGCCCGCCCGTACTTCTGTGTTCGGCTGTAGCCTCCTCAGGTGCCACCTTTCTGAAGAACTTCTCTTCCCCTTCCCACTAACTTCCCACCCTCCCAAGCGTTCCTGCTGAGTGCCTCCTTGCTCCCCACAATTTCTATTTTGAGGATGGAAGGCTCCCTGCTCAGCACCCCCCCCCCGCGCCCCAGCCTGAGGTTGGGGTTTTGAGGGGACAGGAGGGTACCTGAGCGCTGGGCACGGCAGATCCGCACCTTCTCCCTGGTGGAAAACCCTGTTCTCGTTGCAGAACAGGAGCGTTTCCACGTCTGCTGCTCTGCGCTTCCCTGCCTTCTCCCCAGAACGAGTGTAACTGTGGGGGAGGGAGGCACAGAAAAAGCACTCCCTTCCACGCGGAGGATTTGCAGGCGCTTCGTGCTTTTGTTATATAAAATTTTAAGAGTGGATTTGCAAATATTCAGCACTGATGTCACATCCACAAAGGTGGAAAGGGTCTGAAAGAAGAGCCCTGGGCCAAACATGTATCAGGGTAAGAGAGGAGGGGGGAAGGAACATGTGCAAATCTATTAAGCATCCTATGTTATCTTCCACTGATATTCGTCTGTAGAGCACATATATTTGTGAAGTGTAAAACCCCAGCAAAGGAATGGCCTCAGAAAGACGTCTCTAGATGCATATTTATTTTTTTAAAGAGAGTACATAGCTATAAAACTCTCCAGCCAATTTTTTATTATTATTTTGTTAGACTGCCTGTGCATTTCTTTGCAAAACGAGCTAATAAAGCTAGGAAAACTGATGACACTGGTGCTTGGACAGCTATCAGAGGAAAAGAATAAAGTATTAGTGTAGGGAGAGAACTGAAACATTTCCAGAACTCCATTAACAGAATGAGAAGTGGTTTCAGAGAAGATGAGCTTCTATATTAGGAAAGCTTTACTTATTTCCCCTGAGATTCTGCCAGTCCCATGGGAGAAAGAAGAGGCAGCGGCAGGGGTAGGAAAAGAAGAGCAGTAAAGAGGCAGGAATTGCGAGGATGATGTGGAGAAAAATACTTCGCCACTGTTTATGCAGGATAAAAAGGGGATCCTGTCTGAGCATGAGAAGAGCTTTCTTTAACTCGCACCTGCCACACAGTTCTCCTGCGGCCGCCCGGGACTGGGACCAGATGGGAGACAACAGTTTTCGTCTCCTGAGTCAGCGGTGCAGTCTGAGCGCGGAGGGATTACACCAGCCCCCTACGCACACCCACGCTGCGGTGCGAGCACGGCAGCAGGGATGTGAAGCTGCAGAGAAAGCACACACACCCCCCCACGCCCCCGGAGCAGCAAGAAGCTAGTGGAGAAGTGTCCATTTAATGGCTGAGCTGCAGCAGCAGGAACTGCTAGAAGCCGAAGTGACAGCAGCTATTAAAGACAAGAGCAGCCAACATCTGTTGATAAGATGTGCTGTTGCAAGTGAGATGTGTTTACAATAGCTGAAAGAGATTAGAAGAAAATTTCTACTCCTCCCCACTTACTCACTACATTTGACAGCTCTCTTGATATTTTAGGTTTCAGCGTCTTTACTCTTCAGTTAGTCAGTGCTCCTTGTTTGTGCAAGTCCTATTCACGACACTGTGTAAAAGAAAACAAAATTTAGAAAGACAGGCAAATATGACTGTAAATACCCCCCCCCCCCCAATGGATGGGTTTGCAGGTGGTCATATTTCCAGTTCACTCTGGAGAAAAAAGGGAATTTAATTTCTAGTTGATATCTTTTATGCAGGAAAGAGGACCCATGGCAAAGAAAAAAAATGCAAGAACCACAGGGGGAGAGGTGGAAACTCTTTACTATAGCAATAGAAAGAGAGATCATAATTTGCTGTACAATCAAAGCATGACACCACAATTAACACCTGTGCAACACTGGCCCCTGTAAGCTCTCTCCAGTTTCATTCACTGCTTTCCTCTGTCTTGGTTACCCATGCTCATCAATGTGTTCATCAGACATCGATAAATCTATGGCAGCCTGGTTTGCTGGGATTTTATGCCTCATTTACATGGATGTAAGCCACCAGGCAAGCTACAATGGTAGCTTTGCAATCAACACATCAGTGCATGGGGCAGGGGCAGGAAAGAAGTGAGATGCAATCAAAATACGGTATGAACAGTAGCAGCTCAGCATAAAAAAAGCCTTCCTTTATCCTGCAAAACAGCACAGGCTCCTGCAAACCCAGAAGAGAGAATCCCTCTATGCTCACCATGAGGGACCAGACATCCAACAGGGAACTCCTACAGCGGTTGGAACAGCAGGACCCAAGGATGAAACCGTTGTTACCTGAAACCTATGAGGTCCCAGGTTCTGATGAAGCATTTCCACCCTGTCCCTACAATACCTCAGCTGAACACTTGTAATGGCCCTGCTTTTCAGCTACGTGTTTCTACCTCTCAGTAATAAGAGTATTAATTAATTAGCTCTCCCACCTGCCTAGGAAAGAGAACAAAGACAAACGAGGGAGAGTGCTGTGGAGGAATGCAAATACAATAATAAAAGAATCAGCGCAAGGAAGGTGGGATTTAATATGTGAATTTAAGGCTGTCCTTGTTAAAGACAACGAGGAAAAATGTAGTGCTGTAGATGTGTAAAGGAGCCCATCAGGGTAAAGGCAGAACTACACGTCAGACAGAGCTGTAAAAAGGGAAATTCTGACTGAGTTTTTGCTTGAATGGCTGCTTGAACATAGTGCACATTTTTCAGTCCTGCTTCAGTACAGATGGACTAGATTTGACATCTTCTGGAAAGAATCCATGTATCTTCCTCAATTACGCAACTCCTGGGTGACCATGAAGCTCTGGTCTGATGTGGTCTGTGTGTTGCTCATCACTATATATCCTCATAATTTCTGAAATTCTTTACAGATGTCAACAACTTTAATGTCTTCCAGCCATCAATGAATTGCCCCAGAATGAGAGGCTTCATTCTCCACCCAAATCCGGAGCTGGACAGCATGACTTTAAACACGAGAGATGGAAGAGTCCCAGCTTTCCCAGGCTTGTTCACAGTTCAGTGGCAGACTACCCCAAAAAGCTAAACGGGGGAAAGGGAAAGCAGTTTCTTCCTTGTATGATGATTAGTTCTTAGACCCTGCAGACTTTACATATTTCTGTTGTGTTGTGGTTAAGTCCTCAGACAACCTCGGTAGTTAGCCGTCTAGATTCTGTAGTGATTCTTCGGAACTTCCCGCTAAAGGCCTTTAGGTGGAAGGGCATTCCCTCAACAGCATCTCCCATTTGCATCTGCTGGAGAACTCCCCCTAACCTCCCCTATTAAATTTTATGTAAAAGAAGAGATTTTGTTCCTTCTTATCTTTATGGGAGTTAGAAGGGGGAGCAAATTGCAGTTTTTTTCACATGTTACACAGGAGAGAGCAGGTCCAGGATATTCTGGTTCCAAACAGCGTTAATCGTAGAGGCTTTCTTTCAACAGCTATTTATTTTTACCCCCAGCTCACAATTAGTTAAGAGGAGTTCATGTACAAAAGCGATGGTCCAGCAGAGACACTAGCCATAGCTAGGAGGATTTCCTCCCTGTGTTACTAAAGGGCAGTTCAAATCTACCTGAGCAGAAAAGAAAATGTCCAGAATAGAAGATTCAAAATCATGCTGAAACTCTGAGCATAAAACCTTACCAGTCCCTCTAGACAGCTAAAGGAAAGTCCTTTCTCTTTATTCCTGATAACATACGTTTATATCAGATAATATCGCTCCACCAAATCGTATGATTTTGCCAGTAGTATAATCAAGGGTCAAAGCAAGGCAGTGGAAGGATAATTCAGGCAAAACTAAACAGGTGAGTTTTTCAGTCCTCCGTTTACCATTACCCAACTGAATGCTACAGACACTTAAAAGAAACTTTAGTATTTAGCTCAAATAGCAAGTCCCTATGCTTCTTGTATCCTTGTGCTTTTTAAAGCTGCTGACCCTACTTTAATGAAAGTGCATAAGGAATTTTCCTTCGCTTTCGGTGGAAGCAAGGCCAGCCCCCCCGTAATTTACAGAAACAAATCTAGGCTCCCTCACGTTCAAGCACAATTTCTGAGCAGATAGCTGACCTCATTTTCCTAGGCAGTTTTCTGACAGATAGGGAGCAATGTACCCATACATTCCTCAAGCTTCTTTTCATTAGTGTGCCTAGCAGTTTAGTATTACATGCTGCGGTGGGTTCATTGGGAACGAAAGTGCAACCAACACACAGGTGGGCTCTGTCCTATCACGTCAGCCAGGTTATAATGAATCACACATTTACGACCCAGTAAAACCCTCACACTGTCTACTTTATTTTAAAGCTTGGTTTTGAGGCATATATGCTTTGCATTGTCCTTTAGGAGGAGTAAAAATTGATTGCTTTTTTTATTAGCCTTGCAGAGCTTTTCTGACACCAGGTTCCTGCACAGGGATGGGCTGAGCGGCGCTGGGCATGGCTGGAAGGCAGTGATACAGAAATAACTTCAAAGTCTATTTTCCCTCCATCTCGGGGCCATTTCACAGAGGTCTTCACAATAATACTGTAGTGACCTACACTGGCAATTATCAGCTCCAGTAGATGGTGGATTTCAGGTTTGTGGATATTGTCCGGACACAGGCAAGCTTCGTGGTGCCCCCGATGTACAGTGCATGTAAAATGAGCTAAATCGTCACCACACATAGTTATCTCATTGCTGTCCAGCCTTCTTGTAAGAAATCAGTTAGGCCTGACTTTTGATTGAGTTGCAATACATGCATCTGTTGTGACACATGCAAAAGTGCATGTGAAATTGCCTGAAAGGACTAACAAAGGAAAAATATTCCACTGATTTGCAATGGAAGTATTTTTACACTGCTTTGCACACAGAGGAATAGAGATGTGGGGGAGAAGAGGTAGAAAAATGGATAGGCAAGCCAAAAGAAAAGTAGATCAGCTTGTGACCTGTGATCTGAAAGACTGAAACTTATTTTTATGTCAGGAACATAAAATGGTCACAAGTAGACTTCTCTAGTTACTCAAACCACAAAGCATTGTATTAAATACATTTAAGGCTTCTTCAGTATAATTTATTAGTTGTTTTTCTTGAAGGTTGTTTTGAATTTCAGGAGAGAAATGTTTTTCAAAACATGGATGCTAAAATACACAGGTAAAATGAGGAAGTTTTGAGATAATTCACTCAAGAAGGAGTATTTAAATAGTTTTTTCCTTCTGAATACATTACTTACAACAGGCGTACAGTTCATGGAGGTGAGGTGATTATGAGTACCAGATCACCTCCATTGAATTCAACTGAATTAGACATCCTGCTGGCTGTATTCCTGGGCTTAGACATTTACAGGGCTGGGCTGTTGCCTAGGGAATTGGCCTCATTAGGAAACTATATCATATGTAACTATGACTATGAAGTAATTTATACAAACCATGACTGGCTATCCTTCTACATCACAGAACAAGAGAAATCCCATTTGTGCCAATTCTTATTTAACTTTACTGTTAGAATGTTGGATGGGCAACAGAGAAAGCATGTGTCACATCAGTTACAACCTTATCAATGATAAGGAATTGTTAAACATTCTGTATTTCACAGAGGAAAGCGCTTCAGTCTAGAAATACTAAGATTATATGAGGGAGTGTCTCAGATATACCACATATTTCTCTTCATTTTATTCAGTGAAAGTGCCTCTAAGCAGATCAGGACATCTAAATAAAAGCACTAGTTATGCCAACAGAAGTAACATGTGTGTATATATATGTGTGTGTGTATATATATATATATATAGTTTTATATACACACACACATATATATATCTCTCAATCATATTTTTTTAAATTTAGCATTAATTTAAAATGCCTAGAGACATTTTAATTTCTTTTTATAAACAAAACAAAGCACAAACCTTCATCTGAGTCCAAGACTGGAAAATGTACAACATTCCAATTTCTATCCAAGTCAGAACCTGGATGGTGTTGGTTTCTGCAGAGCTTTTATACTTGCATAAATGCAATATTTTATATAAACACATATTTTTCAAAAGAATCTATTTAAACTAGGTTGAACTAAATCACTCATAAACCAAATGACATTTTTTAAAATCAAAGTAAGAACAACTTTGTTGTGTAGGCAAGCCCTTAAGAAGTGTCAAATGTGGGAAGCAGAGACTGTAGATGTATTTATCTGAGTGTTAGCAGAGAGGTCTTCAACACTGCTATTAGTTTAGAGCAGTAATTTGTCAGCACGTCTAACTTTTGGAAGTGGTAAGTCTCTACTCAAAGTTAGCAATTCACTGACTTGCCACCAGACAGAAAAATCAGGCTTTATAGATTTTTAAACTTGTTAAGATTCCCTTAGCCTAGGACGTAGGCATAGATAAATAAGCGTAACAACTACATACTTACCTTACTACCTGGCCTTTACATCCACCAAAACCGTACGTACCTGTCTCCTCAAGGAGCACGACAGTTCCATTTAAATCTACAACCACCGGGTGCCAGCCTCATTGCCAACTGCTGGATGGAAAAGCTGGTTAATGAAAACAGCACTAATACATAAATGTTGTGTAAATGCATCTGTAATATAAATACCACGATACTGACAGCAGACCTGCAAACAAACACAGAGAGGTTTCTCTGTCAACATTCTAAAATAAGATCGCTGAACGAAAGACTGCTGTATATATGCTTTGCTTTGCCGGCTATGCTACAGCACGTGCTTCTGGGGTCGTGTAGCTCCCGTACAACATTCTGGGGCTTTGGGGAAGGGGTTCACATCCAGCCCGGTATACGCACAGCGCGTGGGCAGGCAGAATTGTTATGATTCCTCCTGTGGGCCCTCAGCGCTGAGCTGTCGGAGGAGTCTTTGACGCAGCAGGTGCCGAGATAAAGGACTTTCTCTGGCAGGACATCTGCTGGGTGGGATTACCGGTCGGTGGCTTTCTCTCCTCCATGCACTGTCAAACTGTAGCCAGCCGAGGGATGGACTTCTCCCAGCGTTCACTCTCCGCTGTGCCCAAAATCTTGCAGCTTTACTCTTTTCGATATTTAGCAAGACCTGCCTCCCTCTGGACGCCTGCCATATGTGGTAGAAGTGCTTTTCCCCTCCCCAGACACAGGAACTTTCAGGTTAGACTTTTCTTTCCCATATTGTTTCATCAATGGTCTTCTGCTGGAGGAAAGCCAGGCATGATACCAAGGCCTTTGCTCTGGGGCAAAGAGATCTCCAGGGAGCAACGCTTGGAAAGCCTCCCCAGCAGGAGCAAGCTGTGATGTGGATTTTGTGCCCGATCCATAATTCTGCCCATAAGATCCTGAGATAATGTAATCTCCCCAGTGAAAGATAGGCTGTCGGTGACAATATTTGAATTCCACCTATTAAAAAAGGAGAAAGTCCACGACACATGGGCTAAACAGATTAAAGGTGTGGGGAGCTTTGCAGGGGAGATAAGCTGACGAGCAGTAGCTTTATAAAGTAAGAAGGAAGCTAGAAGCAGGAAAAGATCTAAATGGAGTGGCACTAATAAAAAATAAAGATTTGTTTTAAGGGTTGAATGGGCTGTGGAGAGCTGACCTTAAAGATCACCTTATTTTGGCACTTAGGTATAATTCACCGCATGAACATCTATTGAACTAAAAAAGTCCTAAATTATACAGCTGTTTATCATTAATAGGGTTATACTAGCGAATTTGCATTACGTGTGAATAAACCTAATGTCACTAATAACAATATGTCAGCACTTCCACCATCTCGTTTCATCTTGTTTAACATGGAGAGGACCAAGAAGGCTCTGAGCTTCTGGTGAGTTCCTCATGCCCATCCTAACCACCTTCTGGATGTATCTTCTGCATACGGGAACTGATTGCCTGGCTCTCTCTGCTTATTTCCGTGTAACTGTCACCTGTAACAGGCCCACTTGGAAGAAGAAGAAGAAAAAAAACCCCAAACCCAGAAGCATAGCGCTTGGACTGCCCTCTTGCTTTTTTTTCCACCCTTCCAGTCAGGCATGATTTTAACAGGTTCTATCTTGAGAAGTACTAAATCCAGAAACCAGTATTTTATGCCATCTGGAAGCTTGATATCCTTGTTTTTCAAACGGCTTACAAAAATATATCTAATTCTAAATACTCACAAATTATGGGCTGCTAAAATCCAATTCAGAGCAGAATAAAAACTAATCGAAGAAGGTAAATAGAAAAGCTAACCTATTGCAATGCACCGGCTGACTGGGGGAATGAACAGAAAAGAGATGTCCGAGACCTGCCGATGGACTGGAAGAGAGAAGATGTTTGCCAGACAGAAACACACCACAGAAATGAGCAGAGGGGGGAACCCAACAGAGAGGCTTAAGGGGAGGGACAGCAGCGTATTTACTGCAAAATGCTGAGCAGATTTAAATAGGAGAAGAGGTGAGAGCCGTGGAGGCTGGAAAGAGAGGCTTGGTAATAGCAGCAGAGGAAGAAAAGCAGGCAGATGCAGCAGGCTTTTGGGCAACCTCTTCTCCAGCCAGGGCAGCAGCAAGCGCAGGGGCTGCGAGGATGCAGCCGAAGGGAGGGAGTCCTTTGCCCGGGGTGCTAGGAGAGACTCCAGCACAAAACACAGCTTCTCGAGCTTGGCACTGGGATCAAAGCTTCACTGAATACTTATCTCTAGTGTTTGTGTATATAAACGTGTAGATACACACACACACACACACACACTTTTTGTTCTCTTTCTTTTCAGAGTTGCAGGAAAAATAATCAACGGCATTGCCAGCTAACTTTGAGCTTACTGCCTTCTCAAAGATACGCACCGGTGGTTCCACGGCACATCCACAACAAGTACCAAGGGCAAAAGAAAGGCAAAAAAATATGTGCAGTAGAAATAAATAAAAATAAAGTTCAAATAAAGGAAGGACTCATCTTCTCTACCCTGTGATTCTTGGGTGTAATATAAAATCAAACTTCTGTTCCTGAATAAGAACATTTGCAATACAACTTCTGAAAAATAAATGAAAATGAGGGCTATTAATGGTCACATAATGGACAAGAAAAAAAAAATATTTCTGTCTGCAGTTGTGAGGAGTTTTCAAAAACTTGTTGAGAGAAGGGAATTTTCCAGTGTCTGATGTCTTAGGGAGTCATTGTGGAAGTGTAGGAGATTTGGGTTGAGAACGTCTCTTGGTATTGCAACCAATTACAACTTGTAGTCAACCTAATCCAGAGAGCTGTATGCAGCCCTTTTTCAAAGTTTGAGTCTGCTGTACTAATTAAGTATTTTCAAAGAAATACATTAGACACACGCAGATTGAGGGAAAGGACCCTGACTTCTATGAATGGGCTAATCTTGCTCCCTGCAAAGGAAAGGGATTTTTCCCACTGCTTTGTCTGGAAGGAGAAATCTCCATCCTTACAGCTGCGGCGGACTTTCCAAACCTGACCAAATATTATTTTAAAAAATGAATCATTGATCCATACATGCATCCCCAGATGTTCATATTGAATTTGGAGTATTCAGCATGCTGAGCTTAATTGTCCATTCAAATCACCCTAACTAACTGAGGAGTGCTCTGCTTAAGGGAGTCACCATATGCCAATATAAAACCTGTGTAAATGACTGGAGAATCAAGCCTACGCTGTTTTACTTTACATTGCTATGCATTGCTCTAATCTGAGGGAGAAATAATTGCAAACGTTTTAACTGTGAAAGAATGAGGAGTCATAAAACCTTCAATCATATTTTAATATGCAGTCACACTCTACTTTCATAAATAGGAATTGGAATAATTATAAAGACATCATTTTTAATTGTCACTCATCATTCAGTTGACTCCTTAAGTAGAACACACATTTAATTAATGCCTTAGATTTTAGCGTCAATTACCACATTAGATGTTCTCCCATATTCATTCCATCTGCTGCAAGTAAATACATTACCACTGTACGGTTATACACCCATATAGGAACCGGATCACAAATTTCCCTGCCTCCTCATGACCTGTTGTACAGCAAGTGGAAAAATTTGCAAAACATAGGCACAGAAAATAAGGTTTGGCTTGAAATTAGAGATATTTTCTTATAAGCATAAGGACTTTGCTCAACTCTCAGGTATTGGTTTAGCTAAGAATGCTGCATTGCACTTAATGAAGACGCAGGGCGTGTTTAAGCTCTGAAATGCCAGTATAAACATGACTGGATTATTCAGCGCACAGGGTATAGGACATCTTTTTGTTATTTCATCATTTCAAGTCCTTTTTCAGCCCTCTTATGTTTTTGATAGCCAGCTTGATTTAAAGGTATCAGATGATTTAGATTTGACCATGTTCTTCAGTAAATTGCCCCAAAAGTTGATTACATTCGCTATTAAATAGTTAGACAGATCAGCATCCTTATGTCATTTGCTATAAGGCAAAGTCTTCCCAGCCATTCTCGTTGCCCTTTTCTGACCTTTTCCAACCTTTCAGTGCCCTTTTTCTAGTGTAAATCCTCAGTCTTTCAGCCGCAGCCTTTGTATTGCCTCAGGCAGCCACAGGACCCTCTCTGCCCTGCTCCGGCTCGGTCTCCCCCGCTCGCTCGCCCACCTGAGGACTCTCGTGTGCCTTCTTCACAGCAACACCGCGCTTGGAGACGCGGTCAGGTCAGCCGCGTGCCGCTACTCCTGGTCTTTGTTCGGGTCACCGCGCTCCCGAACGCTGCCTCCGTGCGATCTGCCTGCTTTATTCTGGCGATATACCGGATTAATCCCTCGGCAGTGGGAGCAGGCACCACCAACCGGCCCGCCTTACCTGCTGAGGAGCCTGACGCAGGGTGAAGGCTAAGGACCACGCGTCAACCCCACAGGCAATGGTCATTACGCTGCTAGCGGGAAATGCCTACGGCAGCTGGAATGGGGAGAAAAAATAAGGCAAAGGTAGGGGAGGAGAATACACAGGTGACCCTAGTTTGGTCTGGTCCAAGGGAGAGGCAAGGGGAAGAGAGAAACATCCCAGGTGGAGGAGGATGGTCTGAACGTGCTGATATCGCTCAACAAAACTTGCTCCCCAAGAAGCGTTTCAATACAGGACGCTGACTGTTGACTTCTCTTGCTGACAGGGGCCCTGCTTCACGAAAAAGATCAGTTTTACCAGCTGCTCTCCCTGTGGCAGGACTTGGAGGCCTTTCACTTCCAATTCCTACTTTCTCGCACCCCTCCGAGAGCAACACCCTGACCTCTGAGAATCGCCAGCGCGGACCGGTGGGTATCCAAGGCGTTCAGCTTCCCGGGAATCTGCCTGAAGCTAGCCTGCCAGACTGCTCGCAAACATTTTCTGGGCCATTTACTGCTGCTCTGAAGTTTCTCAAGTATCTATAGGCTTTAGGTGCAAGGTCAGAACGTCCTGGGAACACTTCTGCAGGGAGCAGGTAATGACGGTCTTTACTCCAGTGATTACAGGGTGTCAGGAGGGAAAGGAATGTGAGCCCAGATGGCTCCCCCAAGGTGCCAGAGGCACACCGGCAATTACTTCCCCAAACACAACACTGAATACGTGTGTTCATCGTAGTTAGCTTCTCCTCTCCTCTCAAACGCAGTTATTTCCTCTAGCAAAGAGTCCAGACGAGTGCAAATCCCACACTTACCCGTGGCTGTCTGCTGAAGTGGCATCCCCAAACTGATAATCTCTGCTATGACTTCCCCAGCATCTGCCCATTGGGTGGAATGACTTGAAAATGGGGAAGAACAATGCGCCCCAGGATCCCAATCAGCGCTGGCACTCCTAATTGCTGCCCTGCACAATGGGCTGCTGTGTTACCCCTGCTAGAGACTACCCTGGGAACACTGTCATCTTCTGAGTAGTCATCTCGGTCTTTTAAAGTCACCTTAAATAACTAAATAGTATGACTTAAGCATTTGCTCAAGCACCTGGCAATTTCCTACATTAAGACAGACTGCACATGTTGCAGGGATAATGTCTAGTTCTTTAAAACAGGGCTGTAACTTACATCATCGGTCATATAATTTTAAAATCATATGACAGATTTGGACACTCATTTAAAAAGGTGGATGTCCAAAACACTAAAAATAAATTCCTATTAAGGTGATATTTTATAGTAATGATGCATTTAGAGACTTTTTATAGGGTTAAAAGAATGTTCCAGGCTTGACATGATGGTCCTGTAAAAGAACATACGCTTTAGATTAAGTACTTTATGAGGGAATGCTGAAAATGGGCATGAACCGTGGGTATAAGCAACATACTGACTCGATGAACTTTATAACAATTGATTAAGCATTAATTTAACTAATTTAATAAACCTGTATAAATAGGAAGTTCAGCCTTATTTGAAAATGCAATTTACTTCGGAAGAGTTTTATGAACAACTGAACACAACTGAACTGGACCACAATCTGAGGAACAGCTATGAAAATGAATGTCTCCTAAGGCATTCTGAAAGCCCAGTCCTCCTGAATATTTAGTGTCACCATTTTACGTTGACTTGTTCAAGTGCCAAAATCCATTCACTGAGGTTCAAGACACTGTCTCCCAAACCACTGTATATCTAATAGGCACAAACCTCAGATTCTGGAGGCAATTCAATCACATTTCACATCCAATCCAAGCAAGGCCTTTGAACTAACCTGCCTCCGCTGCGTTTAGCCTTTTCTGTTAAGCAGTAGTGGAAAAGTATCCATTTCTTTCGGATTTTCCATATCGTTCATCATAAATCTAAGCAATCCCTCTGACCCCAAACCACTCAAATTTACAACAGAGCTCAATTGCAGAGTTGCCAGTTCTGGTCACCCATCGCTTAGCATCTGAAATGATATTTTTGTTTTGTTGTTCCTACATAATCAGTCCTTTCAGTTACTGAACGAACCAGAGTCTTATGTTCTTAGTACGTATAAATAACAAACATAAAGCTCTTGTGGGAAACGGGCAGAGAAGCAGTAGGTAGGTGGCCCGCACTGAGCACTGCGCCGAGCTACTGTCTGCTCTTGGAGAGAGAAGGAGCTGCTGAGGGAGGAGGAGAGCTGGTCCTTCGGGCTAACGCTCCGTTTCAGTACGCAGCCACTGACCACATCCACTGAAAGTTCTGTATTGGGACAGGCTGGCATCTAACGTGTCTTCATTTAAATGCTTCTAACTTGATAAAACCAGAACCAAACCCCCAAACAGACAGTCTGAAGTACAGGTACAGCAAAGGTGATGTTTCCCTATTGCCCTTGCCTGAGTTTGGAAGAGGACTTACTCTGATGTTCTTTTCCCTTCCCCACATCCGTCATTGCCTTTTCCTCCCAAACTCTGCCTGCACTGTGATCAAGCTCTGTGTGCCCATCTAACTCCTTCTTCTAGCAGTTCCTGTAATGGGCTGAGCAGAAACGGCACAGGAACAAAAGATAGACTCAGAAAGCAGGAGATGCTCTCCAAAAGCCAGGAGTTGGGCATTTCTCTGCTGTTTCTGAGACTCATTATTCTTTCTGTCCACTGCATTTATTGCCATGGTGTTCAGGAATTTCAGCCCTGGGTTCCCATAATGAGCTATTTCTGTGAAGTGCTGTGTAAAGGCAGAACAAAGAGATGGTCCTTCCTTTAAGATCTTACCGTGGACAACAGCAGATGGTGATGAGCAGACAGAGGGGGAGTACAGGAAAACAAGAAGACAACTGTGAAACTAATTAGGATTGTAAAACTCTGGACATGTCTGGTCACAATAGAAATATTAGTGGTTTTGGAGGGCACATTATTTCAGCTTCAGAATCAATGAAGCAGCAATCAGAATAAATCTATAGGAAATGTTTTATATACCCTTGTTTCTGGGAAGGGAAAATCTAGTAGAAAAAACACTTCAAATCAATAGGGATGCACACAAAATATGGAACCCCTATATAAAAGCAACACTTTTCTTTCCCTCGTTTTGTTAGCCTTGCATTATTGCAGATAAGCCAAATACAACTCGGTTTTATTCTATACTTAAGACAGTTAACTATCCTTTTCATGTGTTCAGATGTCCTGTAAGGGCCAAATGAATGCTCTGATTTTTCCTTTCTTTCCTTTGTGGCAATTGTGCTTTTTTGTAGGGACGCTGCTCATACGTGATATCAATTTTTGCCACTCCCAGGAGAGTACTTGCTTCTGAAAATCAGCAGTGTCCCTGTGTTAATGATGCTTAATTTAAAAAAAAGAAATAGTCACTGCTGTCTTTCAGTTTAGAAATTACAAACTCTGCTTCTCCTCCCAGCAGCATTTTCTTTTTCCCTGAGACATCAACATGCTGTCATTGTCTCTGCATTAGTCACGTCTCAGAGATGGCAAAATCAGCTGAGAATTTATAAATTGCCTTTATATCTTTGGCTGTTTGGGCTTCAGATTCCTCCCTGGTTCTCCTGCGTTCCATCTTCTGCTTGTGCCATCCGTCACTCGTGCTCCTTGCTGTTATCTTTGACAGAGCGCTGTTCATTAGAAATATCCCTTCCTACGGCTTTCTTTGCATTCCTAACTTGCTTCAAGTTATTAGTCTATATACAGCAATGCGGCGCTTCTCTCCGATTTATCTCAGTAGGCCTTGGAAGCACGCGAATCACCAAGTTATGACTGTCTGTGTGTCGGGCGAAGGAATGTGTGGGTAGCATTTGTCTCTGCGAGGAGGGACTCCGAGAGCCAGCCGTAAGGATATTATTGATGTTGTGTCTTAGCTTAAAATATTAGCATGTCTCTTCAGTGCACTGAAAAATGCACCTGAAGATTTTACCTAATGTTCTAGGCCTCAACAGCAAAAAAACCCCACAACCCGAGCACCAGCTGGATTCCACCGTCCCCAAGGAAGTCACTGACATGCCAAAACAGCCGTGAAATAAAAGTGTGTTTCTAATGTAAAGTATTCACAGAGCACACCATGGCAAGTGTGTTTCCTTCCAGATGCTCCTTCCATCCGAGCTGGTGTCCCAGCTAAGGTGAGCAGAGGTCGGGGTAACACGGATGAGAATGCGAATGTGAAAACCTGCCCGGGGAGAGCCACCTTCCCTGCACTGGGGAGGGGGAGACGGTAACCGAAGTTTGGTATACAAGCTGTATCCTACGTAATATAGATTGTGTTCCTGGCATCCTCCGGTTCTGCTGAATACCTCTGTGTGCAGGCAGGTTACTAGCCAGCATGAGAAAGTCTGGCAGAACAGTCTTCAGGTGTCACATTTACAGCAAAGAGAAAACCAGCTTTCTTACCAGTAAAGGGACATCGGAGAAACACTTGGTGTTACGGTCTATCACTGCTGTAAAAAAAGAAGATGCTCGGGGTAGTGAGCCAGAGGCCTTTCATTGGACCTGAATATTACCTCTTCAGTGGAGTGAGTCAGACAGCTGCTCACAAACCCTCCATTTCACCACCTTTGGGTTCTTCAGAAGCCACCTTGCATTTCTACCAAAAAAAAAGATCAAAGACAAATTAGGCAATGGCTCAGAGCTGCGCGAGGGGAGGTTCAGGCTGGACGTTAGGAAGCATTTCTTTACAGACAGGGTGGCCAAACGCTGGAACAGGCTTCCTAGAGAGACGGTCGATGCCCCATGTCATATCATGACTGAGCATATACCAATGGCTTTTCTCCCACCTGCCTGTAGAAATGTATTATTTTGCGGTCAAAGAAGAGCTGAACAAATGTCGTCCACAACAGAACATACAGGAAACGGTTGGGACACCAACTTGCAATATCTTTTAAATTACCTTTGGACACACCAGGGCGGTAGTAAATACAGCACTGCGTGCAACTGCCTTACTTTTACATGGATATTTTTCATGTATATTTGCAACAGTCAGTTGCAAACTTTCAGCAAACAGTAGTGAGTATTGCTGTGGATTACTTCCTGAATATTTTTAGTAAATGATTTTCTGGCCTTGAAGGACCTGAAGGGGGAATGTTTTTAGCGATGATTAGAAGGAAGTACTGTGCTCCTAATTTTTTCTTCAAGGGAGGTGGATTTTCCCTTCCCTTTTTACAAGATACCGTTTTTATGGGCCATTACTTGCCTTAGTGCCGCATATAACACTATTGTATACAAAGCATTACTGTCTGACCTCCTCGTTAATTATGCTAAGCAGTACAGCTGCTTTCCACTAACTGATGAAATAAAACATAATAGCTTGCCTGCCCAAGGACATTGCCTCTCCGAGTCAAAAAAAAAAGGCAGGAGCAAAGTCTGACCTTTAATCTAGTCTAAAGTTTAGATTCGTGCCGGGGGTTGTAGGAGATAGGACTCCCACACGAGCTCCGGCACTGCTGGCTCTGGCACTGCATGGCTGCGCAGCGCATCAGTACTCGGGGCTGGAGACGAAGCCCTTCCTTCTCTTTCGCCAAACTGTAGAGTAAGTGCATGTGACACAAGGAAGTAAAAATACGGTTCGAGCACTAATGACAGCTCCCGTTAAGGTTAATAAGCTGCTCTATTCTGAGCGTCACTTCCCAGGCACTTGAGGAATTCGCAGAGGGAGCATACATTTATAGGTGATAGCCCATGGAAGAGAATTTCACCACAGCCTGAAATGAGCATTTTTTTTTGAAGAATGGCTAAGTAAAGCTAAAAAAGGCACCTCCATTGATGCCATCTGGTGCTGCCCATTAATCAGACAACTATTCTCTTTTAATTAGGGACTAGCCCTGGTACTCCTTATTATATCAGTAGCACCACAGACACAGATACAGAGAGCTCTTTATGTTCTTAATTCCCACTTTGGTCTCTACTACCCAATAATTTTAAAGAGAGTTAGTTTTCCACAGGAGTGTTAAGCAATTTCAAACCTTTGTGGCCCTTATCCTTATTCTTCAGTAGACTTCAGTAAAATAAAATACTTCTCTGTAGCAGCAAGCTCAGCACTGGACATTACAGCTACAAGGACACATTACAAACCAGTGGGAGGATTTGCTTTCCATGTTTACATGTGATGAACCTGAGACACAAATTCACAGTGACTGGAAACTGAGTGCCCCTAGTTCTGCTTTTTGGTCTCCGAAAATGTGTTGCTGAAGCACATCCCTATGTCTGGTGGGAAATGGGCACAAGTCTCTTTTTCCCTCATAACTTTTTTTTTTAAAAAAAAAAGAAATAAAAAAAAAAAAGAAGAAATCCTCGTGCTCATCATGATTCCCTGTGAGTATCCCATCACCTAGAAACATCTGTTCCATTATTTTGGGGGCTTTACTTTGTCATTGTGGTGTGAGAGGTCTTCCAGCGGAGTGAGGGAAAGACCTTTCTGGGTCCACTTTCCAGATGCCTCCCAGACGAAGGGGATGATTTTCCTTCTTGGCCCTCTGCCACTCCGTTAGCTGGGCTGCAGTGAGCCGTGTTTATAGTTCACATGGCTGAAGATAATCCCAACAATACACACAGTATGAGGAGAGTACAGCTGGACTGCTGGGAAAATAAAACATCGGAGGATGAAAAAGCAGAGGAGGTGGGGGTTTGGGAGCTCCAAGTTTTCCCCCTTCAGCCAGGGTAATCAACACAGTCATAAATTAAAAATTTATTCCAAGACAACACTTAAGTTACTCAGAAGCCATCATCATCACAAGGCTCTTGTTCACAGAGTCCACACACAGTTGGAAGGGGAAAAGCCAGTCTGCAAAGGGAATTGTTATTTTTATCAGTAGTTAGTCATTATTTGTGGTCTTTCCAGATAAGAAGGCAGAACATATTACAGTACTTATCATCAACATTATCTGCCATTAGACACAACTGAACTGGATTATTACTTCTATTTTTTTATTTGTTTACATTTTTCAGCCTCAGAGCAGTTACAAAGAACTCAGCTCCACAGTCTCCCCTTTTTGTCTTCCTAACTATGTATAAACAACTTATTAAGCAACAGCTTTTCTGAAATTAAAGAAGTTCATATTTGGCACGTGTGAGACCTTTGTGGTATTAAATGTGACACTGATCTTGTGTGGAAAGAAAATCCTTTTAAATTTGTCTGTTCAAGTATAATATAACATTGATACATGCTCCTTATTAATCCAGAATTGAACTTTATGATCTGAAACACTGTAGTATGTATTAATACTGGTTTTTAATGACAGAATATAAATTCTGTTGTAAGGTACAGAATGTACTTGATGGGTTCTTGTTCTAATTTAAGGCCAAGTTCAATAAATAGTGTATAAATAACATATATTGGAAGAAAAGTTACTAAGATCATTGAAGCCAGCATTGCATAAATTTCTGTGACATTCTGTCTTTTCTCTGGACTGTACACCAGTCAAGAGATCTTTTCTACGTTTGCCTATAAATGTCACTTGTTGCAAAACTTTGCTAGCTGTTTTGGGTGACTGGTATGTCTGCCCATATTTACTTTGCAATGGTTATTTACTGGCTTTATCATGCTGGGTTATACTGCATAATTGTAGCACCTGGGCTAGATGACTGAAAAAGTTTAACAGGATAACATTCAAGAGCAATTAGCAAAAAAAAAAAAAAAAAGCCAGTAAACCAACCACCTCTTAGAATTTCAGATCAGATAAATATTTTAAAGGAACAAATACTGTGACCCTACAAACAGCTCAAGTAACAAAAGCTGCTTCCCTACAAGCAGCTGTAAGGTTCTTTATTCACACACACATTTGTAAAACTTCTCATCATTCAGCCAGCTCCTGGGATGGTCCCAAACAGCGTTTATCAGACCCCTCTAATTGTAAAAAAACTTGGAGTGTCTGCCCTGGAAGTGAGTCTGAGAAGCCCCTGATCAGCTTCAAACACCAAGCGTTGTTAACAACCCCTCCCCAAATCTCTGCAAAACACGTCCTTCCTTAGCGCTGGAATTCCCTCTTTCCCTCCAATTCCCACACACTGTTTAGTCTGGGACCATACCCAGGTATAAACTCTAGCAAGGCAAGAAATAGAGACTAGACAGTTACATATTCCTTCTCATATTCCTTCCCTTTAAGGATTGTTATGACGCATGGAAAACATACTGCAGGCAGCTTTTGTCTTTCCAGAACTTACCATAATTTTTCTTGTCCCCCTCAAGGCCTGTATGACAGATGCATAGTATGACAAAAGCCTGAATTTATTACAGACTAAGTCACATGAAAAGTAGCACTAATATTAAATAAAGACTTCTCTGAATTATTTCTAAAAGTGGGGTCTTTTTTTTTTTTTTTTTTTAGGAAATAACATACAGAGAGTGTATGAAGGTACTGTATAGGTAAGACTTTATTGCCAATTATTTGGGGTAATTCGTAATTTATTGACTGGCTTATGAACTCTCAGATTTCAATTGAAGTCACTGTTTCCCAGCTCAATTTTTACTGTGTTCCAGGCTGCACTATTTGGATCCCACTGGAGTGAGCAGAGCACATTAAGGATGGTTTAACCCGGCCCAGGATATCTCCCCCTACCCTGGTCTGAAAGCTTTGCTTTCTGGGACTGTTTGAGAAACATGAGGAAACCCCAAAACTGAGTCTTCAGCGGTTTTCTGTCTTTCATGTCTACGGCATTAATTACTGATTTGGGTCCACAAAATTAACATAAACCACTTATTTGCTCGGGTGTTTTAAAGGAATTACTGTACAAAGGACTAAAACTGGGCAAAAAGGCACCGGCCGGCTCTGGAGCACGAGGCAGCTGCGCCGAGGCAGGGGCCCACGAGCTAGAAACGTGCAGGAGTTGTGATGGGAACCAAATTTGACCTCTTTTTTTGTTCCAGGAAAATCTTATTCATCTGCGACACCAAAAATACTGCCCGTGCCTCTTTTGTTTCAGCGAGGCTGGGAAACAGGAATAAAGCAGCGGCAGGACAAAAGCTATTCTTGCAGATTTCCCAGCTCAGCTAAACCCGGGACCGACTGGAAAGCCCCCAAGAAAGCCTGGAGCCTCCCAGCCCGACCCGGAGGCTTCTGGCGCCTTATCCGCAAGGAGCGGGGATGCGGGGGTCAGGCTTGGAAAGCGGCAGGAACAGCCTTCGGCGCAGTACTCCTGTTCTGCGGCTTCCTGCCCGGGATGAAGCGGGGAAGAGTGAAGTACGAGGCTTTTTCAAGCAAGGCTCGCGGAGCCCCAGTTGGGCGTACTCTGCCGACAAAGGTCAGGAGCCAGGCAGCAGAGCTAATGGGATTGCGTGGGATGTAAGTCGCCGGTAGACGCGGTGTGCTGTCCCTTTTATAGCAAGCACCATTAAGTGGATAAAAGAGGGTGCTGAGGAGCGGGTGCCAGGGTGCTCGGGCTATTTCTGCAGCGCTCGTCTTGCAGCTGATGCAGCCGGCTCCAGGTGCCGCCTGTACCTTGGTTTCCTCGGCTACAGAAGGATGCTGCAAAGGCCTTTTGCAGTCCTAGACAAATGCTTTGATATCTGCTCATAAAAAAGATGCTTCAGAAGCAATAAGCATTACCATTTCTATAGCACAGCACCGAAGGATGAAGGACCACTTGGTACTGCTACCCGTGCCATAAAGATGCAGTGGCGTCTAAAGCACATCAGTCTGCAATTTCTGTATAAAATTCATGTTTTCATACTTTCTTTCTGTTTGTTGACATCCACACTACACTGTAACAAGATTTACCCAGAACTTTACTATAATAAAACTATTACAGTTAATTTCTATGGCGCTGCTGTTAATATTTAAATGGACTATAAGACAGGTGTCCCATTTTATGAGGCAATAATGTGTTTCCTGACTGAACAAACTATGAATGCTGAAGGGCTGAATAGTTTTGCCCTTACATGGGAATGTGATTATTGCTAAGGGAAATAGGATGTCTATTGTATTCTCCAGTGTTGTCCCAGTTTAGGAAAGGACAAAATCTCCCAAGCCGCCTGCCAATCCAGTTTGCTGTGTTCAGCTCCCAGCTTCTGTGTCTCAGAAACCATCCCACGAGACTTCAGCTGCTTAGCACAGAAGCAAAGAGCAGCTATCACATCTAGAGCAAGAACAAAATGGTGCTATTTACTCTCGTCCGCTTCGAAATTTATCCTTCCTAAAACTATGGCAGGGAGAACAGGAAAAGTGCCGTGCTTTAGTTTCGCTCTGTTCGAAGGAGGCTGCTGGGCTGCAGGGTCAGAGCATCATCTGCGTCTGACACGAGTCGGTAGAGCTCCAGTGCTGGGATGTGATGGGTAAGAGTTTCCCTAATTGCATGGTACACTCAGAGCCTCCTGAAATCAAGCCAAGATGATCATCTGTGCTAGAAATTCAACCCCACGATCAGGGTCTTCTTTGTTCTGCCTCTTGCAGAATCCGAGCTTTTATGTTAGGTTTTAACTAAAAGGCTTTTGCGCTTATTCTAGGATGTTGCAGATGGTCTAAGAGGAAACGGATAATCTTTGGACATTTTGGAGACGAACATCTATGACGTACAAATGCAGAGAAGCTCAACGACCTGTGTCGTCCTGCGTACTCATATCTGTATCTGTCAGAACTATAAAAAAGAAAGCCATAATAATTTATGGTGATATAATCCTGTGTCAGACGTGAACATAAGACTCACAGTACGTCCTCCTGCTTTGTGCGGTCTTACATTTCAGACTGGGCAGTCTGTCGCGCGCCGGCGATGTCACCCTCTCGGTTCTGTCTCCACGTCAGGTAGAGCTGATCAGCCTGACTTGGTATCTTCAGGTGCTAGGGTGTTTCAGTGAATGAGTCCCTCTCGGAAGAACCTCATCACAAGCCCGATCTGCGAAGTCAGCAGGAGCCTAAAGAAGCTGTGCATCCTCCAAGCAAACCCAGAGGTGCAAGAGGCCAGCCGTTTTTTTGGGGTTTGTTTTTTTTTTTTGTAGTCAGCCTTTCTTTCTATCTGCCTTGTTACAATGCTGGTCGTGATGAGCCCAAGACGCTTAACCTTCCAGTGAAAAACCAAACGAGTAGCCAAACCTCAGCAAGCTCACCTGGTCCTACCCAAAACGGGTCCTGAAGAAAGGGACGAGCTGGGTCTGGACAGGACTGACCTAGTCACGCTAGGAGGGGCAAGGCAGCTGAGCCCCAGGCAGCTCTTTCTTTAGGGGTAGTGCAACGGTAGTGGCTCTGCCAGAACTTTCCTTCTCAGTGTAATTATCTCGTTATTTCGAGGGATCCTTGCGGGTAGTTGAGGCAGGGAAGGCGGCAGCCGGGTCTGGCAGGGGAGACGTGTCGTGCGCTGCCGGGGACGTGGGAAGGGTACGAGACCGGCGGGTGAGACGGCAAGTGGACCGAGTAAATGAAAACAGGGATTAAATAAAATCCTCTGCAGACTGCCAGCGCGGCTGGACCCTGGGGTTTTTGCTTGATGCCTTTCCCCAAATGTTATTAAGTATCACCGTTCTACCATTGCTTGAATGTATGCAGTGACTGTGTATAATTATTTCAGATTTACTGGTAGGCAAGTTGAGGTACAGAAAGGGTGAACTCACAGTTACTGACAATACCAAACATAAGACAAGGTGCCATAGTCTTTGAGCAGCAGTGAACCGAACAATTCCTTTACAGCACACAGTGCTAACACAGTCACTTATACCCAGGAAAAAAAAGGCAGATGCTGCTGTTAATTTGAATAGCTCAATTTTTCCTGATCTATACTTGATTTCCAAATGTATAAATAGCTCTACACATCACATCTCAAGTGACACAGCCCTTTGGTACATATAATACTAGGATATGGGGCTTCCCACTTAAAAAATATTTTAAAGTTTACTTTTGTGGTTAAAAGTCATGTTTTAAACAGACTATGGATTTAAGCATATGCAGTGAAATTAAACTCTTCTCTCAGGATCCTTGGTTAAGCTTAATGGTTCTTATGCCATTTGGAAATGGAGATTTGGTTTATTTTTTCAGGAAGTTTTTACTGGCTGCCAATTATACAGTCCAGGTGTGGGGGGAAAAAAAAGCAGTACTTTATGTGGTTAGACAATGGGTCTGGGAGAAGTCGGACAACAGGGCACACGTGAAAGGGAGGACATCATCGAACACAGCCTTTAGACTTCAGGCGGTTCGTGAACTGACTAATCATCCCTTCGATGATCTCTATCCAGCACATTTTGACCATGCCTTTTTTTCTGAGCAGCAAGTTACTGCCTGTGTCAGCATTTTGCAACCTGCCCTGTCATTTTCTTTACTTTATAGGGAGACAGAGTTTCCTGTGGTCTTGTCTGCGTAACACTCATCCCTAGCTCTGAAAGGTGAACACGGAGTGTAGAGGACCTATTACTTAATTTATTTCACGACTGGAAGGAGGAGGGAAGCTGCTGTGTGATGTCTTCTCTTAAATTCCCTGACCTCATTTATTTTCTGTTTCTTCTCCGAACAGAGTTATCTTCCATCCAAAATGAAAATTAAAAAGAATAACCGCAAACCCTCAGCTCCAAGAATCACGGTAGTAAAGACAGGAGAATGTACTCTGAGCAGCATTAGTTTATAATTAAACCATTTGTCTTTTACAAAAGGTGTCAAGGCTATTCATGTAGGATATATTATCTTTTTATAAGCTGTATTTTATGCAGATTTCCTTTCTGTTGGAGAACCGAGTACTTAAACACAGTCAGTCCCAGCAAATCATCTTCTTTTACTACCATTTTTATCTGATGCATTTGGGACCGTGGCAGACTGCAGTGTTCTTTCAGCTAGTGGTTAAGATCATCACTACTTGCAAATGCTCCTCATAAACAGCCACAGGATCTGCCTCTGTGAGGTGTTGAGCAGCTCCAGCCCTTACCAGTATAAAATGGGAGTCTGGCAATCATCCCGCCTCTTGGGATCAAAGGACAGCCAGGGCTGAATACGGAGCCGTGGGCATGATTTCTTTTTCCTGCAACTGAAATGTTCTTTAAGCTACAAGGCAGTTTTTGTCACATTCATAGTTTGAGCCACGTCCATTTGAAATCACTATTCACCACTCCTTCATTTTTCCTAAGTTCCAGTGACTCGGCGATCAAAGTCCCTAGACCACCACGATAGCGGCGACGGGACACTCCAGGGGGCATTTCACAGGATCTGGCACTTCACCTGGCTGCAGTAGGGTGCCACTCTGCCGTTCTTCTCTCGGCTCTCGTAAAGACTAAGAGATTATCGCCCAAACCTTCTCAGCTGACCTGACCCCGCGGGTCAGAGCCTCCGGGTGGTGCAGTTCAGTGTAGCCCCATCAAAGCCACCTGGAGGAGACACGGGCAGAGGTTTGGAGATAGCTCAATGCATCAGCGCCTTCTGCCCCCCCAAACCCATCCTATTCTGTCCACTTCAGCGCTTGCCCTGTCTTAACTTGTATCTATTGTCTCCCTGCCTTCTCAACTCACAAGTTATGAGAAACATTTTGCTGTGTCCCCTTCCCTTCTATAGCCTGCATTTCCTAATCGTCTAAGTGCCTCGCATTCTCCACAGCTGGCCTCTAGGACAGTTGCAGCCCCGGGCGCAGGGCTGGGTATATCGGCTATGATCACGATTTATTTTTGGGATGCAGGAGTATGCCCACATCTCAGCAGCTGTGAATGCTGGCATGTGCTGGGGACAGGAAAGGTTTACATTGCCTGGATTCCAGGGGACTGATTTAGAGCAACTTGTTTTGAGGCAGTTGGCCAGATAAAACCCATGCCGACTCCCCCTGGAAAGCCACCATCTAAAACCAACGTGTTCTCATCTCCAGCTTTCGGGCGGTGCCCTCCAGAAGACTAACCTGTTCTTTGGGTCCTCTTCATGTTGCATCCCGGTCCCTGGTGGGCAGAGGACAAGGCGCACACGCTGGGGTTGTGTGTTTGTCGGTCTTCCCAAGGTGGAGGACTGCCCTGGTAATGCCAGTGGTGTCAGGCCCGCTTCTCCTCCCAGCACGTGGGGAACTGGAGCCGAAGAGCTCAGCAGCCTCGTGTGTCGATGGAGTGGTGACTTGTGGTTTGCTTTCCTTAGGGTCGGCGTCCCTAGACCACAGTGAGACAGCAGATTGATTGATTTCTGACACTTTTTGGAACAGCAACCAGCCCATAAAGCATTTTGCCCTAACCCAAACAAGATAGGATGCAACAATTAGGAGAACAATTAAAACTCTGACCATTTTGTTTAACAACCATGGTAATGACAGCAACAGCAGGAGAGGTTGCCCCCTCTGAGCATGCATTTCTTAGTGGCATAACACATTTCAAGCCTTAAAGCACCCTTGTGATTGTGATAAATGAAACAATTCGATAAATTAAACATTGTTCGGAGAGAGAGATAGCTAGTGAGTGCCAGCTGATACTTGGATCATGTAAGATGAAGCAGCAGTGATCCCGAAGCTTTGCTTCGTGCAGAGCTCTGCTTGCGATTAGGGTTGCTCGCGGTGTAGCGCGAGGTACCGTACCCTGTTTCAGCTGCCTTGCAGGAATCATCTCCGTCTCATCTGCTTCTGATGTGCCGCATGACAAATGCTATCTTCCCTGCACAGCTGGGAACAGAGACATGTCCCGAGATTGCAGCTCATGAAAAATCTGGGTGGGACAGCATATATTTTAGAAATGCCTGATGCAACTAAATTGCTGAAGCAACCCCTTTTTTGCATAATGGTTTAATTAACAACCGCCATGTTACTGTGTTTTATGTGATTCGCGGTGGTTATTGGAAGGCTCCTTTTCTGAGGCAGGGACCGTCCCTCCCCCTCAGGGTTTACTCAGGTTTTCCTCACGGGTGTAAGGAGTGGAGAAGGTCCCTTGCCCCGCTCGTGAGCAGGCAAACTCCTGCACTCCAGCGTGCAAGACCCGGAGGCGGGGTGAGCCACAACCAAAATCGCCTTTGCCCAGCTGTGGCGCCCATCAGCCAGAGGCTGAGGGTGCCTGAAGACGTCGGGTAGGCAGAGTGAAAGGTAACGCCGCGGAACACTGCCGTCGACGGCAGGCATTTTGGGCAAAAGGCACACAGCCGGCCTGCCAGCACCGAGTGAAACTTCTGGAAACCAGTGCAATCCTTAGCAGCTTAAAAGGCTGTTTGTGTCTCGAGCTTTTACGCTGTGAGGGAACTGGACCATGCCTCTACCCAGACTGTAAATAATTTGCGGCGAGAGCTGTTTTTATCACTGTGCTTCAAACAACACTCAGCATATTGCTGGAACCGCTTATATAAATAAATTATATAATATGTCTTTGGGTAACTTAAATACCACGCTGAGCAGTCAGTAGTTGAAAGTTGAAAGACGCCAAAGCCAAATTTGAAAATAGAAGGAGGTAAAAACATTAGATAATTCAGTCATATTTATTGTAGTTTTTCATTTTCTGTAGCAGTCTGGTAATATAGAAAGATATTTGTGTTAAAATATCATTGTTCTACAGAACAGATGTTTTGATATTACTTTCTCTATTGTGTTTAATAACATATGACATGCTGTAGTCATAACACATTGTTAAAAAACTTCTGCAGATACAACATTTACTTTTGATTAAACAAGTGTGCCGGGAGTTCGGTGTATCCCAGTGTAATTAAATGTTATTATTCTATTTTGGAGCAGTTAATTGAATTGCACAATGGGCTACTTTAAGAAAACAAGAAGAATATCTTTCTTTGTTTCTAAAACTTAAGGTAAACAAAATCATTCTTAAACAGTTTAGTGCTGAATATCCCATACAGTTGAACTTCAAAATAAACCATATTTCCCTGTTTAAGCATAGTTTCTTGATAGTGGCAAAGTGCTAGTTCTCAAAATACAGATTACAAAGTGAGGACTGAGATGAGCAAAGTCTTTGAACACGTAGCAGATATGTTGTGCTGGAGACCCCACCAGTATAAACAGATTTAAATCCATGGAGCTAGAGAAATGGAAGGTCAGGCTTTTTAATCCTTTCTTATTCAAGGATTCTCCTGAGCATAAAAGAGAGGTAAGGTGCTCTGTACTATAAGGCTGCAAGTACAAGAACAAAAATAAAAAAAGAGGGCAACAGCAAGATCAACTGGTTTCAAAGGAAATGATGCCAGTAGGGGAGAGTGGGAGAAAAGTGGACGTGAAATTATCATGGGTAAAAAAGGGAAGGCAATAGCTTTCTTGACAAAAGGTCATCAGTGGCTGGGAAAGGCACCACTGCTTTCTTACCATTGTTTTTCAAACACATTGATGAGGACGCCTGTACAGAAGCGATTCCAAAAGTCAGTCTCTGCTACATTTTGGCAGGATACAGATTTCTGATGCACATTCTGTATACTTTGAATCTTGATATCCAGAAGGCATTTGACTAAGTAGGGTGGCGGGTAACGACCAAGATTGTCCCTGGGGGAGATGAAGGAGAACTCGTGATCTCTGGGTGAAGCTTTAAGATTATTAGGAACTAGCACATGAGCACATGGTAAAAGGGAAGCTGTCTCTATCAAGGCTACCAGGTCAAGGTGTCCTTGACGTGAATAACTTGATCATCAGCGTCTTAGCACAAAGTTTGAACTTTAATATGTATTACTTAGCTTCATATAATATAACCTCAGTGTATCTGTGTGGCAGAGTATCCTCATCCGAATGATTAACATTAGATCATGAGTGGTTGCTAAAAAAAGGTGCAGGAAAGATCAAAGCAGTGCCCTAACTAAGCAGCATCCCCTCAAACAGATTTACAGCTTCAAGGTGACTCCTCGGTCCGTGCTCCTCAGCCCAGCGGCAGGATTGTTTGCCAAAGCTTAGAGGACAGCAACTGAAAGACAGTGATCTGCTCAGGGCCTGATTCCTGGAAGAGGGAAGAGAGGAAACCGTCACTTACAAAAGCTGGCATGCAGAGACCCTGAGCCCAGAGTGTACCCAGGGTCTCCAGAGAAAGGGCTGTTCGAGTTATGCCCACCCAAAGCACGAGTTGAATTCCAGGCGGAGGTCCCACAGCGTGTAAAAGGCAAATGTCGTGCCCGGCTGGCGCGAAGGTATAGCCTGCAGATGGAATTAAGGAGATCATTAGCTGGTAACTGAGAAAGAAGTGAAGGGACCTGCCTACTGCGAAAGGGAGCCCTAGGGAGCTGGGAGAGGTCTCGGGAGAGGCGAGATGGGTGACAGATGGGGTCAGGGAAACATGAACTGCAGCTACAGCTCATTCGAGGAACATAAGGTCACATTTATAGTATTTGCTGATGAATGGCGAGATTTTACTGCACATCCCGGGCAGCCTACCCTGTGCTGTTAGAAATCATAAAGTAATTCAATGCGCGATAAGGGCGTAACTTGATACTCATCACGTCTGAAATCTCAGTTTCTGCAGCGTCACACCCTTCTGCTTAGACGAACTGTTGAATAATAAAAGCCTTTGGACTTGGCATTTCACAAAATGCGAAATCAAGGTTAGCTGTCAGTTCTTCAGTCCAAACAGTTGGGGCTGGTTGAGGTGAGGCATTCGGTCACTGCAAAGGGGCAGGCCATGCTTCGCAGGGACACCTGTTTCCTCCCTATTTGTCGAACCAACTTCAAGGATTTTCAGGCAGACTGAAAGCTAAAAACTCCTTACTTGGGTAGAAATTTCTTCTCCCCCCTATTTTGTTTACCTCACTCAAAAACCTTGAATTGCGCTCTAAAATAGTTGACAACGTGTAACCTTAGGAAACCACATTCCCAGTGTTCGAACATATTTTGGGGCTTTGCTAATATGATATTAAAGTGTATGAGACACGCTGGCTACCATTTGGTCTGAAGGAAACAACAGATGCCAGGTAAAATAAGAATCCAGTGCTACCAGTTGCAGGGCCTGGAGGAAATACCAGAGATGTCGATGGAGTAGAGGACGGTGATAATTCTAGGCTATGTCTACACCGCTCGTCCAGCACAAATAGGGAAAGTCCGGTGCCCCCCCGACACCACCCTCCGCATTTGTGCCACTGGCTCTGCGATATTTCTCAGTCAGCCTGGTGGTATGAACATTGCATAAGAAACTCTGAGCTATAAATTGTGTTGGCTTCTAGGTGAAGCAACAGCAGCAGCCGTGTAAGAAGGACCGCTTAGAGGTGATTTGCGGCCACAGGGACAGATGGGATAGATGTAGTTGCCAAGGCAGTAAAATTTCATCGTCTGCCCTGTCTGCACAATAGTCACCAAACCTCTTCCTCACACCCTCCTTCGCCCACCTGCCTGCTCGCCCTCCGTTTCCCCTTAGAGTCACACCTGAGCACAAGTACCAGAGGGTTGTTGGCGAACGTGGACCGCAGTGTGCGCCTGGACCATTCTAGACCGACAGTATGAGACCCTTCGTATTCAGAGAACACCTCCAGAGGATTCTCTCTGGTGAGGCTTCGCATGGAGAAACTGCACCTCAGGTCAGATTTCTCCCTGGTCCAGGTAGGAAGCAAGTCCCAGTGATGTTCTCCACCAGCGGGAGAGCACACACAAGCAAGACGCACATGTTTCCCCCCCCCCCCCCGTCTCTAGGATTTCCTGGTGGATGGCACCTTACAGATAGTTGTCTGACTGCAGGGCTTTTACACCTCTGCTGCATTTCAGTTGTTGGCCTTTCCTCTTCACTTTTCCACTAGTTATTTCTTGCAGAGGAGGGTTTTTACTTCTCCTTCCCCAGGGTTCCCTCACCGTCCCTTCTGTGAATTCTTAATTTCAAAGGTGTTCTCCAAACACCTCTTGTCCCCTCCTGTACCTAAGTGAAGTTTAAATGTCCTCAGATGGAGGTCCTGACTATTTCTCAAGAGGCAAATGAAACACAGACTCCTGAAGTCTTAAACGCAAGATACACGTGAATACAAAAATTATGGGCGAACCGTTTCAGATGCTGGAACAGGAAGGCTGTTCAGAACTCCTGCTTTACAGAAAAAATAGCCAGGACCGGGGTAGCTATGGCAACGTGCGTATCGCCACGTTTGAGGGAAATCTAGTCCTCATAATGGGTAATCCAATGAAGCAAACAAAGCAGATAGATACCTAAGTAAATATAACAAAGTTATTAAAATTAATTTAAGATTAATATAACGATATAAAAATCCCTTGCACAGCATGCAACTATTTTAACTCTTCAGCCTCAGCAAACAGCCAGGCTTATCACATCACCAAACTGTGTCAGAAACAAACGGTTTCTTAGAAACCAACTTCAATTGTCAATTCGACGCTTTATACACACGTGCGCGCACAGGCACCCGCATTCCATCGGCGCGCCGAATCTGCTCCCTACGTGCGGGGGGCTCGGGCGCGTGCACGGATTCTGTAAGGGCTTTTAAAAGTCACCGTCCTCCTTCACCTCCATCCTCGCCGGCCACGCTGGTGCAGAATTCGCGTCCTCCTGCTGGAGAAGCGCAGGTCCTTGGGCTTGCGCTGGAGCCTTTCCGTGGCCTGCCAGCAGCACCGGGATTCAGGCGCAGCCCTGCGTAGCCTGAACCGGGGGATGAGGACGCGGTACGTGCTCCGGTTGGAGCTCCCCCTTTACGATATCGATCACCTTCCCATCAAACTCACGACCTCCCCTTCTCCCAGAGCCGGGGACACGCTTCCCAGGGAGCGGCGGATAAGCGGTTCCTTTTGTCTGAAAAATAGCGAACGATTCCTAAAAGCACAAATTTACATTTTATGATTTTGGCCCTTTTTCCACGCTGTTTCTCATTCTTGGAACTCCTTCCCTCTTTTATGATCCAAGCAGCCGCCCATTTTCATTTAAATCATTCCTTGAAACACACTTTCTCTGCGAAGCCTCCGGCTACAGATGACTGGATATGGCAGGAACAGTGTTTGAATTCAGAACAAGGGTTTTGTTTGAGCAAATTGTTTGGGGAATAGCCACTTTTTATACCGCACCTGATATTCAACAGAATATTAGCATGCAAACAAGGATTTATTATTCACTAGTCATTATTTCATTATTGTTCTGTTTAAAAGAGATACAGTCATCTAATCACAGCACCAAGGGAACAGAAACATATCACGTCATTTAGCGTATCAATTACAGGCCTTAAATGAGGATGAGCAAATAGTCATCGTGAGCGGTTTGCCAGTTTACCTATTCTCAAGGGGGGGAATGAGGTTCTGTCTGCAAACAAACAAGCGAGCGTTTGGGGGTAATCTGTTTGCAATCAACAGCTGAAGTGAGTCCTTTTCCAACAAAACTCTGTCATGGAGAAAAACTCATCTAAAAACAGTTAGAAAAAAAAGTATTTAGTTGTATCATTTTAAAGCACCCCCTTTACTTGATTTGTGGACGGTGTTTTGTCTCTACACGTTCTCTAAGTTAGTTTGCAGTGCCGTATGCTACAATACCCCTAATAACTTTCAGCCAACAGCGAAAAGGCAGATTTTCTTGAGCTGCCCCAAAAAGCAGCGGCAGAGGAGGGAAGAGGCCCCAGGAAGCGTTTGGGACAGAATCTCTGTAAATGCTATGCAGCTCCGCACGCTTCGCCAGTGCCACCAAAAGCTGGGCATCCTGGAAGAGGAGGAGTGGGCCAGGGAAATGACTGCCACAAGCCTTCTCGGTCCCGCCTGGGATTCCTCACACGGAAAACCAGTGGTGGATTTTCGTGCTCCGCACAGTGGGCCAGATAACACAGTCGTGGGAGGAATGCCCAGTTGCCTTAGCGGGCGCAGAGTCTCATCCCCGAGTACCACAGATTCCTCCTGCGATCTGCTGAAATTGTGTCGATTCAGTCCACGACATCATTAACCTCAATAATCGTCTCATCCCTTTGGTCTCAAGGCTCTCTTATTTTTCATCTACTTTGCTGCTATCCGGAGGCCCAGCAAAAAGGCTGGCTCATGCTGACTTCACTGCTCTGCCAAGGACTCCGTGGATGGGAACAGCCGTCCTTCCCTGAGAAGAACCCAGCTGAATAAAGTTAGCAGAACCACTTGACACCAAATAATCAGGTAAATGCTGATAAGTGCCCTGTGGTGAGACAGAAATGTTACGTAAAGCAAACCAAAGCCTCTTGCTAAACGTTTGTGTTCGCAGGTAAATACTACGCGGGCACATGCTGTCCATTCATAAGGTGGCACCGGGAGGTCACCGTGCCGAGCACAGCCGGTCCCCTTTGGGTCCCCTTCCCACCGGGAACTGCTCAGGACCCAGCTGCCGACTCTGGCCAGGGCTGCGCCAGGAGAGTACTGTACTGCACTGGCCTGAATTGCAAAAAGTCATCAAAGGACTGTGACTGTCCCACCTTTCCAAAAAGTAAATATGTGTGTTTGCCTATGAAAAATAGGGCAGGTACGAAAAATACTACAGAAAAACTGAAAATCATGCCCTCAGTACAGAGTTAGGATGCAGGCTGCCTTTAGTGCAAGTACATCTTTTCTAGTTTCCTTGCTATCTGAACCTAAAGCCACCAGGTCGTTCACTTTTTTCCCTCTGAGGAGATGAATGTTGCCACCAGTTTTGCTCGTGCGGCAGGAGTGATACATGTGCTCTATTGAGCATTGCCTTATTAGCACATCCTGCAAAACGATAACCGGTGGTGTAAAGTCCTTGCCTAACATTTATAAACACTTCCTCAGAAGAAACGCCAGGCACTCCAATGCATTTAATTTTAGGAAAGCAGCTGGCCCAAAACAGTGGAGACTGTATTATTAGTCCCTCTCTCTGGGGCAGGACTGATCATGCTTTCCTACGGAGAGAATGGGCAGACGCCGTTTCGGAGCAGCTTTGGTGTCATGCAGCGGCCCGGTTTCCACCACACCAACCGTGTGGCTGCCCAGCGAAGGGGAGATGGCCAAGCTGGGTTTCAGCCTGCTCTGGTGGGAAGCGGAGCTCGAGGAAAGCGTTAGAGATACTCAGAAGGGTGAAGCGTTGTGCTTCAGGGGGTGCTGCGGTGGGGGGAGACAGAAAAGTAATGCAATTGCCTTTTCTTCAAAATAAGAAGGCGGCAGTAATGAATGGTTAACAGGAAAAAAACCCGTTCATATGAAGAACCGTGGTGTACGCATGCTGAAAGGCCAAAAAACCCGTAGAGATGCCCTGCAGAGCTGAGTGGTACCAGAATAGTCACTGGTCTGTACGGACAGACCTGAGCTACAAAACCTCTGACCCGAGCACACGTCCCTCTTCCCGAGGGCAGCGAGGTGGTGCCACCTGAGCCCTCCTTAATTACTGGGTATGGAGAAAGCATATGGAAAACCTCAGCGCAGGAAAGCAGCACAAAATGTCTTTGTAGAGCGCCTGTGCCAGTAACATTGCCCTGCGTCCTGCTAGGAAGCGAGCCAGGGAGCAATGCTTCAGCGAGAGGAGCTCTGAAAGCCTTGATTCAATTTGTACCCAGCTCAGCTCCACGACTGTCTCTTAGCTGCTTCAGATTACTTTCTTTTTGGCAGCCCAGAAATTAGATGTTAACTGAGAGAACTGTATTAATCTCTATTAGCAAGGGGCTGGAATCTAAATAGCTCGAACTTAGGCTTTCTGGTGTGTCAACTGAAGCAACATGCATTTATCCAATCTATAAATCAGCTTGTCTGACAGAGCAGCCGAAAGTAGGTGCCACAAAAATACGGTAGTCTATGCACAGCGTTCATCTTGAAATTGCTTTATGACTTACTTAAAAAAGCCTGAAACAAATAAACAAACAAAATTATGACAAAAACTAGGAACTGACCTGGGGAGGATAAAAATACTAAAATAATTCAAAATTTATTTATTTTAAGCTTTTCCCCAACATTACAGATTACAATAGCATACTGCAGGTTTTCAGCTGCTATGGTAGTGTTTCTGCAAGGGAAACCCCCTCTTAAATAATTCTTATCTAAGAGAAGAAGCTGAATTTCTTCACTACAATACACCATGCGCAGAAAATGCCTGCTTGCCATATAAACCCTTCTCTCTTGTCCAGGCAGTGTCCAGCACCACACGCTCAGAGGTAAAAAAAGGGCAAGAAGTGCTAAAATGAGCAATTACGAAGGAACCTGCCCCTAGCAAAAGCTGCCTTCTAATCACTGGGCAATTTATTGTTATTTATGATCTCAACCATGGTGATTTATATCCCTTGTAATTTGTTATTCTACTGAGTGTAATGCTTGGTGTTTTTTATTATTCATGGGCCTTTTTAAATCTTATTTCTCTGCCGACCTCAATAATAGCAGCTGGGGCAGTAAGTTCCACAAGTTAATTATTGGTTGTGTATAAAGCACCTTCCTTAAAAGAGTTGTATTTTACTTACATTTGCCTCCTAATTTGCTTGAGCCTCTCCCGTTCCTGCACTCTGAGTATGGCTTCTTCCTCTACAAGGTTCACTATTCTGCTTTGGCTACGTCTTCAAAAATCATTGCTTTTTTGTCTCCTTTGTCAGCTCTGGGACTATGCATCCCTTTGTGTGCAAACAGAGTCTTTCTGTGACCATTCGCACCACGAACACTTTCTCCATCGGCCGCCTTCTGGCAGGTTTTTTTACCAAAGGTCTCCAGGTTGCAGAACTGCTTTGCCCTACCAAGGTGACCACCAGGGTGTTGGTAAACAACAACAAAAATGCAAGAACTCTTCCTAAATTCTCTTCCTAATTAGGAAGTGAGCCCTCGAGCAGGGCTTTGGATCAGCCACGCTTGCATCGTCTGCCAGAGCTGTCACGACGGGGAAATATATTGTCCCTGAACAAATCCTGCCTGACAGTACGGACTGAAAATAGTGCTTCGCTGGGGCTTGCCTCCCTCCCACGGCCCTCGCTGGAACCGTTCCCCTCCCACCGCTCCCCCCGGCTCTCCCACTGCCCCCTTGCCCCGGGGGTCCCGTCTGCCCCCCCAAGGCACAGCTGCCAGGGACAGAGGGTCGGTGCTGCGCAGATCCAGCGCCAAAACCACCTCTCCCATCCCCGTCCCCGTCCCCTCCCTGTGTTTCCCCAGGGAAGAAAGTGGGGGCTCGCTCAGGGCTGGGGCATAACCGGTGGCTTCCCAGTCCTGTCCCAGCCCAGCATCGCTTCACTCTTCCTCAGCTCACGTGGGGGTTCAATTTCTCACTTTACTGTCTTGGGGGGTGGAAAACCTTCTTCCTACCTCATTTGGCCGCCGCGCCTGGCCCTGAGCCCTGTCCCACGCCAGGCGCCCAGCCCCTGCCCGCGCTTCCAACCGCCCCCCGACGCAGCGGTGCCTCACCTACCCCGGGGCATCTCCCTGCTCTCCGTGGACGCGAGGAAGGGGCAGCAGAGCAGAGCTGGGAGTAGAACCAAGCCGATACAAGTGCCACAGAGCTCCGTGTTTCTTCTGCGGTGACTTCTTCCATTGCCGCTTGCGAACTTGTGCGGTCCCGCCACCAGGAGTAGGTCTGGGCAGATGCTCCACGCAAGGGAACTCCAGCCCGACCACCATTCCCTGTCCCTGCGCACCGGCTGCACCCAGCACCAAGGCCCACCCAAAATGCTTTAGGACAGGAGTGCCGCAAAAAGCTCAGCCGCGTGGCTCCCTGGTTATCAAAGATGCGAGAAAGATGATGGGAACAGCATTTCCCGGCTCCCATCGTGCTCCCTGGTGGCCTCGCTGTTGAAAGTCAACGAAGAGAAAGAGGTTCCCATCCCCATCCCCACCACCCACCGTGCCTGCCTGCAGTTACTACTCTCTCTACCTTGCTTCAGAAGCAGTGATTAAACGACCCACGAGTATATCTTTGCGATGGCACGCAGTAAATCAAATACCCATTTGGGCTAGACATGTCTGCTCTTCTAATTAGCTTGAAGTATTTGATGTCGACAGCTCAGGATCTCATCACGAGTTTTGCGTTATGGGTTTGGGTTTTTTGTTTTTTCTTTTTCTGTTCTCAGCCCATCGCCTGGATGTAGTGATATCATTTGAAGCCCAGCTTTCATTTTTGAAATGGTAGTTCTGAGCCTTCCCAATTGCACTGAAAGGACTCCAAAACTAGAAAAGAAACAGAAAATGTAAAATATGTACTTTTAAAATAGCAGAGGTTTAAATTAAGCTCATTAATTTGGGAGAATAACTCCCAATGCACTTTTTATTTACTTGGGCTGATGAGATGAAGCATACCTCTCAATCTCATTTCAAAAGCTCAAGTATTTTTCTGATCCTGAATCACATGAGAAATACAAGTATTCATCCAGCATCAGTAGAAACTCCGTTCCAGCAATCCTGGGGAAAGTGGGATGGTAGGAGTCAGGGCCCGCCGGTGAGATGAGAGGTGACCCAGGCACCAGGGCAGCCCTGGGCAGGATTGGTGCCGTGGGTGGACTTGAGGACAGACCCCTGCGGCCGGCCCAGGGCTTGTGCGGAGCGGGAGGATGTGCAGGGGCACGGCATGTGTGTTTGCACGTGTGTTTGCACGTGTGTGTGGCAGGAGGTGTGGATTTGCAAGGGAGCGTGTCCCTGAGTGCTGGAGGTCACTCGGGGGGAAGCGCTTTTCCTGGAGCGTGGGGTGAAGGAAAGGTGGCAAGAGCCGCTTCCATCGCAGCTAAGTGCCAGAGACTCCAGGAAAAAGCCAGGAGGTTTTGTTGCGCTTCTTTAAATAGGGAGGTTTTATTGATGCGTGGGGCAGGCATCCCCGCTGGCTTGGCTGCACCAGTGCAAGGTGTTGCAGAAGGAGCAGCAGCAGAAGGCTGCTGAGGTGGGAAGGGGAGGAGGATGGGGGACACTGTCCGAAGGAGGTGGAGGAAAAAGTCAGTATACCTGAGAGCAGAGCGGCACGGCTGTAAGCAGTGATGTCCAGTCTGGAGGTGGGATGGAGTGACAGGAGAAGAGGCACACGGTTATCCAGCTCTTCCCTCATAAGGTCACATCTCCTAGGATCCACCTATGCTGAAAATTCATGTCGGGTTGGGCAAACCCCTTTTTGGACCGTGTGCTCTCCCCAGCGCCACGGGACTGCCAGGGCATCCCGCGGTGCTGACCCAGGCTGAGCCACCGCGCAGTGGGCACTAAGGCACTTGGGACCAACCTGCGCCGATCTGATCGGTGGGACTGCGGGGCGACACAGGTTACCACGGTCTTCCTTCTCCCGACGCAATTCCTTGTTCGGTACTAGAAGGAAAGGACCCAAGCTATGGCGCTGCTCCCTCCACCTGGGAAGAGCTCCTGCTTTAGCTGAGCCACTGTCGTATGTAGAATTGATGCAGGATGTTAGGGAAGTTCAGGCCAGGAGAGGAAGGCTGCAAAGGCTGACTCAGCAGGGGCTGCCTTTACTCCAGAAGAAGAGGATTTGTCCGCAACCAGAAATTAAGATGTCTTCTCTATCTGATACAGCAATCACCTCTGCAAATGCTCTACAGAGCCATATTCCTCTACAAATAGACTTCAATCCTATTAATGCAACTATGAGAAGTTTTTCCAATATTCAGTGCAAGACAGAACCCGTATAGCATAGAGGGTGACAGCACTGAGCCTTTTCCCATCTAAGAAAATACCCAGAAACCTAAAAGAAATGCTGTACAATGTGAGCAAGCCTGACCTTCTTCCAGACAGCAGCAACAAATTATCAAGCTGAAAAAAAAAGTGAAGCAGTCTTTCTAAGAAGGAAAGTGAGCTCTGGTAACTGAGTAATTTAATGTCCTTTAATGTCTCCAGCCAAGCTTCATATCACTTGGAGCAGTAAGGAAAAAAAAGAAAAGAAAAAAAAATGAAACCACCTTTAATTCCCATGAGGAGGTCACAGAGTTTATCATGTCCAAAGGCTTACAGCCTGGTGCAGGGGCTACAAAAACCAGCAGGGAGCATTCCCTTGGAAAATGATACGTCTTTTCCCCTTCTGTCAGGATTTTTCTTCTTTAATCAGATAAAACCACTTATTATATTCAGTATACTTAGAAAAGAAAGAGAGATATAAGATTGTGCCTTCTATTCAACTCCTTTAAGGCCTTAAAGAGAACCATTACAAAATATCCAGTCTACCTGCCCGACCGCTTCTCTCATCTCAAAAAAGATAGGAAAGCTGTTTATGTATTTTAACTTTAACTCAGAAATTGAGGTTCTCTCTTTTTTTTTCTTCTTCTTCCAGCTCAGACTTTCAGGCGTGCTTCTTGCTGTCTTACTTGATGTGAACACTGAGGACGTGGGGAAAGCCAACCACCTACGCCCTGTAGCAGGACAGCCTGTGGAGCACCACTACCACTAGCAAAGCAATCATGCAGCTGAACCCAAACGCGCCCAGCTCTTTGTTTATACACACTGAACTCCCAGAAGTTGAGAGAGAAGCTTTCTTAAAAAAATGTGTGACCTTGACTCTTCAGCAAATGGTAGACAAATCTCCCAATCCACTTCATTAGTCCTCTCAGCAGGCATGAACAAGGCTATCATAAAACTACCTTACAGGTCAAAAAACCTAAGCAAACCTTTTAGGACTTCTTCATGCACTTTTAGAATAATAATGGCGGCAAAAAACCCATCTTGAGCAGAAGTCTCTATCACAGAGACATCAAAGCTTTTAAGCCTGGACTATTGTAATACAAGATGATGCTAAAAATTGCTCCAAAACAACAGCTTGTTAAGCAGGCAGGTACTTACCTGTAAGGCTGAGCAGACTACAGAGCCCATTTCTACCACAATAGCTACCAGCTATTCTGCTGCGCAAATATGCTCTTCAGCTACACGGCTGCCAGGGAGCTCAGATCTTGGTGTAAGGGAGAAACCCCCCTTCGGTCCTGCCGCAGCAGCTGCCTGCCATAGGGACAAGGTTCGAACTTGCAGAGGAGAGGCAGGGCCACACCTGGGAGCTCACTGGGGTTGAAGATGAAGTCCATGAAACTCAATGTTTAGCCCTTTTTTTCAACTTGCAAGTTTTGCAGCATTTCTCCAATGTTTCCAAAGGGTAGAAGAGATATAAACTGCCCATGAACACACGTTGACTAGGCTTAAGAAAGGGTAGCAAGGACTGAAACAGCCTTTCAGCTGCTACTAAGGCTCCAAACCTCAGTGCTGGAAAAGCGAAGATCTGTGGATGGGATAACAGTAAGCGTGGCTTGCAGCAGCAGAGTGAAAAGACCCTTTCCAGCTCTACATCCCTACATTTTGCTTTAGGAAGTTCACAAGCTAATGACAAACACATAGGCAAGGCCTGGCAAAAGGGAATGACAGCTGACAAACCATCCATATCCAGCTGGAGCAAAACGCGAGCTGTGTCACTCACAAACTTTCCTCTACGATCCGAGGGCAAGATTTACACTCTCAGGAGAGAGTCACGGAGTGCACTTACGGTTGTTCCTTCACGAACCCCCAGCTACTGGGACTGTGCTTAGACGAGACCGAGTGTGAGCAGCTCCTTGCCGCGCTCCTTTCGCTGTCTCCTGTCAAACGATGCCTTAGGACCATGACTACTCCAGAAACCAGCTCAGATCCCAGCTGGCTCTAGGACTGTGTGTGTAAAAAGGGCTTAAGCTTAAGGCTGCGGGACAGCGAGAGCCGCTCTCAGGCCGCCCCGAAAGACCCCTGCACGCTCCAGGAGGCCGGCACGCTGCACCCGGCTGCTTTGGAAAGGCGGCTGCCTGCCCTTGCTCCGTTTGTGGCTCCTCCTTCCCTCCGTAAGATTTGCTTGAGCATCCGAAAAATCCCTCTAGGAAGCCTGAGCCATCCGGGGCAGCTGGAAAGACCCGCCGCCTCTGGGAGGAAGAAAGCCGGGCTCATTCGGTTGTTTTCCAGAAGGAGCCAGGGTTATCCTGGCAGCCGAGCCGGCTGCTTGCCAGGAAGAGCAGGGGAAGCTAGGGAGGGAGTTTCTAAGGAACACCTCAGTCTTTGGCTTAAAATGCGTGGCGCACGACCCAGGGACGAAGTTGGGCTGGGAGTCAAGACCTGAAGACAAGAAAATATTTACTGACGCGTGAGCAGGCTTTGCAGAGGAGAGAGGGGAGCCGGGGACTCTCACCGGCTATGGAGGGGGAGCCTGGGAGGGGTGAGGCACAGACAAGCGACACACCACGATTTTTCAGACACGGCTGATGCTTCTGTGTGAGCCTGGGGGCTCTGGGGACAGCAGGGTTTCAGCTGACACAGGGCTGGGTGCATGTTCTGGAGATTTTCAAATGAGGCTTTAATAGGTCTGTCCCTCTTATCAGTGCCTCTAAGAGCTCAGGGTTCAGATAAGCACTGCAGAGGATGCATATTTAAACAAATGCAGAGAGGACTCTTATTTTTTCATCCATCACTTCACAGGTTTCCTTTTTAACATCCTCGGGAGGTATGACTCCTGCTTGTGTGTGTGCGTGACTGTGTAACATCTTCCCCATTCCATCTGGGTTGTGATTAATTTAGACGTAAGGCAGTCAATACAACTCATTCAATTTCTAGATACGTCATGTACAAAGGGTTGTTCAGGAACATGTCTGTCAGCCTATCTTCTTTCAGCAGCTTAGAGAAGAGAGAAGAAGCAGCAGGAAAGAATATGCGGTGTTTTGTATAATCATAATTCTTCACTTTGTCCTCTGTGGGCATTTTTTTCTTAGGCCTGCTAGTTTATCTTGAACCCATGGACTCAAAAAAACATATCATTAAAGGATTTTTGTTTCTTTTTTGCTTTCAGCAATAAAAAGGTAATTGGAGGGGGAAACAACCTATTCCTCTCATGAATAATCTTCAGCGTGGGCCAGTGACTGCTCTGTGGTCAGCGGTCTGTTGACCACCGTGGTCTGGCTGTGCTGGCTGTGAGGAGACATGAAATTCTGAAAATCTCTGACCTCTTCCCCAAGCAGTGGTGCCACGAGTTCCATCCCAGCTGCCAAGGTCTGCTCTTGCCTCCAGCATCACAGCTGGAAACGGGGCTGCCTGCGAGACGGTGGGAGCGAAGCACGTCGTGCCACAGCCCAGCGCTGCGCCAGCAGGTGCCTGGAGTCGCTTGGCAGGGTGGAAGGGACAAGCGACCTGCCCAAAAGACCACAACTAGCCCAAACTGGACTATTACTGAATGAACTTACGTGGGTTCAAGCTGTCTTGCGGTTGCAGTCGGTAGACCTCCACCACAGCATGGTTAGCTCCTCTTAAAGGTCCTCTCTTTGTGATCTCTCTTCTTCCCGAAGGGTCCTGTAAGGGGCATCACAGAAGAGGCAGAGCAGCTTTGGGCATCACAGAAGACTTAACTAGCTGGGCAAAATTTACTGTGGGTGTAACTAGGGGGCAAGGCATGACACTTCTGGTAGTGTTACCCATTCTCCATGCTCTATTCATGCACTTCTGCAGCTAGTCTGTGCCTAAGCTGTCACTGCTGAGAGTGGTCCTGGTATTGCCCAGGTTCTTGTGGTCCAGGGTTAACATTTTTATCCATTTTTAATCTCATACAAGGCCATGTGGGCTTTGGAAACCTTTTCTGTAAACTAGCTTTAGAGTTCAGTTGTCTGGGCCTATCTGGATTTATAGGTGACCTCCTTTTTTTGGCCAAATGTTTATATAAAGATGACATGAGAATATATTGTACTTTGCCTGCCAAATTTTTGTCTCACTCTTTTTTGGGTTGTGATCGAGGTCCTGCTCCTGCTTGTGTTAAAGCTAGTAAGAGTTGCAGCATTTACTTAGATACTCCTGTGCCCAGTGCATTTATACGAGCCCTTGCTGAGATCTTCTGGCAGTAAAGACAACTTTGCACCTTTAACCAACAAAGTGCCTCGCGAACGTTACCCACACCACCTTTACGAATCAGGAACCCATCATAAATATCTGCAGTTTCACACCCAGGGAAGCTAGCATAGATGGGTTAAGTTAATAGCCGCCTTATTATAATAGCGATATGTTCAGGAGGATCACAACTGCTGCCCAAGACCTGGATACCCTTTCAGCAAAACACACTGAAACCCAGGAAATGGCCAACAGAGGAGCTGAGGGCTCATTACGGCGGGACACTGTACCACGGGGGAGCTGCACCTTGCCGTGGTCTGAAACCACTGATTTACAGCTCCCTCGCAAATCTCCGGCAAGCCTTTACCCTCTACGGGTCACCTATTTCCTCTTCAACATGAACCAGTTACATTTGTTCTGCTGATAAAGTCTTTATCTTCTTTCTTTCTTTGACCACGTTGGCCACCCTGACCTTGCAAAAATGAGATGAAATACCACACAGGGACCTAATGATTTAAATATGAGACTGCACATTTCATCTTGAAATTCAGATGATCTTATTAAAGTGTGGAGGGAAAGCAGACAGAAGTACAGCCTTTTGTGTTTGGTTGGGTACATGTATTATTTATGATGTAGAATGAATGAATGATTGCCTTGAATTTTGATATATGAGGCAAATGAAGAAACGTTACCTCTTTATATACAATGCTACAGGAAAGTGGTTTCTTCAAGCCTCTGATGTGGGAAAAGCTGGATTACGACACATTTCATATGTTTAAGCTGCAGCTGAAAGGTAAATAGGCAGAGCTGATTTAACAACGAGGACCTACAGTCATCTGTGGGGCAAATTCCATTATATTTAACAGTACAGTACCAGAGCTATGTTTGCCCAGTATCTGCTGATTAAAACTTCATGTAACTGCAATGTGGTTACTGGCAGAGCAGTGACCTTCACCCTGCAACTTGGCTTCAAGGGCCACAATGCTCTGCAGCTGAATAATAGACCCGTGTCTGCAGAAGAATTCAGTCATAAAAATCAAGCCACTGCTCTGACTTTGTGATTTTCTCATAAAGGCCATCAGGGCAGCAAGTGAATTAATCTCTTTTTCACATTACCAAAACAACCTCTAATTATTAAGGGCAAAGAGAGGAAAACTGAATTTGTATATACTGGGAAAGGACTTGGGTCACCAACTTGCACACTCTATCAATAACTGCATAAGTAACCACACTGTCAGCAGGTATTTAAAAATCATTTCCACCCCATTCTTCAAGTTACCTTTCTTAGCACCTAAATGGAGAGGCTGACTCCATTTCTGAGCGCGACCGGAGGCCGTGAGACAGTGTCCTTCCCCCGTCCCCAGGACCGCGACTGTTCTCCAACCACAGCCTATGCACCGTCCTCTCGTTTTCAGGTTACGTCCGCCGACCCGCCGAGTGCTGTCCGTCTTCCTTGCATGTTTATGTCGAGCACATGGAAAAGGACAGAGCACCCACACAGATAGACTCGCACATACGCACTCCCGTGGTATGAGTTTAAATATAACTAGAGTTTGCAAGGCATTTTAAGGTGAAAAGCTTCGCATAACTGCTGACTACCCTTAAAGTTGCGTTTCTCCTTTTTTTGCTCAGCATATACTGTCTGTAAGTGATGACGACTGAATAGGCTATTCTCTCACAGGATAATGGCTTTCTGCTTCTACATTGTGCTAAGGTGAATTGGAGATACCCATGTGTGAGCAAGGGGAAGATGCTCATTTCCAAAGCAGAGAGACAATCGGTGACATCCTTCTGCAACCAAGGCTTTATTCTCCCATAAAACGAACCTAGGCAGACATTGTAACAGTAACTCTTCCTGTTGTAATGTGCTACAAAAAATTGACTCTCATTTTATCTGTCCGCTGCCTCTAGATACCAGCAAAACCATTGCCAGTCAATGCCAGATATGTGGACTGTTTTACTGGCCAACAAAAGTAAACAAATGCAGCCCTCCTCCTCCTCCGCCAGATTTTGATAGCCTGATCCAGTGGAGTAACTAATACGTGAATAATCTCATTGACTTTCTGCAGCTTTTTGGCACGGCGAGGCACTGGTCACCGTGAGGGCTCTTCCACACAGGAGGTGTGCCACTGCGAAGGCTGGGCTGCACACAAAATTGGAACTACACTGGTATAGTAAAAATGGTATAATTTCCCTAGGGTAGAAACAGTTATACCAGTATAAAGATGCTTATTTATGCCGAAATTTCTATTTCCATACAAGCAGGCGAGTAAGCTGTACTGGTATAAAGCACCCTTGTGCCAGCACAACAGCGTCCCCAACTAGCGGTTATATTGGTTTATCTTATTCAGCAAAAAATATCACACCTCTAATGGAAACAGCTGCACCAGCACAAAACCTATGAGTTGACCAGGCCTGAGCAAAAACTTTAGACAGGCTCCTTTTTTCCCCCTCAACGCTATAAAAACCATCTTAATAAGCAATCCGGCTGGATATTTTTTGAGCACTGGCTTGGACTACCTTTCCCCGCTCAGTGGCAAATGTGGGTCAAACACTCGGCCGTCTGACAGGCAGGGAGGCTTCCCGGCGTGACGACAGTGCTCGCAGGGAACGCTGGACTTTAATCCTTCTTACTCCGTTTCTTTTCCCTTTTAAGCAGCAGCTAATGCCCTGCGCGGAGATCCGAGCCGGGACGGGGGCCGAGCGAGGAGCCGCAGCACAGCGGGGGGACGAGGAGGGAGAGGACGGGGCTGACGCTCGCACCCAGACCCCACGGACAGACGCAGGAGCTTCGGGAATCGGGCAGAACGAACCGGGCGGCAGAAGCTGTTCCCTGGAAAACAGAAAGATGCAACCCCCATCACGCTGGAGAGCGGTCTCATGATTTTGCGGGTCTGACTCATGGTTCTCCATCTCCGATAATTCTGCCTCGCACACTTAAAAATAAAATCTGCTCCTAGGCACAGGTCAGGTAGCGCTGGGATGTGTTTCTTACGAAACCAGGTTTACGCCTTCCTTTTGGTATTTCGCTGGCAGACTCCAGTGCTGGACTGGTTTGCTGCTGTGGAGAATAACATTACCTGCTCTTGGGAGAAACCTCCCCTGGAAAGTTAACCTGTTTTTTCTAATGCCACCTTTGATTATTGGTGACAATTCCCTGTCCCGGACATATGAAGCAAACGCACATTTTCCCCATTTTTGGTAACGGTGGAAAACTTTCTTCCGGTTAAAGGAAAAGGTACGCGAAGGGACCTGGTTGAAATCAGTTTTGAAATCTCATTCACGTTGCACCCTCAGTAATGTAACATGAGATCCGCATCCCGAGAAAAACAAGAAATCCTCACCTTTTGTTCCCGGGTTTGGGAACATGCAGCACGTTATTACCCTGGGTTGGGCTCTGTGCGGTCTGTTAGCGCCAGGAAAAACACTCTGGAAGTGAGGTACTGCATCTTGCCGGAGACCACACGAACCTAAGAACAGCTCTTCTGATTCAATGCAAAAAAAAAAAAAAAAAAAAAAAAAAGAAAAAGGTTTGGGGGGGGGGGGGGGGAAGTACAGGCTGTCCTCCAGCCCTTTCTTTGCTTGTGCAATTACTGCGCTCACCAACTTCTGACTTGTTTTAGAATTGGGATTAAAATCCCCAGTCTTTCCACCGCGAAAAGAAGGGCGAGTTGTGAGCCTGTGCTGATGTAAGGCTTTTCCTTGAGAACAGGACTTCTCCTGTGCCGGGTCACTTGTTGGGAATTTTATTAGCCTGAAATAGTCTCCTTTGCCTCCCAAGCGCAGCATGTAACACAAGATCTACTCTTCGCAGATCGTGCCCAATGATTTAGAACGTGCAAATGATTGAAAACGATCTGTGCTCCCTCCACCCGGAGCTGCCTGCCTGGGCTGCCGTCCTGTGTTTATACAGGGGCTAATAGAAAGGTCCTTGTTAAAGCGGCAAGATCAGGAACTTTTTCCTCTCAGGTCTTCCCCTGGGGCTAGCAGGCAGCACAGCTACAGGTGGGCGGGAAGCCGTAACGGAGATAGAGGCTATTTAACGATCAGGGAACTTCTACCATGCAGAAAATCTGTTTTAAATTTAGCAGCTGGATTCCAACTGCCTCTTGGATCATGTGTTTGTTGGAGATGTGTCTAGTTATAGATACAAGTACCTAGGAATATTATCCAGTATTTCCTACTTTATGCGTTTGGGAGAACAAATGAAAACACAAGGGTACATTAAGGTGTCTGGTATGAAAGCCAGCTGAACAGCTGCTCTCCCTGCCTCTCTGAAGCTTGAGCCATACCATGAGCGGGTGAGTTTTCTTCTTATTTGACCCGTACTTACTGTATTTAGTATATAGGCCAGGAAGCTGCACGACTTGGAGAAGAGGGCCAAAGTATGACACGGGAGTCCCGAGCTCCAGTTTTGCCTCCGCCACTAACACCTTGGGTGACCTCAGGCAAGTCACCCGACTGCTTTGCTCCGTCCTCCTCTCCTTCTGACTTTTCTAGTTTGTAAAGGTCTGTGGGGCAGGGACAGTCACTCACGTTGTGTTTGCACAGTACCAAACACAGCAGGGCTCAGGAGCTCAATTAAGGCTTGTATTTACAAATATAAGTAAATAGTAATATAAATAGAAGACATTGTGCCTGCTCAGCATACCGCTGCTGTGAAGGATTAACCCATTCCAGAAGTCCAATGTCTTCTTGACCGCTTTGATGCCAGGACAAGATGAATAAAACATGCTACTCATTACTTTTAAAAAGCATTTGCATAAAATATATTGCTATATTTTACTACATTTTCCTGTTATGCAAGCCCACCTTTATGTGGTAAGATTTATTGCAAGCTAAGATTTATTGACTTATTTCAGCATGGAAATGACTATTAAGATTGACCTGTCAGCAGTTTTTAATTTAATTGCTCTTTGATCCTTCAGCCTTGAACATATTTGCATTTTCAACTAAGCATCTCTTGGCAACACTTGTAGAATACGGCAGAAGCAGTAGCTGAGATGCAGAGTCTTAAGGAAACCTGTGAGTTTCTCCTTTTCTGGATGCATCCTGGTGTTGAATTACCGCCGCTTTTCAATCTCACTTTATCCTTACAAGCCTGCTTTTGGGTGGCAATAATACTGCTCTTTGTTTTCATTCCCTAACCTTTTAATCCCGCTCTGAGCATAGAAGAGGTAGAATCTCAAAGGAACAATTTCCAACCCGAAGCCAAAACAAGATATATCTAAATCCGTCCATATTCCGTGTTCCCTGCCCACATCAGTGCACAGGCTTCATCCACAGGGTAGGGGGTCACTCTGCATGGAAATGGGTCTTGCTCCTTAATATAAAGCAAAAGTCCATGAGGATGGATGATTGCCACGGCGTTTATATGGAAAAACATTACGCAGCATCCTTCTCTGTGGAGAAAACCAGCACTAATACGCAACCTAGTGCCAAACCGACTATTTGGAAAACAGGTAGGATGATCAGGACTGTAAACGAGAATGAGAAGGGGAACGGCCCTCTCCTGGAATGAAAGACCTGCTCCGATTCCCGGTCTGAACCTGGAAAAATTCCCTCTAATGACAGATGCATAGGATAAAACTAGCAAGCTTTAACTTGTATAACTGGGCTTAGAACACTTTGTACGAACACTGGCCCCAGCAGCAGTAAAGCGGTGATTTTACATAACACAGGACTGTTTCTAAATTATTCATCAACACATAAGAATACAGCTCTTTGCACTTCTGCAGCGCCGGCCATCTGCAAATTGCCTCCGACAGTTCCTTCCATAAGCTGGAAAGTCCGGAACATTAGCAGGGAGGCTAACGAACACGGGGACAGGCACTGTGTCTGCGCTCAGCGTCGGCTCCCCAGGGAACGCGCCGGGTACACGCACCGCCGCGGCTGACGGAAGGACGGGGGCTGGATTTCACCAGCCAAGGGTCTGCAGTGGGGATAGTCCAGTCCGGTCTTGAGCACGTTAACTGACCACGTAGCTGTACTGCAGTCTCGGGGTCTCTTTGGTGACTTCCAAAATCCAGACGTAGCGGCGGTTTTGGTGGTCCTCCTGCTTACCGAGGTGCCTCCTATACGTTGTTTGCACTGTTGGGTGTTGCTGGGGAAAGGGGGGCTGCAGCTCTTTGGGTTACGCATGCCTCACTCCTAGGTTTTGTCAGAGGGCAGACGCATCCATTTCCCTCTCCCTTTACCGTTACCTCTGTTTAAGGAGATGAAACCGCACGGGCCACTGGGGTCTGGGGACCGTAGCTGCGCACAGGCTGAATCACGTATCACTCTCCACCTCAGCTGCCGTCCATTCACCTGCGGAGCCTTTGCTCATCGCCGTAGTGGGAGCACTCGGTTTGCAATCTCGAGTACTGGCTAAATCAAACCACATTTCGGTTTACTGCAAGGCAAAAAAAAAAAAAAAAAAGTGACGCAACCCACCAGTGGTGCCACCCAAACCAGAACCCTCAAGTCATGACCCAGTTCCCTGTGCCAAGCACGACAAGGGACAGATCCCAGCGCTTCTGACAGAAACTCCTCTGTTGCATGCATGCAACGAGACAAAGGAAACCCATGCATATTTGCACTGTGTTTGCTTTGTTCCTATCGCAGTAAACACAGGTTAGGATGTAGAAGACAATGATGTTCCACAGTCTTGTTCTTTCAATAAGGTTTCCTTTTTCAACTCCTGAATTGCCAACTGGACAGTGGTGTTTGTGTATGAATAATGTCCTCTTTCAGTCTGATGTTCAACTGCAACACCACTATGCTTTGTTCAGGGGGAAACCTTTAGGGCCTCGAGCACAATAATGACCTCAGAAAAGAGACATGGCATGCACATGCTTTTATCAGTCTATAGACAAAAAACTACAGAAGAAAAAAAGTGAAAGGAAAAGAAATTGGCTGAAGACAGCGTTATCTGGAGCTGGATCTGACATTGCTTCCAGCACTGGACTGTGTATAGCTGTTGTGACTGCGTCAAAACTTAGATCCTGACTTTCTGAAAGTTCCTATTTTACAGGACAAAAAAAGCTACTTTTAAAAATGGAAAAGGATCCCGTGGTAAAGATGCATTTTTAACGATTCCTGACTTCCTGAAACGATGAAGTGTGCGTGTGCTCCCGTATATAACGGAGTGAGTGATGGGAGGGAACAGACAGTGGAAGTGAGCATGTTCTTAAACTCCTTAAGTGTGAAAAACACAATATTCCTGTTAAGTAGTTCTATTTTATCTCTCTTTTTAAAGAGTCTTCAATATTGCAACACATCAGAAAACTGTTTAAACAAGAACCAAAAAAATCCTCAAATTGGTAGACAAACACAGGAGAGTGACTTTTATACCTGGTGCATCATCATGTAGCCTGTTAGTACTTAACCAAATTTAACAAATATTTCATAATATTTAGTAACAATGATGAAAAAAAGAAGTACCTTTTTGCTCTTAGAAAGGCTCATCCATCTTAGCATACTTTGATGATCAGCCCTGGGAATTCCAACTGCATGGAAACTTTCTCCAGCCAAATGAAGACATCAGCAATGAATCAAACTCCACATCCTACTCAGCAAATAAAAGAACAGCAGATCGGAACAATGTTGCACCAAATCCAGGTGAAAATTACTGAAAAATCAGGAATGTCTTTGTTTCATTTTATCTTTAAAAAATGAACTCTGTCATTGCAAAGGTCATTTTCTGCAAGTGGGGAAATGCAACCATTATGGCAGCTACAGCTATAGCAGGGGTATAGCGTATTTTATTGTGTGTGATCAACAGCAACACATGGGAGTAAGAATAGGAATAGTCTCATAAATCTTAACAGGTCTCAGAGGCAAAGCACATCGGCACACATAATGCACATGTAACTCAACAGAGGATTAGAGATAAGTAGAGAAACAGTACACAAATAAATATTCTAAATGTGTAAAAGTTGCTAATGAACTGTTATAGAAGACAACTACTTTTCCCATTGTACCAACGAAGAACCAATTTATGAACATTTCATTCAAACTGACTCAAATCAAGATTTGTGCAGATCTTCGCATTTAAATTAAACCATGTGCTTAATGCTAAGCAGCACCGAACAACAGAACTGCTTCTTTCTTTTCTGGAGAGGTTAGAGGGAAAACATCACACACTATCTCGGGGTGGCATTTTCCATCATTTCATAAACGCGTCTCTCATTCTCTTCCTTTTTCCTACACACTTACGAAGTGCCAATTTTTGGCTGTGGTAAATGTAGCATAAATTGTGCAAATCACTTGTATGAGCTGGGGAAGTTGAATCCTGCCACGTTCAGAACTCTGTAGATTGATGTGCATGTCAAAAGGTCTTTGGGTCCAACACTTTGCAGGACCAACATTAGCAGGCTGTCTGTACAAGAAAAAAAGAATCTATAATGAAGTTCCATAAGTCAAATAGCTCATGCAGACAGCCAGTATTATTTAAAATTAAATATCTAATCAGAGCGATTTAATGCTGGCTTTATGGTTGAGTAATACTCTAAGCTCAGTAAAAAAAAAGTTAATAAAAACATGTAAAAAAGGGGAGACCTACAAATTTTATTTGAGACAGGAGACTAGATTTCTCTAAGCCCTGAACATTGATTTATACCTGTACAAGGAATAAAGGTACCAAATCCAAATTCTCCATTCAATTTCCCTGCTGATACCATTTTTCACCTCATTTCAACATCTTACTCAAAAAGACAAGACACAGGACCAGGTGAATCGGGCATGTATCAGACTCTTCCCTCTGGTTGAACTGAGGTCAGAGTATGTGGGGAAAATCTAGACTGAGAGATACACTGGGGAGAAGAGGAGCTCACCGTCCTTCTTTCAGTCCTTCAAAAAGAAACCAGCCCGCGGATTGTCCAGCTACAAGCGTTACAAAAGACAGGTCAGGGACTAACCTGGGTGACACGTATACCTCTAGACGTAGGCTGTGTCTGCACTACCGAACAGTGTGGACCAATACGAGCAGCTATACAGATGAAAATACTCGGTGCTGAGGACACGACGTCTTCATCAGACACATTTTGGGGTTTTTCTTTTAACTCGGGATGAGCTCCAGCCTGGTTCCACAGACTGAACGCCAACTTGTGCTGGAGCGCATCTCCTGAATTAATTTCATCCAGTAAGAACCCAGTTTCTGAGCTGTGAAGCAGGGTAAAAGAAGGGATGAGGGGGTGAAGAGCTTCAAACGTGCTTACCTGATAGACACCAAAATGCTGACGCATGATTACTTCCCAAATGAAGACTACTAAAAGCATTCATAGAAAGTTATTATATGGAAGGGTCATACCTATAATCAGACTTCATTATAAATGGGTTTATAGTAAAATTTCCATCCACCTAGGGTTAAATTAAGCTGCTACCAGGAATTCAACAGCACCTGGATGACAATATAAGAGCACACACAACTCCCATTAACAAGAGAAGGGAACGAACACCCAGTATAGCTTCCTACTGTAGACAGCTAACTCCCCCTCCATTTTTAGCTCAAGCTGTGACTGAGCCAGCAGGATTTTTCGTAATTTTTTTGCTGTCGCAGTGAAGGTGACATCTCATCTTGCAGCTGTTCTTACAGTTTTTGCCCACGGGAATTCAATACTCAGAAGTTTATCCATGAATAACTCTTTTGTAAACTTCAGTTCTACACAGTGTCAAGCACCCAGAACCAGAACCTTTGCACTGCAAAGTCTGGAGGATCTGATTAACTCAAAATCCAGTTTTGGATCCCTTACACTGAAAAGTAAGTGCCCATACAACTTACTACACTAAAGGAGCCTTAGTAAGGAGAGGCTACAGACCCAGGGCCTTCAGGCAACACTAAGAACAAGAAGAAGGAGACCTGCGCTGAATTTTGTCTTACAGCACCTAACCAAGGAAGCTGTATTTGCTGCTGGTGGGATTATCTGCAGCATTCAAGCTTAGGAGTGACCAAATCCTTTCCTGTGATAGCATTTTTAACATGTTACTATTTCTGACCTAAAGCACACTGAGAAGACTTTTAAGGCAAAAGAAGGCTAATCAGTCAACAAAGGTAATCTTATTTATCCTAGGCAGTGACAAGAGCACCTTAATGCTGAATATATTAGCTTCCCTAATGAGGAAGTGGATCATTATCAGTACTCCATTATTATCAAAATGTATATAACTCTGACATCTTGATTCTAGTTGGTGGTTTCTGCTGTGTTCCTAGATTATTAGTTGTGAGCTCTTTCCTGGCTTGAGACATTTTACATTAGACCTGAGACATCAAACACAGTGTACTGGTTTGCTTAAGTCCATCTCTAGTTCTAAGTTCTTTCTGTAAATAGAAAACATTTGGCAAAAAGAGTCTTTCAAGCCATGTCAGGTTTTGATTTTGCTTTTATTTGTGGCACTAACAGACATCAGTATTTTACAATACATAATACATAGTCACATTAAATGCAGATGGCTATATATTCTCATGCTTTCAACATTACATAGCTATACATTTTAAATTTCAGCTCCAAAAAAAAAAGAATCTGCCACCACTCTGGTCTGTGATTATAAAAATGTAAATGTACAAACTTCCTCTTCTTCAGTCTCATTACAATATAGGAAATGTGAAACAGCGTTTTCATTTGTCCTTTTTAAGTTAATCAATTTAATGAAATATTTTCAAAATATGTACAACAACAACTACCAAAGTAGTTAACATTTGAAAAAGATGCTGTTATAAATACCTGTGAGACAACATACAACAGCCATACGAATTGGAAACAAAGGGCCAACTTACACGTGACCTGAACAAGAGATGACAAAAGTCCTGGTTACTGATACAAACCAGCTTCACTTCATTTTGCAGTGCAGAAATATATTTGAAATCTTGGACCTCTACGCAGTACTCTGAATCTTATTTATAACCTTCACAGTCTGCTGCAAATAGAGATCCTTTAAGGTGCCTCTGTATTTTTAAAATGCCATGAATGTTACTAGGGTTCAGTATATCTCTGCGTATTAGCATTCTATACGTCATATCCCATAAGTAACTCTTCAATAGACACTGTCTCACATTCATTATTGATTGCCTGCTTTCTCAGAGCTCCACCAGAGATATAAAGTCCATCTAACTTTAAAAACCAATGACTCCAGCATATGGAATTTAGGTTCTTCATAATGTACCATAATTTTTTTCTTGTGATTGTGTTTTATGGATCTTTATTCTGGTTTTCACCCTAATCGCTTACAGCCCTTTTCCAAATCAAATAAGAAGCGAGTAAATAGTTTGAAATAGTTACATATTTTTAACAACTTGAAATGAGTATTACTTTTCAGATAGCTAGCAAAGTCTTTTAATTTTGCCCATAAACACAATTAAGTATTAACGCAGGACTGCACAGTGTTTATATTCTTATTAACCTGCCAACAAGAATAGTTTATTGGCAACCTTAAATATTCAGAGGCAAAACACAATTCCTTGGCACAGAAGCTTTACAGCAGAGCAACATATTTTCCCCTTAGAACCATTATACAGGAACACACAGAAAATTAACTACAACTTATTTTGGCTTGCAGACAAGAGAATCAACTAAACTTCTTGATGTTTTCTGCCACTTCAGACCTTGAATGATGATTGTGGGTGCATACGGGGTTAGATTTTCCAATTACCTGTTCTTTAGACATGATTCAAACGAGCAGAGGGACCTATAACAAAGAAAAGCACATGATCATTCATGATATTTTTAAACCTCCAACTGTTGACATTGTTAACCAAACATTCTCCTGTGGGGCTGTTTTCGAGCCTGGTCTCTTCACCAGCTCCTTGAGACTACTTAAAGCCTACCTGCTTTCTTCTGGCTGTATCAGTCGGTCTACTGAAAGGTGTTATCCTTCCCTAAAAACCCCACACCTCGTACATCCTTAGGTATTACAGTTGCAATTACACGATTACTGGAACATAGGTGATGTATTTTTCTGTGAACTTCCTTCATTTTGTGGAACGAAGAGAAACCCAGGCTGCGAGTATGCGATATCTGACTGTCAAAATCTGTTCAGTATCGGTTACCTGTCACTGGTCATAAAAATCAATTGATGAGTATTTTGCTTCCTGATTGAATGAAGGAAACTCCCAAAGGCTTTGATTCAGGAAAATACTTAAACAAATGCGTATCTTCCTTCCTAGTCCTCAGGACATCTAAGCATATGCTTTATTTTGAATACATATGCTAGGGTGCTCTTCCAAAATCAAAGTTACTGAGCTTTGATTCTATCAGAGAGATAAACGTTAAGGTCACCACAAAAGCTAAACAGGAATAATGTATTTGATCGAGTCTAAATCTCCCATTTTGGCCTTAGTATCCATGGCAGAAGCTTTATTCTTGAGGGAAAAAATAGGTCACAGTATAAATTATTAGCAAGGTGAAGAGTTCAAATTAAATTTTATCTTTCAATTCAAACAGAGTAACAGCATGCAAACAACTGCCTCTCACTATGCATGGGAACTAGAATCACTTTATAGGCTCATTTGACTACCGGTATATCAAGATTGGCCAACCTTTTAGTGCGGCCTCCTGCCCCATTTCCAGCATACCAAAGCCAACATCAACTGTGGCTTTGAGTTTGTAATCTGTCCTTGCACCCACACACATTGATGATATGAAACAGCATTTCTTCATTTACAATTATGTATCTCTGATTATGTGAGAATAGTCCACCACTTGACATAAAGGTATGGAACTAGACCATGCTTCCTGGAAGATACTCAACGTGCCATAATTCAGATCGATGCATTACTTGTTGGCAACCAACTTCAAATTATCCCAGCGTATACCAGGGACTCATTGTAATGGCTGCAGTAATCACCTTACCTGGCTCCTTTACCAAGAGAATGATACACTGCGCGTATCAAGAGTCCATGTGACTAAATGTCAATGCCGAACACCGGCAGGAATGCTTGTGGGTACTGTGACGGAGCCAAATTAATTTTCAAAATCGCAGGAAGCAAACAGAAAAGGCTGCTTAGATGCAGCTCCAGTCTTTGTTGGAAAATGTGCAATCTGTAGAATCTCTCTTGCACGTACCATTAAAAAGTGGTCCACAGCAATCAGTTTACCACGAGCAAAAGCCTGTTCTTCAGACATACGACTTGCCTCGTGCAGGCACGTTCCCCTGCAACATTTCTACCAAAATCCCTGGGTACAACTCTACCTAAAATGAGTAGATGGCATATAAGCAAAGGCAACTTTTACAGCCTCTCTTTGTTGGGTAAGATTTTTAATCCTGCATGGGCTTGTGCTGCAACTATACCTACAGCTAGATATCTAACGGTTATTTGCATGCGTAGTTACGTTTACTTCCACAGATAATCATGGTAAATCCCAAGGCAAGTTACACAGACACATGCGATGATATACAGAATTTCAGAAATCTAGCTAGGTTATTTTGCACGTTCTGAGATAGAAAGTTAAAAACTAGACATAAAAGATCTTAAGTATGTGAAATTGTGACAAAAGTCGCTTGATACAATTTAAGGAAAACACTCGTTCACTTTTAACACCAGAAGCTCAAACGGTGCAGCTCTGTGACCTGAGTTCTGCTCACCAGAATTAGCCAAAATTTGGTCTCAGATCAGCCGTTTATTTCCTAGATCAACTGGTTCCCCTTTGCGCAGGAGGCAGACCGCGTGGCCGGGAAGCAGGCTCCTCACCAGCGAGACATCCATTTCTCAAGACAACGAGCCACCAGTGGCTGGCACTAGGTCAGCCGCCCCGGCTGGTGGCTTTACTTGGTGCCGTCTCCCCGACTTGCTGCTAGACTTTGGAGGCGTTAAGCACCCGCCAGCTTCCTCAACAGACCATTTGGAAAACTGAAGAAAAAGGTTACTTCCTGCACGTTGTCAGGTCTTTTCCAGGTTGGTAAGTTCATCCTTTTCCAGTAACAGGTCTGCGACTCCGTTCCCTTTGGGTAGGATCTGTGGGGTAACCACTTTCTGGCAGGTCTTTGAACTGAACTGCACTGCGCTGGGGATGAACCATTTTACTGAGCAAGCCCTACTGGGCTTGGCACCCACAAGAATTTTCCTTCGGGAGTCTGTGGACAGCAACAGTGTGCAATAAAACAGAAGCTGTTTCTTCAAAACAAAGTATGATTTATTTACCAAAGCAGGCACGGTACTCCAAGAAATGGATTAAAGAACAGCCAGGAGACCTATGTGCATACTGTCTTACCTATACTTGGCATTTCCCTCAGCTACCTGTTTTTGCTCTGGTTTGTTTTGGCCGACCCAATTACAGCCTATGTCGTGCAGTCCCTGACTCTCAGCAAGGCAAGGTCAGGCTGCAGCAATTTCTCTCCTCCCTTCCTGCCCAGTGGATCTTTTAACCTTAAAGTTCATGACTTTAGCAAACAGCTGCGTAATCAGGGGTGGAGTGGAGGAGTTGCCTTTTCACAGATATTAATAGAGCTCAAATGTTCGTTGGGATGCTCCTTATCTAGGCAATTGGTTGCTTTTTACGTTTGGTTCCCAACAGCCCTGTTTGATCTACTTCCATTGCAAATAGCCCCTCATAAATAAGCACAAACTGAGTCATACATAACTAAGCAATGCAGATTCTTCCCAGTTCCCCACAATACTAGCTAAATAAATGACTTCACCATCAGAAGCCCTTGTCACAGAAAACTTTGAGAAGACAATGGAAAAGAAACAGATGCAATTACTGAACTGAACTACCTACTCTGCTCTCTAGCTGCTGCCACCAAAATCTTCTAGAAAGCAAAGCCAAAAATGGCTCTGTGCTCACCTCTCCAAATCACAACATCATAGATCTTTGACAGAGGAGGCAAAACAAAGAAAAAAGTTTGCTTCAGCCCTGGCACAAAACCACCTGCCAGCCACTGTCTACAAAAACCTCAGTGTTCCTTGGAGACACGTTCTTCAGCTGTAAAAGAAAAAAACCCTGATATGCAGCTATCATGTATGCTCTCTCCTCTACAGGTTCAACTTTTGCTGCCACAAGTTGTCCAACTGCAGGGAAGGATCGGAATTTGACTTTCTTTTAATGCAGCAAGCTAGAAGAGGTACTAATACGCACTGGATAGAGTCTTTGAGAAACCTGACAACATTTTTACTTTCATCAGTTATCAAGGGCATGAGATCTCAGATGTCAAAGTGATACAATGTCTTTGGCACATACAAGACTTAGCTTGCATATCCAATACCTGCAAGGACAGCACAGTAATAAGAAAATCATATACTCTGTCTTGGACAAAACACTGCTCTCTCTTATTTTCATAAAGGACCTATATAATGAGAGATGTACTCTTCTGTCATTTCAATGTCAAAACTACCAAAAATTACCCCCTCTTGAAAATGAAAGAAGACAGGCACAGCATTTAGCAGAATGCAGCAGTATATCCCGCTTACTTTCATGGCCTGCACTTGCTATCCAACTGTGTTGAAATAAATCCCCAAGGATATGATAAAGACTTGTTTTAATGAGTAGAGCTACGGGTCCCCTCGGAGACTTCTGCAAGAGTAATGTAGTTGGAAGAAAAAGGAATTTGGAAAGATCTAGAAAACAACTGCATGAAGTATTCTTGAACGTCCAAATCCCGTTTTTTTCTGTAAATTGGCGAAGTGGGGAAATAATGGCCTGATCTGGAGTGTTATTTCTTCATAGAATCATAGAGTCTCTCAAGTTGGAGGGGACCCATAAGGATCATCGAGTCCAACTCCCTGCTCCTTGCAGGACTACCTAAAACTAAACCATAGGACTAAGAGCGTCGTCCAGACGCTCCTTGAACTCTGACAGGCTTGGTGCCTTGTCTACTTCCCACGGGAGCCTGTTCCGGTGACCGACCACCCTCTCAGTGAAGAACCTTTTCCTAATATCCCATCTGAACTTCCCCTGACACAGCTTCATTCCGTTTCCTTGTGTCCTGTCACTGCTGACCAGCGACAGGAGATCAGCATCTCCCCCTGCGCTGCCCCCCTTGAGGAAGGTGTGGACTGGGATGAGGTCATCCCGCAGCCGTCTCTTCTCCAAGCTGAACAAACCAAGTCACCTCAGCCACTCCTCACAATAGTATGCATAATACATATGTAATTTTTCACATGCAAAATAACTGCACATCCAGATTTCTGTTTGCATGCTGGTGTAAAGTTCACTGAAACACTGATTTGTTTGTGCCATTTGTAAGATTCTGTGGAATTTCTGGTTTATCAGAAACAAGATTTTTTTGGCTATTTTTTAATGTTAAAATTGGATTGTATTTTTTGAATTATTTTAAAGGGGACAAGTAAGCAAGGTTAAAGCCTATTTACACATTTATGGTTGGCATCGGCTAAATCACGTGTTGGGAAAACTACATCTGCTTTTGTACATTCCCTAAAGTCCTTGGATCAAAGTCTGTTCTTGGATACTGCAGTGTGATATTGGGATGACTCCACTAAGGCCAATTGATCTGCTTCTCTTTACCAAGAAATGCAGTATAACTCGAGGTGAGGAAGAACAATTTTTGATCAAAGAGATAAGTGAAGTTACTCCAAAAATCACACCCGGGCAACTGAGAGTTTAGCCATCTGGGAGCTGACTGACCCACAGCTGGCCACAGAAGCGAAACACACATCATCCAGTTAATAAAGTTCAGGTAGACATTAAAATGACCCCACAGTTTTACTGACAGCTCTCAGCACGTGCGACCAAGGTGTAAGTGTTAGGAATCAAGGTCTAGGACACACTACTGAAATTAGGAGAGAATACTTATTTCTAAATTCGCTTCAGGGTCTCCTATCTGATCTTTCTTAGGATCACCTCGTCTAAAGGACATTCAGTATTATCTCAGATTCACAAGAATGAAAGGGGCATGAAAATGCTTTCTGAAATGATATTCATGCTCTTGATGTTCTCTTTAAAAACAGGTATTGACTATTCATACACTGCATATATGCACAGGTGTGTTTTAGTCTTAATAATATGTTTTGATAGCTGTTCAAAGGTTTGAAATACGTTCCTGATCTTTGATTCACTCAGAGAAAAGAGTGCATGTACCTTCTTCTGATGGAAGAAAGAAATGTGTGGCTAGAACAGCTTATAAATGGCTCTCAAAGCCCAGCAAGCATAGGTTGTTTCATCCATGATAAAATATAAAAGTACACTTACCTTTTTCAACTTTGCTGCTCCGGCACCAGAGCGAATGGCCTCCAGTAGGGCTTGCCTTGCCTCCCCAGGGTTACCTGTAGCCGTGGCAGAGAATTTTGGAGCTGCTGCTGCCAGCTGAGTGGGAGGTGGTGGTGGTGGCTGGGCAGGGGCGGGTGGGATACAAAGCCGCTCTTCCTGAGGGTCTGCTGCCTTCTGCAAGGACAGCTCTGCGTTCCTAAAACTCTGCAGCTCTTCGGAGGCCATGGAGGAGATCTGCTCGTGATGCAGTTGAAAGAAGGTGATTAATATCAAGCATGACTAAACTGTAATTATTTGACATTTGATGCACTTTCAGTACCCCGATTTCACTTTGCTTGAATGATGTAAAACACATAGAACTTTTGTTTGCTCATGGGGTTGAACATCTGTTACTACTCACTCACATCACTCAGCTGGGCTGATTACCAGAATAAAGGATTTGGCATTGACTCTGTCTCAGAAACGAAATCTTTATTTACTGCAAGCTCCAGCATCCTGTAACACTTCTTGGCACATAAGGTAAGAGAAAGAGTTGGACTTGATATTCATTTGGAAATGACCACAAGGGTTTTGGAATCAGGAAGATATATTAAGGCTGCAGTAGCCACCCAGGAATCTTGTTACTTTTTGCAGTCTGGGCTGCACAGAAATAATCTCAGATGACAGGAAGGCTCTTCTAGATCTGAGCTCTCAGACATGGCTTCACTGAAAAAAAAGTCATTAAACCTCAAGTTTTCAGCCATACTAAAATAAAATAAAATAAAATAAAATAGGACCAGAGAGAACTATGTGAAAGCACTGAGAACAAAATCAATTGATTGCTCTTCCAAGCGTGTTTCTGTGAAATTTCTGCAACCAAAATTTCTGCACGAATTACCAGCTTGGAAACTCATCCTACTTTAAATGAATGCAGGGAGAGGAGGCAACCTTTCAGACTAAGCCAGCTTTTCTGTCAACTGTCTCAACAAGTATTTTTGCTGTTAACAACATCACTAGTAATAATCATGATAAGTTGTTAGCAATTACAATGATTTAGTGATTATTAGGAAATTCAGTATCATGTGCCAAATGGGAGGTTTTCAAGCAGAGGCATTAGTATTACTTTCTGAGAGAAACTGAGGCACAAAACTTCTCTAGTGAAAAATGAAAGGATTCATCTCCCATCAAATAATCCACATTCAGAGAGCTCCTGTATTCTACTCCTTCACTGTACACAAACACAAACATATATGGGAATAATGCCATGTCAGATAAAACACGAACACTTGAGGTAAGGAAAGGGACAGCCCTTTCATCACAGCACGTCTGTATCTCACCCCGTACACATACAAACAAGGCGCTTTAACTAGCACAGGTGACATGGTATGAAAAAGCAGCGTATGGTTTCTAGGCAACTTCCTTCAAAATGATGGCAAAAGCTTCTCTGCTGCGGGAAAGTAATCCAAAAAGTCTCTGTGATAATACACCACCACTTCATTGTCAGAGCCTCTTTTACACAAATTTACATTTATTCTCAAGGAATGCAGAATGCAGTTAAGCATGTGTGAAGATGGCTGCTGCCTAGCACAGCCTGCTCTCAAGCTCAGAGGAAGCTGTACCCTACTTGCAGCAAGGGCAGTAAGATATTTGAAGGACAAAGAAATTCCCTAACACAGACAAGAGATTCTTTCTATCTAATGCCAGCTATCTGGGTATGTGCTAATGGCCCGCGTCACTGCACGAGGGAAATGGGAACCTACTTACCAAATACACATCCTTGGCTGGATTAGTGAACAGAGTGAAAAGTAACGCTAGAACAATGCAGGTTTTGGCTATTAGGAATAAGAGATGCTTTAAAGATTAGGTAAATCTTTCAGACAGAAGGAATCATCCTGCTGTGGTGAAAGCTGATGTTCCCTCAACACCAATTACTTGCATACAACTTACACGCACCAGCTCATGTTAAGAGATAAACAGCATGCACGAAGAAGCCCTAGTGTGTTTTCAGGTAACTGGGATTTAATGCATATGGTAGGTAATGCAAATATATTAATCTAACTGCATGCTCCTTTAGGAGTGCTAAATGTGAAAATGATGAAGATGATGAACATCTGATGTCTTCTATATACACTCCCTGTAATTCGTTTGGATTTCTATGTGCTACTTTCTCAGCTAAAAGTACACCGTTTGAAAGTGTTAAGTTTTACAGCAGAGGATAGGATCGGACCCGCTATCTATCTGCGTAAGTCAGATCAGGTCTTGCGTCACACTATTCCCCCCTTAACTTTTCTCTTTGTGGCACAACATTTAGTTTGTGGCATATCTGGGTTTATTCAAAACACCCAGCAGGAACAGCCTGCACTTAAAAAGATCGCTTACTGTCTTGATTTCTTACCTTTTTCAGCTTTGAGGTGCCACTGTGGCCTCTAATTGCTGCTAGCAGGGCTGAGCGCTGATTCTCTGGCTCAACATATGAGGGTTTCCTGTGGCTGCCATTTAGTGCACTGTCTGAAACCTAGAACGTGAAAAGAATAAATTGTCATTAGATATTTACTTAGAGATAGTTTGGAAACACTATTAAAAGTATTTTTGGCACTTGTACCAGAATGCAAGCTATGGAGACTAATCAGTCTGTCTTCTTTTGGGCCTGCTTTTACAACCCTTACTCACACTGAACGGTGAGGATATGTCTAGATAGTAATGCTGTGCTCACAGATGCAGTCTCATATCCTCCGAGCATGAAGTCAGTGGCAAACTAGTATCACCTAGTAATATAAAATGCAGTTTTCTTTCATTGCAGGTATTTACACGTTTTCTCCACCCTGTGCGTTTCTGTTTTTACATAACACACTGAAATGCAGGTTCGGCTCTTAGGCTAACCTTAATTACCCCTCTTTTATGCTCTATCTCTGTACCCTCTGCCTCTTCTAGCTAGTGCAGCAGCCACGGTGTTGCGTAATATACAGGATGTGCAGAATAAGCAGTGGGTTGTTCTGCATTTTGCCATTATAAATTTTTCAAATGCCTTGTGTACTCCAGCTCACCAGCAACGGTACCAGTTAGAATACCTCTGGTGTCTTGACAGTGTGAATACAGGGCTCTGCAGTCTGAACAGGCTAAAAAAAGCCTCCGCTTTACCTTTCTGAGTTTCTCCTTTCCCCCTCCTGTTTGAATGGCTTCCATCAGGGCACTGTGCAGCGACGTGTCCTTTGGAACTGGTTTCTGGATGACAGGTTTGAACTTCTTCTTTGGTCCGAAGATATTGGTCTGCACATTAACATCCAGTTCACTGGTAGCATTAGTATCTGAATCATCAGGTTTCTCCTCCTGTTCTGACTGTGCGTTTGCTGCTGCACCATTTAGCTCGGGTGAAGCTTTAAGTGAACTAACTTGTACGCCGTTAGCAGGAGGCCATTTAGTGACTCGCAACGATGAGCCGAAAGAGGACGGGACTCCTTGGAGGTCAGGAGACTTGAGAGATGAGGCCGAATTAGCGTGGGTCAAAGTCTCCCATTTCTGGTCAAACAACACACACGTGCTTTTCTCTGCTATACTTTGTTTGCTGTTTAAACCATGATCATCTTCTGCACTGTTGTTATCCTTTGAAGAGGATTTAGTAAGTGGGACACTGGCATTCTTTTTATAGAAGCTCAGAGGAGTTGCTTGATTTGGTGCCCTGATGTTAACTACTTTGTTTTCCACGCCAGAATTATCACCAGGTGTAAACCTGTGGGATGCTTTTTGACTGCAAGTAAAAATACTTGAAAGCGTTTCTCTGGTTTCTGCGGATTCTGTTTCCACGGGGCTATATTTGGCCACAATAATGCATCTTTTTGGTGAAACTTCTGCTTCAGTTTTAAGCTCTCCTGCCCCTTGCTTGTTTTCATCTTTCTCATGATATTCTGTAGAGTCAGAATTAAAGGTAATGGAATTGATGTGCCTTGCAATGGCAGAGGCAACGTACTGACTTGAAGTTCTCCTATGTGGCTTTACAAATGGAAGCTCCAGCTTGTCCTTATTAATGGCTGGGGCCACTAATGATGTTAACTGAGACTGCATAACTGGAACAGGAGGTTTGGTCCTTTCGTTCTCAGACTGTCTTTCAGCTACCTGGGTAGTAACAGTTTGTGGTGCTACAGGTTTTGGAGCTGCAAGACAGACAGGTTTGTGTTCATGTTTTATAGTAAAGGGCTTAGAGTTTGTGGTGACTCCTGACTTTTTAGGAAGATACTCAGCAGAGTCATCGCTTTGCTTTTCCATAGAATTTGACCTCCAGAATGCCTTCACTTTGCCAAGATGAATTTCCTCACTTTCATCAGTAGAGGTACCTGGTATGTGCTTACTGACACCAGTGTTTGGGCCTATAAGGTTGCCTAGTTCATCTATCTTAATGGCACCAGTGGAGAGTGAAACTCCTCTATCAAAATGTTTTACTTCAGGTTTGGGAGGGACAACTTTAAAGGTTGTCAAACCCATCTTAGGTTCGTAGTTTCCTCCTGAATTCTGGGCACGATGACACCATGTGGGTGTTGATGGGATTTCTTCTACTTCAATTTTTTTTGCTGGTGGCCATTTGATTTCTAATTCTGATTTACTTTTTTTCAGAGATCTTTCCCTGTTACTACATTCGTTAAACGGATTTATCTTCTCTTTCGCTGTACTGATTTCAGCTGTGACCTTGGAGTGAGACAGAGTCAGCTTAGATTTACATTCCTCAGACTTCACAACATGTTTTGGGGGGGGTTCCAGTCTTAAGTTCTTTTCATTTCTTTTTTCGAAGGAGGATGTGAGAGATTCAAACATATCTCTCCTCTGCTCCACAGGCAAGTGACTGAATTCATTTTCAGATGGTTGCTGATGTATTAGGTCCTTGGATATGCATACAGCTCCACTATCTGTGTGTCCCTTATCAAAGGAACCTGCGTTGTTGTTTTTATTTTTGAAGTTTCCTGTACTAACAGAGTCAGCTGAGATATTTGTCTCTGTCTCTTGATCTCCAGCTGAGTTAGAGGTGCTAACTTCTGGAGCATCATCTATGACTGTTACTGGAACAGAAATGGTAAGATCTTGGGCAGTCTCAACTTCTCTTATATGTGGGCTCAACGCTTCATTGATGTACTCGGAGTCAGAGTTACTTATACCATCCAGTGCTGCAAAATACACATACAATATTACATACAGGCAGTATTTAGGCAGTATGACTTTAAATTATACAAACAGCCAGTACAAGCTTAAGCGGATCAGATATTTTAGTTACACTAAAACTAACAGGAATATATTTATGCCTGTATTACAAAAAAGGAGAGATCTGGGTCCTTTTTATTGTCTGGTTGCTGATTAGGATCAGCCAAATATTCCTGCAGTCCTCCTGCTTCAGCCAGTGGGAAACATACAAATGCAGCTGAAAGCAGAATTTAATCTATTGTTCATACCTTATCTTTGACTAACTTCTCTCAGTGATAAACATTTCACCACATGACTCCGAAGGAGAAACATTTCTGAGAAACAGCGAGCAACTCCAAATTATGTTTCCCAGACCTAGTTAGTAATAACAGCCCAGCTGAAGGATTTCCTTGAGCAAGCAAACAAAGAAACAGTACTTGTATTTTTTCTCCATTCTTCTCACCCTTCATTACCAGTGACTCCAGAAGCCTCACTGTGCAAGAAGCTTAACTCTCCTCTCAAATTTGCTGGTATATATCAAGGGTTACAACACAGAAGCTAAGAAATTGCAGTGTTAGAGAACTCACAGAAATTAAATCAGAATCAAGTCCACTGCGGAAGTACTGAAATAAAGATGGGAAGTTTTAAAAAAGCATTCAACATCATTGGTAACAAACCGTTAATAGAGAAATATTTTTATTCACAGTAGGAAAAAGAGGAGCACAATATGACATTTTACCTCTTCCCACTGTTTCTTTTCATGTTTTTTGATTTTTAACTTTAAAATATGGCTGCTAATGCAGAGAAGGCATTGGGTACAAAAATGTCCCCCCCCCTCCACTTCATTATGATAAAATACAAAATAGAGGCATTGTTCATTAAACACAGAGCTAAACTCACAACTGATTTAGCTTCACTGAAGTCAGTGAAATTATACCAAATTTGGGCCATAAAACGTGACCATAAACTGCTGTTCATCTTTTTTTTGGTAGCAGATACCGAAATACAATGACAATCTGATAAGCAGCTTGAAAAACATTCAGCGTGAGCCTATAAAGAGCAGCTGCCCCAGAAGAAAACGGAGAGCAGCCACTTTGCGCGGACCACGTTCTGCCTCAGACCTGCGAGCTGTTCCCAGTGACCTTAGTGAGAACTGTGCGGATGTCTCAGAGCACCTCCTGGGTCTGCCTCTCCCTTCTGTACTTCAGAGGTAACACACTTCCCTACCTTCTAAATCTTCATCCAGGCCAGCCAAAGTCTGCTGGAGTTGTGCCGCAACGAATAGATCCTCATTCTCATGCTTGGCCAAAGCCGTTTCTTCATCTCTCCTGCTAAATGAAAGAGGAGAAAAAGGTTGGGTCTCCCCCTTTTTTCGCTTCGCACTGTTGCTCTGCTATCCACTATCATTTCAGCCCCTTTGGTTCCACTGGGGTTCTGAAACTCACTCCCCAAAGTATGAAAAATAAGCAGCCTTAGAGACACACACCACCGCACTGACACAGCCACATCTAGGAAGGATCTCTGTGGTGCCTGAGCATACTCAGCGTGCTGGCGATCAAAAGATTAGGGTTAATAAAGCCTGTCGCAAAGAAATGGTCTGGCTTCACTGTGAAGTATGCAATTCAGCCGGGCTGCAGAAAAGCAGCATATGCCATGGCAAAGGTTTTGCATATCCATGCAATTTTAAAGCAGACCACTAGCCATCCCGTGCACCCACTGTGCCAATATATCTGCACCTTAATTAAATAAAAATTGCATGGTAATGAAAAATAAATACAGCTAAGTACTGTTAGACAATCACTCTGCATCCTGAAGGGAGGGAGGGGAGGAGGAAGGGGAAACTAATCCCTTGAGAGCTGTTTCTAATGAAACATATCAAGGGGCCTGATTTTGCCAGAAAATAACTCCATGGTTTTTGATGAAGTTGTACAATGACCTAAAAGAAGCCTGAAGTCAGAATGAGTGCCAAGTGTTGTCTTGGCTTATTAAAAGAAAAAAAAGAAAAAGAAGATGAAACTAAGAAAAAGCCTAACAAAAAAGAACTAAAATTAAAAAAATATGTATGGCAACCTGTTACACAGCAGACCTTCTATTTCTTAGAAAGAAAAATCTTGACCAGCAGCTCTTCTATCTAAATCATTGAAGCTAGGATTTCACATTGGGCAATTCATTTTTTCTAGCTACCTCTTCCTCACCTGCATTTAAGACATTGTTGTCTGTGACACTATATCTAAGTTTTGCCCTTGTGATTAGCCTATTGAAAAAATAATTTTCCATTCTAGCCACACTTAAACTAACTCTGGTCAGGCGAAGCAGATTTGCCCTTTTCAAGATCAAACTCTTAGCAGCACAGATACAGTAACAGATGACATTTTTTGGTAGTTTACCAAACACTACCTGAAAAATGCCATTTTTCTGCTGTTCTTTAAGATAATAATCTGAGTAAAAATTCAGGGATATTTCCTGACATTGGTGTAAATGATGCCTAATGATGTAGCTTCCTTTTTTGCGATTTTATTGTTTGATTTTTCCTTGTTCATACATGGAGCAACTGAAAGCACATGTTGAAGCATTGGGTATTTTATTTTATATTTCTTCATTATTTACTTATTTATCTAGCATTCACCTCTTCTTTCTTTTTGACTTTTTGACTTTTCTTTTTGACTGGAGCCCAAGTCGTCTACTTGCACCTAAACTGCATTGCACTTAAAAAGCTGACTTCACATATGTGGGATCATTGAAAGAAGCAAAATACACCTGCAAGGAAACCTTCCAAAGCTTTTTTCACGTACACATCCTTGTGTATTTGAACATACAGACGGGATGAATTCAAGATGGCAAGGCTACATATGTGCCTAAGTGGTTTCCTAAACTGGAATCTAAGACAGAAATCTGTATTGGTTGTTTAAGTACAGAGGAAGAGAGACAGTGCTCTGCAACTGGAATACAATTTCTTCCAACATTTGCCATTGACCTGAGCTTTGACAGGCCCTGAACATCCCCAGAAGCCAATGTGAACTGATGATGCTCAGGCTCAGCACCCACACTGCAAGACTCATGGTAAACTGAGTTTTCCCCCTGATGGATTAAGAGAAAGATGGCACAAATCAGTCAAGGTCTCCAGCGGAGGCAACTGGCGCTGTAAGACTGCACTCCTACTGTACCCTGAAGCATACACGCACACAAATCAATGAGATTACTCATCTGAGCCATCTGACAAAGAGATTTAAACTTTACTGCAGCATTTGGATTGGGAAAGAAGACTGGCAAAAATTCTCAACTTGAAGGTGGCAGAAAGAATGAACTGACTGAATTTCATATTGGTTCTGCAGTGGAAAGTTTTATAAAATTAGTAAATACTTGCTCTCTTCTGAGTGCATTTTAAAACAATTTATTGGTGAACTCAGAGAGAGCATTTTTGATGGGAGAATCATTCAAACAGCGCACCAGCTAAGCAACAAGTCTATCCAGCATGGAAGGCAAATATTGGTTTTTTCCTCACAAAGCTGGTCTTGCGGGGTATAGCTAGAAGCAAATTCGTGACAAACGTTGAGACTTTTTCTCTAAGCTACTGTGAAGAAGTTGTTTCTTCACCTTGGAAGAAAAATGTGTAAACCTGTATCTATCAGAGAACAAGACCTAATTTCATGAAGGCCATGCCAGCTCACCACCTCTTTGGTATCCGATCGTACCTTTCTATTACCTGACTGTTCTACAATACAACCAAAATCTGGGACTGGAACAGGGATTCCTGGGCTCCAAACATGCAGCGTAGGTCCACTGCACTGACCAGCTCTTTTCTCATGTCCATCAATGGGAATCTTTCAGTGACTCCTTTTAGCAAAATTATCTTCTCCTTGATGGGCAAGGTCTCCTTCCTTATCCTCTGTGCACGTATGCAGTGACTATACACAATTTGCCTCTCAATCTCTGCTTCAATCTCCTTATCTAGATGACTGGGATAATAACATCCAATTCACAGAATTTTTCTGAAGGAATGAGAACAACGCAGTGAAAATGAAAAGATTCTTATTTGCTCTTACAGAGGGAGCTTCAGAAAAAGCAGATCTTTTCTTTTGCATTTCCAAATTCCTAAAAGAGCCATTGCTCAATTCATCTCCAAACTCACCTACAAAGCAAGCCAGAAGGTATAGATTAATCACAGGGCTTTACTTAAAATTCTTAGCATCGGGAATTTAAAATGTGATACGTGTTTTGTGAGGTGAAGGTCTGGCAGTTTCCAGTAGCTCACATGATTTATAAATATGCCTAAGGAGACTCTTTCTCACAACAGTATTTGGGAAAGGAAAGCAAAAGGCCTCTAAATTTTTTTTTCATAGCCTCCTTCCCTTCGAACCCTATACACTTTTCTTTTGTTGACAGCTCTGTTTTGGCCAGAATCCAAGAAAAATATGACTTATTCCAATACCACGTTTTACATTCTGAATAAACATTACCAGTGGTATTTTCTCACACACATTTTTTGACTTAGGGAAGAACTTGATAACCTCTACGCTGCCTTTCTGGTAAAACGTGGGGCGCTAAAAATACAGCACTTGTGAGCATTTAGCCCAAGCTCAAAATGGCAAATGTGTGCGGTTCCTGGAAGCCTGTGCACTTATTACTTAGGTAGATTAGCAGAGATTTGTGTAAGAGCACAGAACGGAGCAAAGTGACTACTAAACTACAGCCTCTAGTGTTCCACTGAGCTCAGGCTACAATGCATAATTACTCCTCGGCGGTCGTTTGTGCAGCTGGAGACAAAATTAAACTTACAGCAGCATTTCATCAAATTAGCGCCATAGGAGATGGACATTTATAAGAAAGTTTACATTCTAAGAGAGAAAATTCTCTGATAAACCTAGCTGGAAATGCTGCATTAAAAAGAAACCCAAACCAGTGGTAAGACAGTGGATTTGCAGTGGCAGAAGCTGCCATTTTGTTATAGTTAGAGCCGCTTTACCTGGGGGTCTGCAAATGATAAAACTGACCCGAGACCCTTTGAGCACTTCTCAGGAGTTCTGGTGAGCCTCAGGTATGGTACCAGAGGTAGAGACCACGACTCCCACCGTACTGTTTAAATACAACACAGACCTACATAAACTGCAGAGAAGGGACTGAGGTAGAGATCCAGTTATCCCAGCTCCGCACTTGGTGCCATCTGAAATACCGTAGGATATTCAAGACATCTCTCTGGGGCTGGCAGACATAATATGGAAGACAGGGAGGCCCACGTCCTGCTGGAGCGGCAGCAGGCAAGAAGAAACGGCAGTAGACATCTCTCAGGTTAATTGACTATGACCTGAAAGTCTCACTCATTTTGCACTACGTTTGCCTATATCAAAAGACTTGAGAACGTGGCTCCTGTGAATTTGTTCCCAGCTGGGGAGGGAAGACGACAGAGTCAAATCCAGAGAGGCACACCGCGCAGCACCACGCGCAGGGACGCAGCGCCTGCGCTGAGGCAGTCCAAGGGACATCAAGAGCGTTCAGCTTCTCGCGTGTCTTCGGCAGCTAGCAGGGACCGACCCGCACGGAAAGCTGATGTGGTGACTCCGGACTGGGCTTTGGAGCATCCGGGCTCCTTTCCCAGCTCTGATAGTCTTCTCAGTTTGATACTGGGGAATTACGTTAACCCGTCTGTATGTATCCAAATTTGTCCTCTTCAGAATGAATCCACACTATTCTCCTCTGGAAAGAGAAATGCTTCTACCTGGAGTATATCAAGGTGGTTGTGAAAGAAGAGACCCACGCTGAACGATTTTAAGTTTTAGAAAGTGACTGAAGCTTTTTGAATACACCTCTCTATTCAACCAGGCCAGAAAGGCGGCATTAAGTAAACTCAAGGTGTTTATATATTTGTTTTTGTGAGTGATGCAGCAAGTACTCTTCAAAAGTGGAGGTAACTATTTTCCAGATTAATGAAGAGTTTACAAAACCTTAGGAACCATTCTTCCATTCTTTGCATTTCTTAGGCTAGATGACTTTCACCTATTTCCTTCCAGGGAAGGAATATAACACGAGCAGGAGGGCAGCTAGTGTAAGGTGTGGACTTTCTGGTGACCTAAGCTATGACCTGACCAGCGATATTTTCCATTTCTGTTGCCTACTGTGAACCTGAGCATACAGTTTTAATGTTTGAATGACCAAAGCCTGTTAAAATGCAAAATCTGTAGACTGAGCCACCAACTTAGGACTGGTTAGATAGCAAAGTCATCACTTTGATGCAAGATTTCTGGAAGTGGGACACAACCAGGAGAAGGAAAAAGCACAGGGTCATGTTCTGTCGAACACCAGATAACCTGCTTTTTATGTTCTTCAATGAGCAATAAAAAAAAGCTGCACATACTTTTTGAGAGCAAGGTACAGGTATCATTTCCATTCCAAGTATTTTAGTCTGTGTTCCGTTTCTAGTCCTGTAGGACTGCATCAAACTTCCAAAGGTCTTTAGACAGCATTTATATCTGTGCTGAATAAAGATCATCAGAGATTGAATTAAAACTATTTTCCAATCCTAGAACACACAGGTCCAGTAGCGCCTTCAGATGTAACACCACCCAATTAAAAATAAGAACTTGCAAATATAGATGAGGAGGAAAATGAAGTAATTTTTCAGCAGCAGTTGGGTTTATGGTCCTTTTGCAGTCCTCCTCCATGGTTACTGATCAAAAATCTAAACAGAAAGCAAATGAAAATGCTTTTGTTTAGTATCATTTTGTGTTTTAATGCTAGAAATCTCTAAGCTTGTTACGTACCAGGGTGGTTTAAGCTTCCAGAGTCCCCCGACATATGTCAGTTCCAAGGTCCTGCTGCATAAGCAGCAGCTTGTGTTGCTATACAGCTGGAAGCGTGCCCCCGCTCCCCCTCCTCGCACGGGCCTCTGGCAACAGCTTCTCCACTGGAAAGCCCGCAGGCAGACAGCATTGCCAGAAACAGTCAGGAAAGTGGACTTGCACGATTTAAATCTTAATACAGCCACATCACCTGTGCAATGTAACACTGCGAGCTAAAAGATGGCACAGTGAGGTTAAATGACTTCTCTTGGTTCACACAGAAAAATAAGGAAGGGAGCAAGGACCAGAGGCTTTCTCTCCTGGAAGCCTGCACTACACCTTTAGCAACCCAAGCTGCTTCCTAACATGTAAAATATTCTACAGCTCCAAAGTATACGGCATTTTTCCAGTGGATGAGTTTAACAGAAAGGCTAATCTGGATTCTTGCTCTGTAACGACTGTGAATATCTATTACTTAACCATAATATCATTCCCTCCATGAAGATCTTGCCAGCAAAAAAGCGCATGAGAGTATCCAAATTTAAAGAGTTTTCTGGAACGAGGGGAAAGGGAAAGCCAGAGATAAGGAAGGAAATTAGCAAAACTATGTAAGAAGCAGAGGCTTGCAAATCTGTCAGACATCTGGGTCTTAATTAAGTAATTTTTCATCCCTGAAGTCCTCTCTGTTGCTTTAACCGTTTCTCTACCTTACTCCCCCTTAAAACTACATTTCTGCTTTCAAAAAAGTAAAACACGTGCCTACCCAGCTAAAATAAAACCTATCCTATAGAGAAATAACAGAATAAAACTTTCCCATATTTCTCAGAGATGGTTACAAGTGACATGTAATTATATGGAACGTGTTTGTGCACAGAGGTATATATAATACATACACATACACTGCTATTTTTCATTACAGGTTTTCCTTCTTGCCTACCTTCTGCCACTCACTACTATATTTTTTCTTCCTCCGACCAGCTTAATCACTGAATTCTCTCCAGCTACTGACTTCTCTTTCCCTCCTGTCCTTCCCAAGTGGAATACAAAACCTTGTAACATTTGAATTTGAATGGACTGAAAATTAAGCAGAACAAGTTCACCCACCCCTATCCTTTCAAGCTTTTGTTTTAAACTAACTCATGAAAACCCTGACAGTTTTGTAGCAAACAGCGAGTATGTCTCAGGTTGGTAACGAAGAGGACTCTTCTCCTCCCAGTAGCTTCAACTACCCCAGCCAGAGCCAAAGGCAACAAATTCTTCCAAGAGAAAGGGAGGAAATGGGATTATCCCTGTCCAGACCCACAGCACGAACCGATCTCGGGAGGGTTCCCGCACCCCCACCCTATGCCCTCCACTAGCTGTACGTGAAAAAATATTTTTCTCTCATGGCTACTGAAACAGAAACTCAAGGGAGGGGAAAATCCCTTTCAGACCTTCGGAAGGTATTTTATCTTTTTGTCCTAGACAAGTCTGTATTTATTTAGCTTTATAACTGCCAAGTTCCCTTTACATTTTAAAATACTTTCATTTGTTAAATACTTTAATACATTCAAAACCTTTTCAAAATTAAAAAAAAGTTTCGTATTTTAAAGTGTTTTTCCTGCTCAGAGAGGCTGGTGGAACCACTCACTCTTAAGATCCCTTTTAAAACCTTGATTTCAATTGCTTATAACTTTTGAGAAATTAAACATCTTTGCCAGGTGGCAGTCCAAATTCGACAATTTATATCATGCCCACGATCATTCTATTATTTTATTTCAGCCAGAATGGTTAAATGTCTTCCAAGAACAGAGTTTGGAGGAAAAGGGGAGCTGCATTCTGATAGATGAAATGCTATTTAATGGTCAGTCCTCTGAAAAAAAGGGGTCGTGTGGTCTAACTGGTCACTAGTCTGCCCTGACTCTCTGTGCATCAGCTCTCCTTCTCTAAAACAGGGTAACGCCACCTTTTCATCTCAGGTGAGTACTGTGCAGAGAAATGAATTTCAGTCTGCACAGCACATGGATACTAGTGTGATGAGTAAGATAAAAAGAGCAAAAGGAAATTAAATAGTCCTGTCTCCAGAAGAGAATTTTAACTGAGAGTGAACAGTGGTATACCTGCTTTATTAATTGAGCTCTGAAACTTAGAAAGAAAATAAAACAAAGCAGAGTATGATCACTTTAACTAGAGACTTTATCATTCTGCACAAAAGGGGGGGAATTAAGGTTAAAGGGGGGAATCTAAGGTTACACAAACAGCCTTAATATTAAAGTTACCTGACTTCGAGTGTGTGACCTAGCACCCCTAATAATATTATTTTAACATAATTTTTAATGTGTAATTATTTATAAAGCTTCAGACAGTAGGTGTGCATGATGCTTTATAGGATTATAAAATTGTCTGATCCCTGCCCCTAGGAGCTTGCGTGATGACACCACACAAGGGATGGGAAAGGAGGGGGTATGGGAGGACAGAGTTGCAACACTGTGAGATCATGAGATGTACTTACTGCTACATAAGCAACATTTCAGCTTCTCTGTGGTTTTCTTGTTACTCATTTAACACTATATATTAAAATTTGGTGAACAGATACGTAACACAAAGAAATCAACCGTAAGGAAGGATATGAAGAAAGAGAACTATGTAGTACAGTGTTCAGAGTCAGCAGTTAATATTAAAACATTCACAGCCAAACGCTGCATGTAGTCAATTATTTATATGGGGTTAGCCCGTGGCACCTCCAGCTGAGGTCTGGGTTCTGCTCCACCAGGCACTGTACAAACATATCATGAGATACAATAGCTGCGTTATGGTTCTTACCGTAAAAAAGGAGTCAGTGGCTGAAGGGGATATCAGAGGCAGAGAGACAAAGATGGTATAGCAGGTTAGAGGCAGAGCCAAGGGTAGAACTAGAGTTTTTTGACATTTGATTTGATATTCTACATGCTAATTAACATGCGTACTTGGATTAAGATTGCTTGAGCAAGAATCCCAAAACAAAACAAAAAAAAGAGTGCACTTGCAAGTTGCTCCCATGCACTGGCAAACAAAACCACAGAGAAAAAAGACCCCAGCTTGGAAACCCTGGAATCTGGGGACCTTCTTTTAGAAATTTTTCTGTCTGAGCTCTGGGAACTGAATGATATTTGAGCTCTGCTGTGGTTGTCATTTCTGTGTGCGCAAAGCCCATGGTATGTGCCATTTCGTACCCGGCCATACTATTATGCTGCTCTGTGCAGACAAATCTGTTGCATGTTGAAGGCTATACCCTTCAACGCTCACAACTTTCCTTGACTTCAGCAGCAGATGAGGTGCAGACCTTGCTGTGATATTCTAATGCTATCAGGCATTTAAGCTACACAGAGACCACCCAGGCCACTCAGTAAACAATTCCAGAAACTAAGAAAAATGAATGAAAAACTAAACATACAACTAACCAAAGTACAGGCTAAGCCTCTGGACCAAACGTAGGTAACGACTGTGGACTTTGCTCTTCACTGCAATACTTCACAGTGCATGTGCAAAATACCACTTAGACTTCATAGCCCTTCACACTCCAAACGTAATTTGCTTCCACTTTAAGGGTACTTTTCACAACCCACAGAGTATAAAATGATTTTAGTATACAGCATTTAAATTCTTAGGAATTAGTTATTTCACCAGGTGAAAAGCCTGAGTTTTAGTCAGCTTTACAATTTAAAATGACAAGATAATATTTCCATTATTCTTATTAACCTTTTTTTTCCCAAGCCTCATTTTCCTCAGCCAAATTAGTCACTAAATAAATTTTCTGGCTTCAATGGAGCTCAGACTCAAGGAGGACTCCGATTCACTGCTGCTAACCACTGCTACTTTACAGTAATGACAAGTTCTCCCAATTTCTTTGTTCTTATCTTCCTTTTAAAATTGAGTAAGATCTTGGTATATGGACTAGAAGAAGATAGAAAGGAATGAATAAACTCCATGTAAAATTTTCCTTTAAGTTTTGTAGCTTATGAAACATATTTAAAACTCTGTATAGCTTGGTACCAATTATTGACGTGAACTGCACTTTGACTTGTCTGGGAATTTAGGAGGCTGGTTTGGTCCTGAAAGCAGCCCGTTCATCACAAGAACTACATAAAATCTCAGAGCTTCTAACAGATTTTATTAGTGGGGTGGCAGCTGTTCTGACAGTGGAAGTTGAAACTGATGTTCTCCAAATTTGGCTGTACTCAGAATTGTGCTCAGAATTGATTTACATCCCACTAAAACAAGAATTTCATACAAATAGTTTTAAAAAAACCTCCTTATTTTTTTCCTTCCCTCTACACTTAGGAAGTGGCTTTTGAAAACTTAGCAAGTTGACCTCAAAAGGATTTAGATGAGCACAGTTTTCAAAGCTGGTTTGTTTACAAACATAGGTTAGGAGCGGAATTGGATTTACCTTCAAATATTACTGGCACATTCAGAGTACAAAAGTTTCAAAGATGTTACTATCAGCACCGCTGCTGTGGCAATCTACGTGGTTGCTGACATAAGATGAAAACAAATCACAAATGTTAAGTTTTTGCTATTCCCTGAAGTTGATCTGAAGTAATTTTGCTGTCCCAGAGCCTAAAAAACAAATAGAATTTATGAAAAATAAACGCAGTCCCCAAACAACAACTGTCTCCTATTTCAGTCTAAAACCACTCTTTTAAAATTATGGGCGTATTAGGTAAATAGAGAATATTTAGCACCATAAAATCACGGAAAAGGTTAAGGTGAAAGCGTAGCCCAACCTCCTGCTCCAAGCAGGGCTCATTTCAAAGCCAGGCCAGGCTGCCCACGGCTTTGCGTGGCTGAGTTCTGAGCTCCTCTAGGCATGGAGACTCCTCGACCTCTCCGGGCAACCTCTCCCACCGCTTAACCGCTCCGTTTTGAGGAATCTCCTACTTCCATTCAATTTTTATTTCCTTTACAGCAGCTGGTGGCGGTTGCCTCTTGTCCTCTCACCGTCCGTCCCCGAGAAGCCTCGTGTTCCTCCTTTTGTTTAGGGAAGGATTGCAATCAGGTCCCTCCTCACCCACTCCGCTTTTGCAAGGCCAACAACCCAGGGGCATCCCCTCGCCCTGGTACCTGGTGCGCCCCGGTGCCCCAGCCCTCTCGGTGGCTCTCCAGACCCCTCCAGTCTGCCCACCTTCCTCTTGGACTGGGGGCCCAGGGCTGGAGACAGTCCTACAGCACCGGCCTCGCAGCAGCTGAGCAGGGGGAGGCATCGCCTCCCTGGCTGCGACGGGCGGCAGATCCCGCCGTCCTTCCAGCTCCCGCTCCTCTGCCTCGGGAGGACCCCCGAGCACCAGCCCGGCCAGCCAGCTTGGGAAACGTCCCGCTGTCTCTTTCACGTGCGCTCTTCCCAGCTATTAAAAGTCTTGTACGTTTGCGTGGCAAAGGTAGAACTCAATGCAATGTACAGAACGTGTATCTTTGGCTGAAGTGAAAGATGGAGAGAATGCTGACTTCCAAGAGGGAATGCGTCACTCAATGACCTGGGGTCAATCTTTTATTTAACTGAAAAAACAGAAAAAGTCCGAAAAATTTTTCACTGATTAATATTGTTCTTACAGGGCTTTGCTTTGATGTCTTTGCTCAACATTATGGTAACTTCTTCCCCCCAGAATCAATGTGCCTGTGTGTCTTCCTAACCAGTTTAGATCCTGCATTTTGAGGAAAGTTGAGGTTGCTTAGTTATCTTACAAGGCCCAATCTAAGTCTACTGAAATTAATGGGTTGCTTTTTTGGATCAGGTCTGGAATGTTAATCGCAGTTACTATACTAGACTATCTAATCCCCCAAATACAGACTGCATCAGGACCTAAGAAACTGTAAAACGACAAATCACGAGAAGAATGTATTGTTGAGCAAGTATCTAAGTGAGGCTTGACCTCGTCCCCATTGATATTGATGGATAAAGAAAAGCCCTGAGATCATTCCAATAGGTTAAATACTGACTTTGGCTTAATTTATCCCTAATTTATCGCCCACTGCATGATCCAAGATGAAGTTCTCCCTCAGAAATGTGTGGAAGGAAATAACTAGGTCATGATACATGCTCTTATGAAGGGGCTACAGATTAGCAGCTGAATGGAGAGAGACCAGAAAGCACAGACTTTGTGTCAACTGAGAATTCAGAGGAATTTCTGGCCCCTGTCCCATGACTCTGCAGCACAGAGCGGATCCCTGTCAGCATTACCAGGCCACCCTCCTTGCTGGAGGCATGGCTTCCTATTTGGCCAGTTTGTATTTGCAAAGTCCTATAAATTTTGGCCTTCCTTTGCAGCCCTGCCACCAACTATGTGAGCTTTGGCAAACAGTGTCAGAGTCACTTGTTCTTGAAGGCAGTTTCTAGTTAAATTCCAGGTTCTCGTATTTTCTTGCAAAAACTGCAGGAAAATGTTTGTTTATGCAAAGAAAAAGAAAAAAAAAGGAAATATGCTGAACCACCCCCCACCCCCCAAGGTATAACGCCAGTGGAGGTTAGCATTAGGTGAACATATATATACAAGCACACACCCACAAACCAATCCTCAAAGTTCACTGAATACAATCCTTTTCCACCTGGCTTTCAGTGGCTTGAATTTTTTCCATTTTACGACCTGCATGTCATTTTTCTAGATCAATATATAGTAACATTTTAAGCACTTCATATGCTATCAGAACTACAAAATAAACCAAACTGTAATAAAATTATTTCAGACTTCTTGGAGAAATCAACTCCGGAGGGCAGCGGTCTTTTGCAAGAAATGTAACTACGAGTTCAAACAGAGAAGTGACCTTTGCCTGTTGCTACAAGTATGTCACTGGAGGGGATTTGGCAGTGAGCTTTTCACTGGGAGGAGTCACTTGGCATTGGTGCTGGTTTATGAAAGAGCAGAAGAAAGTAGAAGTTGGTTTTCTTAAATGATTCCCTACAAGGAGGACATGCGAAGTATTTTCCAAGAGCTGGTTGCAAATAAATTTTTACCTCTGTGCAGCACTGTCGGATCCCAGGCTGTTGCAGTAGGCGTTCTTCACGGGGCAGGTCTCTGCGCCGCACATCGCATCCCCCTCGGCTGAGTCCACGTAGCCATTGACCAGCTTGACGTCTCTCAACTTCATACTGTCATTTTGCGAATCCAAAGATACAATGTCAGATGGGGAGCTCACGACACCCGAGTCTTCCGTGGTGTCCTCAGATGCAAAACAGCTGCTTTCCGATGCTGTTTCTTCCACCTCCGATAGCTCCAGAACCATGTCATCCACTACATAAACATTATCATGTGCAGGCAGCAGGCTCTCTGAATGAAATACAGCAAGGAAAGTTAGCCGAAAGTCATCAGTACATAAATCAAACACAGAGAGATATTCCTTTGTAACTGGAAAAAACCACATGAAATACATTAGAAATAGTAGGATGGAGCTCAATATTTATATATATAGGATAAAGATGATTTGAAAAGCGACAAAAAATTTGTCCTTCTTTGCTTTTAGAAAGGTGCTTTGCTATGCCTGTCCTGCGGAGTTTGGGTTTTATAACTTTCAGAGCAAATCAGTTTCCTTACTTCTGTGAAGAAACAATGTTCCAGGGACAGTTTCTTGGAGAATTAGACCAAAGTTTAAATGATGTGGCACAAGGAATGACTCTTGTTATTGCTTCTGACAACATCATCTCATTATTCCTCTTCCATGCTGCCAAACAGATCATGACATTTCCAATAAGATGACTATACATAGGTAAAAATGGGCAGCATTTCCCAGTCAGGATGCTGAATTGGTAAACTAGATCTACTGCTGGCCCACTGGGTGTCACTTTATTTTACCACCCTTCAATTTATGATGCACTAAGTGGGAGCATAACAATTGTCTCTTTTTCAAAGCATAGAAAATCTACTAATAAGTGTACAGAAAAGTAGACGCTACCATGCTTAAAGCAGAGCCTTTTCCAGCATTTAATCATTTATAAAGATCAAGGGATATGCCCTTTGCAAGTTTAACTCTATTAAAAGTTGCAAATTTTGAAAGATTAGACACAGTACAGTTTTTCGTACTCTGTTTTAGTTAGGTTCCTATGACCTGCTTGGGTTTTCATTTGTTTTGGGTTTTTTTTTTTGGTGAAAAATACAATTTTGTTACTTCCCTTAAGAAATGTACAACTCTAGACTCCATCCTGCAATTATGCCATTAAAGGGGAACTCCCAACAAGGTCAATAATTTCAATGACCAAAATTATTGAGTGACTAAAGACAGAATCAAGCCCAAACACACTTCTTTTGATCAAAAGGAATCAATAAAGACTAATCTAAATGTTTAATTTGGAATTATAAGTGTGCTCCATTCTCTTCTTCAACCTCAGTAAGCAAAAGGAAGATTAAACAATAGTTTATGGTCTGATGCGGCAGACACTTGTGGTGGTTGTTAATTATATGAGAAGTCCCAGGCCTACAAGCATGACTAAGATTAAACATACAGCTCACTGTTTTTTAGGGTCAGAATCTACAACTTTTTGAAGCACGCATGAAGCTACAGCTCAATAAAAATGATCAATGGAGAGAAATACTTCTGTATTATGCTGTATACACAAAAGTATTTTAAGTCAGAGAACTGAAAACAACTTTGTCAAAAAACTTCATAGAAATAACTTTGTAAGGGTGTAGCTTAGCAGTGAAGCTTTGAGTAAAACTAAAATAAAAATCAAACCAACATTGTCCTTGACTGAGGTTACAAGATGCCATTAAGTACTGAAATTGATTTCTGACAGCAGAAGCTATAAAATTCAGAGGGTTACAAATCATGATTAAAGTTGTAAGTGCTGTCAAGCATCGATATTAATGATGGAAGATGATCCAAAGCCTCTATTGCGACTTTGGAAGTAATGTTACTTGATTTCTTTGACCTTATTTTCTATAACATTAGCTCCAGGTTCCAGATTTAATCCAAGGGATCGTTCCATCTAAAAGTGGCAATTACAGGAACTAAGTATGTGTCACTGAATGGATTAGAGTATGCTTATGACAGAACTACAGTTAGGAAAACACCAACATCAAGGAGAAATATGAATAATTTTACATTAAACACCAAGTAACAAAACCCCACAAAAACAGACAGTAAACAAACAAGTAAGAGTATATGGCCTGCTTGGCTTTCAAACAAGAAGAACCCCCAGTAAGGACCCACCACCAAAGCATTAGTAAAAGCTACAGTATGTTAAAACCAGAACAAAGCAGGATAGCAAAGAAATCAATTTAAGGAGTGGAAGTTGACGAGTGGAAGCACATGGGAAGACTTCGAAGTAATGCACAATGCAGTATACCTCGATGCAAAGAGAATTCTCTATAACAAAGGCCACATCTGTTGTCACCAGGATGCCATAAATGACCTCCTCTCTAGAGCTGGCACAGCAATTTTATAGCACAGCATCTACTTCCAGTTCCTAAAAGGAGGATGGCAGGCGTTCCCCCCCCGGCTGCCTCTCTCATTTCCTCATCCTCTTCTTGCCTGCCTGCAACTATTTCCTGCATCTTTCTGCTCAGGATTTAGATCCTTTTGGTCACACATCACCTACTGTAGTAACAACACTCGAGGCTCCCCCTTGATGTGATTCAGCAAGCTGCTCTACGGCAGGACCTCCATCCCCCAGCCCATTCGAAAACCAATTCTCTTCTTATCGGGGTCCACACGCAAATCGATCCCTATCTGTTACGTCTGGATCTCGGCAGCTGAATCATCCAGTCCAGCGTAAGAACCTCCTCATTCAACAGCAGTTTTATCCTGAAGCACAAACTACAGAAAGACGTCTTTCATTTCAACGAATAAATTCCCTGTCCTCACGCACGACCAAAGTGTCCCCCTTTCTTCAAGCCCACCAGTTTGTCAAAGCGCTTCCCTAATCTTTCATCTTCTCCGAGAAGATCCATTAATTTTTAACACAGTTAACATATAGCACTGAACAGAGTTGCTGGCTGAGGCAAACCATTTTGGTTGCCACTGCTACTCGTCTGAACATGAAAGCACACGCATAAAACACAACTGCTACAGTTCTGTGTCACGTTAACAACCTTGTTTCAGCTAAGAGCAGCACTAAAACACCTCTGTTTTAAAGTTAAGCCATCCTTGGATGGATTAAGTAAGAATCTATTCTTCCTTCTACACGCTTGATTAAGTCTCCACTGGTGCAAACTGAAGACGGATGGGCATTACTCAGTAATGATACATGACATGAAAAAAGCCTACCTCAACTTCACCGAATGGTCTTGACTCCAGGAGTCAGAAAATACTTTTTAAAACTTTCTAATTCTACACAGAGAACTGGGTAACGCGCAGTGGTAGATGCAATTCTGCCTAGTGATTTTTGCATATTTTTTTCTCGGAGCGCACATGCAGCAAACCACCACACACTAAGCACAGTGTGATCACAAGGATGGCAGCAACTGAGGTTATTTGTTGGTCGAATAAAGAATGTCAACATTTGTTTCTCTGTTCTCTGTCACGAAACTATGAAAATTTCAATATGGGCTCTGATCTTCAAGACCTCGTGGAGACACATCCAGGTTAAGACCGAATATTCAGCAAATACTTCAGGACTGGACGCACAAATAACAATTGCCACAGGTAATGCATTACTGAAACACTGCTGTACCTCAGAAGACTGTCTGCGTTTCCAAATACCTATCAATGCCAAGACCTTTTTTCCAGCAACATGTGACCCCGCTCACTGGCTTCAGGTGGGGTGCGATACCGAAAGCGGTGTAGAACTTGGCGCGCGGTCTCCACGTCGTACTGCAGTAAGTGGGACACCTGACTCCCGAGCGGAATCGGAGAGCGTCCCTCAACGCCCGCATTCCCCCCTACCTATGTCCCGCTGCAGGCTGCAGGCTGTGCAGAGCCCGGGCGAGCACCATTCCAGGGATCAACTCTGCTCAGCAGAAGCAGCACTGTCGCTGCACAATTAGGTCAACCACAAGTTACGAGGCTTTCTTGCGGGTGGGACTGGGACGTCTGTTTGCAAGAATGTTGCCCGTGATCATCAAGAGGGAAAGAGGAGAGTAGCTCATCAGTAAAGAATGCGAGCTTCTTGTTTAACACAAAGAGATCTTGTCCCTTTCATCTCAACAGGCTGTAAGTAATTAGGGAAACACTGAACTCTGAGTTTAGAGGAGTCGTATCTGCACTCGTGCAGTTTGATATCGTGTGTATGTACACATTACTCATAGAGAATGCCAATGATGGGGAGACAGATAATCCTCACCTGGTTTAAATGCTCATCAGCACTTTCAGAAACGAAGGCTTCATTCAATAGGTGAAGACTACCATGGGTAAGATACTCACTTTGATTACTCCTATGAAAACAACCACCACTGACTTTGAATGAGATTAGAATCAGACCTAAGTGTTCAAAAGACGCATATCTGACCCAGACTGACCAAAGCCCAAGCCATCGCTCCGTCTGAGACCAGTGGGCACTGGGCGTCAGTCTTCTCGACTGCAACTGTTCACCACGTGCTGGGACCTGCTGGTTTTACGGCACTGCTGGTGGTGTAGTGTCACATTCAATAATGACAGAAACAGTATATCCAAAAGCATTTTTAGAGAGGTAACAGTTGATTTAACCCTTACGTGGCGAATAACCTGAACTTCATAATGGTTTGAGAGAGGCAGAGCTCCTCTAATTCCTCTGAGTTCTTTCTAAGAGGTAGGTAATTATTTTCCAATTTCTTTCATCGCTTGTTCCACTGCCAAAAAACTTTCTTTTCATGGACTAAAATTGCTTTGCTGTAGTTCAAATAGTCTATTACAATGAAGTTGTAAAAAATATTACAAATGTCATGATATTAAAGAATATTAATTCTTAGAATGATCCCCAAATTACAATATAATTATTTCACTGACAGTACTTAAAATTTCTAGCAAGAAAAAGAAACACTGCTCTCATTATTTGTACAGGCAGTAAAAACTTAGACCATCACAAAATACCAGTATTAAGAAGTGTACATTTTTTCATACACTGGAAAGAAGCCTGGTGGAAGAAATGGGAAAATAAAGCATTTGTTATGGCAATGACTAACAGCGATGATGAAAATGGACAATACAGGATTAGCTTAAAAATTTTCACACAGGTACGTGTTCTGCTTACATTTTAGTTGCTCATTGATCAAAAACTCGTACATAGAGATAGGTGTTAAAAACCGTGCAGTGAGCAGTTAAAGCACAAGACAGAATGGGCCAACTTCTCTTTTTTTATTGCAGTTAAGACTGTTTTGATCCAATATGCTGCTTCGCATATTTGAGCCTGCATGCATACTTTCATTTTTTTAAAATCAAAAGAAACAGAGAGAAAAGAGATGACCGCTGCTGTACAGTAACCCCAGCATGGGGGGAGCGGGGAGACGGAGCAGGCGCGGAGGCACTCCTCCCTGCCCAGCTCCTGTGACTGCCGTGCAGAAACTGGCGGTGAGGAACCATGCTCTGCACCTCCAGCCCTCCTCCAAAAGGAGGATGTAGAGCAGCTTAATGTCGGCTCAGCTCATTTAGGTCCTAGAAGCACAGAATAATTGAATTTGGAAAGAACGTCTGGAGGTCACCTAGTTCAACCTCCTCCTCAAAGCGAGGCTAACTTCCAGCTTAGATGAGGTTGCTCAGGACCCTGAGCAGCTGAGTTTTGAAAACCTCCCTGCATGGAGACTCCACAGCCTTTCTGGGAAATCACAAATAATTCCTTGGGCAATGTTTAATGCTTCTCCCCATGAAGAACATTTTTTCCTGCCAAATGGAAAGATTTCTAGCTGCAACTTGTCGCTGTTGCGGTCTTATCCTTTTGCAGTGAATACTAGAGAAGAGTCTGGCTCGCTCTTGCTTTTCTTTCAGATGCAAGACACCATTCCAGTTCTCCTGACCCTTCCCTTGCGCAGGCTGAACAAGCCCTGCCGCCTCAGCACCTCCATGTACCTCTTGGATGCCTTCTGCCAGACTCCGCTGCCTCTGCTCTGGTTTGTCAGTATCTTGTTATTCAGAACTCAAAACTGAACCCGCTTTTGGACAACGGACACAGATGTAGCCTCATGGCAGCCAAGTAAAGGGGAGTAATCGTTTCCCTTGATCTGCTCATCATGCTCTTACTAGTGCAACCCAGCCTGTGGTTCGTGCTTCATCACCGCAAGGGCACGTTGCTGACTCACACAGTCCTGCATGTGACTCCCAGTTCTCACATAATGAGATATTTTCAGCCTCCTTCCTAGTCTTATGCCCCACGCTCATGTTTTCCAACAGGTTCTTTAACTACAGTCATTCTTACTGCACAAAACCTGCTAACAGAAGTAAATCCATTCCTTTACACGCTAGCCCGTAACAAAAATTAGAAGACTCGCAAAGGATGTGTCTCACCAGAGATATCATCAGAAAGGTACATATGGAGTATTATTAGATACACCCTGTGAATCTTCAGCATTTCCACAGTCGATTGCAAGCTAATCACAGTTAATTTAGCTACGCAGATCTACTCTACTACGGTTGAAAAATACATGCAATGTGGACTCATTTAACCTGCCTTACGAATTTGAGGTAGTTAAGCACTTCCCTTGAGGTTAAACCTGTCTGCTGTTAGTTGATATCACAACACAAAAGTATGGTAACTTTTACAAAAGCTTTTTTGGCAATGGTGTTTCCTACACCAAAGGCAATACAAGATAGGATCAAGCCAGGGAGCGGGAACTGAAGCGCATTCCAGTTCCTCCACTGTTTTTCCCATGTACAAGTGACTTTGAAGGTCTGTGCACTGATGTTTGATTTTCCTTTCAAACCTATGCTGACAATTATTGTGAAGTCTCTCTCTCGAAACAACGCTAGGTAAGACTGTCTGCTGGCTCTTCAAAGACTCAGAGGAAACTACCACTTCCAGTAAATGTCTGCTACCCTCTCCCATTTCAGACCTTTATTTTTACCACCTGCCAAAGAAGCAAAGAAAAATTTCTGAACTAATGCAACGCAGTTTTTCAGACGGGAAAATTAACATATTGGACTTTATTATCCCCATTTCTTTCCCACAATCCTTTCTTCAATGACCGCAAAAGCCTCTCTGACCTCTGCAAAGCCCATTTGACCTAGAATGCTGCTGCTATTGCTAAACTGCTTTTCATCCTCTCCTTTTTGGCACTCTCTCGAACCTACTAGTTCCTTGCTTTTATAAAAGCCTTGTTTGGACGCTCTGACAACGCTACACCATAGCCAGTAACCAGCCTTCCTTATTCGAAGGGATCAGATGTCACAAAAGTGACACGAAGAGCAAAACGCTCTTTGACAGGAACAGGACTGTGTGCCGGAGCAGACCTGACCTCGCTTAACTGGAGAACATTGCCACTTGGCTTAGAGAAGGAGAGATTTTAAGTCAGTAGTGCGAGTTGTTCATTTCCTTCTGTACACAGTGAAGTATGACGGGGACACTTTCACACCAGTGCCTGGCGTTCACTATCTGAGGTTAACACCAAGCTAGGACAACTCACAAAGCGCTTTCCTGGCTCCAGTGGGTTCTTCACTTTGGCGTGAGGAGAGGGGCAGCCTGCTCAATCCATGCAGGTCAAAGAGACTATGAACAAGCAGACAATGTAGGTTAGAGGAGCAGGATGACATGGAAATATATTTAAGAGCATATAATAGATAGCTCCAGACTTGCACTTCATAAATCACCATGTGTAACACTGGTAACGTGCCGTGATCAATAATGGTGCTCTTCGGAGGCCTTTGCGGGAAAGGAAAATCTAGATCTAAACCCAGAGACTGCCCAATATAATGAGCCTGGTGAAGAAATAAACCGCTCTCCACATTTTGCTGGGAATTATTAGTCTTAAGTGATAGATTTTGGCAATCTGCATCTTTTACAGAGGTGGTCGGCTACCGTTCAAGCAGACTGCAGAATCTAAACAAATGGACTGTGAAGGTGATTTTCATGAGCCACCTTAGAGAACACACTCTATAAAATTGCCTGAAAAGTGTATGTGGTGTAACCATTAAAACCAGAAATTATTAGTGCACCTATGCAATAAAACAATGTTTTATTAGGTAATTTTTCAGACCACAGAAAAAAGGCAATTTGCTCAACTTTTCTTTTTAAATTTCATCATCTTCCCCGCCCTGTGCACTCTGTTCTATCAGTTCTCTTCCTTAGTTTGTCTGTTAACAATTCCGTAAAATCTCTACTACAGTTTCTTATTTCTAGGATAATCCAGGGGAGAAAAACATAAAAAACTTTTGCATTGTAATTATACTTTCCATCCCCAGAGACTAGCTGCCAGCAAACTCAGCAAAGAAGAGACAAAAAGACCCAACCCTAAACCAAACACACATATACATACATACATACACACACACTTGGGGGATTTAAGAGCTCTTTCCATAATACAGAGACACCATTCCACTCACAGCTGTGTATTTATTTCTGATTAAAAGTGATTTAAAAGTTAGGAAGTGTGGAAGGGAATAAGGTCAATGTGTAATAAGTTATCTATTACTGAAACCATTAGGTATTACACACAAAAATAAAAAATTTTGAACAGTAACTTTCAATTTATGGGGACAAAGTATACTCACCTTGGGCATACGAGCACTTCTATCGAGAACTGCTGCACAAATGAGAAAAAATAGTTTTATTACCTTCCTAACAATGCAGACTTACTAGGCAGTAATGGCAACAAATACTAGTTTTGCTTAATACCAAAAGCTAAGAGTGAACTCCAGGCTGGAGTAGTGGTTAACAAAATGGGATTTCATCACACTTGCAGGTTTTTTCTTATCTATCCTCACAGGACCTCAGTCCATTCAGATCTGTGATGTTGCCCTTCAGTTCCCCATCAGCGCATCCATCATTTTCCCTTACATCATCTTCTATCTTTGTATAGGATAGTATCTATAGTATCATCTGAAGTCAGACAGAGCCCTGAGAAAATTAAATGTTTCATGCGCAAACCACCTGTCTAACTTACAATTAGGACGGCACAAAATAACTCTGTTTAATTGGCCAGAACATGCTTCAGCCAAACCACCAATAACGTAAATACCTTCGCAGAAGATTTTCAGCAGCTAGCTCCAGATTTAGATATGAAAACATTTTCATACAACTCTGTGCTACAAAGACACAAAGCTCTACTCTGACCTCTTTAGATGTACATTAACTGCCTCCTCTTGGACCTCCTGATCAATGGAACACCTGCTTCCCTCTCCAAAGTTCAAGCAACAACAGGCTTTCAATACACTTTGGCTGGTGGTTTACTTTGGCCATTATATTTCCAGAAATATTTTAACCTAGAAAAGCATGCCCCTCTTCTGAATTTAGTTATCATACATTTTACTGCACATTTGCACTCGATTACTCTGCTATCTTATTTCTCATAGCTGTAAGACATCCGATGATGTCAACAGAAGTATATACCTGGAGAGACTGCTTGGAGTACCCGAACACTCCTCACCACCGAGACATTTTGCCTTCTGAAACTGCCCAGTGAAAGAAAGAATTACTCTTGCGGAGAACAAAACTGAGGACCAGAGTGCGCTAAGTACCTCCCCGAGGCTCTCGTGCGATAACCTCCGCAGGGGAATTGTACCATTCTCCAAGGACATTTCCTAGGCACTCTGAAGACCAGACCCCCGTGCTGGGACGAGGGCAAACCGCGGGCAGTGAGGCCAGGAGAGCGTGTTCCAAGCACGCTCCCCACCGCCACCACCGCCAGGCACCCTGGGGTTCCGCTAGCAGCAGCGAGCTGCAGACACGCTGCAGAGCCCATAAAGGCAACTGGTTGTATGGAAGGATGGCAGGAGACAGACTTGTTTTCCAGCAACACAGACGTAGCCAAGAAATCCCTGCATGGGGCAAGAACCAAAGGCAGGGTATCAGGAAGACTTCAGGCTCTAGCCATGAGGTTACCTGAATTTTCAGCAGCACACACTGATGCTCTCCCTGGGAGCCTAGTAGAGGGGGAATATTGGACAGGTAGAGAATAAAGTGCTCATGGAGGAGCTCTGCTGCCATGCTGCTCCTCCTCTTTGACAGCAGATGGACTAGATCAGATTATTTCAGACATAAGCAGAGATGGGAATACTTAAGTGAGAGCTGAATTTGGCCCGCTCTTTCATAGTCCTCTTGTGAAGTCAATTATCTCATCAACTGTGCTTTGCCCTGGGGCTCTCCTTCTCTATTAACTTGAAATACCAGGAGGAAGAAATGCAAACATGCAAGAGTGGTAACTGGATGTTATGCTCTGTACTGATTTGCGGATAGTAAAATGTTAATGGCAGTGTCATCTCTGGTGCTAGGGTGAACAGTAGCCTGACGCAAGAAATGGGTCATCATCTGAATGATGACTTGGAATGAATTTTCCCCTTTCATATTTTGCCCTGTTAGTATCAGATCCTGCTTCCACCTCAGCAGCTGGGTTTTGCCACTGACTTCAATGGGAGCAGGATCGGACCGCTCACTGATTAAAATGCAAAGCTGCAGGTATCTCCTGCATGGGATGAATCCCCACAGGGAAAATTTGTCTGCATTTTTATTCATGTGAAGCATTTTAAGGCTTTCATTTACACAGTTCATTCAATAATAATGTGCATGCCGTATAATGGGGTACCTGATTAAGCATGCTTAAGTGCTTTGCTGGAGCAGGGCCATTTCTAGAATTTGAAGGTTCACTATGATCATACCCTCAAAACAGACAAGCTAGTTTGGGGAATTTTTCACCTGAGTTAATGGGCTTAATTAGGATCAGCATAAAAGGTCATTCTTCCTACGGGAAATTTGGAAATGTCTTTTGAGTTTCTTTCTTTTTAGCCTCAGTTCCTACAGAAATTAGGTTGAGAAGGTCACACTGCTGTAGGTTTCTAAGTCTGTCCATGAAACCCTCCAGTAACTTTTAAACTGCCTGCCAACTTCTCCTGAATTAGTCAGGAAGGATAACAGTCTGAAGTTCAGTTCCAAAAGTTTCATAAAGAGGTAGAAGGGCAGAGCAAGGAGACTTTCTTCATATATGTGCTGACATAAAGGCTCATTCTGTATTTAATCTACCAGGGATACCTGAGGGAAGGATGCTATGAACAACAGCAAAGCTTCAGCCCAGAGCGTGGTGGGGTTTAGATACCAGAGAACTGAGTCATTAATGCAGAAGTCCAAAAGAAATGCTTAAGGAATTACTCGATAGGGTCTAGGGGAGGAGAAGAAGAAAACAAAGAAGAAAAAAAAAAAAGGGGGGGAGGGTGGATTCCCAAATCCTAGCATCCATTTTGGTTTTGAAAAGCAAGAAGTTGAAGCTTCTGGGATTTTCTCGTCCACCTATTTTTTCCCTTTTTTATCCATTATTATCCCTCTATTATCCTTTTTCTTTCCCCTTCTTATCCCTAACAAAAAAAAAAAACCCAAATGTAGAAAGAGGCACCTCTTCTTTTAAACTCCAAAGAACCAGTTAATTTATTTTTCCTAAAAACGCTACACAAGGATTGTGTTTGGAATTTTTAGCAGGTGTGACTGGCCACTGTTCCACTTTGTATAGTACAGTTTGTACAGTAATGCTCAAACATTATCTTTATTCTCCTGATTGCTCATAATTTCAGCATTATAAAACTCTCCTCTCACCTTAGAGTGCCTCCTATCAGACCAGCACAGAATCAAGCTGGTGGTTTCTTATTACTCTTCACATTACACCATGTAAGTTTAAAGACTTCTGTCTCCATTGCTTTCAGTCTGCTAATTTTCTCACAGGCATTAATTTAGCTCTGTGGAAAAACCGCAAGGAGTTTCTCTGTGTAAGGATTTTTTGTGTAAAAAAAATGCAATCAATACATTGCCAAAGCCTTGTATCATGAGAACAGTGGCATGTACCCTGAAAGTGAAGAAAAGCCTTTTTAGTACAATTTGTGTCCTTCACAAGAGCAGACTGAAGACAAATGATTTTATTTGAGGAACATCTGAATCCCATTGATTAGCTTGATGAATACAGTGCAGGAAAGCTGCCAGGTACAGAGGAAGCTGGGCATGTCCACAAGGGAGTGGAGCAAACAAGCAAATTACAGTATATGCATGCTTTTTTTTTTTTTTTTAAACCAAATGTTTTCATTTGGGAAACTTGGACACTTAAACCTCTAAGTTTCTTTAACTGACTGGTCAGTTAATCAGCATATTCTTCTAATTTTCTGAAAGCAAGCAGAGAAGGGTTTTAAAAGTAAAAAAATTATATTTTTAAGTTATAAATAATCAATAAAATGTTCACATACATTATGTTTAATTGAAGTAAGATTTCTTCTGGTGAAAAAAAAAATAAATCTTTCCTCTTTTTGGGGAGAAAGCAGGATAAATTTTACCTGGTAAACAAGAATCGTGTCACTCCTGAGCATCAATGTAACATGTCTGAGACACTGGTAGTACCCAAAAAGGGTTTCAGAATAAAACCAAAATACCAATGCATTTGTGCAATAGTCCCCGAAGTAGTACCTACTTGCAGCAGCAGCAGGAATTGATACAGGCTGGCCCTGCTACAGCCCTTAGCAGTCCACTGTGAGGCTTTCTGTAGAGCAAGTCAAGTGTAAGAGTCTGTTTAGCTTCCAAAATGCTCCATCTCTTATGAGTAAAAGTCAAGTAAAGAAAGATCTTACCTTGAACTTAAAGCCAGTAGATTAGTTTTTCTTACAGTCTTTATAATTCTTATATAATTCTCCATAACTCTTATAATTTAAGAAATGTAAGAATTCTTAAATTCTTACATTCGAGTCTTGACTGTTACACATATAGACACACCTTATAAATAGAGCTATTGCACGTTTTCACTTAGTTAAGAAAAAATGTTGAAAATATTTCTCCATTAATTTTCATGTTTTTACAAACTGAAAAAATATTTTCCTTTTCAGTTTTTAACTTCTTGTCAAGTAAAAAAATTGAGGAAAGAAAAAATCATGGGAGAGAAAAGAAGAAAAATGTTAACCTACATGTTTAAAAATAAGATATCAATAATAATTTTCATTAGATGCTTGAAGTGAAAAAATTAGTTGTTTTGTTTGTTTGCTCTAACAAGTAGATACTCCTTTACCAGTCCTTCACTGTTTATGGGAGGTTACCATATATTTTAGCAACTTTACTTTCACCTTTTAATCACTACAGTCTTAAAAGAAAAAAAAAATTTGTCTGTCGTAGCCTCCTTTCTCATTCTTTCCTCAGTCGTCTTTTGGTTTAGGTCTTTGTCCTCCATTACACCCCACCTTTGCTTATGGTACAGTAGGTTGGAAAGTACTTCTTTTATCCATGCCAGGAACCAATTATGGAATCCACAAAAGGAGCTGACAAAAGAGACTGTCTCTGCTCTCAGCCTTTTGCTCCCTCAGGCCCTCAAACCCAGAAGTGAATGTGCATGGCCAGAATTCTCAATTTCTTAGAGGAAAGCAGGCAGGCATTTTAGTCAGTGTTTACTGACTTAGAAGTGGTAATAGGAAAAGCTGAGTATGAGCATCTCGAAGGATGGACAAGCACTTTGGTATGGGTGTTACCACCTACCTAGAACAGAGAATTAAAAAATTTTCAACAGTTTGCTTTCTGTAGCTGCCTGTGCATCGCCTGCATTTGAATCAGTAGGATCTCGCACTATAAATTTCAATGCCATTTCCAATACCAACCTTCCAGTTTTGATTTGGCTCATACATAATGTGTAAATCAAGCATAACTTCAAATTCTTACCCAGGATTAAAGTTTTCACACACTCCACTCACATCATGTGCATTTATATGGCTGGACACCGATGTTTAGTCCAGCTTGTTACTGATAAAACATGTCTCTATTTGTATAGGCGTGAGGATTTCTTCATATTCCACTGTTCAAGCGCAACACAGTATGGTTAAGATGCCACTCACTTATTAAAGGTACAGCTCACATAGTTAAACTGCTCTTACTTTGACTAAGGAAGAGGAAACCAGGGAATTTGGTTTCACTTAGAATAAACATTCACAGTTTATCCACAGACCACTTGGACTGCAGAGCTGGGCTGCAAGGGAACTGGAAGAGAAAAGTCTTTACATTTAGTCAGGATGGGAAATGTGAAGCTAAGGTTTATTCCTCTATGAAATAGGTAAATAACCAGTTAAAAACCTAAATATCAGGAAATGAGGCTAGAAAAACTATTTGACTCACAGGAGTCCAGTCCCATACTTAATGTAACCAGAAAATATTTTGTTATATTCAAAGGAATTGTTCTCCCTTACAGTAGGACTCACTTCTGGCTCAAAGTCTGCAAAATCACAGGTATTATTTCCAATACAGGCAGGCAGCAGAGCGAACACATAAGTGAATACAAAATACCTCCTTTCCAACTGGTGTTACCTTTACCCAGAACTGAGTCTCCTTCTTCAGAACTTTCTCAAGGCATGAGAAAATGAAGCAGATCTGGCAACTCAAATTTACAATTTTCGTATTAGAATTGAACAGGAGAAAAAATATCTTCCATGTTCAAGGAACATTCAAGGCATATAAAGGACTCAGTAGTTGATACCTATTCGGAATGTTATCAACATCTAAAGTAGTTCATTCTTGCTACTGGGCTTGATCCTTTCAACAGCCATTTCCACTTGAATTCAGAACATCACAGAAGAATATGCAATAAACAAGGAATAAAGCAGCCGATTCTTGCATAGAAAAATACAAGATCACCTTCTCCCTTCTCCATCTCAGCAAAAATCAGCAGAGTTTATTATGTGTAAGCTCTTCTGGATAAATAAAGAATTAATTAGGTCACTTTTTGTTCTGTCAACTTCTTACGAATTTTAAGTGGACTTCTCTAGTCATACAGGTGCTATACAGAAGCTTATCTGCATACTATACATGAGATACCTGAATAAAAAATGCATAAACAGGGACAGCAAGTTTGTCTCACTGACCTTGAGGGGGGAGTTCATAGTTTTGCAATGACATTAGAAAACAACATGGCTGTAATTTTCGAGGGATGGAATAAGTTACATTTTGTCTTCTAAAATAACATGTATTTTAGTATGGAAAGTTAAATGGTGCCTACTGCATGTACTAAATATATATTGAGAGTCATGGTAGTGACTGGAAGCCAAGTTCGGAAGACAGAACTGCCGTCTTATGTACGCACACAGAGCCCAACTCTCATGAAGAGGCACTTTTATACTGGGATGGAACAATAAAGAGGGCTTAACGTGGCTGTAAACATAAATGATGAATGTATGAGAATCATGAGCACAGAGTTTACTTTACAAATGCAGAATACAGGGACAGATGATGGGCATATAATGGATTGCATGGCCATATGTTTAATAAATAAATGCATCATAGGCCTCTGCAATTCATCATACAATTTGGACTGGATGATTTCTCTACCAATCACTCTCCCTTGGCACTTATTTGAGCAATCTAGATGCCACAGACAGCTTTAAATAGTTCCAGGTAAAAATGAACAAAAAAAGAAATAATTCCTTTTTCCATTCATATATTTAGAATATTCTCTCCATATTTTACCTGCCCAGAATAATTTTCAGTTCTGGACCAGTAGCACCTTTTCTAAAGATAAAAATGGAATGAGTTCAAAGTTTAGTATTCTACAGCCTTGTCACTGGAAAAGAAAAAAATCCAGCTGCTCAGTGAGAAAGACAACATTCATTTCAATCCTCAAAGATTTCAATCCTAAGGCAAAAAAAAAAAAAGAAAGCATTACATGTAGAAAAGACATTTACAGACATTTGGAGAGTCTCTGAATCCTAGATTTTAGTCTCTGAATGACTGAATTGCTGGTAATGAAGTCATTTGCCTGTGAAAGAGGATGGATACTAAAACAGTCTGCTCATGCTTTTAAAATGCTAAAACTCAAGCTGATAAACCTTTCTAGCAGAATGTGTCTCTCTATATCGGCACTAAACGTGACCTACTCCTATGCACTTGTTCTTAATCACGCACACCAGCCACATGCACTAATTTCCACACCTTGGACACAGCTGCCAGAAATATACAGGCAAAATCTATGCAATATAATAGTCAACCAAACATGCCACCACCCTTTCCAAGAATGCGTACAGTAAAAATTTGAGCTTACATCTGGAAGGTGCCATCACCGCGGCATCACCGGCAAATATGATTTTATCTTCGTTTTCCTACTTGTGATTAAACTGATAAAAAAAATATCTAGAAAAAAATTTTATTTTTCTTTTTTAGTTGCTGAACAAAACAACTCAGTAAACTAATTTTAATTTTATGGCATTCTTAAAGAGATGAAAATCTTTGTACAAGCACGATACCTGTTGGCTTAAAATTCACCTTCAGCATTATTCTTACTTGCTACCTACTGCAGATATGTGGGGACCTCGGCTCCCTCTGGTGGTCAACATAAAAAAAAGTTTTATGAGGCCTTCAGTAAAATCTGTGCACCAGGAAGCTTAACCTGTTTCTAATTCACTGGATTTCGTAGGCGTTGAGCACATTCATCAGGTATCAGAACGGGTTTAATCATAAATCATACATCTGTCCTTATTTCCTAAGAGCACTGAATGTCACTGACATTGGAGTCATAAATCAAAACAAACTCCAGTATTACAAGATATCTATGCGTTTACTTGTCCTCCTGAAAGGGCTCAATATGTTTTCCAATTTTGGTTTTTGTTTGTTTGTTTGTTTTTCACCCCAGATGTCTTGCAGGAAGGACAGTATTTGAGCAATGCTGTTTAGTAGTGCAGATAAATCCTGTAAAATACTAAATGTGTTTCTTACTAACTCTGGTAAGAGCGTTTTTGTGAAAAATTGTAGTATAGTAGTCAATTTGTTACCAACTTCTCCATGTCATTCTCATTACACTTCTAATGTCTCCATGGTTAAAATAAAAGGACTAAAACCAAGCCAATGTCCTTTCATATCACTGCTAACCCAAGACTCCATCGAACTGACCTAAACTGACATTTCTTCCTCTCATTGAAGATGACAGAAAAACTCTCCTTCTCTTCCAGAAGCCAAATCGAGGCAACGTCAGAAATCCTGGGTCAAAGCCTGGAACAAGCAGGGATTCCCTCCCCAACTGTAGGTCGGCACTGAGCGAGTGCTCGTGAACCAAACTTCCAGAGAGTTCACGCTCCCATGATCACACTTTGCTTAAACACTTTACCCCCTTGCACGCACACTATTAATGAATTAACAGTTGTGAAACAGAGCATCTATGCAATTCCGCTGAATAGATGTGGATTTAATGAGTGTCACTGAAAGTTCTTTCCCACACTGTGTGTAGTAATGGGAGTTTTAAACAAGTTAATATTATAAGTATAGTTTCTTATAATTAAGATGATTTCTTGTAAAGATGAAGTAATTTTTTCTTCTTTTAAGTTCTCTTTAATACTAATATGTACCTGGCATTTATGAAATTGTAAGAAACAAAGGATATGAGCTAGCATAAGCAAGGAATTTTTTTTTAAATTCAGAAAGGCAGAGCTAGCTAGCTTAAACCAGTATTAAAATACTTTAAATAGGAATTTCACAGAAAATGTTGATTCCCACAAACATATTTTTAGAGGCAATTTTGCATTTTAATAAAAACCCCCAGTAAATTAAGCACACCTAGGGCTTTTGAGAGTTTCAGCAGACCACCTGAAAAGAGAGAGCTTTTCACAGCAAACTTGTCAGCTACATGGAGAGGGGTCATAGCTGGATTCCTTCAAAGCAAGGAAACTTTTTCATCAAAAATGTAATTTTGTTGAAAACTCGAGCCTCCTTTAAGCTAAACTGGTGTCAATGTGAAGAACTGCTTTTGCAATACACTGTACTTCTACATTTTACTCAATACAAACCCCTTTGTTTCACCACTTCATTATTCCATTTTTTTACGAGTCTGAACTCCACATGGCATGTAACTCTATGGAGTTACAAATAGGATGTAAACAGAGTAATGAGAATGTGTAAATTAGGTTCTTAATCTTCACATTGTGAACACCTACTATCTTTTTTTTTTTAAGGGAAGACTTATAATTAAACCATTGTCCTGTCTTCAGAAGCTATTACAAAGTACTGGCAGTGCAGAGAGTTAAATTCTACTCCACTTTTATTAGAAGACCCTTAGGTTATTAAGTATACTTTCCGAAGCATCACTTAAAACTTATTAACTACATGTCATATTTGTATTAAAACCCGTCAAAACCCTTTTTAGTCATGTTTCACGTTATCTGTAGGAATGCTTTGCTTTCTTATTCTCCATTTTGCCTACCTGGAAAGGATTCAAGATGAACATGATTATTTGCTTGAGGGTAAAGCAATAATTCCTCATCATTTAAATTAGAGTTATGTATTGCAACTCACTCATTTAAGTAACATAAATGTCTTAAATCACAGTACATGTGAGGTCAGAATAGTTCTGGGTGCGTGCAGCATTGCAACCCAGAAAATCTCTGTTTATAGTTCAGAATGATTAAAAATACATGTCTTGTGGGCCATTCACATGAAGAACTTTCTTCAGCACACAGAAGTTTTTGGTAAGTACAGTCCTATAGCTGATATTTATTTTTAACTCACTGGCTATTCCTAGTACAACTGTAAAAAGGAGACCTGCGGAATGAGACTTATCTTGAGCAAACAGTGTTTGCATCTTTTGTTACAGAAATAGAACACACACCTTGATTTCCACAGGATGTCTCCAGCATCAAGATAAAATTACTCCTGCTAAGCATCAGGATGAAAGCAGAAGTAAAGCCTATGAATCAGTGCATTTGGTACTGGTTCTTAGTACTCCTTTTAGGCCCCTTATAGATTCAACAGATCTGTTTCTTTTTTTTTTCTTGGCAACTTGATTGATAGCCAAGATATAGAAAGAATCTTGCACTTCAACTTGACTAGGCCATGCCCAGTTCCAGTTTCGTTCCAAAGGAACAAAACATATGCAATGAAGGAAAAATAGAACATATTAGAGAATGTAAAATGTTATTCCTAGGCTAACAGAAAAAAACCAAAACATGTTTTTAGGAAGTTTTCATTAAATCTTTAGACAGTATTGAAAGTAAGACACCCCGTCCCCAAACCACACTCTTTGAAACACCAAATCAAATTAAACCATGGCTCACAATAAAAGAAAATCTTTTGAAAAAGAACAGACAAATGTACGGATAATCTTTCTGAGGCTGACATACAGATTTATATAACACAGCATTCAGTTCTGCAGCGTACATATCACAAATGAGTATGAACCACAGCCAAAAATAATCAATAGTAATTAAAAGAGAATGTGCGAGTTCAAAAAGAAAGGAAGCCAAAATCTCAGTCAGAAAAAAAAGGTTCTTTTCCAGCAGGGGAGGAAGGAAGGCAACAGAAGAATCAGGGTAGCAGAGGCAACAGGAGGTTCAGAGGTATGAAGGTCATAGGAAGAGGCAAGGTCTGTCAGACGCGCTTGGTATATGAAGGGAATGATGCACAACAGTAAACTGTTGGGGGAAAAGAGTAAAAGGATAAAATTATAAATATTGTGCAGGTCAGACAGCAGAACGGCTAGCATGCTCAGTAACGTTAAAGAATCAGATGCCCAAAGGAGGTACAGGTGTGTGGGCACATGTATTAAAATTCAGAATCCCACAGATGCTCTGAGACTAACTCCCTGGGTTCATGTATAAGCTAACTCAATCCCAACAGCACAACACGTACTGACATGCAGCATGTCTATGAATTCTGCTTTACTTGGCCTGAATTTTAATTCTCCAGAAGGTACAAGATAGACGATATTGGAAATTCAACTTCATTCTTTAGCCTCAGATCAGGCTGGATGAGTAAAAGCAATGTTGGTGGTATATGTCTCCTAAGTCACACTTGCAAGTTTTCTTGCTTTAAAGACTGTTTCTAAGAAAGAAAAGGCTGGGTCACTTGACAGATGCTTTCTGAGGCAGCGCACTATGACAGGCCAGCAAAATTCCCTGCCTAGCAGCCCGCAGTTCTAAATTAATTTAGAACCACATGTAAGAAAATGTAGTTTCCTCTCTGTGAGTTTCTCTACCTATTTTTGCTTCAGGTTAACGAGGTCCAACCCTTAGAGACTATCCCTAATGACTGTGAAAGACTAGATATCTATCTATGGTGACTGAAGAAATATGACCAAATTGCTTGTGAAACTGTCACAGCTTTTGTCAAGTGGCTTGTATTACCTGTTAATGTATCAATGATATAATGAAAAACATTAAAAATTGGGTATGGGGACAAGGCTCCTTTCTGTTCTCCTGGTTCCTTAAAATTAACCTGGTATTATCCATTGACTAGTAGTATACATGCCATCTATACAAAATAACTGGGAACTGCTTACACCCACTCCTTCACCCCTTCCAAACTGTCTGGTTAAGTGATGATTGATTATTTTGATCTATAGTTAAAAACAAACCACACTTTCAAATTGTGATTTCACTTCTTTAAAGACAGAACACTTTCCAAAATTTAAAAATCCATCAGTTGTCAAGCCCTTACCCAGTGCAAACCCTGAGTTCACTAGTACTTTATCCAGTGCCAGTGAAGAATTTAACTTCAGGATCTCATTCTACAAGAAGGTGAATTGTTTATTCTTTTTCAAACAGCTTTTAATTTCTTACTGCATTTCTTAATGATAGTTCATAACAAGCCAAATAAAGGGCTAATCATAGAGGTTCACAGGAATATTGCATTTACTCTAATGAGCTAGTGAAAACAATTCAAGGCAGCATGTTTTAGTTGCTCGTCTAGGTGCAGCAATCTTTCAATATGAGCATTCTTTACCTGAGATAAGTAGCACAGAGATTACTATTGACTCATTTATTGGGAACTTCACAAGCTGTGTGACATAACCAAAGACCATGCAACAGAGGTGACAATCTCCATTTCTGCATTCCCAAAGCGCAGTCAATCTTAGAATCACAGCCCACGAACAATCTGATTAGTAAGGTAAGGAAGGAGAAAGGATCCCATAAACGTATCATTTTAGACATGCACACAATATGCAGGTAAGGGTCTGCCAGACCAAAAGTTAAGAGGAAAGGTCATGTAATGAGAATAAAAAGATTAAAGAGCAAAAACTGTGAGGAACGGTTGTACTCTTGTTTGTGGAAGAGATCCTTACCATCAGAGCCAGAAAAGTCCAAGTATCTTACTGAAGGCCCTATTCACGAATGACTTATACTCCACATAAGTTTGGAAAACTCCGTGAAGAGCAATTACCGCCGTCCTCTATGAAATGAAAATTCCTCTACACGGGTTTCCCAGAGCACAATGGGACAACTGTGTGTTTGCTGAGAAGGAATGAGGGGTGAGGCACGGTGCCTCACAGACAGTGGCAGATTGTAAGGAACAAGAATTTAAACTCCACATGATCACAGAAATTTAATTTCTGAATGGGAATCTCATCTTGTGAAAGACAAACTGCTGCTGACAGTCACCCACTCAGCAAAGGAAGACCACAATCCTCATCAGAGAAAGCTGTTTTGAGAGCGATTTCAGAACAAATACGCCTTTCATCACTAGCTGGCATCAGTAGCTCATCCTCCTTCCCACCTTGTTCTATGAAAAAACACATTTACTGAGGTTAGAGCTAGGAAGAGTGAAAATTTTGTTCTTCTTTGAATCTACCGCCAAAGTCCTATTTGCACTGCTTAAGGCATTCTCAGGCAATAAAAAACATCATTGCAAAACTCTGTTCTTACACTGCTCAATTGCTACAGTATCCAAGCGCCTTTCAGAACAGCATTAGGCAATACAATTAGCATCTGTCATATGTGCTACTTTCTCTCATGGGTATATCTACACACATTTCTCTTATGTAAATCTATACACCTATCTTTAGGTAGAGCACAGCATAATTATAAAGCTAAACTTGTCCCTCTCCAACACTGATGCTTTAAGTCTAAAATATGTACCCACTACACACTATTCTTTTGCTCTCAGTAAACTGAGGATAATAAAAGCTCATGTTATGTTTCCATGTACAAGTGAATCAAAGCCTTTTGACTGGGATATTGTGTTTGTTTAAGAGCAAATGATCAGGCTGATAAAATCAGGGCTACAATGATTAAAGGGTATTTGATCACCAAGGTAGATCAGGAAAGCATTGCAAAATAACAGTGGTAGAAACTCAAATGCAAAGAAGGCCACAACAGATTTTTAAGAAAAAACCCCAAAACATTGTAGGCAAGCTGATGGTATCCAGCAAAAAAAAGAGAAGATTTTAAGTATGATATGATTTCTGTGTATATGCTGGTAAAAATGAATTAGGGTTAATCCTCAATAAGATTCAGGTTTTCTGTTAGTATGGATCTCCTTAATTTCCTTCTCTCCCTCCCAACAAAACTTGTCAATCTGCATTTCCTCAGCACAGATTTGAAATATAATGCTTCAGATTCAGCTGGTATCCAACACCAAACACACAACATTAATGTATCAGAGTTAACTGCTACCTGCAGAATAATTCCAGTCAAGAAAATCTCCTGGAAAAAGATCTTTAGTCAAATGAGCAGCTAATGGAGACATTCCCATGGTTAGGAGACACCCTCCTAACCTTCAAAGGAAGTGTGTCCGTGAGATGCCTTAACGTGCAGATCTTTGCTGCCTTTACAGGATCTACATGGGTGTGCGGGGCAAGCCCACAGAGAATATAATACGTGATCAAAGACTTGGACTGCATACAAAGATTGAAAGACAGTCGATGGATAAGCATGAAGAAGTAGCATGAAAACATGCTTTTCACAAATACACAAGGATGTGGAAAATATCATATTTCTTTGTCTGGTAACTGTTGCGCCCCAAGGGGAAGAGCACACAAAGGACTACTCAGAGATGGCACGGAAGATGTACCCATTAGGACAGCAAGGTCTTTAACAATATACAGCTCCTATAAATGGTTTAATTTTCCTAAGGGAGACACCCTGTAGTTTTTGACCTAGACTGATAGACCTATTGACTCTCAAGGGAACCCGTCTCTGGGGAGACAGAAAAACAAGCATGGAGAATTAATACAAGACAACAGATTTTTGCTTCCAGCTGCACAAAGTCACAAGGTTTGATGGTTGTTTCTAAATGCTTCCCTACAATGGCCAGGTATCATCCACAAAACTGTCTCCAAACAAGTGTTTTGTTTACTTTATATTAATTAGTTACACTGCATTGGGCATTTTAAAAGACAACAGGCTGGAAAAAAGGGAAAAAACAGACATGCATGTCTAGAGAGCAGAAAGGAAAGTCTGGAAAAGCTACCCCTGAGAGCAACCATCAGAAGAGTGGAAATGCAAATACACATATTTTCAAACATACGTTTAGGTACCAGCTCTGTTGGTGCTGTAACGTCTGCTTCTCTGTAACAGACTGTTGGATCCACAATGTCTCTGTCAGGAGGAGGGTAAGGTGGGGGTGGGGGGATCACTAACTGAGGTGGACCACGAGTGGTGCCTCTAGGAGGTTTTTGTGGCACCAGCCGTCCATCACCTACAGGGGGGATCAATTGACTAGTTACTTCATTGCAAGGTAACGATCTCTAGGTTTATTGTTATTTTTTCAACACACATTGACTTCCCTTACCCACATCCAAGGTCTCTCTGGATCTAATTTTGCTCTTATTTACCTCAAAATAATTAAGGGAGAAGGAAAAGCTAGGTCTCTCTTAAATCAACAGAATTGAGCCCAGCACATACGTGTGCATCACAACTAACAGTCAAAATCACCAGTTTTGGCAGACACAAGGAAGGAGAAAAAAAAAGTTAAAAAAAGCCCCAAAACTGAAAACAGCTACGTAAGGAAATGTGAAAAATGTGCGTTATTTGTATCTTCTTAAGTGCCAAACTGCCTGAATTTGTTGACCTCTAGGATAAGAGAGAGAATGAGGAAGATGCCTCAGGTCAGTATTTTGAAGTAGGTATCTTGACGGGTTTTTCTTTTCTTTTTCTGAGTAGGTTTCCTATTATTTTGACATTGTGAAGAAGCAGATGATTAAGTTGCTTTTTGCAAAACAGTGTTCTAAGCTATCAAAGGAAATGCTCATAACTTTGGCTGGGGGCTTATTTCAATACTATGTACAATAACTAAATAAATACATGAACCTTTGCACTATATTAACCATTTGCAACGTTTAAAAACTGCTGCCAGTTCGTAGTGTACAGACCTAGAGCTATTGCAATCTGGAAAGTCCTCAGAGGCTGAAGTGCACGGAGGAACCATGACTACCTGCTCGTTCTGCTCCCACACCCTGCCTTAAGCATCTGCTGTGGTTGCTGCTGCGGATGCATGCTGGCAGAGACAGACCTCTGCTCTGATCCATTCTGATCATTTCTATACTCTCAGGCTCATGCTCTGGTGCTGCTGAGAAGGGAAATAGCACCGAGAGGGAGGAAAAAAGATGAAACCATTATCAGTTTTTACTTAGGAGTCACTAGCTTCCAGAGATTCAAGACACAATGTAATGCTGGCAAACATGCAGGCCCTTTTTTACTGCTTTGAGAAAACCGGGCACAATACTTCAGGGTCACACTAAGTGATTCAGTATTGAATACTGAGGTGAATTTGCCAGTTGGAGAACATTTTTTACAGGATCTTTTGCTTTGATTCATGTGGCTAACTTGGGAGATACATACGTAGCTTTAATCCTTTTCCACCATGCGGCCGCCTATTTCTTGCAGCACGTTTTCCCCCTCACTACTGTCTTGCTTTTTTCACAGCTTTTCTCTCTTGCTTTCAGAGCCATCTGTGCTTTCTCATAGTTTTCTTGCAAGGGCCCCGAAGAGAGGCTGTTTTACCAACCTTCCCTTGCTGTAACATTTTTTTCTTGTTAATGAACACATTCATTCAAGAAAGTATCAGAAAATGAAAAGCACTGAAGACAGGGCTACTGTGGGACGAGTTCTTTGTCAGTGTAAAATAATAAGGCTCCATTAAAGTAAACGATACTACAGAATCCTACATCAGCAGAGTCTGGCCAGCAAGCACTTATGTACACAGTACTGAACGGACTAGAAGTGCCTCTGCTCTGCTTTATTTCATCTCTAACATTCCAAACAGCGATACAAAATAAAACAGAGCACTCACAAAAAGTTAAAGCAGCAAATGTCATCAGTAAGTGCCCAGAAGTAGGGCAAAGCACAAGGAGTGACAGACTGTAACATCTGCAAGGGTTAAAAGTAAGCCAATTTGCTGAAAACTCCTGGGCTACATGGCACAGCGATAACGTTCCCCTTCGAGGGTTTAAATAAGAGATGTCAATGGAGTCGAACGTGTCACAGGATAATGGACTCCTGCTGCTACATAAATGCTGAGGCATTAAATGTGAAGCATTTACTGAAAATAAATGTTGGAACAAAGCCAAGAGGTTTCTTTCTAAACTGTGAGGCATTTGTAATGTAAGTGATTATGTATGACAGGATGTCATATCTGTATGTCTTAGGCACTTTATGAAACATGAGGTCAAAGGCACGAACTGAAGTGCACTGAGTGCATCACGGCACTTGAAGAATGATTCTCTTAATGTACTGAAAAATGAGTTCCAATATGTGGGGTTATTATCTCATATCTTTACCCATCATAAAATCACTTTGTTTGCTAAAACACTTGTCCTCACTTGGGCAAAGCTCTCGCCAATCTGAATAAGCTAGCAGTCAGATAATGACCGAGGTCTGGGAGAACAGTCTTCGGTCCTTCTGTGCGAGAGTGAGCGTGGTCGCTGGAGGCTGGAGGGTCTTTCATTGTCTCCAGCCAGGTATGGCATTCCTTTGAGAGCACCAGTTCTGTTCTTCTACTAATTAGCTAAAGTCTCAGCAGAGATCGATACATAATAAAACTAAGGACTAAATTCAAAAGAAAAACTTCACTGAATATGGTCAGTTGATGTCAAACTGTTGGAAGACTACTGGAAAAGAAAATGTCTTCAGGCTTTAGGAACATGAGGAGATACTGAACCAGCTTGACTGCACTTCAGTTCTAGCAGGACCCCATGGCTTCAGATGCATTCAGTATTGCCTGGCCTATCTCCACTTACCAGCATTTCCCTTTACTATTTCCGTATTTCCATTAACTACCAAAACCACCATGACCTTAAAGGCACAGAACAGGCCCAAGGCTAGTGCTTTCGGGTACCCAGCGCGTACCAAACATTCAAATCATCTGATGAGTGGTATCTACCTTTTACTACCCTAGGGTACTCTAAATGGTGCCATTAAAAAAAGACGTAATATACAAACACTTATTTCCAGACTTTCATTCTGCAGAGAAATGCATTTTTTTTCCCCATGTTACAAAAGTTTCCGAACTCACAGCATAATAGAATTAAGGAAACTTCAAACAGCGAGCACTGAAAGCACATGCACAGGATTACCCAGGAGAAAAGAACACCTCTCACCCATTGTGCTCTTCCTCTTGTCTTCCCTCTCCTCTGTCCTGTTTGGCATGGCAGGAGTGGGCGGCGCGGATGCAGTGGGTGGAAGAGGGGCACGCCTCTTCTTTTTCCGTAAATCGTTTAGGGATGCTCCTTGTGAAATCTAGCAAAGTTGAAAAATAGGCACAGGAAAGGAGATGTTTTGTCAATGCCGTAAATTGTCAGTAACAAAAAAATATGTGATATCTCAGCACAGTATATTTATAATGAGCATTTACAGTGACAACAGGAGATTAACAAGACAGATCAGAAGAGGTATAGTAATATTGCACTCAGAAAAGAAAAGGGACAAGAACTGCAGATGAATGTCACAGTGGAAATACCGGTCTGGTAGACATTTGATGTTTTTGGTAAAAGGGAACCAGAGAGCCCAACGCTCAGCAATGCACAGTATGACATTACAAGTGTTGTTAAGCTTGAGCCATAACATGACCTTGCTTTTCTATTGGTTTCTTCAGACCTTAAATTATAGTTAAATACTCCAATTGGTATGTGTAGGGAATAAACTCTCTAATTTCTTTTATTTTCCTCTCAAATTCTTGTTTAAGGACTTCTGAGAGAAGAATCAGAATTGAAAGTTTGCTTGCATAGTGATATGAGATCATACTGTACTCTATTTATGTCTGCTGGACTTCACAGACATACTTTTGAAGATCTGTAACTCTTTGGCTTCCAATAATTGCAACATGCTGGCTGGCAAGCCAAGACTTCATTACTGTTTATGCTGCCTTTAAAAATAAGAAAATTTTTATTACAAGTGACTTGGGTTTCACTGGGTTGCATAATATTTTCTGTAGCTTATTGGAACTTAGCTCTCTTTCCTTTTTCCGGAAAAATAATAATAATACTAAAAACAAAACCACGTAGGAAAATCTGTTGGATTTTTATATTTGAAAGGTACTGACAACACTAGACAGAACCAGGTTTAGCTGAAGCAGAGGGTAATGGGAGCTGCCCACACATGGCATGCTGTTGGCATTCCCCAGTCTTCACTTGCATGACTTCACTGCTCTGTCCGTCCTGGTACTCCCCACAGCTGAAGATATCTAATATACAGAACTGCCTGGTGATTTTCTAATATTTCAAAGGCCTAAACAATAATAATAATAATAATCATCTTTCCTCTAACCCAGAGGATTAACGAACCATTAAAATACATTTGTTGTGGGAGATTTCAATAAACAAAGAGTAGCTTCACACTGCTCAAAGCTATTATCAAGAGTTCAGAGGAAAGGCACCCATTTACATGCATCCTTTCCCACGTTGAGTGAACATTCTGAGAATAAATGAATTTTACGAAGAGCAGGACGTGTATAGAGCGTCCCTCGCTTAGCCTTCCTTTTCAAAAGCACTCAGGAGGGTCTTAGGTTATAAAACACAAACATTGTTCCCACCTTTCAGGATCATGCTTTAACCATCGTGCCACATGACAATTGGACACTCTCCACCCCTTCTTGTTGAACCTGCACCCTGCACATGGAGAAACTTGGTAGTAACTGCACTGGACACAGAGCACGTTAACCAGGATGAGCTGCAGCTTTGTAGCAAACAGTTTCTATAAGGTGGAAGGGACAGAGGGTGGGAAAGAAAGGTGTCCTGGTCTTACTTCCTACTACCAGGGACTACTTCTGCATTTTTACATTAAATGTCCACTGGATACAGGACACAACTAAAGCCAGTGAGGCCAACCTAGATAAAGTTAGGCACAGTAAATGGGCGAGACTGTTAATAGTAACTAGTGATTTTGCAGACTCCAATTTTGGCCACCAAACTTCATGGAATTTGTAAAATTAGACTTATACCCAGAAAAGAGCAATAGGCCAAATGTTCAGGAATGGATACAGCAAAATTTTAGAGCTCCTCTGAAAAACTTTTGCCCAAAGTTATGGTGTTACTCCATATTAAGATGCGGCACCGCTCCTGATGAAAAAACTGCCTGCCAGTGGTCAGGAACTGACTGCCATCGACTTAAGTTGAATCACACCCTCCACCTCCCCAATTCTTCTAGAATTAGAATGCTCAATATTGAGCTGAACATGGGAAACTGTTCAGTGAAACGGGCTCATCAGGCTTTGGTTTACAGAGGAGGAATTACATGGAGGACAGCTACCTAAAGCTGCATTCTTCTCCATGTCTATTTGGGGCAACTGGCAAATAGGCACTTGGAAAAAACCCCACATTCTTCTGCACTGCATTTTAAATAACTAAAGTCATGTGAACATTTAATACTGTATCTTGATTCTTCAGGATACTACCTTACAAAAATGAGAAAATTATCAAAGCGGGGACTTTGATTAATCCGACTGCAAAGTCTTCAAAATTCAGTAGCTATGGTGAACTTGAATCATCTGGGAGATAGGCAGCATCTCAACTTCCCCCACACTTCATAAGCACAAGCCACGACTTCTGCGGATATTTAACGGCATTTTGCAGCTTCCACATTCACTCCTGTCTCTGCAGACAGAAAGGTCTGGAGGACCTTACTTGAGGACAAAAAATGGATGGACTCGTGATTTAAAAGATAAGTCTAGCAAATCTTGAGAATCAAGGCAGAAAGTAAGGAAGTGTGTGCTTGCACTTGAAATGACAAGAGATCACTAATCACCCTTCCCCAATACCAGATGAGTGAAGGATGTTCGTCTGGTATAGTCAAATTCCTCAAAGACACATTACTGCTTTACTAAGAAGTAAGGATCCTTGTCAGAAGCCAGCTTATCTTTTTCAGCTCTATACATTTTTCTTTAGTTGAATCTTCTGAGGAACCTCGAATCTTCTGAGATATATGTATGGATGAACATGCTGCTACAGCTAAAGAAAAGGCTAGAAAATAGTGCACAACTGCAATAATGTAAGTGTGTTCAAATACACACCAAAAATGCTTTTATTATACTGTCAGCTCAGTGCAGTATACTTCACAAACACCATAAAGAAGATGAAAAGCTTGTTTAAAGTCAGCCACACTACAATGTATATAACAAGTGTCTAGTTCAAGAACAGGTCATAAAAATTGTTGAAAGTAGTTCTTAAACACCAACCTCGGTAAACCTATGAGGCTAAACATAAATGGAAAAAACACAAAGAACATTCTGTTTGTTTCTTGCAATTGTATATACCAAAACAATAGAACTTGAAAATAATTTGTTATGGCTGGCTGCTTCTTTTATAAAGAAATGAAGCCTTAACAACATTATCTGAAGTAATTTCCCATCCAAACTTTGTTACAGGAGCCCCTCTCTGAGCGTAACAGAGTACTTCCTAGTCTTAGCACTTGTGCTTCACCTATGTAGCATTTCTAACTAGAAGAAATTATTAAGTCAGCTTCTGTTACACAATGAATACCTTATTATTAAAGATGTTAACAAGTGTTCCCTGACTGTAATTAATACCATTAACTGAGCTAGAAATCAATAAAGTGGGCAAAAAGGACATAAGCCTGACAAATAGTGTCACTTCTGTTCCCGTATTGATGAGAACACATATGATGCAAAAAACAATTTTCCATTAAATTCATGTCATAGCTCACATGCTGTTTTGAAAAATACTTCCAATATTGCAGACAAAATATCTGAGGAATGTGCTGAATGTGTTTTCTGTCTGTGAAAGCTCAACATCTTTATTAAAATGTGAGGACTTTAGATAAGATTTTAGAATATATTTAGAGCCTAACAACAACATCATGGGGAGGTTATGTGTCAAAATTGTGTGGAAAAGAATCCTACAAGGCTAATGCTTGAAATTTTCAATCAGTAGCATTTGACAGACACCTTAATTGCAAAATGTCTGTGGATACCGCAAGAGTGGATGTGTAAATTGAGTTTGAGTTTCCTCATGCGTAAGAGTTCAGTATTTTCTTTGGGTTAGGTTGCACTGAATACAAATTAATGAAAAATATTAATGGAGGCCCAAGGAAACAAAAGCCACCACCACCAAAAATTCATCAAGCATTCAAAGATAAGGAGGTTCTCAGATAAACTTCCAATGTGAGCTCCGCTGCTTTGCCTTGCCTGTCCTCTACTTACAGGTCAGACACTGGTTTTGTATTTATCAACCCTTTCCTATTAATCTTTCTAACATAAAAGTTTATCTGTGTAAGTACTTGCTAAGTCATCTGGCAAATGCCACCTTTCTTTTATTCACAGACCAAGCTAGGCCTAAAGTTACTGCAGGTTTGCTGCTACCGAAACTGAGCCTCCTTCTGTGAGCCAGAAACTCTATGTTAATTTGTGCTCCTCTGTCCCTCCAGTATCTACCAACATTCACAACCCACTCGATGACACGGACTACATATCTCAGTCATCCGAATCACTACTTTGACCAAGAAGGAAATCTCACTCTACTGTCTCCAAAGACAGATTAAAGACTCTACAATAACATATTCAGAGCACCGCACATACGCAAGTCTGTCCCCTTAAGGATAGCCCACATACCCTTGCCATAGGTGGTAGAGAAAAAGGGACTGGGCTTAACGCAACCTTGGAAAGTACACGAGTGGGCAGACGAGGAAAGTACACGAGTGGACATACGAGAGACACGTACTTTCTGTAGGACTGAGAAAGAACTTGGAAAAAAGCTGGGTGATCTCCACTCAGAAGCACAACTAAGAACACAAGTAAGGAAGAACAACAACTTTAAAATTGCCTTGGACTTGCACACTAAAAGCGAACAGCACCTTCTTGAGTTACCTGGAACAGGTTTTCCCTGAACAACTGCAGGTATCTGTGTTGTAGCTGGCATCTATGCTTACTGGAGAAAGCCTGGACAACTGACAGACAGGTCTAAACAGTTCTAACTGTGCCTTAACAGAAAACCCCTCAGTGGATCTAGTCAATACGTGATTGAGATGTTAAAAAAAAGTGCATAGCTTGTGTTTCAAAATCCAAACCACTCTTCCCAATATTTTCATAAACATTACAAGAAACATTTGTCTTACGGCAACAGATTTTTCCTTTTACTCTCACTGCTATCATTTTGCCATAGGAAAGGAAAAAGGGAAACTTGAAAACCTAACAATTTTCCAGGTTTGCAGTTTAACAAAATCGGCCTTAGAGGAATTTTCTTCCTGCTCAAACGCTGTAGCTGCAGCTGATACACATATTCTATCAGCAATAGGATTATGTCTGGAATAAGGATTGTTTTTAAGGGATGTCCCATGGTGGTTTAGCATATACAAATAAAATTTGTATAGCATACGATATAAACTGTGTGAGGAAAGATCATATACTCTCTTGCTTCTTTCTCCTTTTTATGCAACATTACACGTCAGGATCTTTCATTGTTTTATAGAACAACTGTCTAATTTGTATACAAAATGTCTTGTTCGGGCAAACAGTGAGTGATTGTTTGTAGAAATGATTTTTAGAAGTAAATAAAAAGGATTGGAAAAAGAACACATGGATTCAATCACTGGCATGCCCTGACTACAAACTGGTTTCCATCATCCAACACTGAGTAGACACACACTCTGATTTAAGCAAGCCAGATTCTGATACACCTGCTGGTGATGATATCGTGTGGGGTCAGAATGCCTATCAAATTACGAGAGTGTTTAAATATGAACCACAGAAAAATTCAGAGCTAACTTGTAACGGAACAACAGTATCACCCCTAACTATGTGTGGGACCATCCCAACCCTCTTCCCTTCACAAAGAATTTTAAGAAATCTTGAAATAATTAAGAGCCATTTTCTAAGAAGCTCTAGAAGGAAAAAGAAAAGACACATGTTTTATTAACCAGTTTTAAACTCCTGATATAACCATAACTGCACTGATCCTTTATAGCATTGTAAGAAAGACAAGTGGTAGATTGGTATGTAAGAAAGATTTATGGTTTGAAAGTTTTTAAAAATATTTTGCTCTGATTTTGTACATAATTTAAAGCAGTTGAGAAGAAAATATTTTGATCCAAGAGGAGCCGTTCTAGGAAAATCAGAGAGATAAATCTTTCAGCTGCAGAACGGAGACATAAATCTGTCCACGAAACTTGACGATATAAAAGCTATTCTATCCAGCTGATTCTGCATTTTCACAGGGCAACAGATGCTTCAACATGCCTAGCACTAGAAACCACAAGAAGTCCCAACTGAACATTAATGTGTCTTAAACAACATTTACTCATATGTCTAATATTCCCTGGACAGGTCATACATTATTAGGCTTTTCACTGGCACACACTGACAAAGGAAAATTCAAGGAGCTCTCAAAGAAACTGGGTGTATGAGCAATTCATGAAGCTGACCACTGTAAGTTATGTTGTATTAAATTGCCTATTCAGCACCGAACTTCTCTACCTTGTTTCCTTATTGGGTAGTACCCCATTTCATTTGATTAAACACTGAATGTTTAATCCACAAGCACGTTACAAACAGCATCCAAAGACAGCAGTCTGATGTTTCCCAAAACCATGTCCTTATGTTGCAGAATGCATTTGTGTGGGTTATTTAAAATGCTTACTAGGATCTCACGCAATGCAACAACATATTGCAAAAACAACATACACAGAGATACTAAAAAACATGGCACATGGAAACAGTTTTAAAGAGGAAATTATTTGAAAAACTTGTCATTTTGATAAAATGCACAGAAATAACTACACTTCAGAAATTAGCAAGCAATTTCTCCGGATCGGTCATTTTAGTTCTGTACATCTTGATTTTTCAGTGTTGGATCTCACAAACCTGACAATAAAATTAATAATGATAACAAACTTAGAGGGAGATTTTTAAATAAGCCATACAAATAAGGATGCTGTGATAGCAAGACTGACATTTGGACTGACTAGACCCAATCGCTCGTGTTACACTGGACACACCACTCACGTGGAAGAAGTTTAGATTGGAGATTCCCAAGCTACTGCCAACATGCGTTCAAGTCCGCAACGTAACACCGACTAACTCTTCAAGCAGGACAACCACGTTTGTGTCCTGACACAACACAGCTCAGCATCAGGGTGTTTCCTCCTGACTTTGAAGCTCTGCACCACGCTTCCTTGGACTGCGTTTGGCCCACGTGGTGGTTGCACCCCAGCCATACTCATGGCCTCAGCTTCCGAGCTGCTTTGCTGCTGGAAGCGTTCAGGCGCTGTGATAAGTGGGAAGTCTGGCTTATAACTGGAGTGCAAACTGCATTGCTTTTCTGAAAATAACCTTACCATTAATATTTTAATCAGATGCCACAAAAATTGTCTCATTTTGCCCACTTTTATGCTGCTTAATTTCAAATTAATTTTTTCTCCTTATATGATTCTGGTATTGAACAGGGTTTTGTAATGAAATTTAGTATTCATTATCAAAAATCAAGCTGTGACTGCAAAAACATCTCAGTCTTAATAACAGGCAAAAAGCTTAGCACTACTGAATTTTACAGAAATTGCTATGCTCTTGCTATTTTATTCATAAAATGAGGAAGACAAAAGCCAAGGATGTCCTTGAATACTCAGCTGATTGGCGACAGAAAGCTAAATCAGTTGACACAAGAAAGCCACTGCAAGGTGAAGGGGCAAGCTCATTTTTCCATCTGTTTTTATTGAACACACCCTCTGTGAAATGCCATGGTCAAGGGCAGTTAAAAATTAATGTCATTCTAATCTTCTTTAAACACTTTAACTTGTTCAGTTAAACGTGTCAGACAGGAAACTATCCATAAACAAATTTGAGATGTTAAATTACTAAGATAGCTGTGATTTCCTTCTTTTGCAAAATCTCATTACTAGCTGCAATATTATTTCCACTCAAGGAAGTCACTCTACAACACCAAATATTTTCACATGCATTGAAACATGTAGACTACACAAGTCTGCGGATGTTTGCTTTGGCAAAGAATTTAACTTCCTCTGTTTCTCTGAATACAATGTAATCCTCCTCATTTATGTCTTCATTTGGGCGGGGGGGGGGGGTGGGGACAACAAAAAACCCTCAAACACTTAAAAATCACATTTTAAAACCACTACAAACTGATTTGCTACTAAGATTAATTTCTCCTCTAGAGAAGTTAAACAAAAAAGGCAAAAAACACCTCAAAATTTCGTTTCATGTTTGTGCTTATCTTAGAACAATACAATTAATAGAACAAATGAACATTAGTAAGAGCTTAAAATACATAGTAGGACCGCAGCTCATATTTCTTCTGACAACTTTGTGAAGGAGTTTGACGCAATCAATGTCATCTCCTTGAGTCATTGCCTTTGGGAAAGGCACTGGCCTAAGGATTTTATACCTCACCTTTTCTTCCTCAGTCTCACATCCAGGCTGGCTGATTGGTTGATCTGCTTGCCTGTCCTTAAAAATCTGAGAGATGTTATGAGCCAACTGAAGATCTGCAAAATTTATTTTGCATCTTTCTCCAATTTTCTGCCAAAAGGATAGGTTGTAGCTTAAAATCTGTTAGGGCTAGGAAGTGGAGGGCAATCACACCAACATTTGATCAGGAACAAGGAGAACCATACCTTTTCTACTGCCACTAGGCAACATACCTCCCTGGAGCTTAAGTTTTCCTCTACACTTAGAATATTCTTGCCAAGTTGAATGTCTAGTGCTTAGCACTAAGTCCTAGGCGATCACCTCGGAAGTCTTCTCGATTTAGAGAAAAACATACCTGACCTATTTCTAGTGTTCAACTCCCTTACATCAGCCCTCTCCATGTGCGGGCACACAGAATGCCTGGGAAACCTGGTTTGGGTGGTAAGTCAAGTGATACTTTCCAATTCCGTTCCAATTTCATAGAACCATGGAATGGTTTGGGTTAGAAGGGACCTTTAAAGATTATCTAGTCTATTCCATCCCTTCGCACTGTCCCCTGCAAACTTCCACCCAAGTCTAGTTCCTTCCAGCACTTCGGAAGGGCAGCCAGAAGCCCCGACTTCCACAATCTTTGGAAACCGAGAAGAGGGTGGAATAGCAAAGCATTCCCACAGCGCCAGTGAGATGTGTTACTAGGGGCTGTGGCGTAACACGGCCCTACATCAAGCTACTCCCCACAACTATGAGATTTTTATCATCCAAAATTACAAACAGACTGTGCTCTGAAGATTTGTTACAGAAACCCACGATGGCACTCCACTTGCTATCCACGTCTGGAAGCATCAGGGACACAGAGCTGAGCAGGACTCAGGGGTTGTCTGTTGAGCTACGGCATTCTGATTAAGATGAGCACACTGCAAACAAACGAGGTGCTATTTCTCCCAGTGACCTGCACCATCCATCCTCTAAAGAGGTGAAAACTGAAGCGGTGTGCAGTCAGAGGAACTGGATTTGCATTCCCCTCTCCCCACTTCTATTACTTTCGGGATATGACTGTGAAACTCAAAAAAACCAGCGTGAAGTAGCAGAGAACAGCTTTTACAGGATTAGAGTTGTGATGTTTTTCCTTGCTCATTTGGCTAAACAATGACCAGAATGGAATGCTATTAAGCCATTAAATTAAACCAAATTTACACAGCACGCATTTACTTAGCTAATTTTTCTATTCTATAATTTTTTTACCTTTTTAATTTAGGATCTAAGAAAGGTGGAGTTACAAGCAAAATCTAAGAAACGACATAAACCCAGGTTCTAAATTAAGCATGGTGTTAGGGTCATTTTTCATTGCATACCGAATGCCAGTTCCTTAGGAGCCTCGCTGCTTAAAATTATCTTTGTCTATTAACTTCCCCTAAATACCTTGCCCAACAAAGCCTAATAATTACTTGACACATACTTTCTCTTTAATGAGAGTTAAAGCTTACGATGACATCAGCCTGTCCTATTTGTCTGTGACTTGCAAGCCAGATGAAGTTTACTTACTAAATGTTGCAACCCTGCCAAAATTCAGGGCTGCATAGAACAGTATGTTCGGGCCCTGATGTCTTGCCAGTTTTCAATGAAGTGCTTGACAGAGACCACATGTGGAGGTCAAGTGATACTATCATGATCTCACCAGATGGTAAGTTGTGGTATTATTCCCAAGGCAGGTAGTATAGTCTGTTCAAAAACAGTTGGCAGGTGATCCATGAACTCACAGCCAGAAGCAACTGGATTATTGCAAAAGATCAAGAACGCTATTGATGTTCGCGAAAAGACTATTCCAAGAATTTTTCTTGCACGTAATTCGAGGGCTCGACTCTCAAGGTGTACGTTTTCTTGCAAAAAAATAAAAGGATCTATTTTACTAACTGCTATCTTAAATCAGAAGCCCTCCTGTCAAACGAACCTTGTATTCTTGCATGATTATTGTGTGATGTAAATTAAATGGTAAAATAAAGACACTGCAAGCTCACATTGCTTGGGTTCTTGTACATATTAACGATCACCAGGTCATTCTGACTTTCATGTCAATTCAGAGGTTGTATCTACACAAGTAGGAGTGTGGGACTGGACTACTTCACAGAGAACAAGAAAGCAGAACATGGAGGAATTGTACAAAATCTTGCAGATTACATTCTCCCACCCCTCTACAGTAACAGCCTATCCAAGTCAAAGTGTGAAGCATTCAGTACTTCACACAGTCCAGCCTTCAGTTAAAGCAGGTAAGCAATTTTAATCACTACTGAACTGACATTGCTACTATTTCTAAAACTGCAATAAAGCCACACAATAGACTCCTCTTATGAAGCAGCAGCTTTTTTCCCCAAGCTAAAGAAACAGTATTCTCCTTTCAGAAAAAGACATAATTTTAAAGCAGACTTTAAAATTTTAAGTTCCTCTGTTGCAAAACCTATTAATTGACCATGAACTTTATCTGAGTAAAGCCAGATTCTCAAAGGGTCAGGACAAAAGCAGTCTTACTTCCCCTTGCAATTCTGAGAGGCTGCACCTTCTGGCTAACATCAAAACTGAAATTCTGAAATTCTGCATGAACATCCTAGTTTGTACTGGCCAAACTTCAGAAAAAAATACAATCAACTGCACTTAATCACTTCGTGACTGAGAAAGTTAAGAATCCTTTTAATTAATTCATCACAGGGACACCTTATTCTATTTAAAATTATGGGACAGAAGAGTTGGAAAATAGGTATATTAATAACAAATTAAAAAAAACCCAAAACACCACAAATACTCCTGGAAAATAAGTGGTTGCCTAAAAAAAGTTGCCTCAAGTTATTATAATGCTTTCTGAAATTTTGTTTTTAAAATGGGACACATGCTGCTAGTAAGCAAACGTGCAGCAACACGAAGTTGAGCATTAGGAGCTCTAAAGAGGATGGGTGGCAATTTGGACTGAAACTATGGAATTTCTGTAGGTGTACAAAGAAAATTCTGTGATATAATATTAAAATGTAACATACCCTTAACCAATACTCTGAAGATATTGAGAAAGTAGTCACTACAGTGCATGTATCATCTAGCTGTAGCCTTTGGTAACTACTTTAAAAGAATTAACATGTTTGATTAAGTGTGCATATACCAGAATTAGTTTTTAGAGCTGTTCTTCTCCTAAAAAGAAGTACAAACTACTCCCTTTCACTAGCAGCTTTTTTGGAGCCTTCCTAAATTTGATGCTTTAACTGACAGCAAGATAAGGTTTCAGCCATCATTGCAATCTTCTCTCTTTTTCTCTTAATTTGGGCCTGCATCATTTATCCAAACTGGAGTATACTTGTTCAGCTAAATTAAGCATCCAGACTGCGCAGCACACATTATCTGATGTTCTCTCAGCTGGTTTCATGTTTACCATCTGAGCATTGTTTTGTCAGACATGAAAAGAACAAGTCTGGATACTTCCCATTCAGCTATCTGAATGTCAGTCATGTTTAAAGCTCTTTGGGAAAAATGATCAAAACACCTTCAAATTGGAAATTAATTGTTCTGTATTCTGATTTCTTAGTCATTTACCACGGTGTAGGGCATTTTAAGGACCACAGACCTCTTTTACTACTCACTCTCGTTTCTACTAATTGGTTCCAGTACATCTTGGTAATGGAATTTGCAATAGGATAGCACTAACCAGGTTCAGCTCCAGTAGAAATATTAAATAGAAAAAACTTTTCAGGTTTATGACCAATTACAAAGATGATTGTTTCTATAAAACTTAATGTATGTCATCACAGAATTTCATGTCTGTGAAGGGCGAGTGTTTATACGTGGCTTTTTCAACACAAGGCAATTAACTGGAAGTCATTAAGAAAAGCTCCACCCTTATACACTCTTCTTAAAGAAATACTGCCCAGTCCTTCCAGCAAAAGCAGACAGATCCACGAAAGCAGCACACCATACGAGATCAATTTGACTTGCTGTCTCCTGAAAGGCAGAAATATCATCATTTGCTAAACAAAATAATAGCCCCATCACTGCCCAAGACAGAAGTGTTCCAACAGTTCCTTCTTCAGAGGATTTGCAATCTGGAGAATACCTGGCACGCACCTGGATCTGACATCGATTTCAAATGGAATGGGATCAAGTCTTTCATGCAGCTTCTTCTTTTGTCAGTGAAAGGCCCACGTCCAATAGAGTGCACTGGACATCACCCATACAGCTCCCAGCTACCTGTAATTTGACCTGCACACCTGCATCTCAGTATTTTGAGATTCAGCCCAGAGGGGCTGCAAATATGACCCTCAGAGTCCTGCAGGGCTCTTTGATACTGCAGTCACAGCACTAAGTTTTAACATGTATACCAGGCAAGTTGCTTTAGGGTTCATGCCGGAAAATTCTTACTGCTTATGTGATTTACTGGCAAAACTTATGGCCTCATTCTGCAAGTGCAAAGTTTTGCACTTATGAGCACAAAACAAAGAGAGCGATGATTGGGAATAGCAACCAAAGACAGCTGTTTCTGTTTTTAACGAGAGACATGTTGCCTGTTTATCAAATTACCAGTGATAAGAAGACCTAGTGAAGTCATTGAGAATGCTGCCAATGACTTTCCTGGAGTGGTATCAGATCATATGAGACAAATATTTAGGTATGAATCTCTTCAGTATTCTCCAAAAATAGCTGTACTGGGTTAGACCAAGGGTTCTGCTCAGGCTTCTGTATCAGACTGGGGCAATCACCTAGAGGACAGCAGAAGAAAAAGGAAGGTATGTTCGATACTACCTTCTCCCTAATACTTTTGCAGCCACCCACCATCTTCATGTCAGGGACTTCCTGGTGTGGTTTATATCTAAAAGTTTGCAACAGATCTGTCATCCAGCATTTGTTCAGTCTCCTCTTGAGCCCATGGAAACTTTTAGCGCCCACATTAACCCTTGGCAAGGAGTTCCACAGATTTACTGCTTGCATGAAGAACCACTCTCTTTGGTTTTGCGTGGTTTGCCTGTTTCCTACCAGCTTGAAATGCTCTTGTAATGGCTGACTGAACGGTCAAATCCCTATCCGTAGTCTTCACGCCACTTTTTCAAGATGAGGAATCATGGTTTACTTAAGTTGTACAGTTGTCCCTGTATTAAGCTACTGCACACCTTCGATCACCCTTGATGCCCTTCCATGAGTCTCTTCCCATTCTGTAATACCCTGCTGAAACAAGGGGAACGCTGTTGTAGTATTTAAGATGGCGTAATAAAGCTCACAATACAGTGGTGTAATAAAGTTCTCTTTTTACCCTCTTTTCCTCGGCTAAAATGCTCTGCATCTGATTTGCTTTTTTGATTGCTGTTGAGCTTTGAGCTGACTTTTTTCAAAGAAATATGTCTTATGATCCTAAGGTCTTCCTAACTGGTTACTGCCAGCTGAGAGACCGATATTTTACAAGGTATTAGGGAAAATTCAGAGTGGTCTTTTCTCATGTATATCACTTCACACTTACCTACACAGAATTTTACTTGCCTTCACCTGCAAGTGCTGCCAGCACTCAATCTCATAAGGTCTTTCAACAGTTGTTTTTCACACTCAGCCTTGTCCTTACTATCTGGATAACTCAAGTACCAGCAATAAACTTTGTCACTCCACTGTTTTTTCCCAGGTCACTTCTTAATATATGATGAACATGGATCCTCCAATACTCCAAAGCTGTTGCAACATTCCAACACTAGATGAGCGGATCATTTACTCCTAACCTGCGATTCCTCTTTTCTTTACTGTCAGTTATTTAAGAGTAAGATGACCTTCCTCCTTATGGAACAGAGACTTGGTTTCGTTTCCTTAAGAAATCCCTGGTGAGGGAACTCAGTAGAAGCTTTGTGGAAACCTAGACAGACTGTATCAACCAGATCACACATATCCATCTGTTTGCTGAATGCGTCAAGGGCACTCGAAGATAGTTGTAAGGATAGTTTCTGTTTTACTAATGCTACATTTACCCTATTCGTTATCTTCAGAGATGACAACTAGTTAAATTCTCTATTATATTTCTGGTAATTTTCCCAGTACATAAGGCACATTAGGAGGCTTATAGGATTCTCAATTTCCCTTATACTTTGCAACACCAACTCTACTTCCACCTTTTTTCTCTGAATTTCTTTATGAAAATCCAAAATGTGGCATTGGTAGCATTTGGCAATACTATTCAGTAACATTTTCTCTATTTTTTGCTCCACACGGTAGAAAGACTTAATACAGATACAGTTATTTTATACAATCTTTTCGATTTCAGATAGCACTGCAGTCTCCAGTGCATTATCTTGAGAATACTGTGCAGAGCTGCTGCTCAGACAAAGGAACTAGAGCGCACTCCATAGACAAAGGAACTGAAGTGCATACCTTACCTACGTTAGTGGACAAGTTTGATGTTCATTATCTGCCTATGTGGGCAACCTTAACCTGTGAAAAATGTAAAACACAGTTGAACTGGTTTACCATCTTAGAAGAATAGTAGGCAATCCTCTGGCCAAAAAGTAAGGCAGTGTTTATGTCAGTGTGGCAAAACAAATGATTTTTATATGTCTTTATGAGCAAAGGGAAAAAACCCCTTCATACCCACAAATGCTCAACATCTATAGAAATGCATAAATGAAATAAATAAGCTTCTAAATCAAATTTCAGACAGAACAACTGGAATAAAGGGCCCAAAGAGAGATGAATACTAAAAGCCTAATGGAAATTTTCATAATTACCGTGCAGTATTTACAGCCTAGTACATGAGAAATAAGCGACTGCTACACAAATTTGATGTGAAATACAGAGAAATAGATACACTCTCCATTTTTAATGGGTTTATCTATTAATATCTATCTGTATTAACACGCAGACATAGACTCAGCCACTCTCTGACCTTATGAAAATACTGCCTCATGCTAATTGTGTAAGAAGTCCCCAGCCTCTTAATCTGGCAACTTACAGCAATACGGTGTGCACTTCAGCACCTAATATCCAAACTCTAATTATAAAGACATCTCATACATTCTTGACTATCTGTTGACTTCTTAAAAAAAAAAAATTCTTTTCTTTAAGCTTACATAACTTTGGCACCTGAACAGTATTCTGGAGAAAGAGCATCTTTAATAAAGATGCAATATCCCTGCCCTCATCAGAAAAATGCTGTCATGAGATATCACACATTGCCTGAGAATTCTAACAAGTCTGCCACCAAAACTGGAGAAGATCATAGCTAACACTCATGATATCCTCAGTTAACAAACAAAGACAAAGAAAGTTTTAAAAATAACATGCACCATTCACATTTCAGGCCTTCTTCATGCACAAAAAGAAAATCAAACCAGGCTAAACTAAAAAGCTTTACAAACCCAGTCATTAAACTCCTTTAAATCAACATTTAAAAAAAAAAATTAAAAGTCAAGTGTTATCCCTCCTCCTCTGGAACAAACCCTGCTTTGATATCCTCAGGGAACTTATAAAAACCTGAGAGGTGACCTAGAAGATGCAGCATTTTGTAAAAGTAAAAGACACATTTTGAAAAACAGTTTTTTCCTACAGCAGAAACTGATTCATTGCATCCTTCCTCAGAATGTGAAAAAAAGTATCTGTTATTCTCAAAGGAGACTTCTGGATGCTCCACAGAAAAAAACAAAGCAAAATAAAAATACATTCACAGAGCACTTAAGGGAGAAAGGAAATGTGTCATAAGAGAAAGGTTGAGAAGACCTCACCCAGAAGACCTCGGAGTCAAAAGAAACCTCCCTTCCTCTCTGAAAGATGATAAAAAAAACATGCACTCATATCTTGTTGACTTCTAGTAGACGTTTCTGGCTTAGGTGTAACCTATGCAAGAGAGATAACTAATCTGAGTCCATTCACCCTTTTGCTGAATTCTGGGCTCCTTGTTAAAACAGAATACAACTGTCAGACGATCTCCACCATGAACTGTTCGGTACCTTTCACCTCGTAAAGAAGTACAGAAAAAAGTATAAGGTAAAAGGGAAGAAAATACCTACAGCATAAGGCTATTCTGCTGCAGTATGAAAAACAAACAACCCCTCCCTCAAGTACAACTACAATAATTTCTACAAAAGTACGATCAACCAACTAGGTAAATCTAAAACAATTTGAAACTTATCCTCCTGGGACACAGGACTCTGATCGGAGTGGAATTTTCACAATAACGAATTACAGTACATGCACAAAGGAAGAGGTACAAGACAGTAAGCTGGTAAGAGTACGGTGCTTATAGAGGTGATCACAGCAGATGTTAATCAAGCAGGTTTTAGACACCTGCCTACGATAAATCTCAGTTCTGTAGGTAACCATGGTGGATGTTCTCATCCAGTTGTGATTCCTCTGTCCCTCAACTTCCCTACAACTGCAGTGCCTGTTGGTATCATGCCTCTCCCATAAAATGACGCTTCTGATAGTCCAAGGAAATTTGTGAGGAAGAAAGGCTGTCATCCACACAAACACGGGTTCTTTCTAAGCGCTCAGCTGTTTCTCAGAAGGAAAGTCAACTGCAGGAGTATTATTATTTGAAATAGCAGATTTATCCGAAATCCCCAGGGACAAAGCAGATTAAAGAAACTTTAACTCACAGGGCATACAGATGGAAAGCTCTACTGATGGTATCCTTACTGACACAGCTGTACGGACTAGGAACATACCTTACTCTACACTGTTCTACAGGATCTGGATTCATTGCCTTAGGGCTTAATTTGCAGCCACAGGGAAATATGACATTTTGAAAACCTGAGGAGAACAGCGCTAACAGTGTGATTTCATACCAATCAAGATTATCCTTGCAGTCAGCTAACCACCAACCTGTGGCATTAGATTGCGAAGAAGTAAGGTGGAAGAGTGGTAATCACTTCATGCAAACATGCAAGATACCTGTGCAAAAACCCCTGCTGCACTGGGGGGAGATCAGTGGAAGAAATGCTTGTTTGCTCAGATTTTTATATTAACAATCTCAATTTAAACTCCTTTTGCAACAGAAGGTGGCATAGTGAAAAATAACATGATATTAAAATCACAGTGGCCAGATAATGAGTTGCTGAGCAACCAGACGCAGCTTCTGACATCTTAAAAGTTCAGAAAACATCAAGCTACAAACTCAGCTTCCTAATTATGGACAGCTGAGCTAACCATTTCTAAAAATCTTGGCCTCTGTTTTAAAATACATTTTACTTCTAAGGAAGATAATGAGTCACATTTCCAAGTGGCTTCCAAGTCCATGCCTGTACCATATACACATATGCATGGGAAATTTGAGAACTGCAAATTCAGGGACTGATTCTGGAAATTTGGGTGAGTGTATGGTTTCATAATGCTTTGAAAAAATTTAAGATGTTAATTATTATTTCAATATAATTTTATTCATACATTTCCTTCACTGCCTGTCCTTTATTTTTACTACTTGAAAATTATTCTGTGGTTCTTGCTGGCAGAATGATTTCCAGGCATGCTTTCACTATACACTGTGCTCATTTGCAATGTCATTTAAAGTATTTCAGGGTTGCCTGCAGATGGGCACAAATTCAATGGCTTTCAGCAGGACATTTCACTAGAGTATTTCCTCCTTTTGACACACTCTTAATATGCTCAATCAACCAGAGGGGACCTAAGCTTTCAATCACTGGTGTATTCTGTTTACATTGGTTTATGTATAAAAGGACAGTGAACAGCACTGTAACACAAATTCTGCTGTGAGAAAGGCATCCCTACCAAAGGCATGAAAATGCTATTAAATGGCTAGGATGCCTAACCCAGTGTCCTGCCAGCTCCACAGTACTCCAGTCAACAACTGCCAGCAGAATCATAACTCTTTCAAGCGCAATATGCACTGGAACAGGGGAACATACCTCGCAGGAAGCTGCTATCTCCAACAGGAGTACAGGAACACTTGAAAAGGGGGGGGGGGGGGGCGGGAAGAAAGAAGAAAAACCCAACGTGGTGGTCAGTATTAGAAATCATCAACTAAGATGGCAAAAAATAACATTTCCGCTGCACTTCCACATTTGTCATTTCCTTCCATTTAATAAGACATACAGAAAATAGAGGAAGTATCTTAACCTATATAAACAAGAAATTTCGCAAATTTTTACTGTGAGTACCTTATTTTCTGCAGGAAAGATATGAAAGGCTCATTTACATTTGTTCATGTTAAAATTATTCCCTTAAAGCTGAACTTCTCATTTAGGCATAAAATTGGTCAAAAATAAACTGGAGGTAGGGAGAAAGAAACCTGCCAGCAATGATCTGAGTAAGGCTGAGACTCTCTTTGGCTGCAATATTCCTTTTTATTCATGCGAGTAAGCCTCTTCAGTGAATAAGGTATTCTTGGTAAGGAAACATCAGCCTTGATAAAACACTGGGGGCAAGTAGTCTGCTCTAAAGCTATGGCCTTGACTAAGAATGGGGAGTCACCAACTGTCCTCAACAACCCAAGTTTGAGGTCTAAAGGGAGAAGAGGAACGTAAGAAGCAGGACAAAACCCACAGTATGTCGCATACGTTAGTCCACAGCAACCTCCAGGAAACTATATAAACATGGAAATAAACCTGAAAAATTGTGTTGGTTTATAATGGAACCTTTTGAAAGTGTGAGGCCAGTTCCTCACCTGCACTAAAAGCAATGATGCAGTTTTTATTTAAACCCACTGTCTTGCCATATGACAACTAAGATTAAAATCTATGAAACAAACGTGAGAATATTGTATCTGTTACATTGCCCTATTCCTCTATTAATACAGGAATTTGACTGGCTAGTAACAAACCCCAGATGCCTCCTGTTACACCTACATATTATATGAAAGTGCTTCTGTTCTGAAAATCGCAGCAGCTGAAGTACCACATGGCTACTTTAACACAGTCTACAAATTGCATTTCTGGCTTCTAGAGTTAACATCAGAGCTATTATACAGATGAATGCACTGAAGAGCCCTCTTCTAATTCTGACATTGTCTCCAAAAAGCCTCATGATTTTATTCTGAATAAACCACTCCATTTCACAGAAAAGGCTCTTACAGAAAGTCCATGAGGCCTTCTTTATCACCCCCCCTCACTACAATTTTCAGTTTTTGCTCACCCCCTACAGTGTTCTGCTCTACTCTCTGGATGGCGCGGGCTCCGTGTTGCAACTCAAGAGAGGAGGGGACCTCCTTACTTCCTAAAGCATCTAACCTTCCAGATTTCGTGGTGGAAATGTTACCATACCCTGGTCTTTTGAAGACTATTTTTTTTCAAGTGACTTCTCATTATTCTAAATAGCATCACTTGGAAGATGTTTAAAAAAACAGGGGGGAAGTCTCCAGGGAAGAAATCTGTAGACTCCTTTCTTTGACTCTGCATTCTTTTGCAAACTACTTAGTGCATGTTCAGCACACTCTGAAGCACTGCTCAATTGTGCTCTGAAGAGAAATGGGTATTTTCTAGAGGAGATTTAAAACAGTTACAGAGGGAACACTACCTTTAAATAGACATGGAAAACTAATGATGCTGCACTAAAAAGTAATTAAAGTTACTGCAGGGGCCTTACCCTCAAGGAGGTAAATTACTGTAAGCCCCACAGAAACAAAAGCTGCAATATAGTAAAATTATATTGCAGTAATCTACCTATCCAGAAGAGTGAGTGGAGAAAATCTAAATCTAAAGCATAAATTAAAACACCCTTCATACACATGGAAATTTCTGATTGCAACCACTAGGCAGGGAGATGAGATATATATTCCTAAAGGATCATCTGTGCTGTAAAGAAAATGGAATGCTCTGGAGTTTAACAATGGGTTAAAAATAACAGGCTTATTGCATTCGAAAGTCAAATTACAGGTATTCATAACAGCTACAGTATTCGCCTTTCTACACAACTTTATGGAACCAGACAGCTAAAAAAGAAAAAAAACCTTCTGAGAGTTCAGAATACCACTTTTTTCATTTTCTATTAATGTGCTAGCTTCACTGGAAATAAACATGTTCCCCTTTTGCAGGATCTTCCTGTTAGTAACAGTTGCACATAAATAAAGTTTTCTAAACAAACATCTTATCTTTTTATGGAAGGAAGTCCATTAATACGGAATTGACGTCCTTCCCTGAAAAAAAAGATCAGTGCTAATTCTTTCCCATAAACTAAAGAAATAAACTTACACCCTGAGTTTTTTACTCTATTTTCACAGCAAACTGGATAGTCTGCACATAGATAAAATAGAACTGTTTGGGTTTTCTTATAAACAAAATCTCTGTTGCTACCTTGCCACATAATACTGAATAATTAATCTCTTCCCTTGGTTTTTGATTGCTTCAAGGAACTTGTGCTTCATTTCAACTGTAATCCACACATTCTTGTTCAAACTACAGGGCAGCCTGTGAGCAACTTTCAGCCTGGGAGCTTCAGAAACACACCATAACTGTTTAATATTTTGACCTATGCCACCATTTTCAGAAAGATGTCCTTTACCAACAAATGCAGCCAAACAGACTCTAGCAACTGTGCTTATAATCTACTGTGCTCTTCATTGGCTTGGTTAGCTACACAAGACATTTCTATTGCCCCAAATTAACTTCACCATGGAAAATCCTCTGACACAACCTACATCTGTTTCCCTTCTTCAAAATAGTTTTTCCTTTAGACTAAGAAAATTTGAAGTTGACACTGTACTGTATGCTTCTTGCAATAAAGAAATACTTTTCTCCCAATGGCTTCAGAAAGTCAGTACTTTAATCTATTTGCAACAACATTGAAAATAGAAATGTTAACATGGTTAAAGAGAGTTTAGTTTTTCAGTGGTTTTGTGCAACAGAATTTAAAATCTCCATGCCACACTGCAGGGAGACAAGGATAAGAGAATGGAAGAATAATATGGTCCATGATTACCATACTTTTATAAACTTAAGAGTTATAATGCCGTGGTATTTTTGTACAAAAAGATCTATTTATCTTGAACACATTAAATGTTTAACTCTGGGGGACAGAAGAAGCTGCATCAAAATATTTACAATAGGAATTTCAAAAGGAAATTTTAAAAAAGAAAGCGCACCAAATTTTGCAAGAAAACATTGTTTCTCTTCAGCTGTGTCTATAATAAATGAGTGCTATTTCAAAGGCACATATTCCAATTTTGAAAAATGAAACACCGCTATGTTCCAGCAATCACACTTTTAGACATCCTAAGAATGGGAAAATAAGATTCCACAATCCTTTACCAAGAGTGTGCATCAACTTTGCTTACACAGTGCTCCACTGGAGAAGGCACTTAACGTATGTCTTAATGCAGATAAATAAAAGAGTGACAGGGAGTGAGACTGAGCACTAGACGACTCCTCCTCCATTATACTGAACTCCGAGATTCCTTCCTGACTCCATTTTGCACTAACACAGTTCGCTTTCCAAAGATCAGTCTGCTGTAGAGGTGACAAGCCCTAAGCAGACAGAGTCGGTCCACATTGCACAACCTTGAACATATTGGTTCCTTGCATTCTTATTTGGCACCCTTTACACACGGACTTTTACAGTTTACATTTAGAATGTAACACTTTTTGTTGATGGCGGAACCTGAAGTCTTAACATGCTTGCGCAGGTTTAGTAACATACGTACCTGAATGTCACTATAAAAACAAGAACAACTTCCTTTTCCCTTAACTCTATTCTTTTCAAAGGGTTAGGTCCTCAGAAAGCTTTCCCTCCCATTTCTGTTTAATTCTCGATAACTGTATTGTGGAACAGTGACCTTTTTTAAAAGCAAAAACAGAGCCCTGCTGTAAAAGGTCACGTGGCAGGACTCAGAAAGCAGAGCAGATCTTCTGGTGTCCCACGGCAGCGCTGGAAACGGGGATGTAGGCGACAGCCTGACAAGTGTCTGGGCAAAACAGCACGCTGAAGGTTTTTGTCAGTCATTACAACTGCCACCCATTTTCCAGGCCTGCCGTGGCCAATAAGGATACCTAATTACCCCACACAATTTCCAGCTGTTCTGCCTTACTTTTTGTTCACCCTCCTCCTTTCAGCATAGTGCTTCACAAAACTTTTCTGATTTAGAAAGATTGACATGAGAGAAAGCCTGGGGCAGTCTCAAGAAAGGTCAGTGAATATGTACAAAACTCCAAGCCTTTTGATAATTTTATTTTGTAAGATCAAGAGGTTTGGTGAGCTGTACTTAATGGCTAACCAAAATATCTGTGAACGACTCGAGCTCCCATGAAGGAACTGATGGTAGCCAGCACAAGAGGCGAAGCAGCCCGCTCTGTGGTGTGACCGTTACCTGTGCTGCTGTCTTCTCTTGTCCGCTCGTCTCCGCGTTCTGCAAGGCAGGCGTCACAACCGGGGGAGGAGGTGCTCTGCGTTTTTTCACTTCTGGGTTTGCTGTCATTCCTGAGATGTTTCCAAGGGACAGTGATGGACCCAGGCTACTGGAACGAGAATTCACCGAAGGGGAATTTGGTGCTGTGGAAAAACCCTGTAAATGGATTAACATCTTGGATTAACATCACTTTTTAAAAACAATGGGAAAGAAAGAATTAAAACAAGACACATCTGGTTACCACTTAAACAATGATATGAATAATCAGGTATGCTCCTCTGCCAAAGTTGCTGAATTGCAAACTGTAACTTTTGGAAACTTCTAAAGGTCAACTGGAACAAAGCTTCCAGGCAGTATTAGTAAGTCAGGAGGCACGATGAGCACCTAATGCAGTTTAACAGTAGTGCTGATGGGAACACTACTACTGCTTGCTATCTAAACTATAAGCTTTATCGAGACACATAATTACAGTTATCCAAATGCATCTACAGTTGTATTTAAATTACAAGTAATACACATTTCTGAAAGCAAGATTTACTCTTAAATGAGAACGCTGTATTAACCATACGCTGCTGTCTGTCTCAGGCTTGTCTATTTTATTATCAATCTGCCTGATTTACCTGAGTCTTCTCTGCAGATTTACATAAGAGAAACTCTGCTACCATCAAACTATTTCCAACTTACATGCACAATCGAGAACAGTCATTTACAAGCTACTGAAAACAACCATTTAACCTAGTCAAAAGAAGTCCTACTGACAGGCACCACTCTGGATTTTAACGGGTCCAGATGAAAGGAGAAGGAGAAACTATTTCCATAATTCCTTAATATCAAAAATAACTTCAGTTCTCATTGAAAACTTAATAAAATCAATAGAAAAAGTTTTACTGAGTTCAGATCAAGACCTTAATACATTTTTTATATTAATATACAAACAGAAATATATGCAGTCATATAATAGTAAATCTACAAATAGGAAAGACTAGGAACATGATTGCTTGAAAATATCCATTTTTAACTTAGTTTTGACACTTAAATTCAACATTATTACTTTCTTTAATCTGCTAATAAAGACCTTGCAAAAACTTTTCCCACAAAACCTGTGAGTTACCTTTTGCTATTTTTAATTAAGAGAAGCTTCCATATTAAATTGAAGATCTTACTTTTTAAGTAAGTTATGAGATGGTCACTTCTTCTTAGAAATGGCTTCTGTGAAATCCCAGAATGGTTTGGGTTGGAAGGGACTTTAAAGATCACCTAGTTCCACCCCGCTGCCATGGGCAGGGACACCTTCCACTAGACCAGGTTGCTCAAAGCCCCATCCAACCTGGCCCTGAACACAGCCAGGGATGGGCCATCCACAACCTCTCTGGGAAACCTGCGCCAGTGCCTCACCATCCTCACAGTGAAGAACTTCTTCCTGACATCCAGTCTAAATCTACCCTCTTTCAGTTTAAAGCCATTACCCCTTGTCCTATCGTGACATGCCCTTGTAAAAAGTCCCTCTCCAGCTCTCCTGTAGGTCCCTTTAGGTACTGGCAGGCTGCTGTAAGGTCTCCCTGGAGTCTTCTCTTCTCCAGGCTGAACAACCCCAACTCTCTCAGCCTGTGTTCATAGGAGAGGTGCTCCAGCCCTCTGACCATCTTCGTGGTCCTCCTCTGGACTCGCTCCAACAGGTCCATGCCCTTCTTATGTTGGGGGCCCCAGAGCTGAAGGCAACACTCCAGGTGGGGTCTCATGAGAGCGGAGTAGAGAGGGAGAATCCCCTCCCTCAACCTGCTGGTCATGCTGCTTTTGATGCAGCCCAGGATACAGCTGGCTTTCTGGGCTGTGAGCACACATTGCCAGGTCATGTTGAGCTTCTTGTCAACCAACACCCCCAAGTCCCCCTCCTCATGGCTGCTCTCAATCCACTCATCACCCAGCCTGTATTTCTGCTTGGGAGTGCCCCAACCCATGTGCAGAACCCCACGCTTGGCCTTGTTGAACTTCATGAGGAACACAGGAACCCACCTCTCCAGCCTGCCGAGGTCCCTGTGGATGGCATCCCTTCCCTCCAGCGTGTCGACCGCACCACACAGCTTGGTGTCGTCGGCAAACTTGCTGAGGGCGCGCTCATTGGTATCACCAGTGATACCAGTCCTGGAAGTAGAGGCTGATGACCGTGGTTCATAATGCAGTTCTTATCAGAACAGAACATGCTACTGCACTTGCAAAACTCACCCATCAAGGACATAAAGCTCTTAGGTAGAATTTTGTCCAAAACCACAGAATACATACTGCCAGGAAACTAAAGGCCACCACAAATCCCATCACTTTCCAAATAAAAGAGGTAGTTCTTTGAACCTAAGTTCTCCAATCTGGAAACTGGTGGAAAATGCTTTGCCTCAATAGTATGGCTGCCTCATCGTTGTGATGGACGTCTGGATTGCCATAAGGGTGTAACTTGCAGTGAATTTGACTTGTGACATGGCACGGTAATTCCTCTCCACAAGTGCCAAGGGCAGTCTTAGGTAAAAATTAACAATATGGGGCAGCAAGCTCAAAAAGACAATGAATTTGATTTTAGGACCGTTTTGAAGCACTGATGAAGCATAAAGAGCTAAAAAATACAGCAATGCAAAAAGATGTGTGTAATACAGGTTCCTGACTGCCTGGTAAAGCTCAATGTTCTATAGGTTCCTGTGAAAGCAACTGAAAATGCTAAATGCAGACAGCAAACTCATTTGTCTTGTCCTGCATTTACTACACGTGATAACTATGTGATAACCAACACTTAAAAATATCAGCTGGACGCTTTTGTTATCTTTTATGTTGCACACTGCGCAACAGACGTCATCTTGGAGTAGTGTATTTAGCACAAACAGGGTTTTACTGAAGGATTAAAGCAGTATTTGCTACATCTTTTTCATCACCAATTTCTCTGAACTGAATAGCATCAATAGCTTCTTCGCTTTTCTAGCAATGAAGGAAAAAGCTTGTGGAAAAAATGGAAGGTGGGGTTTAAAAGAGTAGGTCTAATCTTATAAAGAAATATACTCTTTTCTTGGCCCTATATCTTGGGCAGTGGAAACAATAATGATCTCATCTGTAACCTACAAGTTTTAAGTCATTCTTAGTGCATATTGTACCTGGTTCTATCAAATAAAGTTTGTTTACTCCTAAAGAAATTACAGGGTTCCAGGGTGAAATATAGTCTCCTCTTTTCACACACCTACAAAATCACTGAAGAAAATAATTTTACAGTGTATTCTACAGGTATGCTTTTGTGACTGTTTTAATTCTTTGATTTTCCTTGCTGGATAAAAAGGTTGAGAAATTTTGTTAAGAGATTTAAAGATGTACACAAATAATAAAGAACTCCTAAGACTTCCCTCCTAGCATTACATATACAGAGTACCAGTAAGAAGATAGGATGTATCCAGTTTCAAATTAATATCCTATTCGATTCTATGTCAAGGTCTTGTGGCTGAAGAGCTATGAGAATCCTCTTCCAGGCAACAGATCACTATGAATGAATACAGTGATGAACAACTGAACATTTTAAAGCTGGTTGTTTTTTTTTTTAAAGCTTGCATATCCTAACAAAAGATACAGGGAAAAAATTTAATACTTATATGACACTATAAATAGTTTACAATAAAAAGACTTCAATGAAATTAAAAATAAAAACCTTGGAAATGCAGCTACATTTTCTTTTCCAAGTCCAACCTTTATATTAAGCCCATTATTTAGTCAGTGAGCGTTTCAAGAATGCTCACGTTAAGACTCTTCCCCCTAAAATAAAAACTTGCTACAGCTTCCAGGAGAATGGAATGAGGACAACCTCAAAGCAGTTTTGAAAGCCCAATCATTCAGCAAAGAGATGTTTGTCTAACTGGAGGCAGACCTTCAAGCTCTCCCATGTGTGCAGTCATGTTCAGTAGCTTTAAGAGAAGAAAAAAAACGTTGGACACAAACCACTGACACAAGTGTTTTTGGCACGGCTCGTCTTTTGTTGTAAACCTAATCTAGAGAGACAACGCCTTACCCATCTTTTATGTTTTATGTTGTGCTAGATGCAGTGCAGCTTCTTTCCAAATCACTGGATTTTGGAGGTTTGGTTTTCAGGCAGGTTAGCAAGGCAACTATTAAAAGCACAGAGCATTAATTAAGCAAACCTGTAGGGACCTGATACGCACACACCACTTACCCAAACCATCTCTCATGTCTTGTTGTTTTAATTGGTTATCAATGGATCGATTTCAGTGGAATTACTCAAATTACAGCAGTGTAAGTAAGAGGAAAGCCAAGTTCAAGTACTGCAGCCAATGTAGCTGGCTAAAAAGTCAGCCCTTATCCTCTGTTTCATTTGCAAATAGGTTAGCATGAATGTTCTGCTCAGAATCAAAATCAATTCCTACAATCCGCTTTAACTGCTTTGCAAAAAAAAAAAAAAAAGAAAAAAAAGAAAAATAATGTCAGAAAAAGAAAATTCATGGCAATGAATTATATAAAGAGCTTTTAAAAATGTCTCCCAACTTGTAAAATCATAGTCTTTGGTAGACCACTAGTGTTAGAGCACTTTGCTAGCAGTTCAAACAACAAGTAATGCAAACTAGCAAGAAAAAAGAAATAGTTTCCTCTTCTTTTTTTTTTCCCCTCAGTTAATCCAAAGCAAACCCAGCAAAAACACAGACACACCAGCATAGGTCAGCAGTCAAGTTAGACTCCAGTCGAGCAAGGGTCTTGAACACGTACTGAACCACAACCATGGACTAAAGTGCATTTCAGTTCCATGTTGGAAGGAGGCAAGAAACAGCTGCAGTACCTACATACGGTGCCATCAGGTTTCATGGATCGATTGTTTCATGTTGTATTTGCCAGCTAGTTTTTTCCCTCTCATTAAACTTCTGAAATCTAAGGAACTTCCTTTTTTTCTAACGTACAAGATGCTTTCTTGGGGGTTAAGCAGTTTCATTTTAGGATTTTTTCCTACCAGTTCTTCTAGTTGAAATTTAGCTTTCAAAGACTTCTTGGAAGGGCAAAGAGGAGCTGTTGAAAACACAGGAGTATGAACGCTCAGAGTAACCTGGTGACTTAGGCATACCAGTCCCATTTTCAAAAGACTTTGAAAAGTCAACTTTCTACAAGACTACCAAAGTCCATAGCTTGCTGAACTCAACACAAGCTAGATTAAGAGCCTAAAGCAGAGGCCAGTCTGTGTTCCAAGGTCGTCAACCTAGAATACAATTATAAGACGTCTTTTGCAAACTACTCACTTTTCAAGAATCAACAGGAGCTCTGACATCTTAGGGATACTTCTGAAAATGTTCATGTTAATATTAATAAAATAATGTAAGATTAATCTATTAAAAATATAACTGTACTGCTGTGAGAATTCCATTTTACAAAATAGATGTGTATAAAAATGGAAGTCAGCTTATGTTTGTTTTCAGACAATTTCCCTCATATATAACTCTCTTACCCAAAGCCCTGTTATTAGCATTTCCTTGATTTCCTGATGACACTACGTAGCATTTAAAGGTCAGCAAGGAAGAGACTGCAGCTTGCCTGTGAGACTGATTTGACTTCCCGTTCCCTGTCCACACCGGTCAATAAAAATTTTTCAAAATGTCAAGTTCTTTTCTTGTGAGGTTGCTACAGCCAGGCCTTTCTTCCGCAGCTCTTTGCCAAAACTCACATATTTTAGCTCCCAGTCTTGTTATGCAATTTCCTTCTGAGAAGTTTTTAAATCAAAAGTAATCAATTGAGCTGTTTTTAAGCACTCAAAGTACCAGATGTATCAGCAAAAAATAAAGATTTTTATTTTTTCCAAAACAGAGACAAAAAATAAGAATAAATGTATTAGAAAGGAAATAAATTTTTTTTTGCAAGCATACCATGGGTAAATACAAAAGGTAAGCTTTAGAGCAGGCAGACAAATCCATCCACTAAGTGACAAGAAGAATATTTATGCCTATTAGACATTTAAACTCCATTAATGCAAACTTTTATTGATTTGCTGAATGACACCACAACTGATTACAACTGGCCATTTAAAATGCCAGACAGGTTATTTCAGACCTACTGCACAAATTGAAGTCGGAGGCTGCTTTCCTTGACATGATAGTGAAATTCCTTATACTAGCACTAAATCTGACAACACTGAAACTGAATTAATCCAAGCTCCTGCTTCAAAACCAAAGCATATTACTTCAGTCATGAGATTGCTTGGAGACAATTTAAAAAAAAAACAAGATTGTGACTACTCAGATTTTCCTTTCTAACCAGCCACACTGAATACGGTTTGTTTTTTGTACTCCCTGAAGCACTTGTGATTCTGGTACTTGCATGCAGTCTGCAGTCAGAAAGGAAAAAAATTACCCTTCTCCTGCTTTGACCTAAAAAAAAAATAAATGCATTTTTATGCAATTTAATTTATGTTGCTTTATTATCTCATTGCATTCTGCTACTGGTAGGAAATGATCTGGTCACCCATCACAGTATTAAAAGAGAAGGAACTATTTCATTGCCACAACAGTAACTCATACAGGCAGCACCATGTTAATTTTCTATGTCTGGTGAGTAGGCTTTCAAGGTTTTACTGTAGAAGTTTTGAGTTATACTTTGAAGTCTGTACAGTGCTATCTTATGCTTGTATAAGTTTATTATATTATCTAGCTAGCAATTCCAGATCTTGCTGCCAGGGCCCATCTGGTGGACATCAGAACTTACACAGCCAGAATTAGAAATGCCCGAGAATGTCCTCTCTCCTGTGCCCCTGCCAGTCCTCCCTCACAGGGGCCGACCACATTCCTCTCGTTTTAGTACAAAGTTTGTTGATCAGAACTCCTAGCAGTGCCAGGTAGGTCACCTCCCTTTACAAAGTCATCCACTTGCGTCTCCCAGCACTGGAGTAGCGTGACCCAATCCGTCACTGCAGAGGTTACGAAACCTTCCTATGACACAGGTCCACATCATCCACAATTATGCTGTTCTATTGCTTAACTATCCTTAGCATTAACATTTTTTTCCTTGTACTTTAACTATAATTTCCCTTCCTAGAAGCTTATCTGATTACTTCTTGTCCTCACTTGGGTAAGGTCATGTGAAGTAAAGTATCTTTACAGCTAGGAGCACAACCCTGGTGTCCAGCTCCAACTGATTTATGGTTGCTTTGCACCTCCTGTGATGTCCAACCCCTTTTCAGTAGAAAAGCTGAAGAACAACTAGAGAGAACTAGAACAATGGAAGCCTCCAGGAGAAAAGCTTTCCAGAACAGACCGACGGTCTTAGATTCACTGTTTGTGCATTTCTAAGCAGGGAACAAGTGCGGGTAATAACTCAAGACCTGTGCACTACGCTGAGGACAAAGAGGGAGCCCAACCAGAGAGAGCTTCCAAGAATCATGTTAAATTTTTGTTATACTTCTTGTGTGTGAAGCAATATTCAAAACTAATTTTCCAATTGAAAATCAGATGGATACTAAATGAATATGGCAAATTTCACAAGTAAGTTGATTACTTTTTTTATGAGCAGTCAAGGAGTTTGATGTTTGGGAATATAAACTTTTTATTCAAATCGTTAGTAGGTCAGAAAATGTGGGTTGGGAATACATGCATTCCAGCTAAACATGAACATGTATTTAAATTCTTGCAAATATAAAGCATCAGATGCAGTAAAACCAAGCCTAACTGCTAATATCAATACCACCTACTACTACCACTTCCATCAGTATTCAGTCAGTCTGAGATCACAAATTTAATCTGAGTTCTCCAAAAGTGAATACACTAACATTGCACATATAAAGCACTGGAATACAGATCTATAAATTCAACAATGTATATATAATATCCAAGCAACTCAGAAACAAATCATTTATACTTTTTCAAGATTTTATGATAGATGTGATTCCTCAGTGTTTTGAGAATAGAAGCTTTTAAATCACCTCTGGAGATTTAAAATTCAGTGTCTTTCCTCCAAATAATTTCTCCTGTTTCCATTTTTCACTCTTCGGATTTTCCCAAGTCACACTACTCTTCATGCTTAACAAAACCTTTGTCTATTACTGCTACCCAAAATCACTCATGTCAATCTGAAGAAGTCTCCCTGGTAGAATGAAGACGACAGTCATAGTATCAAGGGAAATGGATGCAATGATTTTTTTCCAGCACAGCATTACATGCAGAAAAGGGAAGACAATCTAACTTGATTTACAATTGTGTGCTTGATTCATGTCTTCTGTTTAAGTGACAATGTGTTTCAAATAAATTCATAGCTTTAAAAAAAAGTAGCATCCCAACAGAATTTGCAAAAATAACCTTTCTTGACAGGAAAGTGTAGACACTACCCTTTCTGAAAGGTGGGACAGACGGAAAGAAGGCAGAGCCATGCCTCAATGACTCAGAAGGGAGCAGTCAGCACGCTGCCTGGTGCTAACGAGAAGACCAAAGTGTATAAATCAGTGTTTGGAAGGCACGCATAAATCATTTGTGTCCTCTCCTATCAACCTGGACACTGAAGTCATTGTAGTAACCAGCAAGCATGTATCCTGTAGACCTCGTGAATCAGAGCTGAGGAACTTGTTAAAAAGAAGGGAAACATATCTTTGACTCAGAGCTGTTACCATCGACAAGTCAGCCTCAACTCAATGCAGTGAAAATACACTTGCTACAAATCTTTCTAATGCATAACTTAATTTCTGTCACTGTGTCCTATGAAGGATGAAAAATTGTTTTGCTGAAATTGAAGCTATTTAGCCACAAATGAAAGAAACTTAGGTTGCTAAACATTCTTTTCTGAACAAACATAACAGGCAAAGCAAGTAGGTGTACGTTCAAAAAAACAAACTCCAGCTCAAAACCACACAAGTCGATGTATTTTCCACTTAATGTTCTGCTTTCCACAAGATTCTCAACTTCCAGAAATACAGCTAAAAAGCTATGAAACATAAAATTATTGGAATATAATTCAACATTGGTATTAATCCAATGACACCCATGAACTAGCCACAAGCTGCAGCACGTGTGCATTACAGGTATCTTTGTAAGTCGATATACTAAGACCACCATGTTTATTAAAAAGCACATGCACGTCCAATCCCTTAAAACGCCACATTAAGGTGGCAGACACATCACAGAGAAATCATAGACATATATGCACGAGCTTCCCAAACATGCCAACTTCTTTCATACCCTTCTTGTGCTATGCACCTGATACCATCAGGCTAACTGATAGTACACAAAGCATGGGGGTTTTTTTTTTTTTTTTACTTTCTGGATGACAGATGCATTTTGAATACACCTAAAATGTAAATAGTCTTGTTTTTGTTTTGGATATGTAAACCCTAGTGAGGCAAACCCATCATTAACAGAGCATAGAAAACATTTCTGCATTGGATATTTTCTATGCTACTTGGTAGTTTAATGGAAACAGTGCTGTCCGTCACTCGAGTGGGAGGTAGGAGTGCAGGCTGCAGACCCAATCTGAAGTGAATCGCACAGTCAAGCTGAACCACGGGTGACAATCTGGGATGCTGGCAGATGCTTAGGGTAAGGTTCGTTTGTACTTCATGCAAGTGTAAAATGACTTATCTTGACTTTCAGAAGTGTGTGGACAAGCTTGTGTCTCATTTGCTAGACTGCTGTCTTTTTTTTTTTCCTTCTTCTTCTTTTTTTAATATCGTTTTGGGAAAATACCTGAATCAATTTATGTATAAAATGAACCCTCTCAGGGCTGATTTACATCTTTCTGGTCTGCTAAAAGCTTATTTCCTACAAGTCCAACTCTTTTTGTCACAGCGCACTATCAAAATGTGTCAGCCTATAAAAAACAAGGCTGTATTTTGAAAATAGATTTTTCATAACTGTCAAAAATACAAATACGTAAAGGCAATATGGGGAGAAAGACTAAATCCAAAATATTCCCAAAAGGGAATGGCTAACAAAAAATAGGCAGTCGGCAAATTGAGCTACTTGCATCACTTGCAATTTTTTTGATAGCTATGTGCATGTATGCTAAGTAAACATATCATTGCCTGATAGTGCAATAGATAGATGAGAAAGAAAGATTTTTGTCACATTCTATGCCAGATCAAAAAAACCCAGAAGAGCTAATCTATACAGAAAAGGAAAGGGTTATCTATTCAAGATGAAGTATCTCATCAAATGGAGACAGAAGATGGGCTTGTAACAAGAGACATGCAGGAAGTTCAGTAAATTATAAAAGGAAATGGGAAAAAATGTGGAAAACACTACAAGTCTCTCTTGGATATTCATCCACGCGGTACAAAAGCAAACGCAAAAGAAGTAGGAAAGAACACAGGAAGAAGTGAGGAGAGAAACAAAAACACAGTCATTATGGTGAAAAATGAAGCGAATCTGTTCACCGGATTTGACCAGAGAGGAAGTCCTTGCAGAAATTCAAAGACAAAAATCTGGAAAAGGAGAGGAGCAAAGCAAAAAGCAGAAGACTTCAATGGATGTGATAATAGCGTACTGGCTCATATCCCAGGGAAGGAACAATGAACTAAGGAGACTGTGCAGGACAGAAACCATATTCTGCAAGAAAACTCAATGATTGCTTATATGTTAGCCCGGAAAGATGGCAATGTTAATGCTCACTTGTTGACATGAAGACAGTGAGGGAAGAGTCACATGAACAGAACTCAAACTGGTAAAGATTCAGCACTGAAAGGCAAGGGGGTTAGTATATAGATTTGTGAATGTGTAATAAATATTTCTGTGGTAGGGATTTAACGCATACTGAGACATGGAACAAGGCGGAATGGAAGAAAATAATGAAAGAAACATTTTAAAACCTACCAAGAGAGGTCTAAAAGCCAATGACAGACCCTAGTGGAAAAACGCATTTTAAAGAAACCTGAAGAAGAAAGAATTACAGACAAAAATTTACATGGACTCCAAAATTCAATTCAATCCCAGTATAGAAAGAAGACAGAAAAATACCAAGCCAGAAGGAAAACAAGGAAAGAACATTTGAAAAGAGGCTATTTACACTTGGCCTTGGAAGGCCATCAGCAGATCTAGTGAGAGCAATCTTGGAAGAGTGAGGATGGAAAAAGCCAAATTTTCTTTGAAAAGGCTAGTTTCTCCTTTCACTTACACTTTTGCACTATGTGAAAATAGATTAGCTCAATCAAATAGTGTTCAACAACCAAGCTGAAAATCAGAATCTGTCTTTATTAATGGTCTGGCAACAGACTTCAGGAAACAGGGAGTTCAAAAGGTCAAAGACCAACAACAGCAAAAAAAAGATTTTCGGAATTTTCACTGGTATTAAGCGTTCATCAATCATAAATAACCACAAAAAGGATCAGAGGTCTTGAGCAAAATGAATTCATCATTGCAGTAAGAGTTTATTTTCTCTAGGCTTACTAATTCTTTCAAATCAATCAGCCAATGTGTTTGGTTCATGGAAGACAGGAGTTGTTTTATTTGTAATATATGTCCTTCTGAAATTCAAAATATTTTGAAAAACTACTGAGAAGAACTTCTTCTGCAATAAATTCTTTTAACATATAGGAACTATCAAACCAGTAAAGTTGATCATCTTCAATATATTTTCATTGTAGATATGCCAATTTATACTGGAGGAGGAGATGGAAACTTTGCATAAAACATACAATTTTAGAAATATCTGCTGTAATGTCTGCATAGCCAACTTTTATGGGGACCAGAATTATGAATGGAATGGTTCCTGGCATGAGGTTTTTGGGTGTGTATTTGTTTGGTTTTGAAGAAATAATTTTTGGTTTCTTACTGACTATTTTTATTCCAGTTAAATTAAAAAGTGTTTTCCTCCCATTTTAATGAAAGTGTTGTCATTACACAAGTTTTCCAGAGACAAGAAACATTAATGATCAATTCTCCTCAACTTTTGGTGTCTGCTGAAACTCTGACACGTCTGAGTTTTGGCCTCTGAAAATCTCTACTTATTACAGCTGATGATGAATGGAGAAAATCTGTACTGAAATTCAAAGCCAAATTTTCACCGAGATCTGCAGAACTTCTCTAATGTCAAAGGAATTGCTCTGATTTACTCAAGCTCAGGGAATTGAATTCCAGCTCCAGTCCCTATAATCCAATTCCGACACAAATACTTTGTTAATTTAGAATGAAGTTGTGCAACTGGTTTTCCCTTTGAAGTCTATGGTAACTGTAGGTGTTTAGCTAGAGGGAGACAAATAAAATCATCCAACTGTCAAAGCAAATTTTCAAAAAGGAAGTTTTACACTTCTTAATGGTATAACACTGCCAAAAATATTACTGAAAACCAATGTAACCTCTGAAGATTTTAAAACTTAAATTAGAAGAACAAATCAGCTTTTTACCTCTGAAATGAGTGCAAATCTTAACACAACTCCTAATTACAGAGTCGCTAAGAGGATTCTAGCAACACGAATCAGAAGTCAAGAGCCAGGAATGTTACTGTTTCAGTTAGCTCTTTCAGATGTCCGGATGTGCACGTGTGTGTGTGTGTGTACATAACTTGTGTGTGTGTACCTACATGTATCTACATACAAACACAGGTACATAAACACACGCAAAATTTATTACTCCAATTTGCTCTTTCAGATGTCTGTATGCACCTCGTGAGTGTATGTACACATACTTACACACACTGAGTGCAATAGGCTGCGTCTGAAACCCTAAGGGGTGGCCTAGGCAAGCCCCCAAACTGTATCTGCATCTTTCATGCTGAGAATTTCTGGCCACAAATAACAGCACTGAAGCAGACCAACCCTTTAAGGAGATATGACAGCTTGCTGCAGAAGACAAAAACAAAAGACTAACTCACAGGCATCGTGCTCACAGCTTGATGCTCAGGTATTGATGCCAACGAACCATTCTGAATTATAACGGCTCAATATTTAGTCCCGGATCAACACCTGTGGCCAGGAGTACAGAGATGAAGAGAAGGTTTAAAGACAACACTCTCGTGCTCAACAATGGATAGAGCACATCCAGGTGTCATACACATCCATCTTCTGTTTCATAATACCTACAGAAATTAAGCTTGTCCCATTAAAGCAGATGAACAATTTGGATAGAAAATACATATGCTTATACCGTGAAGAAGTCACAAGCAAATTCATTTCAGGATCTGAATCATGCACGACCATGAAATTCAGATCCAAGCTTCCTCTCCATCCTGGAGGATTCTTCAAAGGCTATTCTCTTTGAAGAATAATCAATGTCCTGAACACAGAATCATAGGATATCTCAAGCTGGAAGGGACCCATAAGAATCATCGAATTCAACTCCCTGCTCCTTGCAGGACTACCTAAAATGATGCAAGTTCAATAACTGGGCACAGAAGAACAGGTTAAGAATAAAGAAGCAGACCCCCCCCTTTGAATTTTCTTAGAATTATATTCAAACATTACTTCAAACATCCTTAGCCTTTTATTTTTTTCCCGTTGTGAGCACTCATTATTATCCTTTTAACTCTGACCTTGTCTAGGCCACCCCACCTAAACAAAAGTGAAGCGAGAATACAGGATACTGCAAAATGACTGGAAGTACAGCTGTGCTGGAGCCCAAGCTACTTCAGCCTTTTTCCCACTTTTTATATATATATAAAAATATTTATATAATCTCATATTTTTATTTTCCTTTGCAATATACCATAGCCAGCTAAGTTTCTCCAAGCCTAGGACACCAGAGCTTGACTTGTGAACATTTGTTATTCCTAAGAAACTAATTTCCCACTGTGTATAGCCTTGTTTCCTTTGTGAATTTAGTGTGAAATACTAAGAAATCACAGCTCTCTGATCTGTTTATTCCTGCTGACTGGAGTATTCCAATCCACTGGAGTGCACTCCCCACTGAGGAGCTGTGGCAGAAACTTTTCAAGCACAGTCCCAAATTTAACTAACACGGAAGTTAAAAACCGTGGAAACAGATAGAACATATACCTACGCTTGGACTTTCACTGGCACGATTACAACTTAAACAGGGCCAGCAGTGCTGAGACTTCTGCTTACTTCTCTGGGTATGCACTGCTTCAGATAACAAAGAAAAACCTGCTTTTGCAATGAATTATTGGTTGGTGAAAGCCACTCCCTTCCTTTGCCACTGTTTGCAATTCATCTTCTACAAGACTTAACATGTGTACTTTGGGGTTTTCTCCTTCCTCAGTGAGAAAATGCTCTAGAAATTAAGCAACTTCAAGGGGTTTATCTGTGTCAACTGTCCATCAAAAAGGAACAAAGGTCTTACATTTTCAAAGATGACAGTGAAACAGTCAGAAGATCTTTGTCTGTGCAAAAGAGAACCTGAAGTAGCACAAGAAAGAATGATTTTTAAAATGGCCTAGTGTAGATAATGGCTAACAACTCATAAAGAGCACAATCTAAAGCCAGCTGAAACCAGCAGGAATTTTTCCACTGGCTCTAGTGAGTTCTGCATCAAGTCTCTGATGGTCACTCTAACCTTACGATGCCAAAAGACAGTAATGCTCTAAACTATGCTGCTGCTGTCATTTCTCCAGGAAATCTTTTTCTTCAATATACTTTCAAACTCAATGAAAATCATAACAATGCCGGCACAGAAAGTATAGCTCTGATTTTTTAAACATAAAATTTGGTGCCAGATATCCATACTTTAGTCTCTACTGCTAAAGAAATGATGAAAGTAAAGCACTTCCAACAAAACACATATAAATCGGATCACAACCAATAGACTAGGACTTGTTTTAAAAGCATGATCAAAACACAAGCTAAAAACCAAAATCCAAAAAACCCAATGCACGATCAGATACCCTGATGTACAGCCTAGTTGTGTAACTATTTGGCGACAGCCTAAAAAACCAAAACGTAACCCCCCCCAGATGATGTTAAACAGCATATGAATACCAGTCTACAAAGCTAACAGAAACTACACTACTTTCACCCTCAGCGTGATGCTTTCTTCTGATATAATACTCAGCCACAGGAAATTAAAAGTAGAACAATATATTAAGACAGTTCACAATCCAAATCAAAAACATTAAGAAGTCTCAAAGCGCTGCCTTTCCATAGATAGAGGATGAAGTGTTTTGGTTTTTTTTTTATTAATTCAGACAGGTTGCATAGAGTATTTTCTCCCCAAATCCTCCACACACACCCCCCCGCCCCTTTTGGTGGTGCAGGGAGGAAGGTGTCACAACTTTGGAAAGGCAAGTTGCTTTTAATTAAATACTAGTTAATGACTTTGCCTGACTTGTGCAACTGCCAGTATTTTTAGTTGATGCTGTCTTTCTGACCTGTAACCCTCTAAACTAGAACAAGCACGCTGTTTAGCGTTTGTTAAATTTAGACAGCACCACTACCCACTATTACCCCCTCCCACCGCTGCTGCACTAATCTCCCATGCCAGCTGCTCAAATGTTTACATTTGAAGGGCTTTCTCTGTGCAGAAACAGTCTCTGCACAGCATCTCTCATCTGTACATTTGCCAGAATCAAGGCAAGAAAAGCTTCACTGCTAGAATTCTTGATTAATAGATAGTCTTAAATGTTTCTCCTTCCCTTCCTCCTTCTGTCAAATCCATTGCCGTTCGGTTTTTACAAGGCAAACCTCCACAGTGCACTTTCCTGGCCTGACTCTTGTCCTATGCAAACAACTGTAAATCAGAACAAGCTTCGTTTAGAGCCAGTGAAATCACACCATCTCTGTGCTGAAACTGGGAGAGATCAAAATCAAGATGTGTACCCGAGCATTTGCTGGGATGGAAAGAAGAAAATGTTATAATCAGAGGAGGGGGGTGTGGGGGAACCAAACACTAACTATCATTAATCTACTGGTAATCTCTCCACCTTGCTATGTCAGTGTACTTCAGAGACTGCCTCCAGAGCTCATGTCCGAGACATCAGTCGTACCTGGCTCTCTCAGCAGGTCACCGAGGTACTAAACCAGCGAAACACTTGAACAGGTGCTTGGTATGACACTGAAAACGTCAGTGGGTCCAACGCCTACAGCTCCTCGCCTATTTAAGAACTCTACAGGGCTACATCTTGCTATTTGCCTTGATCTGCTTTCTCTTCTGGCCTTCCAGCTGACCATTTATAAAACCAGAAATACTTTCCTTAGTTTCCCCAAGTATTTTGAGATCTGCTTAAAAGTATAAATGATACCAAAAAAAAAAAAAAGTCAAGAAAATGGACCGGACTGAAAGTATTACTACTTCATGCTGTTGTAAAAGTCTTTAAAAAGACTTACTGAAATTTGTCACGCTCTTTCCCCTATTCAGCTTGTGTCCCAAAATTCTGCTGAGAATTCAAATGAAATATTAAACACTGGAGAGTTAGAGAAAGAGCAATGACTGGAATTATTTCTAATCATTTCTGCTAAGCTCAAAGGGGAAGATCAGTACTGGAGCTGCATGTAAAAGACCAATGAAACCTAATTTAACAGTTGTTTATTAAGAAAGAAGAACGAACGTGGAACAGGTCCGCAGACTACAGGCATTAGAAGGTCTCTTTCTGTAGTGATGAACAACTGCGCAGCACACACAGTACCTCGTGCTATACAGTCTTTGCTTCGTATACACAACTCCTCTTTGAGTTAAAGGGAGACCTGCAAGGCCCGCTAAGCCTCATGGAGGTTTGACTTTGCATGAGAGAATGAAGCCATAAAGTTCACTTAGGAAAACTTCCCCATCAAAGTAAAATACATTGTGTCCTGTCAGCAAATGTTGTTTTGCAAATACTCCCTCACCTGCCATAAGATGTTATTGAGACATATGGTTTCACACGCTACTAAGCGGCTTAGTTTTGCCAACGAACAATAATGCACAACAAATATGTGTGGAAATCATGAGATCATCTAATTAAAAGAAATGTTATTGTTTGCCACTACTTTTAATGAAATCAAGTCTTCACTGTCCACAGAAAAGGCTGGAAAAGAACCAAATCCTATTAGCGCTCATGCTTCAGAAATTGGTTGCAAAAGAAAAGAAATTATACCTTAACCAGTGTTGAAAATATTCACTGTATCTAGGCTCTACATATGCTAATAAGATATTTTAGACTAATATAATAAATCTGTGGTTACATGTGATTCAGATTATGCCACTACAAAAACAGGTGCTACTGTCTGAAGAAAATTTTCCATTGTATATGAGAAATATGGAGTCGATGACATACAATTAGCCATTTCGGATTTCATCTAATAAAGGGCATTGGCATAAATACACACTAATCTTTTCACTACAGTAGTTACATTTGGAAAGCTTTACAAGAAATATTTTGGATATCCATCACTAAATCAAACAGAAATTTACTTTGCAGTGGAATTAATAATTCCCTGACTCATTCCCAGACCATCCCAAACTTAAACATGAAAAGCATTTTATGTGCACAGAAATATGTGAAAGACTTTTTAAAGGAACTACATCTCTGCTTATCCAATTGCAGAAAAGCCTGATTGTGGGATAACTTTTCTTTAAAGGTGGTATTTTCCACACCACTGCATGCTTGCCAGTTACACTAAGAACAATATGCTGAACGAATTATGACTGAATATGAATTACAAGGCTATTATACACTATTAAGGGGCTCTGGTAATATTAAATACCAAGGAAGCAAAGCCTGAGCGGTTGAGATGTCACTAGAAAAATCTCAAATGGAATTTAAGTTTGTCTTTGGGTTATTTTTAATGTCCTTTTATTAATGCAAATGAAAAGCTATTGGTCTTATTAGCTGTTGCTTTATTCTATTTTTTTCTAGTGAGTTAACTTCAGAACTTTTCAGTGAAATCAGTAACAAAAAACAAATCAGACATAAAAGGATTTGGGTGGTTAAGGGCGTGTCACCAGGTCTTAATTAAACGTCGGAGGGAGATATCTGAGCCAACTTACGCCGCACCGACTGGGTACGTCCAGAGTACGGAGAACGATGCCACGCAGCCAGGTCTGGAAGCTGAAGTGCCTCACGCCAGCCTAACTTACCACGCTCCTGTTAGACTGGGCCTCCCTCGCTCACACCGCTTCGTGCCTTCCCCTCTCTAAGCCTGACACATACCCTTCCGACGTGCTCACTCCCAGTTTGGTGCCCGAATTCCGCTTCTGGGCGTGCTGAGCACGAAAACTACTGAGAAGCCATGTTTCTAACCTCCTGCCTAAACTCCATCAGGATCCACGGAACTGGCACATCTCTCCACCTTCATCAGCCAAGGGGCTTGATCCCATAGGTGTGCTTAAGGCACAACTAAGAAACCTGGCTCCGCAAAAACGTAACTGCTAGCCGAGGCAGCTATGGCATTTCTCTCCTGTCTTGTCCTCCCCCCTGCCCCAAGTTCAATGACTCAGTAAGAATATGGTAAATCCAGGCTCACAACCTTCTTCTAATTGAGAAAAAATGAAACTTCCCTCTCTCGGGAGCAGAGGGAGATTATTCTCTGTTCATGGACATGAATATGATTTTAGCTAGAAAGAGACTGAGATTAGGGCACTCCTCTGGGCAGCGAGCAACAGCCATTTGGCTCCTCCAGTTCTAGCTTCAGTGACTACTTATTTGCTAGATCTAACATCTGCTTAGCATAAAACATAGAAAAACATCTCTGGCGCTGGCACTGGAACCCAGAGCTGCCACCGCACTTAAGCTGTTTCGTTACTGGTCTGAATAGTTAAGCTTGCTCTTGCTCTCTCTTTCTGAGTCACTGAATATTTGGGTACTTTTACAAAAGGGTGCTTCCCACATCAAGAATACCTCACAGCTTTGTTCCAGGCAGTCTCCAGCCCAGCAAGTATTTTGGTTTTCTTTGCAAAGGAGGAAATAATTCCCTCAGTAATGGTCCCGAGAGAGACAAAAGGTCGGCTGGTATCTCTAAAGGGAAAGAGGAGAACTGAACTTGGCTCTCCCACGTTTTAGCTAACAGTGGTAGGTGGCAAGCTTTTAGAGTAAAAGCTTTAAATACCTAAAACTAGCAGCTGACTCCAGGTTTCAATCTTGAGCAGCGGCAGGTAGCAGACGCAGAGGATGGGCAGTGTTTAACATGCAACTGCTGCTGTGCAGATTTCAGTGCCTTCCAAACTCGGGAAATCTGAGTCTGGGATGCTTAGATCCAGTGCGCAATGGAAGCCCACGCTGCCAGGTATTTAAAACAGGCACTGCCAGGCACAGTTGTGTCCGTTTCCCTTTGTAGATATGGCCCTAACTCAAGCCCTTTTGATTCAACTTGCTCCATTTCTCTCTGTTCATCTCAGAACACCTCTCGAGAATATTTCCTTCAAAATGTCCTGCAAAGACCACTGCAGGAACTGAAGTTTCCGAGTTGTCTTTTTAAAAGCAACAACTTGAATGCGATGCGTTGTGATGATTTTACTCTGAACCATGCAGTTTTATGTAAAGATGCATGTTCTGTCAACCAATGACTACACGATAACCTTTTGTTTTTAATAAAACCTTTACAGTTGCAAAAAAATGTTTAGAAATGTGACCTCTACAGAACTAATGCTCAGAAGCCAAATGGAGAGAAGGGAAGTCCACCCTAAATGATGTTTTCAAATCTCATGATCATAAGCCACTTTTGTGTGGTGAGGGCAAGAGCTGACAAGTGATTTTTGAATGCATGAAGTTGGCAATCCTGTGGTAGTACAAGCCAAGCAGCACAGACAGAACAGGGGTCAGCCGACAGACATGTCTCTTCACCAGATACTGTTTTTAATAACTTGTAACTTTACCATGCTTTAACCATAGATGCTGAGACTTTCCATTCCAGGTGTCTGCCTCAGGCTATTTTTTTCTTTTTTCTTCTTTTCTTTTTTTTTGAGCCAGAGTAGTTCAGCTGGTTCTGAGATATTTTTTGTTGTTGTTGTTGTTTTAATACTAGCTCCAAGGACTTTTTCTGTGAATAGGTCTAGTAACACCATGCTTTGCGCTTTGGAGCAAGAACTTGGTCTGGTGGCAAGCAGCCACTGTTTCAAGCTCTTGCCTTCTGCTATCACATACTGCAAGAAAAAAATCTAAAGATATTACGTAAAAGCATCTATGATTCACATGAACAAAGACTATTAATATCCTGTAAGTGCACGCCACAAAAGGAGGTGGGTAGAGCTGCATCTCTTCAGCAGCCATAATCTGGCTGAAAGGCACCTCCATGGGCCACCTAATCTATCCCTCTGCTCCAAGGCAGAATCAAGTATGTGTAGCTCATTCTCTAGACATTTTTGGAGGTTGTACAGATTAGGTGATGATAAGGATTTCCACAGCCTCTTTAATAACCTGCTCCCTTGTAAAACCTCCACGCAGTCAAATTTTTTTCCCTCTAAGTCAAATTTTCATTGCTATATATAAAGCACATTACTTCTTGTCCTGCCCTCAGTAGACAAGGAGACAGAAAGTTGATCACTGTCATCTTTGCTACCTATTGGAATTCTCTGAATGCCAGTCACAAGCCCGTTGGCTCTGGCAAACCTATCTTCTTACCAAGGAAACTTAATGATAAAATGATTCCCCCCCCCCAGAGAGTATCACAGGGTATCAAAATAAAACTAACTCTACTGTGATGGTGAACCTTCTCCTGGATATCTGGTATTTAATAGATCTATTTTTCTTCTAGTCATGTGAACAGTTGCACAAATGAAAACATTTGTAACTATACTGTACCTTCCCTAGTGTCATCCTGTGCCATCTAACTGCTGGCTTACAGGCACCCTGTAACAGAAGACTGGGGGCAACAGATCAGACTGCTGTAGTAGTTAGGCAACTCTCAAATTTGGTGAGTTTTACGTTTTGCAAACCAAACCACACTAAGCAGTATTGTTTCAAGGCCAGATCACAACCTACGCCTTTGACAGTACATAGATAGCTGTATAAAATGCATCAGAACTATCCCAGGATTTGACCCTGCTAGTACAAATAAACACACGTAACCAACATCATCCTAAGCATTACCAGGAGACCAAGAAGCAAGAACATGAAAACAGGAATTTAAAGTGAATGTGACTGTCAGACACAAGGACATGTTAAAACCAGATGGCTGTTAACTTGTATTTAGATGCCACGGGCAGTATTCTCATTCCTACTGCCCAAAACAGTACATGGCCACGTGAGGTGAAATCCTTGACAGCAGACGGTATTAACTGATCACCTGGGACCTGACATGGCTGAAGAGAAGTCACATTTCCAGTCACTTTTGCATAAATATACTTGATCCTTCTTTCCAACCACTTCTGAACTGGGAAAGCATATCATGAATTACATAACTCCTGCTATCAGCGAGGGCATACAAGTTTGAGTGCATCAAGAGCAAACAAGGCCCTGAAAAGGTAAATAATCTATTTTTTAAAGGCCTTTATAGGGAAAATAGCTGTTCCCATCATTTAAGAAGTGACTGCTGAGGTTACTAATGCACCAGAAGTCCTGATGACTTTATTCAAACACTAGCACAGTATTTTCTTCAGGAACATGATACTGCAATTACATAGGTACTATGAAATAAAAAAACCCCATACATATATCCTAAACCTATCTAATAACTGTTTGGAATTTAAAATTACATTGTATTTTCCGATGGTTTTGTTCATGAACATATCTAATAATAGCCACGACAGATTCATGAAGCAGGGAACTACTGGACTGCCTGCTTCATTTAGGTTCACTGATTCTGAGTACCACCTCTATTCAGACATACAGTGAAGACCAGATATTTTAAAAATGGTCCTGGTGAAAATCCTCTAACATTGCTCTGCTGAAGCCCTGTTTGAACTAGGGAAACCTTGTGTGATAAGACATTGTGCTGAAGTTTCAAATCCTCTGGTAAGTGTCCCTGGCTGTACTTCTAAATATTTTTTTCCCAAGCTGATTTATTACATAAACAAAGTCCACATCAGAGCTACACGTTGTTCAGCACCTGGGACGTTGTTTTTTCGCTCTTGATTTATGAAAACACGAAGGCCCCAAAAATAAAAACAGCTAATTTTAGTACTGCGTTCCAAATATCGGGTTTCATCTTGATCAGCTGTTTACTTGAGGACAGTGACACCAAGCGGCAGAGAGGACTTAAACTCCCTTTTTTCCCCCGGCTGTTCTAAATTCCAGCTCTGACCGTCTGCCTTTGGCACACAAAAAGTGGAATCTATTAACTGGGCTGCAACTTCTAACTGCTTTATTTGTATGTTGCATTTATACACAACTGTATTTCAACAGCATTTGATTTGTGTAAAGTTAACCCAGATAGAAAGCTCATCTGCTTAGCACAAAACTGGAACGGATTAAGGGAAAAGATCTCTGTTCCATTTACAATACACCATTAGATTTCAGATCCTTTACTGGCGTGTTGTATAATGAACTGCTGCACTCTGAGGATTGTCATGGAGAATTCTTTTCTTGCATTTTTACACCCTCTAAGGTGTTAACAAATTCTTCTTTTTTCACCTTTATTTTTTGCTGATACTGTGAGCAAATGTCCTTTCACCTCAAGTATAAGTGTTGACTCTCCCATCTTGACTTTGAAAATCTGCTTCCCCATCAACAATCCCAAGTGTTTTTAGAGGCACTAATAATTCGAGTAATAATTAGATAAACATGGCACTGAGAATGGTTTGGTGGTTAAAAAGCGAATATAACTTGTCCTTGAATAAATACTAAGGATCTCTTGTTTCTTACACCTTTATTCCATTCCTTCATATTGCCCAGTTTTTAAAAAAAAAACCCACCCAATTAATACCCAGAATAGAATCATTACTTCTTCTACAATTCAGTGCACATCACCACCACATAATACTGAGGAAGGGATTTAAACTAAGCATACCGAAATTCATGCCATTACCCCAGTAGTACTTCATGAGTCACATATTTCCTTATAGGCAAGAAAATTTTCCTAATCCAGCCAGTGTATCCCCTGGCACTACGCTGAAGGCAATGGCAAACTATTTTCCTTTCAGAAATAAATCTAAAACTTTGGCTTTGATTCCCGCACAGCAAATGCCAAATACTTTCAGATGACCCAAAACAGTAACAGAAAGTAGACCTGAGGAAACTGCAAAAGAGGAAGCCTCTACTGGATGACATTTTGCCAAAAGTCCTATCTTAGTTCAATGAAACTTCTATATAATGAGTTCTAAATGTGTATTTTGCATATATGGCTATATAATATACCACTCATTTTGAATAAGGATGCTCAGTTCCAATGAAGTAAATAAGTGAGGATATCCATCAAGCAAGTGGAATAAAGCATAACTCAGAATGATTGAGGGTCTCAAAAGTCTAGCCCATAAGGAACTGCTAAGCTGAATTTTAAAAATTATAAAATGCTTTCATTGGCATTCCCACTTGAATTTTATCTTACATTAATACAAGTTATCTATGCCAAGTTTACAGTATTTTAGAATTTTTAACCTAAGACGTCACAGTTGTTGACCTTTTTCTTGAAGCCCATCTAGCCTGTTCAAAGAATGGACCTTTTGTGCTGCTGAGCAGATCTGTTAGACTAATTTTATACATCTTCTGCAAGCTTTAACAGAATAGCACCAAAATAAATGGAACTATGTCAATACGTTCATTTAAGCATGTATTTATGTCTTAGCAGGATCGGTGGTCATACAAATACAGGTGTCAAGCCAGAAATGAAAGATGTAAACACTGAACAATGGCTACATTGTTCTTGAAGATTAATTGCTCTTAAGAGGAAAGGGGGGGAAAAATTAAATCCCTGCCATGTTCATGTAACTGACTAAAAAGAAAACATTTTTTACCTCTTTAAGATCCCTTTGCTCCCTATCACCTGTGCCTTTAGAAGACAGTTACATGTCCAAGACAGTTTTGAAACTTTTTTTCATCAGTGTCCAAGGAAAAAAAAATAAAAATCTTCATTTATGATTTGCCCTTTAAGATTTCCTATAAAAATAAAGAGATGTCTCTCTTCTAAGGAAAGCACCACACACTAGTGTAGAAGACAGTTCAGAGTATCTGAACTACCTTCATATCCTCATTTGGAATCCTTCCTCTTCCTCCTCCTCCTCCTCCTCCTCTTCTAGTACTTGGGTATCAAGTTATTGAGATTAATTTATAACAGCAGTAAATACTAACCACAAATTGATTTTATTTTGGCAGAGCTTGTGATGTTTCTTCTATACTTTTACCTAGTATACTTCAAATACCCACATCACCCTCTAGTAGCACTATATATTAACCGAGCTTTCTCATTAAAACATTCGTCTTTATAGTGTCACCCAAATTTTTAGTGTTACAATCAGCTTTCCTGTTTCAGTACTCTTTCATTATGAAGTCTTCACATTTGCAGAGGTAGGTGTTTTTTAACCTCGCAGCCAATCATTTCTCCATCTATTTCTCCTTTTTGACTTCTTTTATATTAACCTTTTTATCTGGGATTTGTTCTCTCACTCCTCCATTTTTTCCCACTATTTTCCGTCACCTTTCTCTGTGGCTAGTCAGCTGTACATTTTGCAGATCAGCACTCCTTTTCCAAATACCTGTTTGTGAAAGGGGGATTCAGAGCTGAACCTTACATTTCAGGCTTCTATCATGTCATCAACAGCCTCTTCTCCAGGTTTTGAAAATATGGTAACAAAAAGCCAAGTAATGAAAAGCAACAAAAAGACACACCATTTATTTGATTACTAATCCACCAGAACAGCCTTACAAAAATATTTAGGATTCACACTTCCTAATTAGATACCTAAATCATCATAATTTAGTAGTCTGTCAGGCACTTAAAACCCTTTCTAAATATGGTTCACTGGATTTTAGTACCCCAAAACCTACTGATGTACTTAACAAAAAAACCTTTCAGCTATTTCCAGTGTTTAAAGCAAAAGTAATCTCTACCCCCGAGCGACTTATGAAACAAATGGAATGCTGCCATGCTGCAGAAGACGTGTAAAGGGATAAAAATGAGAGGTGTGGTTTTATAAGAAAAAAGCCCCCTCTAAATGTTGCTAAGGCAAACATACTCTTGCATCATGCAGTACTGTCACCGTCTTACAGTCACAACACCTATGTCCTTGGTTAAAACACTTTTTGCTCACAACTGCTTAGAATTTAACTTCAAAAGAAACTTTATTTATAGTGAAGTTAGCTAGTTTTACTTGAAGACAGTGGATTGCATTTTAACTTCTTCAAGATACGCGAACTGTGCACTCAAGTAACTAAGCCTGCTAAGAAGTAAGCTATTTCTACTTGGCTAAGCATCAGGAATAGCAGTGGTTTCTGGTTATTCAAACTGCGGGATCTAATAGGAAGGCAATAGCATCTACAAGCCGTGTTAGTACTTACATCCAAGCTTCCTTCGCTTGTAGATGCAGAACTAAAAACATCCTCCTCACCACAATCTCTGTTCATCCTCAAATGTTCTTCTGTCTGCAACACAAACAAGTATCCTACACAGCAGCAGCAAGGGAAACAAAACAGCAAAAACATGCCAGAGCAAAGCATCAAACCTCATTACAGAACCAAGACAAACTGTCTCAGTAGTGCTGGACCTGATTGCTGAGAAACTGAAGTAGTCTGCAAAATTTCTCTGATGTAGGCAAGGCCCTAAGAAATCTATCAGCAGCAAAATTTAAAACCAAGAATATAAAGAAACAGAACAATTCTTGGGCAAGGAGGAGAATAGGTAGTAAGCAACTCCTGTAGCACCAGGGACCAGATTGCGAGTCTCTGCTATAGCCCCCCCCACAGTGGAACAAGCAGAGAACTTCGTCCCTGCCCCTGTCAATGATGGGACTGTTTCTGTGCGCTAGCACATACCCTACTTAATTCCAGACCCCATAATTGTCTGCACAGGGCCTCTGCTCTACCAGATTGCTTAGCAGTGCCAATTTGATCTGGATTTAGCCTCAGGCACATGACTACATTTCACATAAAAAAGACGCGGAGTTCATGCCACCTTTAGGTTTTTTATGCCAGCTGCAGGAGAACAGAGGGTAACTGATCCAGCATAAAATTAGAATGGAGAGAACAAGATGATACCTGATCTGGCATTAAGCCTGGCAGTACAAAGTTAACCAAAGAAATACTTTCAACACATTTGTATCAACCATGAGGAACAGGAGGACTCTGCTTTCATGCTATGTCATGATGTTTTTAATATAGCAGAAAGTTTTTTTCAAAAAGTTAGATCTAGTGTATTGTCATACCACGATTATTGCTTTCAGTGAGCTAGCTGAGAAAGAAAGCATGTGCGTGGGCATGGAAATCTGAGCGTAGGCCTGTAGTGTGCACTGACACCTGATCCAGGACAGTTTGCAACACAGGCTAATGCTCTTCTTCCCTTGTAAAAGAAATTGCCCTCCCCTTGGAAAGGCCTGCAGCTCTGCAGCACTACTACTGTGCAAGACTTTGGACAAAAATAGTTCTAAAATACAGACTATGTGTGACCACATATATACATACACACATAGCATCACTGCAAATCATAATGCAAATAAACAAAAAAATAAAACAAATAAGCAGAACCAACTTAAGTCTTGCAGAGGAGTAAAAATGTAAGAATAACTGTAAAGAGCAGAGTTTAGGAAATCTGGGCCTTCGATTCCAGTGCCCTAAAATCACAGGGCATCCCATCACATAATCCCTTTATAAGCCTACCAAACCCTTTCTTAAAAGAACTTAATTAATTTGCCCTCATTCTGCTAACTAAGTCTGTTTAGCAGTTTCACTGCTGTTTTTCGGCTAGAGATCTTCCACAATAGCAAGCCAGATGTATTATGGCTAGTTAACACCTGCTTGCTCCTGTGTGCTGCGCTACTCTTCGGGTTTCAGTAATTCTTCCATCTATTTGGGTTCAAACTCCTAGAGGTTTGTATTGAAAAGGCAACAATGACTTCCTTGCTAGACTAAACAAAGTAACTGATTTAGTGTCTTTTCCAACAGAGTGTTTGTCCTTTGCAAGCAGGAGTCTAATAAAGAAATGACCAAGAAAAGTCGATTAACTTGTCAGAACTAGCAGTAAGAAAGACTTACACCTTTACCTCAGATTTAGAAGTAGTTTCTCATACTTGTTTGTACAGTTCCTACTTTTTCCCAGGTCAAATACTACTTACAACTTGTTAACTGATCCTCAACATCCTTAACATCTATTAAAATTTGTATTTTAAAACCCCTCCAAGTAACACCTCCTTTGTGATTAACAAGCACGAGGAAGAGAATAGGAAAAAAAAGAGAGGAGTTTGCAGTCCCGGGACACTCATCCCAAACTCAGCTGTGAGAAACCCACTGCAGTAACCACAGAATTGGGATGCTTCGTAGCAACTTTTTCTAAGGTTGCAAGCGTATATATTTTACAAGTTAAATCCGAGCTGCTTCAGGAGTTAGAACTCCAAGAGCACACACTTCATACTGAATTTCAGAAAAACTGAATCAGGGGACAAACTATAATGCAGAAACTGCATGCTGTAATATACTTGGTTCTTCCAGAGGAACTACAGCCCCGCAGCGTGCTCTAGAGGCTCAAGCTGAGCTCCCTTGTTTACTTGATTCTTCCAGGCAGATACAGCATTATTGCCCCAGTTACGCTTTTGTTCCCTTCTAAATGGGAAATATTTTCTTACAGAGGATAAACACTCTGAAAGTGACTTAATTCCTATCTCATAAAATATAGTTTCCATGTGTCCTTTGTAAGGTGTTAAGAATAGCTCAGCATCCATGACAGATCAGATTTTTCAACACAGTAGTTCCCAGTGTCCCTAAAGGAAGCTAGTCCACAGCAAAAGCACTCCAAATTCAATCATAATCAAAAGGGCAGAAAACTAATAAAGATTTTTGAAAGCTTTCACAGTTATAAAAACATAACTGAGAAGACTGGAAGGGTAAGTGAAACGCTGGTCCACTAACAAGTGTATGTTTCTTAGTACCAGTTAATCAGCCACACATTTTATGATTTCACTGCAAAAACCTTGGAGGACTTTTTAAACTAAACGAAAGAAAAATCCCTTTTTACTCTGACATCCTGGAGTATTAAATACTTTACAATCAAAATCAGTTGACACCAATATTTGTATTGAAGGATGCAAAAAGTATGAAGTTAAAAGCCCAGTGTTTTATGTTCTTGGGTTATAAAGGGGTTTTTGTATTTAATTTCTGTGACGAATGAAAAATTTTTCATAAAGGCAGGTCAACAGAAGAAAATTATTTTATGGGAAATTCCTTTTTCAAATTTTCCAACTCAAGATTAAAAACAAAGTTAAAAATGCCTAACATGCACCCCAGCAGATACTGATCCTTCAGTTTAGTACTGCAAGTTATTTCTTCTACAGCTGATTCACTGGTTTTACAGACTTGGAGATGGCAATAGCATGATTGCAGAGAGCTTCCTAAAGATATAAATGCTTTAAAACAGATTATCACCCATGCACAGAAGAGTTAATAAGACACTTCTACTTGATATCTTACTTGTACTACATTACATCAGTTCTTTCATGAATGCATTCTGTAATGTGAGCACTACCAGCTAGCGGACATAAGTTGCTTGAAACGACTGCCCTTTGGTAACACCCACGGACCCCACAGCATTGGGGGGGGGGGGGGGGCAGTAAATGGTCAATGTGCCTGACTGGCAATAAGCAGCTGGTATCTCCATCAGGCTGCACTGATTAAACATACTTTATGCACCTGCTAACAGAAGCAAGGAAAAAGGGAAGAGGGAACAGAGAAAAGAAGGAAAGAACAAACAAAAACCCCCAAACAAACGACACCATCCACAGACATAATACATCTGGGAAGAAAACAATTCTCTTTAGTAAGGTAGTACACTGCTGAACACTTACCTTGCTGCTTCTTCTATCAGCTTTAAACAATCCCAGAAGTCTTGCCTTTTCTTTTTCTATTGCATCATTGCTTACTGAAGCCTTTCGACTTGGTTCTGAAACAATCATAATGGAATATTTTTTACATTTCTGAAATAAAGATTCAGAAGATCGGTCTTTTAAAACATCTTGGATTAATGCTGTATTTTTATGAACTGGAGATGTTATGAACTGAATTATCTAAGTAACTGTCAGATCCTGCACTTACTTTTTCATCAAACTTTTATTTGTTCTGAGTTTGTTCCAAAATCTAATAGAGACAAATGGAGTAATTTAATAAACTACAGTTAAGTTTTCTATCACAATTTAGTAATCCTTATTAAAAGGCAAAAAAATGAGCAAGTCGCTTTGTCTTCAGAAATGCTTGTTAGATGTCTCACTTAAAACTCATGGAGTACTGTAATAGTAAAAAAAACCCCAACAGACTTTTAAAAAAAAAGATGATGGTGAATATCTTCAACAATTCACAGGCCTGACTTAACACAATGAACCTAACAGAAAGCTCCACGAAGAGGAAAGAGACCTTTCCCTTGCAAAAAGGGCTCTCCTTAGAACTTAAACCAGCTGGTTGTGCTCATCTTTTCTCAACTTGGTGCTTTTACTTCAGGTGGGAGAAGAGGCGAGTTTACATGTACCTCAGGCTCTAAGAGCTCAAACATGCATGTCCTCCTTGAACCAGCTAAAGAACTGTAAGAATTCTCAGCCAGTTTAGTCTCCCCTCAATTTCCCCCACACCAGACAAACCGGAGGAGCAAAATAAGGTCATGCATTACAGGGAACAACCACTGGTTTGACATGCAATATGCAGACTGTAAAGCTCTTCCACTTTTTTTAATGGACACTGCATAATGCTATAAAGGTTTCTCCCTGGCTCCAAGCACATCAGAGCATCCCACTAGCGCACAGGAAGTTTAATGTACAGAGAAAAATTGCTTTCTCTTGTAATATTTGCTTTACTTGTTTAATAACAATTAAGAAGCAAATGCAAAATGACTTGCTTGTTGACACAAAATAAACATTGACTTCACAAAAACACCCCTCATCCCAGAACTCCAGTAAACTGATTTGCATTTCACACAAAGTACATGATTTTCACACAAATCGCTTTAGCATGTCAACAATGTCAGGTGTTAGAAGGTGTTAAGCACATGCAGTAGTTCAGAACACAGTAGAAGAGTAAAGATGGGGAACCCAGAGGAAAACAGGGAGAACCTATCCTTAAGAAACACTGCAACTCTACTGCAAAAAAATACAGTCATAAATTAATACCTTCCTCAAATACTAAGTGCTGCCTATGCTTATTCTCCAAAAACTGCTGGTTTTCTGCTCAGGGCTGGGCTGCAACTAGATGTGGATCACGATTCCCTTACTCACACAGTCTTCAACTATGAATGATAACGATGAAAGGCTAGCATAAACTATGTCAGTAACAGCTGATTGTCAACGTTGCCATTAAACATTGTATAATACCAATACATTGGGATTTTAAACACAGTGTATCATCTCAAACCAACAAGGAATCTTTATAAATCTGTATCAATTTTTCTTAAATAAATACAGTAGATATTCTCTCTAGTATTATGTTCTGCATAAGAGGAAGCCACAGCAAGTAATGACAGAGGATTAGGGCATTAGTGAAGCCAAGAGACAATAGGCCAAGATTTGCTCGACGGCTGTCACCTATTGGAGGTGGACTCCTTTCCTTCCTGAAAATTTAAAGAGTTACCACAGTTTTATTTTTGTTATGTTGTGTTTACTAGTAATGCAAGGAAGTAAAGCTAATTAGAAATCAACCATACCTTTCTTGGGGAAAATCAGTTTAAGCAATGTATTATAACAGACTCAATGGGGGAAAAGGATATACTAAATACACACATTTTCTGTTTAACTAGAAGCAGAAGCACCAATGTAATCTAATCAAACCCCACCTACCACAGCAATTCAGAAGTCAGCATTTATTCAGAGTTATCCAATGTGTATACATGGGTTTGATATTAAAATGCTTCATTTCATGTAAATTGAAATCAGTGGAAGATCTCATACATCTCAAAATATTCTGTCTTTGCTAGTAACTAAATTTTGAAGCCAGGAGACCACTGAAATGTTAGTATTTCTGAAATTCAACTAATCATGCTTCAGGTAACCTGAAAAGGCTTGGAATCTGTATAGAAACATGTCATATCACAGAACAGTTAAATGACAGGATTTGTTAATTGCTGGCATTTTAATAGCAATTACTGAAAAAGCAGCATGCACAGTGTGTGTTCTGACCAAAAGCACAGACACGTAAACAACGCTTTGCAAAAGACAACACAGATCAAAAAAAGCTTGTTTCTCTACAGCATTTTATTTACGACATTCTTAAAGATCTATCTACCAAAGCCACATTAAACATAGTGTGAAGGGAAAGACAGTTTTCCCTCAGCAGCATTGTACAGTACCTCTATAGTTCAGAGAAGGTTCAGACTGAGTTTTTGATGGAGGAACTGGAAAAGGCAGGCAATGAAAGGACAAGAGAAGACATATTAAAGTTCTAATATTGCCTCGTAAACCACCATATTCATTAATTACTCCTAGTACTTGTTTTCCTAAGCATTACAGAAGAAAATGTTGACTGACAACAGACATGCAGAGCTGCTACTAGAAGCAGTTTACCTGTGTTTGTATTAATTCCTGATTCGCTTGTGAAGCTGCTTCAACTGCTAAATCGAATTAAGTAAGCAGGTGGCAGCAGAGCTTGTCTTTTAACAATCCTTCAGCACTCAGTACTGTTTCAGGGAAGGAGAGAATGATAAGCACAAAGTTTTTCTAGAACTTGCTCTTACAAGCACAGCCTATGCTTTCAGCACCTCCGATGCCTTACTTGTTAGTGGGAATGTGTTTTAAAAACCTATCTGTTCTGATAACTGAACAGACTGGACGGCTACTCAATGCACAATTCATAGAACAATTGCTACTGAACCAATGGGATTATTCCTCTTGGAGATTACAAATGAGAACACAGGAAGAAGGAATTTGCTGTAACAAAGGAAACTGTAAATTTTATGTGTATTTACCTGTTTTCTCATCAGACACCAATGTGCAGAGTAAGAGGAAGGCAGAAAAGGCTGAAATACACTGAGGATTGGGGGGGGGGGGTATCATAATGAAAGGTATACTGAAAAGTTAAAAAAAAGAATAAAATATAAAAAAAATTCTAATGCAGAGAGCAGCACACTATGAAGTGTTATGTAATTTGCTGCTATAAACCCAGCCCTGAAGTAAAGTCTTGGTTTTGACTGCACAGGCTACAGCCGGATTTGAGGACCAATATTACACCAGTATATACTCCATCACTTTCAATTTAAAGGAAAAAAGTTTAAGGAAAACTTAGGATAATTACTCTATCAGTTGTCCCTGAAGTATGCTGAATGTATCCTGTTGAATACTCTGCATGTTCAATATGTTGCTCCAAAATGGTTGGCTTAATTACAGTAAACATGTCTTAAAAAAACCCAAACAAACATGCAATTGAGTTATGACATGCTGTCAGCCACTTCTTTGAACATCCTACCAATTCAAAGGAAAAGGAGACATTTAGTTTACTTAAAAGTCTAAACTCATTGAAATTTGACTCACACAGAGGCAGAACTGTCACTTACCAAAGGAGTTTGAAAGAAGAGACAGAACGTCAACATAAATAAATAACTATATAAATAAAAAATAAGCCTGCTGCTCAGCACCTACAAGATTGACGTTATCTAAACAATAAATAAGGACATGTACTGTGCTGGAAGTGATACCGATTGAGAGAAACTGCAGGAGACAATTTTAATGAATATCACTTTCTGACCTCAAAGGAAGCAGCGCTTGTCAATGTGTATTTTTAAAGCAGGTATATTTTAAAGCACATCGCGTAATTATGCAATTTGAATACACAATCAGGCCGATAAAACTCAAGCCCAAGAAGCTGCCACTACAATATTGTCTACGAGAATGGAAAGTGAGGGTGAATAAACAACAGAGCAAAATTTTCAATACAAATACCTCTTAGCTCCTCTTCACTAAACTGTGAATAACGTCGCTCTTTGGAGGAACCGTCTCTGCACCTATCCGGTCTGTTTCTCATAAGCCCTGGTCTGCCGCCTTCGCCTCTCAGCTTTCGCAGCTGCCATCGTTACGGCATGTCTCGCCTGCCCTTCTCCCCAGCCCACTCCACAGGCAGGTGCGAGGCTCTGCCTGGACGAGGCCCCCCGTGTTACACTCACCTATACTGACAGCAGCTGCAGGAGGTAGCGAAGCTCCTCCTTTTGCTCTCCCTGGGCCAACCTGCAGCCTGCCAGGGGCCAGCCCAGCCTGGCGCAGGGCCCGAGAAATTAAAAAAAACAGCACGCTGCTGTCCTGGCTGCTGCTCTGGGCACAGCTCCCTGAACTAACCCGCACTGCTCTCTGGACCGCGATGTCACTCTGCTGTTTCAGCCAGACCCCAAAGGAACAAGAGCACAAATGCTTTGAAGTTGCCCGTAATATTGTTGGTGCATCATCGAACTCTGTAGCGACCACTTTCAGTCTCAGCTCACCTCTTTTTCTGTCCCAGGCATACAGCTCCTTTATTCCCAGCTCCTCCAAGGACTTGGTAAGCTCCAGCTCCTCCCCAGTGATGCCGTCTCGCAGAAGAACGATGTGCTCTTGACTGACTTCACACTTCTCACAAATAGCTGGGATGATGCTGTGGAGAGGCACCTCTGGACTAACTCGAACCACAGCCTTCTGCGTCTTCAGGTAGTTCACTACCAGCCTCACAGATTTCTGCAGAAACAAACACAAACTCTCAGCTCTCCCGCTGATGGCTAGGCTCTCTTACAACGAGAAAGGCATTGGGGACTTCCATATTGTCTTGACTCCTCCCAGGCAGATTTACCACACTGCAATAAATATTATTAAACCCCCCTCTCCAAACTCAGAACTCCCCTGTCAGCTAAGGAGACATTCACAAGAACAGGCGAATAAGGAAAAGGAATCGAGGCAGGCATAATTTGTGATTGTTTACAAGTACCACTCTGAAAGGCGTGACAGTGTAATTAGCTATACAAATTCAGAATAATAAAAATTTCGGCAAACATATTTGGCAAATTACTACTTCTGATTCTTCACAATACTGTGAAATACATTTATTAATGATCAGTCTTCTCCCGTATCTTCAGTAAAGATGGCAAACAAAATACCACCAAAACCCTATCTACCTCCATGCAATCCCACAACCCTCATTTCAGCCACTACTACAAATGTCAACCATCCCAGTCTTCAATCAAGGGTCTTTGTAAGAACAGGTTTCCATCTATTCAACAACAGGCAACATAACATTTTGTCTAAATGCTGGAGTCCAGACTAGCACCTGCCAGCCCGCATGCAAATCAGTGAAGCTAGCAAAGCAGGTTATAGTCAATCTCAAGCCTTTCCCATCTGGTTTGAAGACACAAAGACTGCAAGAACTGCTTGAAATCACAGGAATGAAAATGATGTTTCATGGCACCATTTTAGCCCTACAGAGTACTGACCTCAGGGACCCTTGGCAGGGGTCGCTTTGTCTTCTCTTCAGGAACCTTCTCTTTCAGAAGTACCGTCTGTACGTCCAGCGCTCCTATCAAAGTGTTTGGCTTGTAACTCAGAGGTTGTTGAGTTCCTGAAGACTTCAGTTCAAGACTATGTTGGGACGGATTTAAGCGATACTGGCTGCATAAATCAACCAATAGATCCATCACAGCTTTACTGCAGGGAAGAAGACATTCACTGTTAACATGAGAAAAAACACAGTTGCTAAAAAATTTACCTCAGTTTTAATACAGGAGAAAAAAAGACAATACAAGCTGTGGATGTGTCACTAGTTAACCATCTTTGAGAGGGAACAGTGCTAATGCTTTGAAATGCTAAACAGATCAGATAAAATGTTAGGAATTAAATATATTTGCACTTCAGTGTGCTTTTATGAGCTGGCAATTAACCATTCACTATGAGGCAGACAACAGTGCCAATAAGAGCACTAACAAACACAAGCTGAGAGGGGACAAAGTCCATCTTATCTGTTAAATCCATACATTAAATTCTCCAATTCAAATCCCATTCTTTAACATGAAGACAAGATCGAAATAAATGATACATTCATGGTACGGTGAACTCTACCTAGATTTGAACCATCACATAACGCAACTTTAAATGGAGCATTTAAATCTGGAACAAAAGGTAGACGGGATTATTTCTTTTTCAGCTTACAACTTTGAGTCGTCTCCCCACACCAAATCCACTTGACACCAGCAATATTTCCAACTACAAGAGATCCCTTCCGTATTTATTTTGGTGAGAATATTAAACCTGTATAAAAACATCTGATTTCAAGTATTTGCATTCTCAAGAACTCTTATTGCAGATGTGATTCTTGAACCACAAGGTTAAGAGAGTCAGTCACTGCCCCTCTCTTATTCCATGCCTCTGTACGGAGGTACTCCATTTTGCGTCAATAACTCAACACTCACTGGAGCTTGATACTGCCTGACACAGCAGATATGAACTATGTTCCTCAACACCCAGAAATTCTCTTCTACCAACGTACTGAAGGGTTCTTTCTTTTCAACCTTCCTCCCTAAAATTCCACCCAGGATCAGAGAAAAGAGGTTTATTAAAACTGGTTACGTTTCTGAAAAGTTTTGGTTCCATAAACCAGTATCTGTCATCAACAAAACAACATAAGTTGAAAAAAATTACCAGCCGTACCTGAAGCCTGTCATATACATGGGATATTTCTCTTCTACCAGGAAGTAAAAATAAATGCATAGACAGCATATTTGCCAAAGGAATTGGCATGCCTTCTAATGTGTAAACTGGTGAAACTGTATACGGATTCAAAATGCAAGCAAATTCAAAGAAAATAAAATCCTTCACAGGTTATCAGCTACCACCATTACAACCGCAGCTCAAGAATTGCCCTTCAACTGCGAGCTGTCAGCATCTGGGAAACTACTCTGTGGTGGGCTGCCCATCTTCTTTCTATGTATATGTTGTTGGCCAACAACTGCTCAAGAAGTTGGCAAGAACCCTGGAGAGCTACTGGCAAAGATGACGAGAATGGAACACGAGAACAATCCCTTATTAACAGGCAAAAGACTAAAATACACGTAGGTGACAGCTCTTCCCGCGCAAGCGATGAGAAAGGACCTTCTTTACAGTAACCTATTTCAAGTTTAACTGAGTTGCGCAGTGTGAGCTGAAAAAATGGCAAGCATGGAAAATTTGAAATAGGTGATCGCATTGAAAAGAGAAGAACACAGTGAGAAGATGATGACTGAAGATCAAACAGGGAAAACAGATGTCATTAATATGTATAGGAGGCTTCAGAAAAACAGTGTGCTGTGGTAACTGCTAACATAGGCAGCATCTAAACAGAAATACGTAGTATCTAAATCGAAACTGTATCAGGTCATTTCACAATGACTTATTCTGGCACTGTCCCCAAGTTGCAAACGCCTGTATTTCACAACCATGTTTAAATCATATGTAACACGCCACACACCAACAAAAACATTTACACCTACTTAAGTCCAAACTATAGGAGAACCCCACCTACACCGACGTTTACATGAATATTCATTAAGCTGTGCAGCAGTGAGCATTTAAAAAAGTGTTAGTCCGCTGATAAAGATCTCAGCTTGTCTGTTTACAGACATATTTCTTTTAAACTAAAATTTGCATGTGTTCTTTTCCCCTCAGCCTTATGACTATTGTTTCACAGAAAAGCAAATAACCTGGCAGAACCGCAATACATGGTATTCTATGTGCTAGACATTTCTATTTAATGTGGAACACCAATATATTTCTGTAGTGCGTAATATTGTGATAATTCATTCAAATTTGGACAGTTATCTTGCCTCATGTAAACTATTTCATTAAAAACACTTAACCCCCCCGCCAAACCCGCGGCTTGATTTTAAACGGGAGTTTTATTTCAAGTAACTCCATGTATGTGCCACTAACAGAAGAGAGCCACTAAACACAGCAAAAAAATGGTACTGAGCCACCTACTAATCTAGACCAACTTTTTGTAACCTTGGGCCAAATACGGCTGGAACAAGATGGAAGCAAAGAACTGACTCTTTGCATCTTCCAAGAGATGGCTCTTGGAAGGTGCAAAGAGTCAGTCCTTCCTTTGCTTCTGTCTTGTTCCACACGTATCTGCACTTGATTTTAACCTGCTTTTGAGACCTGGTGGAGAGCATATTCTACTTTGAAATTCAGGCAGGTCTGATCATAAAGGATTAAATCTAAAGCTGAAATGAAGAAGTTAAATGCCTCCTGCCTCTCCAACTACTCAGCTAAGAAACACATTACTTTCTTATTTTAATAAGATGTTGCTGAAATTTTGGGTGGGGAGACCAAACACTTTGACAGACACCAAACATTAATGACTGATAAGCAAATACTAGAGCACAGAAATAAAGCTGGAGGATGAAGCCAACTTAAGATTCAGACAAGATGGTTCAGACAACTATTCTTAGCAAAAGAAAGTACTTTGGCTCTGTCCTGATAACCTATTACTAGGCTGTTTGACATTTAACACCAATACTGGACAGTAAAGAATAACCACTTTGTCAGCAATATTTATCAGGCCGAAGTCCTGATCAAGTTTTAGGGTGTCAGACCACTTGTGTCCTGTTGTTCACCAGTAAAATGCAGCAAAGACGCCTATAGTTTAAGAGGCAGAAAACAACTGGGCTGTTTTGGGTGTGGCTCGGCTTAATCTCCTTATTTAAAATACAGTCTTGTACCTCTAGGAAATAAATGTGTTGGACAAAGTTGTACTTTATCAAATGACATTGACTTTCCTATTACCTTCTATTTTCATGCTACAAATGCCTATAAAAAAATCTCAAACTGAAAGAAAGAATTTTCTTTATTTAGGTCAATGCCAAAGACACATTAGGAATCTAAAGTGACAAATGACTGGAAAAGAAAAACAGTAGCGTAAAGGGAGTGACCTCACGTCTCTGATGCTTTCACTATCTCCATTTAAAAACAGGAAATAGCATTAGTCATTATTATTTTCTCATGCTCCAAAGCACAGCAGGCACTTCATGAAAGGATTGGAGGTATTCCTACACAACCAGAAATGTATACAATAGCAAGCTGCATCAAAAGTGGTACAGGAAGCGTGATAAACAGATACTCATAAATGCTTTCTGTTTCTTTCCTTATTTTGCTCATGTATATTTGGCTCTTATTCTCCATAATTGAGCAAGTCCAAAGAAGGAACACCAAGATGACACACAAGAAGGGTTTGCTGAGCCTTGAGAAGAGTGAAGAGAAATCTCGCTGCTGTCCGTAAGAACCACCCGGTAGGCTTACAGAGCCGGACACACCTCAGCGGTGAACAGCAAGGGGCAAGAGACAAGTGCCAACATGGGAAACTCCACGTAGGTACAAGGGAACATTTTTTCACCACAAGGGTGGTCAAGCCCTGGCACAGGGGTACAGAGAGGTTCGGAAACCTCCTCCCTGGAGGTACTCAAACATGCCTGGAGACAGCCCTGAGCAACCCGCTCTTGTGGGGTCTGCACTGCGCAGGGAGTTAGAGCAGGTCAGTTCCAGTGGCCCCTGCCAACTTAAATTACTCTGTAAATTAGTCCAGTAAGATTTTTATTTTTTTTTTAAAGCCTACATTAAACCACTGCTATTTTGACCTGACCCCTATTTAGTATTTAGTTAAGCTCATTTTTAACCCTTTTGCTGTATATGCCCTGTTTGTCGTCTTCTAGCAAGACCTCTTTCACATTTTACCAACCTGGGCTGATTTCACACCTTCAGTCTTTCTTGAGACACTGTTCTGTATGTTGAACTATAAGCCCACAATTAATACCACTTAAGAGTCTTTCATTGAGAATTATGCGAGAATATTCTTTCTGTGATGACGTTAGCTTTTTGCTCCATATAACAAACTGCACTGAGCTCTGTCCTCCAGTACTTGCAGAACGGGACTACAGCTTCAGCTAGTTTATTATTTGTTCTAGTATCCTGCTCTCTGTGCACCACATGTATGAGAGAATTTGTATAACATGCAAGATAACAGCAGGAGCAACAACTGTCCAGTCTACTCTTCTGCTTATCGGTCATCCACATGCTGACAACTCCAAACCAAACATCATTTAGCTTCAAACATACCCATTTTTCTGCAATGTATTTCAAATACTACTATAAATGTCTGTATCTGCGTTAATGAGGAAGTCCTTCTCAGTGGCACTCAGTGTGAATGGGGAGAGATGCGTGATTCCTTTATTTATAGGCTACCCATTGAAAGCGTTACCTGTGAGAATCACAAACAGAAAAAGTTTCTGGTAACTCTTGTGATCTTTTCCACTTATTTTCTTACTAAATGTCTAGCCATCACCTCTGTCAGATCTGCTAACAGTTTGCGTGGATCTGCTACAGATCTATATGCATAAAATGTATAAGTGGCCAACGCCCTGCCTATTCTTTCAGCACATCAGTTAGTGCTCATACAACAGTACAAACACACATTACTGGTGGGCGTATTTTATAATCCTTTTCAGGGGAGAAAAGGCTAACAGTTTGTCATGAATTCTTCTATATGTTTTACAGCAGAGTTGACAGGGACCAATCATTTCAAAAAAGAAAACTGTTTTTTAATACTATTCTATTGCTGCACACACTCCTTAGAGGACTCAACTTTGTCCTAAAATCTGCACTATGTATTTCCAAAATCTAGAATAAACTGTGTGTTACAAGATGGCAATAAACTCTTAAAGAGAGACTGTCAGCTTGAGTTAACTTTTATAAATACATCTACTTAAAAATTCCAGATTCCAATAAAGTATCTTTAAAGAGCACACTTCCTTTTTTTCTTGAACTATCCTTCAAGAAAATTCAATGAGAATTTTCAGCCCTCTTGCTGATATTTATAGGAACTTTCTATTATCGAGAACAAAGTAAAACTAACAATGTGCTGCTTTGCTTACATACAATGAACAAATTTAAAGAGATGATTTTGACTTTTAGCTTGGTTCATTTATAGTAACCTTAAGTGATACTAATTAGCTACAGTAGTTATATTTTCAAACGTCCTCTAGTGTACTTCAGTGCTCTGTGAACTGCTTTCCTGAAATTACAGAATCATTTTTCATTATGATGACGCCCAGGGCAAGGTTTTGCAAATTTTTCTGCAACAGAAAAGCTATCTCCCCAGGTTACCCAAAAGCAGATTTTGCAGAATGCAGTTATAATGATGGCAATGAAAATACTGAAGATTTATAGCAGTATAAACAACAGCAGAATTTGTCTGAAATGTCCTTCCATGATATCAGCATAGGTAAAAAGAGTGAACAGGAAAAATACAGAATTACCTGTGCTGGCTCCCATACTTGCTTCAAGCTAAATGAATCTTTATCATTAAATGTTTACCTCCGAATATCATTGTACTTCATAGCTGTCCAGTTTGCAATGCCAAAACAATGCAAAAAGATGAAAAAGCCTGGGCTTTCATCCAAACCTGGAGACTTAAGACAGTTCACCCCGTAAAAATTTCAGATGCTCTTGACATTTTTTTTTTTGTATTCTACATCCCTAAAAACGTAACCAGTGTTAATGTGCAGGAAGTTTCATCTTCCAGTGGTTAGAAAGAACAGCAGCACACGAGGTCTGTTCACAGACTGATACCACTATAATACAGAGCTCATTATAGGGTATCCTCTTCTTATTTCATAACTTGTTAGGATGATTTACTCCCCTCCTCAGTTTCCATAATCTTCCACTCCCCACAGCTGGCTATCAGTGCCTGACACTTGTCACCAACTCTCCACTCCAAGTGCTCAAGACAGCGCTGAGGGAGAACACCTCCTACTTCGGTTAGGCATTGGTGGTACTCAGATGAGCAGATTAGCACAGGCAGGAATTTAATTGCTGCCTAAATCAGGGGCCTAGACCTGTCATGCAGACAACGGAGAGAAGTGGGCACCTTCACAGAACAATGAAGACAACGTTTTCATTTAGAGTGCTTAACGTAGAGAATATAAATAACCCCACAGAAAGATCTAAGGTTTAATATTTGACATTTCTTTCAGGTTTTAGTCAACAAACTAAAGACTCTAAAGATCAAAATACTCAGTCCCAGTGTACGTGATAGCAATGGTAGTGATAATAAACACCTATACGAGAGACAGAATGTTTATTGTACAAGGATTTTCCATTTGTTCTCTGCTCCTGTAGCTTGTATGTTCTTCAAAAGGTCACATTAAAACACCACTCTTGTGCTCTTGGAGTGTGTGTTTTCACAGTTTGGTTTGTTTTTTTTTGAGGGAGAAGAAAATCTTTTCTAACCATATGGCAATTATGTATCTTGCTATATAAAATCCTGCATGGAGATTGGCCTCTTGTTAGCTCCCAGATGGCTTGCATTTGCCAATGATACCACCTTTCTTTGGGATCTAATGGCCAGCAAGTTTCATGTCCTGATCTACTTTCCCAGTCTGTTCTCTTCTTTCTGTCATTAAGTCCAAATCTCCCCATAAAAACTCGATCACTAAATGTGTAATTTGAGAGCTCTGATAAACACTGCTTTCCTTTAAAACCTTTGACATCACTCTGGCTTTGGGGCTGACCCACACGAGTTGCACTGGTCTCCTAAGAGTGGCTAAGTGAACACTAATTTCTACAAGATGAGTAGGGGGAAGAATGAAATATCAGACACTACATGCTGCTGTACACATCCTCCTCAGCCATCAAAATACACTAACAGACAAACAGTCAAAATAGACTAATATATCAGACCAAGACGAGTAGTTTTACAGGAATGCAGACTAACTGTTGCAAACCCCAAATGTAAAATAAGCACACACCCTGATTTATCAACAGGCATCTCTACATATCCACCTTATCCGGTATTATCACTTTCTACAGTTTCCTGACCACTGCTGGCCACACCACTGTTTGCTACAGTTTCATCACAGTATTGAATATATTATTAAAACTCTTCCAAATTCTTTCTTAAAAGTTGTTAAGTCTCCCTCTTTAAAAACAGTTCTCGCAGAGAGCGTGAGGAGAAGAAAGAGCTCCCATGGTGAAGCAAATTATCTCAAAACTGCCTTTCCAATACAATTTGCCCTTGATTGTAACCAGAGACAAGGAGAACCTCTTCCTGTGCAAAAAACCAATACACTTTTATATAGAGAAAAGGCTTCTTAAATACCAGCAGATGCTTTGCTGTCTACACAATCGCAATGTCTTTGTGAAGGCAGGATCTCTGAATGCGATGAATCATTCACCTTCTGAACTTGCTTCTCGGCATGACTCCAGACAGGCATACTGTCAGGATTGCTGTTTGCCAGTAGCACCTACTTCCACTGCACCAAACCCCCTCTGTGTTATGAGGTGGGATACAACCTAAGACTAGCCCAGTGGCACTACATGGAAGAGACGGACCCATACACGTGCTGAGGGTGATCTGTGAGGAAAACAGTGACACAATAGCTGTTAAATACCTTCCTGCCCCAGCAGAGAGGGGCCTTTATACATGGGTCTTGGGACTCTCTGGTACAACAGCTGCCTAAAACGCAGAGAGAAGCACGGCAGAGAAACCCCATCAACTCAGAAAGGGAGACATTAATATCAGCAAGTATGCCCCTGGGAACAGAGGGCTCCAAAAAGTGGGAGCTAATCAAAGCCTTACCTTCCTTGTACTGTGCTCTTCTGCTCCACCCCGCTGGGTAAAATGACTGTGAAGTCCACCGATCTGTTTATCATGTTCTCCTTCATGCTCACAAGGTTCTGATCAGAAATTACAGCTGTCTCTGCAGGTGACTTGTACTCACTGTGAAATCTACTTGCTGGAGAAGGTTGATTTGGTGGAGGAGGAGCGCGAGCTTTCATTCTTCTCCTTGAAAAATAAAGGCAAGTAGAAAATTAATAACTTCTCGCGACCAAAGTATAAACATGTTACTAACAAAATCTGTTCTCCCAGTCATAATCTCAGATTGCTTTAAAAAGTTCCTCTAATGCAAGCTGTTTTTCTTTATCATGAAATTTTTCAATAGAGTCGCATTTTATTTTTACCTCCTCTCTAAAAATACGCTACTTTTTTAATAATGCACTCACTCCTACTGTTTGCTTTCCATGCCCTGGGGGATGAATCAGTTCCATAATTAGGATATGAAATAATCATTATTCTGTCGAGTATGAAGCATGCTCCTACGAGGAGAGAAACAGAAATGCTGGGTCCAGTCCAGACCTGACTCAAGAAAGAGTTGTATTTACATAAATGAATGTTTCCTCCAAGTCAGAACGGCAGGAGTGGAGGCAGGGTGAGGTTTCATTCAGCTGTATTTGGGTTCCACAGTACTACTCTGCTTGAAATACTGTCTCTTCCTCTGCTCTGAGTAAGTAGTATTAAATTTGGCTCATCGTACTTCATAGGGAAGCACCATGAAAAGGTCAACCATGAATGATATCACTTCTTTCCATGCAACACTAAGAGACTATAGCTCTTTGAGAACACCCTGAAGAGAACTTATTCTTCAGTAGCAGGCTACGTGCCACATGTGACATACAGAAAAACTGCATCAACTTGCACCAAACAAGCAGTGTACTTTACAGATACAAAACCACCACAAACTCAAAGTTTACTTCACTGGCGAGCTGCCAGACAGATAAGCAACATATGTTCGCTGTTAAATGTCTGAATAGCTGGCCTCATACCAAGCACATGTCTAAAAGGATTAATTCTGATGATTAATATTCCAGTGACCTCTTCTGACTAGATTTATGTCTAGTTTAAGTCAGATTTTAGTGTAACAGATGGAAAAAGCAGTAAAATATTTACTGAGAAATTATTACCCAGGCTTACTGCCTGCATTTTTTAATCTGCTTCTTTTTAGGGTGCAGGAAGAGATTACGGTTCTGCACATCATTTTCACCCTGCGAACAACATAAACAGAAGTCCAGAAAAGAAGAGTACAGAAAAAGCACTCTAACCCTTAAAAGCCTGCAAAGCTTACTGGTTGAATCAGCCAAGGGCAAAACTGTGTTCAGGGGAAAAATAACAAAACTAAAAACAGAACAGGTTTAATACCAAACCAAACTCTTATTTAATTAGAGACAACCTGTATTCTCACAGATACAAAGACTAAACATACAGTTTGGATTACCAATGTAAGCTCCTGGCAGAGAAAAATGCAAGAGCTACATCACATCACCAAAAAAGAAGAGTTCAGAAACAATCCAAACCCTCTATACTTTTTAATCAGTATTTCCATTTGACCAACAATTTCTGTGACATGTCTCAACTTGCAAAAAATCACCACACTGCCCTGAAAATGCACATTTCAGTAAGACCTCAGCAGGACACTGTAAAATTAGCGGTAATGCAGGCAATTCCTTTCTTTTCCCGTGTGCATAACAAACAGCATTCTCTACAAATATGTAGGGAGAGCTACTGCCATATTTACTAGCAAACAGCAATTTCTCTTCCATGGGAAATTTTCCCTGAACATTCACTTTTTATCATATATATGCCCAATGAGTCATGCAGTCATCAGCCACTAACTTGCAGCTCCTCTGCTCCTCCCCATGGAGGTGATGGTAAAAAGTTCAAGGCTTTATTGTTTGTTAAACTACCTTGACTTTCTGTATGTCTGTGAACCAAACTCTGAATTTATTTACATGTCTATAAAAGAAAAAAAAAAAGAAATTGGGATTCGTTTTCTGCTCAGATCCCTTCACATTTGGCTACAGTTGTTATTTGTAAGCAGGTGGTGAGAGACATGGGAGTTTTGCATAAATCCAGATCATGCCAACATAGCCTTACAATCACACAGTGCAACATTTAAGGACTTCAGATCAATTTACAATGATGAAATTCTTCCCTCCATAACATTAACTGCATCAATAGAAGTAGCTACAGAGATTCACATCAATTTTTTTTCTTAAAATAAGCTTTTCTTTATTGTTTTTAAAGCTTGTCTTATAATGTGGGGGACGATTCCAATACAGTGCTCCTGACAAAGTACCAAAGCGGGTGGAAAGAAAAGAAGCAGGCAAGCGTCCCGAGACTGGCAGAAACAGGGGGGGTTAATTATGATTTACCTGGACTTGTAAATTCCAGATCTCACAGTGAACAGAGATAGAGGAAATAAAGCAATGGTAATAAAATAAACATGAAACTGTAACCAACTGAAACTGAAGAGACTTGAAACTTCAAGGGAGAAGCGAAGAATGACTGAGTTTTGAAGCTGATGAAGGAGCTAGAAGTAAATTGGGAGTATGCTACACACGTGTCTGTTCCCTAGCAATAACATAAAGCTGCATCTGGTTTTCTGAAGTAACAGACAAACAAGGTCAGACACCTTAATTCCAATTTATAGCTCTGAATGGGAGCGTGATTTTTATGTGGCCACTTTTTAAGTGGCTCTTTACAGCCAATTCTGCAGTTACAGACCTTGTACAACAGTGCCTGGGGTTAGGGCGGGTTGGGGGGCGTCAGGAAATCAGGCATCATACCATCAAAAGCATCGGCTATACCTTGACCAGGGATGTTCACCTTACCTCCATAAAATACATAACAAGGCATATTCTTTTGGGCATTAAGACAGTCAGGGCCTTTTAGACACTACAATCCTCCTTTCCTTTTGTGCAGAAAGGACAGTGCAGGTCTGTTTCCTTCAGAGACATCAGAGAAAGGAAAAGGGAAAAAAACATTCCCACTACAGTCTCTCTAACCTAGCAACAGTTCAGGTGACCTCATATGAACTTTTCCACAATAGCGACTACCTATTCTCTTGAAACGCTGTGACTGCTTTAAATGCCTGGTTTTCAACATTTTCCAAATGACAGATCTCAAACTATTTCAATGGAAGCAGATCCCTTTAAAGTTCACATTTGTAGAGCGATACGTGGCACAGATTTGCATTTCCTAGACAACCTTCTGAAACATCTCACTAGTAGAAAGTAGCCCCACGAACCGCAGACTGAAATCCAGAGCTCTAGCTCTACCGTGGATCTGCACGAGCAGCTGCTTTCTGACAGGCTCCAGCAACTGCAGTCGGAAGGTGCCGAGAAGCCTGTTAATACTATTGAATGCGAGTCAGAAAAAGAATTCGGCTTTCTCTGTCAGAGCTACGATGGCTGTAAAGGACAATACAAAAGCACACCATAATAAGAGCCTTTTTGTTCCCCCACTAAAATAACGCACAGAGAAAGCGTGTGATTTAAAGCCTGTTTTAAGCATGGGTACTTTCCACGCTATAAACACAACATACTACAGAGAAGTTGCATACCATTCTTCAGTGTGAGCTAAATTCAAACTAAATTTAGGTCACTAGCAATTTTTTCTCCACGAACATCTTTCACTGTGCTCAGTACTGAAATACTTGGAAAGCTCCCCTACCTGATATTAGTCTGCAAACATACAAGTGAGAACACTTCAAACCTATGATTCACTCATGGTTACACAAATGCTTCAATCCAGCCCTTGATAAGGAGACAGAGTAAAAACAAGCAGCTGATTTTAATACCCAAATGTACAGTACCTTTTACCAAGGCTTGAAATAGTTAATCTCATTTTACTGTAGGCTGAAGAAATGCATATAGCCATGAAATAATTAGGCAGAATACATAAATAACCTACCAGCACTGTTCTCAGTAACAGCATCAGGCTTCTCAAAATGGAAAACGAAAAACAACAAGCCAACTGACCAGCAAGACCAGTGTTTCTGTAGTACAGCACATAGAAGAAATGCAACAGAAACGAAGAAAAGTTTCACTAGATTAAGAGCGTCAAGACAAGGTAACACAAGCCCTTTGGACCTACACTTTATTAATATATAACTACCAAGCAATAGGATGCAACCTGGACTTTACAATCCCATGCTGAAAAAACATGATCTCTCATCCTCTCTACTTCAAACAGAAGTGGTCCTGGGACTTCCACCCTCATGGCAATGCTATGCAGAGATTGTCTTTCTTCAGATAAGGTCTCACACACACACGCAGAAAATAACCCCTGATCCTACACATTTCCACCATGCTCAAAAAAATCTGGAATCCTCTCTGCCCTGTAAGGCAAAGGCAACTTAACAAGCACAGGGCGGACTTCATCCCATGGATGTCCCCAGGAGTTTGGCAAGAGCTCCATAATACAGCAGTTTGTAGAATCTGGTCCTTTCTATGCCAAGTATCCCTCTAACCGTTCACTTTAAACAAAAAAAACCAACCAAACAAAACCACCACCACCAACAACAAACCCCAAACCAAACAAAACCAAAAACCCAAACAACCCTCAACATAGCAGAATTATGGGCAACATTCATTTTTGATATAGTGAACAGCTAGCACAGGACCTCCAATCCAGACAATTCAATTTGCAATCTTGTCAATGCACAAGGCTCGAACAGTCACACTGGCTTTCTTCACAACATTTCTGTACACCCCATCTCATAATTAGAAGGAAAAAAATCAACATGAGAGTGCTCAGCAATGAGTGCAGGACACAAACAGTGTCCCTTGGGTGGGAAACAGGAAACACTGCAGTAAATGTTCTCGAATGTCAGGTGATTGCACTCCTACAGTCCTTTGAGGGGAAATCTATGCACATTGCTGTTTGAGAAAAAAAAGCAGATGAGCACGCTCACTCACTCACTCTGGGAACTTGGACAGCAAAGCTAGAAACCCAGCCCCGAGGCACACCTTGTACTCCAATCCATCAAGACACAGAGAGCACGGTAGAAGTTGCTCCTGCCTAGTGATCTAGCCTGAGAAGCAGATATCCTTCAGAGAACGTTTCTTTTTTCACTCTTTGTTGCTCATGGCAAAGTAAAGAAAACCCAGATCACAGGCTGGGAAAAAGACACCCACTATATCAGAATTCGTAGTATGCCAAGTTCCCTCTTTGTAAGTAAAATCCTTTCAGCTTCTAGGTGCAGCACCTCAGAAAAATTATAACGCAACACAAATGTAAAAGAAATACAAACAGATTAGCACCAACATAAAGCCACCTCAAAAATTTTGAAAATGGAAAACAAAACTGAAACAAATCCCACAGAGATGGAGAAAGGAAACCAGGAGAGCATGATAACGTCTGTAACTACTAAAGAGGAAGGAGCTCATCCAGACAGCCCTATATTGTAAACCAGAGCTCCATTCCACTTTGCCATCTATAACACTTTAATTAACGAATTAAAGTGAGGTTTTGGTTTGCTCTTTATTGGGGGGGGAGGGAGGAGCGGGGGAGGGGGACTGGAAAATTAAAAAAAAAATGAAAAAAAAATCAAGAATATTCCCAATTTTACTTAGGCTATTACAGGCAAAATATACTGATTCGTTACAAGTATGTGCAACACAGATAACTTACGCCTTGATATGTCTCATACATAGTAAGTAAGTTACAGGACTAAAATATATTACTCTTATACTAACTTGTTTCCAGTATTATTCTACAACATTTTGTAACATTTATAATACTACAAAAATACTGCACTTTCTAAACAGCAGAAATCTTCAGCAGACACCAAGATCTAATGAACCGGATTACTCCCATAATGATATGGCTCAGTAAAAAATTAGGGTTCCCTACGTTACTTTATTTTTTGAAATAAGATTTAAAAACAAAACAAAACAAAAGAAAAACAACCCATGACAGTGTTTATTCTGAATGCCCTGGCTATTATGGTATATAATTATTTTACATGTTTCTCTTTTCAAACATTTATTTGAATTTCATACTACTTTTAAAGGATCATTCCATTTCTAAGGCAAGATCACACTGACAGACATGATGAAAATGATTCCCTTGAGGGTGTGATAAAGTCACCCAAAATAGACAAGAAAAAATAATTTGTTTTTGGCAAAGAAATGAAAGTTATTTAATTATATTTTTGATCTTCTATTTGATTCTACTGATGAGAAACCCTACAGCTTTATGTATTTTAAAAATAAAGTTCTAATGCCAGAAGGGGGGGGAAGACCAGAAGCAGACTGAATGAGAACATTTGTAGCAGAGGAAGCAGGGATGGAAGTACCTGACCATGCTTGCCCAAGGGTGAAATTAAAGAAAATATAAAAAAAGTCATGGTGAGATGATACAGTCTAATACAAGTAGTTCCTAATGTTGTATCTCTAATTGCAAACCTTTCACAAACTTAACCAATCAACCATTAAAAAGCATCATGCCGGAGTTTCCTGGTCTCAAACGTACAAGTGAATAAACTCATTGTTATAAAATTTGCTACCAGGGACATCTCCCCAGACGTGACCCGTTTCATGAGAGGCTGGGATGGTCCCAACGCAGGGCAGAGACCAGCGTGAAGCAGGGCACAGCTGCCCGCCCGGGGAACGCTGCCTTCCCTCTGGGCAGGACTCCCACTCCTGCACGGACGCTCCGTAGCCTGAACTATCGGGAGCTCATCCTCGGGCAGGAACGCCAAATGATTTGTCAGCCTGTGGCTGGTATCCTCAAATACACTTTTTTTGTACATCACCCACACTTTTGATTAAGAGTGCATTACCTTCCAATAAAAGCCTAATCCTCCTTCCAGTCACTGAGGCACTCCCTCAAGATCCAATACAAAGCAATTCACATACCAGTTTCATGATACAGTCATTTTTTAGGGCCAGAAGAAACCATAAGCACACTAACTTGATTTCCTGTAGTACAGGGGCCATGCAACTCACCCCGCTTTAGAGAGCCCTCACTTTCACATGAGTGAAAGCAAGGACGGAGCTGTATGTGGGGTGGGCTTTAATTGATCAAGGAATAACACTGCAGCCTACAAATGCTTTTATACCTATTAACCACAGTCACGCCACGGAGCCTAGCAAATCTACCTGTATCAGTTCCCAAAACAAAACAGAACACAAGCCCTAGAGAAAATCTTTTAAAAAGCAGCCAAATCCCAGGATTTGGGTAGATGCCCACTAGAGTTAATGAGAAGACTGCCTGAATAAGCACTGCAAGGTCTGGCCTGATAGCTGTATCACAGGACTTTTGAGATACACCCACACGTTCAGTGTGTGGCAAAGACCACACTACGAGCTGGTGCCATCATGTGCAACTCCATCTGGTTGCGCATCAGTAAAGAGGAATGAGATTGGAGAGCAGCTAACATAATGTAATTATTTGCCTCATCTGCTGCAACACATGCTAAAGAAAAACAGAAATCTTTCATCGTTAAAGGCAAGAAAGCATAGATGAGTTACTCATTTTGGAACATTAAATACCTGCGATCTAAGCTGTGGTACTACTGCATCTCTGAGTCAGAGATACACCAATAGTTTTAACTCTTTAGCTGGGGAGATGTAATCAAAACAAAACCCCACTAACAATTCATACTGGAGGTTGGGTAACAAGCCTCACATTCAAAAAAATTTGGTCTAGAAAAGCTGAAGTAGAAAACTAGCACACTAGGCAGGGATGGTGAAACCTTGCTCTTTTCACAATGACATCTGCTAGAGAAGACTCAGATGAACCAAAGCACAAATAAAGGCAATAGACATTTAGGCTTTAGGACACAAATATGTTTAGCCACCAGCATCTGAGCTAAAACCACCTGCCAGTTTCACACTGACCGAAATAAAAAGACTGCCAAGCAGTGGCTGTTAAAGTGACTTGCAGGGGAACCAGCAATGCATTAGTGCAAAGCATTCAGTGACCACCCCACTTATCAAGTACTGAGCTATTAGTCTCATTCCACTCCAAGAATAAATAAATAAATAAATAAATAAAGGAAAACACTAAGGATAATATCATGTTGCTCATGCTCATCTGAAATGTTATGCAATTCCTTCACCTGTGACTAAATCAGGCTGCTTTGCATGGTATACTTAAATAGGAAAAAAGAATGACGCTATTGTTATCCTACTAATACTTAAGCACAATGGCACTGGTTAGCAAAAAACCCCAAACCTAACATCCCAAACGTACTTAGAGAGACATGCAGAATACTGCTGCTTATACTATAAAATGCCCAAGCCCTGCTGCCAGGGCACTCTGTTCTGTTTTCAGTGCTCTCAAATCTTCACTGAGCTATTTCAAGGATGCTCAGTTACCAGACCAGAGGCTACAACCATGCAGACAGCTACTGCACACTGAGTTCCCTGCAGACAGCAGATGCTGTGGCTGAACTGCAAAACCCACAAGGTTAAAATACCACTAACTAGCGAGACAACTAGTGAGATTTCTCAGCATTATTCACGAAGTTTTAGTCAGGTTCATGTTGGCTAACGGGATTCTTACTAACCATGCTCACCTGTGGAAAAAAACTGGTATGAAAACAAAGCCAAGAGTATTTCAAAGCAGGCTGGAATCACTGCTGGCGTTGTATCCTCTGCATGTTGTACACAAACACACATCCTTCAGATGCACTCACTCTACTACCTGTCAGCTGTGGTTTTGTGAGGACACTACAGCTCTTACCTGTGTGCCTAGCGCCACAACTCCATGCTTAGCTCTCTAGTAACACTCTTAGGTCTGGAAAGATAACTTATTAGTTGGAATAGGTTTTATTAATGCCCAATAATTACATTAGTCTTCATCATGTTTATTAATAGCAAAGCATGAAAGCACTAAGAAGATGATTTGTTTCTAGAGGGGTCAATGACTAAAGATACAATTACGCAAGCCAGAAATACTCACACTGTACCATAAGTCCCCTGAAGTTACAAGTACTGTTCAAATTTCAGTGTTGTTGTCCTTTCTTCATCTCTTACCAACAATCATTTTCAATATGGCTATTTAAATAAATATAAAAGTTGACTGCTTAGCAACAGTGATTTATAAACTCTCCTGTGGTGACTTGCACTGTCAATCAAGATGCAACTTTAAGGTGCATTTGAACTGTATTACTGAGCAAATGTATCCCAGACTGTGCTCTATTTTTGTGCCCACAGACTTTCTAACCTCACTACCATCTATTGAGAATCACTCTCTAGAGGCTTGAAGACTCTGTAGATTAGGGCCCTACTGCAGTAAAGTGCTTTCTTTATGGTCTATTTACAAGGGACACAGAAGATGGAACAGTTTTGAAAGAATCAGAGAAAAACAACATATATAGCCAGTGAAATTCTGATGTGATTTACTGTGCCAGCTAATTCCTAGTTTTGTAATATGCTTACAAGTTAGTGGGCACTTCAGTGGAAAACTGCTGACATTACTATAGAACAATATTCCTAACGATACCTGTTTCAACTAGAAACAGCCTTAAAACAGTGTCCATCTGACGTGCAGATGGTGAAGAATTATGTTTAGAATGATTACCCGCTTAAATAAGGACCCCTATAGCAAACATTAACACAAGTAACTATGAGCTGTCAGATAGATCATTTCTCATTTAAATGAGAATGCTCTAGGAAGATGCTACCGAAGTTAATTTCACTCGTTCACCCTTGTACAAACAGATCTCACAAAAACAGGCAGGCAATGGCAGCTGAGGGAAAACTTGCAGAATTAAACCTATGTTATTCCACCTACCTCCAGGACAAAGGTTGTAATTCATCTGTCTACGAATGGTAGCAAGATCAGTTACTTCAGAAAACCTACATGCCCTAATGTACCAAAGAAGAGGGCCCAGACAAAAAGTTAAAGGGTGTGGACCAGAGTAAAGAGGTATCTTGGCTCAGTTCCAGAGCACCCGTTAGATCCAAAAGGGCTTCCCAAAACATGAGAAATACATATTCCTAGGTGGAAAATAAATTAATCAATAGCAACTAACTCTGTCTTTACAGGCTGCAGGCCAGAACCTATCTGTGCTCCTTCTGAAACCTGGAGTTAATCTCTTAAGCTAGATGGTCCCAGGCAGGAGAGACACAAAGCACAGCAGGCAGGCCTTCTGAAACCATTTATTTTCCAGCAGCACTGAGCTTTCCTAAAAGGGGGAAGGCCTCTGTGCTTCCTCTCAAGTTTACTTGCCCTGGGAGAAGCACTTGTGATCTTGTCACGGCTGACCTCGCCACAGATTTCTTGGGGCGGGGAGGGGAAGGCTGCCTCCAAGCCCAATGCCCACTGCTCCTATGTGTTCGAAAGTCCAGAGAGAGCTGCTGACACCCTGGAAGATAAACAGGGAGACCCAATTTACTTACTTTGGATTGCCCCATCCAGAACACCAAAGACATGAATGTACCCTCTTTCTTCATCTACAGCTAGCCTGTAAATCCTCACTCTGTAGAAAACGACGTCACAGAAGAAGCCAGCACCAGAGCTACAGGGCTGACAAGCTTCTCTTTAGAGCTAGAAAAAAATCCCCTAAAAGATCTAACGATGCCTTTTCATGAGATACAGGTTACATTCACTTGCAGAGAAATAGAACCAGAGATGCCAGGACATTCCTTATTCTCTCAATCATCTTCTTAATTAGCATCTATAATTCAGTCTTAATTCATACTCTATCACACAGCGAGAAATGAGGTACATCAGTATATTAAAAAAGGTTAATGAAGCAAATATGCAGTGCCAATGAGATAAAGAAATATCCAACTTCAACACAACAGTCTTAACTGCTGTCATAAATACGACCCCCTATTTACGGGATGCCACAGGTGCTTTTATCAGGAAATCCCACTGCTTCAGATGATCTTCTATGTATTTTCCTGGTGCTGATTTGCTTAATAAAATTTCTTATGAGAACCACATATATTGTGCTTTCACTTTTAAGATATTCTGTTCTTTCTAAAAGACACAGGAATTAAGTACTACTTAGTTTAAACTGAAATTTGAGTATTTTGATTTATTAAAAGCAAATCATAAACTTAACTGTAAACTAATAAACCCTACTCCAGCTCTACACTGGAGTTGAGACCTACATTAATATAAAACCAGAAAGTCTGATGAAAAAGAAAACTGAAAATGTTAAGACAGAAAAATACTTTCAACACCAAACAGCTGATTAGTAGGACTCTGACACTTGATCTTGATTATCAAGTAGGAACAGCAATGTTTTAATGATTTTTAAATGTCAGCAAAAACCAGTTGTTTAGCTAGTTTCCATTTAAAATTGTTTAATGTACCCTGTAGGCACACGTGGTACTTAACAGATTTTAAATCTTGCAAAACAAAAAAGGATGTGGTATCAACTGAGCGCTTAACAGCCTCATGCAGTGCAAACTAGAGCATGCTATGAAGAAAATCTTGATAAATCAAGGCATGTCAACACACCCAGGCAGTATCAAAGGAGAGAGGAAGCCGCCTAATACCCTCCTTCTTTATCACACACATTCAAAGTCAGGGATGATTATTCTGGGCATTTTACTCATGTGTGGCACTGGCTCCGGACACAGGAGACAGATAAGAGTCTGGGCCATTACGGACTTTATAGAGTAAAACCAAGACCTTGCATCACCCCTGTCAGCAGACTGGAAGCCAGGGGAATGGTGTTACATGTTATAAATGAGAAAACATTACTAAAAGAGCGAAGGTATCTACCACTTAGGAGCTCTAAATGCTACTCGGAGATAAGCCAGTGCAAACATGCTTGAGGCTGCTCTGGAAGTACTGATGGGGCATCACGGCAGTGACAGCACGGTTGTGTAGACATGCCTGAGCTAGCTGCAAACTCAGCAGAGCCTACAAAACCCACACAAGAAGCAGGGCATATTAGACTACCCTATAACATGAACTGCCATAGTTACACTAGAAATGGCAAAAGGCGCACATACCGCAAATGCAAGCACCAAAACACATGATCGTTTAGAGCTGATAGGATAATCTAGTCTTAACCAAGAGGAAAGATTTCTGTCTCCTGGTCAAAAGCAAAGAAACAGCAACATTAATGGTGTCTGATTTCCTTCAGCTTCCTTGTCTTGTCAGGACGGATTTTGATATCAAAAAAAGCCTCACTGAAGGTTTTCTCTATTCTGGAGCACTTAATCACTGTCTTCAACTCTGGACCTTATCCTGGAGTTACCCTCTCAGTGGAGTGGTTATGAGACCTCTCCTCTCTACCAGCCTCCAACTTTCCAAAGACTTTTAAAAAGCTATTATATTAGGCTTATCTACACCTCTGTCAATTAAACTGAAATCAAACCAATGGCTGAAAAAGCAAACAGGCAAAGAACACCATCAAATAAACTTCATCTTATATGAAAATCACATTAAATTCTGGCATTGCATGGCTACGCAAACTGTTGGCAGACTATGCTGAAACAAGGGTGTCTGTCCCATCTGAAAGCTGCCACCTGGGAACACTGAGAGAAAACAGAAGAGGGAAGGGATTAACTACAGCATTTCCTCCTCACAACAGATCAAAACAAAGAAATCTGGACTCAGTGAAGTCAATGGAGTTTTGCCACTGACCTTGCAGAAAGCCAAGTTTTCAGCCTGGCAGAACCTCAGCAGAGCTGTTTCATCTCTGCGTTGACAGCTCTGCTTGCTGCCTCACCCAGCTTGAACACAACTTTCAAGCACCAGGACAAAGCCGAGCACCAGCAGCATCACACCTAGAGAAGCTCTGGGATGCTGACAGCAACAGCACGGTACTGCCCTGGGCATCCAACCAGCTGCCTTTTAGACCTGCAAAGGCACAGTTCTCTTATGTTCTTACTACATCTTATCGATAACTGAAAGTATCGAATATAACTAATGTATTAAAAAAAAAAAAGAAAAAACCTGAGATTAAAAATATCAATTAAGAAAGCAAGCAAGCCTATCTTCATGCATTACCACCCTGACTTTGTATCATTTCCGATTCTAAAATCAGCCAGAGGGGTCAAGGAAACCTGAGGACGCAAGATGAAGTCAGAGCTGCCACACCACAACATCTTTGGTCACCTCCTCTGAAATAGAGGTCAGTGGCATAGTGATAATTGGTGAAATTACCAGCATACAGAGAGCACTCCCTGAGCCAGGGCCTAACAGTTGCTCACTTGACACACGCTGGCACCGTTCTTCCCAAAGAGGGATGAGGACACTCAACTGCTAGCAAATCTAGCATCCTCTGATGTTCATCGAACTTTCCCAGCCAGGAAAATCCGGGATGCGACTTACAGAGCAAGGTTCCTCCGAACACTCCTCTTTTGCTGAGCCCAACACATACTGCACCCAGGCAAAGCAGCAAGGCAGGAGAAACACAGAGTGAAATTTAGCAAAACAAAAGCGAAAGGGACTTGCTTTCCTAGCTGAGTCACAGTTTTCCACACTGAATAGACAAGCACAGATGGTGAAAAGGGAGCTGAAAGATTTAAAGACAGCATTTCAAGTTTCTGAAAGTCAGAGCTGGCCCCTCAACAAATAATATAAAGTTCCAGTATTTCTGACAGATCCTCCAGAAAATTTGCTGCCTTTTATTTTGGAACTAAACCAAAAAAGCATGCATACTTTTCCCACTTCCTGAAGCGAAAGTAGTAAGCTCCAGTGTAAGATCTTGTTTATAACGCTGTTTGAGTGCTGTGCTTGAAATATCGGCCATAGCAAAGGCACGCATACAAGCTTTTTCCCCCTCTCACACCTCCTTTTATAGAACAAATTGCAGCCAAAAAAAAAAAAAGTATTACTGGTTTATGTAAATAAAACACACTTTTTTCCACAAATTTCTACCTTCAAAAGGTAGACTATTCAAGAGGTCAGGTTAGTTAAAAGCCATGTCATTATGAGAGCTCTATTTCAAGATTTTGACAGTCCTGTTTATCTTACTGCAACAGACCATGTGAAATCTTACATTCACTGGGCTATCACAGGCTCGTGACATATCCCAAAACAGTACTGCTGCGTGGCTCATACATTGACAGAACTAAACAAAAGCATTGGTAGCTTTCATTACTCAAACCTAAATTTTGGTTTTTTGCTTCTTTACAGCACCAAAAAAAGGCCCCTCCTCCTCTGCGGGCTACCTGGTTAACTCGGGTGTGCTGGAGCACACCTGCCTCATCCCATGCACATCTGCCCACAACGAGTCAGTAACTCAGTCCTGGAGCAGGAAGGAAAGCAGCAACCAGCCTTCGCCCCATGGACCAAATGAACGCTGAACCCAAGGAAAAAGCAGAGAGTAACCAAAACCAGAGCTGGGCGGAGGAGTTGGGAGGAATTTTTACTAACACAGGCACCAGGACCACCAGGCTTCTTCCCACAGGCCGCCACTGAACCTTGTGTCCTTTGTCTAATCCTAGCCCTGAAGAAACGACAGTGATGCTGTCCGAGTTACTCCCGCAAGCTCACCCAGCCCCTGCCCTTCAAGATAAACGCCACTGAATCAGCACGGACTACACACACCAGCGTGGGAAGGGTGCAGTGTTTTGCTGCACTCTCAAGGAAACAAAAGCATCCCACACCAGTGGCTGCTGCACACTGTAACTGAGAAGAGCACAGGCATCCTTCTCACCTTCACAGGACATACAGGATGTAAATGCTGCTTTCCCCTTACCCAAATGATACCATGCATACCTATTTGATGTAGTAAGAATGTTACCAGGCTGTATGCCATTGCCTCTGCTTCTGAGTCAGGGGTAACGTATGACAAGTAGGATTAAATACTATATAATTTGCATTCATTATTTAGATTCAGCTACTTCTGTGCAGCATTGCTTTATTTTCCATGCAACTTCTGATACAATACTCCTCTATAGTATTTTGAATAAAGAAATTACGAGAGACATCTACTGACACAGGCGCAAGCAAAGCAGGCTGATCGCTTGTTGTTGCTCTATGGAAGGACGTCACCGAATGTTGCTGGCAGAGCAAGGATGCTTCCAACCCAGCCTGCAGCCACCCCAGGCCTCCTCGCAGGCTAAGTTCAGCATCAGAGAACGGGGTCACGCAGCGAGGGATGGATGTGTTCAGGAAACTGCTAGACCAAACTTTTTTCTCCTCCCACCCTGATTGACTAGGCTATTAAATGCCAAAAATATTACCATGCAATAACGGAGGACATAAGAGATCTGTAACCATCTGTGTGTCATCACTGCCCATGTTCAGAGCTAGGGAAAGAGACATTGCAGGCATTTACGCACCAGGGAGTCATTTGTTGGCTATACTGTCAATATCAAATCCTCACAAGAGGATGCGCTGGTTTTGACAGAGCAGTTGGTCTGCTAGGTCCATAAGCATGGTAACAGAGCACGCTGAAGCTTTTGCCTGGCCTGTGAGTGTCAAAACCTGTGTTGCTTCCTATCAAACATCATGCGTTCTTTGTGCTTTGTATGAGGCAGCAAATGAATGCCTGGAAGCAGAAGCCTCCTAACATAAGCCTGACATAAGCAGCAACACAAAAAGTCTACCCCAAGTAAATCAAACACATACATGCATGCATGCGCACACATAGAGATGTACCAAAATGCTATCTGCAACCAGTCCTGTTTCCCTGTCAATATCAAAGACTTATTACTGCATCAGTCTTATTCCAATTATCCTGACCACGCTACTGTTAAAAGCAAGCTATGCTTTATCACAGATGTCCCTGACCACAGGATTAGGTCCAGAGAGATGGGGTAGGAAGAGAAAAGCGAGAACTTCATTTCACCACAGCTTCTTCTCTCAAAGTAAATAATGAATCAAAAGTTTAATCTTTCACTGAATACGTGGCATGTCGATAGTCTTGGCAAATGACAACTAAATTAAACATATATGAATAGTGTCACGTAACAAGCCTAACTGCTTATTTTTAAACTTGGAAGAGTCTGAACAATTGAAAAAATCTGGGTTGGGCTTACAAAGTAATTCCACACACCCTTTTCATGTACTCAATCTACACAGCTGGTAGTAGTAGATGGCACTGAAAAGAGAGAAGAAATCTGAAACAGAAAGACAAAAAAGGAAAAACTTCCTATACTCATTATATTAATGAGAAAATAGTATGTAGCAGAATATTGTTTTTTAATTTCTGCTGCAGAGAAGGATGGGACAGGCTTAGGATGAGAAAAAACCTCTGTGTATGATATTAGTATTAAAGAAGCAGTGCTATCATGAAAAAACACTTCATAAAAATAAAATAGCCTAACCTTAACTTCACTTAGTATCTCCCTTGAATTAGCAAACTTAAACCCACGAGGCACTGGTGTGAAGTAGACAAGCAGTGTGCTTTTGCATTTAAATTGTGCATATACATACAAAAAGGGAATTTCTGTCAATCCTTAAACACCTTCACTGCTGAAAGAAGAAACAACTAATGTTAACAGAAATCTTATCCTGGCTTCATTTGGTATTACTTAACAAGTAACTTCTACAGCTAATTAATTCAACCACTTTGCAGTTTCTACTTCAGCCACAGCCATACGTAGCCCAAGCACAGCTCTCTGAGTTCAAGGGAGTTTCCTGATAATTTGCTGTGGCCACCTGTTGGTAAAATGGGTGTGTAAAGCATCCTCCAGGAGTATGTATCCATTTAAACGACTCATATAGCATTGCTTCTGTTTTCAGAGCTTTAAAATCTGTTATGTTTCTCTTGGGAGGGAAGAAAAAGAGAGGGGGAAAAAAAAAGGTATTTATTCATATTTATACTGAACACTTGTCTCTCAATGCTGGCAAGTATTTTTAAGTGTATTGGGTTTGTGTGGCAAGGTTTTGGTAGCAGGAGGGTTACAGGGGTGGCTTCTGTGAGAAGACAGCAGAAGCTTCCCCCATGTCTGACAGTGCCAATGCCAGCCAGCTCCAAGTCGGACCGCTGCTGGCCCAGACCGAGCCCATCAGCGACAGTGGTAGCGCCTCTGAGGGAACAGTTTTAAGAAGGGGAAAAACCAAAAAATGGCAGCTTCAGCCAGAGAGAGGAGTGAGAACATGTGGGAGAACCAGCCCTGCAGACCCCCAGGTCAGTGCAGAAGGAGGGGAGGAGATGCTCCAGGCACCGGAGCAGAGATTCCCCTGCAGCTCGTGGGGAGGACCACGGTGAGGCAGGCTGTCCCCCTGCAGCCCAGGGAGGTCCACGGGGGAGCAGATCTCCACCGGCAGCCCCGGGAGAGAGGACCCCGCACTGGAGCAGGGGGATGCCCGAAGGAGGCTGTGACCCCGTGGGAAGCCCGCGGTGGAGCAGGCTCCTGGCAGGACTTGTGGCCCCGTGGAGAGAGGAGCCCACGCTGGAGCAGGTTTGCTGGCAGGACTTGTGACCCCACGGGGGACCCACGCTGGAGCGGTCTGTGCCTGAAGGACTGCAGCCAGGGGAAGGGACCCATGCTGGAGCAGTGCGTGAAGAACTGCAGCCCACGGAAAGGACTCATGTTGGAGAAGTTCATGAAGGACTGTCTCCTGCAGGAGGGACCTCATGGTGGAGCAGGGGACGAGTGAAGAGGAGCCCTCCCCCTGAGGAGAAAGGAGCGGCAGAGACCAGGTGTGATGAACTGACCACGACCCCCATTCCCCGTCCCCCTGCGCTGCTGGCGGGAGGAGGTAGGTAGAGAGAACCGGGAGTGAAGCTGTGCCCGGGAAAAAAGGAGGGGTGGGAGGAAGGTATTTTTAAGATTTGGTTTTATTTCTTATTACCCTGCTCTGATTTGATTGGTAATAAATTAAATTAATTTCCCCAAGTTGGGTCAGTTTTGCCCGTGACGGTAATTGGTGAGTGATCTCTCCCCGTGCTTATCTTGACCCACGAGCCTTTCGTTCTATTTTCTCCCCCCTGCCCAGCTGAGGGGGGCACTGACAGAGCGGCTTTGGTGGGCACCTGGCGTCCAGCCAGGGCCAACCCACCACACTAACGAATCAGCAATTCGGTCAGGTGTTTGAGCACCGTTCAAGCGAGCACATCGAGGCCAACAGGCACAGGACCAGCGAGGCCACGGCACCGCCCGGGGGAGCTCTGCCACCCGTGGGACCCCGAGCAGCAGGACCTCCCACGCCTGAGCTTAAAACCCCCAGCTGGAGCAGGGTGGCAGCAGCTGCTCGTACCCCACGCTATTCCAGCGCTTCGGAGGGGACGCTCCGACTCCTGTTCTTTTAAACGCTATTTTTAGCTACTGCGTTCTTATTGTTCACGATGAAAAACAAATACAGGAGCCAAAAGAGAAATCCCCTTTCCCTTGGCAAAACTGTGCTAATTACACCATCATTAGAGAACGAACTTACTCGAATCACAAAAGGCAAACGAGCTTCTTGGCTAACTACATTGGCCGGGGGGGGGCAACAACAACAGTCTCGCTGATTTTGTAACAATCCTTACAGAAATAACATGTTTAATTCCCCTGGTACGTGAATCAGCATAGTTCATTACATTAATGGAATAAACCTAACTTAACCAATGAAATAATCTGCTCCTGCAATCTCTTTAACGTAAACATCCTATTACCAAACTTCGTTGCTGAGCAAAATGTCTGTGTGTCAAACCAACAGTCAAATTGAGAGCTTTCATTTTTTTCATACTCCAAAAAATAACCATAAGAAATTCATTAAAGGAAATGATGCACAAGGCATGGAGATTTTAAACTGTTTCCAGTTGTCATTAATCCAACACAACTAAAAATATATATGATTAAAAAAATGTAAGTATGTATGAAAGTATTTATAGCACTTTATTATTACTTAGAGAATGAGAAACCAGTGGTTGATTTTTCATGATCATTTCCTGATTGTACAGCAAACCCGAGATACAATAACAGCAATGTTACCCTTCTGAAATCTAGTAGCTTGGGACAGAATAGTAGCACATGAATCATATCTTTGGGATGGAAGGCATCAGGAGAAAAAGAAAGAATATGAAAGCTGTACTTGTACAAACTGGAAAAAGAGGAAAAATTAACGTGCAGGAACACAGACAATAAAAATTAAAGACAGACACAGACAGAAAGAGAAGGAAGATACAGACATATGGCCTGCCAGATCGATCTCCTCTTGTCAACCGCTGGCAAGAAGGTATGCTTAAAAAGAACAGTAGAGTACTACAAAGCTGAAAAACTGGTAAAAGGATGAAAAAGCCTAAATCCAGCCAGGAAACAAGGAAGAGGAAATACATCCTGTCTTCTGAAAAAGTTCATTATTTTACATTATACATTACTACTGAACCACTCACTCTCATCACACTCCTATTAATTACCTGTGTCTTAATAAGGAGTAACATTTTACATTTTCAGCAAAATCTGTAGCCATTAATAACAGGCAGGCAAGCCATCCCTTTTTTAAGATGGAAATTGAGAAAAAGAGTGGAGAGCAAGTGCCCCCTCCCTCCAAAAATCAACAGCAGGGCTGCCAGAAGAATTTGATGCATGAACTACTAGATTTTGCTGCTTTGCCCACACAGGGGGCATTAAGAGTTGTGGTTTTCTGAACCTAACCTCCTACAAATATTTTCATTAGCTAATACTAAGAAATCTGTCATCCTGCAATTTGGCCCTCAATTTAAAACAACTTTTATGTTTTTAATTATTTTTTTAAGAATGGAAGTAACACTCCATACAGACTTAACCGAAGGCCATTTGAAGTGACATGCTTTCCAGCTGAAAAGTCTGCAGAGAAACCTAGTACTGCCAGATACCCAGTGTATCTGTTCTTTTTTTCAGTAATCTGCTGAAAGCTAATCTTCAGTATCACAAGTAAGCCATTGTGTGCAAAAAAAAGACCACTGTCTCTACTCCTGTTGCATATACAATAACTATTCTACAGTACCCCATTTTGGAGCAAGAAGGAAAAGCGGAAGCAGGTTTTTTTTACAGTCAATATAACAGGATTATGCATCATGCCGCACATCCATTTCATGTTGCTGTGAATAATTGATGAACTAAAAAAAGACTCTTTAAGCATATTCGACTTCCTGACTGCTTATTAGTATCTTTGTGGAAAGTGCTCACCAACAGATAAATGCTTAATATTGCATCAGTCATGCTTATTCTACAGTTAGATCCAGATCCTGAAGCAACAGTTTTTCATTTTTCCTCACATCAGTTTACTCATCTCTGGTTTAATTCTTGACTAGATATCCTGAACTCATTTTCTGTTCTGCTCTAAATTGCAGGACATCCTGGCAGCACCAGTGGTTGAACTGAAGTCAATCAGCATCACAATTCCTGATTTCTTATGATCTCTCCATCTGATGCCAACTACTATCACAGAGAACTAACAGAATACTCAAGTTTGAACATGAGCTTCAAAGGAGAGGAAAAAACCATGCACATGAATACTTTCTGCACTTAGGGAAACCCTAAACCAAACTGTTCTTTCCCACTCCACTGTTAGATCTTGCATGTGACAAAACTTTAAAAATTGCCCTAGCAGAGGAGCTGAAAGATGGGCTAATAGAAGGAAAGAGATCTGACATCTGTCCAAGATTAGAAATAATATTCTCCCCAGCTACAGCAGCGGTGCAGATCAGTTTCTGATACACTCAAATCCAAAATGAATTTAGTCCAAGTCAGATCCACAGCTTGAGAACTGAAGAACCCTGTTGGCATGTTGCAGTATTAGATCAAAAAGGCAGCAATTATTTTTTAATAGTAACAGCCAGACCTCTTTTAGCTATTGGATTGCAAGTTCACCAAGAGAGTACATAGCAGGTGAAGAACATGCAAGTCCCCAAGAACAACATATGCTAAAACGAGGATTCCCAGATCACAGTGAGGTAATGGATGAGCTATTACTGAAAGCCCAAAAGGAATCCCACTGAAGTATGTTTTTAATATATTTTATATCATTATAAATTTATTCTAGAAGAGCCACTGATATTCTGCTATAGGCAGAGCAACCTTGGTCCTATTAGTTTGATTTAATTCCTGGAAGTGAGCTCCACATTCCCTCCCATTACCAGTCTGGTCTCAGACTAAATACAGAACACTACCACTACAGAAAAGCTCCCAAAGTTTCTGTCTCTATTTAAGTTTATAGTCCTCAGCTGTCATAATCTCCAAGATAAAATATAAAAGTTGTACAGATTATGATGAAAATTTGGCATTAAGAAAGGACAGACAACTCAGTATCACACATTACTAAACAGCTGTCACACAAAACACATGTATTTTGTTTTCTCAAACTGAAAAAAACCCATGCCTAAAAAAGTTAACGAAACGGTATTTGTTTATGTTGTCTCATAAGAAGATTCAAAATCAAAAAATAAAATCCCTAAATCCCTAACTTTTCATAGCAGTGTCATGAAGAGAGACTGGACAAAAATTATCCCCTCTGTTCTGCGGTAGCGGATGATCTTCATGTGCTTTCACCTCTGGTCAAATAAAGACTGGCAAATGATCCCTTCTGTAAACCCTCTGCTTTCAACTACCCTCTCCAGTCAAATCAAAATCCCACGTACCCTGAGGATCTAAGATGTACGAAGCACACGAGTGATTATTGTAAGCAGCAGCCTGCTTTTGAACACCTCCCTTTGTGCTCTCACCACTGTATTTCAGCACAAACCTACAAGTTAGCATCTGTACCTACCTGCTTGCTAGGGAAACTTGTACAAAAAGCAGTATGAATCTGAAAGCTGAAAATCATAACTGACTTGTGGGTGAAAAAGTAGAAGGGCAGATTTCCTTCTCGTTATCTCAGGCATATCGCTGTACATGTTTCTTCAAAAATAAAATCCAGAAAGTTATGCCACCTTTCTTTTCTAAAATGACCCATATGAGGTTGTGTATTTATGCCACTTTCTCCATAATGGTATTTTTATTTTCAGGTAGATACAGTATACCATGTGATCCACCTGGGGAGAGTTTTGCCTGAAATCACTCCAAACAGCAGCTTATTTCGTACTGCTGAAGCATCTCGCCTCCTTCATTCATCCTCCCAGGGCAATGAAAGGGAAACCATTTCCGTAGCAGGACTGGAGCCCCGCTTTGTTTTTCTTGATCTTGGATTTATATTCATAGCTGATCATCAATGAGTCTTTGGTAGCTAAATCACAACAGCTCCTCTGTCTGCAGTCAACAAGGATATGAAAGGGAAATGACACCCCCCAGCACCCTCCCCCCAAAAAAAAAGAAAAAAGAAAGAAAGAAAGAAAAAGAAAAAAAGAATCCTCTCCCAGAGCCAAACCTCAGTTTACACAGCATGAAGCAATCTCTCCACAAGCTGGCTTCTCTTCTGGGCAGGTTTCATGGGATCGCAGTGCCACAGAAATGCACAGGATCTGCCTTGTTTATGCCCCGTTGCTTTCGAAGCCTGCTCACACCCTCCCCTCTGAAGTGGGTTTATACGTGGCAGCACCTGTGTTATCTTAGAAACGCTTTGGCCAAGAATAATCCTGCATGCAGGAGCAGACCCTTTTTACACCTGCCTGCCGAGCACAGAGGGGCACGTAACCCGGCCAAGTGGTTTCCAGTTGGCATCAAGAGGCTTTCCTACAGAGCAATGGAGCCCAAGCAGTAACTCAGCGGGGTGTGATGTGCCAGAAACTCGGCTACACAAAAAAGCAGGATGGAGGCTTGAGAGGTAGGTGTAGCTGGCAGGAGAAACACGATGGACAAGGCAGACTTGAAAGGGTATGCAACATGTTGGGGAGAGCAGGGGAGGAGGAGAAATGCTCCATCGTACTGGATATGCGTTAAAACAGGCAGTGAAGTGGGTACACCGCTGAAACGCCTTGAAGGAGGGAACACCTGCAAAGGCTCCCATACCAATTGGAGGCTTGAGCCTTTTAAGAAGCGTTTCTTAATACCTTTCTTCTTCACCAAGGCCCATCAGACCTCCTTGGTCTTTGTCCTACGCCGCAGAAACCTCAACAGACCTCAGCTTAGAAGTGGCATAAACGCTTCATTTTTTTTACTTTAGTCTTCAACACCTCCATTCGCACGAGTTAAAGTCACGAGGATTTTGTCTGAATACTTAAACTGTACTTCGCAACAGCAGGATCTGTTGGAAAAATCCACTGCGATTTCCAACAGTAAAAAAACACCACCTTTTCCCACCTGTTACAGATGCCTACTGCAAGGTCAGGGTCTAGGACAATACTATAATGAAAGGAATAAATAAACCAAAAGACACACAGTGTGAGCTACTGTTCCTCCTTTCTGATGGCAGTGGCGGACTGGAGTGAATTTTGCTCGTTACTGTTGTATTTTAATTTAGCCTCACAGTCCCAGAACTGTGTAATAAAACCACATCATCCACACCCCATCCACAACCAGCAAGATGCAACGCGAGCACAGGAACGCAAGCACAGGTTCTCCGTGCAGGACCTGGGTCACACAGTTAAGGCACCTGCTGTTCCACCCGCATTTGCAGAATTTACCTGTCCTAGGGACATGAACTGACTCCATTTCTGAGTCTAGCCCTTGTGTAGCAATTCTAATTTGCAAAGAAGTTTTACAAAAATACTTTAAGCCACACATTAAGGGAAAATATTTCCCACTGCAAACCCAATGCAAAGGGTTTGCTGAAAAAAATGATTGGTATACATGACATGGATGTACAAATGAAGTCTTCCAAGGCGCTGCTCTAACTTGTACCTGAGGTATTTTAGCTTCTGCAGCAGCTCAGGAACTAGAATAAGGATAAAGGAGGCATCAAACCACACATTTGCTATGATTTCTGCGCTGCTTCTCTCCCAGAAGATGCAGCACTGAAGCAGCCCCCGGGTCTTTACATAAAAATCCACAGAGAGACTTTACTTCAATCAGCCACTTCCAAGGAGGAGTCTGTTTTAACCACAATTTCAAAGGATATAAAATTTGACAGAATATGGATGCATACACCTGGGTAAACAGTTCAATCCTAAATGCTGTTTAAGCTTATGCCTACGTGATCTTAAAAGGTCTGTTCTGCAGGCTCCTTAATTCATCTCGCTGGTTTTTGTATACAACCCAAGCTCAGGGCTGAAGACCAAAGCCTCAGACTGAAGAGCCAGACCTTCCAGGCTAGCTCCCACAATCCCCAGAGATGTTTAATTATGATAAATTATAAACATTTTCTCTGCATTAATAGTGCTCTTTTAAATGACTATATAATTAATACTAATTAATGCTGTATTATATTTTATATTAATAAAATGCTGTATTAAAGGTTCACATCACTTAAAAAAGAGTGACTACTGTCTCTCAAATCACCAATTTAGACTGAAATGCTCCTGATTCACACTTTTATAAATTCACAAAGAGCGAAGCTTATGGTTGGTTTCTTCCCTGTACATGCAATGGACAGCACTCTGCCGCAAAATTACATGGGGGTGGATCCGGAGCTTTACTGATCTTTCATGATGTTGTTATCACACATCACCCGTGAAATTAGGAAGCACTAGAAAATGACGCACACTGGTACAAACGAGGTGAGGAGAATTTGACCAAACAGGTCCTGAATATCTAAGTCCTGTTTATGAAGAAAACGTAATTGTTTGAGAAGTGTTAAGGCACATTGGAGATGTGCTGCCTTCAGGAAAGCAAGCAGAATCAAATGAAATGCTGTAATACAGAGAGTCTCACATGCAGAGACCATGCAGTGCATTCTCGTATTTACCTGACATTAAACGCTGGAAATGAAACAAACAGACGCTACCTACAAAACAGCAGATACAAATCAATGCAGCAATGAGTACTTGAATAACTACATGATTTTACAGACAGTAATGCAAAGGCTAATTTTTGTTTTGGCTTAAAGCACGGAAGCGTATATATAAGAAAAAGGCACAGAACTGACATTTAGAAAAATACTGACAGATTAAAGTATACAGAGAGAACTGGCTAACGTATACAACTGTACACAGAAACAGCCTAACCACTTTCTGAGCATTAGTGTCACCCTGAAGAACCTTTTTCGCTAGTGACAAAGACTCACGCTACACTGTTGTATGGGGGAGACACTCATTTCTTTTAAAAAAGAATTACATTACGTATTAAAAAAAAAAAAAAAAAAAAAGAAACCCCAAATCCCAAACACCAAACCTGTAGCTGCTCTTGGCCTGGTGATCACAAAGAACTGCCTAACCCTCTCCCTCCTCCATCCCACCTGCTTCACAACAGACAGCGGTCTCACCCAGCACATCAGCTATGCAACAGAACATTTTGAATCCCCACTAGAATGGGGTGTATTGTCTGGAGGACTTACTCCAAGCTACTCTGTTTTTCCATTAATGCTAAATTACAGTCATGTGTACAAAGACGGAAAAGCAATTCCTCACCAAAAGGCAACTAAAGAATCACACTCCTTAATTTCCCTGTAAAAAAAGCTACCAGGGAGTAACTTCTTTTTTTTTCCCCTCCCAAAATAAAACCACCCCCGCGCATGTACATGGAACTGAGTAACACTATATGGTCTCCACACATATGCACTATTCTACCATAGCCATTAACATGTTAATTAAAACTTGATAATGTTATGTGTGTATACACATACACACACAAAACCCAAGCAACGTCTCCACCTTTTTCTGACAAGTTATACTGAACTCAACACTTTTCCATGTTTAGGCTAACATAAATAGCCACTACACAATCCAAAACTGGTTGTGCTTTTTTTTTTCTCTTGGGCTTCTGTACTCCCACAGAAACCCACTGACTTCTACTCATTCCCTTTCTTTCACACAGATGCTTAATTCTTCAGGGAAAAGGAGGGACGATCTAGTCTAGCTGCCGGGTTGTTTAGCAGAAAAGGATTCTCAGACGACACCAGTTGTTTGAAAGTTTCTTCTTCATCCTCTCCGGAATAGGAAAGTCTTAAACTGGAGATCCAGCTTATGTGTCCCTCTGAACTAGTCGAGAGGCTTGCACCTGGAAGGGGGCTCCTGTCAGAATCATATTTATGACCTGCGGAGCCTTTCCTGACATCTTCACCAAAACCTTGCTGCCAGCCCCAAAGCCTTAACTTCTGCCTGACCTTCACCCAGCCCTTGGCACTGGTCTGGAAATACCAGGGGAGGATAACGGAACAGGACGCAGCACCTTCATACGTTAAATCACTGTTGCGTGGGTGTCCAGACATGAGTTTGGATGGGGTTCGTTTGAGGTTTTTTGTTTGGTTTGAGGGGGGTTTAAATCACAGTCACTGTCTCAGAACACCACAAACTCACTGCGTTGAGTATAATCCTGCCGACAACAAGGCTGTCACTTGTGGAGTCATACTAGTCAGCTGGAAGGCTTTTTTCCCCTCCACAAAAAGGGTTTTTTCCCTGATTAACAAAGAAGTCACAAAACCTTTCGGTGAACACTAGGGCCACGGTATGCATGTACCATTTTTTCTATCTGTCTGTATTACTGTTGTAACTGTTTATACTAGAAAATTGATTCATTTTCACGAAATTGATAAGCTTAAAAAAAAAACAAAAACAAAACCATATTCTTCGATGTGGGGAAATGGTGACTCACAGATGCACACACTTTACATAATCACTGGCTTAAGGAATAAAGAAACATACCGGTTTTCAATGTAAAGCCAGACAGATACTCCTCGTCCTAGCTGAGTCCGCTGTATTGTGGGGGGAAAGGTGTGCTGGGGTTGAGGGGCATGAAAGAGCAGACTGCAGGCAAACTACACTAAATATTTGGAGAGATTTCAAAGCATGTGTTAGCAAGAAACTTAGACAAATTAAAGTTTTGTCTCCAAAATAAATGGCACTTTCCTGACAGCTCTCTTATATTTTTTTTTTCTTGCTGATCTTTTATTTATTCAGATTCTCCTGCTTGGCTACCACTTAACACACATCACTTACTAGACATCATTATTCAGTCACAATTTAAGGTCTCATCCAGTCACGATCTCTTCTATTTCTGACTGCAGTCAATGGTCGATGCCTATTTATGTTAAAAGTGGAAACGGAACATAACCCTGGGATTATTAATGATGCCCTTATAATGTTACTTGCTTTTCCACAGGTCTTCTAGTGTTTTTCGCTTAACTCTGTAACTAAAATACTGCCAGCAATCTCCTTGCACTTGCAGTCATTTTCCAATTTCATCATGCCTTAATAAAAAATGCCGCACAATAATAACAATTTATAAAGCCTGTACTTTCAATGAAAACAAGTTGCCAGTCACTCCACAAATAAAAATCCTCGTGCCTCCACGACTTTCCTTTGAGTCATGAGTAAAGAGCAACTAGATGTTAGAAACTCTGAATAACCCACACACCCACGCTACATGCGTCCGAAGAAGATCATTTCCCAGCAGACATTTGTGGACTCGTTACTAACGATCCAGCTGCTAATTTAGCATCTGCTCTTGTTCTCAGGTTACCAGCAGGTCCCTCCCTACCCCACAACCCCACTCTGAATGGGTCGTACTCACGCACAGCTTTGCTTCTTTAAAATACATGGGTATATTTAGTAACAGTAAGCGACTTTACACGATAAGGAGGAGGCATGGTTCAGATTAAGTAGGTAACTAAAACTCAATCAAATAAATCAAAAGCAGGCTTCACAAAACAAAAGTCTTTTTGACTTGGTTATTTCAGTAAAGATTTGAAAGTGGGAAAAAAAGCTTTGTATATGAAAACTTAATCTAGAAGAAAAAAAATATTCCCTTTCTCTAAAAGGCAACTTGCTGCGGTTCATTTAAACTAGAATTTCTTCACTATGAAACCAAAACATGCAAGATATGCCATGTATTTTTGCTGTATAAAGTGAAAAAACTTGTATTTTCACAAGTTCATTTTTTAAAAAACTGGATTCAGACATTAAAACATTACTTTCAGCTTTTCTGGAAAATGAAACTGCCACCAGTAAAGTTCTCAACTTTCACTCAAGACTAAGTCAGTTTTGTAGATGAAAAGGTCCCTGCTCTTTGTATATTACATTCAATTTCATTAATAAAACTTAACTTCATGACTTATATAACGGTATCATAAAGTTACACAACATTCACTTGTTTTGATTATTAAGAAGTTTTGAGATGGGGTGAAAAAAGTAACATGCTAAAGTACTAAACCAGTATTACTCCATCTACTGCATACATACATACCAATTGAGCCACTCTGTGACAAAAATAATTTAATGCAATTAAGTATTAAATGCTATTTAAAAGAAAACATTTTTCACTGTAAAAAAATAACTGCATTATCACCTACTCGGTTCTCCCATTTAAGGGTTCATTGAAATATTGTTCTATTAGAATACATTTCTTTATGCAAACTGTAATAAAGATGGCGCATTATGAATTACAGACCGATTTAAGCACAGAGACATACTCAGACATAAATGAATTTATACCAATATTTAGATCTGTAGCCAGAGATCATATGGCTTGTTATCAATTTTATGTAATTACAAAGGACTGTATCAGCATAAACTCATATTGTCCAAGCTTGAAAAGAGCCAGATTCAGACTAAGTGAGAAAAAACATTAATTATATTCTTACCCAAATCCTACTTATACGGCTAAATCTAAGGTTTTTAAGTGTTTCTTCTAACACGCTGGTTGTAAAATTCACATCTAATGATGTAAAACTTTATGATTATTACTATACCTACACAAGTTAACTTGTTATTTTGTGGATGCATTTTTCCCCCCCCTTCTTCTGCAGCACATGAACCCCCCGCAGTGAGAGAAGACAGCAGAGAGAACCGAAAGGTGTCGGGGAAAAAAAAAGACAAGTGGCTTGAGGAAAGCAATTTACGTAACCGTGCGCGTCTAAACCTTTCCTTTATCATATGCCCAGCCGTGCCTTTACACACACTCCCTGGGTCTGCTGGTTCGGGACTTTCTGGGCCTATGTCAGCAGTAAGGACACCGTTAGAGGCACCAAAGCGGTGCTGAAGCCAACCTACCAGGGGAGTCACCGCTCTGCCAAGAGCTACGGGCTTGCCGACGAGACCGGGAAGGACCCGAGAGACCGAGACGGAGGACAGCATGGCCGTCAGACGGCAAGCCATGGCAGAGGGATCTCCTTCCAGCGCTTTTACAACACAGCCCCCAGGCAGCGATAACTTTACTCCAGATACGAGTTCAACTACGCGGTTCTCCTCTCCTGTCATGCCACAAAATTAGAAACTTGCAAGAGAATTAAAAACAAAAAAGGCCAGGAGGAATAAACTTCACTATCAAGGGACAGTTTCATTTTTTCCAAGTGTTTTCTCCAAGTAAGCATTATCTACTCTGAGCTCCCAGGGACGTACGTGTACTTTCAGACAATTTTTATAAAACCATGAAGACCCGAACTCCATGACTTGTGAAATCTGCAGGCATCATTGCCAAACCACAGAAACACACTGACCATGTCTCGTCAGCACCGAGCTATACAAGCCAGTACAGACTTTCAGGCAATTTTGAGTCTGCATCAGATGTCAACTCAGCTGCACCCCACGGTGCAGCAATAAAAACGGATATCCCTCGGTCCGCATCTTCCACATGCATTTTGAGGAACACAAGCTACCTCCCAAAATTTGTTTCAACTCACAGTACCACCCCCCTAAATAAGGAGAGTCTCATTGGGGAACAATTAGTTTCCCCGTGCACAGCAAATTTTATAATCTATAAGCTTGCATGGTCTGTCAGATCATTATCCTCATAAATCCATCCATGACTGCAACATTTGCTCGATGCAAACAGATTGCAGAAGAATTCTGGAAGGAACGGCACAGCTGTACGACACAGCGGACACGCTGGCTCCAGAAGCAAGGTCCCATACGGTAGCATTTATTTCCAGTATTACTCAACACACATTGCCCAAAGCACAGCTTTTAATCTTCCATCTGCAACTCCATGTCAAATATGAACACATTCAGAGATAAGCTGCAATTTTCAAAGAATCCTAGAATAGTCACACATTTGCTTCTAAATGCTGAGAGCCTACCAAACCAGTAGGATGAAAGAAGAATCTCTTTCTTTCTACAAGCAGTAAAACAGATCAGTGCCACGTGCTCATTCTCCCTTGTGCTACCCATCGGTACAAAGGCTTGCTAATTAGACCACCTGTATGCAAGGACTAGAGCTGTGCATCAAGCATCTATACCCTAAATCCTTCCTCACACTTGCTCCCAAGCAGTTGCACATGTACTACTCACCAACATCCCATAAAGCAGCCTCCAAAACAGCTCCTCTGTGGACTTCTCTATGCCTTAGTTCTGAAGAATTGAGGTCTTTTCTGTGATAAGCACTATGGAACAAATCACAGGCACCTCAGAAGGCACAAAAGGAACATGAAGTCTCCAATTCACTTAGTTCCCCAAATTTCATAAGAAAATTTATCTGGTTGCTGGAAGGTAAGACAATACTATTTTTAGTCTATTAACTGCATCACTATAGTACAATTGAATGCCACTGAACTTACTGTTTTTCTTTCTATACTCGGTGACGGTATCCTCGGTAAAAGGAAAAAGCAGCATAGCAAATTGAGAAAAGTGTCTCTAGGGAGCGTTAAGGTTTTAACCTTAAATAATGCTTGGTGAAAGCAATTTAATGCAGGAAAACCCCTGTTGCTGATTTGGGGTTTTGTCTTCAAATAAACAATGCTTATGAAAGATTTATAAGTATTTGAGTACTGTTGCACAGGTATAGCCAGGTGCTAAATGGGGCATGAGGGGTTTCTTTGCAATCTGAGCTTCCACATTATGTTTTCCCAAGTAGCTGTCTGGAAGGAAAATTCAGTCTCCACGCTAGTGACATGTTTGTTACCATCTGCTTGGGAAAAAAAAACCAAAAAACGGCATAGGCTAGATTATTTCTCCAAGATTAATCAAAAGGCCAAAGTACAAAAGGTAACTATAAAAGAGAAGCAAGATAATATATTTTCCCTTTGCAACTATTTAGATCATTCACTTGCAGGGTTGATCTGTACCAGAGGCCGACATGCACATCCTCTCGAACGATGGCAGAACAGAGCTCTGCCCTCGTCATTGTCTGTGGCCTCCTATTCAAATTTGGCCCCTAAGTTTTGCACTCAGAGACTACTTACGTGAAGACAGCTTAATATTTTACATACAGCACAGAGCTGTTGTCGTGGTTTAACCCCAGCCAGCAACTAAGCACCACGCAGCCGCTCACTCACTCCCCCCGCCACCCAGTGGGATGGGGGAGAAAATCAGGAAAAGAAGTAAACTCCTGGGTTGAGATAAGAACGGTTTAATAGAACAGAAGAAACTAATAATGATAATGATAACACTAACAAAATGACAGCAGTAGTAATAAAAGGATTGAAATGTACAAATGATGCGCAGGGCAATTGCTCACCACCCGCCGACCGACACCCAGCCAGTCCCCCAGCGGCCAAAATCCCTGCCCCCCCCTTCCTAGTTCCTAAACTAGATGGGACGTCACATGGTATGGAATACACTGTTGGCCAGTTTGGGTCAGGTGCCCTGGCTGGGCATGAGAAGCTGAAAAATCCTTGACTATAGTCTAAACACTACTGAGCAACTGAAAACATCAGTGTTATCAGCATTCTTCACATACTGAACTCAAAACATAGCACTGTACCAGCTACCAGGAAGACAGTTAATTCTATCCCAGCTGAAACCAGGACAGCTGTTTGTCCTGTAACAATACAGGTAAGTGGAAATTTACATTAACAAATAACAACTGAAAACTGTTTGTACATATACCACTTTTTTAAAAAAGTTAATTCACGCCGCCCCCCCCCCAAAAAAAATTCAGCATTGCCAGCTGCTTTCAAGGTAAATTTAAACTAAACTGTGAAATATTAACTAGTTTAAGACCTTTTTTCCCACCTATCACTTGAATACTAAACTGCATTTAAAAATCTGAAGTTATTCTCAGGCAGCAAATTAGTATATAAATAATTGGCAATGCACCGCAAGCAATATTTCTTTCCAAGTAACTCCTTATGAAAATGAAGCAGCACGGGGAATTTACGGTGTTTTTCATGGCAAGAAACCCACAGTATCTGTATAAACAGGTTTTATACTTCAGGCAGTTTTATTTTTGTAAAATATTTTCCAGTAGACCTGGGTCTCATTTTTAATAGGAGAAAGTATGGTATTTAACCACTTGAATGCAAAGAGATTTCATTCCAACATAACTATGGCTAATTTGAGAATACACAATAATAAACAATACACAATTACATAGATGAGCAGTATTCTTAAATAAGGCCGGCGTAATGGCATGACAAGTTGTGGGCTTTTAAAAAAAATAAAACATGAGCACTACCTGTGCTTGCAAAAACAACAAGTGAGAACAGAAACAAGTGACCTCCTTATCCTCAACCAGTATGAACAATATACTGTTAGCGTCCAAGAGGTCTGTAGATGTAAAATACTAGTGGAAACATGGCACTTTGAAGTTTACCATCATGTAAATAAAGAAAAGCAACCGCAGGTGGAGAATGTAGGGGAATATAGGCACTGAATTCACTTATCTTGACCTAAACACACAAACCCACCTCACCCTTGTATGATGAGATACCCGATTTTTGTTACTTCAACATAAAACATAAACCAGAACCCCAGTAAAGAGACAAGAGCAGTGTGCACCCACAACTATTTCACCCATCTGCCCCAGCGAAGCCCATGCCAGTCCCTCTCCCACCGGTTTGACGCAGGAGCAGACCCAGAGATTTCAGCTGAGCTGCTTGGGATTTGCACACCTCAGCCTGGCAAGCAAAGCAGAGCAAAACCAGACTCCATGGGCTCTTTGGCTCAAAAGCTGAATATTAAGGCAATGGGAGTGTAGCTGTGCCCGCTTTCCTCTGCGCTAAACGGGTCATGTAAATTCAAGCTGCTTCAGAGCAGCTGACCAAAGCCCCATTTCCAATATTGCATTAAACAATTAACTAGTGCTTTTGCTGCTCTTCAGTCTCTGGCAAGTGCAAGCAGGCTCTCTGTCTCTGTCCCAACAGAGTCCCATAAACCATGGGAACAGACAGACCCTGAGTCTGCCCACCTTCTACTAGTCATTTTGTATAATATTACACTAACAGCCTTAAAAAATAAATAAATTATAAAAAAATAAAAAAACGGAAAGAAAAAGAAAGAGAGAAAAAAAAAAAGGATGCTTCTAATTAAAAACAAAATCCCTGGTTCGCCTTACATGAGGCTGGAAGAAAATAAACCTTAAAGAAAATGGAAAGCAACAACACAGCTGAGCCAGGAGAAGGAAGACCCTGTATTTTGATCCTGGCATCAAGTGCTAAAACCCACTGAGACACTGTTTATTAATTGTAAAATAGAACTACTAAAAGCAAGGAAATAAAATAACAGCTTGCATCCACTGATATTCAATTACTTCCAAAATTCACAGTTTGTCTTCTTTAGAAAGAAGAATTCTTCACCAAAATTATAGTCAATGTTGGTTAGAAGAGTAACATTTCCCAATACCTGTGAGGTTGAAAACTGGGTAAATACTAGTTGCAGAATAACTAACTGCAAGTAATACCTTACTTTCAGGAAGGTATTCTCGTTTCTTACAAACCCATGCAAGAGTTGGAAGGGGAATTTAACTAACTGTATTTGCTTAGAAGTTAGGCAGAAAAGCAACTTTACTTTCGTCATGAAACTGTTTGATCATCGATGTACAGTTCTAGGACTGTACTTAGGTAGTCTCTTTCTAGATAGTTTTATGACGGTTGTACAGTCTACAAGACTTGAAGGGACAAAATTAGCCAAATAAATTTATTACATAAAACTGCAGTGTAACTTTTTATGCTCCTCCTAAACACACAGTAATTCAGAAAATCCACAAATCTCTGAATTTCAGATAAAATACTGTTCTGTAATTACCCACATAAAACGCAAGGCATAGCTGTCGTCTTTTTTTCGTTTCTTTAAGTTTGACCCTGGACTCTATCCATCACACACAGATACATCTGTGTTTGTCTCGCAATGGAAAAGCTAGGTTTGATAAGAAAAAAGTAATTCTGCATTAACACATTATAATCAGGAACAACAGACTCGATCTGAAGATAGCAATCCTCAACTTACTAATGTAAGCATGGGGGTAAAATTATCTTCTGGTTTATAAAAGCCCTGATGGAGTCTGAGAATGATGTCCTGGCACACTCTGGTTTCTCCCTAGCATCCCTGTGCCAGGCTGACCTTGGGCAAGTCCAGGACACACAGCCCGCCGCTGAAGGATCCCCAGCTTCCCTGGGTACAGAAGGGTTTGGGACTCACTGGTCCCAGTCTGTCCCCCTAGACAAGGCACTACCCAGGGAACGAAGCTGCACAAGAGACCTTAAGGAGCCGTAAAACAAGACAGTAAAAAGACCGCGTGTCTCAAAAAGCACAAGGTTACGCACATCCGACACTGTGACATTATTTTAGCACGCGATGCTGCTCTGTGTTGCTACGAGATGACCGAGTGACTCTCCAGTTCAGCACAGGCAAAGAAACAGAGGTAATTAAGAGCAACCAAAATAAATAATTGCGTTAATTAGAACACGGGCAGTTTAGCAACATGATCTGACCTTTTTGTAGCTGTATTTAATGAATTGGTAGAGTCAGTCTTCGGAGCACCTGAAGGTGTCACAGTACCAAGATTTTAATCGCAGCAGAAGCCAAAGGCTGGTCTCCTTCCCAAGGAGAAAGCCCTGTCCTAGCAGGGACCGATCAGAGCATTTGTCAGAGCGACTGCGAGCAACACCACGAGCCCCATTAGAGCAGAGAAGGCTGTGCTGACACTGAAACATGAGCTGTACCCCCAGGGAACCCAGGAGTAATTTATTTGGTATCCATGAAAGTGCAGGCTGGGTACCAAGTTACTCAAAAAAAAAAAAAAAAAAAAAAAAAAAAAAAAAAAAAAAGGAGGAATCTGGATTCACACCAAGATATTCCCTCATCAACACCCAGAACCATTGCTGTGCCGTTCAGAAATAAAGCACCACCACAGGAGGAGAGATCGAAGAAAAGCACAGAAAGCAGCTTTTTCTTCCAATTTGGCTGAAACTACTTATTGATTTTGGAGACCCCTCTTGTGGCATGCTCAGACAAAAACAGAAGGGAAAATACATGTCCTGTGCACAGTAAGATCAGACATGCCATGCTTGATATATTTGCATAGGTGGTATTTTCGCTGCATATGCAAAATACTGACCTCAGACAAAAAAGAAAAATGCAGAGAGAAAAGCCATCTAAGCACAGAAGTAAGGACAAAAATGAAATAATATGTTTTATTATACAATAACTTGGAGTTTTTTATCTATCTTTTTGGAACCTGCTAAAGCAGGGAAAACAAATAATGTTTGTTATACCTCAGAATAACTCTACTCAACAGAAATAGAAGAAAGATTAGCATTTTAAAGGGTCTTGAACAGAATTCACTACTTTATTTTCTCTTACTTAGAAAGCTGCTGCCACAGCTCCCAACAGACCTCCAGGGCGAGCACAGGGGAATGCCCACTGCGGCACGTGTAGGGTGGGAAGGAATAGACAAGCTTTTAAAACAAAAGTCATCTAGATAATCTAAAACAGAGCTCATTGCAGCTTTCTTCTTGTGTCCCTGGATAAGTCGGCTTTGACCGAGCCAATTCTGCATCTGGTGGATCTTACGTACACCACAGGACGAGGACTTTCACACAGCGTCGGAGGACAAGCTCCTGCTCATGTCACCATCACACCATCTCCTGACACCATGTAATACAAGTACCGAGGAGAAATCCAGCAGTCTCACCCCAAAAAAACAAACTGCCTTTTCAGAGGAAGGGCACTGACAGACAAACAGGAACGACTGTCAGTCTTGGGAGACGGCAACAACTGATTATCGATGGTGCATTCGTACTCAGGCCCTTGAATTTGGTTGTTCTCCAGTCTAACTAAACCATTAAAAGATTAACAAAAAGCAGTAATATCAAGAGGTTTTATATCGTCTTACTATGAATGCTGGCACGTATGTTTATTAAAACAATGTTTGAGAATTCAGAAAGCATCTCATCAGCCATCAATGTTACCTGTTCTAAATCTCATGTATTTGTGTGGTCTTCAAAAAAAAAAAAAAAGTCATTAAGCCTTGATTACTGAAAACCAACAGAGTTCTACCCTTCTGGCTCAATGTCACAATAAAATGTCAGTAACAGCTGATCAGATCAGCATGCATTTATATAAATAAAACCTGACACACAGCAAAGGAAAACAGGTACGGCAAACAGAATCGTAGTGCTTGTTAGTCATGCTTGGTGAAAACATAAAGTAACATCTAAGTAAGTACTTCTGGATTGGTACTTGCTGCTGAACCTTACGGTACAGCTATATTTAGAACACTGATAATATAAAATGTAAATTTCTTGCTCAAGCTCCATGCCAGTGATACGACTTTGTATCTTACCTGTTTGTTTTTGTTGAGTAAAGGAAGTTTTCACTGTTAGCACCACAAAACCAGCATGGCTCAGAAAGACCATATTTTCTTCTAGCCTTTGGGTCACTGCTAGAGCTTGCTAAGGAAACATGGATTGCAACACAACAGCTTCGGGAATACTGAGGCTCATGTCTATCTGGCTTCTTGCTCGAAGAAAAAAGGACTCCAGGCTGCCGGGTGGTCCTGGCACTTCGGTGTAGTAAAAGCTACTGCAGGTTTAATCCTCAGCGCTTTCTGTGCCGAGCAGGTCCTTGAATGTGGGTTTTCTGTAAGTGAGCTCCCTAATTACCCGGCTGCTGATTACTTATTTGAGGGACTCTCCATCGCACCTTACTGAGCCGTTCCACTTTGCATACACCAAAGTAACACGGAGAGAGAGAAGCAGAGCAACTCTCAGGCCAACTTTAAAACTTATGCACAGGTCAATCACTTTTAATAAAAATAAAACACTGGAGAATTCAGACCCGAATCCGAAAATGCTGCCTGCCTACTGCACCTCTGCAAGTACCTTGGGTCCAGCCTACACTAAGTTTTCACTTCATTTGCACCTTTCCTACCTGCTTTAATGATGCTCTCTGCCTTAAAAAAAAAAAGTATACCAGGCTTGTATCATTTTTTGACTACCAGAGAAAGCTTTATAACTCATGCTTCTTCACTGAAACTGTCAGAGAAGGCTGCCAACTCTCTTCTATACAACACATGCCAAGGAACACACAAAACACAGCTTAACGTGCAAATATCAGGTTGATATGCAGGGTCAGTAGTAAGAAATTAAATTTTTTGTCCCACAGACACTCTCAATCTGGAAGCTATAGTAAGAACAAAGGAACATAAACAGAAGAACCATCCCCAATCCATTTTCTTTCCCATTTCTCTGATTACGACAACTACTCTGCACAAATGCACAGCATCTTAGGCAGCTCGTTAGCTGGGGCATTAATGGAACCAAAAAGACGACGTTTCTGGCGAGACGGGACTACAGCGGGTACGAGATGCTGTGTGTCAGCGCCATGGCAGCGCAGCCCTGCCACGCAATCTCCGTGACTCACTCCTTGGCATGGGTTAAGTCCCTGGCTCATCACTGACACTCTCATGCTGAAACTATGACAACAATACACGTTAGACAATGATACGCAGCCTGGCTCACTGGGCAACTAGCAGCCCTATACATTAGCACGCTCTATACATGAAGAGGATTAATACGTTAATACGGGTTGTAATTTCTGTTAGCTAGAAGTGCGGCTACTTTTAAAAGATCCTTAGATCATAATTTTAGCTGAAACCACAGGTTTTAAGTCTTTTCTTATTTCCAGCTTCTACTGTAGGAGCTGGCTTGACCCCCTACAGAAAAAATAAATTTCTAAAGACCCCTCAATCTCTTAGAAGCAGCATTAAAGTGTGAAAGCTGTCAATTTTCATGGAAATCACAATGCCAGAGCAACACAAAAAGCTGCAGTATACAGACCACTGTCGTTGCCAGAAAATCAAGTGTTTGCTGATGCTAACAGAGTAGCTGAAGGCCAGACACAGGGGAATACTTGTTAAGGCACTGAATTGCAATTCAGGAGAAGTGAGGTACTTCCCTAACTCTGCCACAGGCCTCCTGGCTGCTTTCGGAGCAGGTCATGTAAATGTGTTCATGCTTTTGCCTATATAAACAAAGTGGAGTCTCCTACATGTATTTCTTTAACCCAAAAGAATATTGTTAGGAAGCCTTCATAAATGCTTGTAAGGTAATTCAAGTCTGTGACAACAGGAGTCTTAAATATTTACGACACCACAGATATTTAAGAATAAATACACGTATTCAAGAAAATCCTCGTTCCTTTGAAGGCAAAAAAAACCCCCTCTTCATTCTCGCCATACTCATGCACTGTCATCTGAATTACTCAGCAAAAAGCAATATACCAATTCTCTAGCAAGATTAACTACACGCAAAGTAGCCATGTATTTACTGAACTGACTTCAAAATAAATATTTAAGAAGTTGTTTTTCCTTAATGGTCAGCATCATCTAAAAGTGCACCCATGAGAGTGCTCTAAATTGCAATTAACCCCTGCTCTCCGGACCTTTATCTAGTGCAGCATCCTGAAATTCACTGTAATTGGTGCAGCTTGCCCAGATGGGGTGGCAAGTAAAAATCTGTCCCAAAGCATAGTGCTACCTCCTGCAGAGCAGTAAAGTGCTTTCATGAAGACAAGCAATTTGACTAAGATGTAAACTTACAGGACCAAAACCTGCAGAAAAATGAATCTGGAATTACAAGGGGAAGATGTAAAGGACAAACAAGACAGGTGAAAGAGAAGGTTCAATTTCATCTAACAGTGGCAGGAGTGGCATAAAAGAGCAAAACGAAAAAATACAAGAGATATCCATGGGAAAGAAAACAATGAGAGATGACTGGGAGACTGGGAGAGTGAAAACGAATCCCGAATATTCTAGACAGCCCAGAAATGGAAGAGACTTTAAGAAGCCATCTATTTCATCTTCTACTCTGGTACAAGACTAACAGATTGCTGAAAGAAAGGAAAAAGAAAAAGAAAGGGAAAAGAAAGACAGGAGAAATGGGAAACTGGAATTCAGAAAGAACAGCTGTCAGGACTGGATTACATTGCGTTTATCTCACCATTTAGCTTATTCTTACAATTAGCTTGCTTATCTTCAGCAATCCTGAGATGTTAGTCACGACTGAAAATAGAAACGTCTTCCAGCATATTAGCTCAACAGTTTTATTCATATAGAGGTGCAAAACACAGTAAAAAAGACCTCGTTTCGTTTTACACAATAGCAAGCACAATTCTTCTGTCACCATTACCAGAGTTTTATTTAACGTGATGTATCTCCACTGACACAGAAAGGACCCAAACTACTTGTGAGAGGAAGATAGGGCTAATGTTGCCTGCGGTGCCAGAAAAATGTATTACAGAGAAGCTCCTTGTCTCAGGTGTACACATAAGAAATGCCACCTGAATTCTGTGGGAGTGGTGCAGTACAAACAGGGACACAACATGAAGGATAATGCCAAGAACACAAGTGTCAGCCTTGCAACTGGCCAAGGCAATCTTCAAAGCCGGCACCACGCTGCTACTCTACATTTCTAACCACAGTCATCGCCCTTTGCCACCCCGTATGCTGCACGTTACCTGGAAATCTCACATAAATACAAAACAGAGGAAACGCATGCAAATTGCTCAGTTTTCCAATGTTGATTTAAAAATTAATTACATCGTTGTTTCTTCATATCCTGATTCTTGTAACATCTGAAGGCGAGATAGGAGTACGGCGTAACCAGTGTTACACAGATGTTCACACAGATGTTCACACAGATGTTCTGAGGACAACAGTGCCCACCAGGCTTTTCCAGACAAGGTTTACAAATAACACCCTAAATACAAGCATGATAAAAAATTTACTTTTTCTCTTTTTTTAAAGCTGGATGGACAGTTTCACAAAGTAACCGCTTAACTATGTGGAGTAGGCATAAAATAATAGCAAAGGGTTTCAACAAGTTGAGATGCGCAACTTGCTCTGTACCTGGGGGCTTGCTTTCCCAGATTCTGCACATAAATGTTACCGACGTTTCACAGCCTTTATCTGACTTTCAGGGTCACTTCAATCCAGCAGGTAAGTCCCTCCAAAACAGGTGTGCTAATGCGTGCCTGTATTTGTTAGTACTATAAGGCCCTGTGAAATAGGGAAGGAAGCTGAAGCACAGAAAATAAAGGTCCTACTTAAAGAAAGCGCTCATACATCTTAGCATGGGGGATTTCCCCACATTTGCCAGACTCCAGAGGAAGCTCTTCTGTGCTCAGATGGAAAGGCATGGAGAAGGACCCAGGAACTGCTGGTTTCCATGGGAGATGGAGATGCTTTCAGTGATGGGGGAAGATGCTCTGCACTCTGCGAGGCTCCTAACGAAGCAGAACAGAACTGATCCTCTCAGTCCTCATTTTGGGCTTGAGCCTGCCATGCCACTTATGACCAAGGTATGTCTGTTATGCCGTATTACAGTCAAAAAAGTCACTAACCGAGACACCCAGAGAGGCCTATCTCTGCTCTCCTTAATGAAATAAGGGCAGATATAGACACCAAGGTAGTAGATTTTAAACAAGTGTATTTCTCTCTTCTAGCACCTGTTGCACGATCACAGAATAAATCCCGATTTCTGCTGTTGCTGCTGTTGGTCTTAAATTCACCTTCATAAGCTAAAATAAATCTTAATTAAATAAAGCATCATGGACTTAGTAAAGCTTTACAAAACTCGTGCCTAGCAATTAGCAACAATAAAATTCTTGGTGCTGAAGCCTACAATTATTTTTGAAACTGAGAAACAGGAAAAAACCTGCAAGACCATCACAAACTGCAGTTTTCCTTTGCTGTTTAAAACAAAAAAAAGCCCACAACAGTATCCTGCTTTTAAACATGCAATTCTCAAGCAGCTGTGCCACAAAACACACGTAGTCAATTTATCTGCATAAAGCACACAGCAGAGCTGCTCTACCCTGTACCAAATGATACATTAAATTAGTTCCCTGTTTAACAAGGGAAACTCGTAACGTTGCTGTTAATGATTTACACAGAGACAAAAACAGCTCTGTCTAAACTTTCTTAAAAATCATGAAGTTGCGGTCATTTTAACCTCCCTTTCATAACTGCGAGCTAACCCAATTAATAAGCTGGAAACGTGTACAGCATTTCTTCTACCATGAAAGGAAGGTATTTCTGCCACAGTGGCCTGAAAAGCCAGCGCTCCCTGGGCACACTCCATAGATGCGGCTCACGTCTGGGTTCATATGGGAACCAACAAGGACGGATGAAGCTGTCCTCTTGCCGCACTTTCCTAGCCCTAGTGGATTTCTTCACTGGGCGACTAAAACCTGATTAGGGACCAAACATCCACTAGTTTCCAGTACGGATGTTAGCAACTCAGGGACTTACGAAGTGTTCAGTGAAGCCCACTGCTAACAGCACGGACACATCCAGGCTGGGAACCTCAAGCAGTATTTCAAGGCTGAAATCAGCTCAGATAAAACAGACAGGCAGTCCCCATTGGTGCACACGACAGCGTTGCCACCAGATTCCACAGGAGCAGATTAGCAGCCACGTGCTTCACTATGCAATATCGCAAGCGCGTCTTCACCTTACGAGCAGATTCACCTCCTCGAGCCGTGTCAGGAGTGATCCGACCGAAGTTAACGCTGTTACTGTAATTGCTGTTCGCATATGTGATATCTGAGTCTGGCTGCGGATGGGTTTACACAGATGAAACTGGCTACGTAGGATTCAGGAGGTTTGTTCAGAAATGCCCTCAAGCTCATCTCTGAGATGCACTAATGACACCCTTTCTCGCTGCAAACTCAAACTCTTTAACAAATCTTTGGATACCTAGCAATCGAGACAAATTTTTAAGCAGCACTGCATCCGAGAAATGCTAGTTACTCTTCAAAGCACACATGCAAATTGGCATCCTAGATCTCCTCTCAATCAGGATTTTAGAAAGCAGCTATACTATTGCATCAACTAAATACAGAGAGGAGAGGCACGTTATACCTACTGCTTTTCATAGAAGGTTAGCTTAAAAGGTCACAACCAAACAGGTGGGTTTTTAACTGGAATTAAGCCTTTTGTTTACAAAAAGAGCAGCAAGCTATGCCGTGCTCTGCCAGTGAAAGAAACGCTGAACACCTACGGTTTCATTACTACAGCACTAGCAACGGCATCTTTTCTTTGCCCATCGCTCCGTTGCCTGTTAAGCACTGCAAGACTCCCTACCAAACACAGAAACTAAGGAAATTAAACCTAAGAGAAGTACTGTAGCCCACTAGCACGTACTTTAAAGCTGTTTTCTGCTTAGCTGAAAAGGAATTTACGACATAAACATTAGAACTAAAAATAAAAAAAAAGCTGCTGAAGCAATCACAGTCTTTTCCAGCCGGTGCAGCCAGCCAGTGTGAAGTAGAGCAGTAAATTGCGGCGAGCGGACAGCACGGCTCTTCAACACTTGCCCGGCTTCTAGCTCTGACAAAAGAGACCTCTCAGGACTTCATCTTGCCGCCGCTGCCCTCGTTTAATTAACGGACCGGTCAATCCGCTGCTGGCCTACTGGGTATTCGTCTCTTCCCTCAAAAAAGCCCAACCAAGCCCCCGCTCCACCTGCGGCTGGCTGCTGTTTACGGGGTCCCAGGGCAGGAGCGGCGGGGAGCCGCGGCCGGCTCGGCGCTCACCGCCCGACCTCCCACCCTCCGGGCCGGGCTGAGACCCGAGCCCGGCACCCTGCTCCCTCCCTCCGCCGCGCCAGGGCCGAATAGACCCTTCAAAGCCCCCCCCTTTTTTTTTTTTTTCTTTTTTTTTTTGGTGGTACGGACGCCCCGCTGCCGCGGGCTCCCCGGGCCCGCCCGGCCCTGCCGAACCGCCCTCGGCCCAGAAATAAACCCCCCAAAGCGGAGAGCCGCTCGCTGCGGACGGAGGGGCAGCGGCGGCACAGCGGGGTCGGGGCAGCCCCTTCCTTCCCGCGGGGAGAGCCGCAGCGGACCCCCCGCCCCCGCAGCCTTACCCGCTGGGAGGCTTGCTGGCCCCGGGCCGCAGGAGGGTCTCCATGGCCGGGCCGCCCTCGCCGCTCCTCAGGGGCCGGACGCGGTCCGGCAGCGGCGAAGGTCGGCGGCGGCGGGACCGAGAGAGACGGAGGGAGGGGAGAGGAGGGAGAGGAGGGAGAGGAGGGAGAGGAGGGAGAGGAGGGAGAGGAGGGAGGGAGAGGCGGCCTCGCCCCGTCCCTCCGCCGCCCGGCCCCGCTCCCCGCCCCGCCGCCCGCCCCGGGCGGTTTCCATGAGGACTGACCGGCCGGGGCGACGGCGGGCGGAGAGCAGGGGAACGGCCGAACCGCAGAAGCGGCAGCCGCCGGCGGGGAAGACCTTCTCTCGCCGCTTTTTCCCGTAAACTCGGCAAAACCGAAGCTGGTGGGGGGCTGGGTGTGCGTGTCCCCCCCCGGGCTGAAACGAAGGCTTTCCCTGAGCCTCACGCCCCGCGTTGGCACCTACGGCTTGTTTCTCGTTACCTTTATTCTTACAGGTTCCTTCCCCCGCCCCCCCCCCGCTTGGAAGCGGCGCAAGCAACTTTTTTTTTTTTTTTTTTTTTTTCCAATTAGTAGGGGCTTTGGTCAGGAGAGGGGCTGGAGGGCCACAATTGGGCAGCCGGGCCCCTCAGCCTCTGGTTAATGGTCACCCCTTCCCCCAAACCCTTCCTTCCCCCAAACCCTTCCTTCCCCTCAGGCTTCAGCTCCCCTCTCTGCCTGTTCTGCCGATCGGAAAGCGTCTTGCCCAGCTCAGTGACCAGAGTAAACGTGAGCCGCTTCTCTGGCCCCGAAAGCCAGTTTCTTCCCCGGCCAGCAAGTTTTGGCAAACCTGGGTCAGAAGCTGCGCGCGAGTGACGGCTCTGCTGCCTTGCGGGAAACCCGCATCCCAGGCAAATTGTAAATGCTTTGAAACATCCAGACGTTGCATTAATTTGCCAGTAACAAAGGAAAAGGACGCGTTCATCTTGTCCGTAGTACATGAATGGAAGATTACCATAAAAGCCCACCTTGGTCTTCTACCAAGGCTTTTGCATTGTGATCAAAATACCTGGGTTTTGTGCATTTGCCCCATGTGTAACAGAACACTTAGTGTAGTATAGTCATCCCTAATTTTGTCTTCTCTCGCTTTGACAACCTGAAGTCCCCCTCCAGTGCCTGTCTCCTCAGCAGAGAGCTGAGAATGCTGCTTTCCATTCCCTCCCCTCCATCCCTGACATACACAGACAGGCTAAGGGCAAGGGAGACAGCTGACTGTCCTAGCTGTAGGTAGAGCAACAAAAATACGAATTTGCAGAAGCAAAACATTGATCCCTAACTTCCCTGTTACCATGGGTAGAAGTTGACTGAGTCACCACAGTTCAGTAATCACGCTGGTCATCTGAGCCACTTGCCACGGTAATGAGCCACGTGCCATGTTCCTAGTTTGCACTTTTATGAAAATAAATAGGCTAGCTTACATACTTTATTTTGCAAGTGGATTGGTTCAAAGACTGCATGCTGTCAGTTACCATAGCTCCAGGAATGAATAGTGATCTATTAAATCACAGGAACTTGATTTCATAGCTCTGTTCATCATCTATTCAGCCATTTTTCATCTCCCCTTCCTACTCCTAAATCTAATGAACTCTTCCCTGTCCTAGAATAGACACTAAAGCTGCACAGACACAAAACCTCTGGAGAAACCCCCAAACCTTCCCCCGTCTGCATCATTAGCAAACTACACCGCTCCAGTCATTGCAAGAACCTGAAAGAACTTCCTTTGCCTCAGCTGTAACTTCTGCTCTACCATGATACACCTAAGCAGAGGTGTAAAGCACAAACCAACTAAATAGTATTTGCTTATTATGTTCACTTCTTTTTATATAGCACAGCAAAAGAGCGAAAGCCTCTTCATCACCAAAATCGCGATCTTAATACATCACCAGAGCACCAGCAGCACCGACTGCCCATGGCCCCGGTTCTTTGGTCCCATTTAGCTGATGGAAAAACCAGGCGAAATGCGGGGAGCACGCTCTGCGATACGACACAGGAATCTGCCTTTCTCCAGGCTCCTTGGCACTGGGCCCAGCTCCCAAAAAAAGGCCAAAGGGAGCACTTCCATTGTGCGTTGCAATCCCCACAATCTGGATGCTATGCTCGCTTTTGAGGCAAAGGCCATTAGCTGGGAGAGGGGCTACATGAGTAATTGTCAATCTCATGTCTGTGAGACCGAGCATGTTCAGTCCCCCCCAGGACTGTTTCTAACCCTTTCCTGTCTGTATAGCTTCATCTCCATTTAGGTGGGCCTCCTCAATATATTTCCTAAGAAAATTAAGTCATTTAGATGACAAAAATCCTTGTTGTAAAATAGTTTAGGCCTTTAAAAATAAGAACTTAATCACCAGTGCAATTTCACATTTCTGCTTTTACAGAGTGTTTAGAACATTACTCCTCTTTCTCCTCACCTTCACTGCTGGTGGTATTACTGAATCAAACCTTTAAGGCTACATTTTTCTTCTGCTAAAACTGGCCTGCAGTGTTTCAGGAATTTGAGTTTATAGTTTAAACTTAACTGAACACGTAAGGAATCTGGTAAGACAAGTCTCATACCAAAGAATTTGTTTCTAATGTAGCAAAAAGAGGTTAAAATTAGCTCAGCATTAGCTAACACACACCAGTTAACCAAGCATTTTCTCTAGTCTAGCACATATCTCTTCCTGCAATTTAGCCGTCTGAAGACCATCCTAGAACTAGAAACCAGGTTTGAGTTTAAAAACTAAGGCAAAAATAACAAACCTGGATTCATAGCAGGAAAAGATTGTGAATGAAGGTTAGTTAACGTGGCTAGGTTTAGTTAATAGCAAACATGCATTTTTAACCACATAAATCCTTTTCCCATTCTAAGCAATCTAGAAATTGCAATTTAAGCATTAGTCCCTGAAAGAGAGTTGACTTACTGTACAACTGCAAAATTCCTAGCTATGTAATTATAGCAATTGGAGCTGTGTAGCCTCAAGCTCACAAAATTCTTTTATTTTGCTATCCACGGGAGGGGGGGGGGGGGGGGGGGAATGAGCTTTTCAGAGCTTGCTGACCATTTCTTTGAGTCCCAGAGTACCACTTCTTCAGAAAGTTGTTTTGGGATTTAGCCCTACAGGTCCTATTGTTTTTATTAGGAACCTGAAATAACTGTGAGCAAATGATACCAATTTTAGAGGAACGTGTCAAAATAACAAATAAAAACAATGAGTAGTTTTGAACAAACATCACGTCATTTCTGGTCCATACAAGACTAACACAACATTATCAAATACCACTGAAGAGGCTGAATTTGCTTCAGAAAGGCACCATGACTCGATGAGTGGGGCACTCAAGGGGGAACGAGGATATTGTGCTTGGATCTGTCCATAGTCAGATAGCAAATCACTGACAAGTTTTTGGTTCATCTTTTGTTTCTCTTACTTTTCCTGTGTCATGGCAAGAAGCCTCCTTTGTGACTCAGTGGCAAACTGCACTTGTACAGCATCTAGAAGAGAGCCAAGACAGTTCCTGCCCTGGGCAACCTGGGGGTTTTGGAACAGCGATTTTAGTTTTCTTCACGGTTTTCAAGACTTACATGTAAGAAGTCTGTGATGTCAGCTGAGGCTCCCAAGGAAAGAACTAAGAAAGATACTAATCATCTGAAAACATGACAAAGCAGCCATCTGAAAGAGCACATGGATATGGATAGAGGTTTATGTAGCTTTAGCTGAGATAGTTCATGTTATTTCTGAGTTACAGGTAATTGCCTCCTACATATGTAGAAATACTGAAGCTTGCCCTTTGTCTTGTTATCCCTCAACCTGTTCTGTTCTGAAAGATAGATTCCTTCAGAGATTTTTTTCTTTTGTCTCCCAAAACTTACTGAAGTCAGTGAAGAGTTTGGAGGGTATTTGGCCTTAAGACACCTAGAAAAAGGAATTGGGAGTGTGATGGAGAAAGCTAGAGACTCTCTCCCAGCCGTGCATGGAAAAGGCTGTTGAGGAAATCCCTGCTTGACCATTCAAACCACGGTGAGGTGGAGAGGGACAGCGCAGCCCGGCAGGTGAGCGGGCGCGTGATGCAGCACTGGCCCAACACTGACGCTGGGGAGCCGCAGGGCAGAGTAAGCACGGTCATGCTAGGTAAAAATATTCTGAAAAGGGAAGGTCCCTTTGCCTTAGAGGGTATTTCAGAGCATGCATGCAGGGCGGAGAACATGATGTACGTGATCAGAGATGGGGAAATGGTTTCAAACCACGACGTGAATAGAATAAGAGGAATTTCTGTGAATGATGCAGCCATCAGGAAATTAAAACCGGGTTATTTTAAATGTGGCTAAAAGTGGACATGGCAGGCATCAGCATGACCCAGACTGAAGCTGATAGGTCTCTATAATATGCTGACACAGTCTTGAATGCAAGAACCACAGAACTCTGGGGATTTTGTTTTAAAGGTTGGGTATTGATTACATGTTTATTCTTCCGTTCTTCCTCTTTTTTTCCCAACAGCTTCATAGTCTGTTGCTTTTCCCTGACATTTCATTCTATATATTTTGGACAAGTAGCCTTTTATTTCCTCTCTTTTCTACTATTCCTCTTATGTGAACTTATTTCAGGATTTGAAACTCCAGGCCTAGCCTGCAACTGAACCGACATTAATGAAAGGATATTTACCTGGACAGACCCAGTGGGCCAGAGCTCATGTTCTTGGGCTCAGCTGTGGTGAGAACCTTCCTAAGCAAGACGCTAATGTAAGATGCTTCCCAAAATCAAAGAGTTGCATGACTTGTACTCATCTGAGAACAGTGTCAGGGAAGACAGCACTATTATCCAGGAAAAATATAAAATTAGTCTTTGAGACCATGTCATATTATATGACTGAAAAAAGCCTTTGGGCAGTCTTGACCAGCTTACAATCTGAATCCAAACATTAGCTAATTTATGTAAATACGCCTTCATTGTACTGAGCTGGGTAACCCCGCTCAGCATGCTGGTCAGGGTGACCCAGCTACAGCCATTTCTCAGCGTGAGGTTTTTGCTCTTTGTTTGCCACGCCAAGGAGAGTCTGAAGTTGTCAAAGCGGCATTTCAGAGAAGTGACACACCGCCTCCCAGATGCTGGTGCCACTAAAACTCCAGTTATCCTTACCTCTTTCTCTAATGAAAATAAGTTGTGCTATGCTTAGAATTACCCTCTCTTTCAGCATTTTCATAAGAGAGAAGTAGAGCTCTTGGGCTGCTTAGCCCAACAGAACTAGCAGAAAGGGAAAATTAATGAGCCTTCTATGTAAATAACTTTCTATGAATTGAAAACAGTTCACTTAGAAGTGGCATGAAGTCACAGCAGAGCACTTGACTTTGGCATGATGCTTTTCTAGTCAATGGGGTACAGACAGGCCAGGCTTTTGTAAAGCCGGGCAGGACTGACAAGGAGACGGCAGAAGGGACGCTTCATGCATGGTCTAGTGCAGCACCGAAGACAACAGAAAGCTCTCTCTCTCTCTCTCTGTGAGCTATGGCCGTGGCACGTTCCCAGTTTTCCTTATGCAGCGGACTGCGTACACAACACCACGCGGTCCCACCGTTGCAACCGGCCTGCGCTGCTCACGCACACTGTGCTCAGCTCTCCTCCCAGCACGCTGCGAGGGAGGCCAGCCAGGAGTGCCTGCCACCTTTGAAACGCTGACTTTCATGTGGGGCTTCGGCTACTAACTGCTGAAGTCCCTCTTCAAGTAAGTTAGTCCCTGCAGTGACCAAATGCCCTGAGAAAACAATTCTCAAGTGAGCCATGTCTGTACTGAATACTCAATACCAGGGTTTCTATTTCAAGAAGGCTATTTCTATTTTCACGTATATAATACAGCCAAGCTATAATCAGAAGAATTATATCCGCTCACAGTCCTCTCTATAAATATTTAACGCTGTATGAGATAAGCTTTATTAACAAAGTCCATAACTATCTTTTAGCTCACAGACTAGGTTAAACTTCTACCACTTTCAAACAGATTTTTTTTTCAGTACAGTCTTTAGAAAGTTTCCATGGTTAGGAAGTAGTGGTATCTCAAGGTTTCATTTTCAAGTTTCGGGATGGATAAATAGCAACATGGATCTTGTAGAATTTCATAGTTACTTACGTAATTCTCATTCCACACTTGCATCATCTGATGCATCTTTCAGTTAATCCTGATTGATAGCATCATAAATGAAAACAGGATTTCATTCTGTATTTAAATCAAAACTAATACACTGCAGATAAAGGCAGATACACACGTACCTACGCAAAAATAGAAAAGTAGCAGCCGTGGTGCTGCTGCTATTTCTATTAAGTTACGTAACTCACGATTGCCTTGGTTGAACAACGCCTCAAAATGCACAAACATTTACATGCATGAGAAAACTCACCAATATTGTACTTAACTTACATTTCTTAATTCTTCAGAAAAAATAAGACCCTTTGACATACAATATCATCCCTAGAATTCTCCGTATACTGAACAGGGACTTGAACAGCTACATACTGTTAAATCACTGCATGCGCTCCCAAAGGCCTACCTTTTATTCATTCCCACCCCAAATGTAGACCTCATGAACCTTCTGAAATCACTGAATTACATTAATATAAGACTTATACCCCTTAATGATGGAGCTTTAATAGACGCTATTGTCAGGAAAGCATCTGAAGGCAGCAGATAAATTCTGAAGAGTGATGTTCATAAAACCTTATATAAAATTCAGACCTAGGTTACAAGTGTGAGGAGGTAAATAGTGAAATAACTTACCTTGAGGAATTCTCTCTGGCCATATTTGGATTGACATAACGTACAATAAAATTTTTCTAGCCACCGCCATGTCACGACACGATCAGTGGTGCGGAAGGTGGCTTCCCCATCGCCCACCCCTCTGAGGCCAAGCAAAGGCTTCTTAACTCTCCCTTCATGCATTTCAGAAGATTTACACCCTGATATCAGTAAGTAACAAGACAGTAATACTTTTCTCTCTTTCTGCTAACATACCTTGAGACCAATCCTGCTGCTTATCTCTTTTTCCAGAAGATCTGGGTTAGCTGGGTACAGCAAAGGAAGAGGAAGGGAGGTCTCCCAAAGATGTCCAGTGGTACTAATCCAGGAGAACTTGGGCTGAGATGAAGTACGCAGTTGGTTCACCACGGTGTCATCGGACAGACGCGGTCACACAGGGCCAAGACAGGGTAAGACTTCTCTCTTTAGAAAGGGTTGCAGTCACCCTGTTCCTGTAAGCAACACATAATTAGAAACAAGAAAAACTCTCCTTGAATTAACAAGGAAGGAATTGGATAAATTGGCCAGGAAGGAGGGGTGGAGGAAATATGGATTATCTGGAAAACATCACTGGCCCGATCCAAAGCCTGCTGATAGTAATAAGAGGTTTTATACTGGCTGCGACTGGTTTTTCCAAATATTTCACATCACTTGCAAGCATGTGCAATAATGACTGGGCGTTTTACGCAACGTTTCTTCTCTCGTTTCCACCCCTGTTCCTCTTGAACATGTGGTTAATCACGTCTTAGTCGTACCTCTAGCCACTTGTTCTGGTGCTACATGAATCTTTGCAGGAACCTGCTATTTACTGGCCCCTAAAGGACAACATGAAGGTAAAAAGTCTGTAAATGCCGTGTACCTGATGTGAGGTCATTGATGAACCTTTGGAACCTTTTTATTTCTCTGTCTTCTGCTGGCTTGCCAGCTCTCGTCACCCTGGAATCTCAGTCTAGGGGAGGGGTATAAATTATGACATAATTAAAATGAAACAACACTCCCTTTCTTCAGGTGAGTCATCTTCAGGTATCCAGAAAACGTACAGTATGAAAATTACCTCCAGTTCAGGGCATTAAGAATACAAAGTAGCTCCTTAGAGTTCCTTTGGAAAAAATAAATATGAAGCACCTCTAACTTACAAATAAAGAAAACTAATTTCCCACTGTTCACAGTTGCGGACTAGAATAACCAGATTACAAAGCTTCCTGTGAATTTGCTACACGGGGTGGCATGCTGCCGCGCCGCTTCAGGGACAGCCCAGGAAGCAAACTGCGATGCGAAGGGCTGCACTTGGTAAATAGGCACGTATCCGTAGAGATTTCAAGGAATGCAATGGTTTGTTTAATTTTTATACTTGTTCATAATCTGATGAAATATTAAAGGAACCCACAGATTTACATATCATTTTTTCTTTTACTGGAAGATGACAAATGAAGGTGTAAATCGTCCTAAAATCCATTAGATTAATGCCTCTGATAACTACAGAGGTGCTTTCCCACCACTGGCTGGTGTTTTAAATCTAAGTGTCACAAAAGCCCCATTAACCTTAGTGATTGCTACTGAACCAAAACGCACGTGGAAATCTTTGCAAACTTTCACTCAAAATGTATTTTGCAACCTGTCTACAGCTTCCAAGGGAAAATGAAAAGTCAGAGAGTAGCATTTCTCACGAGTACTTTGCATTTGACACACCATACCACCCCCAGTTACGAAGCAAGCTCGAGTCAGACCCTACGGGTGTGCAGAAGCGTAACCAGCCATGGGTCTTGCAGCCACCTCCATGAAGGTTTCTCAGGGCGCTCGGCGCGAGCAGCCCTCCGCTTGTCTTTGTTTTTGCAGACGCCAAAGATATAACCTCGGGTCCTGTCCTGGTGCGGGAGTGTGGTGGGCTCCTGCCCGCCGACGTTTGTGCGTGCACAGACGAAGGTTTCCGTGCCCTCCGCCGCCGCAGCCTCGGCTCGCTGCTACCAAAACTCTTCTCTGCTGGGTTGCCCAATCCCAGCTGAACTGCTGCCAAGCTCGCAGCGTACCTTAAACAACAGGTAGGCCTCCAGTGCGCGGTCACCCCGGTACGGGTATAACCTTCCCCTTCTGTGACATTTTAATTTCATAGCACAGGAGAACATTTGTGTAACTTGGGGTGTGGCCTTTTTAACCCTTTGGAATACAACCATAGTTGCAAGAGTGTCACTGCAAATCCACGATACCTTGCTACCATGTTTTCAATTTTAAGGTGGTTCATGAGAAAATGGTAAAATACGGTTCATTTATACATTACAATTGCGTTTCCAAACTACCGCCTAATACAGATCTTGAAAATTATGTTTGTTATCCTCCTGCTTTAGGAACACCTCATTCCTTCCTGATTAATAAAGACTAAGCATGGCTAAACCTAGAATTTTCAAATAGATGTAACACAGACTGTAAAATACATATGTTTATGCATACATACATAATTTTATGGTTCTAACACTTTGTTTTCTTTGGCGTGGATTTTTTTGCATACTGACTTACTTGGAAGCTCCATACACCTGTGACTTCTCCTGAGACTGCATCCAGCTCTAGGGCCCTCGGCACAAGACGGCCACGGACCTGTTGGACCAAGTCCTGAGGAGGCCACGAAAACAGTCAGAGGGCTGGAGCAGCTCTCCTATGAAGACAGGCTGAGAGAATCGGGGTTGTTCAGCCCAGAAAAGAGAAAGCTCCAGGGACACCTTATTGAGGCCTTTTAATACTTAAAGGGGGCTTATAAGAAAGACAGGAACAGACTTTTTACCACAGCTTGTAGCAATAACACAAGGGGCAACAGTTTTAAACTATGAGAGAATAGATTTAGATTGGACGCAAGGAAGAAATTCTGTACAAACAGGGTGGTGAGGCACTGGCACAGGTTTCCCAGAGAGGTTGTGGCTGCCCCAACCCTGGCTGTGTTCAAGGCCAGGTTGGATGGGGCTTTGAGCAACCGGGTCTAGTGGAAGGTGTCCCTGCCCATGGCGGGGGGGGGGGGGGGGGGTGGAACTAGGTGATCTTTAAGGTTCCTTCCGACCCAAACCATTCTGGGATTCTTGAGAGCCCAAGTGAGGATTGAGAATCTGTGTTAGTGCACTCAAGTCAGAATATCAAATTCATCATTGGCAAACTAAGGATATTTGAGGTCAGCTCATAACTGAACCCCAGGATTCAGAACCCTTATTCCTAAATGGAGGTTTTTCAAGGGAAACAGAATAGAGTCCAGCAGCTGAGCCAACAAAATACATAGGAACTTGCGCCTTGTTTAAATTTTATCATAGAGCTCAAAATGAAATCAGTGGTTGTGCAGTGGTCTAGTAAGCAACAGTATGATCAGAAAACAGGCTATGGAAAACTCAGAGAAGAAAATTTTGATGACCATGATTTCTTCAACAGTCTTGTGACAATCTGTAACAAGAAAACAGCCAATGGAGGGCTTAACATTTCAATTATTGGATGGAAGCTTAGAAAAGACTAATGATTGAGAAAGGGAAGAGAGGAATCGGCAGGAAAACAAACCCCAAACAAAACAACAAAAATTCCCCAAGGTCTTATTGCAAAATTAGGCTTTAAATCGTTTGTAGCCAGCAACCCTCCACTGGGAAGCCTCTGTCACTGCTCCCTGGGGACACAGGGCCAATAGTCCCGATTCACAGTTCTGGGAGGAGGGGTAAACTCCTTTCCCAAGGTGGCAAAGCAAGCAGGGTATCACTACCTCCTGGAAAAGAGTATAGGCTGGCTTTATTTTAATCATGATATCTGCGTTTGTAATCCCCAGCTATGCTCTAAGCAAAGCCAAACAGCTTCTACTTTTTACTTCAAATGGAATGAAATGCGTGGGCACGAAGAGGACGCTCTGGGGAGGTGGACGATGAAAGATCCTGCTAACACCATCATAAAAGCAAAGCTGCAGCAGGAAGCTGAAAGGACACCCTGGGCAGATTTGTTATTGGAGCTTCCAGTTTTGATGAGAGAGAGGTGAAACGTAAGCAAGAGGATTTTGAATTCCTGAGCTTGTGGCTGCTTTGATGAGCTGAAGCAGCCATGTTGAACCCACCGGCAGCCAGCGCTTTCACCTGTCATGGCAGTGGGACAAGGATTTCAGCTGCTTGTGAAGGACTTGTATTTTTGTCTCTTGTATACCCAGGCACTCTATGGTTAAAAAAAAAAAAATAAAGGAAAATCACCTAAACAGCAGAATGATACTTAGTTCGGTCGCTTTGAGTCCTGAACCTGATGGCTGGGCCCAAAAATCAAAGAACAACCTCCTCCTAGACACCTCTGAACCCCAGCGGGGAGGGAAGTCCCACTGGAGAAGGCCACTTTTGCCATCCAGGGCAGGGAGGGGGAGGTAAACAGAAAGCCCCAATAGGCATGCCCTAAATGTTCCTCTTTTTTTTTTTGTACATTGTGTTACCATACTTGAGAGGCATTGCTGAGAAATGGAGTTTACAAACTGGGGAAAAGTTTGCAGCTATAACAGTGATATTTATAGTTTTGTAATTTATCTGTAGCTTTGTGAAATGTATCTGGGTAAATGGTTGTCCCAGCCTAAGGCAATAGCTAACATCCAGCTGTGAGTGCAAGGTTAATGGTTATGCTTAGCTAGCTTGGGGAGGGCACAAGATTTTGTCCTGCAGACTGTATAAGCATAGGAGGCAGAAAAAAAAACCAATTTCCCTGCCTCCTTGAAGATCCATGTCTAGCTCGCCATTCAGTTCAGCTCAGCTGATGGTTGTGGGTAGTTCTCAGCATTAAAGCACCGTAGAAGTCCTGCAGCTCCAGGAGTCAACACAGGTGGCCGTGCCGGGTTGGGAGCGGCCGGCTGAGAGCGGAGGGGCTCTTGGCAGAGCTGCCAGGGCCCACGGAGATGGAGCAGCCAGAGGCACGGGTGGCAGGGAGCCAAGCAGCGAGCAGAACATCACTTTACACAGCTGTTTATCTCCCAAGAAATCTTAACTTTCACTTACTGCAGATGATGGCAAAAGGTCTAGCCTAGAAATTACTTCCTTAGAGGAAAAGACTATGAACTATTATAGTTAAAGAATAACTGTAACAGTCAGTTACTATCACTCTGTTTATCTACCCAGTCAGATTGTTGTTCTTAGAAAAAAAAAAACCAAAACCAACAAAACTTTAACTGTTTGATTCATGTTTGCCAATAGGGGAAATTAGCTAGTTCAGTATAATTTTCCCAGTTGTCCAGGTATGGCCTCAAGTCACTGCTTTCAGAGCAAGTCTCTGTGATTTGAACCCAGACCTTGCTGGTGCGAGTCACGTCCTGGCAGGAGGGTTGTTACCTCTGAACAACAGGAGCAGTGTTTCAATGAAATAACTGCACTCTTCTTTTTTCCAGAGGATCCCTGCTACCACTGGAATGTAGGATGGAAGATAGACTACACTGCCTTAGTGTATCTCATTAGTTCGAAAAGGAAGCAAACAAGGAGATTCTAGGAAGAAAAAAGGGCAACGTATTAAAATAACTAAATACCATCCCAGACTCCAACGGACTCCTTGGCTCTGAGCAATTATGAATAATGCTGGGTACATGGGATGAAACTTAATTTAGACTGCAGTTTCATAGTCACTTCAAGCTAATCTAAGTTGGCACAGTTTGTGAAAGAAGCAGTCTCGCCTGCCTGTCTGTTCCCAGCAAAGCTATTCCCTCTTTTTCCTCCCCCTTCGCACACAGAGCAGCTTTATTTGTCTCTGCATGGCACGCAGTGGGGTAGGCGGTTCGCCCAGAGAGACAGCCCTGCGGCTCCCAGGCACGCTTACAGCCTCCCCGTGCTCCCTTCCAGGTTACAGCCGTACTGACAACAGGGAAAAAAACCCACAAAAAACAACAGAGGAGGGTTTGCTAACCCAGAGAGATTTCCTGGATTGGTTTGGGGTGGGGTTGGAGGGTGGTGCAGCCACATCTCCAAGCAGCAATGACCACAGCAACATACCCCAAGCACTGTGAAACAGGGGAGCAGTTAAAACACGTGGACGTGAAACACTCTGGAGCCAGCACCAATTCCAGCATTTGCTAGCTCAAGGCTGTTTTATGTATTGCTGTGTAACATATTAACTTCTAGAGGTCACAGCCCATTAGCCCTGCTCCACTGGCGACTTGCCCAAATACAGGCAAGCAAAATGCTGTCTATTATAGCCGTGGAGAAAAAAAGGCGCTTTTTTCATATATATATTTTAAATTGTTTGGCCCATTAGGATACTGACACGCTTCCATCCCTGTGTTTGTCTTTGGATATTATAATAGCACATTAGCCTCAATGTTTTGGAGTTGTTAATCCTATGTCAGGGAGCCCAAGCTGAACTCGGCAAACACAGGCAGACTGTGTGCCCACGTGCATACACCTCATTCTGCTTTCCCTGAAGTTTATATGTGTTTTCATGAGTGCAACCTCAATCTCACAGCTGAACGTCTATGCTTGTTTTAAGGTAATCGCACAAGACAAAATACAACTAAAATGGAACAGCCTTATTTAGGATACTAAAGAACAAATTACAAATAAAGGAGTGGTGAACAAAAAGTCTCCTGGGGTCATTTCTGAGGCCATGTGCTCATTTTGCAGGAAGCTGGCTTTCTCCTGCCTTGGAAGAGTTGAACTACTGTAAGTATAACTTCAGTGTAAATTTTATTGAGATCTGCTCTTCACTGCCAGAGATATGCAAAGGGTTCTCATATAAACAAGCACTGTTTACAGATATCTTCTCAGTAGTGGCACTCTATTGTTAAACATTAATTCTTAGGAATGTGCATGTTGTGCAACCTTTTTACGTGGTATTTGGATCTGTTGGCAATTTGTACGTATGCTTTTGGTAATTTAGGATCAAAGCATAGGTTTGGGAGAAAGTTTCCTATACAAAGTATAGGAATACACACACATTAAAGAGTAAAGTTTTTTTTGTTGTTTTGTTTTTTTTTTTTTTGTGGGTTTTTTTTTTTTTTTTTTAGTAAATGTGCCCTGAAGTTTGTGTTACAACCATTGAATTATTAGAAGGAGAGAAAGAGACCTTGACAATTGGTCCCATCTGGTATATTTGCATTCTACCAGAGGAGGAGAACAGACACACACGTGGTAAAAGCAAGTTGATAAAAAAAGGCTAGGGAAATAACGTAAAGTTTTGGGATCACTTCTGGAGAGACAAACAAGCAAGTGTACTATTTGTAATGCAAAGTTCCTGTTGAGAGCAGCATAGGCAAGAGGTCTCTGCTCCACCTTTTGGTGGAGAGGAAGGAGGAAAATTCTCCATAGAGAACTGAAGAGAGTGAACACCCACGTTTGCTGGCGTCTCCCAGGGAGTGTGCAGCAATAGTTACAAATAGCTGAGTTTTCTTTGTGTCTTAGGAGATGAGGAAGTGAATCAGAAACTCCCAAAGAGACTCAGAGGGAAAAAAAAAAAAAAAAAAAAAAAAAAAAAAAGGAGTTACCTTCTTGACAGCAAGCAGCCTGCCTGGCCCACAGTTACAAGTTGGGAGGGATGCTTAGACAAATGCACCTCACTGTCCAGACCACACACAGAGTTTGGGTGAGGTTTTTTGGGGTGGGCGTGATTTTGTGGTTTAGTCAAGGTCTGTTACTTTGGAGTGCTTTCATAGAATCGTAGCATAGTTTGGGTTGGAAGGGACCTCCAAAGATAGTCTAGTCCAACCTCCCTGCAACAAGCAGGGACATCTTCCAGTAGATCAGCTTGCTCAGAGCCCCATCCAACCTGACCTGGAATGTTTCCAGGGATGGGGCATCTACCACCTCTCTGGGCAACCTGGGCCAGTGTTTCACCACTCTCGTCATAAAACCCATCAGCTGTGAAGCAAGCCCACCAGGCTGCCAGCAGGGTATCACATCCTTTAGCAACTGCGAGGACTTACTGCTTGTTATTTTACAGTGTGTTCGGCTTTTGCTTACCCCAGGATGGCAGCCACTAAGAAAAACTTTCAATTTACAGAGTCTTTGGCTGTTTATAAGTGTTATCCCGGGTTGATCTGCTCGGTATCTAGAGGCTTCCAGGAAAAGAAGCCACTAGAGTTGTCTGTCAAGAAGTATTACATCTGGTATCACTGCTTCTTGGTGAAAGGTTTAGTTGGATGACTTGCTGGGATAGTGGGGATACACTTCAATCTTGTCTGTGGGAAAGCAAATCAGTGACCATGAGAAAACACACACACACACATACACAGCGCGCATAAATGACAACATGTGTTAAAACACTCGTGTCAGGAAATTCAGACTGACCCTAGTAGGCACAGGTATCTAGGATATGCACTTAGAGTGAGTATCTCATGCAGTGGAGCACAACACACACAGCAGAAAGTTCAGCAGAGTGTCCCAAAGTCAGAGCTGGTCCATATTTTTAGACTATAACCTCACAGCGCGTCTGAACAACGGTGCCATTTCAGTATCTCTTTGAGAGCCTGATTCTCATTGGGGCCACTTTTCAAAATGCCTACCTACACCTGAAGTCAGGAAAAATTCCTCTGGGAGTCGCAATGACTCAGGAACAGCCGCACTCTGCCAAACTGGAGCAAGTTCAGAGGGAGCACTGCCTATGATCAATTCATTACATAAACCTCAGATAAAGGAGTGGCAAGAAACTTTCCTGCCACCAACCATGAAAAACAGTTAAGGGGAAACAAAGCAGCCAGTGCAGGGGTTTTTAACAATCTACTTAATCTTGGTAGCATAAGGGCCCCACAAAAGGGCCTGGTGGTACATACCAAATACAGAAGAAATCGAAACCAGAGATTAAGCTGCTGTGCTGAGCCATAATGTCATCTCTTCTAATATCTCCAGGCACAGACAGCAGCTGCAGTTAAGTAGATAGCCTTAGGAAATAATTTCTTAATACAAGAAAGCAGGAGAAAAGTAATTTTCTTTCCTCACATTGTTTTTGCAGGATCTGTCGCTCAAGTTACAAAACTTCTATGAAATGTAATAATAAAAGACAACCCTGTGTAGCAAGGGCCAATAGAAGTTAAAAAAACCCCCACGTAACTGGATCTCAAGCAAGTCCCACATAGGTTTCCATGAACTGATGAGTTTCTTTGGGCGTCAAACCACCAGTCACACATGTAGGATCCTACTGCCTCAGGGCTAGTAAAGCCTCTGAGCACGGGTCTTAGTAGAAACTGAACACAAAACAAAATTTGAAGCTGTGTTTCGTACTAAATCTGTCATAATTCAGTACTTGGTCTTGTGTACATGGTGAGGTAAACCTCCACAGGTAAACCTCACATGGTGAGGCTAGGACCACCACAACAGTTATTCTACATGCTGCGAAAGAAAATACCATCAAAATCCAGGTGGGAGAAGAAAACAGCTTATGGTCATGGTTTAAGCACAGCTCTTGCAACACTTCAGCATGCTGCGGAGAGTGCCTGGTTGGAAGAATTAGCATTGATTTGTACAAATGAGTTCACATTTGGGAAAACTCTATTAGATAGCAAAAGGCTCCTCAAATTTTAGAACAGCCAGGAACATGAGAAAGAGGTAACCATGTAACACCTGTCCTGATGAATGTGGGAAGGGGAGGCAAAGAAAAAACCCACAAAACCCCCACAAAAATGCCAAAGCAGACACCTTCATAAAACACTTACTTACACCTCTGCTTTTGAAATACTAGAGTCCAAAACTTCCTGAGGATTTAGTGGGAACTTCTGGTATTCATCCAGAATTAACCTATAGTTGTAAAGCTAATGAAAGGCAATTTGAGAACAACCCCAAAGTCTTAAACCTTCTGAGGAGAAACTTTAGCCTCTTTTAGGAATTAACAGAAGAGGTTGGACAGGAGCCATTTCTCCCTCCAAGACTGTAATTTTTCATGCCCAGAACAACTGAGTGCATTTTGCTCCTTTTTCTCTAGGGGCTGTGTTGCACAGAGCAATACACCCAGCTCTGGGCAGGAGAGCTTTCTAGGAAGGCTGTGCCCAACAGCTTCCACCACCTGAAATCCAGGGCTATCCTGTTTAGCAACTCAGTAAAAGGAGAATGAAAGCTTTTATAACTGTTTGAGTAAAACTTAAACCTTATGGGTACCTCTTCTCTGGTATGAAAATGCCTTTTATTACTTGAATTCAAGTCTTTTTCTCATAGGTCTCACAAGATGCACATTTTGCTAAACTACCTAAGAAGCCTCACCCTAAGACAGACCGGCTTGCATGGAGGAACTGGATGTTCATTCAGTGGCTGCACCAAGATAAATATATTGATCTTGCTGCCCTAGCTCATTCTGAAGGAAAAGAAAGTTTGTGTGCAAACAGAACCTAAAGAGGATCTTCCTAAAGAGGTTGGGTGAGAAGCCTGAATAACCAGTGAAACATTTCTTCATGCATAAAATGGATTACGTGCATGAGAAATGAACCCCAAACTATTTCCCATATTATCATAGTACTTTTTCTTCAGGTATGACATGTCTTTGCAATTCTTTATCACCATCACATTAGGGGTCAAACGTGGCACTCAAAAATTGCAAAACATACTACAGCTTCCCCATAAGTCTCAATTAGGTACAAAATACCTTAAAAACCAACTTCTTTAACCACGGTTCCTCTCCACAGTTTGAATAGAAGAGTATAAGACTCTCACATGCCCTAGAAATAATTAATCTGGCAATGTCTTTATTCTGTCTTTGCACTTCCCTCACAGCCAGGTTCAGGCCAGGACAACAGACACGGCTTAGCCTGACACAGAGGAATTCTCCAGCTAAGTGCCCCAAGTCAAATCTGAACAAAAACCCAACCAAACAACGAAAAAAACCCCAAACCAACAACCCAAAGACCCAAGCAACAAACCCCAAATGTACTAAAAGAAAAAAAAAAAGGGGGAAAAAACCCCCAACCCCCACAACTTTGTAAGAACAGCCAGATTAGCTCAGACTAAAAATCCGCCTAGCCCACTGTCCTCCCTCTGAAAGAGGCCACCAACAGTGAGCATCTGGGGAAGAGAGTAAGATCAGGACAAAAGTAAAATGATAATTTCAGGTGCCTTAATAACCGTTCAGCTAGATAATGTTTCATTTGTTTTTAGTTGAAGTCTATAGTCTTTACAGTTGCATGATTTTTCTTAAAGTGAAGGAATAAAGCGAGAGGAGGAAGTTTAGCAATACCATAATTAACTGCTTAGGGTAAATCCTCCCATCAGATTCATGAGACAGATTTCAGATAAGCAGCTCAAATGAAGGATTATCTTGCTAGCAATGCGGAAATGTTGATCAGCTTGATATTTCCATTCTGCAGACAAGAGTTCATGCTGGCTGCTCACTATTTTCTGCAAGGAGGTAAATCTCCACAAAGGTAGCAGGTCTGATCCAGAGGGGATTTTGTTTTTAAAACCCCTGCACATGACTGTCTTGTACTTGTCTGTTTTCAGGCAGAAATGAGACCTGAATACAAAGGCTGCTCAGCTACCCCATTTGAAAAGGGTTCCTAGGCAGATGGATGCCCTGATGGTATGATGGATGGGATGGAGCACATTGCATATGTGCTAATATGGTGTCTTAACACAAACATTAGCACTTGAGAGCATCAGAGTACTCAAGCATTCTGGAAATATTAAGTTCAATTAAAAAATATAATCTCCTGTGACTGATAACACTCTCAGCATATGTTTCATGGCATTTAAAGACAAACAGAACCCATCTAGCCAGTACATTTAAATTTCAAGGAAAAAAGTCCTGTCCATCATCAGGAATACACTGAAAAAAGTATACAAAATTTAAACTGAAGCCTTCTTCTATGCATAACAGTGTTACATACACCAGTCGTGTCTGGTGTTCAGTCGCATTGGTTGCCCAGACAAGCGAGATACTTCCATTCCCAAGGGAAAGGATGGGTAACGGTTTGTGGCATCTCATGCCTATCTATTAGCCCACCTGCTTTTTACTATGCCCTTCTCAGTCCTTTTTGCCTCATTCAGAAGTGGCAGGGATGGCTTGAACAAAATCCTGTTTTCAGTTTCAGGATCTAAAAGCATTTTGCTGGATGGGGCTCAAGGGTCTCTATCTCCATTCTCTACACATTAGAAAAACACATGCACACACTTGAGCTATGTTTTTAACAAGAAAGAGAGGATCCAGAAACATCGGGGGGGGGGGGGATAATACAAAAGAGTTGCTATTACTGTACTCACAAAAGTAGTACCACTCTCTTCAGATTTTGTTACTTGAATATGGCCTGCATATTTGACCAGAGTAGATACAAGATATTCTATATCTCCAAGGAATATATTTCCATTTCCATTGTTTGTCTTACGCAAACAGGTTACACATTTTGCCCACAGGTAAAATAAAACATTGTCCATCATGAGAAAAGAAAAGGTGCTGTAGCCATGCCACACAATTTCCCCATGTCTTAGGTGTCCATAAGATAAGTAGCAATGTTTTCCAACTGGCATCAGAATTCTTCAGAGGCAGCTGTTCATTTAAAATACGTCTTGTTAGCTGCATTTCTTTATATTTTGTAATAAGTAGAGTGAATCTGTTGCAACATAAAAAAAATCAGTTTGAAACTTAGAACCTAGCCCTCTCCCATCCTTAGTCAGATAAAATCCCCCTCCCCCCCCAAATAAAAATATTTTTTTCTGAATGCATGCCTAAGCAGATACGCCTCACAGTAAGATTTCCAAGTACTCAGGAGACTTAGGTATCAAATTCTCATCAACTGAAAAAAAAACCAAAACCCAAACCCTTTCTCTCCAAGAGCATTGAGATAAGATCATGTGCAGACATCACATCACATCACACTCAGCTCATGTCTGTGTGTTTAGCTCTGAAGTGCTCTTATCGTTTCTGAAATTATTCATCCTTGGCCTCTCAGGCATATTAACTGAGTCTGAGAGTCACGCTTTCTTGGCAATTGCCATTTCTCCCTCAATTCTTCTCCACACAGGCATGCACTTCAAGTACCATGACTGATCTCAAGAACATCAGCAGGGCACCTCACTAGTAAGTGGGGAGGATTCCCATACTGCCTGGACAAAATCACTTCAAGCCCTACAAAGCAAACCCAGCACTATCATCTCCATGCAGGCAGCTGCTGCCTGTCGGGGAGAAACAGCTCCATGTGCTCATAGAGAACAAGACAGCTTTTTTTTTTTTTTTTTTTCTTTTTTGTTTCACTAGCTCAGAACTGTTAGAGGGAAGCCCCATTTCAGGTATAGATATGAAAACACCTTTGCGTGGCAGTAAGGAAACCCATACTGGGGAAAAGTCAAACAACATAAAAAAAATCCAGTAAGCTCTCTGCAACATGCACACAGAAACAATGATCACTTTATGCTTCCCAGACATATGATCACTTACTGAACGCAGAAGCCAAATGAACAGGTAAACTGTTGATCAACCCTCAGACAGCAGAGTCACTAGATGGGATCATTTGCATTATCACTCTTAACCTCTTTATCAGTAATTAATCCATACACCTTGTTGATAATGTGCACACTTATATGTACTCAACTTTCTTTACTGCATAATAAGAAAAACAGCAACATCTCAAACATACTTCCCTCTTTCTTCTTGCAGTCTTTCCAGCATGCATAGTTGCTGAAAAGTGGGAGCGCTGTGCGTGAAAGCCTGGGTGCATAAATCCCAAAGGCACCCTCTGGATTGCTGAAGCAATGCTCTCAGGAATGGCCCTGCCTGCAGTAGAGGACCACAGCACCGATGAACCAAAAGACAATTGCCAAAAAGGAATTTTGCCAAGTATCCAATGGCAGAATGAAGCCCAGTGTATCACTTTTAGACAAGAGTTATTCATTAAAGAAAATGCTTTGCTCACAGGAATAATTCTCTTTTAAGGTTCACTACAGCTATAAAATACTGGTTTCATTTTCCTATACTCACCACTACTCCTTCAGGCAGCCTGTAAGGCTCAGCTTTACAGCAGCAACAGCATTACATATAATCCCATTTTACCCTCATCTCTCCTACAGACAGCTCTTAAGCTGTAAGAAAAAATAAATCCTTTAGATGCTTATGTGTAAGGTGAAATTTATGGTGGACATTCAGACCAGTTTTAAACACTATAGTCTGTAGCTCATTTAAAATTCACTAGACCATAAGATCCTTGCAAAAAGTCTTTCTTTCCCCAGTTACTGCGTAAGAGAGAGAAGGGAGAAGCAGAAGAAAGTGATGCCCTCAGTGACCTTGCCTATAGGAGTGCTTGTGGCTTGACTGTGACTGCAGAACTGATGTCTGGTTGCATTGGTCTTTGCAGTAAATCTAGCCCAGGTTGGTTTTGTGAAATAAGTTGTACTTCCCACAGGAAAAAGAAAATACCTGTAAAGTACAAGTGCTCTGAAAGTAAGTCTTGTTTGCTGTAGGGTAGTTGCTGGTAATCTCAATTATTAATAGCAGATGGAGCTCTCGAAGACCTGAGTACTTTCTTAGGTGCTAATTAATACTCTCAACTCTTACTGAAGTCAGTGTGACTGAAGTCAGTGGTATTACGGGATTGTTACCTTCAGGCATTTAACTTGAGTAACTGAGTTCATCCTCTCTTCTTTCTTTAGACATTGCCTCCAGGAGGTAGAATTGAGTTCAGAGCACTCCGGTTTCTTGATTTGTAGAAAAAGATGAATCCCTCTTTCTTTCTCCTTTAAGTATAAAGGGAGATATCATTCTGATAGCTGAGAAAGTATATGTTAGACAGGGTGGAAACCTGCATCAGGACCTCTTTGTAGTTGATAAATAAAATTTAGTCCAGACAATACTGATGTGAAGTGAGAACAGCAGAGAAAAAGTCTTGGCAAGTCACTTACCTAAAAACCAGCAAAGTCTTCTCTAATCTCTTTGGAATTTCAGTCATATCAAATGGAAAGGAAGATAAGATAGTCCAAATAAGGTGCAAAATAAATGAAGGCCAGAAGATTTTTTTTTTAGGGCATAGGAAAGGGAAGAAAGTTCATTCAAGTCTACAACTTGAATGTTGCAGTCCTTTACCTCAGCTTCTCATCTTTCAACTCATTCCTTTCCTTGCTATTATATTGTGCTTTTCCTTGGCAAAAGACAGTCTTTGTCAGCTTACCTGATTTGCAAATAAATCACGTTTATAAACATGAAAATCATATTTTAAGAGACTTGAAAAGAATTGAATACATTTATTAGCCAAATCTGCTGTTTAGCAAACACCAGTTCCCTAATGAATTCAAAAAGTGCTAATTCAAGGATGTCTATCAGAAGTGATGGTATAAAAAAAGAATACCGTTACATAAATTTGTACCTCTCCGCAAAGTGATTAGGTTACTGCTGGATGTTAGGATCCACAAAACATCAGACCAATCCCATTGGGTACCTATTCAAATAATATGGAAGAGGAAATCTCTGTACAGCTGCTACAGAGAACATAAGCAAATGAGCGGGGAGAAAGAAGGAAGAAAATAAAACTTAATAAGAACAGCTTCCTAATGCAAACTTACTCAGGTAGAGCTTCTAACCAAAAGATATTCACTAACAATATCCCAGATGCACATGTCAGGAAATGAGTCCAAACCCAAAAACCTTCTGCTACTATCAAGCCAATTCTTGTGAAGTATTAAATACATACATAGGGCTTGTTGTTACTCACACAACAGAAGTGGGTTAATTTCCAGCCAGCTGTCAGAACACATTCTGTAGGAGATGGACACCTGTCCTACAGACCTGGGACCCTCAGTTCTAAGGAATGATGGACATATAACACACATGCTACAAGTTAATGCTGTTCAAATTTTGCCTATAGCATGTATGACAGGAGACAGATGCTTCCAGTTGCATATCTTTCTGATAAACTGTGACACTTCTCATCAAAAGCTAAAGGGCATTAAAGAACTGATGATATTTGAACAGAATTGTCACTCTAGTGACAGTTATTCTGCTCAGAATCAGAACGGACTTAATTTCAATGGACATAACTGCAGATTGTTAGGACATGTGCAAGAGTATAGCAAAAAATTCTTTGGTCCTCAGCATAGAGTTATAGATTACATACTTCTATCTTATTCAAATTCATATATCAAAGGTGTTCACATTCTACATTAGTTAGAAACTTAAACCTTTTCAACTTTGGAGAGAAAACCTCACAGAGGGGCATATTTCACCACACACTATTAACCAGCCCTTTACTTAGGACTCCAGTGGTGATGTAGGAAACCTTGATTGTAATCCCCACTCTACCTAAATCAAGTGTACTTTTTCACTCCCAAATCACCAGAGGATTTGTTTTTTTGACATTCTTGCTGACATTGTTTTTTGGCAGTCTTCCATGGCAGGTTTTGTTCATATAATTCATTCTATAGTCAAGATTCTCTTTCATTTTCATTTATCAAAACCAGCACCTTTCCACAAAATTTCTTTCCAAGTCAACATTTTCCAGCAGCAGCTGATTTCCAAACAGCTGAAGGATAAATGTTTTGGATAATATTGCTTTTCTCTCTAATACAGTTAACAGATTCCACAGCTAATGTAATTCATGTAATAGATGAAGTCATCATGGTGCATCTTGCTTAAGTTGTTTTCCACTAAGCATTGTAGGAACGAAAAAAAATTGAACTCCAACCCAGGGCAGAATTTACTAATAGCTTTATGATATCCAGATTTGCCTGAAACTTCACAATCTTTCTGTTGCTTCCTTAGCATTCTTAAAGCATACTACTCTTCCTATTAACATTTTCAATTCCCTTACTGTAAGAGTTTCCTTCGTAGTATTTTCATAAATATTAGAGATGCTTACATGCTGTATTATTTTTGCAGACCTTGTATATCATTATTGTCAAGTGACAAGCAGTTTACAGATGCCCTAGGAAGTTTCTCCTCATTCATATCCCTCTTGTTGATGCTTCAGGCTTCATATATATCTTTAGTTGCTGAATTAGTCCCATGTTTGTTTGTGTGGGGTTTTGTGGTTTGTTGGGGTTTTTTTTTTGTTTTGTTTCAAAACATAGACCCTGTTTCCATCAGCCCTAGTTGTATTGAGCAGGATGTCAACAATTAAGGATGTTAGTGGGCCAGATGCCAATATCTCTTTACCCACATTTTACATTAAAAGGATGGGGTTACACATTCAAAGTATCACTCTACTCAATGAATAACCAGCGTCCACAAGGACCTCACTAAGCAGGTTTCTATTCAGAGTAAATGCAATTTACATCTTGAGTATTTTTTTCCTTCAGGAAAATATTTAAACCACTGAGTCCTGTTAGTCATCAGTATGAACAGAAAGTAGATCCTAGCCAAGAACCGGCAAACCCAAGTTTCCTGATTATCTTCAGAATTAGAATAAAAATTAGATATTGATTGCTGTCAAATGCAAAAAAACCCTGGATTCAAATATGTCTATTAAAGCTAAGGTATTTAAAATTCTGGTATAGGATGTTATGATGAAGCTGTCAATCAGCCACAATGCAGAGATGTCACTGTCCTGTGCATTCAGGTTCATCTCTTAAAATGTCAAGTACATCGCTGTCTCGAATACATTTGCTTGCTGTAGGAGCTTTGGTACTCCCTTCAGTTTCATACCAAAGAATGAAGCCAAAGAAATACACTGTATAGAGTAAGTTACACGGCCTGTTTACTAATTACAAGACGAACACACCCTCTTCTCACAGTACGAGAACAACTCACAAGCAACATGCAGGAAATAATTGTTGTGCCTGCTTCTGCAGCGAATCAATTCAACAGCAAAGAAGGCTTCATCTGGATCATGTTTTTGTTTTCCACCAATGAGGCTCTTAAGAGTCACACAAGTTCATTCCCCATTACTGTCAGTAAAGCACACTGGCATGAGGCATTCATACAGGTAACCTCAGATATTACGTTGTATGAAACTTTGCAAAAACAAATGCACATGCAGGAATTTCTCTTCAGTTTCACAAGAACAGCAGTAAACTAGATTTCAAAAAGCCAGGTTCTTTACATTGATTTCACACTTTGCTCCCTCTCCTTGATAACAACGCAAATTGAGTTATACATAGCAGGACAAGCCATCCTCTTACGTGGCAAGATTTCCGTTTCCAATACGGAAACAGGATTTGCAAGTCAAAGCCTTTCGGAACAGGCTGCACCAGTTTGAGATTTCAAAGAGAAAAGGTTTGATACCACTGTAGGTGAAAGTGAGATCACTTCTCCATCCATTTAAGATTCAATGTGAATTTTCTGCAGGACACTAGAGAATCTGAGAAAGCAAACGTCAGAAATTCAGCAACACTGAGGCAGTGCAGTGTTTCCACACAGTTCAGAGAAGAGTCTATTCAAGGCTCAAGGTCTACTAAAATTAGTCTGAAATTAATCAAAGGGTGAAACTAAGAGGCCTTGTTTCCTTGGAGAAGAAACACCTCTGCTGCTTGATTCTACCTGAAATAGCTCCCAGTTCTGAGGCTGCTTAATCAACTATTTGTAGTACATGGACCACACTGCTAAAAAGGACACATCTTAGTCCAAAAGGCAATGTGCATTGTTTGAGACCACTTAAGAAAAAAACCACCACCACCACCAAACAGCAGCACTTGCAAAGCAGTCTCTAGAGTTATCCCCCTCCACAAACACACTTAGCAGCATACCAAACTTAACGGTTTCTTTAGACAGTCTGGTATGATAATCATAAGTAAAAGTGACATTTGATGAGAACTATTTTCATAGAATAAGTAGGGAGACTGGCTGGAAAAAACATTAATTCCTCTTTTAAAAGGAAGTGATTGAGTTGTTTGTGTGAAACAAGGGAAGCGTGCCTATAAAACCCCCAAATTATACTAATCCAAGGTCAGCTCTGCAACAATATAAGATTCAGTTTAGACATCATATTGCCATAAATTTTTCTGTTTATTTCTCACACAAGTTGGCACCGTTAAATCTTTTTTTCATGCTTCCATAACATGTTTTTATTTAGCTAGGGTTTATTCCTAGGAATGGTTTCAGGTCAATTCATGACATCAGGTTATTAGGTGTATGAAACACAGCATAGTGCAAACAAATGTTTTGCAATCATCCAGGCAAATATTTAAGATGAGGCTTTGTTTTGCTCCTGCTGATGTAAAAATCACAGCTTCACATCCAGGCTTAGTGGCAGGCCAGAAGTATGGGACCAAGCAGGCAGGGTTGTTCATTATCAGCTATGCAGGCCATGGTTGTGTGTAAATATTTTCCCTGACCTTTCAGTAGCCAAGTCATTAGCTAGGTACATGTCCTCCTCTGCTGCTTCCATTCAGCATCAATGATTGAATTATTAGATGGCATTAATTGGGGACTGCAGCACATGGTGCCATACTTCTACTGACAGGAGAAGGAAAATGCAGGTGAGTATCAAAAGGCCAGATGGAAAAGAGAAACTTCCCTGTCGCCCTCAGTAGCTGCTACACTGGATTGTTCAAATGCAACACGACTGCGACAGACCTGGCTTAGGACATTCATCTTTGCACCCATAGAAGAAAAAGAGCTTGCTGCTGTTAACAGCTGAAATACTAATCTGGATAACATCTCGCTCTTCATTCAATTTGCTTTGAGTCAGTCCCTGAGCGGCGTGTCGGGACAAAGGAGGGGAAAATGACTGTAGCGCACAGCTGCATACGTACCTCGCAGGCTGCCAGCCAGCTCACAAAGCGCCTTTTGTCTACACGGGCTACTCGAAGACGACAAATGCTGGTGGCCCAAGAGATTGCTACAGCGATGTCACTTACAGCCCAGAATCAGGTTCCGGCTGTTAACACCAAACCAGATTGAGGTTGTACCGGGCATCACGTTCTTGTGCCGGGTCCTCAGTGGCACAGCAAATTTACCAAGGTTAGCAAAGAATTACAGGCCTTCCCCAGCTGAGGATGTAGATTTTATTTAACTATATGGAATGTGTGCATAATATTAGATTGTGAGCAAGATGCCGCAGCTATTAAAAAGCTGTCTGGTGCATTGAATGCCTAAGGGCATGCGGATGACTCACTGAAATTTTGTTAAAACACAAGACATCTGCTTAAATATGTTTCCTGTCAGTCCTTTTGCACGGCTGGAAAGAACGGGCTAGAGATTCTCTCCTACTCCACCAGCCCTGGCACCAAAGGACTGGAAAACTCCTGTAAGTCATGGTCTGGGATTCCCCTTTGACAGATGGGAGCTGCCACTTGGCTCCAGGCAGTGGAAGGACCCTCTTCTCCGTCACAGCCCCGAAGGAGAGGGCACGGCCAAGGGAGCGCGGCAGGGAGCAGCTCCGCAGCAGCCTGGCATCCCCAGCTGCCCCAGCGGCTCATTCCCCCCATGCTCCAGCCGTGCTGAAGCCCACCCTGACTCCCCAGGGGCTATGAACTGCCACAAAGCCATTTTTATTTGCCTGCCCCTGCCTCCCAGGAGCTCAGTTCTTGTCGTATGTGATCATACCTACCATTGTGACGTCACAGTTTTATGCACAGCAACAGTAGCAACAATTGCAATGGCACTGTGATGTCACACTGAAGTTAAAGGAAATAATTTCCTATTAAAAGCACCTAATTTTCTTCAACAAGGAGACTGTAAACTAGAATAAGAAACACTTTCAAAAAAACCCAAACAAAACACTTGGCCAAAGCTTTTGACAAGATTTGGTTCTGAAGATGCAGCTCTTGTGACACAACCTGACTTCAAAGACAGTGTTAGCATATAAAATACATAGATATACACCACTGTACAAACACGTGATGAATAACTAAGCAAAGTGACTGACAGGTCTACCTTAAAACCACACGTCATCATATTTTTCTCCCCTCCTGTTGAAGGGTCAGACCTAATTGCGTTGCTTTGAGAAGGCAGCATTTCAGCTACAAATGAACATTCATAACTAATTCATGTTAAAAATAAACCTTAAAGCAAAGCACCAGATGCTGCCATGGAACATTCCTTGGAGCTTTCATGCGATGCTTGCATCTGTTCAGCTGGAAGAGTGACCGTTTCAAACTAATGGCTTTTAAGCGGTGAGAAAAAAAGAGCAAAAAGGCAAAATACTGTAGAAAGTGCTGGGAAAAAAGTTAACAAGAAGGTCTGTATTGGAATGATAGCACTCAGATGAAGTTTTGGATCGAAACTCGGGTCACAAACAGAAACGGTTTAAAACTGCCAGAGATGCAAACAAGTATTTCCTGGTAAAGCAGCAAGAAGGGAACTACTTTTCACATGCATAAAAATGCAAAGTTTAGAGGCAAAGATCCATCTCATCTTACGGTAACTTATTTCTTCCTGCAAGCTTTGGGAACGTTACAATTTTGCTGAAAAGTTAGCCTAACAGAAGTTCTAAGTAGATATTGATATCTAGTGAAACACTAGGGAATGAGAAATTTGGTTTAAGTGCTTTCTTTAGTTGTTCTATTCCTTCTTACTGATTTATAGGCAAACGCATGTCAACAGGACCTCTGTTCCTATTTTTTTAATCTTCAGCTCACTGGCTTGTCATCTTAATAAGCACAGGTAGTCTTCAAAAAGTTAATATGTCTAGAGTAAATATAGCACTTCTCACCAGTAAATCTTCATATGCTTCACAAGTTGTCTCAGTTAATACTTTACCCAAGTTTTAGAACATCCTTATGGAATAGTAAAGGTATTGAGAGTTATGCCCACTTCACAGAAGAGGAAAGTGAGCCAACAAAAATAGGTTAATCACCCCAGGCCACAAGAAATACCAGTAAAAACAGGATCAGGCAACATGAATTCTTAGCTTTTGCTGTTTTTCAGACCAACACTGCATTTAGTTGCTATATAATAGTTAAGCATCCAAAAGAAAAAAATAATCACAAGACATTCAACTAGTCACTAATGTATAAGATGATACGCAGAACATCTACCACGTGCCCATCATGAATTTCTCCATAAAGCAAAGAATAGCCCTGTATATCATCTATACACAGATGATAATGTTGTGTATTATCTCAGATCTTACTGGCTCTAGTGGGTGATAAAGATATCTTCTACCCCCAAAGGAAGTTCTCTTCGCTTCATAAAATAATCCAAAGGCTCACACTTGCCAAAAGAACAGCCCTAGCGCACAACTGAAGGAGGCAATTAGTGCATTTCCCAAACACAAGTGGCAGAGAAATGGAAAATTTTGTGATTTTAAGAGTGTGGTACCGGGAGTAAAATATCTTATTTCCTGCAACTGAGGTAGAACCACTGAAGTAGCATATGAACTTTTAGCAAGATAGAGATAGAAAGAAGAAAGGCCAGACATGCTGCTGTTCTGCCCTTTTCATAATCAATCCTGCAATTCTACTTACACTTATCTTATGCATTGGCCAGACATGGTTTACACTGAAACAATTTTGACTACCTACAACATCCATACTGAACTACCTCTGAAAAGCAGTCCCATTTGGATTTTCTGAGCCAGCAGCTCTCAATGAAAGTAACTGATCTTAAATTAGGGTTTAATTTAGTCTAGCATCTAAACCACTGGGAGGTTTGTAAGCTTGCCAAGTATTGATCCTAAAGACTTATGCCTGGCAAAATCTGATTGACTGTTCTGTGGTCTTCCCTCAGCATCAGCATCTGAAAACAAACAAGTTAGAATTTACTTTTTCGTATTGCTTTAATTGTTACAGTGACTAACACTCTCAGAGGAGAACTCAGGTTCTCAAGTCAGTAGGAAAACATGTTCAGAGGGTTTTTTTGAGGGGTGGGTGGTATGGGGGTTTTGGTTTTTGGGGTGGATTTTTCTTTTAATAGTGTAGACATACTAAATTTTATTTTTTCTTCAATTATGAAGAAAACATCACCTAGTGAATGCGCTGGCTTTTACAAAGCTCATTATCATATGGGCTACTGTTAGCTACTCTACAAGCAAGGAGAAAAATGCTAAAAGCATTTGACATTGTGTCTTCTGTCTCCACCAAATAAAGCAAGCTGCATCCTCTCAAACACTTCACCATTATTATTTCAAAGTTAAAAAAAAAAAAAAAGTAAAAGCTTTTCACCTCAGCTGCCAACAAATGTCTAAGAGAGACTAGCACATCTCTGAGTCTCAAACTTTTTTTGGTGTATCTGTAACCAGTCACAAGCACCAAGGAAAAACACTCTTGTCTCTTCAATATGCTCTCATGTCATTTGGCACAGGACATAAGTAAATCAGCTGGTGAGCAGTGCCCAAATGAGACACTGAAACAGTAGCTTCAGTCTTTATATAATATGCTCCAGCGTTCTCTTTATAATTTAATACCTAGCCACAACAAGAGATAAATCTTTAATGGCACCATACAATTTGGGTAGGGTAGAGAAGGAGTTTATTTCATCAGAAGACTGTCATGCCTGGAGTTTGAGAACAGCTTTTCATACTGAGTTTTTATTGCCATTATTCTGTTATTCATTGGCAGAATTTATTAAATTAGTGTTCTATTAACCCAACACGTACTTTGAACAAAATCTCACTGTAGTAGTTGCTCAGACTTGTGATCTACTCTCTCTTCAAGGTTGGATTTGTCATAAAATTTAAACTAAAAATAAATATAGAGGGTCAAACGCATGTTTCCAAGCTCTTTGTCTCAAGGTGACTGATGAATCAGGAATGAAGAGATAACACCCACGCTGCCCAAAACAAATGTGGAATACTTCAACAGTGCATCTTTTCCCTTATTCTACCAACTTTTTTCTTTCTGAACCAAATTTCTTGCCACCAGTAATTGGCAAGAAATTTTGGCCAACAATAGGAAGTGTTTTATTCTTTGCTCTTCCATGCACATTAGAATTTCTTTTTGTGAGAAAAGGAGACAATTCAGTCTTTTCCATTGTCACAGTTTTTACCCTAAGCCTTTCTTTTGCTAAAATAAGATCACCTTTTTGATAATAGGTACTGCCTAGAAGCAGACTCTTTACTGGAAGATTTGTTCAGAGTCTACCCATTAGACGACCACACCATTTGTTTTCAATAGTTGCTTTCATACGCTAGTAGGAGCTCTACGTACTAGAACTACTTCATCAAGGTAGGGATGAATTCTTGTGCTGTGCTGAAGTGTCTGGTTCAGTCAGAAAGTTCTCATTTTTCTGACTATTGAAGTAACAAGCAGAAGTCTTTTAAAAAAGTTTGCAGAGAAATAAATGTACATATTCCTATTTTTCCAATATAACAGCTCTTCTGACAGATGTTCTTTCATTTCTCCTAGATCCATCAGTATGGATTAAAGAGACTGTGTAGTCTGGACTAGAAATAGCCTCTCTGCTTGCAATCTATTAAGTGCTCTTAAAAAGACACCCTGAGTAAGAACAGTCTGTCCTTCTGCCAAGAAGTGTTCTCTACCTGAGAAGTGGCAGAATTTCTTAAGAAACTTGTTACTGGACCCTACTTTTGTATTCTCTCCAAGTTAGAGTACCTACCAGGAGCTAAATCAAGATTGCTAATGCACAGCTCATTCTTTCCATCACACTTTTACCACCAGATTTAAATACTAATTAACTAATAGGAACCAGCTAGGTTCAGATAAGAGTAGACCACTTTTGAGATGGGAATATAATTTGGAGTTTGTTTTTTTTTTTTTTTCCTCCATTCAGCACCATTGCGCTAGCATACAATACAAGTTGTTTCACTGTGTAAACATCAGGAGACATTTAGTGAACATGCAGCTGGAGTAATTGTGAAACCTTCACTTCAACTTAAAAAAAGTCTCCACAGGCATTTCTCCCCCCCCCCCCCCCCCCCCCCCGCATACTTGATTCAGTGGTAGTCAGGTAGGTACTAAAATATGGTGCTTAGCAAGAGAGAACTCCTCGACCCTTTTGGAAAAAGCTGGGAGCCACTGAAAAGCTAAGACTGGAGGTGGAGCACAGTTTGTCACCTAGATCTCAGTCCTCAAAGCTCTAGGCTTTTCTCAAAAGTGTTTTTATCATGATGTTCACAACTGCTTTTTTACTTTGTTTATTCAGTGGACAATGACTCACTGTCTAGGTTTAAGAGCAACTGACAATTCCAGGGGATTTCTTGTTGAAAGAAAGGGCATCTCTACATTTAACCTGCCCAACTGGTTTAAACAAACTCTCTTATTCTTGTAGATCCCACAAAGAGTCTTTCTTTCCCACAGATTTCCCCCCCCCCCCCATTTTACTTGCAGTTTGCAATTACTTCTTTTGCTGCATGTAAATCATTCAATTACTAGGAAATGTAAATTGGTGCAATTTCACATAGCTCAAAATTTGTTACACCCCCTCCCCCAGTCATGTTTACAAAGGTGATACAAATTCTGATTAAAAAAAAAAATAATACTTTTTGCCTGAGTCCCTCTTCTTTCCAAGAACTGAAAAGCCATCACTGCTTTTTTGCAGTCTACTCCAGAGATAATGAGCCTCAACTACCAGGTTTAAGAATTAAAAAAAAAAAGTCAGCCTTTTGTTGCTTATAGACTGATACACATTCAATATCCCCCTTATAGGATGTATTCCTCTTGATTCAAGAGGATCTGGTCAAGAGCCACACCATGGCTGGCACGGAGGGAGTTGTCCAGGGGATTGTCCCTGTGGGGCAGGTATCGGAGCACGTGTGGCTTTGGCAGCATCAGCGCGGGCTGGCACAGCACCTCTGTCATCCCAGATGCAGTGGGCATCCCATTAGTCATCAGTGGGAGCGGGGGAAGGCAGAGAAGGGAACTACCCTTCAGTTGCCCTGGAATACCCAACTTTGCAGGCTGTTCAACATTTCTCAGATTAAACTTTTCAGACAAATATTGTTTTTGCTGAAAATGTTGGAAAACTGTTGATTTCAAAAGGAACATAATGGAACCATCAAGACAGGTATCTGTAGGAAGTCAGAGGAAAGTCAGTAAAACAACACTTTAGTCAAGGAAGAGAAACTTGTGGGCTGGTATTTTTGTACACAGCAAAAAATTTTTAAAAACCAGTAAATTATGGTTCTCATAGAAGTGAGGAAGATTATTTAAAACCAAAGTGTAGATTAATTAAAAAGAACCCAGAATAATCTGCTTCTCAACACAGTACGGCCTATAGTTTTAACTGTTACTTTTTAAAAGGCCTTATGACTTCATTAAGCAAAATCAAAACCAACCCAAAAAACCAACCAACTTGTTTTCATTAAGAAAAAGTTTTGTTAGATTCTTTCTGGAGAATTGGAGCCAGGCCTCCTCATCTACAGATTTAAAGAAAAAAAGTGAAAACATGTAAGAAGCATGGAAAGTCAAGAATTCTTTTGAGATTTAAGGCTATTTTCTGATAGATTTTGTTCAAAATAAATTCAACCAAGTGACCGGCAGAAGAAGAATAAGCCTAACTTCTAAAAATCTTTGGAGTGAGTAGATCCTTTCAGAAAAATTCGGTGATTTGCAATTCAAATAATTTTCAGAAAAAAATGTAAGAGGTCTAAAGCAGTGTTTAAAGCAGAAAATTAGCTGAAATCTGGACCAATCTGGACTGCAAAACCACCTTTAATTATTTATTCATTTTTGTGCCAAGGCTGCTCCCATGCTGGGAGTGTAAATGGAATACACTGTTCATTTGGACTCTTTTTACTAAAAAGCCCCACTTGAATTAGAACATAATTGAATATTTCCCCAATGAGACGTTTCTGTCAGTAGTTTCATCGGTTGCTACTGGGACTGCATGTAGTTCTGAAGTGCAGGTAGGCAGTCTGTGAAAAATAATACTCTTTTTAGGTGCACTGTTAATGGAGAAAGATTAATCTTTCCCCCCAAAAGCTGCACTGCCCTGTAGTTTTTTGGAATGGAGACTGGGGGGGGGGGGGGGGGGGGGGGAGCCAGCCCAAACCCCAGCTCCCTGTACAGGGTATGCAAAAGTGTTGCCCCCTCGTGGCTCTTGTTGTGTTGATGTCTATGAATTGTTTTAAAACTATATAAACCCACTACTAACATCTAAGAACAGGTCTTTAGCTTCAGTAGAAGTAGCTTTGCTCACATGGGGAAAATGGCATTGCTGTTCCAAGATACCCATTTATTAAATAGTGGATTTCAGAACTATGTGGATAATCTAAAATAAGTATATGAAACAAGAACAATAATTTCTTCTTAGCAGATTTTTTTTTTCACATTAAGTATTTTTTAAACAAAAGTCATGTATAATAATTATCCAGCAGATAATTCATGAACCATACTTAAAATAAGGTATTTTGAAAACGCACACAAGGACATGCTGATTTTTCTGTTCAGATAATTAAGCAACCTTTTTTTTTATTCTGTAAATGCTGCATTTCTGAGATCAAGTCTTGCTTTCTGTGAACTCTTTCCAATCACTGCTTAAAAATGGAAAGTTCCCAAGTATATTCCTGCAAGTAATACTGCTTGCTTGGGTGTTTGTTGAAAGGAAACACAAACAGGACTCAAGTAAAAACAAAGCACATTTAAGTATTCAGATAAATATTTGTGGAAAGATGTGTTTGTCTAGCTATGGCTCCCACCATCAATAAACGTTCAAGTCACATCATAAGGCTTAAAGAAGAAGCATTTCTGCACCAATGCGTCCAAGTTCAGGTGTCCAAAGGCAGCACCTTCCTCATCTCAGTACAGTTTCTCTGTCTTCAAATGTTAAACTGCATTAAGTATGGGGCAGCTCTTCCCCACCAAGGACAGACACTCCTCTGCCCCCCCCCCCCACAACAAAACCAAAAACCACCCAAAAGCAACCGACCCCCAAACCCCCAAACCAGAGAACTTCTTGACCCCTTGAGGGAAGGTCCTTTGGGGAGAGGGAAGAGAGGAGCACTGGCGAGGGATGGAGTCACCTCTTCCCACGGCTGTCTGCAGCACACTAGCTTGCTCAGGCCACTGAGCACCAGCAGCCACAGAGGACTTCTGAGTAATTTTGAGACCCTATCTCAACTGTGAAGTGTGCTAGGCAAAGTAGCTTTTTGCTTTAATTGGAACACTACTAATTTGGCTGATAGCATAAATCTTGGAGGGCTGTCAAAGGTAGTCTACGTTTTCTGTCCAGGAGGCATGTTTGTTATTGTTAGTGCCTCACCTACATACATTACTGTATTTCTTCTGAAGATTTCTTGCCAAGAAAAAACAAGCAAATATAAAGTGAGATAATATAATCCACACAGAAGCCTGATGTTTCACCATTTCCCTGCCTCTATATTTGTGACTGCTGGTTTATATAAAAACATCAAATAGACCAGATGTAAAAAAAAAAATATTCAAGGCACACTGAAATATTTGAGTTTGTAAAATATGTATTCTTAATATATTGCACCACTTCTTATGCCCCTTCAGAAGTGCTGACTGGTGCCCATAGGAATGCACTGTGATTTTCTCCTGTCCTGTGAAGAAGACAAGGCATGACAACCCCCCATAAATACACAAGTAACACTGAAGATGGGTTATTTGGTGGTATCCTGCATAAATGAGCCTGGTTTAGCCCAACTAATTCACCATCCACATAACTGAGCTATAATAAAATGAGATTTTTTTTGTTTAACTTGGGCAATATTTCAGTCTCATCACATCCATACAATTTCATGCATGTCTTGCTCTTAGTTTTGCTTTTTATTCTGATCTGGATCACATCTTCCCTACTGCTATGAAAACATCAACCTCTCCAGGTTATTCCAAATCCTCTTCACCCATTACATGCATAGACATTTCAAGAGCAAATAGCGAATTAGTGAATTTTTATATTTACTTAAACATCCAGATGCAGACAGTTTAACATTCCTACGGTATTTTTCTCATAGTACAGTTTTCCCAAAACTTTCTCAATCTGGGATCAAAATCAAGGCACCTCAAATAGAAAGTTACCCTTTAAAATTTTGACTGCTTTTTGAATTTCATTGGTTAGTTTCTCCTTCCTAGAAATCCCCTTCATAAGAGTTACCCTCATAGCTCTATGACTAGTACAATCTAAAAAGTCAGATTTTGTTGTTTTTCTTTTAAATTTGAAGGTTTTAATTAAGTAAGACTTCCATTGTTATTTCAGTGGGTATTTACCTTAAGGCTCTAGACAAAGTTGTTCTAAATAACAAGACTTATTGAAATGACAGCCTGTATTTATGATCTAATAGTTGGTTATTTAAGCACTGTCAGAATAGACGTTGGTTAAATAATGGGGAAAAAAAACCCCGAGGAACACCAGAGGTAAAGGTGAACGTCCCCTTAGGCTGCAAACCTGAGTTTACCCAGATTGTTAACTCTCAATATCATTGCTTAACGGCCACAAAGCTGTCAACGTGAAGCTTTTTGACAGCTCGTACAGGTACACGCTGGTCTTCCCTACATTTCAATGGTGATATCACCTAATTTGTTGACAAGAATTGCCCATTTGCAGTGCTGCTCCTTGCAGACAAATACCAGGCTGCCAACAGCCCTGCTCAGCACTGCCGGCACTCTGCAGGAGCAGGCAGGCAGGGACCCAAGGGGAACCCCGTCTGCAGTGGGGATCTCCAGGTCATTTGCTGTCTTACTTCAATACTCTCCCCCCACACCCAACTCGCTTCTGAATCTCTTCCCCGTTTCCTTTTACACTTTGCAGTCAACGTGAGGTGGTATATGAGCTCACGTAATCTTTTGTCTTCTCTGCTTATACCTCCAGATATCTGACGACTTTAACTGGCAGCCAGCATGCTTTGACAAAGATATTGAAAACAAATCTTTGGTGTCTTCTGAAGCTACAAGATAATTAAAGTCTTACTTTCAAAGGAAATAATGTAGCACAAATGCTCAATAGGTAATGGGCTTGTTTAAACATCTGTTGAGCAAGGGTGATAGAGAACATGCTTAAGACTTTCAGGTGTGTTTTATCCCCTGTATTTTTCTGTATCTGTTGGCAGGAGAGAAACAATGAAGAACCTGCCCTTTTCTTCCTCTTTATTCCCCAAGGACTCTCTGACTGTATGTTTGACAACATCACCTGACTAGGACCTGTCCTTCAAGCCAAGATTGATTAAACACCATAAGTTAATCAAATGACAGACATCTGCAAGGACATAAAGCAGTATTTGTCCTACACACAATACCTTGCCTCAAGGCTTATAAAGGTACAACAACAGCAAATTACAGCTACAGAAACCTATGACTGGAGTTAGGAAACTCATGACTGCTAATAAAGTTTGTTGACAAGCACTGTCCAATATATTATCTGCCCATCAGCCTGGACAGCACTCTTGTAAGCTTACAGTATGCTTTTCTGGGCTAAGGACAAAAACTCTGCTTACTTTTCCATAGCATATTTAATTCATTAAAAAACAAATCTAAAAACATTAAAAACTAAAAATTCAGAACTAGGTTCATTTGACAGCCTGAACGCCTAAAAGAGTTGTTTCATAGAAAAGTAGTAATAAAAAAACACAGAGACAGTCCCAGGATGTCTTTCATACTGTGTCTTCTGTACACTTCTGTGTATAGAAGTGGTGGAATAACAGCTTCATTCGTAACTAGCACACTGAAACTGTTCTCACAGCACAGGACAACTAGAAGAGGAGCTGATCTAGTTAGCCAAGATGAAACACCAGGCTGTTGTCTGGCCTCAAGCTAGCTTGTTTACTGCACTGTATACACAGCACAGGCTTACAGTGCCAAGGGTGCCCCAACACTGCTAGCCTGAGAAGCTTAAAAAAAAAAATCATAAGCCATTCCACCATAAAACTCACACAAAGACAATTGTGACTTTCCATAAGACTCAGTGTGAAGTTTTGGTCGCTATTTCCCCAGATTTTAATAATCATCTCTTAGTCTTCCTATCTGCAGAGACTTTTCATGCAAACTGTCATGCTTATCAAAAATACTCCCTACCAAAAGATGCCCAAACCAAAGAAAAATCAAACTCTGTATTTTTAATCAATATGAACCAATGAGCTTAAAGTTGAAGAGCAGCATGAACAGTGCCTCTCACTGTGTTGTGATCATCCTTACTATTATTCTTAAGTGCTAACAAAAAGTCCTTGGCTCACTGTTGCCCTGAACGACTATCTGCTATTTGGACACTCCAGAAAACGCACCGAGTGCCTTCTGGTCTCACAGTGCCTTTTACTCTCTTGCTCTGTAATAACAGGGCTCATTAAGAGAAAGTGAAGCCATGAACCTGGTTTGAGATTCCGTTTTCAGAAAGTCATGAGGCTCCAGCACATCAGCATTTGGTTCAGGTGTGGATGACAATAGCCTCTGGACTTGCTGAACTTCCAGACTCAGTTCAGCTAACAACTTCACAATTAGACTTCTTGGAGTGCTATGACAGCTGAGACGTATAAATATATATTTATATATAAAAGTTTTTGTTTTTTAATATATGCACACATGCACTTTTTCTTAAACAGGGGCTAATCACTTCAATACTGTTTCACAGTTTCCTATAGATGTGGGCAGCTGCTCCAATGTAAGCATGCTGCCTGTAAGATACAACTTCACAAGGCAAAGGAAAATGTTATGATATAAAAACATTACCTATTCCAAACTGTCCTTTTCATTACAATTCTTTATTGAATTCCAGCTCTAGGCTTAATACAAAGGGGCTGCATTACTAGCTAATGGAGTATTATAGTACTCAACTTGCTAATTTAGTACTCTGAATCTCACCATAACCATTTACTTTGGCTCTGAAAAATCAGAACTTGGATAAGAATGCATAGTCCTCCATAACCTAATACACCATTTTCAGAAAATGCTGTATAAAAAGTTCAGAGCAGCTGTTAGTGGATGCAGTTGGCAAGTGTCCTATTTCCAAGATGGTAAAAAGCTTTTCCCTAAATACATTTTGATCGTTCTAGAAGACCTTTTATTTTGATTTCATGACAGTTTGTTCACCAGAAAGCCATATGGGCAGAAAATTAGAGTGCCTTTGTTACAGGGTTACCCCAAGGACCACTTCCAGAAATAATACACTAAAATATTTTCAGAGGATAGGACAGATTTATTATTGTAGTCCAAGTCTGAGACTCCACAACACCACAAATAAATAAATAGATGAAGTTAGTGCAAAAAAGTTAGTAATAAATACTAAGGTGCAAAGTTTCACCTGCAAATGTCACTTGCTATTAATCTGAAATAGATTGGCCTGCACAGACAGCTTATACGAATTCAAACATTAGCTTAGTTCTAAATTTAAATCTTAGGCTTTTAACTACCTTGCACATCATTTACCTAGACACACATACAATCTCTTCTAGGAAGGCTGAGCGTGACAGTCAAGCCCAAAGATAGCAGAGAGGCTGGAATCAAGCGATGGTGACAGAGCCCCAGCATTATGTCTTCCTTTCAGTGAAAAGAGAAGCAGCCATTTCTAACACATTTAAGTAGCACAAGTGCCATTCCAGTTGGGAAACCAAAAAAAGAGATCTTATTCTGATAAACAAGATGGTGCACCAAGAACTCCAAAGACCCAGGGCTTTTCTGTGAGGGTCTAGAGTAGTGCTGGAGGGGAGATGTTGTACTCTGGGAACACTTGCAAGGGAGTATGATAACATGATTGGTGAGGCTGAACAATTTTCCCTCCATTACTTGGTATTACATTAAAAAAGGAAACCTAAATGAACAAGTGGGTCCCCTGTTTATATGTCAGAATGAACTAGATGTTAAAACAAATCTTTCTCCCTCATATTTCTTCTATCAATCATTTATCTCATGGCTTTTCCTCACATATTCCCAAGTTGAGCTCATCCTTTTTTGCAAGGGCTTCCGACACAAAGCCTGGATGTGGTTGATCTCTTGGGCGAGATTCAGCCTGAGAAAAAGCATAAGAAGAATTCAGCCTTTAACCTTTGGCTTCCAGACCACTACAAAGAACAAAGACATCTTTTCACAGGACACAGTGATCAACACTGCACCATCATGCTTTGGATTTCTGGAGGAGATGAATTTACAAGTTTGATTTTATGAAAGCAGCTCATTTTCACAGCTTTTTGTTTGCTGTTATGTGCTGTCGGGAATGAATGTGTGTGTGAACCAGAGGGGGCAATATTCTTGCCAGTGCTTCGGATACAACAGCCAGAACAGCAGATTTTTGATCCTTCCCCTTTCAGAGAAGTCCCACAAAACTAAACCAGCCAAAGCAAGTCCTTCCCCAGTACAGTCTGCTGCTGAGACATTCCCACACTTCCTCCTCTTCAGTTTTTGTCACCCTTTACCTAGGGGTCAGCTTGGACCAAAGCCTATGGTACTGGCAAAGCCAGAGCATAATACATGGGTAGAAGGACATAGTCTAATTTGACCCAGTCCTTTCCTACTAGGCAATCTTACACTGAAGGAAAAAAACCCCAAATATCTTAAAAGTTTAGAGACGCAGCAGATGTCTCAGAAGAGAGAAAGTCTTTTTGTTCTGAAGTAAATTTCTCCAAGATGACTCTTTCCCTTTGTTATTTTTGGTCTACTGATGCAAAATTGCCATATCATCAACCTGCAATAACTTTTTTCTTTATTTGCATAGCACAAAGCCAACAGAGGTGACAGCAGAGTGAATTTTGTCCAGTCACCTCCTCTTGAGAGGTGCTAATTAGAATAGATTAATTAAGTTTGGAAAAGACCTCTAAGATCATTGAGTCCAACCGTCAACCCAACACCACCATACCCGCTAAACCATGTCCTGAAGCGCCACATCTACACATTTTTTTGAACACCTCCAGGGATGGTGACTCAACCACTTCCCTGCGCAGCCTGTTCCAATGCCTGACAACCCTTTCAGTAAAGAAATTTTTTTCTAATAACCAATCTAAACCTCTCCTGGTGCAATTTGAGGCCATTTCCTCTCGTCCTGTCGCTTGTTACTTGATAGAAGAGACCAGAACCCACCTCACTACAACCTCCTAGGACATTGATCCTGAGACTTTCTAATGATGCAATTTGGTGATGCTCCAAAACCTCCCAGTTCTGCCATTCTTGTAAACATTGCCTTTAAAAAAAAAAAAGAAACAAAACACCCTCCCCCAACCCAAAACCCCAAGAAAGCAGCAGTTGTCATTAAAAAAAAACCAAGAAAGCACCTTTCACTGAGGTGTCCAAGTGTATTGTGTAGAAGAAATTAATGAAGTTTGGTCAAACTGAGCCTGATCTCATAGAAAATGAATACTTAAAGCAACAAACCCGAATGACAGAAAACATTAACTGCATTTTTCCTCCTGGAGACAGGTAAAACTTGTTACATTTCACTTTTGATTAAGTTAGAAGGAATTAAAGCACCTACGCAGTGGAACAAAAATATTTGTGTGCCTCATACACATAGGAATACTACCCGACTTCGGAGAGCACAGCTGAATAATTAATCACTAGCAGACCAGGTGACATTTTTCATGGCACAGCTAATTTCACTCACTGTAGTTGTGATGAGCAACTAGACTGTTCCCATGCCAACTGACAGCCAGGGTTTGTGACACTTACTTGTCCCAATTTTTAGAGGCCTACAAAAAGAATAGATGGCAAAATAGACAGCAGGTACAGTCAGGCTACGCTATTTTAAGATTATCACTGGTCACTTCTACTGGCAATAGAGAACATGCTAGTTGCACTAATGGTATTAAAAAGAGATTAAAAATAATTAAGGAATTAGCGTGGTGTGCCAAAAGAGGTCAGTAAGGTAACATGCTGTCATAAGGTATCATGAAAATGCCAACTACTCAAAGTACCTAAGAAATAAAGGTAATTCTTGAAACATCAGTCACTACCCTGAATTCCTGACACATATGCCCATAAATACTTCCCAAATTTTGTTGTTTGTCCAGATACCATAACAGAAGAAAATGGATTGGGGCTGTTTAATTTTATTCCAAATTGGATATTTGGGAGGTCCTAATACAGTAACTGAAGAATATCAAAATACATTGAAACTCGAGGAAGAAAGTTAGTGCCTGAGCTTATAGTGCTCACAAGGAGGTTTGGTCAATTAATTTTTTTTTTTTTCCCAGGTGAGAGAGTATCAGGTTTTTGATGGGGAAAATTTTTTGTAAGAATTTATAATTCTGACCATGGTTATGACACAGCTTCTTAGTAGGCTCCAATCCAAAGCAAAGCCATCCCAAAAATACCTGTCAGGGCAAATGCAAAAATAGATTTGACACTTATCCATGTCAATTGTAGTAGATTTTAAATCCATTCCTTCTGCATCTAACAACCAGACCTAACAACCAGAAGTATTAGCTATTTTTGGGTAAGAGAAATGAAGCAGAAGCAGGCACGCTATTGGGGCAAAAAGACTGACCTGACCTACATTGTGGTAGCTCGTGTTTTTAAGCATTGGATGCCACTGTTTCAGTCAGGAAGTTTTAGCAACTATGATGTGGTTTGGTTATGATTTTTACAGATTAGTGGCAATTATAACATTATAGAGGGTATTGAGGAAAGTCACTTTCCCTGGATTTTATTTTCTACATGAAAAAAGGAAATCAGTTCGAATCAATTGGGGTTGAACAAGATCTGAGGACTAGGTCTTAAAAGCCCCTGTTTGAGAGAAAATCTTCAGTAGACAAAAACAGTATTATGCTGAGGGTAATGAAAAAAAAATCACTGATAAAAATTCATTAACAAGATCACTAAGTGTTTGAGGCAGAATTTACCTAATAAAGATCAATAGCTGTCAAAAACCCTAATCCTAAGCAGAGACTTTCTGCCAACAGTTTCAGCTGTACAAATCAGATTTGCCTCAATAGTCATTCCTTAACCTCAGTTTATTTCGCTGTTGCCAAATGTGAATACCATCCCAAGCTGTGGAGGTAGTTCACATACCCCTCCATCCCAAATCCAAGCCCAAGGGAAAATTTAATTAACTACTTCATGCATGCACTCCTAAGCAAAAAAAAAGCATTCAAGAAGACAGATCCTGAACCTCAGCAAATTTGAGTTCCTAGCACAGGACACTCAAAAGCAGGTACCAAAACCCTGCACAACATGAGAAGCTCCCACTTTTTCTCCTCCTTAAGTGTTGCCCAGGTGTTCAGAGCCTAAACCATTAGATCCTTTATAGATGATAATCTCTCCTCTGAATTCACATTGCAATAGCAAAACAAGTTGACTGTTTTCTGAAGCAGTTCTTCAAAGGCGAGTCTTAACCAACCACCTAAATCTTTTTCCCCTCCAAGCCATGAGGATGCAGGAGGATTTGGTATGCAGATCCTGTCAAAGCTATTCTTGGCACCAAAAATGCATTCACTTTATCTGCAGCCTCTCCACGGTTCAGCTTGCTTCTTTACATCAGATCAGGTTTAAGTTGGAGCTTCTTGCAGGCCAGCTTCTAAACGAAAGCTACCAGAAGAAAAGCTGACTCCCTATCTTAGGGCAAACAGTGAGTGTTAAATAGCACTGGAAACAAATATTTGGGGCTACGGATGTCTCTTCTCATTCAAGGTCATTGCCTGACTGCTTTACGTGTCACGGACCTAATGGAAACAGGATACAGCAATCAGTGTAAAGTAGCACCTTCAGACTTGGGGTCGAAGGGGAGAAAGTATGTAAACATCTTCTGGCATTTATTGTTCTTTATCGTGGAAAGGAAGAGACTAGATCTCTCACAAGCACATGTGCATGTACACAACAGACATGCAGAATGTTAGCCCCTGGTTGGGGGGAGAATCTGTGCCCTATTGAAAAGGATCTCTCTATTTTGTATTGGAACTAATTAACTGTAAAGTACCTGTCAATACAGGAACAGTTTTCTCTCCTGTGGGACATTCCTGTCAGAGGGACCAGGGAGAAGTAACTCGTGAACCAGGACACAAGCTGCTCATGAGCATAGGGTGGGCTCTGGGCAGAACCCAAGAGGAGCTGGAATGACACATCTCAACATGGTTGTGCCTCACCAGTGGAACAATCCTGCATGAAGTCTGCCAGATAAATGCCCATTCCATTTATATACCAAAAGGAAACATACCTATTCTGACTATACTGGAAGCAGTGTCTTCCCAAACATGGCTCTCCAGCTAACTTGAGTCTTTAGAAAGGAATATATGCAAAAAGAAAAGAGCTGGAGAACAATCCAGCATTGTCTCTCTAACACCCGACAGCCATGGCACACCCCAGAGCGGTTCAGTGCAAAGCAGGGAACCAAAATTTGGCTCGTTATAGAGCTTTGGGAATCCCACTGCACCAGTCAGCACAAAGTCACCAAGTCTCTCAACTAGCGATGCAATGTGGTAGCTTAGGGAGAATACACACAGCAAGCCCACATTACCAGAGAGAGGTGAGGTTGGATATGTGGTTAATCTGTGAGCTCATCACTGCTAGTTTTCTAGCTCAGAAGGCCTCACAACAGCTCTTTATGCTGACATGGAAATAAACTTCCCTGAAAAGCTTTACAGGTTTGAAAGGAATGGATACAGATTCTCCACTCTGTTTAGGGGGACAGAAGGCTAGAAGAGGTATCCTCTCAAGTGAGCATTTGGCATGCCTGTCCTTTCTGTTCCTTGGTTAGGATAATCACAACACAAGAAATAAAATCCTTGCCTGACTTCCTGATGGGTCCTGTGATAAGGACATACCCTTATTTCTCTAATGGTGACAAAAACTCCGAGATAACTGGGTGCCAACACCTTACCACTCCCAAATCAGACACTGCCCTAAGATCTGAGGGGTTAACCTAAAAATGAAACAAAGGCTGCAGCTGTGGCAACACCAGTGCTAACACTTGTATCCCTGCAGTATGACAATCAGTTGTTTCCCAAAATATAACTCACTGCAGCCAAGTGTCAAATCTTACTAGAGGCCAAGCTCATCCCAGACGTAGGCAGCAACATTAAATTTCCTATAGATGGCTCAACAGGGGATCCTATGCTGTCCAGCCATACCAACTCATTCAGAGCTGGCTTGGGTATCGTGTCACACGGCGCTGCACAGGCCGTGTTCATACTGCTGCTAACATCTGCTTGAAAGAGCAAAGACTTGCTTTAAATGATGACAGAAAAAGAATAAAATAATATTGGGTTTTAGGTGGTTTTCTGTCTGCATATTTATTGTTTCACAGCACTGTACCTCACAGTCTCATGTTTTTCAGATACAATAGCTTTTGCTGTAAGGTGCCAGTAAGTGTTCACGGCAATTAAGTAACAACACTTACAAGTATAGATCATTATGATAAGCACAAGCTACTGCTTTGCCCACCCATTGCACATTACCAGAAATGGTTAGGCATGTGCAAAAGTTATTTAAAAAGATCATTGGAAGAAAGTACGAACCTAATTAAAAATATCAACCCATTTATGTTTCAATGACTTAAAAACAAATTAATTAAAAAAATGGAGCCACACATCTTAAAAAAGACAAAAGCCAGAGGATGCCATGGGCAGACAAGTATTTAAGCAAAGCTCAGCAAGAAAAGAGCTCATAAAAATCACACACAGCATCTCAAGTCAAACCGTTGTCCCACAAACGGGGTTCATTTACCCAGTGTGCAAGCCAATAACACAGCTGAGGCATTTTCAAATTAATGTCACTGATGCATATGAATGGGTGCCTGTCTCAAGACAGCACACCCTTGTCTCAAAAATCCTCACATTTATACACTTAACTAATACATATGCATTGTTCTTCTGAGTAGGTGGTACTTCCTGAGTGATTAGGTGGTCACAATCCCCCCCCCGTAGGAATTACCTTTTACCTACTTCTTCCCTAATCTTGGCAGTTCCAAGCAGGTCTTCAAGGTTTATTGACCAGACCACAATCCATTAAGTCTTCTGACAAAAACATAAAGCCCCATTGTCTAGTAGTTAGTTCCAAAACCCTAAGTCATATCGAGTTATTCTTTTCACATTTTAAATATTAACTGATGGGGGCTGTACACAGGGCTTTAGCAGCTCCCTGGTTATTTCAATCATATTATACATGTTAACGGATAACAAAACTCTAGGCAGAGATATCTCCTAGTCATTTCCCAAAGTCTTCTATTTCTCTTATCAGGGTTATTGGACACATCCAACAACTAATCGGAAAGTTCAGAACCACAACAGCAGCAAATTGATTTAGATACACCGCAACCCGGAGTGCTACCTATCGGTTACTTTGGAAGGAGAAAAATTCCTGACAATCTAGATGTGCAGCACCCTCTAGTGACAGTCACCTGACCCCACACTTGGCTTTATCAAGACTTGATGCAACGGTGGGGGATAGGCCTTAGGGCCAGGAAAAGCTTTTAAAAAATATAAACGTGAAGCAGAAAGAGCCAGCGAAACGCCAGTCATTGCACATCAGTTTGAACCAGAGAACAGGGACAGGTGTCGACTTGCCATTGCAAAAGAGTGAAAAAAATCCTGCCTGTCTGTCTACCCATCCAGAGTCTTTCTATGCAGTTTACCGAAAAACTAAATTGGAATTCAGTGCATATACTCTGCTCAGACTTTCTCCTCTTTTCCTGGAAAACTAGATTTAAGAAATCCTTGAAAATAAAGTTCTTACTAATCAGACTACCTGCCTTCTGTGAAGTCAGCAATTTTTAGTCTCAATTCAGTTTTTCAAAGTTTCACTGCATTAGGTCAAATCACTTAGGGAGATATTAACATTATGCTTAATATTTAAATTATAACCTATATTTATTTGTTCCTCTAGAAGAAGTTTTCATAGAAATCAATATGTCTTCATTTCCACATTTTTGACAAAAAATGTTTCCCCTGGGAAAGCTCAGTATCAGGAACATCTACTCTCTGTATTCCTAATTCATGTATTCTAAGACTGATACCCTGAGAGTGAAAAAAAAAACCAAACCCAAACTTAAATTCACTCTAATGTAACACTGAAAAAGTCAAACATAAAAGCTTAATACTGACTGAAAAAAGCTGAGACCCAAACTGGTGTTCTTAGGATGTGAACAGATACCTGCATGTTCTTCTAGCACTGCCTGTTCACACACACACACACAATTTGCCAGGCAGCCTTACCCAAGTCTTGCAGCACCTTGACAGGACTGTGCAGGGCTGCACATACATTGACACACACCTTCCATTAATTAGTAAAACCAGGCTGCTTCCAAAAGTAATTTCATTTGATCTCAAATACTTGAATGCATTTCAGTCTCAATATGTAAGTGAAAAGCTTCCAACAAGGCTAGTGCTTTCCTGACGACATATTTCTGCCTGCCTCTCTTGTGGAAGATGTTTGGAGGGTTACGGCAGTCACCATTGCCTCTGCCCATTTGTGCTTTCCAATCATTATGCCCTTCAGTTAGAGCTGAATAGGTCACTTTATCATTTATGAGCAAGGAATAAGATAATCCCATTAAATTCCACATACCTACATTACTCCTATAGGGCAAGGTATCCCCCAAAAGTTTAAGTAAAATAAGAAAAATGGGTTTCAACTGAGTTTACCCAGAGCTGGGTACAGAATTTAGGCCTGCTGACTTGTTCACTGGGCTGCACTGCTTTGAAGAAAACTTTGGTGAGATTTTACGGTAAGCAATATTAAGTGATGTGCACTCACGTGAGCACAGAGAACTTTCAAACATTTAGAGAGACTTTTCAGAAAGAGTTAAATACAGCATAATGAAGTAAATAAAGTACAAAGGACTGATTTCATAACCAGCTTTCTCAAAAGTTTTGTTATTTTATTTTCACTGTTAATCCTAGTGAGAAAGCTTCGTGTTATATCTTATTACTTTGAATTTCTTGCAGGGATACCTTTGCCACTGCAGTTTCATCCTGTTTTAATCACGTTATTTAAATGGTAGCTTTGAGAATATTCTTCACTAAATTTTGATGCTTCTCTTGTAAATAAACATACATCCTTCTGTCCTTAAAAAGGCTTTTAAGTTGTCTTTTCTTGCAAGCTGTAAATTTTTGAAACAAAGCTGAAGTACAAAGATGCACATGGATGTAGCATTTTAAATCAGTTAATCAATGTAGAAATACCATAAACACCTCGAAGATTATTAATACAGGTAACATATATAAGCTGTTACTCAAATCTTATGATCCTTTCCATTGCATTTTGAAGCTACCATAAGCTTATGTGACCAAAACCTACAGAAACAAAGATTATTTCCATTCCTCAGATACGAACTATGCTATCTGTTTTTATGTAAGTTTTACTGAAATAGACATATTAATACATTACCATAAATCAACAAACTGATCTTAAGAGCAGTTTAGCATTTGATTTGTAGTTTGGCCTGCTCTTCTTTTGCATTCCCCAGCAGCACATCATTTATGTCCATGCCCTGGTAGGATCTAAGTCTTCTCAGATTTAGTGTGCTGCTTTGACTTTCTGACCTTCAATTTTAAATGCAAAGTCACTAGCAAGATATCTCAACTATGCTCACTCCAAAGCTTGTAAGGATTACCTTCAGTCAATGCTGGAAAGCTCTGCAGGAGTGATCAAAGTTTAATCTGTTTCTAATTAAAAGCTGATCTGCTTGATCCTGTGCTCTAAAAATATCAAGCTGTTTATATAAACCGTTTTTTAAAATCCCTGTGATTTTAAAACACAGCCAACGAAAGAATACAAGGCATTAGAAACTTTTTAAACTGGTACAGGTAGTTATGTTTCAGAATAATTAACAAAAGAAATTTCAAGACCAACTAGAAGTGAAAAGAATGAAGAGGCAAATTAGTGAATGAACTCCTATTAGATATACATGGCCATTTTTCACTAGAAAGAGCAAAGGCAATTACAAAACAGCAACAGATACTATAAACAACCACTGGTTGTGCAATGTACTTAATCAGACAGATTTTAGGGTTGGTTTAAGCAAAAGCAGGTAAGAAGAACACCACCCACAGAAGAGATCATGCAGGTAAATAGTATTGCTGGTAAGTTTTATTTTGTAGCATTTTCTACCTAACTAACTTTAGGTAACAGCCACCTGAAATTCAGGCTCATAAAGTAGCTGAGAACAAGGAGTCAGCACTTTGTACAAGCTAGTTTCTCCAAACTCCCTCACCCTTATTTTTTTCCCAATTAGATTTTTTTCCCTCCTTTCTATTCAGATGGAACAAGCAGGCCTTTGAGATGATTTTATATCTTTTCCAACCAAAAGAAAATAATAATAAAAAAAAGAAAAAGAAGAAAACAGCTTATTTTTAAACTGTATTTTGTTTTACATAAAAGGTTGAGATTTTTTTACCTCTAAATGATGGCCTTTTCAATTGGTCCATACTGACTGTGATGTAGGCCAGCTAATTTTTTTTTTTTTTTTTTTTAAACAAAAGAAGCTTCTCCAGAACATCCCATTTCTGAGAACTTGCTTACAGTTTCTCAAGTATGCTACAACTCATGTTTTTCCAAGTTACTTGGCGGGGGGGGGGGTTCTACCATATGCTGCGATACACAAGATACAGAAACCCTACACTGAGATTAAAAATTCTCACTATCAGGTACTAAGCAGCCTATACTACTTTGTATTTTTCTTTTAAGCTACTTACAGTTGTGTGGTTTTTCTCCAAATTCTGTCTGCATTCAGTATCAGAGGTTCTGTGATAACGAAGCTCCTCTTGACCCACCTACAGCACAGAAGACAACAGAAACTCATTTGAGAGGCTTGCTGTAACGAGGATTATAGCTTTCATCTGAAAGCTCTTTATAGCTAGAGGCAACAGGGCTCCATTTTGTAATTTCTTATTTCACAGAAATTGGATGAAATACAGCCATTAACTAAGTTAATAAGGATGTGCATGATACACAGCTGATAACATTTAGCAGCACCGCTTCTTGGGACACCCAGGTGGTACAAGGACATGACTTAAATGTAGGAATTCTTGTTTGGGCCTGAAGGGGGGTGGTGGGTAACTGAATTTTGGCTTTGGCTGAGACAACAGTACCATTCATCTGGAGAAACTGGAAAAGATTTTTTTGGTTCATATCTCATTTCCTTTACCTAAATCTTTTATTTTCCCCTTGGTGTAGATTCCATCTATCAGAGCTTGAAAGATAATTGTTGGCATCCTGAATGTCCAGTGAAACTTTCTTCTCAGTTGTAGTGTTTACTTACACTTTGCCATGTCTGCATGTTTTCAGGTTATGCTGCTGTAGTGTACTCTGTTTGAGGCTATGACTTCTTAGGAGAATGAAAACACAATTTAAATGCATGAGCTATTGACTCATTTATTAATTTACCAACAAAAAAACTTGCATCAATGCTTCATAATTCATATTGACTTGTGGTTGCTGCTCAGAAAGAGCTTAGGATCTTGGTCATCTCAGCCAGAGACAATTATCCTCATTAATAGCATTCCCTTCAGGTGTGTGTTTAAGCAAAGATCAATTGTCACTTGCTCCAATCAGCTGAGAATGTCCACAGATTTTAACCATTATTATTCTAACTGTTAAAAAAATTCCTTTACTCATGTTGTAGATGTGTCATTCAGTAAACCATACATTCCTCTCCAGCTTTCCTATTTTGCAGCAAACAAAAACCTTAATGTTTGAGGAGGGAAAATGAGCCTATACCATAAATACTTTACCCATCACCAAATACTGAGTTGTTAATATAATGTAAATAAAAAGCCATCTGTAAGATATTTTTATTTATATGTTAAAGCTGAGTTTTTTTGTGGGTTTTGGGTTTTTGTTTGTTTGTTTTTTGTTTTTTTACTATGTTGCTACAAGAGATTGTTCAGGTAAGGGTTGGTGTGTGTATGCATACAGACCCTAAAACTCCTGAAGTCTTTGCTGCGCAGAGGAACATGGGGTTTGACTCAAAAAGTGGTAAGATTTACATTAACAATGGAAAGGAGGTTAAAGTTGAAAAGAGGTGAAGGTGAATTACCTGATAATAACAGGGTTTGCCTCTTCAGAATACGCACTGGTATTCTGTTTTGATCCATTTTCTTGCAAATACACAACAAGGTAAGCATTGAATGTGGTAGTCATCCTCTTATGGAAATAAAGTCTGTATGAATAATATATGCTAACTTGAAAATGGTATTGATACTGCTAGTGATCATGTTAATGTTATGTATGTTTGTCATATTTAAAATTGAGACAGCAATTCTTTCTCAAATATTCACATTTGAAGCAAGAAGACACTATACTGCAGAAAATATGGGGAATATTTTATTAATCACAAAGCCTCAGACAAACAGTCTTGAACCGTATCTTTAGCTGGTTGAGTCTTTTCAGTGACAGCATTGCATGTCATAACTTCAGGAGAGGAGTCACTTAATGAAATTGATTAAATCCAGCCTAGGTTTAAGCAGGAGGAACTCCAATTATTAGAGTTGGTGTTACACTTCACTAATTCCAGGGCTTGCTATCTATTTGCTGTCTTTGTCACAGCAGTAGTTCAAGTCATTTCCAGTAGACAGCTGTGCAGATCAGGATCAGATGTTTGCTGGGCTGTGTTTTGTTAAAATAAACAGATGCATCTGCATTGTTACCCTATGCTTGTGCCTAGGTGTTATAGAAAAATGTGCACCAACAATATTGACTTCTGAATTATTAGTGTCCGCTATGCTAATACTTCCATGGTGTCATCCTTGGAGAAAATACATTCTCTCCATTTGAAAACAAGTTGTTCATTGTGAAAATAGGAAAAGCAGGTCACTTGGGAAACTCCTGAAATATCACGAATTGTCTGATAGGAACAAGTTTGAGAACCAAAAATCCTACAGAAGCTGTCTTCCCTGAAACAGCTGCACACGCATAAAGATGTTTTGAACTCCCCCAAAAGAGACACAATTAGGAAATTTGGTTTGGGGAGATTTTCACATAACTCTAAATAAGAACCTAGCTCTTGGGGTACGTACTCATGGAGTGACCGGACTGAGAACAGACATTTGGGGGTTGGAGGGATGGGTTCCAGGTATCTGGCAGTTGCTGTGGATCATAGTAGCATAGATATTGTGAAGGGCCCCAAGCTCTTCCTGTTAGCTCTTCTGCCAAGCCAAACTCATTTTCCCTAAAAGCAGTGTTCGCACCACAATCCCCACCTTTGTAGAACTAATTCGGATGACAAAGTAGCTACAGTTATGGAAATACTTCCCTTTTTGCTTAATGTTCTGTTTGCTCCTCACTCGTAGTTCTGCTTTACAGAATGCCATACGGCTTATTACTCCAAATATCCAGTCACGACAGGTAATGATAACAGCAGTGACCTCTGGCGTAAAAACAAGTGTCTATTGAAAAGAGGAAAAACTTCAGTGGGAATAATTGCCCACTTGGAACAACTTACCACTGGATAAAAGACACTACAATAAGTCTCATAACAGCAGGTTTGGCATTGTTTTTTGGAACACAAGGAACAGCTGGCACCTCAGCACAAAACAAGCCTTATCAGCATCTGTTGTCCAAAGCAAATACTCCACTGAATTTTTTAAAGAAGAAAAATAAGAAGAGGGAGTTGGATGTCCTGGGATAAACCTCAACAATGTCTGTTTTTATTTTCGGGCCTCCGACTTGGGAGATGTTACGCATTTCTAAGTAGATGCAACTACTCCCTCCCATTGCTATCAGAGTGCCACCAGAATCGCTGATGGGCTCAGCTTTGGCCAGCAGCAGGTCAGCCTGGAGCTGGCTGGTACCGGCTCTGTCCAACATGGGCGCAGCTCTCGTGTGTTCTCACAGAAGCCAGCTCTGCCGCCTTCCACAGCTACCGCAACCTTGCCACGCAAACACAATTCAGTCTCCTCTGCCATTTAGCTATGAGAAGAGAAAAGGGGAAAGAAGAAGAGGGCAGTCAGCAGATGGTTTCTCTAGCCTGAGACATCCCTGATCTTGGAGCTGTTATCTAACAAGCCCCTGAGCAAGCCAAGACCTATTCCCATTGCAATTTTCCTCTTCAGTGCCGTCCTATGGTTTTCATCCATCTCTCTGTAAATAGCTATAGGAGTTTTTCATATGTTTTAAAAATTTCTTTGGTGATGAGTTTGCAAAGATACATACCGATGGAACTATGAGTTGTGTTGCGATAAGAAGAGCTTTCCAGCCTATTTTGAGCAAAACATTGGATGGCTGGCTCTTACTGTCACAATACCTTAGATGTTAAATTTGCCCTTGGATAGTGGGAGAAAAAAAAAGATACAGCGATTGTGACATTGCAGCAGGTTTGCAGAAGTTGAAGGGAAGCGAATAGCTACCTGCTGCAACCCTGGGGGTGAAATGCTTTCCCTGCCTTTGAAAAGAAATCCGGTTGCCTGAGCCAGCAGCAGCTATCAGGTGGTGGGAGCCAGCAGGGATCTGCCAAGGGCCAGTCATGCTGGGCTTGACCTACGAGCTGGCTTGCCCGGCCCAGCGGGACAAGGGTAGAGCAGTGAATGTCACTCACCTTGCCTTCAGCAGTCTGCCGCCGTGTCCTAATAGCAAAGGGGTGAGGCACGGGCAGGAGAAGGCGGCTGCGGAGGGTGAGGACCGCTGCCTTGTGATCGGCAGGACAGAGCCCACCCGTGGGGCAGCTGCTGGTGGTGATGTGCCTTGGGTGGGCGGTGGGCCGGTCGGCCGTGCCGATGACTGCCTGAAGGAAGGGCCTGGGTGGTGGTGGGACAGAGGCCACCTTCCGCGAGGTTGTGGGTGGCTCCGGTTTGGGTAAGGCAGGAAGGGTGACGTTCAAAGAACCACAGAGGCTGGGACAGACCCTCGGAGGTCTCTGGCACACCTCTGTGGAAATTATAGTCCAGTCAGGTAGGAACTTGTTTTAGGCAGGAAATAGGAAAACTTGTTTTGGCAGAATTTTGGTTTACTTTGCAGTTTAAGTTCCAGATGACTTAGAGAATGTCAAGCTGTCATCCTAACTGCCAGTACTAATATCACCTCTTATTTATTTTTTACGGATACCATAAATATTAATAGGATTTTGCATCTACATTGTGTTTTCCATTCATGAATTTCAAAGGCTTTAAAAATGGCTAAAAATTCTCTCTCTCTCTCCAACAGGTAAAGGATTTTAAGCACAGATTTTGTACCTTGATTGTTCAAAGGCTAACTTAAATGCTTATTTGCAGAGTGTATTTCCACATATTTCCTGAGTAACTCCCTGAATGCATGGAGTTGATTAGTATCCATATTTGTGGTGGCTAAATCATTTCATCTAGAGTCACCTAGTCAGGCAGACAAGTCCAGATTATGATGTATAACTACTGGATTCTGTCTACCTCTTCAACAGGAAATTATTTACCCATTTTCAGTAACACTGGATTTGAAACCAAGAGATAAAAACAAGATTTCTCTGTGATAGAAAATGAAGAGAGAATTCTGAAGCCACTGGGTGTCACTGCTTGACTGCCTTTTGGTGTAATAAATATACAAAGGTCTGTGAGGACTAAAAATAATCTGCAACAGTTCTGAGTAGTGCTTCACTGGGAAAATACTTAATTGCTTGTTCAACAAACAGCATTTGTTATTAGTATCACAAGTTCCAAAAAACTTTCTACTTTGCTTGCAAAATGATATCTTTGAAATATCTAATTCATTTTGACTGGCTTATTTTTCTGGCAGCTTTTAAAATACAGAATGTTATTTTGTAATAAGTGATCAGGAGAGTTCTTCAGTACAGTGACACTGAGGCAAGAGGGAAAAAAAAAGGATGTTTATATTAACTGAAATAATTTGCACTTCCTTGTTGTTTTCAACCATCTTATCAGCTTACTAGGGCAAAGGGTTTTGAAAAAAGGACAGAGTTCTGAATAAAAACAAATGAAAATGTAAAAGGGTTAAAGATATGTGGTATTTACTGTTTCTATTTATGGGCTCTCATATTTAAGGTAGTGTATACATAATTTGAAGACTGTTGCCAGAGAACAGGGGCTGATCCTGCAACCTGAAAGCAAAATGTGCCATTACAGTGGTAGTTTGAGCTACGCCAGATTGTAGTTATAGCTTCACCCAAATAGTCAATGGACTGATTGTACATAATATACATGGTACAAAGGACATACCAAGAAAATGTTAATCATCAATTTAAAGAGCTGTGCATCAATGCCTTATATGGCATTGCTTCATGATCTTGGGCTATCTGAAGTCCCTGGAATGATGGCATAGGTACAATTCATGAAAAATTCAGTAAGCCCTCTCCCCTCCCTTTTAAGTTTCTCGCTGTCCTATATCCTTATTTTTTCATTATCTTTGAACATGTCAGAATTTAAAATTTCATTGGAATGAAACATTTAAAAATCTTGAAATCCTGTACAAAAGGAAGGACCTTCTTCTCATATTGGTAGTCTTTCTGAAATCCCAGTTAATACACAAGGCAATAGCCCCTCTTCTTGAGTTCCAGTTTGCACTTTGTTGCAAGGATTTAGGTTCCTTTTATTGGGGGGTGGAGGTTGTGTGTGTCTGTTTTCTTCTAGTCCTTGGAAATCTTTCCCCCTGTTTTTTTCCTGAGCCAGGTTTCATTAACAACTTTGATTTGGGAAGAGTCCCAAACCCTGCTTTCCTTGGATAAGAAAAAGGTCAAGGTACACACCAATGCAATGTTTGAAACTTAAGGTCAATCTTCAGCTGGAAAGTGAACTCATTGTCTGACTTGTAAGATGGTTATAGTCTCCCAGAGCCTGCCTTTTGCCTTATTTGCCCAATGCCTGTATTTCTTTCAGAGCTGCACCCTTTTGATGTCTCCCGTTTTTCTTCAGCATGAACATACTTGTGGAATTCATGATTTCTAGGTGTCTCATTATTTCAGGTTTGGAGCTAGCAGTATTGTAACTAGCAGATCCAATTCTTTCATTGTTGGTCTGCATCAGTAGCACCATAGTGTAGTACTGTTGCTCAAACATTTTAAAACTGGGGAATGAGTTTTCTGCCCCTTTTTTGTCCTGTCCTATGTTGCAAAGTGTCTTGATTCACAGCTAAAGAGAGTGTGTTAACTCTTCTACCCTGTATTCTAACTGCATGAAGTAATCTTGCCAATGACTCCAGAAAAGTCAACTGTGGTTTCTCTAGGCCCCCTTTCATTTCAGTTTCCTGTTGTACACACCACTTATTTCAATCTTCAGCACTGTCGCTTTGCTGAAAAAGTTGCAGCCTCTAGCTAACTCACAAACCCCCAAGACCCTCCATAGTTCTGAGCGCGCAAATCAAAACCCGCACAAAGCTAAGGGAATATTTCTATCCTGTTCATACAGGGTACAGACCTCCTTTCCTGAAGATCTCTCTACCAGCTCATTCACAGATTCTCAAAAAGAAGAGGCATAAGTTTCTACTTGGATAATAAGCAATTGACAGAGAGCAGCTGTTGTGCTCTAACTCCAGACTTCTGTTAGATTCTGCCCCAAAAAGGTAAAAACGTGGATATATGCACCCAGCTGACCAGAAACGGATCAGCAGGAAAATCAGTGTAGAATATAACTAGGCTCAAAGATTACTTGGAATATAAATTGCTTTTATAAATTGAACTTGAAACCCACATATAACCAAGCTGAACTGTGCAGAACCTAACCTAAATTTTCTCCAAAGAGCATCTGGATCTGGCAATCTGATTAAAGTCAAGAGTTCAGATTAATCTGGGCTCGTATTGCTGTGGGTGGGTACCTTTTAGTTTCCGTATGGAAGAGAGAAACTATTTCAACATGAAGCAACACAGGTTGGTAAGATGTAGTAGTTGTATGGACAAAAAATACAGAGTAAACCTCTGAACTCTAGCACATAAACTAGGGAGTAGAAGAAGGGCTGAGGTTAGCAGAAAGCATACGATCAATTAATTTTTTTAGACAATCACAGAATCCACAGAGATGCTAGAAATATCTCTAAAAAAGCAAAATGAAAAGGTAAGTGCCAACCTTTCCATGGTGAAATATGAAACAGAGAAGCCCCAAGAAAGGAAAATCCCTACAATAACTATAGACTGAGATTGTGTACACAGTAGGAAAATATTTGAATGCGCTGAGGACTGAAAATCCTACTCCTTCAAATTTGGCTTCTCTCCATTAATACTTGAAAATACAATAAATATTGCTGAGGATATATCACAAATTAATTAGAAGAACAACTGTTAAGAAAGACAGATCCAGGATCATAAAGATCTAGGTATAGCACACACATACTTGAAATGACTCTTTCAAATGTTAGAGCACCAATAAATAGAGTAAACACTGTAGGGGTTGGCGTTTGGAAGATCTCGCGTTGTCACGGAAAGTTAGAGGGTTAGTCGCAGCCTTGTGATGTACCTGTAACCCCACCTCCCCTTGTTAGTATAAAAGGAATTAACTGCGCAATAAAAGGCGGAAGCTGGCGCTCACACTGCGTGTGTTATCTGTCTCTTTCCCTGGTCCGGGCCGACCAGTGATCTAAGCGTGGCACCTTGATATGTAGCGAATGCTACAAACACAAATAGAGAGAGAAGGGTACATTCTTTGAATAAGTAATGGATGACTGCTTCACTGTGTTGTAGTTCTAAATACCTATGTTTTTCAAAATGTCTTCAGTATACAGCTTTTAAAGGAGATTTCATTCCCCAAAAGAGGGAAACCAATACTTTATATTCACAGAAAATTTAAAAGTTTCAACAATTTTTCTTTGCAAATGCAAAGAATGAAGATCAAGAACATGGAGATCTTTTGAAAAACATTTACTAAGAAAAGAGTCCACCTTAAATGCTTCCTTTCAGTTTAGGCTTTCTGACACCAACATATATTTAAAGAACAATATTCTAAAGAACAGATAGCACAAAGAGCCAGAGGTCGTTGTATGAAGCAGAGCATGTTACAGTAAAAACTTTCAATCTTGATGGAAAAAACTGCCAGTGAAAGAATTCACTACAGTCTTAGTAATATTTCATTTAAGATTAATGATTATAATCTGGATATTTATTTAGCTCCAGTACATATGATCTTTCTTCTTGGTACTGTTAAATTAGTAAAACAGAAGAACCCTTTGAGTTACCACTTTTATGTTGCCCATTTGGGTTTTGATCATTTCACTCCTTAAGTTTTCCCACATTCATCTGATATTTGACCAGTTGAATTTGTTAGTATAGAGCAATTTATCAACTCATAAAGCATCTTCATGTTTTTTTTTCTCAAAATCCTTTCTTGAACTTCTTGAACAGCAGACTCCAAAACCAGATACAAGATTTCTGCCATGGTCACAATGAAATCTCTTATAGAGATAGTGTAACCTTTCCTCACCTTTTCTGTACTCCTATGATCTTTCAAGGAATATATTTGCTTCTTTTCCCTATTATCACATTCATGCTCAGTGAATACTTAAAAGGTTTGTATGTATCAGATTTGAAGAGTTCTCAGGCATTTCAATGTTGACAAATACTTTCCTCAAAGGAAAAACACTTTGACATAACCCCCTAAAATGCCTGACTAGCTTTTATAGTAATTTAAAAAAGTGGTCACTGATTAAGATAGAAATAATTGCATATGTTTACAAAATGTATGAAATTGCTTGAGATATTCAAGCAGCATAACACATCTTCTCAATAAAACAATTAATTTCAGAACTACAAGTTCACAAAGCAAGAGCCATTCAAAGACAGAACCATCTGAGTTTGTTTTTTCTTTTTAACTGATGAATAAAGAAAAAAAAAGGAAGGATTTTAAAATATTTTTTCAGAGAAATTCAGGATGAGAACAAGTTAAAGACTGGCCCATTCAAAATAGGAGCAAAGCACACATAAATAGTGAGAAAGTATAGCAATTGGAGTGAAATGCTGAAAGAATTGAAGACTGGAAGATATGCAGTAGTCAAACACAAGCTAGCACACTCTAAGTAAGCGCTGAGGAAATTCAGGGCATGGAAAAGCAGACTGTTCTCCAGTCCCTCCTTCCTGATTCTCAAATGAGAGAATTACCTCACCCCACATAAATATGGCTCGGCATCAGTGAGAACATAATGAAGTGGGAATTATTACAGCTATTTTGCCAACTATATTTTGGAAAATAATGTATTTGATAAAGCTTATTTAGAGTTAGTACCCTTCTTCCTTTTAAAAACTCTTCTGTTTACTGCATGTTTCAAAACATAGTAGAAAAGTATCTTTTCATTTTTATTTTTTTTTTAAGCCTGCTAAGACCCTAGGTTGTCTATCTAATTTTCCCTACTTGAAACAGGGTAAACAAATCAGAAGTCTTCCTATTTGTAGGTGGTAGTATTAGCACAGCTGTCATGATGGCTGAAACCAGGAGGAGCTGCCATTGAAACACAGGATTTGGTGTTTTGTCTCAGCACCCCTTCATTTTCATTACTGAGTTGGAGATTCTTTCAAGCAGGCATGTTCTTGCTGTATTATTTTATTTAATTCAGAAGAATCAGTTGGAGAAATTACATTTGTTACAGCAACGCATATAAAATGTTGGTACTGCAGTATATGTCCTGTTCCATAATCTGTGCCTTCAGCTGGGGTCTGCTCTTAAAAGCACCTAAACCAGCACCATGCAATAATAAGTTCCTCACCTCATGCACTTTTTTACTCTATAAAACTGTTTTCATTCTACATATAAAATTACAAGAGTTGCTTCTTCCTCCCTCCCCATTCACTGCCAGCCCTGCAAATTCTACCTGGCTCCTAAAAATAAAACAGAGTGGTTATTCACATTTCAATAGACTGCTGCCATTTCAAAGGTTGCTTTACATCAAATAAAGCTTCACTTAGACCTTCCCAAATGCATTGTCTTTGGAAGTTATGCTAAGTGATGCTTACAGAGTTGTTGTAGTACTTTCACACTTTTGCACCAAAACAACAGATGAGATTCAGTATTTTTTGGACCCCGTTTTGTTATTATTCCAGAGATTTGAAAAGTGGTAGGTCTGATGTGGTACAACAGCTGGTATGAACTTAGATATAGTTGGATAAAGATGATGATTCTCAGCTCCTAGGCAAAACGTTTTTAAAGTTTTTAATAATAGCCTATGCATATGCAGAGGCCATTCTGTTTCAGACAACGTATGTGTACACACATGTAGCCTACATCACCCATTTCTGAGCCTTCTTCCGTAATAACTTCCTCTTTGGCCATGGAGGAGTCAGCTAGCCATAGCTATACAATGCTTACACAGGAGTCAGTGTTAACTATCTCTCTGTGCTTCTTTTACATGTATCGCTACTGTTCTGTGCTGTTGGTTACGTGAAGGCTTTGTCGCACAGGTTCACATCCTGTCCTACCCTGTTCATGGGAGCCAAAGTGCCAGTAAAGTACATTTTGCTTGAAAATTAATTTTGAAGTCAGCACGTGACCCCACATTTGAATGTGGGGAAGAAACAGGCTTTAAAACTGCACGCTCAGCTAATCGCAGTGGAGGTAAGTAAAAGCAATTGAATTGTTTGGGGGAGAAAGATTTATGAGGGGAATTTTAGCTGCAGCCTTAATTCGATAAGGGAAATAATTATGGGATGGCAATGCCAACAGAGCAAGTATGATTGCTCACAAAGTAGCAAACGTGAACAATACGTGCCTTCCTTCTTATAACATGAAAAGCGCCATCCTTGTCTGAATTTAAAATTGGTCAGTCTGTCAGCTTGGACTCCTAAATCTTTATTAGCTCATTTTTCCTTCTAAGTCTCATTTCTGTAAGGCATTTAAATACGTGCCTACTTTTAAGCACAGAAGGACTGCTGTTGAAGGCAATCTGAATTCCAAATTAGCCATATATATTTTAGTACTCTGCCAAACAGGAGCTTTGAATAACAGTATCAAAGAGTCGAGTATTTTATTCCCTTTACATTGATTAACCTGAGATGAGTCTATGTCTCAAAGCTACTGCAGTGGCTGGTGCATTTGTCATACCAACTATTGACCATCCTGTGTTCTTTAGGGATGGCAGCTTGGAATAATACGACATCAGAAAGAGTGATTTATTGTATCATTTTTCTGATTTGTGGAAGCCACAGCCTCTTACATTCAAGCCCAGGATTTGATAAAAGCTCTACTGTAGTGGTTCCTAGTATTTATGGTGCAATATATCCAGAAGGGTTACAGTTGCCATCATGTTGCCTAATGCATTTTTCCTTTTGACTTTGAAATATATTATCCTGCTCGATATAGATGGAAAGGCCTGACTTGGTGAAGGCTACTGTATAATGCCATAATGGCGTGTTGATAATTATTTATAAAAATCACTAAGGGAAATGCAGTGCTCAGGAAAGGTGAAGGCTTGAAATCTCTGCATGTGTAAGTCCTTTAGTCTTTTGCTTTGGGACAGTTATTTCTGCAGCTATGGGTAAGGCTGAGTGAACTTTCTCCCAGTGCCTCTCTACCATTCTTCCTCCCACAGGTAGCCAGGGCATCTCTGCAAGCAGAAGGTTAGTTCTGTTTTTTCCACCTTTAATCCTTGACCTTTTCTTGAGACTGCAACCAATTAAAGTCAATTGGGATTTTTTTTCTTTTTTTTTGTGAAAGCTGTCTGCAAAGCCAGAGACTGAAACCAGCAACTCTTCACATATAATAGAGGAACTACAAAAGGCTTGTAAGCAGGAAAATTTTCAAAGACTGATAGTCAACGCATTTTTTAACTCCCTGGATACCAAGCAGCTTTAAGGTAACCTTCCCTTTCTCACATTCTATTCCAGCCCAGGATAGTAGACAATCTTTGGTTGCTTAAGTAGCATTACAAACAGCAGCGTTCTCCCTATGTCTGGGGGCAGGAGGAGCTCACAGACCCCATGGAAAAGTCTAGAAGTGCTTTGCAGAAATCCCACCAGAACAGCACGTGCACCTCCGCAAAACACCAGCCTGCACCTGTGGTCCAGCCTGTCCTTACTGTCTCATTAACACTTCCATCATTACTTGCACAGTGAATACACATTTTCAGTGGTGGTTGCTTTTAAATTTGCTAATATAGAGATTCCATAAGACTAAGGGATATGAAATGCAGTAAAAACTGCTTGGTTTTGTCATACAGGAAAGAAACAAATTTGGGCAACTTGGTAGCTTCTGTGTCCTGGAGGCCACTGAAAATTCAGAATGGCACCACTGAACGTGCAACTATGTGGGGTCACTGTACTCCTGCCAAAAATTCTGTGTCTCCTGGAAGTAGCTCTGGTGAGCTGCGCTGTGGTCACACCTGCTGGTATGAGGGACTCACATTTGACCTTCGCAGAAAATTATTGTTTGGGTGTCAGATGGGCTCTATTTACTGCTTACAAGCTTTGGACAGGAATTTAACTTTTGACCTTCGTGAGCAGGTGGAAAAGGAAGGTGGCTGTAATTAACATAGCAAAAAGAGAGTGTGCAGCCAGTAAGACCGATCGATAGCATACTTTTTTTAATGTTCTGTTACAAATATGAACTATGTACCTTTTCTCCAAGAGACATCAAAAATGTGAAAAACAATATTGGATTAATACATACTGCAATTCTGCATACTGAAAAGGGAAGCAATCCATTTTCCTCAAAATACCTTTTAAGGACTTTTATCTACTATACGTACACATTTGCAAAGGTCAACTTTCCATCTTTCAGAGACTGTAATACAGTTAACTAATAATTAGTTTGTTTCATTAATCTAGATTTTTTTTTCTTAGGTTTTGTTTAAGGATTTTTGCCTCCTTGTAAGCGTAATAGTCCTGAGTCCCAACTTAATTTTGTCTACTCATCCCAATAAAGATATAAGGATCAGTCCTTATGGTTTATTTTAATGAGCATTCAGATGATACTCCCTCTGTCTACTGCAGAAACCATAACCGCTCCAGACTTTGCTTCTGGGAAGTGGTGGTTTGAATTTGAATCATATATACTACCTGCTGTGCTTAGTGCATCTCCAAACTTAATGACCGCTATTTTTGCCCAATTGCTTTCTGCTTGTGTACTGTGTGGAAAGAGTTGCAAAGTGATTTTAAGTATCTAAAGAAGCAGGAAGACAGCATGTTATTTAATAAAATTATTATACCAACTAGAATATCTGCATTTTCATTACTTCTGAAGGCTTCCAAATGTTGTTGCATCTTGTTCTTAAATAAAACAAGCTATTAACAGAGAAACTTCTACTTGCAAGTAAAAATTAGTAAGTTTTGGGCAACCCCTTCCCAAGCTAAGTTCAAAGTCAATGCGCTAGATATAAAGAGCTCTGAGCAGAAGGGAGAAAAGTGGGGAAAAGGTAAGTTACAATGAGGAGAAAACATTAAAAAACAATGTATGAGACAGAAGGAAATGAGAGAGAATAGGAAATGAGATGCATAAATTGGGGAGTGGTTATGTAATGAAAGGATTAGTTTGCACTGGAGAGAAGACTGAGATCAGAAAGCAAAAGAAAACCGTAAGATCAAAGAGAAAGATGCTGAGTGAACAGGAGAGTGTGAAAATACTAGGCAGTGAAATAGGGAAGACAGATGATAGAAAAAAGGAAACTTCAGCAGACAGCTAATAATGGAGAGTGAAAAGCAAAGTTACAAGCAAAATAACAAACCCAGAGAAAGAAATTGCCAAATAGGAGGGACTAGATCTGAGGGGGAAACAGTCTCCAGTTTCCTTCATCCCCAACAAAAAGGACAACTTTTGCCACACTCTAATGGTGGTAGCAATGACAGAAGCCGCTGATAGGGAAGATAAGTGCAGGGATCGCTTTTTGGTTTTGTTTTTAATATGGTATATGCCTGCTATGACCTTATGAAAAACAATTTCTACCAGGTGATAATCTTTGTATTGCTCTCTTTTCCAAATTTCTAAACCCCTGTATTTTAGGTTAGTATTATTCTCTTCCCAAGAAGCTTCAGATGTTGATTTTTTAATTTAATAATTCTCCTTAGAATAAGCAATTGTGATTGCCTTTCACAACAACCTGGTCTTGATCTAGCCCAGACCAACAGCCATTCTAATTAAAAGTTTCACTAATGGACTTTATTTCATAGAGAAGAATCAGATGGCTGAACTAAAGATGCTGCCACTTTCCCTTACACTGAATGGGAGTCACCTTCAGTTATTTTAATTTCTAGAGAAAGGTCTTCTCTGCACCCAGGAAGGCCCTTTTAAGTTCAGCTATGTCCAATACTTTTCATCAGCAAGAATCTCACTCTGGACTCATGGCTTTGTAACTGATCCTAAGGAGCTGGGGAAGCTCCTTGGCTCTTTCTCTATTCCACAGATCTTCTGTTCAGCAGCACCATTTATTTACCTAAGTCCTTAAAGAGATTATATGCCATTTACATACCTGTTCTTATCACATCAAGGAGCAAAATTTACCTTCCAGACTGTACTAGGAGGATATCAATCTGCAATACTGAGACCACTTTAAAGTCGGCCAATGTACTGAACATTTTGGTAACAGCAGCTAAGATTTACATTCACCATTCCCTGCATAAACATCAGAATGTGCCACCTGAAGGACATAAACGAGTCACTGGCAGCCACCTTACACTGAGCACGTATTCCTCATACATCCAAGATGCTTTGTGCTGATCCACAATGAAATGAATCCCAGAATGGGCATCTGGACTCCGCTGTTTCCATTTTTCTGCACCAGGCGTTAGACCAGAGCAGGTGGAAGAAACAGCTGGAAACCTTCTGGAGTGTCTTTAATAAACAATTCCACCAGGCTCAGATGCACAGACCCTCTCTGGCTGCTAAATTCCTTTCACTTGAAATTTATATAAAGGATTAGCAGCTGCCAAACAAGCATAAGACAACTGCAACAGGTGGTAAGTCTTTCATTTTTTTGCAAGGCAATCCTCATCAGTCTGTTCCTGAGATAAAGACTCACCACAATTCACTTCTAATACTAGAACAAGACACGTGGATTATGTCCGAGATCTGCAATTACTTTCCGAGTGCTATTTAGCATTTGCAGAACATAAGTATGCTGAAACCTCTCCTTTCTAGTGTTGGTTTGCATATTTTAGTCCCTGCTTTGTTAACACTCTGTTGGAATATGCTAATACCTTGATTAACTAGCTTCAAGATTCTGCTCCTGATAGTCTGCAGTTTGCTTGAAATCTCACAGGTATGAAAGGCCAAGCTGAGGCTGAACTATGTCTCTTCACAGGACTTTAAACTGAGTGCCAGTAAAATTCTTCACTAGTTACAGAATTATATGAAGGATTTAGTTAAACATATTTGTACTGACTGTAACTTTTTCTCACTGAGCTTTTACAATTACTTTTACTAGATATTTATATTCCAGTTTGAATTCAATGCCTCAGTGAGAATCAGGCCCTATAAAGAGCTAGTTCTAGCTTTTAAAGTTCAGGCAAAGATATACAGCAAGAGGGGTAGAGGGGAATACAGTTTTGCTCTCAAGCTGTTACTATCCCCTGGAGCAATCAATATGATTTTAAGCTGTCATACAGCAGAGGCTGCAGGGCAGTGCAGCTCCTCATTTGCGTCACTGCTGCCACTCTCTGCTCATAGCTATTACTGGGCTTTGGCATACCATGGTGTAGTACAGGAACTTGTCAGAGAAAAAGAGGGTCCTGTTTGTCTGTTAGGTACATCACTGTCAGCCTAGAGCGGCTACCATGGAAATATCTGATAATGTTGGCATAACAGGAGGGTCAGGCCTGTGGTTTGCAATAAGGAGTTTGCAATCATAATAAACTACTAGTTGAAGTGGGCATTTTGTAGCTTAGCCTTGCTGAAACTGAACCATAAATACATCCTGTGCTGCTATAACAACATTGACAGGACTTACAGGAAAGTTACTTCATCCTAGTTTATATATATTTATTTCTGTATATATATATGCACATATGTACAAATATTTAATCTAAAAATAAAGACTGTCATGAGCATGGTTACTTACTAATAAGTATTTAATTGCTGCAGATACAGTATTTTTTGCCTCTAATTGTAGGTGTAGTGGTGTAGTGAAAATGATTACCCTCTTTATTTACTGGGATGCTGACTGCATGTAACACTGATTGATCTATAAAGCAGTTTATAATGGACAGCAGATCTGCTCCTCTTAACCACTTGGCAAAGCAATTATATTCATATTTTTTTTCTTGTTTGAAGCAGCAAAGAAGAAAAGAGGGAACATAGAATTAGCCTGGGCAGACATACACTGCAACAATATATACCAGCAACAAGTGAAATACTCTGCAACTCGGTGCAGTTATTTATTCTGCTGTCTATCAGTATGAATATCCAAAGTCAAACTCAAACCCCTGCATTCTCTTTCCCTACCTCAAGTCTTGATGTTGCAGAGCTTAATACTAGCATTTAAAGGTGCACTGGAGCACACTTCTCTCCAGTTACTCAGAAAGTGCTTGCTCTTATAACAAGGTTTAATTGCTTATCCTAATCACATACTTCTGTGATGTATTTTATGGCATTGTTGGAAAAATATGACAAATGTCATAGAGGAAGTTTGAGCTGAGCCTTCCAGTTCCTTCTGCATCCCTTGCTGTTCCTCCCCCATTGAACACAATCACCAAGGCTCTCTGGGGTTTTCACACATTTCCTTCTCAGTCAGTTTTCTATGACAGGATATCTTTTCTGAGCTGAAAATATTCAATGAATTCAGTGTAAATTCACAAATACTTTTAGAATACCTGAGCTATATTTTCCAGAGAATTTACTATTAGTATGGAAATGCTTGCTTGCCTCTATTTGTGAAAATATAATATTCAAAGAATAATTTACATAACCATTCACATTCAAATTTGAGGAACAAATATTTCTCCTAGCAAATGTATGGGTCATAAACATGTATTTGAAAATGAAGCTGAAATTTTTAGAGAACCTTTGGATATCTAGGCTCTATTAATTTCAAAGATATGAAAATCTCTTTGGTATGTAAGCATTTTCAACTTTGCACAACAATGACGTCTATTTACAACACTACTGCAGTTAAGATGTTTGTGTTATCATCAATGTGTTATTCCTGATAGCCTGAACTTCCAACACTGCCATGAAATACCACAATGAAGTTAATGTTATCCATAAATTCTGTTATGTTTTAATACTTTCAGTTGTATACTCAAACATAACGTGTAGAAACTGAAAAGCAGCAGTTTTCTCAACAGACTCCTAGTCTCCTTAGTAAGCACTTACAGAATATCGAAGACAGAGGAACATGAACAATAACATAAAACACGTTGTAGTGCAGATGTGTTATGGATGCTTCGCTTCCCCTTTGCCCTGGGCACATCTTCATCTGCTTGCAATCATGTAACATCCTGATAGCAACTACAGCTATTATTTAATGGATAAATTCATATTGGGTAAACACACATATGAACTCTATAGATATTCTTGCTTGCCTTCTGGTCTTGTGTGTCACCTGCTGTGCTTTGGTATTGTGTTGCTGTTCAGCTGAATTTATACAGTTATCAGTGCAATCTTAGTGTATTTGGCAGTAGACCAAAGGTACAGAAAATGAACAAAAGCTTTCTGAAATAATGGACTAGGTCCTCAGTTCAGCTGCTTCGATTTATGCTAGCTGAAGTCCTGTTCCAGTATCATCAGTGTCTTCAATCAATCAGTCTTTATTGCTACAACTTTTGTCACAGCAACTAAATAAAAGCACTATCCATATACTCATTGAAAAGGCACTGCACTTACATGAGCCTCTGAATGCAGGTGTTGTTCTGTTAATGGTCCGTAGATAACCATCCAAAATTCAAAGTCTGTGCTTATTCTTAAAAAAAAAAGAAAAAAAAAAGGAAATAAATACAGTGTCTGTGGTATAGATTCTAAGAACAATCTCTTGGTATCATTACCATTTTGACAGCAGGATGAATATTTTAGAAGTGAACTTTTGAGCTCAGTCAAGTTTCAGAAACATTCGGATCTATCATTTCTTTGAGGGTTGGTATTCCTATAAGTGGCTAATTAGTGAAGATGGATGTTTGTAAATGGGTGCTCTTTCCTTGTGCATCCCTAAATCTAGGTTTTATTAATGTGAAGACCATAACCCTTTGTGAAAAATTTCCCCTTGTGGGGGTAGTTATGATGCCACAAACAAAAGGTGACATTTATAGGAGGCTCAGGTTAGAAGACAAAGAAAATTCCTTTTGATACAAAAGTGTTTGAAAGAGCAGACCCACATAAAACAACAGAAGGTAGGCTAATGCAATGAGGCTATTGCACTGAATATAGAGCTTGCTACCATTACCTATGAGTGTAAATGAAAATGGCAAGCAGTTCCTGCTTAAACAGTAAAAGAAGTGGTTAGCAGCTTTCACAGGGAGAATAAAGAGCTGAAATGATTCTAGCTCATTTTTAGAACAACAAAGCTCTGTTTGATGTAGAAAATAAATAAGCTACCACCTTTTCACCCTCTTTGATCATTTAAGATAAGAGGCTCAATCCTCTAATTTCAGATTGCATAATTCAAGAGTATTACTAACAAGAGGAAGAGAGTAAAACATATATATGTGCACATCTAAATTATACTATATATAGTATTTTAAGATAACATTTTATTTTAAATTATAGTATTTAAAAGTATAGTAGTTACATAATTTTGACACACTCACACACATATATGCACACATGCATACATTGTAAGTAGTAATGTGAAGACAACTGGGCTTGCAGAATAAGTATACAGCTTGTCTGTTGGATTTTTTTTTCCTGTGACAATTCCTAGGTTATAAACTTTGAAGTTATTGGGTGTGAAGCAATTAAGAGGATGAGCAGTTCAAAATAAGGAAGTAAAAAAGCATACTTTCAATTCTATACTTCACAGTGTGGATGGGGCACAAGGATTTTGATGCTTCAGCCCCTTTGTGTACAGAACAATCCTTACCTACCAAGCTCTGTCTTAATCTGTTTGCTCTTAGGCAATAGTTGAAGGTTTATCTTTATGGTTTAGACCTTCATAAGTGATGGGTAATTGTGGGTGTACTGGTTTTAAGATACCTGACTTAAAATTAACCTAAAGGGAGAAGGGTTCAAGGAGAAATTGCCCAGCACGCTCTTAAAAGACTTTTTGAGAGGACCTCTAACTGGCTAGCACTCTGAAATGATGGTACATACAAATACTGTTCACTTTTAAAAATCTTCCATTGCTTTAATTTATAATGCAGCTGTTTCACTCTTCTTCCCAGGGAAATGAAATCCCTAGGGTAGCTGGGATTCAAGGACACTTTTACCACTGTCCTACTGCTTCCAGGGAGTTCACCAGGCTGACTCCAATTGCCACAGGTTACTTCTACCACCTAAAGCTCTATGTTTACTAGTTCCCTGATCCACCAGGTACATAGAGGAGCTGCCTGTTGTGTCTGTGGGAGTAAAGTACTGGCTACACAGCACTGCCATCCTTTCCAGTCTCCTGATACAAGGATCACTGACCTGCAAGAATGGACACCTTCATGTTGCTAGGACCTTGAAATCACCTTCAACCCAAGTTGGATTAAGGTAAGTGGACAATAAAAAGTTGGCTACAAAATCCAAATATGGACATTACATTTACAAAATACTTAGCTGAAACATACAGAAGTGTGATGTTCCATCTAGTTGTGTCAAGATCTAATCCAGCAGGTCTCTCCCTCCTTTTCTAAAGAGGGCTTGTTCCTCAAGTTCTGCAGAAAGTAATTGGATATTCCTGTTTTCTGGCTATTGGCTATTCTGTCTTTCTGCAATTACTAATGTCCCTTTTGAATGTCTCCATGATTGATGGAATTAATAATAAGTCATTAGCCTATAGAGGGATAAATGCGCTTTCTCAATTAGGGAAACAACTTTTGTCACAGTTTGAAGCCCATACACACTTCGAGTTTACTTTCCATGTATAGTGGTACCCCACACTTTACACACACACCTCAGTGTGATAAACGCACACAGCTCATTGCTGACTCTTGACTCAGGCCAGCTTGACAGCAATCAGTCACTTTGATGTGATAATGGATTTGTGGAGACTGCCCTTCAGCCGTGCCTTAAAGAACACCTTGACAAATGACACACAGACAACTGCAGCTGGAAAAAAAAAGGGATTTTAAAGCAGTGACAAAGAGATAAGTGCAGATCTGTCAGGTCTTGTGGGTTTGGCATGGTTACATGATTGACACTTGTGGTCTACTATCACCTAGGAAAAATTGCCTCCCTATCTTTCTGCCCAGGAGCTGGGATATCTGTGCACTGTCTTGTACTTGCCTACCAGAGTTATACATCCTTGCTCCTTAGTATGTGGCCAGACCATTTAATGAGATATAGCAAAATGTGACTGTTGTGGATATCTTGTGTTTTTTGTCATGCTTGCCTGTCTCAGTGTTCGGCACTGAGGAACTTCTTCTGGTATGCCTTTCAACACATTTTCTCAAGGCCAATTTGAGTTATTTTTCATCAAATCTCTATGAAAAAATGACTAGAATTAAATTGAAAAATATTTTTAAAACTTGGTTAGCATTACACAGAAAGAAATGTAGGAAATCACAGTCTGGGAGAACAGAGTGAGTTAAGAAGAAAGATTTCTCTCCTTAGCCTAGAGGTTTAAGATACTTCACTGACTATCATCTGAAACAAATATTTAATTTTTTTTGTATTTGAAATATAGGACAGCATCAGCAAAACAACACAGAGCATATCTCTGACCTCTTGCCCCACTTGTCAACTGAGCATTCTGGATAAGTCACTCTCATGAGAAACGAAGATTCCAAGAGCAAAGGATTTGCTAGGAGGTAGAGGAGCCTGCCATCTTTCCATTTGTGTTAGCTATGTCCCACAATGTCTTATTACCTGCTCAACTTTGTAGCTGAATCCAGCCATGGGTTTCAAGTGCTTTTCGGTAGGGGAAGGGATTTTCCCGGTGTGGGAGTGTCTCCCATAATTTGGATGAGGGCTTTAATCTCTGAACAATTGGGAAAAAGGGATTTCTTTCCTCAGCTTGTCAAATCAGATTTCAAATGATGTTTTACCACATGTAAGAATGGGAGAACTTGGAATCAAGCTGGAATTCTGGTGACTAAAATGTTTACAGGAGTAAAAATCAGGTCTATTATGAACTGATACCTTGAGAAAATTCGCTGTCCTAAGTTAGTGCCAACAGAAGGAAAGGGAAAAGGAAAAATGTACCTGCCAAACTCCACAGTTTTTAAGCAGTATCCACAAAATCAAATAAATTAGACAAAATGCTTCCTCCACAGTATAAAGCTATACAACTTGTCAGAGGTGTTACTTGTTCTCCAGATGACCAGTCTGAAAGAAAAGCCCTAACTACATTTCTGCCGTCTGCTGATCACACGGATCATTTTGACAGGTCTACAGAATGCCTGATTCAGTCCAACAAAGAAAAAAATGTGGCTTCAATGGAAAAGTAAATTAGAAGTATTCTGGAGCAGACCCCAGCAGTGGAAATCAGTCTAGTTTAATCAGTTGGCATAAAAAATCTGTAATTCAAAGTGGAACTGAATTCAGAGCAAACACCTGCATTTTTCTCCAGACTTTCATAACAACTAGGCTACAAACTTTTGCTGGTAGCTGGGAGTTCAAATGAAAGTTTTACTGTTTCTAAGCTCAGGGGACTCCAGTCCCCTTCTTCATTATATCCAAAGTTACCCCTTAGATACAGTTGTCTAAAACAGTAAGAAAGGGGAGATGCTATGGAATTATAACAATTTCTAACATACCCTACACAGCTCAGAATTAATTATTAATATCAATCCTAAATTAGCAAATCTCTCTAATTGGCTGTTCCTCTCTCATCCACATTCCGTGTAACCAAGGAGACCTGGATATCTCAGCTTCATGTCTCCTTCCCATCACTATACTCCTTTTAACAACGTGTCCCAGACCTCTTTCATCTCTTTCCCCTGATGAAGGCATGGCCCATTTAATTTTAAACAGGAGCCACTCCCTGTTAGCAGAGTGACACTGCATTTATTAACACTGGCTCTGTGTCTACGGCATCAAAGATACTTAGGTGCTTAACTTCTCTACATTTAGTGATTGCTAGGTGCCTAAATGGTCTGTGGATGAGTGCCCAAGTGCCCAATTAAGAAACTCATGAGCTTCTCATAATCCCAGTAACCACTGTTTTTACCTTACCCTTTTTGAAATATGCCTGCCCTCAGGCAGGGCTACCTTGTCACATTCAGTTAAATTTAAGGCTTATAGTAGGACTTTGAAATCCATCTGAACAGCAGACCAAAGAATGGATGTTTACACATTCTCTCAGACTCTCAGTTTAAAGAGAGAACTGAGGAGTTTATACAACCTCTTTTTACAAAGCAGCTTACTGCCTGTCGTACACGTGGCCAGTAGGGAGTAAGGACTCTTGCTGACGGAGTTTTCTTCCATATAGCTGTCTCTCAGATGACCTTACTCCCTTTTATATCAATGGGGGCCAAGGCAGGTCTGTGCCCTTATTTCACTAAGCTATGTCGAGCTGCCCACCAGTAGCTGCAGATAGATTTTGTTTTTCTGTGCTTAGCTGTTATTCTTCTCTAGATTAAAACCTCGGAGAAAAAGAGAATTCTTTTCTATAAGTACTTTCTAATTTTGAAAGTTTCTGAAAAGTTGTATTTCGGGGTACCTTCTCATGACAGTTATTGATACAGTGCTGAAAATACTCTCACAACAGCAAACCAAACCAAGCACACCATTTTCTGAAAATACAGGCAAGGGATGTTCAAGTACACAAATGCTTATTCCGTTTATTTTTCCTGGCATTTCCCTTAAGGCAGTTGTGAGTATATTTGCCATAGGTTGCATATATATTAATCTTCCCTACATGATCATTTCAATTCTGTGATCATAGTGTATTATGGACACACATCTCTGGAGCATTCAAAAAGAACTTCTTCTGTAACTACAAGGGTAACTATAAGCTTTTCACACTGACTAGGTAGTTGCAAGTTGGAAATTTTCTTTACTGCAGTTTAGCTGAGCTATGGAACAAAATATAAAACACAGAGTGTGCTAGACACCTCATTTATAAGTGTGTATATATATGTGTATGTGCCAAAATTTGTCTTCTTCAGTTATATAAACTGACAGAAAATGAGTACAAATGCATGCACAGGTACTGTTTTTCATTACAGCTATTAGATTTTTTTTTCTATTGGTACAAGTTAAGTATGAACTCTTTTCCTCTAATATCTTAGGAAAAAAGATAAAGTCATAATTTTACAAAGTTGTTTATATTGTCTAGTGTTCTATGTAGATTATGCTGTCCCTACATAAAATTGACATAGAAATTGCTGGGAGATTTCTGGAGAGGGCTTTTGATCAACCCTTATTCAGAACCCAGTTGTCTTACACATACACACTAAAAACTAACATAGTGTAATGAAAACTATTCAAGACTATACTTTATAAAATGAAGAAGTATATACAAACTATTTCTGATCTTGTAAGGTCTTAAATTTTGAGAACTGCTGATTTGCAGAACTAATCATGTGAGTAATACTGTAATCTCTCATGGACAGCAAATATAATAAAATAATGATTTAATATAATTGAATCACCTTGAGTCTCACATCCAAATAAAACTCTTGAGTACAGACCAAAGAGGTACAGTGAAAAGAGGTGAACCTTAGGTTGGAGAAAAATGAATCAAAGAAGGCAGAAAAAACAGAGTAAAATTATTATTAATTGCATCAGACCTAATAAAGATAATTAATGATACGGATGTTTACTATTTGTTTCTTGTACGAAATAAAGAAAAAAGTGATTCAAAAAGGGAAAAAATTGACAGCTCCAGGTAGCTTTGAAATATTTTCTCAACGATCTGGTTAAGATACACTTCCAGTTCTTTGAAACAAATCCTGTGAACTCCAGAGAGCAATACTCAGGGGCTACTGAGCTGAACCCCTGGACTACAGAGCGCACTATGAAAAGATAGCATTGGGATCAGTGGGAACGGTGGAGGGCTGCCACGTCCCATTCAGCAGACTTTTGTCAAAAATGCACAAGAGTAGTGATGGAAAGGTACTAGCACAATTTATGTTTTGTGCCCTGCTAAGGATTCAGATGCTGGTTTATTTAAGCTTCTAGTGGAGATTATTTTTTTTCGCAGCTTTCACAGAAGGACAAAAACCTGAATGGAAGAAGACACCTCTTTTAGAGAGGTTATTCTACCAAACTCTGAAATTTGACACAGCCTAAATAACTGAACAGAGTGCCATTGACTTCTATGAACCTATACGAAACTTGCAGAAGATGAGGACCGTGCATTTGCTAGTTTTTGGCAAAACAGCAGGAACAAAGCCAAATATCTTTTAAAATCAGATATTAAACTTTTAAAAATGTCAAGATAAAGCTGAATATGCAATTACAATTAAAATCTGAAAACCAATGCCTTTCTCTCTCAGTAGAAAAACAAATGAAACCTGGCTCCCATTAATTTGCTTCCTACTTGGTCTTTGAACTGGACCTGACAAGCAGAGACACTAGTTTATTCTATAGCGGCTCTCTAAATAAGTGTTCTAATGGGTTAACAATTTAAAAGAACCAACTTGGTGAAAAATATTTTCCAGAGCTAACTAATTCCTTATGCTAGAGAATGATAGTAAATTATCTGAAAAGCGAGATGGGCACTTCAAATGTACAGAAATTGTGTCACCTTACATGGCACTTGATAATCATTGCTAGCCTATAGGCATAACATATTATACAAGCTAAAGATAAATCTTGTTTTGTGAAATTTTCAGAGGGCTTTGATATTTGTCAGCCAAAAATTACTATTAAAATGAAAAAAATGAAAGAAAAGGAATCAGAATTTATCTAGTGCAATAGGCCTGAGGATTACAAATTAATCACACTTTCTCTCTGTAATCTAATTTGCAATTAGGTTTGCAAAGACTTCAAATTCTACGGTGCAGCTACTTATAAAATTCTAACTGATTAGGAGAGTGTTAACACCGTGATTTTTTTTGAGGGGTTGCATTCTCTTTTTGCCAATTTTTTTCTTTTTTAATTAGGCTTCAAGGAAAATCTTTCAAGATTTGTACTGGGTGATTCTGGAGACAAGGTAGGAGCCTGCAAGTTTACTTAGTTCTTTTCCTTTCCCATTAATATTTTCATGGATTGTGATGTGATCCTAAAGAGACCCAGGAAGGAACCTGTGGTGGCTGACTGCTCTAGGGCAACAGGTGGTCATTTCTTGGATACAACTACAGAACATCTGCTTTGGTGGCAGAAATGGTGAAAATGAAATCTGTGCCGAGTAGCAACAGCATCTATGATGTATCATTGAAATAGTTTATACCAGGCCCTTGGTATGGAAATGGCCCACGGGAATGTTAATTAGCACAGCTACACAGGAGCTTTAAGCTAGATGCTTTATATCAGATTGTTTTGTCCAGCTTAGTAAAGATTTGTAGGCTTTAAAATATTTGTATATTCTAACACTTTGCAATATATATTAATCTTAAAAAAACCCCACCATCTCAAACCACAGAATTTGCAGAGGATCTCAAGGAGTCAACTCTTTCATTTAATTTACAGAAGCCTGAGAAAACTATAGCAAAATTATGTCATAATTAATACAGATAAGTGAATCATGTAATAACTTTTTTTTGACTAGAAAAGCAACACAGAAGACAAATGTTCTCAGCTGGATGCAGTATTTCTGCGTAACAGTATTATAGAGTTTTTAATTTACAGATTATATTTTTGGTGATTAATATTGTCAAAAAGAAAAATAATCTGCCTCAATATAAATATAGATTTAGAAAACTGTACTTAGGGGTTTTACCCAGTAGTTGTATATCATTGTCAAATATAGCAAAAACTCACCGACTAAAGGCACAAAGTTCTGCTACGGAGCAGCACAGTGCTGATTAATGAATGGTTTACTTACAGGCACATTATTATTTTTTATTTGCAAATTAAGTTTCTGCCTCTTCTGTGTTGCTGTGTTCTGTGACCTTAAAGATAGAAATATACTGTCTCTTCTTTGCCCTCTGCTGCTTCAACCTCCAGCTGCTCTACTTTCAGATGACTGCCACGAGTATTATTTCCAGATGGGAGGGATCTGGGACTGTGCTATACTGACGTGCATTGGTATTGATTACTTATCTCCTCATTTGAGTCACTTGACCTCAGTATCGTCTCTCATCTTTCTCAGAGGTCTGAAGAACGAAATGCAAGTTGCTTCTCCTAATTTGTACCAGAGGCTATGATTTAGAAAAGCACTTGGACATGTTCTTAAGCGTTTTGGTGAGTAGGGCTAGGTTAGGCAGGGGAGGGACTGAGGCCAGCGAAGTTTCTTCTGCCACAGTGGAGCAGCTAACCAGCTCTGCTCTGTTCAGCCTCATAATGCCACGCTGGGAACGGGAGGCTACAGTGAAAACCCGATACTCTTTATTCCATGTCACAAATGAAGATGTGAGGTATAGAGCAACTAAATCCCTGAGCCACAAAGCAATGGACGCCTGTTCCCACTGAAATCTGTGGGAGTTGGACACCTACCAACACTTTAGAGTATCTAGGCGACCTGCTGAGATGATTTTGAAAACCTGGTACAGAGAAGGGATCATAAATTTAGTACTGCTGTGTTGCTTTCAATCTTAATTTTTACTGTTTTGGGTGGGATTTTTGGTTTTGCCTACTAGCAGCTGGACAACAGCCCAGCTCTTTAGTGTGGGATACTTCACTCCATTCACCTTGTCTATGACAGAGCAAACAGCCCTTAGTTTCTCTGCTTAGATGATTTTGGAGGATTTTTTTTTATTTTTTTAATTTTCTTTAATAACATCCCACTAAAAGCTCTGGGAAAATGGTAATGCTAATAAGAAAGAAGATTGATTTAAAAGCACTCATAAAATGGAACTGCTGACTCATTTATATTCCTTAAAACCGACCTGACTACCAGCTTTTCTGTTTACTAACAGGCAGAAGAGAAAAGTTGAATAACTTGAATCTGATTAGTCTCTTCTCTGACCCTCTCTGCTCAGACTGTCAGCATTGCAGGTTGAGTCTGCAAGTAACTTCTTTTTTATCCTGTCATCAGCTGTGAATTATGTGCAGTCCCAACCCTCTCTGACAACATGCTTAAACGCTTTGTTAGCTTCAGGCCTGTAAGACTACACATGTAGCCGGTGACTAGAGGCACTGGGGATAGAGCAGGCTATTTCAATCTCTTGACAAAAGAAGCAGTAACTCTGTGCTGACTTGCCCTCTGTCTGCTGCCTTCAAGCTTATTAGTTCTCATCAGTCCCCAGCTACTTCTACTCACAGTCCAGAGTACCTGCCACCCAAATAATCTCCTAGTCAGCCCCTGGAGAAATTCAGCAAAGCCCTGACACATGTGGCTCATGAGTAAATGGCTTAACTCAAGGTAAGACTTTGAACCAAACAGTGTATCTGTATTTTATGAAAAACAAATAGCAAACCTTTCCCTTTTTTGCTCAATCCAACATATGTAGCATTCTTAAAATACTTAAAAATTTAGCTGAAGGTGACCTTGCAGGAAAGGCAAGTTAGCAGCACTATGATTTAAAAAAAAAGACTTTTAAAATAGGATGACTGACAGTAGAATATGTGAAAATTTCCAACAAGTATCTGCCAGTTTAGGGGACACAATTTTGGCATCTCCTGCTGTGTTTCTCTGGTGAGTGGTATTCTGGCAGCTGGGGACTGCAGAAGGAAAGACTTCCTTGCTTAGACTGCCACCATGAAACCCCATTCTCCCCCTTTTTGTGAACATGGAATCAACTGCCAGGATTGTAGTAGCATCAGGCCCTAATTCAGCACACCTCATTGATTGTACTCTTTTGGAAGGCAGTTTATCTAAAAGAGATGACAAATGTATTCACTGAGATGCGGTCCAAATTTAAGTGTAATTTAATATAGGGAAATACTAAGATCACCCAATTTTGAGCAACTAGACTTGACGTGGGCTTCTCTCAGAGATGATTCAGTGGAGAAAACAGATTTTGGTACTCCGTTGCTGCTAGAAAGAGCGTTTGTCTCTCCACTGAAGTAACAGAGAAATTTGGGGGAGATGACCTGGCTAAGCTCAATGTGTCAACTGAACAGCTTAATTTGTTCAACTTTCCCCTGCAGAATTATAAGCTACACCTCAAAGCAGTAGGATATTAATTACAACAGACCGATTATTTGTCTTTGCAAACTGCATGACTGATGATTACATAATATTATTTTCTACAGTAAACAATGTTACATATCATTCAGCTTCTCAATTGCTTAGTTAGGCAGCTGAAAAAGTCCCTTTTCTAGATTCACTGTAAATGGGATTAATCTGATGGAGTTTTATTGCTTGCTTTCTGTTATATGCAGGAACAGTGATGTGAGCTGTTGCTCAGTTCTTCTAGAGAGAGCTCAGTTAATGAATGGCAAAATGGGCTCTGTAAAGTCCAGCTGGTTTTATATTTTCTCATCATAAATCACGTCTTTAGGTCAAGGGCCTCTGATCTCTTATAAGGGCAGCTGTAGAGAACACACAAGTACATTAGTAGTATTTGCCTTCACTTACAGATCACCATCTCAACCATAGATTTTGGCCAGTCACGAGCTGGGGGAAAAGCACAGGTGAAGGACTGTTTCCTGTCAACCAGATGTTAATTCCTAGCCATCCATTCCAATAAAACCCTACCGTGTAAGGTGATTCCTCACATGTCCCAAAATACGTGTAGCTCCCAGAGATGCCAGACCTGTGTCTGCATCATCTGGTCTTGTCTGTGCAAGGACATCAGAGCCCAGGAAATTGGTGTCAATGACTCCTCCTTGCAGCCAGACAGGACCATACCACATAGACAGTGTTAGCTGTTAGGAGCGTTAGCTCCTCTCGTGTTTCCGAGTTATTCTACTGGATTGCTCCCTGCCCTAACGTGTGATATTGAGAACCCTGGAGCCATGTGCTGTCAGCTAGGCTCTCACAGGCTCACTGCTGTTGAGTTTAAAGTGGCTATTATTTCCAGGCAGGGTGGTATTTTCAGGGAAAGCAATATTGATGGATTTTCTCTCTGACATATTCTCTGACAATGTCTTAACATTTTAGGGACCAGCAGATGAGATGTTAAGCCTACACTTCCTGACAGGGTCAATGCAGTGGAAATAATATATCCCTGTAAGCAGGCACATAGAGTATGGGTCTATGGTGCTAATGAGTTAGATTCTCTTCTCCAGTGCAATTGGCCTCACAGCCTTCTGCTCAACAACATATCTGAGGCCTGCATACTCTGTAAGCCATTAAAGTTCATACCCTATCAAACATTATTCCTGCCATATACAAACCAAGCCTGAAATTCCCATGCAGAAAAAAAGCTTTATGAATAAAAAATGATTCTCAGCTCCATTATAGTTTGTGAATTATTGATGATGTTGGAAAACATTGCTGAGCAATTTTGACCCGTATCAAGTGCAAAAGGTGAACCATGCGTAAATAGAGTTCTCAGAAAAATTCAAACACCTGATTTAGATACAGAGTTTGCTATACATCATCGGCCATAAAAAAAACCCAACAAAACAAACCCAAACTAAAACTTCTCTTTTTTTTCCTTTGGAAAGGCTGCATTATTCTAAAACATGTATCACCAAGAGGCACTATTCAGTGTCCAATTTCAGTGTTGTGCAAGGTGCTAAAGAAAGGGTCTGATGGACAGATAGTTAAGAAAAAAATCAGATACCCTAACAAAAGCCTTGAGTGCTAGTGCCAGTCAGTGCAGTGCAGAGACAAGAAATATGACGTGTGGCTGTGGGGGATCTCTGACCACAAAAAAATATTATCATGTGTCATTCTCCAACTGAATGGATTTAAAGGCCAGTTAAGAGGGAGAGGAAAAAGCATTAAATATTGTGCAAAAGGAGGCAGAAAAAAGTGTTTTGTGAGACACTGTTGTGGATATTATACCTTCAGCAGCATCCCACACAACATCTGTTTAATGGCTTCAGCTTCTAAATTCTGTTTTTTAAAGTTTGATAGACAAAATATGAATAGAGAACATTTACAATACAGTGCAATACAGCAAATTCTTCCATAGTTCCTGTCACAGAACTTGAACTTCTGCAAAGTTGTTTTTCCACAGAGTGCCACAGTCCCCCTCCTTGCTTATCCCCGTGAAATTCTAAATTGGACTTCAGAGGAAAAAATTGGATGACAGCTACTGAAATTCTTGCAAGGGGGGAGATACCAACACTCCCTCCCACCCCCACCTCCCTGAGAACAAGAACTCCAAGGTAAGTCTGAAGCATGACCTATCTTGATGACATGGCTGGGAAAGTACCCCTTTGTTTATTTAACATAGCTAATTTTTTAGAACTAGACTGTACAACTGAAAGCATATTTGCAACCTTCTCACTCTTATTTGTAAACTAGAGTGCATACGTTTGTAAATGCAAATAGCCTTTGGAAGCCAGGTACCTACAAACACCTGATATTTTAATGAACATGAAATACAATGCATTTGCAAACTGTGTGAAAGGTAAGAGTTTAATGGTACTCATCCAGTTGTGAGACTGTGGGTCAGACTGTTTACTGGTGACAGCTGTGCCTGTAGTGCAGCTCAGGAGCATAACAACCCACAACAAAGCACTGAGGCATAAAAACCTGCTTCCATCATATAGATGGGAAAAAAACAAACCATGTTTTCTGATCTGTGTCTGGGGAATTTTGCCTTTGTATCACTCACATTTCCAGTGCGAACCCAAACAGACTATTTTGATTTATTTCCTACTTGTCTTAGGAGACTTCTTCACTCTACAAAGGTAGCCAAACCCAGAAAATTAGTTAGACTTTCTGAGCTGAGATAGGTTAATTTAATCTTTATCTTTCTTCCTAGGTGAGGAGAAGGAAGCCACTGTCTCTTAGTCCCTGCTTGACATTTCTGAATAATGGGGTGGGTAAGTTAATACCTATTTCTAGAAAAATGGGATGGGTATTCTTCTGTAGTGAAGCTCTGGAGAAGAGAGTTGCCACTGAGCTGTTACAAGGAAGCCTCCTGCCCAGTTATCTATCCCATTAACTGTATCTGACCATCACCTGCCTGAACAGAGCTTAGATGCTCCATTGAGTCCCACTGTTAAATTATTACATTTACTCAATTTTGTTCTGAAGAAAATGCAAAAGTCCCTGCCCAGGTAAACTGCAGTTCATCCATCTGATCTTTGGCCTGTTATCTTGCTGCTTTGTTTAGCGTTCCACTCATATGACAATACTGCCTTTATCAATTCCAACTCTGGTGCTGAAGTAAGTGCTTTCTAGCTAGCAAACTCATAGTGAATAAAAACATTCATCATATGCCAATTATATGCCTCAGCATAGGAGTTGGTTGCCATCATTCCCAAGCAGGCATAGGTAGGTGTCACAAAACTCAGTGCTGACACTTGGGGCTCAGATTTGCTAACATCTTTGCACTTATTTCTAAATATTCTCTCCACTGGGCCTCCAGATGCTTTCCAGATGCCATGTAAGCTAGAGGGCTACTAAGACCCCATCTTCTGTTATTCTCTTTTCTTCCTACCTGCTCTAAGCATCTTCTTTCTGCTACCATTAGAACATGGACACTTAGACACTTATCTTTGTTAGATGGCCACAAATGCCTGACTTTATCAGCCCTTAGACCATCTATCATAAGCAAATCCACAATCTCATACGTAGGATCCTTGTCCAAGTATTCTGCTGTCCTTTATGCCAGTCGCCTACTCCCTAGCATGCAAGCACCACACTCATTCACAGCATCTTATTTATTTCCTGTAAGCCCACTCTCTGGGTACAGCCTCACTGCCTTTTTTTTTTTTTTTTATAAGGAGGGATTTATTGGGTGAGAAGCTCAGACACTTCTCTCTCTTTTCTACTTCTCTTTTCAGTACTGATTAAAGAAAAAGGTGAATATGACTGGTTAGTTCCCTTAGGTTACACAGGTTTCCCCCAAATGGAACCACTTTTTAGATTTGCTCTTATGTGTACACGTCCTTGCATTATACAATCCTGGTTCCGATGGCGTTCTTGCTCTGTGAGGTACAAATTCAAATTACCCGAGTGGTTTAAATCTTTAAAAAGTCTTTAGTTGTGAGAAAGGATTGTCATTTCTTAAGTATTTTAAGTGTTCTAATAAATTAAAATCATCCTACTTTACACAGTCCCACTGTGGATGCCTTCCTGCATCAAGGGAAGATGTACAGTTTTAAACACTTTCAGTAGTTTTACATTCCTCAGAGTAGGTTGCAAAGTATCAAGCTGCTGTTGACAACTTGCCAAAAAGTGTTTCTGGTTCCTTTTCCCTCCTTTCATTTTAGGGACTGGGAGACGTTATTTACTTTTTGAGAGGTCCCTTGTCAACTTTCTTAAAGAGCTTGGAGTGAAACTATAAGCCATGAAATGCCTAGCTAGGAAGAAATATATTTATCAAGATCTAACAGCTGGATGTCTTGCAAGATGCTATGATCTGTTCCCAATTTATCGTTTGTGCTTAAGCATGACTTAAAGCTGAGTTGCTTTTAATTGGTTTTGGATCAGGCACTATTATTTATTCATTGCATCACAGGGGTGTTCAGGATCTCCAATTTTTTAACTTTATCCTGCTGTGGGAGAAGCCACACACACAAACCAGAAAGTCTCTTTGTGATTGAAATTATCTATCACAGCACGACTTATCTTTCTAAGAGTTATCTGAAAATCTTAGCTATTATTTCCAAAGCCCTGTGCAGAGTAATTTCAAGTTAAAATATATAACTAGTAGGAACTAAAAGCAACCCTGCCAATGTTCTAAAAGGAACAAACAAAATGTTTTTATCTTCATGACTATGACTACCTACACAAACATACATACATGCTATGTAATTATATGTCATTTCAGGATCCACCTTACTATGTTTGCAACACTGGAGAGGTATTTACTTGCAAAATGTATGGATATCTGTTGATTGAAGTTCTCTGCATGAACTTGAGAAAGTTTTCATTTTCTTGTCTATGCTTTATGTTACAAAGAAAGGGAACCGAAACACAGCAAGGTAAGGGAAAAAAGGATCCCTGTCCACTAAGACCCTTGTGCTACTGCCTGAATTACAGGATCTTCCAGGTGACTACACCCTTTATGCGGTTAATAGATGGCAGGCCCTAATATGCAGGACTCTTTAATTAAATTAACACAGAGACATGATCCTCAAATTGTTCATTGATACTGTATTATGATAGTACCCACATCCTGCAAAGAATAAACACTATACTGTCGTGTTTCCTTTGGCTGTATATATACTACAGAAATACAATTTCATTTGGAAATTCTGGATAAGATTTATCAGCACAAGTTGCTGTTCTCGTTTACATGGGTAATTTCCTTACTTTGCTTAACAGATATGAAAAACTTTTGTCTAGAGCCCAAAATGCCCTGTAATATCATTTCAGATCTGTCCAGGGAAACCTTTAATGAACTAGAAGTGTCAAGTATCACCCTCTTTCATATAACAGTTTAATATTCAGAATGAATAGTACAGGCAAATGGATTAGCTTTCCTTGATGTTTATGAAGTTGCTGTAAAAGCAGATGGATAATCACTATAGCAACTTAGCACATCAGGAGAGAGCCATTGAAAAGCATTCCATAACCAGGACCATGACCTTGACAGCCCTCACTTTCAATTGCCTAAGCAATATTTTTCATCTGTGGTAATCAGACAAATTTGTTGCATGCCAGTAAACCTAGTTGGACTATCCCAAAACACCGTCTGTGTTAGAGTGTGCAAATCTAAGAAACGTCAGGCATCTCAATTTAAGATATTTTGTTACATTTTCCCCTATGGCATCTCATATATTCTTGTATTTCAAACTTAGTATACTGAAATAATAAAGTAGCAAGTGGATGTTATGTATCTCGAATGTAGTAAGACACTGTCTCTCAAAACTTCTTCACAGACAAACTGAGACAAACGGGCTAGGTAAGTGGACCATGAGGTGGACTGAGAACTGCCTGACCTGCCATGCTTAGAGGACTGTCATCAGTGCATAACCTCCAGCTGGACATTTGCCTGTAATGGTGTACCCCAGGGTCTGATGCTGGGGCTAGTACTGTTTAACGGCATCACTGACTACCTGAATGATGGGACAGAGTGCACCTTTGGCAGGTTTGTAGATGTTACGAAACTGGGAGCAGTGGCTGATACACTGCACAGTTGTGTTGCCATTCAGAGGGACACTGACAGTCTGCAGAAATGGACTGACAGAAGCCTCACAAAGTTCAACAAAAGAAAATGCCAAGTTCTGTAACTCAGGAGGAAAAGCCTCATGCAACAGTACAGGTTTGGGCCAACTGACTGAAAAGCAGCTTGGCAGAAGAGGACCTGGGTGTCCTGGTGGACACAAAGTTGAACATGAGCCGGCAATTCACCCTTGAGGTAAAGAAGCTCAATGGTATCCTAGCCTGTAGCAGGAAAAGCATTGCCAGTAGGTCAAGGGAGGTGATTTTCCCCTTCTACTCAGCACCGGTGAGACACGTCTGGAGTCTAGGTCCAGTGCGAGGAAATACGGATGTACTGGAGCAAGTTGGCAAAGGGCCACAAAGATGATTAAGGCATTGAACATGTGTCATATGAGGAGACGCTGGGACCTGATGGGAGAGTGGTAAAAGAAGATGGATCCAGACTCTTCTCAGTGGTGCCCTGTGACAGGACAAGAGACACAATAAGCACAAAAGGAATTATGAAAATTCTAATTAAACATAAGGAAAAAGCCTAAACCACACTGTACTTTGTGGGTGGTTGAACACTGAAACAACCTGTTCTCCATCCTTCAAGACATTCAAAACCCAACTGGACACAGCCCTGAGCAACCTGGTCTAGGTGACCTTACTCTGAGCAGAGGGGTTGGACTAGACAATCTCCAGAGGTGCTGTGCAGCCTCAGTGACTGATTCTGTGATAAGGCATTGTGATAGGACTCTAACAGAAGGAGCTGATGTCTGATTTTCTGCAATTAATTTTCCCATCTGCAGTTGTCCAGAGACCTTCACCTTTCATGTTGTAGGCTAGCCTAATGTCAACACTGTATCCTGTTCTGCTGCTCCTCTCATGATAGGGGTCATTATATAACTTTGTAATGTGAACCAAATGAAAAAATCCATATCACAACATTATCAGTAAGAACTGTTGAAAGAAGAAAGGAAAAATAAGGAATGAGGTCCACCACAACCTTCTAACAGCTGGTATGTGTATCCATCCTCTCCAGAAAGTGCTGTTTCCAGCTCCAAAGGGAGCAGACAAGTATGTTCTTCTTTGAACCTACAGGTTGAGGGCATGAACTATTCTACCTTTACCATAATAGGATTACCAGTGAGAAACCTGAGATGTCTCAGGGGCTTAGTTGAACTACCCTACAGGTCGTTTGAGCATGTGATGACCAGTTTCCACGGAAATCTCAAAGGATTATATTTTCTCAGAATTTCTGATATTTATTAATACTCAGCTGAGGTGAAAGTATCACATGAACAGGCCTTAGGATGTTTCACAGATTAACCAGTGAGTCTCGAGTATTTATTTAGTGCTCAGAGAGATTTATTTACAAGGTGATGCAGACTTGTCTCTGTCTTACAAACATGGGTACTGAAGATTCAGGTGGCTCATTCAAGGTAAGAAAAGTGGCTGACAGCAGAGAATGGCAATGCCTTACTCCAGTAAGATAACCAGCAAACAGAAGAAGTCTCTCTCCCTTCTTTTTGTGTTTGTGGTCCAAGCTGAAAACAAAAAGCTCCGGTGTACATTCGAACAACATTAAAAGTTAATCACCTTGTCCTAATTTAAAAATCTCCATATTCATGAGATCTTGGATAAGGTTTTTGTTTTATACTCAGGCCAACAGTGACAGCCAACAAAAACCCTTACTAAAACCAGCAACAACAATTTCTTCACACTCCATCTGCTCTTTGAATAAAGATAAAATTCCTAACGTGCTATTGAGTTGACTAATGGAGACTTTTCTGGCTGAAAGTTGCACTATCACTTGTTTGTACATAGGGGATGAATTACCCTTCTTCCACAGTAGATAGAAGAGGCATGTTTTTTTTTCTTAAAATAAACCCTTATTGTTTTAATTCCCCATAGATAGGAAGTAAGAAGAAGTCAGTTATGGCAGAATTTGTCATGCTTAGGGATGGAGCATAAGAACAATGGCAGTGTTTGATGCTACACCATGAACCTCCCTGGCATTCCCTGAAGGTAATTTTGATCTGAGAAAGCCAAGAGGCTCCAAGATGCTCTTATCACAGACAGCAACCTCCATGTATTCTTTTTGATTACAGTCAAACAAAAAACACGTGGGAGAAATACCACCATTTAAATAGAATTTTGTATCTAAGAAAATGAAGTAATTAAAGCAGCAACAGAGGAACAGGCCCTGACTTTTGACATAAAGACTGGAAATAAGAGACTCGGCTCCCTGAAGTAGCTGCACATTGTACATTGCTAGTAGGCAGTTTGTCCCCACTGTGCTTTCTTAAATGCTATTGAGTTTACACTGCCCTGTCCAATCTTGCTCATTTACCTAAAAGAGTACAGAAAACACACATACGCAGTCACAGAATGCCTTATATCTGCAGCTTGTTTTATGTATAGCAGACACACATCTGAGCTTCGTCCAATGGTGCTGACCTTAGAAATATTTGGTTTTGAAATAATGATTAAAAATGTGTGGACAAACACATGCTTTCAGGTCATTTTGTGTAGACAAAACCAGTATTCCTCACTCTTATTCTGGTCTTTTCCAGATCAAAAGAATGCTTGCTTTGTAGTAAGCATGTGCAGCCTTCAGAAGCGTAACTAAATAAAAACCTGCCTTTTCAAGCTGGGTATCAGGCTGCTGACCATCCCCGGGATTGAGAGCTGCAGGACTTTGTTGCTGCCCCTGAGAGAGCTACCAGCTTGGGAACCAGTTCCCTTCATCTTCACCCAGGGCCATCAAATTCCCTCTCACAGGGGATCCTCTGGATCACAGAAAATTCACCTGCCAGCAGTTCCACTTCTGTGGTTCACCGTTCCACACTTGGCGGTGAGATGGGGACAGTTTGCATTACAGTGCCACCAACAGGAAAGAATTTCGTTCAAAATTATGTGATACCTACAGGTAGAAAAATAGTCAGAGCTCTTAGCTATTTGGCTAGTATATGCTACACTTATCGTATTGCCTCGAGTAGACTATGGGGCTTCATGAATTGGCACCTATTAGCAAATGTGGAACATGTCAACGTGAGCTCTGACTGATTTGAAATTCAAAGATTACTGACGCCTTTAAAAAGCAGGTCTCCAGAAGCACCCTGTAATTTTTTTGATGGCCCCACTGACAACTGCATAGAGCCACATCTAACGCGTGGATGTAGACCTTTACAAAAACATCGTATTACTCTAGCCTCCCCCTGTTGATTCAGGCTGCTCTTTTCGCCCTGTTATATGGACGAATGGAGCAGGCTTACTGCCTTGCTGTCGTAATGCTTACGGTGGCTGAAAATGAACCAACAGCAGGTGGCAGCAGTTTGTCACTCTTCCAACCTCTTCTGGGTTCACAAGCAAGAACCTCTGGCCATATAAATGGCTTGTTGCCTCCTGGATTTGTTTTGTATTTCTGCAGAAGAGAGTTTTGACTCTCCCGGAAAGGTTTTCTACTAGACTTCAAAGAAAGCTTGGTACTGGGCGACTCCTGGTGATGCCAGGTATGCCCAATGCCCGGCACGGAATACTGCTGGCTTCACTGGAAGACTGCCTGCGTGGATGCAAAGAACAGTGATGTTCTAGGAGGCTTGGGTACACTGAAGAAGAAAAACAGGCAGATAATTTTCAATCAGTCTCTTGAGTACTACAGGATTACTCTGAATTATGTGTGATGATCAGAATGACTTATGCAGACGTCTAAAGCAAGACTATAAAGCACTTAAATATTCTCTATGAAATGAACCTATTAATTGCAGTGTTTAAGTACTGCATTTTGCTACATCAGAATACATGCCAGTAATGTATTTTTTGTTTATTTCCAATTAACATGCATGGTTTCTTCCTTCTTAACTTGCATTTTGTAACACAAGCAATGTCTCAAGGATACATAAGCTAATTGTTTTGCACTGAAATGGCTGTGTTTTTCATCTGTTAGCTACAGTTATTGTGTGCAGGAATGCTGTTAAAACCTTAGTAAACATTATTAAGCACAAAAAGAATGATGATAGTTCAATGAGCACTAAGCTGTGGACTAATGGAATGATGCATGGTACAATGCAAGAACAAGGGGAAATGACAAAAGGAATTCCACATTTGCAAGCAAGCTGAGCTTTGTGAAATCTCAAAAGATAAATTCAACAGGGTAAGGAGCGATTATGCACTTGCTGCAAGTTCTGCTTCTCAGTAGAACAAGCTGGTTCTAAGAAACCTAGTAAAACTTCCTATTTTCATGTCCTTACTAGGGGGATAAAAAGCAACAGAACTCTTCTATACATACACATTATGACATTATGTAGAAAAGCAGCATAGGTAAAGCTATACATTTTCTAGCTTCTATTAATTTATAATTTTTATAATTTAATCCATGGAATGCTTACGGCTCCACTCAGGAAAATGGATTCTAGAACTGCAGATGTACAACCAGTTTTTTCTCGTATGTTGATAGTAAATAATGCCACCCTTTTGTGCTTAGTATGGACAACATTTTATGAGCTAGATGCATCACTTAAACGCAGCACTTTCCCACAGTCACCTTGAACAATTGTATTGGGATGTACTTCCTAAAAGCATTTTTAATGAAAGGCAACATGCCTGGCTAGATAGGGAACCCCTCTCCTAGTAAAACAATATTCCATTCCTTTTATTCCAGTGAATTCCAGCATGACCTTGCTCAGGTTGGTTCATATCTCTTGATTTTTCTTTCCTCTGTCCGTGGATGAGGACAGGGATTTGCACCTCCTGTTTGAGGTACTCAAACTGACAGAGAGCAAATGCTCGCTGATATGCCAATAAAAATGAACTTGTGGTGGTACAAAACAGAAATAGCCCACTGAACGGTTAGATTTTATTTTACCTTTTTCCTGGAACATCAAGGGGTCGAAGGATGCCAACATTTGTATATTGCTATTTTGATATTTTCTAATGCTAACAAGCATTGTCTACGCTCCTCCAAAACCGCCTCGTCAAGCCGTTGTGCCAAGCTGTATCTTTAGTGCAGTCTGTGACAGTGGAACCAGAGATGTTGGAGCTACTTTCCAAATTCCAAATGTCTGCAATTGAAAGAGACTGCAGCTTTCCAGCAGCTCACATGCAATGAAATCCAGTGATACAGTGAGACACTGCTTTCCCTTTTTTCTGACTTCCCCTGAGTCTTACGCATCTTAGGTGCTAGAGGAGATAGGCTACTGCAATAGTGGAAATCTGAAGCCATATGAAAACATCTTTATAAAAGTGAGTTTGCAGGCTGGCTCATTGCACAGTATATGGAAAGGAGATACCATGAATTTTCCAGTCCCTAATTTTAATTTGTTATTTAGGAGAAAAGATGGAAAGGACTGGTCCAATTAGTCAGGTTGGACCTGAATTTGCATGCTGTATTTAGCAGCATTTGTCCCAGACAAACATTTTCTTTAGCAGTTTGAACTGCATTTTTTACATTCTTAAGTCTCTAGAATATTTATTGAATATTCCTCCCACTCAAAACCTACTAGTCAGCAAAACATTAAAATTATTATATACAGCTATATAAAATAACTGCCTTATTTCAGCCATCCATGTGATATTCCTGACATGAGATTCTAGTAGCAGTTCTTGGAAGAGTATGAGCAAGCAGTTGTAATGCACTGCACATAGACTAGATCACAGTGTTATTAATACATCCGTAAGTGTATCTATTAATGCCCATTAGCCATCAAGTTGCAAGATCTGACTTGTATATCCCCCTCACTTCACATCATTTTGCTGACACAATTAGATTGGCAGCTGACTAATTAAAAACAGAATTAAGAAGTACAGAACACCAATCTTCTTCTAGCATTAAGGATAAATAGAAGTAGAAACAATGAATGACTGAAAGACCCTTATTAAAAAAAGCATTACATCAGACTACAAAATAAAGCCAGCTACAAAATAAGCCCAGTTAATATTAAAGTATCACACCTAGTAGCACAGAGTACAAGTAATTTGCCTAGCTGACCATTGTTTCAATCATCCTTATTTCCTTTACTACATTTTACACATGGCAAGAGTTGCTTTATTTCAGGTTTCTGGGTATTTTTGAAGGGCCAATATTACTACACACACACTCTAATGAGTACAGTGTAGAGAATCTTAGTAGAAGATAAGAACAGGTAAATCCTGGGAAATGCTCTCTCTGCTGGCCAGGACAGTCTCAATGGTTTGATTTCCCAGTATTACCAGCTCTTGTGTCATATGAATTTGTGTTTTCCTAAGAGATCGTGCTTTTTCTTCAGGTCAGTGTAGGACTGGGAGAGCAGCTGTATTTCTTATTAAAACTTTGTCCCTCAGGGCTGTGAAAAGTAACCTCCAAGCCTCTGCAGAATGACCTTTCAGTTCCCTGAATTACTGGCGGAGGAAATTACTTGGCATTTTTTCAGAAAACATTAGTCTTTTTGGTAACAAGTTGAGAACTCCCACACATGTGCTTGCTGCCTTTTTTTCTTGGTGGGGTAGCGCTTACTTTTAGGAATGAGTTAACGTAGTCGCTACAGTATTTGGTACAGTCCAGGATCTACAGAGAGTAGAATTTGAGCTACCAGAGCTGCTGCTGTTTTGACACATCATACATGTTCCTACTCCACTTTCTATTTTAACTATTTATTTGGTATTAGTGAGGTTTGACCACTTCATCTGTCCTTCCACTGTTAGGCAGACTTGCATTTGACAGTAAAGAAGAAAGTACCAGCTGAGCTGAACATGCTGTTTGTGACCCATGAAGAAAGAGATCAGTAGCAACAGGTATGTGAGGGGTAAATTTTAATAGGTAGCTCACAAGCTAGTTGTGGTTTTAACGGTTTTTAATGTTTGATTGAACCAGTCCAAACATTCTTTGCACAGCCCTGAATCAATGGGAGCAAAAGCAAGTTCACAGGCATTAAAGCTATTCTTTTTACAGCCTGACTTTGAGGGAGAGATGCAGAGATCACAAGCAAACTCCAGGGCAACATGTATCTTCCTAAGTCTGAAAGAATCATGTTTTGCAGAAAGGAGAACAATTGGCAATTATTTAAGGTTGCTTTGGGACACTTGTCTTGAACATAATGTGTCCAGCTTAATTTGAATTGTCTTAAGTACTATTCTCCTAGCTATTATTAAAACTTAAATTTGCTTTAATTAGCCTTTATTAAAAAAACAACGCAAGCATTAATGTTCTTGGCTTTTAGCATCAGTGTCTTTTTAATTACAGTATGCAATACTTTGCTGAATTTGAGAAGAGGAAGTCTGTTTTATTAAAGTTGGACTTGAAGCATATTAAACTGAATGTGCATGTTTACATCAAGCCCATAAGGATTTAAGTCTGTTTTTCAACACCCCCGTGGTTACAGTAAAACTAGATCCCAAACGGGTTACTGAGCTGCAAGAGTTATTTGCTTGAAGTAGGTTCTGAAAACACTGCAAACTGAATAATTGAAATAGTAATAAACCCAATAAAGTTGCTCATGTTCACTGGCAATTCAGGGGGATGCAATGTTCTCAGCAGCACAGGTTGTAGCCCCACCTGATCTCAGGCAGAAGCTGCACTGATGGGATGGGGAAAAAAAAGAAGCCATTGCCAAAAGCAGACCCCGCACTTAGAGCCAAGTGATGAAATGCCTTTAAAGTACCGACATTTAAAGCAACCATAATCTCAGCTGAGAATTAGTTTATTCTGTACTCCTCTGACTTCCTTAGCCTTACTACTCTATAACCCAGCTGTCATGCAGCTGACAACAGGCCCATTAACTCTGCCAAATGATGGCTTTCCTATTTTCAAACACAGTAGGCTCCTAAGTATTCAGCCTCTGCTATCAACAGCTGAGTGTCAACTTTCATCCACAGCTTTAAGCCACTCCGCTCAGTACCCAGTAATTTACTGGGTTAAATACATCACTATTTTTCACTGCACTCCCTACTCCTTCCCCTCAGACCCAGCCAAGAATTTTTCATTCATCTTTTATGTGCACGTTGGTAAAATACAGCCTTGTTCAGAGGAGTATTTACATACATGTATAAGCCATATTGTCGTGGTTTAACCCCAGCCAGCAACTAAGCACCACGCAGCCGCTCACTCACTTCCCCCCCATCCAGTGGGATGGGGGAGAAAATCAGGAAAAGAAGTAAAACTCCTGGGTTGAGATAAGAACGGTTTAATAGAACAGAAAAGAAGAAACTAATAATGATAATGATAACACTAATAAAATGACAACAGTAAGTAATAAAAGGATTGAAATGTACAAATGATGCGCAGGGCAATTGCTCACCACCCGCCGACCGACACCCAGCCAGTCCCCGAGCGGCCAAAAAAAACTGCCCCCCCCCCCCTTCCCAGTTCCTAAACTAGATGGGATGTCACATGGTATGGAATACACCGTTGGCCAGTTTGGGTCAGGTGCCCTGGCTGGGCATGAGAAGCTGAAAATCCTTGACTATAGTCTAAACACTACTGAGCAACAACTGAAAACATCAGTGTTATCAACATTCTTCACATACTGAACTCAAAACATAGCACTGTACCAGCTACTAGGAAGACAGTTAACTCCATCCCGGCTGAAACCAGGACACATATGAGAATTCCTCAAACCAACTTAGCACAAGTAACTGCCAGAATCAGGACCCATCCATGGGAAGTGTTGTACTTCAAAGTTTTCTGCCTCATACTTGGTTTAAATTCTCTCGTTTTCAACTGTATTTCAAAGCATTTGTGCTGTGTTACTTTCCAGTGCATTGCGATGTACTTAACAGATTCCTACCTCTCTGGTTTGAAGGTGCATACACATTTCTGCTCTGAAGATGGAGCTAAAGATTTTTGCAAAGTTAGAAGGAACTAAACACAAATAAAAAGAACAGATAAGAAGTTTTTAGGGTTTTTTTCCCCTTGTAAAGGACTGATAAATAAGCCATGTTTTCCTGACTGTAGCTTTGAGTTGGACATCTGTAGCTCATTAGCTGTCTACAACTGTCATTCAAACCAATTAATTGAAAGAATTAGGTGCTTTCTAAAAGAGGGACAGAACAAAAATAAACTCACTTTTTAAACATTTCTTTTAAAAGTCTTTCTGACATTATTATCTGCTAAGCACAGACTAGCATATTGTTCCAAATCTTTTATCTTTTCTTTTTCTCTCTTCTTTCTCCTTTGCATCATCTAGTGCTTGGTTGGTATGTCAGAAATATCCAATAGTTTCATTCCTATCCAAAGCTTTCATTTTTGGAGAGGAATGTTTTAGACTCCAGACTTACAAAAAGGCCTCTTGGATATCTGTTTATCACAGTACAGTGGCCTCGTATTTGAGTACTACATGTTCTACATGGCAGTTCTAGATCTGATCAAAATTATTTCAAATATTCTTTCCATGCTTAATGCTATGACTTTCAAGGATATTTTCCAGTATTTCAGGTCTCCTAACAGTTTTCTTTTTGAAAGATTATTGCAAAGTATCTTGCTTTTATTTGATCCAAGAAATTCTCTCCAGATTTAATCACTTTACAGACTGCTGGGACTCTATGTTATTACCTCTTTGCTGGATATCAGGAGAGGAATACTTGGACAGTCTTCTGTAATAACAGTGGAAGATGATGATGGATTTTAGTTTACATGAATGCAGCCAGAAACACCATAGCCTGCTGGCACTACTGTCATGACAAGGAGGACTGAACAAAATGAGTAGGAAAGAATTCAGTTTGCACAACTGACTATAAATTGAGCATTATCCTTTGATTACGTAACTCTGAAGTTGTACCTGATGTGCTTTGGTATAGCTGTCTGTAAATAAGCACTAGTGCATTGAAAAACAGCTCAGCTATCCTGCTGCTATCATGCTGTGCCTTTACAGATTAAGATAGAGTTCCATTCTATGATAAGGAATACTACAATTCAGTCTACTTCTGCCAAAATCATGGAGTTCTTTTTAATGGTTTCCACTAGCAAAGGCTATAGCCTCCTGTCCCAGCCTAGGTCATGATAAAACCATTGTCAAATCCTTGCATGCTCAAAGCTCCTAGGCATCAGAATGAGAAAAAAATGAAACTATTTGATCACCTGACATGAGACCACTCAGTTCACGAGTCCTACCTCCAATTTATCCATTAGGTTCTGTGAAGAGTGGCTTAAGCTTATAGCAAGGCTTTGCTATGAGGTTCAAAATAACCTTATAAAGAGGTATACTAAAATTAAATAGTGCTAAGAATTACAAACTCCACAAAGAAAAAGGGACTTGTAGCTTTGTAATATCTTTCACACAGTACACTGAAAGCACTGTTACTCAGCACATGCTGCTGGACCCCACTCTCAAAATATCCAAAACCAACGTCACATACGAATTAATGTAGCCTCTCATAAAGTAACAGCAGAAGTAAAAAGTTAAAAACAATCCAATAAAAAGAAATGTTTCTGGGATGCATGTTTGTGTGTGTGTGTTTAACATGCGAATATATGAAATTCAAAACCGAAAACCACTGTTTAGACTTTAACCCCCCCAACCCCCTCCCCCCCCAATCTTAATCACCCCCAGTAGTTACCACTCTCCTGCTGCATCTTTCTGGCTTATTGACAAACTTCAGTGATTTGATGGTTCTAGTTGTGTGGAAATCCACTACAAAAGCCTTCTTTCATTTCACTCAGTGACAGATTTCCATAGAGATTTAGTTTCTTAATTAAATAATGCTTTTTGCCTAAGATTTTATTTCTTAACTCCTGCATGTGATACTATGAAAAAAAAGTAGTGAAAAAGAGATGATTTTTGAGCATGTGGAGTGAGTACATGGAAGTCTTACCTTTTATCTCAAGTTCCTGGCTTTTGTATTTACCTCCCATAGGCTATCTCAAAACAAGAAGTTAGGCTACAACTTACTTAGGTTGAAGATAATGAGACCTTATAATAACAAAGAGGAGGAAAAAAATGGAGAAAATGAAAAATAGCTTTAGAGAAGGATTGGATCCAAATGACAAAAAATAGCCTACCCTTTTATTGTATATAACCTGAAAGCTCTTACGTGAAAATGCAGCTCTCCATACAGCCTGCTGCCAATAATTACCTCAATTACCCTTAGTTTCTTTTCATTAGAATTCCTCTGAGCCCAGGACTTTGTGGTCCCCATGCTGGAAACCCCACTGTTAGGAGATAGGCCTTGAATCAAGGGTTCTTTGCTGCTTGCAGGTTACATGGGACAAAGATTAGTTTTAACTGTTCTATAAGCCCCAGCACAACACTGCAGATTGGTGTCTCTAGATGCTACTGTAACACATAATATTAAACACTAATGAAAGTTGTTTTTCCATCACCTCTCACTTAAATGTTTTGATTTTGACAAGGAGTACAGATGGAGCACTCCTGCATAAAGTCAATGTAGATAAGATCTAACCAAAAATGAAAAAGTATTTTATCTGACTAGGAATTCCAGATTTTCAACATATTTGTCTCTCAAAGTTTAATATTCATTACAAAAAAGCAGTCAGACAGCAACACAGTTAAGAAATAAACATGTGGTTGTGGACTGAAATTTTCCTTCATAGGTGGGATAGTGTGGCAAGGAAGCTTATATCATATGGGAAAATGGGAACACGAAACATTGCCTATTAAGCATTGCCAAAGTTCAAGTGGACTGGCTGGATAAATGCATTTGATTAGGTCGTACAAGCAAACTGCTTCCATTCAGGAGAACCACCTAAAATCAAGATCTTTTTCCAGTTTTTCTTTGAGAAAAAACTAACAATCTTTGCAATTTTTCCCTGAAAAAAAATTAATCCTTTTTTCAGAAACCTTATTTTCTATAAAATGTATCTCATGGACATCTGCAAACTTGTAGTGTATAAGATAAAACTAATTTCACAAAGTCCCAGAAACCATGGAAACTCAGGCAAAGGTGGCTTCCAGTCCAGTGATGGATCCTTAACTTTTGCCTCACTATCTGCAGTTAAATGAAAATTAATTGAAGCCCTGGCTGAAACCATTTACAGGCAATGTTTGCACAAGAGACTGCAAAATTGTTATACACTTCCTCTATTTACAAACTCTAATGATCTTTCTTACCTAATGCAGATGTTAAAGCTTTAAAGGTCTGCTTACTTTTTTGAGAGATACTCTGAGATCTTCAAATGAAATATGTATTTTAGACTCGAAGCACTTTCATGATGAATACTGTTACTTATACTTGACAGGATAATAGGAGAGACAACTATTAGGGCCTTTCAGATGCTGAACATTAGTTCTTCCCAATACCAAGACCTTAGTTACCTTGGCAAACCTTGCCCCATCTTCATTTTTGGTATTTTTTTATTTTCTTTAAAGCAAACCAGCATTTCTCAAACAGTTTTGCCTAATGCATCCTTGCAAAGAGGACAAAACCATAATTAATATAATCAGAAATAACACAGCAGAATTCTCTGCCTGTTCTTCCTAAAGGCACATCCTCCAGTTTAACTGAGCAGTTAATAGACGCTGTCATGTGCCTTACGCTAGCTACAAGCCAAAGTGCTTTTCTAGATTAAGCTCAAAGCTTTCAGCATCATGCAGGTTTGACTCTGCTTCTGCCAGATTTTTAGTTGGGAATAGATGAAAAGTGTTTTAAGTGTTTTTATTTAATGTTGGGTACCCAAAACAGTGGCCACTTTTGGCCATTTGGCCCTGCGTGACTTGATTAAACTGCAATGGAAATATGTGGCTGCACCAGGTCTGCTTCCTAAGTCAGATAGAGAACTTGACAGGAACTTTAGCCGAATGAAGAAACCATCCCTACTAAACACACACTGAGGATGCTGTCTAGGACTTCATGTCCCCAGGATCCTAACTTTTGGTGGCTAGTAGGGATTCAGAATAACTTTGATAATTAGGTCAAATCCATGCTAAACCTTGAGTGGTCAGGACTGCTTTACATTTTCAAGCCTAGCATTGCAATGAAAGGCATTCAAAATGTAAAAATGCAAACTCAGCTAAATCTTACATGCTCAGCCCTGAAAACCAGACATAGCTGCTGGCTTTGGACCACCCCGAAAGAGCTATAGGAGCTCTTCACGCTGATGGTGTTTATAGCGTCCCTTTCGTGCTCACTGCTGTTCCTGTGATGGCTTCTAGAAATTCCAGTGGCATCAGGAGTTTAATAGTATTTTCCGCTTCCTAAATCTTTCTCCGCTTGTTCTGAGGAATTATGTTTGATCTGTTCAGTGGTTATAGATCTCAGAGAATGAAATCGTTCCTGTAGTTGTCAGCTTGTTTACTGAAAAATCACTTCTCAGCACATCCTTGACCAGAGGCAGATGGAAAGGCCACAAAATCATGCTTGCCCAAATTGGCCCGCTCTCCGACAGACACTGTTGCATAAAGGTCCATCATTGTCTTTGCAGAATATAGGGCTAAAATCTTGCTTTACACTGTGTTTGCTAAAAAACTACACTTAAAAAGAGTTCTCAGGGTTAGGTTTTTAAAACAATTTAGATTTTTATTAATAGGGCTGAGCCCATCAGTCAAAAAACCCTTTTTAACAGCTTCACATAATAAACATACTTTATGAAAGGGGTTTCCCCACTTCCTGGGGCCAGTGGGAGGGAGCAGGGACAAGGAATATCAGGCTAAAGAGGCCTCACAACGATATTAACTTCCAATCCTATTTAAGATGGCTGCAGGTTAAGCACCACCTTTCTGGACTCCAGGTGGCCCAAATGGCTGCACTGTGACACCTTCAGCTCCATGAGCTCCTTGGGGAAAGCAGAGATTTTCTACCAATTGTGAAGGACTGTGACTGCTTAGGGTAACCAGATGTTGTGAACACTGAGATGCAGTTTAAACGTCCTTGGCAAGCTGTATTACAAAGTATGAAACAGAAGACTCGTATGCTTAAGATGCCAAACATAAATACCACAAGGCTACCTTGGGATAAAGATTTTCATAGAGAATACTACCATGAATATCCAGGTTTGAAAGAAGTCCAGTCTTATTCAGTATCCCAGAGATGAAACACTTATATCCTGTAAACGGGTATCAGAAGATAGTTGCCCTCATTATTTGTTAAAAATTAAATACAAACCCTTACTACTTCTTGACTTCACCTCCAGGCTGTTGCTGTGATTTTGCCTGTTAGATGACAGAATACCTCAGTGTCAGACCTGGTGCCGTAAGGTGAAACTTCAGGTTGCTCTGTTCTCTCTCTTGCCTGAGGAGCTTCCAACTCACTCACCTGAGTGCAGCAGCAGCAGCATCCAGCATAGAATCATTTAGGGTGGAAAAGACCTCTAAGGTCATCGAGTCCAACCATTAACCTAGCACTGCTAAATCCACCACTAAACCATGTCCCTAAGCGCCACGTCTACACGTCCTTTAAATACCTCCAGGGATGGTGACTCAACCACTTCCCTGGGCAGCCTGTTCCAAAGCTTGATAACCTTTTCAGTGTAAAATTTTTTCCTAATATCCAATCTAAACGCCCCCTGGCACAACTTGAGGCCATTTCCTCGCATCCTATCGCTTGTTACTTGGGAAAAAAGACTGACACTTCTCCTCCCAGGTTGCAACCCTTGAAAAGATTGATCTCACTACTGTCCAATCACACTTTGCTCCTAACGACTCCAGTGCAAAAATGTCAATAGTGGCTCACCCAAATTTTGCAGAAATCCTGGTTCTTGACAGAAGTTCTCCCTTAAGATTGATTGTAATTCTTATTACCAGTTTGAGCCTATGTTTGTCAGATACGCTTCTCTTAACATTTGCAAGCAGGAAAAACTAATGTACAGAACTGCCTCAGCCTTCCAGCAGTCATTGCACTGGAATGCAAACAAATTTTATAGTAAAATGCAGCCATCATCCCCCTGGATCTTTTTTAGCTTGGAGACTGAATGGTATTCTTATTGAATGTGGATCTTACAATGGTCAAAGGCTAGTATTTTATAAATCACTCCTTTTTCACTGAACATTTCAGATCATTTTTGTAGGCTCAACTCACTCATATTTCTGCCTCTCACTGTAACTGCTCTCTTTCTTATCTGAAAGGGGGTCCTGACACATAATTTGCAAGGTGCTCCTCAGCTTTCAAGAGGGATGTGCTACTGCTGTTGCTGCTATGCCTGCCTGTTCATAGTGTGACTGTATAGCGTTTTTGTTCTTTGGGGAGAACTACCTAAGTCCTCCCATCCTAAGGTGAGTTGACAATTTTAGAAAATTCCAGTGCTGAAAGTTTTTGACCACTTTGATTACTATGGTTTTGATACTTATCCTTGAGTAGAGAGATGATAGCAATACAAAGAAAAGCGGCGGATAACTACTACTGTGTTATTAGCAATCCTGAGAAACTTTCCAGAAATTTTACCAGCTTTTCATCATTTGTGAAATATTTTCTCTGGTAACCATGAGGTTCCCCCCATATGCCTTCCCTTGTCCATTTTCTCCCAATTAATTTTCCATGTTTTTCTATTCTGCTCCATGAGGAGACACTGTTCAGCAAGAAGCTGTGGTTAGTAAGAAAGTTGTGCATATCTTATGATGCACTTGTTTTCAGCAGCCTCCTCCTAGACTTAGCAGCTGTCAATGACAGAGATTTGAAAGTTGCCTGCACATATGGGTATGATATAAAAGGTTTCCTGTAAAAGGAACAAAATAAGAAAGAAAGCTGAATTTCCAGATGCTACTTTTAGATGAGATTATGGTTGCAAGCACATATGCAGTCCATATAGTAATTAACTGTTCCAACATAGGAACAAGAACAATAGTGCAAAGGATGCTTCTGTTAAAATCAGCTAAAGGTTAAGAAGTCAATGATTAAGCATTGAGAATCAGAAATACTCTGCAGATAGGCTATATTCAAGATAGAATCATTTTTAGTTTCTTTTTCTAAAAGAATAAAAGCAGAGAGAAACAAGTCAGAACTGCTGAGGATTACTTTGGCTTTGCTTTTAGAAATATAAAAAGTAAATGCACGAAATTATAATAGCACACTATACTATTTAAAACAAATAAACTGATTTCTGCTCATTATTTGCTGAAGCAATTGCGAAAATATCTGCAAAGAAGTCTCAAAGTCTGGGAGATGCAATTGAAAATGAGTGCATCAGTGATCTTCACGCGTGGGAGACACCAGTAACATCTGACACAGAGAAAGAAATTATAGTGCTCCTTTCTGGAAATGTTTCTCCTACAGTGACAGACCTGACATTCTACAAAGAATAACTAAAAGTTCCATTTATGCAGTAGAAAGAATGGGCCCCATATTGCAAATCTCTATTTTTTTTCAGCTTAGCTATCATTTGTGGAAGTACTGACTTTTATGAGCTATATTTTTACATCCTGGCTGGTTTTGTTATCTCAGATTAAATGTCTCAATTCCCTATAGGATAGAAAGCAAAACATTGTGGGTCAATTTCTGTAATTCCACTTGCTTTAACAGCACCGTTTGAATGACTAAAAGCAGGATGAACGTGAACAAGAACAGAATTCCATCCTGGAGGTGTTTTTGCTTAGGGAAATTAGAACACATTTAAACTAAAACTTTAGTTAAAATGAAAAGTATTTTATCTTTCCCATCCTACAGTATGCCACAGGTGCAAGGGAGAGCTCTGCGTCACTACCTGTGACAGTCCCTTCACTGGTGGAAGCCACCAGAGGCATTCTGAATACATGTTACTTGGGTTATTTACACAAACCTAATTTTGGACTTTTACATAAGTAAGCATTCAGAGCTTGAGGAAGAGAAAGAGTGTTTTATGGAGTTGTAACATTTGAATTTCTCCTGGTTATTATGTACTGTCATTCTCTTTTGCTTATTGTTTTCACACTCTGTAATAATGGAAAGAGCTGTCACAGAAGAACTGTAGGAAACTAATTGGGAATCACTCAGAGTTTGATTAATTAAGTGTAATTTACTTTTTGACATTTTTGAAAGGAACAAATGCTTTCCTACAAAAGTAAAGTTGCTGAGTTTCATTTTCTCAAGAGTTGAGTTGTTTTCTTCTGAACATAAATGTTTCAATTCCCTTATTTTTATCTAGCATAAAGTCACAATAAACTGCGTATAATCTCTGAGCCACATCCACTAGTACATTATATCAATTTAATGCTGGTATAACTCAGTGAAATAAAGAGAAAAAAAAATCTACTGACTTAAACATACAAAACTGGTTATACACTGGTAAATTAATCCTATAATATAATCCCCGTATATTTTGATTCTGATGCTTCAAAAAGATGTTGTGTAAAGTGAATAAGGAAATTAATATAATTTGGCATTACTTTATAGGTTTAAAGTATAAAAATATACTAAATTCTGTGCTTATTTTTAATAGGTTCATACACTTGAAAAACATACACCTAAGAGACAAAACACCAAATGCCATTTGCAATATATATCCTAGAAAATGAGCTAAATTTGTGTAATCATTATTTTATTGCTGTTAATTTAGACCCCAGTCTTAATTTCTTTCAGGGAGAGTTGATTCTATTTCCTCAAACTGTTTTTGGATTAAGTACAAAGTGTTCAAGCTACTGGAGTTAAAGAAAGGATAGGATGAGGTATCTTTGTTCCAGCAAAGTTCTTTTTCAGTGTCAGAAGTGAATTCTTCCTGCAATTCTACATTATGGTCACATAGCAACTACAGTAATGTTAATAAATGCTTATTTTTTCTCCACCCAGCCTAGTATTGTTTACTTTATGGTTGATCTATTTTTATTGAAGCCATGATGTAAAAATCTGTGAATTGTGTGGTTTTCTATGTTCAATATTTCTTGCTTTACCAGTCAACCACACATTCCTTTTTCTGGGTGTCCAAGGAGGTCAAGATTGTAATTAATACTAGACTTGTCAAATTCTCAGACAGTATAAAACATTGGCTTTTAACCAGTTTTTGACTTCCAGATGTGTGCACTTACAGCGAATGTTCAAAATGTGTATGAGGAAATGTTTGTGAACTGATATGTTTCAATTTCTTAAGAGAAGTGGAAATTGATATTACTGGGATTTTTCGAAGTCATTCAGCACAGTGCTGTGTTGCCTTATGTTAAAGTCAATGCACTTAAAAGAAATGCATGTATCAGACATTTGTAAATGTGACTGACACCTTAAGAATGGATTACTTTGATTTGTAATGTATGCATAGGGAGAAAATCCATATGAACAAATTTGGACCTGGCTTAAAAAAGGAGAATTTTATTAAGATTAGTATTTTCATTGTTAAAAACTGCAAATGTAGAAGGTAAAGACCAAGGAATAGCAGATACAATAAATATATAAAGTCAGGCAGAAGACTAGCAGATGAAACAGCTGACTAAGAAACTGGCCAGCCTACCTGGTGTTGCATATGCCTCACTTTTCAGGTGCTGCAATTAGACTGCTCACAGAAGTTTGCTTCTTGGATGGCAAATTGTTCCTAGGAAAGGAAAGAAAGAAACAGAAGAAATATTTAAAATCACGAGTCTTTCCTGGTTACAAAAATGCCTGTGTCTGTGTCATCAATCTACCACCACAACGCAGACATTCAAAATTTGAAACCTTGAAAAGCAGCAGCCCTGCTGCTACAAGTTACCAGGGGAATAAGCAGGGGTGAAAGCCTACGTCATATCAGCTGCTCTTACAGTACCGGCGTGTATGTATGCTCTTGTAACACACAATGAGCACAGTAACACTCAGGGGGAAACAACAAATGAGAGACCAGTGGACCTACTCATGGTGTTTGGTGCTATTCAGTATCAATAAAGGGTAGGAAAGCCTATTTCTACCTTGAAAATAAAAAAAGAGAAACTACAACTTAAACATCACAAGTTCCTTGCTTTGAAGCAGTTTTATACTTGACATATCAGACTAATGAACAGGGATTGGTTTTGCATTGAAATATAGAGGCACAATCTTGGTTTAGGAAGGTAGCTTCATTATTTTACTATTTGATACATCACAAGCAAACCTCTCCCCCACGTAACACATTTTTCAGAATATTACTGCATTTAGTCTACTTTTCTATGGGTAAACTTCAGGAAGATGGTAATTCTGAGAGAAAACAAATACAAGAATATCAGAAAGCAAAAGCTCTGATGTTTAGTGTTGTCTTTCCTAAACTAAACCATGTATCCAAAATGGGTTCATCATACTGGTGACAAAATCTGTAATGTGAAAATGAAATTATACAAGAACAACTCATCCTTGTTATAATCACAGAACACCATACATCAGAGGCATTTAATTTATATTGCTATAGCTTGTCAGGGATAAAAATGGTTCTGAGAACTCTCTTAAGAACTTATGGTAAAAATAAATAAATGTCATGATCACTGAGTTATAAAAACAAGCCTATTTCTTCAGAAGTATACAACAAAACCCACATAGATTGTTACTTTCCTTGGAAAATAGAGATGGGGAATATAATATATAACCCTTCATCCTTGTTAAACCTGAAAATTACTGTCACTGGCTCGTATATGGATCTTCTCCTTTTGTCAGCCTTAGATTTTGCAGCTTTTTGATGCACTGCTCAGCCAGAAACATTTTAATAAAGCTTTGATATGTGTGTGTTGAATTTTAAGCAAAATTACTGTTCATGAGAAATGGATAGGGAGCAGAATCTTCCCTGACAGAGGACTGCCAGAGAAGATCAAATCTCCAATATTTTATCTTCATCAGTGGCCTGTGCTCAAGGTTCTGATGATAACGGTGGTGTTTTAAAAAAGCAATTACTAAACATGCAGGTGCTCAGTTAGAAGAGGAGGAAAAGAGGAGTACTGCCCTCTCTTTCAGTGTCTGTACTTCTTGGTGTTGTAATTTTGCTACTTAAATTGTTCTCTCAGTCTGCAGCTAAGAAGCTAACAGTTTCTGGATGGCTTCTGCCTCCCATCATTTTATCCTAGTTGTTACTAGTCAGCCAACTAGCTACATTAGGTGGGTAGTGGCTTTATTATTTAGAGCTTTGATGACTCTCCTTGCGTATTTCTTTCACTTCACCCCCACAAACCTCCCTCTCTCAAAAGGCAATAGTAGTATACAGGCTAAAAAGTCTTGCATGCAAGAATACTATCAGTATTCCCTCAATAACACCAGCTCAGTCCTCTACAAAGATATGATGGTTAGTCAAAATGCCATCATACCTTCTATAAGGTTTATCAGGGATCCTGCTCCTCTGCTGCTGTTCTATCACCTCCTACTAATGTTCTCACACCATAGAAGGTGTCTTGTTCTGCAAACACTGCAGAAGCAGCACAGTGATCAGCAACTGCCGTTGCTTCTGCTCTTTAGCTGTTACTTGTTCCTCTAAGGCAATTCCTAGGGGATAGAATATCTCCTGAATGCCCCGAGCTACTGGCCAAGTTTCAGAGCAAAAAGGAAAGCTCTCCTATTTTGCCTAACAGGCAGAAAATGGGATATTCACATCCCATTCTTGCAGTCCTCCTTTTTACTCCTTCTCAGAGTCATGATCTGGCAGCACCCTACTAGTTCCTTATTGATGATAAATCCCATCAGGGCACTTGTCAGTCCTGCAGCTACCATCCCTTTCCCAAGAGACATCCTCGCCTCTCAGCTGTTGGCTGGCTCTCAGCTAGCTGCAAGCAGTAACATTGCGGCTCAAAGCTTAATGTCTGTTGCGGGGTGAAACATATAATGCCATTGTGAGACTGTTCATGGTTTTGTCCAAAGGTATTTTTCCTGTTTTAAGAATGGGAGATGTGCCCTTTCAGAAAGGTGCAAGCACTGCTTGCTTTTGTGGCTGGAGGTTTTGAATATACCAGTGGCCACTCAGAGCTATAGACCACAAAAAAATAATGCTACCGGTTGCTAGAGGCACTGTGTAGGCTGACTTTGAAACAATTCAGTGCAGTATTTTACTGCAAATACTGCCTACCTGGTACAATAAAACTTTTCCTTAAAGACAAAATGAATACTTCAAGAAATCCATCATCTTTGCTTTAGCTTCCTGAAGTGGAAGCTTTTGACTGCGCTCTGTAACATTGATTTAAAATAGTCTGTGCGGGGCTGCTTCACTTTAGGAAGCACTGGATTGCTTTCATCCTCCAAACAAGTCTTAATCTGCAGCTAAGCTCTCAGGTTACTCTCCTCTTAACTTTAGAGATCCCTTTTAATCCATTTTGAATTTTGAATTTCCATTGCCTAAGGTCTTGCTTCTCTTCCCAGAGAAATTCAGCAATTTTCCTTGTGATTCTGGAGTCTGCCCTGAATATTAACAGCAGGTTTGGATCTACACTGCTGTCATACTTTCGTTACCATACTTTCATTCTCTCTATTGTCTTTTGATGATGAAACAATAGGTTTCATATTCTGGCAAATTAGTAACACTTATTTCTGTACCCCAACAGTGTTACACTGTTTAGGCACTTTGTTTGTCTTCCCTTCCTAAATCAGCCTCTGAATGTGGTCATTAGCATGGGGAAATTTGACGGTTTCCATATTCTCCCTAGGGATAGCAGAACTGCAAATCCTGGCTGATGCATAACTGCATTCTGACTTTTTCTGCTGGGTTGTTTTGTTTTTTTTTTTATTTGCTCCTTGATCTTCAGCAGTCTGCAGCAATTCCATCAGAGTAAGGAGATACACAATCAGAAGGGCCTGCCTTGCTAGGAATCCAGAAGAGGCTGCATTCTTTAACAGCCAGCTTTCAACCTCCTTCATTTTTTCCTCCTGTTCAGTAGTACTTCTTACAAGCCCCATCAATTATTCTGGAAAAATTGCCAGATTTTGCTGCCCATTCAAGGATGAGGCTTTGCTCCACTGAAACACTTTTACTAAATCAAGTTTTTATTTGCTACAGAAGCTAAATCAGCCTGAATGTTGTGCTTTGTAACTGTTCTTGTGTACACAGTTTGCTCTGAAGAAGCTCAACTGACTCTTAGAGGAAAAGCTCTAATTTCCATGCTTGTATAATGAATAAATTATTAATAATAATGTAAACATACATTCAAAGTCACTACTAAAACCACCATTTGACAGTGTAAACTGTTAGTAGTGGTGTCTTTGCAGAAAGGTGGTTAAACCCCTGTGCTCACTCCTTTCTTACCTGTACTTAAGACTGTTAAGTAATGTTGAATTTGACGTGGGTTTTATGATGTCAGTATAGGAACTGAGCTACTGGACTGATTTTAGTAGGTTAAAAACTATACAGCCACTAGCAGACACTACTATTCTGTTCTGTCACCCTGTGGTCAACAGGAACCAGAAACAAAGAGGGCTCGTACTATAAACTTGTATGGGGTTCTAACACTGGCTGATGTGCTTTTAACAGTTACCATCTACCATGCCAAAATCTGAAAGAATTCTAGTGAATTTAATATCTGCAGGTATTAGGGTATTCAGATGATACAGTGCTGGGCATACAACATTGTTATATCAAACAGGTATTTGTCTGAATTCAGTTAAACTGATGCCTGACTTTCAGTTTCCACCCACAAGGAAGACATCAGTATGAACAGGTAGGACACTTTCCACCAGTCATCCATATCAGGGATGAACTGACAATGTTCTCAGCCCTTTATTTAAGATCCCAAATTGAATTCGATTATGAGAAATATTAAAATCTTCTTGATCAAGTTTGACTCAGAGAAGCAGGAAACCTTATCTATCTAAATTCAGCCACACAAAAATGACACCTTGTGTCCTCTTGCAGGTGTTTCCTTCTAAGTACAAGTCTCGTGTTGGATTCTGGTTCTTATTTTCCCTGTAGTGGACTATTTGGATTGCTGAAAAGTATTTTAGCTGGACCAGAACCTTTTTTTTAAGCAGTAGTTATTATATTGTATCTATGTGCGGGCATTGGTATTTGGCAGCCTTTCAACATGACTCCCCATTGGGCAGAAATGTGAGGGTCCCATGGGTGTATATGCTCACACTGTGAAATCGTACAGATAGATTTTAACTGTGCCTACACTGTGAAAAGCAAACAGGCTAGCAAGTGGTTAGCTATGGAAAGTTAAAAAGATACGATTTCATACTAAATATCAACTTTAAGATGAATTAATGTTTCTACAAAAAAGCTCTGGAGACAAAGTGCTCTCTCTAAAGTGGTGAGTCAGACAATTAGGTTCAAACGAAGTCCTTTTTTAAAAAAAACTTTTCTCCATTAGAGGTAGCTCCATTAGAAGAACCGAGGTACGTAATTTGCTGGCTGCATTTAAGCAGTGCAAGTACCCACCCCCTAACACTGGTAAAAGTTGTCTTAAAATGCCTGTTACCATTCTCTTTTTACCTCACTTTCATGATCGCTTTATTAAACAATGATTTCATCCTCACTTTCAAAATCCTCACCTACAACAGGAATAGGCTGTTTTTAAACTAAATTGAATGTCTTCAGGAGCTGGAATAAAAAAGGTTTGGGGGTACTGCTGGCTAACTGTCCCTACCTGCTATCGGCAGCTGACATTTATTAGAGTCTTCAAGCCACTTGGGCACAAAATCTGCAGTTGTTCCTCTGTGCTTGTGGCTGACTTCCAATTAGTCCTATAGGCTTTTATTCCTGAAATGAATCCATACAGAGAGAGTTATTTCCAAAAGGCCCAAGTCATCTGTACTCTTATTTGCATTTAGGACATTATTTCAGCCTCTTTTGCACAGGGCAAGTATCACCAGCAGCAAGACCACATCTTTTCTTACCTATACAGGGAAAAGGACAGTTTAGCACTTTTGGCAAAGATATAAAGCTAGTATTGGCTTAACTATTTGAAGAATATTTTTTTTAAACCTGCCTGAAAAAAATACAAAAGAATGAAGATGGGACTTGTGCTCTTTGAATTTATGTAATGTTAGCCATTTCAGAACAGACTGCGTGGTAACTGTTCAGAAGGATGGATTCTGTGAAATAACATAATAAATACCTTGGCTTTCAAAAATGAACCAAATTCCCTTACTATAAGATCAAATTAGCTCAATACAGAAACAGATTATATAGCACAATGCCTAGCATCTAGTGTTTTTACCACTTCTAAGTATGTGGATGTCTAGAGATTACGGAATGGCAGAAAACATTTTATTGAAACATTTGTCCAAATTTCAGAGATAATTTTAATGTGACTGCCCTTTTTTAATGACTGCTTATGCACTTAGGTGCTATTAGCATGGACATGTATCTAAGGTGGATTTTGAAACTGATGATAATCAGAAGATCACTTATGAACATGCTTTTTATTACATTGCTGAGAACCTGACCCCACATAAAAAAACCTGTAAGCAAATTTAACTGATTTTCATTGATAACATAATCTGTGTGGATTATTTATTGCATCAGACAAAACTCATATAGTAATATATAACATATAAACAGCTGACAAAGCATAGACTTCATATAAGCAAATAAAAATCTTTGGATCACTTTTTTTTTGTAATTAAATTGGATGATTTTTCTAAGTTGTCATCATAGCACTTACTCCGATTACCATATTTTCAGTGGTGTAAATAAGAACTGAATTGGTACAGCATTTTCTCTTATTTTGTGAGGATAGCTCTTAATGCGCTTTCTCTGTCCAAATAACATTGATTTGGACTAGTGAAGGCTGAAGGTGAATGAAAATGAGGTAGAAGTAGGAAAAGAATTGTAGGATTCAGCACTTTATATTAATACATAAAGTTCACCTGAAAATTCCATTACCCGCAGTTTAATAATTATTTTAAATGAGGTGTTTTGAATTGACAATGGAAATTACAAAGGCTTTTCATAGCCACCATCGTTTGAGTTTTCAGATCACCACCTATATGCCCCAGAATACATTCTTTTAGATAAAGAAGTGTATGTATCTGCAGTGCTGGAGTACTAGAGCAGAGGTACAGCAGTCCTGTGCAGAAGTCACAGAAGTATGGGAATTAAGAAGTCTTGGTCTGAGGGAGATCCCTCAGATCCACCTGGTAGCTAATGCACACAGCAAGCGACAGTGACATTCTGGGAAATGCTGGAATGGCACATAATTATTTTCTACTTAGTCTGAGCAACATACCTGTTTACTTCTTGTAACTTTGTTAAAGAAAGAAAAGTGCTGAAAGATTCAAGACCAACAGAACTGGGTTCCAGACAAGCCAGCATATATTTTGAATTGTCCATTCCTGCATTTTAATCTGGCGACAGTTCATCTTATACTCCTGTTTAATTCTATGCTATTTTTTAATGTAAAAGTAATTCACCTCAATTTAACTGCTAACATTACAACACTGGAGATTTCCTGTGTTGAGTTTAAATTCCACAATACATTTTAAAGACAGAAAATAAGTGAACGGATGGTGAAACTATATGTGTGTTCTGGCTGTGGCACTCAAAAGTGTTTAGTACTTCTACTGCAGATACAGCAATAGGAAGATCTACAGAGGGATATCCACTAACCCTTGTTTATGCCTCCTTACACTGCAAGGGCAAATGAGTATCTCAGTTTTACAGTAAAAGTACTCAGAAACTAAGGGAATAATTTCATCATTGTTACTGGATTAAGCATACAGTATGTAACACACTTCAGAACTCAGATTAGCTGCAAGCTAATCCTTGCAACATTTATTTTATTTGTGTATCATGCAAACAAAGCCTAGATAAATGTTAGGAAAAATTAAATCTCCTATTAAAATTGTTGTGGTCTACTGGCTTTTCAGAATCATAAGGCTCACGATGGCAAATTAACCCTCTGAATTGCTTCATTCTGAGAGTATAATTAATTTTCTTTCAATTGAGGGATGTTGACTTGCTTGAGCTTGTAGTAAATATATATTTTTTAATTGGTTCAGTGTTGCCAAAACCTGAGAAAATATACAGCAGCCTGAAGAGTCATGCAACAGAAATCTTCCTGCTCCATTTGCTTTATCAGACACATATCAATTATTTACCAGGCAGAAGGTGCAATATCATTTAGGATTGTTGACTCCATGGAAAATTGCAGCTGACATTTCTGGAACAGAATGGTATTGCAAGAGCTTCCTGGTATTCATTTATCAAAGGTGAGTCACTGAGTAACCTCCAAATTAGCACAAAGAAGGCCACTTCGGACAAATGAGGTACTGCATTTCTGCCTGCCCACAGAAACTGTGCCCTGAGACGTGAATACTAGGGCAACATTCAGAAATCCATAAAAAGTATCAGATTAATTTTAAAAATAGAAGAATGCCATTGGTGTAGTTATGGCTATATGACATTTTCTGGTATCCTAATGATAAGCCTTTCACCTCCAAAATTTTAGCTTGAATCATTTGGAGGCTAAGATGACTTCTATTAATCTGAAGTGGTATAGTCAGCCTCTTTCACTTCAATGTGAATTTTTTATTTCACAGGGCAAAAGCCTGCTCTGATGTTCCCTGTGGTCTGAGAAAATTATCTCACTTTCACTGAGATGCATAAAATGCAAGGCAGGTCCAAACTTGGTTCAGTGGGCTCAGCTGGCCAGAGGTTGTGAAAGTTAGTCCGAAAACTTGGCAAGGCTAAGAGCACCCTGAACTCCCACACTCCACACCCACTAAGCAGAGTGTAGGATGGCAGCTATCAGCAGTACAAGTTAAATGGACACATCCTGCTCTCACCTAGTCTGATGCACATGGCAAATGGTTGCACTGGAAATGGTAGGTGTTTTTTCAGATTCAACACCTGCGAGCAGAATTTGTGCACATATTTTATGTACTTGCAGTTACAGGGAGTGTTTAATAATAGGCAGGAAGAAATATTTCAGCCTGTGAAAATCCAAGATTAACAATTCTGTTTGCCCGAGAATCCACCTGGGCAGAGGGAGATGGCCAGAAACCAGAGCCTGTGCCAGTTTCCATCAACTGCACCGACTTTCAGAGGCAAAAGACAAGCATGGTCCAGTTAAAATGTCCCTCTGTGACTGAGTTAGCCTCTAACAGCATTAGGACTAAGTATGCAAGGGGACTGAGTATGGTGCTGCAAGACTGATGATGCAGGCTAAAGCAGAGTTTTGACCCACCTCATCTTAAGCAAGCTAAGTGCGGCCCCAATTCTTCATCTCTATTTGCTCAGGTAAGCTTACCTGCCCCTGAGGAGCCCTGCTGAACACGACAGCTATGTTGTTCACTTACCTGGGTAAATAAATGGGGGTGTGGGAGGATTCCTGCAGTTTGGTGCAGAGAAGTGAGGGACATTTTGGGTTCCATTAACCAGCTCCCTCTCCAGCTGGTATAGCGTGTCATGCCAAAGCAGTAACAGACACAGAAGAAATAACAATGGGCCTTTCATGTTGGTCCTTACGCTGGAGTCTGTCAAATGGATGAAGTTTAAATGTGAGGGATATTATGTCATGTTAGGCTCCATCTGGTCTAGAAGAAATGCTAACCACTTCCTTTGAAGAATTAAATGAAACGGCACAGGACTAACTTCTGCAGATATTGAAGCTAAGCCAAGCAGATGTTGTAGAGCCATGCAGAGACTGTGCAGAAAAGCTCTGGTTGGCAGACGTGGGACAAGATTTGGACAAACCAGTAAAAGGCTGGCTGCCCAGTATGAGAAATCTGTTGCCATATGCTATAAACAACTGAAGGCTATGTATTGATATAAGTTGAAACTTTTGTTCAACTGTTGATGCAGCACAGTGTGTATTAAAATCACGGAATTAATGTGTGGTCCTGTCACAGACAACCATATGATTATAGTTTATCTTTCTTGGCAACTAAGTACTTTGGATACAAAAGTATTTTGTTGCCAGGGCAGATTCAGCATGCTGCTGAACACTTTTAAGTCCCTTTTTAAAAATCAAGATGTGTTAGAAGTACTAGTAGAAGGAACCACTGTTAGTAAGGCACTGAGGTACTGAGCATACTGCATTACTGCTGTGGCATATGTTTACACACCTCAGGCCTGTAGAGTATTTTCTGGGAATTGCTGTGATACTATTTCAGTATTTTTCCTGTCTGAGGTCTGATACCAAGATGATTTTTTTTTTTCCTCCTGGCATTCTAGACCCAGCTAGCAATAACTGGTAACTGACAGAGTCTCAACTATCCCTATAGGAATTGTCCTCTACACACTGTTCCTTGATACACAAAATTTTATTTTCTACAACTATTAATGCACCCCTATTTAGCTCAGCAGAGTAGTATGAACGCATGAGCTGATCTCAACCATTAGAATTTGAAATTGAAGTTATTTAAGAAGGTCATGGAAATTGTGGTTTTTTTTTTTAACTGTGTGTGTATATATATATATAGGGACACACTTAGTAAAATTTGTCTTAGTACATTGTGTTGCACGAAGAAATGAAGGAGGGGAATAAATAGTTAGTCCTCCCCTCAAGCTTCCCCCAACGAAGTAATAACAAACTCACCTTCCTGTTACGATAGCAGAGCTGGCTCCCAGCTAAGCTCCAGGAATGCATGGAATAACTGTTGTGCCACACCTGGAAGCAAATATGGGGTTTGTACAGCGGGTCACTACCAGAAAGCAGCAAGACCATGGCTGCTGCTTATGAGAAGGCAAGTCAGGAGCTAAGGGCCACCTCAGAGCCTGCAGGGCATAGGCCTCACTGCTCCCAGCAAGGGACAGACCTGGAAACAATAGCCGGATCGAACCACGATTATAAGAAAACACCACAGCAATGAAGGCACCGTGAGGTGAAGCCTGGAAATCAAACTACAGTCCAAGGCCAGGCCCAGCCATCACCAGGCAGGGCTACAGGGACAGGCAAGGTGGCAAACCAATGCCCAGGCCAGGAACAAGGTGCTCCACAGCCAGGCAGAGACTGTGGCCAAAATGGCAACCAACAACCCTCCAATAACACCTCAGACAAAAAGCAAGGCTTCCTAGCAGAGGTTAAATAGAGCTCCTGGCCCCACAGGAATGGTGGAGGTTCCATGTGAGGCTGTTTGGGGCCAGCTGGGCTTATTAGTGGCCCATACCCCTGACAGGTATCAGCTGGTTGTGTGCAATAAAAGAGGAAATGTTCTCAGCTATGGCCCTGTGCTGGCTGGAGAGGTTTTTTTGGTCTTATTTTTGCTCTCTGGGAGCACGGCTGTCGGTAGCCATCTGGTAGCTGTAAAGAACACGGTGGCACAGGCTGAGGGGAGATGTGTGTGGAGCCTGCAGGTCTGTGAGGTAATTACAGATATGCCTCTTTCTAATGTCCTCTTAGCATATATACCTCCCCCAACTTGCAGTTCTCTCAAGTAATTATCGTGTAACAAAAGGATTCCCCAAAGACTGGAGCATAATAATGATGACGGAGCCCCCCTAACTTTTACAAAACTGGAAATCTGGGGCTGTGCTTATTTCTTCCCCCCGTCTCCGAGGGCGGGAAAAGAGAACAACGCCTGAGGAGAAGCGCGGCCCCGCAGGCGCCTGGGGGGGCTGACAGACCTCGCCTCGCCCGGGGCCGTGCCGTGCCGTCCCTGCCGCCTCTTACCGGGCAGGGGGTGCACGGCGGGACCGTGAGGGGACCCCCCGCCCTGCCCCTGCGCCCTCCGGGGCCGGGAGACCGGCTCCCTGCCCGCGGCAGACCCCACTGATCCCCCGGGGCCGGGGCTGCCCCGCTCCCGCCATGAGGGGGGGTGTGTGTGTGTGGGGGCCCTGCTGCCTCCTCCGGGGTCAGCAGGCGCACGCCCCAGGTAGGACTTGAAAATAATGCTCTGCCTTTTGTTTTCGTTGGGGTTTTTACCCGTTTTTTTGTAGGGAAAGCCTTGTGGTTTCTCATAGCAAGTGATTTTTGCCTTGTGGCTGCTTAACTTGAACGCTGCATTACTATCCTGTTACGTAGTTGAAAAGTTCTCCTCACCTGGTAGCAGCAAAGATTAAGTAGTTCTATTAAAAAGGTACTTTTTTATAAAAAAAAACAAAACCCAAACCCCAAAACAATACAAAAAACAAACCAGTCCTCAGTAGGAACCCCAAAGCTGTTGCTCCCAAGGGTGGTGTGCAGGAGTTTTGTTCAAACAACACGCCCCTGCCCAACCTACAGTTTTCATAGGTAGCATGCTCTTGTATGGAGTTGTCGATAAGCTTTCTCTAAGTTAGGTCCTGAAAGAAATGGATTTAAAATAACTTGCTATATGTTGTTAATGAAAAATTGATCATTTTTTCTAATACATCCATGCTTTTGTTGCAAGAAAACGGAAGGTCTCCCTGTATGACATGAAATACTGGCTTTGATTCAGTGTTAACCTTCTCATTGTTTTATCTTTAAAGAAGAAAAAAAAAAAAGGCAAAACTTAGATTCTTCCTCCAAAACAACTGACCCCATTTTCTGCTTTTCAGTGCTTGCCTATACGATGTAATTGACATGTAATACCTGTTTCTGTCCCACTAATGCTTTTGCATGAGCAGATTATCACAGAGCAGGGGGGTGGGATGGCAATGCTGTTGCTTTTCTTCTGGGTGCCAGCTGAATGGTCCATGTTGGGACTGTTGCCTTCACTGACTGCTTCGTGAGGGCCCCTGTTCATATGCCCAACCTCACTAACACTTAATTGTACAACACTAAGGCTTGCCATTTGTCAGAACAGCCCTTGCCTCCTGCTAGTGGGCTCTGTGCATGCTGGTAATCAAGAAGATTTTAGAGTAAATACCTGCATCTGGTGAATTCCAGAAGCAATTTTCACAGCTGGCTGATAGCTTGCCAATTTGCAAGGCAAAAAAAAGAGGGGGAAGCCTAAACACACCACAAACCCACCCAGCTGCAAGGCAAACAAACTGTAGTTTAGGGAATCTGTAATTGGAGATGTACAAAGTATGTGTTTCTCCATGATACTGGTAAAAAGGTAACCTTAAAAATACTCTGGAAATCTGATGTGGATGTGAAGGATGCAATGAATGCTGTAGTGCTGCTACTGCCTTTTGTTCAATCAAATACTTGATCCTCCTCCCCTCCTCACCAACCATGGAATTACGAAGTCGATTTCTCATCATTCTCTCAGTGAGTCTTGATAAATTTACTTCTCTGTCAGCTTCAAGTATGCTGAAATATAACCTGAGGAATGATAAGTGTTTGGCAGTCCAAAAATGGTAACAGTTTTCTTGCATGTAATAGTAAACAACAACAGAAGTACAGAAACTAAGAAATGCCAGTGCAATTTTAATTTCCTCTTGCCTCATAGGCTTGCAGGTGTTATTTTTTAAGTACCAATCATACACTGCATCACCTGTTACAATGCCTGCTCCATGTCATTTTCAGTGGAGAAGACCTCAGTGCCATCAGGCTGGAGATCCTCATCTGTGGTTGAACTTCTCTGGTTAAGTTTTACTGCTATGCAAGAATGGAGGTAAGATTCAGAGCATGCAACAGGGGATGTATATGAATGAATGTCCCAATGCAGATGATGCCAAATTGAAAGAGGCTTCTAGTTCACCGCCGCCTGCTCCCAACAGTGTGTTTTCTAACAACTCTTTCACTCAAAGTGCATGACTCCTTCATAACCTCCTGTGTAGCTATTCTTCTGGGATTGTGTGACAGGCTTCCCACATAGCGCAAAGACTGGAAATTAGTTTGCCTCATCAAAAACCACAGGGAGGCTTTCAGTCTCTAAAGCTAGGTTTTATTTGAATGCAAACTAAGATAAAACTGAAAGTGTAGAAACACATTTCTGCAGGTCAAGACAGTAAAATAAAAAGAGATTTAAAATAAGCTGCCTTCATATCTCCTCCTTCTGTGTCAGGAGATTTGGAGGATGGATCCTCTCAGACTTGTGATATGTCTGGCAATTTTTTTAAAAAAGAATACACACAACTCGGGTATCCAGGAAAATCTTTTCTCCATTGTCTCTAAGGTATAGCTCTGTGTTTCCTTGCTGCTCAGAAGCTACTTGGTCTCTGCAGGTGCCTGACCTGTTTGTCAAAAGTTGGGTTTTGAGCCCTGTCCTTCTCTTACAAATGCTCCTCAAGCTTTGTGTGATCAGTTAAACTCAGAGGTGCAATCTCCTATATTCATTTTGAGTCAAAGCACAGCAGTCTGCGCAAAGCGGTTAGATAATCTTCCTCACTGCCTGGACACCCTTTTTTAACAAGGCATAACTTGTGAATTTTTTTTAAATGACACATAAAGAAAAACCTACCTGATTTGAAACTGTGACTTAAATGATTCTGGGCAGAAAAAAGAAGGAAAAATCTGAAAAGTCTGTTGGAAACTGGCCTCTTCAGGTTTTGTCTGAGCAGGAGTATACAGTCTTCTAGTTTTTCACAAAAAAGTTATAAACTGTCACCACAAAATGTCTTGTTGGCTAAGCAGACTGAATAAAAGTGGCATTTATCTTTAACAAATAGGAGATACACTTCAGTATTTGTAGTAGTGAAGAGAAATTATTCATTTAGAGTTGCGGTTTTCTCTGGTGTCCTGCATTTTGTAACTTGTTTTGGGCGAACCCTTCTTATTAGTTGCATAAATCCATGCTAATGGCATAACTAGCTAGTTGAATAAAACTTACACAAATGCAGTAGTACGCGTAGCTGCAAAGGTATAGTGACATTCTGCATTATCCCTGTTAAATATGGAGTAAAACCAAACCAAGGCTCTTGCTGGTGTTGTCTGTTACTTACGTACCATGCAGAGTCTCCAGTAGCAGACAGAGCTTGACCTGTATATATGAGAGTCATTTCTCCTGTGGCAAGTGTGCCATTTATTCATAGCAGTAGTTTAGAACAAAACTTAACTTTGGGACCAGTTTTGACATAGAAGCACAGATGTGATCATGGGTTGAAATTTCAAATGTCCTCAATGTATTCTCTGGAAATGATTGCTTTAGGTTGTTGTTATTAAGTCTCAGGAGGAGTTGTTTCTCCCAGCTCCAATGTTGTGTCATTCGTGTCTGTCCCTGTCCCCTCCATCCTCTCAAGGATGAAGCATGCCTTTCAGTCTATTAAAGATGAAATGCAAAACAAAGGAAAGAATTAGAAAAGAGGGATCTTTGATAATGCCTTTGATGTAAATAATATTGCCTTTGATACCGACTTTGTGAGTCGTTGTTTCAGACAATATCCTGGCTCATCTTTCATCTACTATTAACAGTGGTTTCCTTTCTCACTGCAAAGTATTTTGGCACCAAAACATTCTGAATTACAAAAGCAAAATGTTTACAAAAGCAGTATATCTGAGTATTGTTCTTCTATACCCAATCACACATATATGATACATGGTGAGTGTATGAGTTAATGCTCCTTTGTTTCACAAGCAGCAATCCTGAGCCAGTAACACTCTGGGCAATGCTATTGGCTTTGCTTTCTGCCATTTAATTTCCTGTAGTTGAGACTATTGCCAGAAGATCTTGCAAGCAAAATGGTGCCCTGTAAACCATAAATTGGGAACTGCTACACTGGGATCTTGTGATGTGTTTTGTTGCATTTTTTTTTTTCCCAAATCCCTCATGTGTTGTGGATGGAAACATTGATATCGGCTTTATTAGATGGAAGTAGAAGGAAACAAACATTTGGAATACAGTGGTACAGTCTGCTTAGTACCATGGCAAAATACAGATCTACTAGCCTTTTGAGAAGGTCACTTAATAGTTGTTTTGCATTTATGTTGTCACTTTAAGGAACTTCTGAAATGTTCTAACAGCCAAAAATGTGGAAAGTCTAAATGTCTTTTGATTATTTGTATATATTTACGACTTCTCTTGTGCACTCTGCTTTGAATCACTGTCATTGGATACCTCCAAGAAATGGTCTCTGGGTGACAGTTACAGCCAGCAGTAAGGTAAATGTAAGCTGACTGTCACATAACAGGTAGCTGTTGTTCAGAAAACCTGCAGAGAGTCTGACCGAACTTCCAAATTTGATAAAGAATGTAAAGATTGATTATTCCTTCACCTTAGTTCAAATGTATTTATTTTTCTTTGTGTGGTAGTCAATATGGAAAACGGCCTACTTCAAATTAAGTATGAAACTTAAGTTCTACAAGAGAACCAAATTTCAATTATACTTCAGAATTATTACAATATGCCCAGTGGATTTTGAATTGAAGGCTGGTCTTAATTTGACTGTAACAACCTTTGTCCAAAAATGCTTAATATTTTTTTTGTAACGAAAAGTGTGGAAAATACATTTTTGAAGCATGAATGCTCAAAGCTGGAAGCAAATTTTTAATTACATGCACACTATAAAAGTTTACAAGTAGGACTCTGGTGGCTAGTTTTGCAAATCACCTTCCTCTTAAATTGTTCAGAATCTTGAAACTTACAGCTTGATCTAAAAATGTTAGGCAAAAGTCAGGTGTATACTTTGATCTGTGTTGGACTAGTTAATAATGCAAGTCAGATGATAGTTTCATTACTCCCGTATGAATAAGCTGGGTGACTGAGTAATGCAGCATGAATTTCAAACCGTGTATTACAAATGCATTTGAATAATTTGCAAATGATTGTATGCTACTCAATTTAATTTGCAATTTTTTTGAAAAGTTGATATTACTTTATTATATCCTTTAGAATCTCCCATAAAGACTTGAAAATGCACTATCAGAAAAGATGCTGTACTGTGGGACTTGACTTTTGTGTCCCTAATGAATTTGTGTTAGTAACATTAGAAGTCAGGGATGACAGCAAGCTGAGAGGCTGTGTGATTAGAAAATACTTATATGAAGTTAATCTGACTTACTATAGGAAATGTATCAAGTAAGAGTGTGATGACAAGCTGAAGAGTTGAGTTGGAGTTCATCCCCCAGGCAAGACAAGTTTGGGCATGCAAGGTTTTAATTTGAGACATTATTTTTTCCACTTCAGCTCATCATACTTTCAGGATCAAAACAGCGGGAAACCTTTTGAGAGTCATGACATAGCAATGTACAATGCAAGCAGACACCTGACATGTTAAAGTCTAGCATTTATGACTCATTCGGAAAGGATGAGGAACCTGTACAGACCCATTCCTAAGTTTATTTTACACAATAAAATAGGAAAATACACGTATTTCTTCAAACAGAAGTTCCCCTTCCTTTGCTCTTGGCAGTCTGGTGTTTGGAAGGGATGCAATGTAGCATGCTCCAAGGGACCCAGTGTTGTCTCCTCCCAGCTTGCTGCTATTCTGCAAACATACTGCCTGCCTGCTGACCCTCACCCAAGTCCTGGGTTCGCTAGCATGACTTTGTTGCCTGTGACTGAAAGAAGGATGTAGCAGAGGTAAAGCAGGTAGACAAAAGCAGCTAAATTGGTTAAGAGCTTGGAACAGCTAGGAGGAAAGGACAAGAGTGCTCGGTTAAGAGTGGAGAGGCCTGAGGGAGGGGGACATGTGGCTGAGGCTGAAAAATGAGGACAGTGATGAATGCTGAACCACTGTTGGCCAAATCCCACAGTACTACAACCAGGGGCTACTTGAGGAAACTAGCAGATAAGTTCAGGATGGATAAGAGAAAGTACTGTCCTCATCCAGCAGTGAGCTTCAGGAACTTCATGTGATGGGAGGATAAGGAGGCAGGTTATATTGGCAGGCTGAAAAAAAAAAAATCGGGATATTCACATGCAATAGGTTGCTAAACTGATGAGAGTAAGCAGGGAGGGTACCCTTTAACAAGCCTCACTTAAAAACCAAATAAAGACCAAACTCACACTGTGGATGCTAGGAAAGTGTGGAGGGGATGGACAACAGAGAGTGGGCAGGCTTACATGCTTTCAGTGAATAGCATCTGCTGTTGCTACTACTGGAGACAAGATACTGGGTAGGATGGACCATTGGCCTGATCTAGTAGGGCATTTCTAGTGTTCTCGATCTTAAGTTGCCAGTTTGTTCGCATAAGCAGGTGTATGTTAATGAATGCTTGTTCTTTACACAAAGCTTTTTTCCCTCTGTCCAAACCATTCTTTTTTTTTTAATGCACACAAGAGACTGATTTGTGTAAGGTGAATCCTGCCTTAACTTTCTTAAGGTTAAATTGTCTGGAAAAGTCTTCATGTTTGAAATATTTCACAGTAGAGCCACAGAAAGGAAGTGTACTTTCTTGTCTCTGAAGCTGTTCAGACCCTTTGATTTTTTTTTTAATTTTTTTTTTCTTTAGTTGTCTCTTCTGGGATACATATCTCATGTTATACCTTTGTACTGTCCCCAATATCTGGAGTCATTCAAATAACTTATATGATTTAAACACTGGCACATCTGAATCATCATCTTCTGTACTATTTGGGACTTACTCTTCTGGAATGAAAATTATGGGTTTGACACATACATCAAACAGGGAAAGACTAGGTATTCTTTCTACTGTGGATTCAAGTAGAGCAATTTCTACACGTATATGGTTAGACAGCTATAGTTGTCACATGGCTACTCAAAAATGATGCCTTCTCCTGCCTCTTGTGTCTAATTTCAGCTATCTCAAGAATATTTCTGTGCACAGAATATTGGAAAGTGATTAACAGCTCAATGTGCTTTCATCACAAGGCTATTATTTTCAATGCTTTGCTTGCACAAAGTACAGGCAGCTGTGTCCTATTCTTCTATGAAGCAGCAATGCAGTGTCTGGTCATTATACCATCCTAATGTGTTAAATTATACCAATATCATAAAGCAATAGCAATTTTAAAAAAAATTAATCTGCTCAATTAAAAAAATAAAACCCTTGACAACTCCCCAAACCTCTCAAAGGTTGCAACAGATGTTGAACTGAAACTGGGAGCCTTTTATAATTTGATCAAGCATTCATTTTCCAAATCCTGTTTAAAATTTCAGCTTTCTGATCAAAAGGAGAGGGAAGGGAAGCAGACCACTTCATATCCTAGATCTTACTTTTCTTTTTGTTCCTAAACATTTATAAGGCTGCAATTGTAGGAGGCTATGCTGCACAGGGGTCCAGACTGACAGCTGACTCACATGGACAGTCATGCTTTCACTGTTTGAGTTCATCCACTCTACCTAATTATGAGAAGGAGGAGAGTTCCACTTTGACATGTGTCAATTGGCTACCCCAGGAGGGAAATTCAGGTTTGAATGGGAGAGGATGGCTTTCAGTCAGCTCTCAGGTGGTCTTTCATGTGCCCAGCAGTTCTGACTCCACTGTCCTGCCCTTTCTGCCAGGCCCCTGAGCTTTTATCCTCAGCTTCTCTGTCATCCTGCCTAGAGCTCTTCTCCAAATGGTCTTTAGCCTCTTGAGAAATGATCTGATGAGATAATGTGAGAGGAATACCTGAATATGCTCAGAAATTACCTTAAACTTGCACTTTTGTGAGCCAGCTGCACGTGCTGTGTGCCTCTGTGATGGAATGACATTACTGCGTTTTCCTTTCTGGATTAGAACCGGAATAGATGGAAGATTGTAGGAGGTGCTCATGCTTGTGCCTGTGAAGGTGGTGTAATTCATGGGCATAGTAGTCCTTTACCTCTAAACAATGAATGAAGTTGTGTTCTTTGCTGCCAAATCCTCCTGAAATGAATGTCCCAGGTCCATTGTACCCATGTGAATGGAAATTCAGCTTCTGTCACAAGGAACTATCTGAAGAGTTAAGTAGGATAATATGATAGGAGACTTCCCAACCTAGTCCTTAGTTCAGCTGGAAACCAGTTCTTCACTTTTAATGTAACCAGACAAGAAAGCCAAGCTGTCAGAGAAATAAAAGCTTGGAACAACAGCCAACTGCTGTCAGCTTATCAAGTAATAAGGTGGTGGTGGGGGGAAGGTTAGTACTACAAGCACAGGTGTGTGAGAGAGAATTCACATTACTGTTCCCAATGCTGACAAGCAAACAGTGATTATTTTTTTTTAATTTTTTTTTCCCGATGAGTGTGGGTTACTCATAAAAAATGTCTGAATTCTCATTTTTTACTAAGTTGCTAAACTTATGGTGTAAAATTTATACAAACCCGTCAGGTGCAAAATGTATTCCTAGTCATCTAATACAGAGGAAAATTGTTCTTTTGAGAAGGTTTCAATTAGGTTTTTTAATCATAAAATTTGTCCCAAACATGGGCCATCTGAAAAGGTACTAGAAATGACAAGATGTAATAATTAGGAATGTTGTTATTAGGCAAGGCAACTGAATTGAATGGTTTACATTTCTAGCAGTTTTGCTGTTTCACTTGGTTTCAAGGGAAATTGGAGTGAAAGAAAAGCCAGTAGCTAACTGCTCCCAGAAGTACTGAAGAGCCGTAGTGTAAAGCAAGTAGAAAAGATTCTGTTAACTTCTCTGCAGGTGAGTCAGTTCTGCAGGCTACTGTATGAGAAACCTGCAAGAGAAAAAAAAAAAATATGGTTTTGTATCCACAGCATTACTGAATATTGACATATAAATGAAGCATATGTGCTGGAATATTTACTTTAAAATCATTCTTAAGGTCTTCTACAGTAAGGACTAAAATTGTACCATGAATATGAAATAGAAATAAACTTGAAACTCCATGTTTTCATTATTAAGTATTGATAAATGCTAAAAGAGCGAAGAGAAAACGATTTGTGAAAATTAGTTTCCTGAATCAATGTTTTGTATCATATATACTAATTCAGTGGAATGAAACGCTTGCTAATTTTTTTTAGAGGACTTTAAAGGACTGCTTGGAACATCATGAGCATGCAATAACTATTCCCTGCTTGTCCCATTGAGGAACAGGATTATTGAAGAAAGTAAAGCACATAAGATTAGAGTCAGTAAGAAGAAGCTAAGTATAGCCTAGACCACTTGCAGACTTCAAGGTGACAAAAGTCAAGGCACCATCTTGTCTGTGGTGTGGTATCAGTTCACGTTGAGCTGGATGATGCAGACCAATGCTTCCATTCCTTCATTCACTAATGTGGTTTCTAATGGAGTCCCTCAGAAAGGACCAATGACACTGACCTTGGTTCAGTGCTTAAAGGAATTGATTTAACTGTATTCAAATTCAGGCTGCACATTGCTGAAAAAAAGTCTTTGTTTCTTTTCCAGCATTTTATGTAGGCTGTTTACATGGTTTTAATTTCTGTAAGAATATTAGAGCTCTGTTCTATGGCTACTTGGAATGCTGAATTCCCCCTGAATACAGATTACAACAATTATTTACAGGTAGCCTTCAGCACCAACATTTAGCCATATTCTTCTTGTAATTATAATATGTTTGCAGGTTTAGTCTTTCTGGATTGATACACTTTACCAGAGGATTGTTTCAGTGTAGCTCTTTTCTCTTGGTGTGCTTTAAATACTAAAATCTTAGATTATCTGAGGATTATCCCCTTTGAGGATCTAACAAGAAGGAGATTTTTTGCTATTGGAAAGAGCTGCTGTTATTTCCCTTCCATAGGAGGATCAACTTGTTGACTTCTTCCCCAGTCCCTCTGAGAATCTGTCTGGATTATCTTTTTAAGTGTCAAAACTGACCTAGTAGCCTAGGACACTTACTCCTCTTAGTAGCTTTTGCAGCTCAGCACCTTACATAGGCAAAGGAACTTTTTTGGCTAGAAGGACAGCTCAGGATTGTCATAATCCTATTTTTTCTTTGTTGGCAAATATTTCTGAAAATAGATACTTTTGGATCTTTCCAAGGATGAAAAACAGTTTCTAACCTTATAGCAACAGTGAAATGCATTCCTTGAAACAAAAGTAGCATAGTGCTTATACTGTTTTATAGACATCAAGTGACCATTCATCTCCATCAGAAAGTGAGTAAATAAGATGCAAGAGCACAAAAATCTGATCCCACACTGGGCAGGACACTTGTAATATATGGTGTCTTACAAAAAACGTGTACAGTCACTCTCCCATTAGTGCTGTGTCTGGGACGGAACCCTAAGATTTCTTTACAACACTTCTTTTGCTTGATTTGTAAGTGCTTTTTAGCATACCTACTTACCTGAGTTTGATTCATTAATGAATACTGCTCTTCATGGTGTTATATTGGTTTGAAAGTTCAGCATTTTGTGATCTGTGTAAGAAGGTAGAATTACACTGTAAACTTTAAATGGACAGAGGAGCTTTGTTCAATCATATTTAGATTTCATTTTTAAGATATGAAACAAATTTAGTTCACAGATTTAATCTTATTAAAGGCAGATGAGAAACAGGAATTGGACAGTTTTTCCAAAGACTATATGCTTGGGGAGTGGGGGATATTCTTTTGCAGTCATCTTGTCAGTCTGGTGTGCCTTTCAAACTATTGAGGAGTACTTTGGAAATCATATGGTCGTTAGTACCTTTGTCCACATCTGTAGATGTGATGGCTTTTACCTGCCTGTGAACAAGTTAATATTGTAACTGTTCTCATAATGCAAACTTCTCCAGTAGGATTCTGCTTCTGTGCTTAAAAGACAACTGTTGGGTGGTAAGGTGCTTCTCTCTGAGTTTTTCTTGAAGATGATGATTCTCAGCTGGAGCAAGTGGAAGAAAATTTAATCACAATCATCATCTGAAAACAGATTGCTAAAGTGTCTTTCTGTGTGTTTGCAGAGAACTTTCACAGGTTCTTAGGGAAGGATAAGTTAATCTTTAATCCATTTACCTGCATACTGAAGATTTGTGCATACTTGCAGAGGGGCTGTCACACCTGGTGTCTCCTGGTAATTCACAGCTATTCATAAGCATGATTAAGAAATCCTGGTTTAGCCCAGGAAACCTGGAGAGAAACCCACAGAGGAATTTCTTCAAAAACCTAAGGGTTCTTTCCAAATAAGCCCATCCGTAAAGGCTTGTATCAACATCTTGTATACATAGTTTGATAGGAGTGGCACTTGGAATATGATGAATGTGCCTAATGTAGCAGTGTTCACCAGGTAACTACTAGTAATTCACTGTTCCTCATCAGAATTGTGAATGGCAGTCATGTCATTTGGAAAGTCAGACTCAGTAGTGGGCAAAGAGAACAACCATCAGCACCTGAAACTTTATTAGAGGTGTCTGGCAACCATAGTGGTACTTTCAAGTTTCAAAACAGATTCAGACCACATTTTGAGCTGCTGCAGCTGTCAGTCTGGCTGTTCTTGTTCATTATACTATGTTGGTCCCTAACTTGGGGCTGGTGGACTCTGGAGCATGCAGCCTAGGGTGACACAAGGTAGCATCAGGATGAACGTGTATTTTCTTTCATGGAACTATTTTCTTTCCTACTTGCCACAGTAGCATCATACACAGTTACAAGTGCTGTGTGATGCTCAGACCCTTTACTGTGTGGGGTGGGGAATGTTCTTCCCCCTCTGGTAGTGACCAGAGCGGGGAGAGTGTGAAATGGATGGAGATTTTTAGAGGATTATAGGTGAAACGGGAGAGTCAAAATGGTTGGCTTGCCTGGAATAGAAAAAAGTGTGAAGGCTGAAAAGAGCTGCTAGTCCTAAAGAAAAAGTGATCAGGCTGTAGATACCCTCATTGGCAGGGTTCTTGCTGAGCCTCACTCAGCACTGTGAAATGCATAAAGGTGCCTGTGAGCAGAGTGGCAAGCCCTCCCCCCAGCAGGGTCCTAAAATCAGCAAGGACAACTGACGCATGGCTTCATGCCATGCCCTGTGAGGCAAAAATAAGAAAAGGTGCCACGTACAGGATTTATTGGCTTCTCCTTGGGATATGCGAGTGTCTGTTTTCAGGATGTGCCAGCACAAAGCACTCAGAAAGGAAGCAGACTCGTGGGAAGCTCTTAAACTCATCTCCGCTGCAGCTGTGTGCAGCTGCATTACCCAGATGTATAAGACTCTGGCAGCTGATGGAGAAGATGAGTTGTAGTGATGCCCAACAAATGGCACAACTCAAATACTGGTATATGAACAGCATTTCAGTATCTGTCCTTTGTATCTTCAGTGTCCAGGAAAGTGAGGCAGGAACTAGACAGCATCAAAAAAATCTCATGCAGTTGAATGGAGTACCTGCCAGATGCATGCAGAGAGGTCATTTAGTGGCCATGAGGAGATTAAAAGCTTGGTTGCCTGAAGCAACTCAGTGGATATGGAAGAAGCCAGAACTCTCTGGTTACTTATCAGTGTGGCTTCTGCCTCCACGCCTTGAAATACAGTGCTGTTCTGCAGGCCAGATAACTGTGACTAGTGAGAGACTGTGTCCCCCTCTTAACTCCTGTGAGCAGATAAAGGCATCAAAGGTGAGCATTGTGTGCATAACAGATTTTTCTTTTTTATTAATTTTGTCTAGGGAGAAGAAAAGGCGGGGGAGGGGGGGGAAGCTTTTAGGTTCTTTAGAACCGTGGAGTTTTATAGCAGTATAATCTTCTGTTCCCTTCTTTGTCAGGATCATTTTATTTAATATTCAGGGCGCAAGACTTTTTCATCAAGTATATTGGCGTATTGATCAATGTCTGAAGTCAGGAGGCCCATTTTTACCTGTACAATGAATAAAACCAGAGCATGGCTCAGCAAAAGAGATTTGTACTGGAATCTGTTTGGGTTTTTTGTTTGAATACGAACACATAGAAGCTTTAAAGTTACATTTGAATTTTATGTGGTTTTTTCATTCCCCTGCAATGTGTATTACTCTTGACTGAATTCATGGGATAACTGGGTATCCTGGTACAACTGTATATAGGGACTGTTACTTTACATAACAGTAAAGGTTTTTACTGATGACAAGTACAGATTGGTCAAAAAAACCCCTCACTCAAGCATAATCCTAGCCACCAAGGTGTTTTAAAGTCCATGCTGCTTCAGCAAATACTTCCCTAAGCCTGCAACTAAAGGTATGGATTGAATTGTTTTGCTAGCTTAGGTGAACATACACATTTACTCTGCACATAGAGTACTGAAAAGTAGCAAAACCACTTTGTGGCAGTCTAATTTTGTTGACTTTACGATATTAACAATTTCTCAGAATGATCTATCTATCTTCTATTCCATGTGTCTTATCTTTAAATGCTAACTGTATTTATAAATGAAGACTGTTTCACTGTCTTGCTGTAGCACTTACCCATATCCTCCTTCTCCTAATCGTGATGTGATTTGGGAGCTTACTGAAAGTTTTTAGCCTGAAAAGGTATCCTAGAATAACACACATACGTACCTGCTGGCATAACAAGCATCTATTCAAACTCTGTTCTAATCTCGGGCTAGCTAAAAAATGCTAAAGCACAGCATTAAGTTTTCAACATAAGTTTCTAAAAGAAATTTATAATCTCAAACTTCATCTTGGATTTAAGTAATTTATTCTGCTGAGTTAAATTATTTGAATAGAGTCCATGGCTTTCACCATTAGAAGAAAAAAAACCACACAAAGATGAAATATCAGGTGCATAGCAAATGAGATTAGTTTATCAGCCAACACTGTGTTACTCCTCTGGTAATGCAGATCACGTGTGTCTCCCAGGTACTGCTTCAAAGAGTTATCATATCTGGGAGTAAAAGTAATTGTTACAACACAATAGAAGGTTCTGCTCAACAAACAAATGACTTGGCTCACAGGGGCCTGGTAATGAGAAAGCTTTACTTCCCTTCCATTCACTTATCAATGAGATATGGTTCACCATAATGTTCAAATTCTTTTTGGGGAGAACGGCAATGAAACTGTGTTATTACCAATATAAATGCTAAATTTGCCTTTTCAATTACAGGCTCATTCTTTCCAGGTGGGAGCAATAGAGCAAAAATGATGATTAATGGGCTCACAACAATGCTGTACATAAAATATTCAGTCAAAACCCGAGAGGTGTATGTCTTAAAATGTTTCTGAGAAACATGTTAATTACCAAAAAAAATCTTGATATCTAGCTTAACCCTGTGTACAATTTCCTAATATATTTGAGTCAATTAGAAGTCCAGGTCCTGTTTTCAAAAGCAGTAAGGCACTTAAGAGCTTAAAGCTCTTTAAAAGTCAATGGTGCTTGCTAGTAGTGCCATTGCTAGAAACTAAGTTTTTTCAGAAACTACAGGGTTTTTTTTGTTTTGACTGTCTTCCTGTAAATATCGTAATTTCACCTCAATCATGATAGAATGTCCCACCTAATCTAGGATAATTCACTGAATAGAAGAGTACTGAAGAGTGTAGCCGAGACTTTGCCTGATGAAATGGTGTAAAAACAAAGAAATAAAATGAGAACTCTAGTATCTTTTCCCTGGAAAATGTTGAAATAACTGTTACATTTCCTGTTTTCTGAGATAGTCTGGAGTTTTATCTGTTTGGTGAACTACAGAAAACATTTCTAGTCTTTGGCTGCAAATCTGCATTGAAGTTACAGGCATGCACTAGAAGGTGGGAAGTTATTGGCCCTCTATATAAAACCAGGGCCTCTCTGTAAAGCTGCATTGTATCCAAAAAAACCTATTTGCCTTGTGCTTTCTCACCTAAAAGCCTGTCTCCCTGTTTCCCACCTGCAGTCCTTCTCCCCTAGAAATACCTGAAATTGTGAAAGCTGTGAGTAATAAAATGCATAGTTGCTGTTTCAACCAGAAGCTGCTTGCACTTCTAGGCAGGAAGGTTTAAATGTGAATCTTCCTGGCAGGGCACTCTGCAGGATTGATTAGACAGGGGATATTGGGTGAATGCTCTTCTAAGCATGTAATTAGAGGAGTCCTGCTCTTGTTCCTCCAAGTCCTATGGACAGTTGTTGAAGGGGCTGTTTCTGTCTTGTTCTCTCAGTGCTTTACAAGTGCACCCAAACTAGATCTGTCAAGGTCTTGCTGCTTTTTGGATTTGGCTCATGTCTTATCAACTGCACAGGCAAAACTGAATGTTGTCATCTCAAAGATGAAGGGCTACAGGCATATGACTCCTGCTTGGCAAAGGGAAATGATTAGGAAAAGGGATGGATTAGGGAGGGAGAAGTAAGGGAAAGCCCTAATTGTTGGGCTTGCTCCCATCAAACAAATGGGAGAGTGGGTGGTTAAAGTGTTACTCTTGGAAGGGATGGTATCCTTTATCAACCCAACTTTCCAAATTGTGTCATAGTCGAGGCAGGATATTTTGCCCCATTCCTCAGTGCGCAGTCCCAAACAGCTGCTGTAGATAGCGGAAAATTTTCAGGGTACACAAATACAGTTGACCTCTCTATATAAAGCACTCTCATTTTGGTAAATACAGGTATTTCTACCACATGTGCATTCGATATGTAACAGTGAGTCCTTACTAACCACGGCATTTTGAAAATGGAGCGTCTGGGATGGACCTGCCTTCTAAGACAACAGCTAGTATTGGGTGTAGCCTTCCAGGCAATGGTGTGCTCCCTTTTCATTCAAGTCTCTCAGAGTAATGTGCAAAGATCGGCTTTGTACCCATGTAAGACACAATGGTAAACTATCTAAACTTGTTGTCCTGTTGTGGTTTAAGCTCAGCAGGCAAAAAAGGACCAGAAGGCTGCTCCCCCCCCCCCCCCCCCCCCCCCCCCGGTGGGATGGGGAGGAGAATCAGAAAGGAGAAAGGGGAAAAAAAAAACCAACCCAAAGGGTAGAACCTTGCAGGTCAAGATAAGGACAGTTTACTGGGACAACACAAGGAGAGAAATTACAATAATAACAAGAGTACTAGTAAAAGAATATACAAAATGAATGATGCATAGTGCAACTGCTCCACTGCTTCCCCTGCTGTGATATGACACGGACCCCCCCAGCCCGCTCCCCTGTTACGTCCTGAGCATGACATCCCATGGTATGGAATATCCCCTTGGCTAGTTCGGGTCAGCTGTCCTGGCTGTGGCCCCTCCCAGCACCCTGTGAAAATTAACTGAACCCACGACATGGCCCAAACACTGTTTAGGGATATACTGCAAGAAATGACAATATTTCATGTACTGTTTTAAGAATGTCCTTCTGTCAGTGTTAAGAAAACTTTATTCAGTTACTAATTAGGACATTGAATATGGCTAAGTAACAGATGCAGAGAAGGTGAAAGAAGCAACACCAACTAGGAATCCTGTTCATGGGTTGTCAACTCCCTTCCTTACATCCACGCTGCATAAAAGATATTTTTTAAGGAAACTCAATTTTGATTAATTTTATTTGAAAATTATTCTACAATCTCATTGGTTTTATCCTTTTATCATCAGTTGAATGTGAATATGAAAGATAGATATTACCCTAAAGTTTTGGGTATCTTACATGTTGCCAGTTGTGATGTAGAACACAGATGGCTGAGGTTGTGCTATGGGTTAGGAGGCTTAACAGTAAATATAGAACTGTTTTTGCATAATGTCAAAACTTGTGTGAAAAAAAAAACCAAAAAAACCCCAAAAAACCCCCAAACCCCCAAAAAACCCCAAACAAAACCAAAACCCCAACTCTTCCTGATGGGGTGCTAGCCTTGTCCTTCTGGAACCTTTGACAAAGGAGGGCTCTGATTATATTTTGACTGACATGGTGTTAAGATTTTGCCTTAAATCCCTGTTTTCTTGGATGCTTGCAATCATAAAAAGATCTCAGCTTTCCTTTGTAAAGAAAGTAAAACAGACTTTAGGGGAAGAATTTTAGGCCAGCTTTGTGCAACTTCAGTACTTGTGAAGGAGCTGGCAAATACAAAGTACCTATATCTGTATCTGTCAATTTATGGTATGTGACACCAGGGGGCCCAGAGGAAAAAACCAATGTGGTCAATGCACGTGCTGAAAATATTTGGAGAGCATGAGGTAGAGTCTAAATGTATCAGAATGAGATCTAATATGTGAGGCTTCAGGGATCTGTAGCACTGTGAGGGCAAACAGATTAGATTTATCCTGTACTTTAAGCACAAGAAAATGTTCCCAACTTCTTATCGAGATCTAATGATGTATCGGGGGAAAAACTTCATCACCTGATCTTCTTCCCCACCTCTTGTGTTCCCATGTAGTTACATTTCTCCCATGTACTAGAAATTTAGAGGACGTGTCTCTCATATCTGTCCATACCGAGGTTTGGATGTTAAGCAGTGGCCCCCGTCCATCTCGCTGTCAGCAGATTGCCCCAGTGCCAGTCCTCGGGGGAGAAGTGGGAACCTGTGAGGATCATTGAGGAGTTGTGTGAATCGGCGGATGAACGGATGCGTATGAGCTTTTCATTGTACAAACTTCAGTGCGAATGATGCAGTACGTTATTTTGGGGTCATGTCCTTTTTGTACTATGGCTTTGGTATTAAATACTACAGCATTTGGATCTGTTTATGGTATTACTAGCTGTTAAGTATAGAAACAGTGAAGCAGCAAACCAGTTACTCCATCCCTGTTTCTGATGCAAGAAGCCAAATTAGTCAGTGCCAGTATTTTGATTATGACTTATTTCCTGTTAGCAGATCAGGCATTTAGAATTTAAACTTTTTTTCTGAGGACATTTGATACAACCTTCTCTGAGGAAGTTTTTGTGGTGGTTTTTACTGCTTGAGGCAGCATGCCTGTAAGCAGAACTGCTCCCAGGTGCCTCAACAGCATGCTCAAGCGCTCTGTTGATGGCTTCATTTCTGCGAGCACCAGACACTTCACTTCCTTTTGCCACATCCTAAGCACAAAATTTAAAAGCAGAACCATATTAGCCGAGTGGTGCGAGGATAGCTTGTTTGGTCCCAAAGTTTTGTACATTGGAAAACATTCCTTCAGTCTTCTAGTCAAAATTTAAATCAGAACGATGATAAATGAAACAGATTTTTTTAAAGGGATATTTCCTCAAAGAAGTTATGTGCCCTGTGTTACTGAAAGGATTATTATAAATAATTATTATTCTAGAGTATTTCTGCTTTATATTTGACCATTTCAGAACTCTTTCTGTAATAGCACAGTAGCTCAAAACTAGGTATGATGAAGTAGAAACTTTAGATGAAGTCTTGTGCTTATAAAGCAGAAAATACTGAGATTAAACACTATTGTCCCGCTTTAAAAATTAATGTCTGCAATATTACACAAGCACATTTTAGAAAGGGAACATCTGACAGGTGTGGGCTTCCCTGAGGAGTCATCACAGTGATATGAAAATAATGAACTAAACACCAATGATTAAACAGTCATTTTGATAAGACTGTAACCATTCCAGAGAAATAATGTCATGTAAAGAAAAATCAAAGTTATATAAAACTGAATATAAGAAAGATGGTATTAACATAACACTGAAGTACACCAGTTAAAAATACAATCTTTATGTAAGAAAGCAAGAGCAATAAAACTGAATATTCTGAACAGACAGAAGTTTAATGGAAATAAAGACTCTGAGCTTCTGTTTAAGAAAACTAGCATTTTTTACAACAGTGGAGTTAGATTTCCTTACAATACCCTTTTCAGTCCTTACTGTTAGAAATACTTTGGGGCAAGTATTAAAAACCAGTATGTTAAAAAATATTTTGTTTTGAAAAAATGGTGTTTTCTAGCAGATCTCCTGCTAAAAAAACTCCTAAGTGTCTCCTACCGTAAGGCACAATCATAATCAAGTATATTTAAATTACAATTGGCAAAATAATGTCATGAGGCATGGCAGATATCACAATTTGCTCTCCTTACTCAAGTGTATCTAGCTATTTGTTCACCATTTTTCAAATTTTTACCTTAGGTATGTTTTCCAACCAATTAGTGTGATTTAATGAAAATACATGGTAATTTTCCCTCAATAAGTCAACCGCCCCAAGAAATCTCAATGAAATGTGCAAATGACCTTTAGGCATAGATTAGATAAGAAAAATATATGCCAAATATCTGTAGGAACATTTTGTAAAATTATGAGCTCATGGTAAAAAAATTCTTTTGCAGCCTTTTAGCACTGTTATGCCTATTTCCCTTACACTTTGTATCCTAGGTGCTAACTTAAAAGAAGATTTTATGAAACTGGTTACATTCACTAATATTGTCAGAAAAAGATCTGTCAGCTTTAGCTAGTTACTGTTATACACGAGTGTACTTTTTGCTATAGTTGCTATACTAACTATAGTACAATATAGTTGTATACTTTGATACTATAGTAATGCTATAACTACTAAATTATTCCTCTTTTTTAAAAAACTAAAAATTAAGAGAAGCTTTTATGTAATACTGCCAAGCATAATAGCAGCACTAAGTTGCTTCTATCCTGAAAGGAAGGGCAAAAGAGAATGATTTCATATTTTTGCCACGCATATTCTGATGACTTGCAATGATGTTGTCTCTTGCTTTATGATTTTTAATGGAATGATTTTGCCCTACTAATGCTCATAGCATATTTCCATGAGAATCTGTGTGAGGTTCATATTCCTCACAAACTAGATTTCTAGGGTGCTTGCAAAAAATATCTAAAAAGATAGTAAATGTGGTCCAAGTAATTTATTCAGTCACCTTAAAGTCCTTGGGAAAATCTGGCAGAACAGATAAGGCTTGAGTCTCCCAGCTCTGCAAGTTGGGCTCAGTTGCATCAGAAGTGAGAAGAAGCGTTCTACAGAGAAGGCTCCCTTGGCAGCCATCCATCCTTTAATTCGGACAACTGTTCCGGGGGGATCAGTGCAAGGCTAGTGATGGGCATAGGCTGCAAAATATTACTGGGATCTCTTGTCTGTTACGGATATCAGTTTAACTAATGATTTGTTCCACTGCCGTCATTTTTCAGAAGACTGACTTCAGTTTTCTCTGTGTTTGAGATGGGTGGGAGAGCTCTCAGCCAAGGTTCTTTGAACTCAAAGGCTGAGTAAGTTATTTTCCTGCCCAGTCCTGCACAGATACAGAAATGGAGGAGCTCACCTGGTCTAGACACCCAAAGGCATCAGAGCTTAGTGATGGTACTGGGGCTCCTGGGGGGCCCTGTGTCCTCTTCTGTACAATTGCAGGCCTGACATGAGCATCCTCAGTGAACTGGTACTTTACAGGTTCTCCCTCTTGCTTGGGCTGTGACCGTTACCAAAGTAACGTTACATCAGGACAGATCCCTTTCTGAGACCTTAGCACTTGTGAGCCTGGTTTTCCTCTCATTTTGTGCTGTACAATTCCACATGCCAAGGGAGGGTGGGCATGTGTTACAAATCACTTTCACTACATAAGGGAGAGGAGAATTAGACTTAATGGGAAGCTTTGGTGAAATGGATGTTCCGTAGCTCATAGCGCACCTTCAAAGGCATGCTGCCTCAGAAATGTATCAAAAGCAGTCGTGTCCTTTTGCCTACTCTGTCAAATCCTAGCTATTAAATCTATCATCAAGCAGTTGCTCAGCTTGCCAAAGGACATCTTGCACTGAAGTCCAGAGAATGGAGCATATAATTGAATCACTACTGACCAGCTGTCACAACAGCCCCCTCCTCACCCAAACACTAATGAAAGGAAGAAAATGAGACAGCACAATTCAGACTTTTATTCTGACGATATCCCATTGTTGTGCTCTAGCACTGAGCCAAGCAGAACTGAAGAGAAATCATCCTCATCGTTACATTTTCTGAAAGCTTATTAAAAGCACTTGTGTGCTGCTGATATCGCCACAGGAGCTGACTGAAACTTCAGAGATGTAGCCAATATGCTGTTTGAGATAATGGTAATGTATGCAAAACAGCAAGAAAAGATACTGTTCTAGAAGCCTGAAAAAACCCACAGTTTTAGTACACCTGAAGAATCAGACAGATGTGACTGATGAGATACTTGTGATCACCTATATATTGGCCATTATATTATGATAGAGTATATGACCTTTGTATTATGGTCTGTCTATAGAACCTAACTGATTAATTAAATCACTACATAGTCTTATTCTTTAGCTGGATACCCATATGAATTAAATACCAGCCACAGCTTAGACCTGCTAGAGAATATAGGCAGAATCCAGACCTACCATCAGACCTCCCCAGTGACGATCCTCTCCATGTATGAGGGAAGAAGCATCCTTCCTGGAATACCTTGTCACATCTATATTATTACTATACAATCCCATAGTCTCTGCAATGCAACCAGGCTAGCTGCTGTCATCCTTACAGAAATGTCCTATAGGTGCACAGAAATACTTTTTTTTTCCTAAATGCAATTATAGAATCAAGTAGAAAATACGACAGCATCATTTTAAAACAGGGGATGTGAGGTGTAGGCATGTCTTCAGGAAGGCCAGGCTTTTTCTTCTAGCTCTGGGAAAGTCTTGCACAGCCGGAAGAGGCTGCATGGCCTTGGAGTAGCCTAAGCCTTTGCAAGCCATAGCTCTGAAACAGGGTTGTATAAGCAAATAGTGGCTCATGGGGGAGAACTTCTATTCCTTTCAGACTTCGAGACAATTAAAACAAAAGGGAGAGGAGGGAAAGGAATGGAGAATAAAAAAGAAGAATTTTTGTCAATTTATATGGTAGCTCCATCAATTGCTACCTTATTTTTAAAAGGATTGCTTGAAAATGACACTACTAAAGCTGAATAAACAAGAAGAAAAAAAAAGATGGCAAACTGTGTGGCCATTCTTTCTGTTTTGTAGAAGATTTTAAATATGAAGTTATATCAAACTTTGATCTTAACAAAATAAAGAGCTCTTTTACAGCATTTGAGAAAAAAGGTTTGAAGAATATATATAAGCACAGAAACACACATCCTTTCTACTTATATTTTTCTGAGACAGCATATTCTGAAGCAGATCTGTTATTGAGTCTTCAGACAATGAAGGTAGATGGTTTTTAATGATTTATGTCAGTTGAATTAGAGATGATTTATCACTGTTTTCTCTAAAACAACTGACTGTAGAATAACGAAAGAATTCTCTTGCTATGTTTCTTGTCAGAGAAAATTGTCGTGATGTTGGATTCATGGTGCTCAGACCACCATAGTGCTTGTATAATTCCAGTCTCTTCGATTTTTTTTTTTTTTTTTTTTGTGTGTGTGTGTGTGTAGTTTTGGAGTGGAATCAAATCACCGGTTTTCTTCAGATGGATGTATACATGATGTTTAGCTGAACACATCTGAAACACGACATGCAAATGCAGACCAGAGCTATAAATGACCCTGGTTTATTTTGATGTGAATTTTGGCAGACCCGAGAACCTTATTCAGAATTTTCTAGTAAATAATATTCAGTTAATGGGAAAATCTTCCCCCTGCAAAAAAGCAAAAAAAAAAAGAAAAAAGAAAACGATACCTGAGGTCTTCTAGCATATAAAATACGGACACAAATGGCTTGGTTCCCCCAGTCTGCAGATTATGCTGTTCCACTAAACCCCTGCTGCTTTTTTTTTTTTTTTCAACTGGAACAGTGCTTACTGTTTGAGAAAATAATTGCAACAATCTTTACTTGTGAGGTGAGAATTCAATTTCTGTGGAGGAATTTAAATAGCAAGTAAGGATAGTTATCTTTCTGATATTTGATAAATGGAAAAAAGACTTAGTTATCTTGAGGTGAGATTGCTTTTCAGAGAGTATGACATTTATTACCTCAAGGACATATTTCAGAAAATCCCTATCCTTTATCCAGAGGTGATAGCTTTGTTCATCAGAGAAGGTGGCAACTGGGAAAAGAAAAGATTCATTATATTTTTGTGTGCTTGAGCAAGGGCTGCAGGGTTTGTTTCTGCAGAGGACATTAGTGGAATAGAAAGTGCGTTCTGCAAAGAAAGAAGAGTTTATCCAGTGAAATCTCTCCCAACTTCTTTTCAGTTCTCTGGTGAACTTCTGTGCTCTTAATCCTCATCTGTTAATTCCTTAATAGACAAACATCTCATTTATTGGGTAGTCAGCCTGAGAGTGAAATCACTTCCCCTCTTCAACTCCCCAAAAGCTGATTCTTTTCAAGAGTAGCAGAATTAATGACTTTCTTTGGATTTGCGTCCTGTCCACTGCCTCCCCCCCAATAATCCCAGCCCCCTGTTGTGTCCTCCTTTAACCCTTCTTGGCATACCTACATCTCCCCTTGCCATACCTCCTGCTGTTTCTGTTATTATTTCTCCTCCTTCCCACCAAGTTGCCTTCCCCATCCAGCCAAACCATCGGCAGAGTCTACGCTACAGGGGCTCTTGCTGGGCAGTGCTCGCCGCCCGCACTGCCTGCAGCGGGAGGGAGAATTGCAGAGCTCGCACGTTCCCCTTTCCCTCCCCGTAGGGCACTAATCCAGTTATCTGCCTTCTCTGTCATCTGTTTCTCATCCCTGAGACCTCTGCCTCAGTCACGTTTCTTGAAATTGGCCAAGGGAGCAAAAAGTACCGGGAGAAAGCTGACGGATAAATAGTGCGATTATATAACCCTTCCCCTTCCTTAGAGAATCAGCCTAAAAATTCAGACACACCCCCCCCCCTTTCTTAGTGGAAGGAATTTCTCCATTTGTATGTAGCATGAAATCAAACTGATGTGTTCTTAAGATGTGAGTCAATATAGCAGAGTAGACTATCATACTGTCATTTTAAAGGGATGCTATCAGTTTACATGCCCTTCTGCAGGTTAATAATAAGCCCTTAGAATTTAGACCTATTGACTTCATTATACCATGGGAGACACGCCTCAGGGCTTTCTAGAATACAGCTTTTAGCTTCCCATGATACCTAAAAAAGCTGGAAGAGAAGTATTAACTCAGCACATAAATGATCCTATTTTACCCTAGTTCCAAAGCCAGTGTTGCTTCGTTTCTGGGGTTGGCTATCTTCTGCATGACCTTAATCTGAGGAGAGGTTGCAGTCCCTTTCTGCTGAATACCTTTTTTGCAGTCAAATTTCCTGCCTTCAGCATGGTTGATCTGTTAGCAGGCCTAAGTTTAGATTGCACAACCTACGTGCCAGCCCTCATGTCCCCGAGGCTTGCTGCTCTTTACCGGGTGACAGTGGCTTCTTGCCATGCAAACACAGCGAACATGGCCCAGAACCAGCAAGAGCCATCTTTTGGCTTGAGTTTCTGCTGGGGATGAGTGGTGGTGAAGCTACCTCAGCAACCTTGCCACATGCTGAGAAAGTAAAATAAATCAGATGCCTAGTAATAAGGAAGGTTAGTTGTGGGAAGGGTAGCTAATCAAAGACACCTTCGTAAAACAGTCAGCGATTCTAGGAGCAATGGGACAAACTGAATAATGTCAGATGGGCTGTTTCTGGACAAGCTGCTTGTCAGTTCTCAGTGACAAATGTTCATAGGGCAGATGTGCAAGGAAGGACCTTTTTCTTCCTGATTAAGCTATTGTCCTGGTTTTGGCTGGGATAGAGTTAATTTTCTTTCTAGTAGCTGGTATAGTGTTGTGTTTTGGATTCAGTAGGAGAAGAATGTTGCTAACACACCGATGTTTTCAGTTGTTGCTATGTAGTGTTCATACCAAGTCAAGGATTTTTCGGCTTCTCATGCCCAGCCAGCAAGAAGACTGGAGGGCACAAGGAGTTGGGAGGGGACACAGCCAGGGCAGCTGACCCAAACTGGCCAAAGGTATTCCATGGTATTCCATACCATGTGACGTCATGCCTGGTATATAAACTGGGGGGAGTTGGCTGGGGGGGGATCGCTGCTCGGGAACTAACTCGGGCATCAGTCAGCGAGTGGTGAGCAATTGCATTGTGCATCACTTGTTTTGTATGTTCCAGTTGTTTTATTATTATTGTAATTTTATTATTGTTATTATCATTATTTTCTTCCTTTCTGTACTACTAAACTGTTCTTATCTCAACCCATGAGTTTTACTTTTTTTTCCCCTGATTCTCTTCCCAATCCCACTGGGTCTGGTGAAGTGAGTGAGCAGCTGTGTGGTTCTTAGTTGCTGGCTGGGGTTAAACCATGACAGCTATAAGCTTGTGTGGCTTGATAGGATCAAAGAAAGAAAGAGCATGTTTTTTCAGTCTTCTCTTTTAGGAATGAAGGACTCTTAAGCCTGTTTCAAAACTAATAGTGAAGGTAACTACTTATCCAGATGTACTTAAAAATGGTGAAAAAACCCTTGAGATTATTCCAGAGTTCCAAACTACTTAATTGATCTTTTTTCTTTGCAAACATTTTGTCAGTATAGATTTAGTCAGGTTAATATTCACTAATTTTTTATTCCAATTCTTTTGGTCATGTTTTAATATTGTGAAGGTTAATTTTATGCTGCAAAGGTCTGTCTTTGCACTATTATATGCTTGTCTAAAACTTACTCTTTTTCTAGTTTGGATATTACATAATTTAATAAGATACTACAAAAACTGACTTCAAGATTTCAATAAGCTATTTGCTGTTCAAGAAAAAACAACATGGCCTTATATTTATTTGGCACCTCAAAAGTGTTGAGAGTCACTCACACTGCTCTGTTATAATTTGTTTAAAGGACAGACATTGAATTCTGGCCTACAATTTCACACACAGAAGTTATTAAATATTCTCCCACTAAAAAGTTCTCACTTCAGGCTCTTGGTTGCTGAAAATTATTTCTTCCTAACAAAATGGAAGCAAATTAGATAAGCTTTTGCGCAACGAAGGGAATAAACAGAAGACATTTACCATATAGGAGAGGATACTAATCATAGAGCAAATTAAAAAATTATATAATGTCACCTGCTTCTTCTGGTATAAATTATCATTGCTCTGCCGTATGTCCTTTAGTTATGATAAAATTTCTTCAGCAGCTTCATTCTCTTTTTTTTAGGTATATATTTTGTAATGTTCTTTTCTTACTCTGAACAGATTATTTAACGGCAGTATTTCTTTATTACTTTATATGGCATTCAGAATATTGGGTGATTGGTTTATAAATAAAGGATAAAACTTTTGCTTGAAGGGAATAAAAAGAATGAGTCCTTTCTTAAACTATCATATATCTATTCTGTCAATGAGGGTAATAGTAATATCACTACTATCCGTTAAATCATCAGTCTTCCTTTCCCTGTCTGTAGTTTCATACTGTTTCCCATTACCATACTGTCAGAACAAGTTCTGTGTAAAAATAGCTGGTAAGAGTGGAATACCTTGCATATCTTCAATTGCAAGAGAGGGGTTGAAGTAAGGTTGTGGGAGAGGTTCGTAGGGCCCTGCTTTTGATAAGCAGAGGAACCTCATTGCCCTCTGTGAAGCTGCAAATGATGGATGCAGGCCACGTTTGACCTTTCTCCACCGCCTCTGCAGCCTCCTCAGGAGTCCTGGGTCAGTGTTTACAGACATTTATGGGTATCACAGACCCAAATATCATAAAAGCCCTCTACATGGTGGGAGCATGGTAACTCTTCTCTGTGTTGGAAAACTGGTCTACCAGTTCAGGAATGCAAGTGTAGGTTCAGTGGAGGCTGGGGGAGGAGGAAGAGTCTGAGGGAGGAAGGACAGATTCCGGGGAGGATCATCAGCTCTGAGCTGTCTAAGACGAGATGCTGAAAGCTGAGCTGGTTACTGCAGGCTCCCTTTCCAGACCAGCGACACGTGCTTCCAGATGATGTCCTTGCTTCTCTGAAGGCAGGTATTTTTAAAGGTCTTTCTACTGTCCCTCAGGAGAGCCTGAAGTGACCGGCTCAGATTTGGTGTGAATATTGAGAGATCAAAATGAGAACAAGTGAATCTGCCCCTGGCACTGCATGCTTTTCTCCTTCACGCTCACTTGGGAGTCAGCTGCTTACAAGTTTTTGGATGGTCATTTCAGTATACTCTTCAGTAAGCATAGTCTTTGGTTGTTGTAGTGGCCATTATTCCTCTACAGGAATGTATGGATAATGCCACTAATGGGAAGGAAAAAGGCCAGAGCCATGAGCCATGCTTTCTTTATTAGGAAGGTGATGCCATAAAAACATTAAGTTGTGCTACTGCTCACAGTTTCGTGGGATATATCTACTTTTAATATTCCTCCTTATTGGAAGAATTTAATATAGTAAGCTAAAAATATGGAATTCATGCAGGGTATTGCAGGGGAAGATGGCAGAACCTCTTTTTTTTTCTTTTTTCTCTAAGAACAAAGAATAATTCAGGAAGAATGTAGGCTGCCACATCACAGGTAGAGTTTTACCCTTGAATTTATGAAGGTACCTCTCCAGAAGTGGTGAGGACTGCCAGTAGCTCCAGTCTGCCAGCTGCTCTAGTCAGGGAAATTTAGCATCTGGGTTTGGATTCACCAACCATTTCAAACTGACCTTTTTCACTTTAAGTTAAAAGAAAAAAAAAAGGGGGGTGGGGGGCAGGAAAAATGCGTGCAGTCTAACTTTGTGCCTTCTGTGCACTATGTACTATTTCAGATGGCTAGCCCTGATGTATCTGTGGAAAATGCATTTTATTGCTCCCTTGTGGCAGGCCGCCAAAGCCTTGGTGCAATCTTTTTGGTTATATAATCACCTAGATAACTTTAGATACGTTAATAGCAAAAGAAGCCTTGAAAGGAAGACAACAGTATGTGTATCAGTGTCAGGTGCAACCTCTCCTTCAAAAAAACCCAGAAATTTTTCTGAAATGGCTATACCTAGATGGATAGGAAAAGATAGGTTTGGCTTGCATGTCATTCTTCAGGTCTTTAGTGCCTACTGCTTCTGAGGAAGGACTTTCTGGGAAGAGTCAAGAATGATTTAAAGTCCTTACAAAAATCAAGGCTAGAATTATACCTGTGTGAGAATTTTTGCATGGCTTTTCTAACCCATTGGATTTATGCAAATGTGTCACACCAAAGTAACAAGGACTGTATGGAAATTTTTCATGCTGTTTGAACCTCAGCAGGAGTTCTGAACTGTTAAAGTCAAAAGTTTGCAGTGCCTTGCAGAAGCTTATATAAACCTTTGGACCCCTGAATGCTTTAATACATCTATATCTATAGCAAGTCCCTTCAAAAATCTTTCTTCACCTCATGTGAAGGAAGGACTGGGCAATGAAGTGTGGATATGCTGTTATGTATGAGATCCAGACAGATTTTTTCAGAAGACTTGATGGTGCTGAGCACTCAAACTGCAGATGCGTCTGGAGAGAGACCAAGCACAGCTTATAACCTTAAAGAGGATACTTGCAACTGTTTATTTTGCAAGTATTTGCAGATATTACAACTATTTTATCCATGTTTTCTAATTTCTTGGATGCAAGAATACAAGAATTATGAAGCTTTTGGCCAGATAGGTCCAGTTAAGAAATATGTATTAAATATATTCCATGGTTAGCTTGTATTTCTCATCACATTCAGTCATTTAATTTATTTAATACTTTGTGTTATCACCTTCCTTTCTGCAGAATTCAGTGAAATCTAATCTAAGACTGAAAGTTAGGAACAGCTAACTTTGGATATTGAATATGCCAGTTGCCTTTTATCTTTAAAAATATAATCACTTTTGATAAAAAATTATTATATATATATTTTTAAAGAGAAAAGGAAGATATGGCTAGTGGTTTTACTTCAGCTCACATCAGCTTTAGCAGGAAATACTAGTTACTAAGGCTTTATCTGGGAATATCACTCTGGATTCCTATTTTATAACATCTTGGTATTTGTTTCTATGAAGACTCTGAACTTTCCTATTGATCTCCTTTAAGGTAAAAATTGATAAGATCAAAGATACAAGTTGTGGATACATCTCAGCACAGCTCTTTCTCTCATGTATGCTCCACAGGGCCCCTTCACCAACCTCACATTTGCTGCTGTCAGAGAAGGAAAGGAAAAGCACTACTGGTGAGGGGAAATAAGGTGCAGGAAAAAGGAGTGCAAAAACCTACTCCTTGCTGCTGGAGCACTGAGTTGCCGGCAGTAACATCACTCCAGTTTCCAGGAAGGAATCAGGGAGGACAGGAGAAACCAGCCAGTGCACAGCAAATGGAAAGGCTCTAGGCAAAAAGGTCAGCACAGTGATCTATACAACAGTAGCATCCCAGGTGCCCTAGTATTATTGTAAAACCTGCACTTAATAATTTTAATTGTTGTTCATTAGTCTGTAACCTGTGCTCTTTGTCTACCACAAGTAATAGGAATTGAGTTGTGCAGATTTTTCCCCTGGTCAGGGTTACATCCATTTTGGAGGTGGCATATATTCAACTAAAATAATAAAATTATAACTTAAATTTGACATTTATTGAGTACCAAAAATACATGCACAACAATTTGCTGATGAAAAATCATGCCAGGAAGTCAAAGGCTGGCTTAAGGCTTAGTTGAATTTGATTTTGCATGTCATTGCTACACAGGAAGATTATTTATTTCTGTCTTATGGTAGCTCTATGTTACAACTGCATAGTACTGTGCAGGAAGACACTGTGAGAGCAGAGACACAGTATGTACATTTAAGAAAATGAAGCACTAATACCCTATTAACGACAGATGATTATGAACAAATGTATTCCCTGAGGCCACGAAGAAAGTCAAGAATGAAAATGAGCAATAATTCTCTAGTTTGTTATGGCTGCTTAAAAAGGGATCCCAAGAGGAATCTCTCACTATTTCTTCAGCAATAACTGAAGATACGGTTTTGTCATGAAGGGGCTTTTTGGTAAGAGCCAGAGATTTGTCATAATGTAATGGGCTAAAGTAATGTAAGTAAAAATTTGTTTTCACACAAAACAAAGTGATAATGGCATTGTCAGATACAAATATTCTGCTGCAGCAACTGGTGGATGATAACTTCAAATACATTTTCTGGGAGTTTCAGTTAATTTTACATGATGTTCTGGGCTTGGCTTGTCAAAGATTGTAACTGAGTGCTTCAAAATTGGCTAAAGGAGACTGAGCACTTAGCAACCTTAGGTATCTTTGAAAATCCTAGTCAGAAAAAATTGTGTCAATATTAGTGCAATGCTTTGCATGTGAAGAATTAATGTATGAATAAGAGGGAAAATTACTTTTCTAAAGATCAATATAATCATCAGTATTTAAATGAGATAATGCATTATTAATTAAAGTGGCCTTATAATATGAAATTAATCATTAGGCTACCTGCTTATCAGTAAAGATGTCATGCAGTATTTCTAAACTTGACCAAGGTACACGTTGTGATTGAACTGCGACTGTGTATACAGGTGGCCTGGATTCCATTTAGGACCCTTGGCTTAGAGAGCTGGGCATTTCTGAGTACCTCTGCGGCAGGAGTCACAACGCTGAAATGAGATGATGATAGTCACCTCCTAAACAGCAGCATATAGGTGAAACGGCATTTTTTTGTATAGGGCTTGGTTCTCCTCTCCCATTCTTAAATATAACATTAGATGCAGCAATACGGCATAGGTTAAATTACATTGCAATTAATATGCCAGACACTGTTTTCCCAAATGGAATATGTTCACTGTGTAATATAATACTAGCTGTTTTAGTTATTGTGGTCTTTATCATAACATAACATGTAAAATTGTATATGATAAGTATCAGTGATAGAAGAATATGAGCTAGTAAGCTCATATTCACTAGTAAGTGGGCTAAGATTTCTGCCAATATAGACAAATTCTCTATTATCATTTCCCTAAAATAACCATTACCTCTGATTTTATGTATCTACTGTTCCTCTTTTACATTTGTTTTTATTTTCCTTCTGTATCTGTGGAAAGATAATTGAAACAGATTATATGCCTTTGCTATGGTACATGAATTTGCCGTAACATATCTATATTGTGTTGCTTGATTAAGTTGTCAAGACACTGGAAAAGGTAGTTTCTTCAGTGGAGGTTCCTTAAACTCTTACAATTTTCCTATTAATGGCAAGAAAGCAACAACTGCTGCAGTTGTCTCATGTGATATGATGACCAGGGAACATCACCGTGGACCCCTGTTTTTTTAGCAAGTTGGTGTTTGTTGCTGGGATGACTGAGAAGTGTCCTATCGATCTCCTTTAAGGTAAAAGTTGATTGGATGACAGAAAAACACAGGCCATGTGTTGTTACTCATCTGTGGGTAGAGTGACCATGTGAAAATCATTTGCCCTGTGATCAGCTACTGCTGCTGTAATACTGAATTTTCTGGAAGCATCAGGTAGTCTGTGGTTGAGAAGGTAGAAGTGCAGGCACAGCAAGAGGAGAGATCTGCATCTTGGGCAAGTAGCGAATTTGTACGTTTGACTTTGTCATTTACAACCCCTTCCCAAAATGTGGTGGAGAGCTGTTCTTAGGAAATGCATTACTGATGGCTCTTAAAGAGCCTTAACCTTACGGTTATGGTGCAGAAAGACTTTTGGAAGCTGTTGGGAATGGTACCCAGTCTGTACCACAGAATGTGTGAGGCAAGCCCTGGCTTCCCTTTCAGACTTCAGCAGCTGTTTTCAATGAACAGTGTGATTTAACATGTGTCAGAAGGATTCAGGTGTAATTGTCCCTCTGCCTAAAGGCTCCTAGAGAAGATTTGCCTTGTCTAAAGAGCTCAGTCATATTTTTTATACTGCATGTTGGCTGAAATGACAATTACATGTTAGCCGTTTCTTCCTTCTTCCAACAGTTTCACTGATATGGAACTATGGAAAGTCTGGAATAAAACAACAATCATTTTATACTTTCTTCCAGAAAGTTTTGGCTTTTTCTTCCATAGGATTTAGTAGGCTTTGGTGACATTTTTTTCCCCTCTCACTCTTTAAAAAAAAAAAAAAAGTGTGTCTACCAGTCTCTGGAACATTTCTATGTAATGTCTTTCCATTTTGGTGTCATAAGACCAAAGAAAGTCATCACATCTCTTGTCATTTCCAAAGTTGATCACATCAAGTTGGTATTTCTAAAGCTGTTAAAAAATACTCCCAGATGATATCCGACACAAAATTTCCCCCAAATACAGAAATTTAAAAACAGAACATAAAAAAAGGTAGTGGTATGTATTTTGTAAATAATGTGTTATATTCATTTATTTCATATTGTATGTGTAAATAAATGTGATGGACCTGACAAGGAGAACTTGAATGGAGGCTTGATCACAACCTCAAGTGTAACAAATCCCTATAGCAAATAGGGACTAAGCTTCCCAAAATGAAAGCATAGGCATGATGTAAACAAAGCCCTTGTTGTTCCAAGTAGTCACTTGAACTGAATTCAATATCTTGCATACAGATTGTCCATTTTCTTTAATGAAAGTCATTGTAATAAGAAGGGATTCCCTGCAATCGTGAACTTTACATAATGCCTACAAGATTCTTGATAGTTTCCATGTAGCTCTGAGAATAGCTACTAGCTTTTCTGTGGCCAGCCTGTGCCAGTTTTTTCTTACTGTAATTGCCAACCTCGCTGATCTCCTTGGTTACAGTACCATATGTTTCACAGCACAACCTATCCAGAATAAAATGAGTTACTTAATGACATCCTAGACTTGTCAGTCTGACTGTCTTTATGTAGTTGTGTGTGAAGTAAGTTTTCCATTGAGCAGGCAGTATCCTCATACTCTCTTCAGTAAAAAACCTTAAGATTATTGTTTTTATTGTGGACAATGAGATGAGTCAAAATTCATAGTATGACAAGCTGAATCTGAAAGCATACCAGTAATTATAGCTGCTTCTGTTTGCTTTTCCTCATACATAGCTTTGGTAAAGCAGCGTAGCCTCTTTAGTTTAATACAGTACTCGGAATCAAGATATTCCTTCGCATACCCAGGTGAATGTGTGGGCCAACTTTAGGAAGTTACTTTTCTCTTTCTGAGCCACTTTGTTCATCTGAAAAGCAAAGGTAATGATGCTGACTTCCTTTGCATAGCACTTTGTGACCTGCTGGTTGGAAGGACTATGCAAGAGCCAGGTATTAAAATTACTGCTATTCTTCAAAGACTTTTATTTTCTTAGTTTAACCAAAGCGGTGTCAGTAACTTCTAGTTTTACTATTCTACCTTCTATATTTTATTGGTTTTATTTAGTAAATTAAATATTCTGACATTATCTTCTAATGTAGAATCCTGGCAAATATATTTACTGTCTTAATAGAACAACTAAACAAGATTAAAATGCAGATGAGGTGAACCACCTGAAGAGAGCATACTCACTTAATAAACTAGTTTATTACTATAATACTGTAATCCAGAAAGAATTTTTTAAAATCTATTAGCATACATAAAAGCATTGTTATCTCTGTGTTTAAAATAATCCTGAAACCTGTTCAGCAGAAGAGCTGATGTTTGAAAGGTTAGGTAACCTGGATGAAAATTGTTGGGTTGTATGATTGCCTATTTACTGCTGCCTTCTTGTTTGTTTTATTACACTTCTGGAATTACTCATTATTGATATACATGGCTAATACTTGCAGAATCCTCCTAAGGTCTTGGAATCAATTCATATGTTGCAGTAGTTAGTTTCAAAAGCTTATAAGCAAAATGTAAAAAATATTTCCTCTGTGTATGTAATTTTTTAGTTTATTGATCATTTGCTCATTATTTTTGAAGGGAGAAAATATAAATGCAGGTCCCAATTTACATTTTCTCTCTCATGACTACTTTAATGTAAAGCTGTGGTGGGCGGACCACGGCTGGATGCCAGGTGCCCACCAAAGCTGCTCTGTCAGTGCCTTCCTCAGCTGGGCAGGGGAGAGAAAATAGAACGAAAGGCTCATGGGTCGAGATAAGGACGGGGAGAGATCACTCACCAATTACCATCATGGGCAAAACAGACTGGACTTGTGGAAATTAGTTTCATTTATTAACAATCAAATCAGAGTAGGACAATGAGAAATAAAACCCAAATCTTAAAACACCTTCCCCCCACTCCTCCCTTATTCCCAGGCTCAACTCCACTCCTGGATTCTCCACCTCCTCCCTGCCAGTGGCGCAGGGGGACTGGGAACGGGGGTTGGGGTCAGTTCATCACACGTTGTCTCTGCTGCTCCTTCCTCTTCAGGAGGACTCCTCACTCTTCCCCTGCTCCACCGTGGGGTCCCTCCCATGGAAGACAGTCCTCCATGAACTTCTCCAGCGTGAGTCCTTCCCACGGGCTGCAGTTCTTCACGCACTGCTCTGGCGTGGGTCCCTTCCACGGGCTGCAGTCCTTCAGGCACAGACTGCTCCAGCGTGGCTTCCCACGGGGTCACAGCCTCCTTTGGACATCCCCCTGCTCCGGCGTGGGGTCCTCTCTCCCCGGGCTGCCTGTGGAGATCTGGTCCCCCGTGGACCTCCCTGGGCTGCAGGGGGACAGCCTGCCTCACCGTGGTCTTCCCCATGGGCTGCAGGGGAATCTCTGCTCCGGCGCCTGAAGCATCTCCTCCCCTCCTTCTGTACTGACCTGGGGGTCTGTGGGGTTGGTTCTCCCACATATTCTCAGTCCTCTGTCTGGCTGCAGGTTGGTTTTTTTTTGGCTCAGCAACTTCTTCCCCTTCTTAAGTCTGTTTTCCCAGAGGCACTACCACTGTTGCTGATGGGCTCAGCCTTGGCCAGCGGCAGGTCCATCTTGGAGCCATCCGGCATTGGCTCCATTGGACACAGGGGAAGCTTCTAGCACCTTCTCACAGAAGCCACCCCTGTAGCTCCCCTGCCCCAAAATCTTGCCACACAAACCCAATAAAAAAGCAAAATGCATACTTTCCTGATGATGGTCCTCACATGGCTCTAAACTAAAGGTGATACTGTTTCATGGAGTTTTATAGTATTGTTCTCTAGAGAACTCTATATGAGGATATGTGGTTATTAAAGAATACATGTTATATATATATGTTTTTATATATGTAATTTATATGCGGTGTTTATACTGCAGAGGAAGGAAAGGCAGGCACCATCTGAAAGCAGGAGACATAATTCTAGTGTATCATAGAATCATGGAATGGTTTGGGTTGGAAGGGACCTTAAAGATCACCTAGTTCCACCCCCCCTGCCATGGGCAGGGACACCTTCCACCAGACCAGGTTGCTCAAAGCCCCATCCAACCTGGCCTTGAACACTGCCAGGGATGGGGCATCCGCAACCTCTCTGGGCGACCTGTGCCAGTGCCTCACCACCCTCATGACCAGAGGCAGCTGAGAGAGGTGACAGGCCTGTAAATGGGGTCAACAGGAATAAAACACAAAGGAAAATAGATGCAAGGATGCCTACACATTACTTTCAGTCAGCAGCCTACTGTGTCACCTTTTTGCTAATTTCTCATGTTGTACCTCTTAGACATTTCCAATTCCAGATTTTGTAAACAAAACTCACAGCAAACTCTTATGAATTCAATTTTGTTGGGTTAGGAGGAGAAAACAGTTGTGAGTCATATCATGAGCCATTTCTGTTAGTCATTAATTTCTCTGTTCTTCTCATTATAAGGAGAATACATTTTGCAGAAGTTTTCTGCAGCTCCAGTGGACACATTTTTCTCTCACACAAGAATAAAAAATAAAGTGAGTTAACTAGCTCTTCATTATCTGAAGTTGAAGGAAGGCTGAAGTGAATGAAAGAATAACATTCCAAATGGGTAAAAGGTTATCTCATCCATTTTCCTTTATGTCATGGTTTAACCCCAGCCGGTAACTAAGCACCAAGCAACCGTTCACTCCCCCCCCGCAGTGGGATAGGGGAGAGAATCAGGGGAAAAAAAAGTAAAACTCATGGGTTGAGATAAGAACAGTTTAATAGAACAGAAAGGAAGAAAATAATAATGATAATAATAACAATAATAAAATTACAATAATAAAACAATTGGAATATACAAAACAAGTGATGCACAATGCAATTGCTCACCACTTGCTGACTGATGCCCGAGTTAGTTCCCGAGCAGCAATTCCCTCCCTGGCCAACTCCCCCCAGTTTATATACTGGGCTTGACATCACATGGTGTGGAATACCCCTTTGGCCAGTTTGGGTCAGCTGCCCTGGCTGTGTCCCCTCCCAACTCCTTGTGCCCCTCCAGCCTTCTTGCTGGCTGGGCATCAGAAGTAACTTGGTATAAACACTACTTAGCCACAACTGAAAACATCAGTGTGTTAGCAACATTCTTCTCATACTGAACCCAAAACATAACACTATTCCAGCTACTAGAAAGACAATTAACTCTATCCCAGCTGAAACCAGGACATTTCACGTACTGGGTTTATGTACTTTTGTGTTAAAGTGCTAATCTTGGTTGGAACAGTTGTTGATGTGAGACAAATGAAATTAACAGATGTTTTCAGTTTTTTGATACATGTGAATATTTTCTAGAAAATGGTGATAAAAGGGATTATTTGCTTTCAGATGTGTCCACTGGTGAGGTATGCATAGGTTTGCATGTATCCACATTGTATGTGCAATGTTCTCAGCATATGTACGCATTGGGCCTCCTGTACAAAGTGCCCTTGATATGCATACATGCAATATATTCACACTTGTGCACACATCACCAGGATACTTCTAAAATTCTGCACTTGAGAATTTTGCCCTGAGATCGATGTGAAAAAGGTGAGATATAATGACTATATCTACTCCCTGCTATAGCATCCGGGCGGTATCCTCACTTACAGCTGTGTTGTCCAGTCCTTACAGTGCCTTTGGAGTAGCATGGAGGGAGAAATCTCAGGAGAAGCAGAGAGCCTCCAGGCACATTCCCCTGCAGTGTGAACCACATGTACCTTCAAGTGCCCTAAATTGGTCAGTACTGCATGATCAACATCCCCTCTCTACCTCCAGTAGCTGAATCCCCGAGCACACGCCCTATTTAATAACCTCTGTGGCATATGCATTTATACATACCGGTGCTGATACGAGAAGGCAAGTGTGCTGGTAGCCCTGAGTCAGTAATCTGAGGAGAAAACCTTTCCTTTGTTCCTACCGGTCAGCCAGCAGACTGGCCTGGGACATCCCATCCCTGGCTGTTGGCAGCATCACGCCAGCAGGATCTCGGAGCACGTATCCAGGCTCTCTGAGCCAGGGCAATGGGCTGGTAGGCCAGTGGGACACAGCTGGTGTTTGGTGTGCTCCTGGGTCATGGTTTGTGTGGTGTAGCAGCCAGATGATCCCAGAGACCACATTCTGCTGCCTCCGTGGCATCTCTGAGTGCCTGGGTGCTCCAGCTCCTCTCACCCATCTCCAGCTCACGAGTGCTCAAGAGGACACAGGAGGTTCAGGAGGCTGCGGCAGCGTGTGCAAGAGTGAGAAACGAGGTGTGATATGGAGCTCTCAAAGAATTTTATCACAGGGTGCCACAGGGACTGGGGTTTAGGTGTCACATCTTGGTGTGCTCCAGGGGAGCAAAGTCTGGAAATGGACAGGGTAGGGAGCAGGCAGGTTGGCCAGCAACGGTCAGGGGGGCTCCATGATTGTTCTGGTTCTTAATTGTCCTTTTTCTTTCCTTTTTTTTAGGGGGCAGGGGGATAGAAGCTCTTGAATTTTAGAAAAGAATAATTCACACAGATATTTTAGTCATTTCCTGGGGAAAGATGGTCAATATTAAGGCACTTTGCCACGTGGAGATAGGAAAAGATGGTTTAACCTGAAATTGATTGAGAGATTGCTGCTGATTTCCATTTATAACTGAGACTCATTTAAAGACCTGAGACATAGTTGAGGTACAGCCAATCTGTAATTACATTAATTAGAATAAACCTACTAACTCATTATTTATCATTTGGTTCTTTCTTGTCGTTCACATACTTTTAGATCAGCTCAGAAATATAGGTAGGAAGTGGGCCCAACAAGTACAATTTAATTACTATAATACATCTTTTTTGACACACACAAAAGTAAAATGGTCAGCAGGCCATTACTTTTCCTTTATTTAATAAAAATGCATATAAATGACACAATGAAAAATTCTTGCAGGCAAATTCTTTAGGAGACTGGGAAAGGATGTCAGATGATGTTCTCAGGTGCACATTTGGATGTCATTAGCTAAAGACACACATATGAAAGGCACTGTGTAAAACTAGAGTCCCTTCCATTCTGCTTTACTTGTGCTATATTTTCCCCTGCATTCACAGAATACAGGTAGCCAGTGTAAAGTTGGGTGGGGCGGCCAGGGAGATTTATTTTTATATTAATAAAATATCATTAGGATTCTAATGCCTCTATACTCCAGTCTGTGAATATATTAAGTCTTTCCAAATTAATAATATTTATGGTTCTTTACTGAGTAATCATCTGGGCAATCTCTGTTTTTTGTAAAACTTGCTAACAGATGCTGCTGTGCATCTGCATTTTCCCACACGACAATGATAAAAAAAAGTGGTTGACAAAGTGGCTGAAACTTAGCGGGGTGAAGGTAAAAAGAGCATTTGCGCCTTCTCTGTTAGGTGTGGCTGGTTTGAAACACGCTCTTGCAAGATATAATCCAAACATAGCTTTTCAGAGAGATCTGGACTGTCTGTGACAGTAGTTGTAACTGGTTCCTTTCCATTATAGAAACCAGGCAGAGAACATACCATGCAGGGAAACAGGTAACGTACATAGAAGCTTTCATTTCAGATGTCTTAAACCCAAGGAGTAATTCATCCTTGGGAACTGACTTTAATCACAGTCGAGGACAGCTATACTGCGGCTCACATATACCCTCCTCTAAGCGACATTGTCTCTACACGGAGCCTTGCAACTAAGCAACTAAGTCCCTTATGTCAAAGGAATATTTGACTGACTTAAAAAAATTTGAATTCTTCGAACGTCATGTGTAGCAGCATGTTCTACCAGGTCATGGAATTCAAATTGTTTGTATTTGTTGAAAAACTAAGACTAAACAGAATTTTTTTATGTTTTAAAAATATTTTTATCTACCATATGAAATAAAGTAGTAAAAAATGAGCAACAGAGCACATTATGTTGTATATGCCAAGAAGGGTACCTGGGCTTTACCTTACAGAGGCTGAAATACGTGCCACTACCAAAGCATAACTCCAAGCATGGATCACTGTGGGGGACGATGGGTGGACTGATTTAGTCCAAGTAGCTCAAACCATCTACTTTAGCCACAGATTAATGAACATGCGCAAGTTTTGATTCACATATCAGCTTCTTTGTTTTTGCTTTTTGCTCCCCTTTCCTCTCCCAAGGAAACATTAGGGTTTATTGCTAAATTGATGAACAGCTGCATGTAAAGTTTAAACAAATCTGGGACATCTTTTCCCCAAATCTGTACAGACATACAGGCTAAAAACAACCTAACATTTTTTTTAGGATTGCTAGATTTTATATTATGAATGAATCATTCTTCTTCTAATTTTCAGTTGTATTTAGTTCTTGCTTTGTGTTGAAGTACTTTAAGATAAAAATGGAAATAAAATTAAAAACATTAGTAAGCTACTATTTGAATAAAAAATAATGAAATATAATGATGAATATGCAACAAAAAAAGAGTTATTAGAAAGTGTTTGGCACTGAAAAGACAGTGCTTTATTAAGCCATAAAGCTGTGCATATTTTGTGTAATTCAAGATTTTAAAACTAGTAGTATTCTGCTTGCCATATCTGCCTCATAACTACCTTTTTAGTGAAAAAAACCCATGCTCTCAGTTTTTCAGTTTCCAATAGCAGTTGTTTTAATTTAAAAGTATTTATTGACTGGAAATAAACTACCTAAGCTAGGAAAAAAAGTATAATTCATTCTGTACCTTCAAAAGTGGCTATAAATTCTTTTCAACAAATTCTGGTATTTTATAAAAAAACCCCTCATTTTGCTAGTCTTTCTTTAAAATATAGGCAATATAGGCAATAAGTGGGCAGTGCTTAAATGTCATTGTAAGTTAGCTTTGTAGCTTATACTGATACAGGGCTTGAGATAAGTTATTATGTTGACAACTAATAGTTATAATAAAACAGTAAATAAAGAAAAAGTACACATCTTAAAAATAATAGGCATTTGGGTTTTTTTTTTTTGCGGGGGGGGGGGGGAGGACTTAGTAAAGACCATAGATCTGGAGTGTATCTTCATTTTATTCTTGTTAGTTTCCATGAGTGTTATCCATTAATGTTATAGAAATGATTTCAAACCAGAACTGTTCTGTTGTAAAAATGGCTAACAGCATTGCAACCACCAGGCTGTCTTTATGTACCACAGCATGTGGCTGATCTAAAGAAAGACATGTCAGCAGACTTGCCCTCCCAGGCTATACAGGAAGACATGAAATATTGACATCATGCTGTTTGCATATAGATAATCTCCAAAGTACAGTCAGTTATGCAAAGCCTCCTTATCGCTAACACATAAAGAACTCAATACTTATTTTTGATTTAAGGATGTATTTTTAACCTGTGAATCTCTTTACCAATCTCTCTATGCTGACATATAAGAACTTTTTGAGATACTTATGTTTTTCATAGCCCATGAACTTTGTCACTTATGTTTTAGCCAGTGTATGATTTACGAAATACCCTTAAGCATGACTGTCATCTCAAAGACCAGTAAGAGGTTACCTACAAATTTTATTCAGACATCTGTGATCATAACAAAAAATATAGGAAAGTTTTTTATTATAGCCAAAACATACAGTCATTTAACTTTCAACTGAGCGAGCTGAAATGTTATGAACTATTTGTGATTTCAGTTAAAAAAAATACACAAGCTTTGCAATCCTTTACCTCCATTTTCAAGTCATTGTCTTTGCATATAAAATCCTCTTATTTTTTTAGTGTTTGTTTTGTTGGCCCTCCAATCAAATATTTTAAAATCCATTTTTATTCTCTTTATGGGTCTTTAAGGTAGGATGAGTATTTCCTACAAATGAATAGATAGTGACAGCTGCCAGTCAACTGGATGCTATTGAAAAGCAGTCATGGAGGCACTGAATGCCTTCCTACAGTGAGTATGTTCCCTATTGTGTGATTTGTACTACGAAAATTTCAAGCTATTTTCACAATTCTTTGACAGAGATGTCTGCAAAAGGTCTATGAAATGCTGAAGTGGCAAAGTAGTCTTAGTTGAATGTAGTTGTTTGTTTAGTATATATTAAACAGATTGTGGTACATCAGTCCAGGATGATTTCTCCTGGAGTTATTATTTTCGGTTTGTCATTTGAACTATGTAATTTGTCAAGCCTTGACTCTGTTCTGTTGAAAGCCCCTTTTTTCCCCCCAACCTCAGCAAGAGAACCACTACAATTAAGACTTTCACTGGATTTTTTTTTTTCAGTAGAAACCACTGCTACATCTCATTCCTCTGCAAATGAATACAATTGCGAGAACATTTGTTACTTCCACTCTCGCCTGACTCCTTATTCTGTGTTTTCTTTCTATTTTATGTTTTCTTATTTTGCCTCCCATATTTCAGGGACAGTATTGTTACCTAGAATAAGGACAGTTTTAAATGACTGGAAACGACCTGCTTTCTTTGCTATAGTAGTTTATCAGTGCTCTATGGAGATTGTAGAAGAAACCTGAGCCTGAAAACTACTCCATAGGCTTACATTTGATCTGTAGTTTATTCCTATACCTGACTGTGACTAGAACCATTGTGTAAATAAAGATGTTGAAATGCCTTTAAAGACTCACAGAGGATTATAAATAACTACTGTGAAAAAAAATTATTTTGGTGGTTAGATGAGCAAGTCACTTGCTAAAGACTATTCCAAAACCCAATTTCTATTGTTATTACCTATTCTGCCTTAATTTTCTACGCAAGCCTTTGGGTGTTGGACAAGCTGTTGGGAGTTCCTTATATCCAGTACAGCCAGCCAAGCACACCTCCACTTCTGCTCCCCCTTCGGAGTGCTTAGCAGACTTTGTTTCTGTATTCCTGTGAAGGTACCCTAGCAATACAGATCCAGTAAGCGTGAAGTTCCTGGATAGGCTTTGTACACGTACGTGTTTATCACCCTGCTGCTAGTTCAGCAGAGTTGGATTGGGGAACAGGGTCTTATGATACGTTCTCTCTCTCATTCCTACATGATGGTAATAAGGGGTGTGGAAACCAAACTTGGTCAAGCTTGGATTCAACTGGCAAGGTGCATAGGAGCAAGTAAAGAAGCGGAATTTTTAAGTGGCCAGGAACAATAAGGTTAAAAAGAGAAAACATTCAAATTTTGCCTAGATTGTCTCAATATTTGTTTTTTAGATTGAAGAAGTAATTAAATATCCCTTTTCCCTGTGTGGATTTGGGAATAAAGAAAGTTAGTCTAGGACTTGATTGGCAGCAAAAATACCCAATTGAAACTTTATGGATCGCTGATAAATGCCAGCTTCAGCCTTCACCAGAAGCTCGGGGAAATTAAACTGGGCTGTCTGGAGCTCAGTAAGCTAGCTACCTTTTTTCCACTTTGAGACTTGAATTGATTGATTTGATGAAAAGTAATTTATCGAGGGGGAAGGGCAAAAGGATAATTTACAGTGCAAATGAGATGATTTGCCATCCCTAAAATTGCTTTCCTGAAACCTAAAACTATGTACAGCCCTCTTCTTGGCGAGGCTATTAGTGGGGCTGCTCTTTGCTTCCAACTGCTTTGGCCACAGCCTTCTCAGTTTGTGATTTCCAGGTCCCTGCCGTGTCTCCTACCCCACTTACCCCAGGCCAGATCCTGGCAGCAGCTGGCTCCGCAGATCAAGTCCCTTGGCTGCTGCTCCCACGGGCAGCGCGGCTGCTTCGTCCGGTGCCGCTCCACCTCGCCATCCCCGCTCTTGGCTGCCCTGGGTAAGCTTTGCAGCTGCCTCTTCAGCGAGTACTTCGGCTCTCTGAGCAAAAACCTATATGTGTTTCCTGGCTGACAAGGCACTCCTGAAGCAGTCTTTCTGGGTCCCTTTTCCTAGGTTCCCATCTTTTTACTTTGAGTGGTTGCCTGAGCCACAATTCAGCACTTTTGGTTGCCCCAGACTTGTAAAAAATCTTCATGGTTGTGAAATGTCCTCCATTTCGTGTCATGGCTCATTTGTTAACAGAAATGCCTCTGTTGAAACAACATTTTAAAATGTTTTAGGCCTGCCCGTTTGTATCTTTTTACAAATTTTCCATACATCAGATGTCAGCTGAATACCATTTATTTTCTCTGGGAGGACCTCGCTTTTTTAAAGCTTGAGCCACTGAACTTGTATTGGTGGAGGAAGTGATGCTATTTTAAATTGCCACTCAATTTTGATGCTTGAGCTGTTCACTGAAAATGGCTTCAGGTGCCTTCTTTTGCTTAGAAAATACCCAAGATTTCCAGCTTTTTACTACAGTTAAATTATCTTAACACAGTTGTCTTTACGGCTTGCTTTCAGTAGTTTCTTTTTATTATATTCAATCTAGGCTCAATGTTCTTGAACCCATTAATTAAACATATCTGTAAGGGTTTGCTTATTTTGAGCCTAAGAATTAGAGAAGATTCTGAGGCTATTTCTGAACCAGGTCTCCCATACATAGTGGAAAAAATACCTCAAATGATGGTACAGAAACCCCTGATATGTCCCCTAGGCAAACAGTTCAGCTCCTTGAATTGTAACTGATAACAGAAAAGTTGGTACTGAGTTGCCAAGTGCATTTTAAAATTTTACTGCTTTATTGTGTTATATACGAACAGTAACATTCCCTTCCCAGCCTAGATGAGAATATAACTGTTTTCAGAGCTTTCCTGTGGACAGAGTTAATTTACCAAGATTTCTGTCTCATTTTTTCTTTTACTTCTCTGCCTGTTTTTCTTCTTCCCCCACCACTACTATCTCAAGAGATGCCTTAAATTATATTCAGCCTGGGTAAGACAAATAAATAGGGGAGAAAAAAGAGCAACATGTTTTGCCTTAATGGAGATGAGCTGAGAATTTCCAAGGAAATTGTAGTCTGAGGGTTGAGTAAAGGATAAATTGAAGTTGTTACAGTTTCAGAGAACAGTCAGCATATTCCATAACTGAGATCAAAACATTTGTACGGCAGTACACATCTTCTGAAACAGGAATGGTTGCATTCCTATTTTTTGGAAAGTAATTAACTCCACTGCATTGTGACAAAAAATTAAAGCTAGATTTCTTTTCTGGTGCCAGAATAAAACCAGAATCTCAGATTGGGTCTTTCCTCTGTAGTACTTACTTAGGCCCTCGAGGACAGGAAGAAGAGATGTAAACAAGTTCACTTTTTTCTTTCTCTGTATCTCTAATTTTCATACAGGGACCTCTTCTTTAGGGCAGTGACATTAACTGCTTGGGTCTGAGTATTTTTCCTCCATGGTGAGTACTCTTTTTGTCTGTAGCAGTCCTGCAATATCAGATTCTGAAACTCCTGGCTGTTTTGGAGATAGAGAAGTTAACACTTCACCCATGTGTATTTGTGAACCACAAACAAATAGTATTTCCTATTCATTATTTAATATGTAGAATCTAACATGAAAGACCCAGAAGACCTTAGTAAGAGTGAGGCCTCCTTGGGATGCTGGTAGGTACACGGAAAGTCTGTTCTCAGAGGAGCTTCCAGAAGGGTAAATCAAGAGAGCAAACAAAAGAAAAGAGAGATTTGATGTGACTTGCCCTAGTTTGCAGGGAAGGTCACTGAAAGAATTGGGAATAATACACAACTGTGTTGACTCACAGGTTGCTACTCTTTTAACTGGAAGTTAGTTTTTGTAGCTACCTCAAAATATCATTTTCATTGTCAGTGAAACAGGAGAGACAAAATATTCCTAAGTAAGAAAAGGCAGATTATCATTCAAATGCTAAAAATGATTCAGCTAGATTTATGAAGAATTTGCCATGCAATATAACCAAGTTCTTTGAAGGGAACTGTATGAATTGGAAGAAGGTTTAAGTGTGAGGCAGTTGTGTAAGTTTGATGTGCTTTGACTCTTACATGAGGATAATTACAATCTATCAACAGAAACGTATCTTGAAATATCTGGCAAATAAAAGCATCTTTCAGGTTTTAATGGTGTTAATGAGTACCTCTTGTATGTTAAGAACATGTCTTCAGGCTGCCTAAATTAACATCTGGGTAAGTTCTGGTTGAAAAGAAGTTCGAAAATATTGGGTCTATTGGAGAAGAGATCACTGAGAAAAGGAACGACTGGAAAAAACACACTTGTAAGGGGTTTTTTTGTTTCCTTCTGAAGCAGAAAAATCCACTTTTGCCTTGAGAGTAGGAACCTTTCCTGGTTGGTTGCCACTCAGGGTCTTATATTCCCTTCATCTTATTAACTTTTAATTATTTATTTTACTGTTATAAAAATTGTTTAAATCTAAGCAAGGTGTAATTGAATTGTGATACAATGAACTGAAATCTCCAGGTAACTTCAGTGCTTCTTCTGTTCTCCCTACCTTGCCCCCCCACATTTCTAGTCATACTGTCAATACTATGAACTGATATTGAAGTGAATAGGATTAGTCTTCAGGTATTTTTCAGGAAACCATGCTTTTAGAATTTAATAGACATAAGTGATAAAATACTACTCTGGGTAAGGAAAGCCAGAGACAATTGTGGAGCAGTTCAGCTATCTGGGTGATACACATCTTAATATTTAACACAAAAGTTCTCTTAAGTGGTCATGTTAATTGGTATATTGATAGATGTACTGTCATATGTGTTTTACAGAAAATATTCTAATATTCATGTTTTGATACAGTGAGGATTGGAAAGAATGCCTCCCCCAACTCCCAATAGGTCTTGGTTAAGTCTAAGCCCAGACCTTCAAAAATTAGGAATGCCTTAACAGTTCACTTGTTAAATTGCTGAGTTTTCTGATGTTGATTATGGGATTAGTCCCACAGGCAGCGTACATAAGGAACACTCCTTGAAACTGCTGAGTCATTTCAGACTGAATAATAACTTAAGTGAATTACCTTGAATTAGCTGAAACAGATGTGTTCCTGGTTTTGGCAAAATTAACCTATAAAAAATTAAAATAAGTCAATTACTAGTTGGCTAACTTGATCTATAAATTCCTCTCTAGAGTGATCTAACAAAAGCTCTGGGTGCGGGGTCGGGGCTGTATGTTTAGCAGCTAATTTGCATGTTAGCTGGTATTTGCCTTGCTACAGTGGAAGAATAATTGGAAATGTATGCACTGTATTAAATGTGTTGACTGAAGCTGTAAATTGGGGGAGATTGTGTTTGGTATATAAATCTGGAGAGCACTGCCAGGTTTGGTCATAAATATGTAACTTTCTGAATTCTATGACAGATAATAAGAAACATGTCAATGAGTGATGAAATGTAGATTTCCAATTATTCTAACAGCAATAAACTGCCTTTTTGGGATGTATTTATTACAAATGTTTCATCATTTCTAGTTGAAAGAATAGGATAGAGGGTGTATAACCGGAGGGGATTCCTGGGTGAATAGCAAACTAATGTGTTCAAAATTCTGGTGGGAAAAGGAAGACTTATGTTTGTCTTTTGCAGTAGGAATTAATTCACTCTGTTGTTGTTTTGTTTCTACTTCTGTTTTGAAAGGAGGAAAGCTGTTTTTTAATATTCTGATAGAAGGAATTTATGAACCTGGACTGTCTGTGACACCACAATAAAACCATTTGGAATTATAAAGAATTATCTTTCCGAAATGTTTTGAAACTGTATCAAAAGACCGAAAAGAAGTAAGGTTGCATTTCAGGGAGGATGCAAGAAGCATAGCAGTCTCATTAACAAAGCCAGTTACTGACAGCTTTGTCATGAGACCACCTAGTTTAACGTTGATGGGCTCTCTGGGAAATCATGGAGTTCAGATGTCGCAGAAAACACAGCCACCTCTTAGAGGGGAAAAGACATTTATATTGATGAAGACAGACTATTGTGACCATATGCCTACGTTAAGCTGTGTTGCAATGTTTCATAAAAAAAAATTCTGACATTACTCAGAATTAAGGTTGGTGCGCTAAAGGTGGAAGAGCTGCCTGCCCATAAGCACGGTTCCTGCTTGGGATGCTCTCCGCAAGGTCGGGCCATTCTCATCATACTGCATCTCTAAAATGCTGGGCTAGTTAAGTGTCCTGGTGTCCCAAATAAGCACACCTGATTCATAGATTCGGTGAGGGCTAGGAGCATGGGGTTTTGTTGAGTTTGCTCCTACAAAGGGAAACAACATGAGGTCTCCGTGCTCTGTTTTCATTCAGGTACTTTCAGAGGGTGGGGATAACCCAGGTTGGCATGGATTGCACAAGGATTATGAAATCTTTCCCAAAGTATTTCTTTGGTGTTATAACAAACTATAGGTAGCGAATGAAAAGAGTGCTTTTCTATCTTGGAAGACATTATTCCCTCATTTACGTTATTACTACAGTAGGAACATTGCTGTAGAGGAAGGGAAACCTGGCTGGCACAGGAGAGAATTCATCAACATTTAGAAATCTCATGTAGGTTCCTTTTCAAGTCAGAAGTGACAACAACCAGGCCTGACAAGACTTGGGCACCCTCTATTTGTGCTTATTGAAGGTGTTACAGCCACATGTATCCTTACAGAGACGCACTTCAAATGTCAATGCCCGATTTTATACTCAGGGCTAATAAATATAAAACAATGGGTTTTTTTAATATGTACCATACACAAGATCTTTGACTTTCCTAGCAGTTCTAGCAAACTGTTTTGCCCGTAACTGTCTCTGTAAGCAAAGCCTTGTGCTGAAGAACATGAACAATTACATTTTATTGAGCAATTACTTTTTATTGACATTTTGTAGGAGGGCCCTGTATCAAACATATGCATGAGATAGGAACACAGTTGTATAGGTGAAGAATAATGCAAAGCATGAAAATTATGCAGATAGCATGGACATGTCCTTACTTTACATATAGCACACTGCAATGCTTTTTCTAAATGTGCTGGTTTGGGTGATGCTGAGCTTCTATGCTGGTAACCTAGCTGTTATGTTGGCTATTATGGTGACCTACATACTACTATGAATAATTTTACCCAAGCGTAAATGTGCTTTGGAGCACAGTCTCATAGCATATGGTATTAATTTTTTTCAGTTAAAAAATATGCCAAAATTACCTTGGTTCTGAAAGCTGTATAGAGATTTTTATATCTAATTCTCTATTTCGGCTGTAATTACATTCACCTCAGAAGTAAATAACCCTATATTTTGATCCTAAATTTATTTTACTGCTGGTATATTTTTAAGGTTCCCCATTTTGGAGGACACCTCTGTTTCAAGTGTCCATTCTTTAAAAATGTAGGATTCATTTGTGCCAAAATGAAATGTGCCTACAGTTAACTCAGGGTAGGGATTTCTGTATGGGAACAACACTTGTTAGTATCTCTAGTTCATGCAAAAAGAGCTAGAAACTCTGAATTACTCTTGAAAAAACCACCAAAATAAGCTAAAAACATGACACAGTCATGACAGTTGGCCCCTGTTCTTGCTTGTAGTCCCCCTTGTAGGGGTGAATATCTGCCATGTTTAAAGGAGGGTAAAATAAGATGCAGAGACTGTGCAGAACCTAGGAGATTTACAATAGCACACCATACTCATGCAATAATTTCAATACGATATATACAGAGACTGCACTTTCACAGTATTACTGACTACAAGTTCACCTCTTACCTGCTGCTTGTTATTTTCTTCTTTGTTTGAAAACACACATAATTAAAACGTACTACATAAGCTATAAGAGCATGTTCATCTCTTATAGGAAAATGGGTAGAATAACCTCTCATCTAATAATTACATTGTAAACCGAATACAATTTTGATTTCAACTACCTAACAAAAAAGAAACCTTCCTTTTAAATTGCACATTGCATTAGTTGACTATTATGTTGTAACAGAGGAAAGAGAAACACCACCACTTTCAAAGCTCAAGTCACTTCTTACTAACAGTTATTGTGAAGGATAACAAGGTTATTATTCATAAATGAGTCATTGTTCACCAGCTGTACAGCACTAACCCTGAATGAGCAGGAACCAACAGAAGAGGAAGGTCAGTAATAGTTCTCAGGCTAACCAAAAGGCTCATCAACCTTTGATTTCTTGGTGTTTGCTTCTCTCGCATTTCATTTGGAAATGCCTACTGAGGGACAGGCAGGTGTCTGCAGTGACTGAGGCATGCAGGGAGAAGCAGCTGATCCATCCAAAAGGTGAACAAAGTTCAACCTCAACTCTGAGCTGTCTATTTTCAGTAGAAGCAGCTCATTTGAGAAAAAGGTGGATAGATATACTGATGACCTGGACTAAATGAAAAAATGCAATTAAAGCTATGAAAAATGATTCTAATGACCAGAGCTGCTTTGTGTAGCATCTGAAATTTATTACACTGTGTCATTACATTATAACTGCTGTGGTGAATTTAATTTCTGTGTTACTTACCGGGTTTTCTGGAAGGCAATAAGGTTTCTATCATTCTGTGGATGATAAAGATGTAGTATGCTTAGGTACATTTTTTTTACTTTAGCAGCAACTCCTTTTTCTCCTTGAACCACAATAGGAAATTATGAATTAAGGAAAATAATTTTGTGAGAAGGAAACCCAAAAGTATACTTTATAAAAACTCTCAGGTGAAAAAAACCCCTACTTGATTGATAGATACAAAGCTGAAGATCAGTGCTTTGAGAGCACTAATGGGCATTAATGGCCCTCACCTGGGATGCCCATTTCACCTATGAGACTGGGGGCCCTATTTCAGCTCCTGTTGGGGCACCTGCCTGGGCCTGATGTACGTTATAGGTCCTGTGCCTTTGTACTTGTGCATCTGCAAACATGAATAGCTTTGTCTCCACTTTATGTATTAACTCACTGAACTGTGAGACCACACGGTAAAGAGAGAGGTGGGTTTTAAAGCAGAGCAGGTTCAGGCTGAACATAACTACCAACTGCCTATAGGTTGTGGATAAATACAAAATTCTGGTAAGCTGAAATGCTTTAATACTTTCCTATATGCTTTGAGGCATTTTAATTATAGTATGTGGTCAAAATATCAGCACCTCAATATCTATATTCAGACATTACATTCCTAAAGGAAAAGACTTAATTACTCTGAGTAAATGAAGGAAAGTAAGTCTTGTTGAGATCAATAGACATACTTGAAGTATTCAACTCCACTGGTGGTGCTGGGAATGGAAATACAGACTTCCTCCCCCTAGAACTGAGCAATTTCTGCTATCTCTAGGTAGTTAACTCTAGTTTTATATGAAACACCTGTGGCAGTGAATGACAGGCTTTCATATTTAAAACAGTATGCAATGTGGATAAATTCCTGAATCTCACCCTATAAGAATTTCTTGTGAAGGCTGTATTCAGAGAAAGCTTTCTGTAGGGGAAGACTTGCATATAAAAACCTTATTATTGCTGTCTATCGTAGTTGCTTAGATTATTTTGCAAAGCTATTTATTCTAGCATAATTTAGTGAAATCCAGCTTTTAAATTTTTAAATTTATTTTGAAGCCTTTTGATTGTTTCCAGGAACTTACCATAAGTATCCTGGTGCAGAAGAACTAGTGAAAAGCTGGATGCGTAAAATGCATGGCTTTTGTGTGATATTTGCAAAGCATTGGACAAGGTGTATCATATTCTACAATCAATTTTCAGAAAGCTAGTTATGGCTAGACTGAGAGAATCTCACCCTTTAAATCCACGCTGTAACTTGCTGTGCTTTTTGGAACAGTCCTAGTTCTCTTTAGCCCTGGCTAAAAGGGTGACTGGTGCGTGTATGTATTTTAACTTTCTTCTTTTGTAGGCTATCTTATAGAATAGATAAACCACCAGCATGAATTAAAGGGTGAAACTAAAATTTGGTTGATCAGTTTGCTTCATGTAAAGGAAGAAGTACATTTTGCCCTTCCTCTGTACATCTCCTCCCCTGTAAATGTCCTAAATATTGGTGTCCTATCTAGCAAACAGCTATAAATTTGAAAAAATAAGCTGCTGTATTATTTTCCAAGGCCTTAAGTGTTACATGTCTTTATCTTCTAAATCCAGTAGAAGATACCTTTTAGATTAAGTTCAAATTTGGTAGCTTATTGTTATTAGAAGTAAGGGAAAAGTAATTACACTGAAGCTGAAAATTATACTGAAAAGCTGAAGACACCTGATGTGGAAATCATCTGTAGACAATAAATATGTGACAACTGTTTTCAAGTGAAATCAACTTTAAATGTCATCATTAGGTATGTTGTTGATCATTTTGTAGAACCATCTTACTAATGTGACTTATATGGCATGAGGGATTTAATTGAAAAGGCATTCTGAAAGAATAATGTTGTGGGTCTTGTAGCTGAAAACCAATACATGCGTTAACTGTTTAAGTATCTTTGTATCTTTAGTAGAAAGCTTCCTCAACTAAAAGGGACTGGAAGAATTTTAAGGGGCGATATAGAAAAATTAAGTGATAACATGTACTGTAACACAGCAATGCAGTAAATTTGGCCTGAGTTCTGACTTTTGGACAAACAAAGCAGAACTAGTCTTTAGTGTGTTTGAGTATTTTTAGTCCCTTTAAAAATGTTTGGGAGCTGAGAGATGTTTCTATTTTTAAGGGCATAAGGATTAGTTTCTAGATTTGCTGCAAACTTCCTTTTCGTGGATGCTATTGGTGAATCCATGTTACTGCATTTTACTTACATAGCACTCCTATGTCAACTTTGCACCAAGTTTTGTCTCTTGTGAAAAATACTTTGGCTCTTACTGTGATTGCTTGTGCTTTGCAGAAGCATATACAACAACAAGTATTGTAGTTTATATTCTATCCTTTGGAATGTATGTTCTGTCCTTTAGAAGCCTCTGCTTTGTTTTATTAGTCTTAACTGTGTGTGAGATGGTTTCTTTCTTAATACCCACTCAACCCTCCAGGATTTAAGAGACCTTTGTATGTAAGTGTTATGACTACCTTCAAACGCTGACTTTAATTTGTATTTAGGTGTTGACGATGGCTGACTCATTCCACTGTTTAGTGGAGGAAAGTATCCAGCAGCTCTCACTGAAGAATTTGGGTAATCAAATATCTGGAAAGATCAATCCACGTGTTCTGCAACCTGTGAATATAGGTTTAAGAGGTTGACTTCTGAAAATCTTCATAGTGCCTGCAAAGGTACATATAAATATGCATGAATGTACATTGAAGATTTTGTTTTTGGGATAGAAGGAACTATTCTGAAAGCTACTGTAATGTGTTGTAGAATAGTCAGTGTTAACCATTTAAGGGAGAAAGATGGTCCTTGCCTGGGGTGTGTTTAAGAGGGTTGCCCCTCCTGCCCCCGTTCATATGTGCTTTTAAGCTTCAGTTACTGCAAATACTGTGTAAAGCTTCTTTGGGAGCAAACACATGGCTGTGTATAGGAACAGAAGCAAGAAGAGGCAAATTTACTGGTAAATTCCATCAAACTTGTGGACTATCTAAGAGGGAAAAAGTAGACTGCCATTACAAAGATGGGATGGAAATTGGATGTTTGTAAACTATGTGAGATGTGTTCTATTTTAATGGCTTTCTTGAATCCCAAGCTAGTGCTGCTCCTGCCAGGACATCCATTCTGGCTGGGGCATTCAATAAGAAATGCAGCTGCTCTACTTATCCCAAGGTCAGCCATGCTTTCGTAAACCAAACCGATTTTTGACAAGATGGAACTTGATTTGGCCAAATGTTGTGTAATAAAATTGTAAATTATGCAAATGCATTTGGTGTGCAACAGCTATATTTGAAGGCTGCTGTTTTTCACCTCGTTGAGTTAATTGAGGAAGCCTGGCAGCAAAAGGACTCTCTTAGTGACATGTATATCTAGTGGATGCTCATACCCGGTGATCTTCTACCTAATAAGAAAATCACTCGTTCACCAGAAATGCTCATTAAACAAACTTAAGTTGGTTCCATTCTCTGAAACTTGACTGTCCCTGCTGGACTGTGATGAATGCTGCTCATTACTTAGACTAAGCTTTCAGCTTTGGGAAGGGTACTACATTGTAAAATGTTTCACATTATTAGGCAAAGAGAAGGTAGTCATGTAGACAAATGGTAGAGTTTTAATCAATTAACTGGAAAAGTCTAGATGTACTACATACTGTCACACTTATAATATTTTACAATTAACGCTGGGGAGAAAAAAATGTCCCTGGGTGTGTTCCCTGTTAGCTGAAAAAGATCCTGAAATTGCATGATGTACTTCTGTCCTCTTTGGGGGCTGCTTTCTTTTCAAAAGCAAAGCAGCAGCTATCCTTGCCTGTGCAGTTGCCCAAGCGGTGTTTCCAGTGCCGAACCCAATATGAAGCAGTCTGCTCTTCCTTGTAGATCAGGTAATACTGAGCCAGCCTGTGAGCTCTTAATTGGGCGATTAATATGAGAAATGGAGGCTATAACTTTAAATTTTATGATATGGAACAATACAGCATACAAGTTGCCTGCTATGTTGTATAAATAAAAGAATAAATAGCACAAAAGTCGTCTTATAATTTCACACGTACTACTAATACTGAATAATTACTCTATAACGGCATCTTTCTTTGCACAGTTTTCATTTGTTATGCTCTAATTATTAGGAGTGCTTAGTGAGCTGACTCTAGAACTTGTAAGTTTTATGCAGAAAGAAAACACATAGGAAAACAGGAAGAAAAGCAGAGCTTTTGCTGAGAGATTTGCACTATACCATTTAAGTTACAATTGAAAGGTGAAAGAGAAAACAATGGAATAAAGTTGCAGGTTCATTGTACATGGCAGAAGGAAGAGGAATGGCAGAATAGCTTGTGCTGAGGCACCCTGAGCAGAAAAAAAATTTTAGGAATCTGAATATTTCACACTTAGAATATGTGTTTTGGTCCAAGAGTCAGCAGATTAGAATAAGTGGCATTACAAGGTTCATACAGTTGCATGTATCTTTACTTCAAAATCAGAATGTAAACAATTGATTAAAGCAAACACCCCACAGTGGAAGAGGGAATGTTCTTGGTTATCCATACACATTTAAGTTTGGGGTTTGTCGTTGGGGTTTTTTTTACACTTTTTTTTTTTTTTAAAATAAAAATTTGGGAAAATTGCGAAGATAATGCTACTGTTGTAAGTGGTAGCTACATGTTCTTACGGAAGTACACAGATGCACTATTTTATGTGGTATCTGGATCCTCAATCAGTGGAGTTTTATGGAAGTGTAGTAATTTGTGTTGGTGGTTTTTAGCCTTATTAGTATTCATTCTGAACAGAAGCCTTGGCTCTTTTTTAACTCTCAATGCCTGATAATTCATCATAATTTGGCTCTGAATCACTTTGGCATAATGGACCAGGGTTACCTTTGTTGGACCTCTGCTGAAGTCAGTAGAGGAAGCATAGGCTAAGCTTGGTAAAGAATACTACTATTTATTTAAAAATAAAGTCGGTCTTGCCATACTATTAAGCAACCAGAAAGCTAGAATAAGTTGTGGTGTTTTTCACTGCAACAAGATAAACGTAGTATTGCTGGAAAGTTTCAAGTGTGTAAGTACAGAGAATATATCTGAGCAAATAGCAACCCTTTGACAGTAACATAATTTTCTCTCAGGCACAGCAGCTTAATACTTGAAGAGCTGCCTTTTTTGTTGTATTTTAAAATTCAGATTAAAAACTCTTAAAGGATCATTTTGCACAGAATAAAGTGTGTTACATGTCTTTGTGTGCTGAGGCACAAATTTATTAAGTATGAATATGTGTAAAATAAAAATGGTAATTTTTTACAGGTACCACTTGCTTTTAAAAATTGAATAGTCACCCATGTCTTTGAGATCTAGCCGGTTATTTTATGGTCTCAGCATGTGATGAGATCCACCACAATCTTACTGAACACTGGGTGTGACGCTGGAACCACGTACTAAGTACAGTAAAACTGGATGCAGCTTTTATTTTTATTTGCTCTGTAAACAGGATCCCCAGATTTGAAGACTAAATAAATTTTCTGCAAGCTAGATATAAGTCTACTAACCATAGGTTAGTAGCTTCCTCAAAAAAGGGGTTGTCTGTGGTTGAATGTTGTACATGTTTGTTCAGGTTTGACTTATTCTAGAACAAAATCTGGCTAGTTTGTATATACGGATGTTATATGATCTATCAAGCATTACGAATGAACTACACAGCTTTGTGAATTACTGTGCCTCATCTGAGCCGGAGTTACTGTTCATGAACGCATCCTTAACTGCACTTACGGCTGCAGATATGCTGTAAAGCACATTAGATTAAACCTTTCATTAGCATGATTGAGTTGTAATGGCTTAACAAGTTTCCTCCCTTCAGCTAACCTTTGCTATCCATTAGTTGGGTGCATGCTTTGCCTGTCAAATTGAGAGATAATGCAGTTTAGTTTCAGATTTGAGGTAAGTCATGTTATCTCACATTTAGCTCTTACGTTGCAGATTAAGCTAAATTATGTTATTTCATAATTGAAGTGGGCTAAAAGCATGCAGGCAGATGGCTACTTCAGCTTGGCAGCATAACCCATTAAGATCATGATAACTTGCTTGTGTCTGAGCCAGGAGTGCTCTCTCTATTAGTTCTACTGCTGTTGAGAGGGGGAAAAAAAAAAAAAGCAGGATGTGGAATTGGACCTGCAGGTAGGACAGTGGTGTGGCAGCAGTTTGCAGACCAATAGTATAGCGGGGCTTTCCAGAAATGGCTTCTTTCTCTGTACAGAGCTCCAAAGCGACCTCTTTCTTAAAGTTGTGTTCTTTGCACTTCAGAGATTTTTTTTTTTTTCTTTAAAGGGAGAAGGGAGGGGTATGTGTGGCAGTTACAATCGTAATGCTGCCTTTCTAGGGTACCCTGTCAAAGGAGCATATCAAAATGTTGTGTGGAGAACAGACGGTTTAAAAGCCTTGAAGGAATGGAACTGGAGAGTCTAGTAATGAAAGAACTGGAGGAGAGTGATAGTTTTTATTCAGCTGGATCTCAGGGCTGCCAATTTCTGTAACAGCAGTAGGCTTGAAATATATGCGCATACTTGCCTGAGCCTCAGGATACATTTTTATCATTAATAACCTTAGTTCCTAGCCAAGAGTATCCTGCCAACGTTTGCTAGGTTTGAAAGGCCAACTCAAGGTGTTTCTCCTCTAATAAAGGAACAGTAAGAGTATCCTTAAGCAGCTGACCTACCTGAAGAGGTTATTAGAAAATTTGTCCTTTTGTACACTTTTTCTCTATTTTTGACTCCTTACTGCAAAAGAATAAACCAAATAATATCACAAACCCAAACTTTTCATTTCTGAAAATGTTACGTGTTGTCTTGAAGGCTAATTCAGATGCCTCTTACTCTTTTGGCTCCTTGGTCATGCTGTGTCTCCCATGAGATGCTGATTTCCTCTCAAGCTGGAGTTAGATATTCTAGGTGGGAAGCGTAGCATGTGAATGAAAATAGGATCACAGGTACCTTTATGACTTTAATGGCTTTTTTTTTTTTTTTTTTTTTTGGTACACTTGTATTTTTGTTTTTGACAGTCAGCTCTTCTGTGGTTGGAGTTTATGGTGAAAGAAGACTGAAGGCAAGTGACATCTTTTAGAAGCCCCAGCTCAACTTTAGCATCTTGTTACCACATATTAAAGGCATAATCTGATAGCTAGACCAGGGATGCAATGTGTCTCTGTAATCTTTGCCTATAATTGGGTTCAGCACTAACTTGGTAATGTTGAATAAGTTGGTCTCTTTCTGACATTTAGAAAACTGCCAAATCAAAACCCCATGACACTACATTATTATTTTTTTAATTAATATTAACTGAAGCAATTTGGAGTACTGGGATAAAAAGTGGTAGAGTGCCGAGCATTTCCTATAACCTTAATCAATTTTGGAAGGTAATGCTTGCTGTGGATGAAATTAAAGAACTTTGAGATTACCTTTTATGTTATGAAATATTCCTAGTGCAAATAAGAACAAGTTCCTGCTTTCCATAAAAGCTGCTATACAGTTATCGTGCATGGAAAGTATGTGCCAGGATTGCTTCAAAATGAATAGGATTAAAACATAAAATTTAAAGGGAGGACATGAGATAATGTTCATTAGTAAATTTATAAATTCAAGTAATCTGTACACTCCTGAGAGACCCAAGGGTGAGATGGAAATCAATTTCTTCGCACAAAATAGGCTTCCCCACAAATGACAGCATATGAACTACAGTAGTATCAATGTGTTGTATTCCTTTCTCCACTCCCTCTCCTTTTGTTTCATAACAGCCTGGCTTTTGGGGATGCCGTAGAGCACTTGCAAGCGCTTACAAACCTATGGGAAGGTCAATGATGTGTACAAGGGTTTTAATGAAGCTTCAAGGGAATTTCTTAGCGATGTTTCTTTTGGAAGTAATGAGTTGCTTCATATAAAGGTAATTTTAACGATAGTTGAAAAGGTGCCATTTATTGCCATGTCTTTGCCACTGTGGCTTATTCTAGTGTTTAAAGTCTTCATTGGATAGAGTTCAGGGCTGCTCATGCATTTATTTCTGTTAAGTGACTTCCAAAAACCATTCTGATGTTGTTGCTGGTAGAACCTTTTTGGATATTTCAGGCCTTTTCATGATTTTTTTTTTTTTTGACACTGCAATGTCTAAAGAAATCAATCTTATACTGAAGAAATACAGCAGTTTCAAAGGATTCTAGTGATCAATGTCAACCACAAGCGTACAATAACTGAGATCAATAATCCATTCAGCAGTGCTGTGAAACTAGTCAAGTGACTTCTGAAAACAAGAAGCAAGTGCTATGAGAAATACTAATCACTGTACGGATGCAAGGCCCTTCGTTTTCAAAAAAGTAGTAAAACTCAATAAACTGTTAATTGTAAATATCCTGAATATTAGTCAACTGATTCCACCCTCATGGAAGAGGTAAAGGTATCTTTAGATGAGTAATTTCCATTTACTCTTACCTGGGGCCTTTCTAGCAAGCACATATATATGTATTTTATGACTTCTGCTACTTCACATATCAAAGAAGTAAAATCTTGTTTTGTGTTTCTTTTTCCCAGACAGCATGTATAAAGATTATTGCTTTCCTACTGGAAATGCTTGACAAGGTAAAATTAATTATTGTAGACTACTCAAGGTGGAGCAAATGACTCATGTTGAGATCAGAGATGCAGACCTGGCATGGGATGAACTTTTTCACCATTGTCACATCCCTTTCTTCCTAACTTAAGCTTCAATTTTTGTGAAATGTAAGGTGAAAATTCTCATGGAGTCTTTGCCACCATGTTTTCTTCATGTGATCTGCTAATCACCAGTTGTACCAAGAGCCCAACAGCTATGTTAAATGGGTATTGGCAGGAAAACAGTGACTTTGCTTTTAGGGTGTGTATGCATGTATACACACACATAAAAGACAATTAGATCCACTATAATGCTGCCCTCTTATTTCTTCCAGATCTAAATAAAACATGATCAATGTGTAACTAACTTACGCTACATGGTCAATATATAGGTAACTTAGGTTGACTACCTTTTGTTGAACTACTTTATTGGAGATTATGTAATTGAGAAACAAACACTCAAATTCAGATGTGATCTTGGTTATTAGTTTAAATTCTGAATAGATTATTTGAAGTTGCAATTATTTGAATGGGAGCAGGTATCCAAGGAAGGAGGATAGTTCTGAACAATTTATTGGTGGTTTGAAGCCATGAATAATTCAGGACCTACGTATCTTTAAATGACATGCCATGAACTAGATTGCTGCAAATTACAAGAGTATGGGAATGATATAATATCACGTAAATTTGATATTCATCTACAAAGGTTGGTTGTTTGTCAAGCTGTTTGTTGGTTTGCAGCTGACCTTTAAAAACTTGGGGATGAATCAAACTAATAGCCTGAACAATGGAAGTCTTTCAACAAGTGAGCATAATAAATCTCCCCACTTTGAGAGGGAGGCAAGTATAATACATAAAACTAAAGACAAGCTTTAATAGACACACAGAACATAGGGAATTAATTCTGAATCTAGAAAGATTAATTATAGCTATGGTCATGTTGAGGGTTGAAGATGTATGAATGCGTTTGAGGAGTCAAGATTCCACACCTTATTTTTAACTGTATATTTGAAACAAATCATTCTAAAAGTTATCTTTGTGAAGCAGGGAACTTTGAACTTCAATCCCTTTACCTTTTAAAACCATGTCTTAGTCATGGTAATTACGCTGCAATGTAAGGAACTGCTAATTTTTGTGGTTCTAGTTGAATCATGAGGGAATGAAAAATGAACTGATTAAAAAGTAACAATGCCAGTTGTAAATTTTTGACAGCTGTTTTTTAGGACATTGTGAATGAGGATGAAATGCAGGTTGAGAGACCTTTAGGACAAGGATGCTGTTTGTTTCGTTCGGTGCAAAGCCAACATAAGCCAAGATTGGCTTGTGACTGAGGCTCTTCAATGCAAATGTTAGGAAACACTAATCTTGAAGCTAGTGCCTGGAATTCTCTTGATGTTGAGGCATTTCTGTGCTTATAATATCAGCTTAAAGTGGTAAGATACTTACTGTGGTTTGTAACCTCAGTAAACGTAACTCAGAGCATTTCCATTTTGCAGGGTGGAGTGGTGTAATTTTAAGTATCTATGCAATACTTCTGACAACAGGGCAAAAGGAATGTTATTCCTCTAAGAAGTAATAAGCATTAAAAAAAAAAAAAAGAGAAACCCCAAACATTAAGTAGGATTATTAAAAAATGAAAGACAGTTGGCAACTTAGAAGGTAGTCTTCCACTTTCAGTGCAAATCATAGAATTTATTTCTTTCTAGCTGCCAATGGAAGAACACTTACTGTATGTGCTGCTTGCAAATGGTAATCTTTCCTGAACAAGTTGCTTGCTTTTCTGCTGAAGTTCGGGATTGATTGTGATGGCAAGAAAAAGTTAAAAGTAGCTGTGTATATGATTTTTGTGTCCATGGAGAAATGAATGTGTTGAAAGTATCAACATGGAAAGTTAAATTAAGGTAACATCACATTACTAACTGATCCGGTATCACGCTTAATCCATCTGCATCTGAACCACAGGTTGCATTTAGTGTTGTGCTTAGTTAAAATGATTGTGCTAAATCAAAACTCAATTTTCAGTGAGGTACATCCAGCCAAACACCAAATATAATCATGTTTAAATTGGGACTATAAAACAAAGTTCTTATGAAATGTGAAGCTGGGCAGAAATAATTTGGCTCTGTCCTTCAGAAACTCTGGCTATGAGAGCTGAGCTGTTTGAGCACTTTGAGCAAACACCAGTGACTGAAGTTCTCCCCCAGCATTACAGAGTGGTTTTATCCTCTTATAAATTGAAAGTTTCATAGTGTTTATGAACTTAGTGTTTTTCAGGCTTACTGGGACACCAAATACAAAATGAAACCAACTGAGCATCTAGCAAAATGAGAAGATTTGTAGAGTGTAGGTGAAGCTCTGTAGCATGTGTGGTGCCTGCCTCCCCCATATGTAGTAGGTACATATATTTTTAGGGTTTATTGTTACTTAAATAGCTGTCAAATTATAAGAAGTGCTAAATTTAATGCCTAGCTGTAATATTCAAAAGGGGATTTTCCTGTCACCATGGAGATTTTCTTATCACACAAGACAGTTTAGTAACTGTAATTCTTTAATTTTAGATTGTCTGTCATGCAGTATGTGACTACATTAATCTTTTGGTAATATGGAAATGAATGCGGTGAAGGGTTTGTTCACTTAAGAAGGAAATTCACATGAAAAGGTGCATACTGTGCTTACACCTTATGTAGTACAACAAGCTTAGGAAGGCAGTGTTATTTAGTAAATTATTACTACATAACTACATTTATTTCAATAAAAATTTGTACTTAATTCAGAACAAGGTCACTATTTTTTTTTTCTGCCTCTTGTTAAATTAGGCTTTAACAACCATTTTGGAGGCTATGTGTGAATATTGTGATGTAGCGGTTAAATGTTTCAGAAAAGATGATGTATCTGTCTTCATATCACAAAGTATTGGGTTGTTGTCTGGAATAACAAGAGAGGAAATATGCTTTAACAGTCACTTATATATCAAACTTCCTCAACGTCCTAACTGAATAATGTTATAAGTTTTTGAGAGCTTGTGACGACAAGGAAATAGTGCCTCTAAAGTATGCTAATAACATTTGCTCTTGACTTTCAGATGAATGACAATATGCTTGTTTGGGAGAGCACCCTAAAATAGCTTCCCAGGGTAATACTAATGCTAATCAATCACTATGTTGCCGTCTTTCACATATAAGCTGAAAGATGTTGGAGCGCTGTTGAGCTTCTAGAAGTGGAAGAACTGGAAGGGAAGGCTAGTGCTTATTCAAGTACCTAACCTCCCCTGATCACATCTTACTGACAGGCTGTGTAGGCCTTCTTGCTTAAGACATCATTATAATTTCTGCAGATAGCCGATTTAAATGGCTTCTGGTACTGTGAACTTGATGTGTTACTACTGTGAAGATCCACGGAACCTATGGAAAGGTGAGCTGTGCTGAAAAAGCAGAGGCTTTATTTTAAAATAGTTTCACTTTCTTACTATCTTGATATATCTTCTTTAACTCAAGCCTCATAGCTTAATACTGTTCTCTCGTACTTTGATTAGTTTTCTGAATTTTACTGAAAAGGCAAAGGCTGGGGATGAAGGAAGAGATTTTTATAGGATGAAAATATAAATTTATCGTGCTCATCTATGGAATTGTTAGAAAAACTCCCCATACCCTCCAGTGTTAGCTAAAATTGTGAATTCAGTCTTAAACCTGAAGTTTCTAGGTAGCAGCACTCGGTGATGGGAGAGTGCTAGAAGATGCTGATGGAGGTGCTGGAAGATACCTAGACCTAGGTAGGAGACTCACAGCTGTCCCAGTGTCGCGTTCTGGCTTGGACATGGAGAACATTTAGGTGGCTGCCAGACTATTGAAGATCAGCTGGACCTCACTGTACCAAAGAAAGATGCCATCCCTCTAATTTTACGTGTGCATGAAGATTTTGCCATCCTGGGTAGGCTCTAAACAATAGGACAGGCTTAAAGAGCTTATTTGAAACAAGTGGGAAAGATTTTAAGCTCACTTCTAGATATGCTAATTGTGTAAGAACAGATGACTTGCCAGAGAAATTTTTTTTTGTCATTTTGATTATTCCCCTACACCCAGTTGCATCTGGACTTTCCCTTTGCCTCCTCTCCCCCTCTTTCCTACCCTTTGCGTATGTGTATCCTCAAAAGAATACAAATACTTTGTCCTATCAAAACCAAATTCATATTATCCCCAATTGTTTGGCAGTGTTCCCACTGAAGAGTGTGGGTTGCAGATGAGCGTAGGTGCTTATTTTGTGAACAGAATCGATAGTTCTCTTTATTTCCATTATTTTATCTTATGAAGGTTGGATTCTGACATGTTCACTATATTACATCTGGGATAACCTTCCAGAAGATTTAAATGCCTTATTTTCAGGACTTCTTTTGTTTTAAACTGCTGTTGCTTCATCAGTAATCCCATTCCCACCATATTCTTTTGTATAACAGGTATAGAAATCACTTATTTAAAGACTATAGGGTGCATAGGCACATTAGTAATTACCAAGGCAATGTTCCTAGTGACTAAAGAGATTCAAGGAAAGAGCAAATGCTTTTGAGTTGTTGGGGCTTTTCTTACTCTTAAATACATTTGTTTTTCTTGTGGTAGTCCACTGAGACTAAGAATTTAGGGTTGCAGAAAAACAGTTAAACAAGTGTGTGCTTAAAGGCAAGAAGTGATACTTTGGTTCAGCCTTGCCTTCCAAGATGGATGAATCCATACTTTGGGAATTCAAGCATCATATATGAGCAAGCATTCTCAGTGAATGACTTGGTCATAGTGCAGAGTTTCTTGATTAATATGCCTGTATTAATGGCATATTGTGCCATTACCTGTGGGTTTCCATGAGTACTATGTAATAGCATAGCAAAAAACTGAATTCTAAGATCCCAGCTTGACCCATATAATGCATAAGGTTTTAATATGATTAAAAAAAGAAAATTCAGAGCCTTTTTGTAGTAGACCTGTGTTCCTAAAGTGTCATTTAATGTCTTTCTAATGTCTTAGAGGTACTGTCACCTCCTAGGAATAAACTTTCAATTCATGTTATAATTTATTTCTGACAAAACAGTGCTTTTTAAAAACTTCATTCTGAGATTATAAAGGCTTCACTTCAAGTATATCCTGTAGCAATGCAGCCCTTTAAGAAGTATTTGAACTCGCAAGGAATATCAATTATTCTGGAAAGCAATCCACTGAGCTCCAGAAGGATGCCATGACTGGCTTATATTAAAAGTGTGTTCAGGGCGCATGGCTATTCTGCTATGTTACTGTAATGTTACTGTTAAATTCCAAGGTAAATAATGTCTTTATCTTTCTCTATGTATTCATCAGGGCATTGTGCTGTGTCAAGCTTATAGAATTTGGCTTTACTGCTTCCATTCATCTTCTACTTGTCATGCAATGTCTAGTACAAGGGTAATTGATAAAGAAGTGTGAACTCAACTGAGTAAGATATATAGAGTGACCATGCTTTGAAAAATGTGTATGATGTTACTTGTTAATAAATAAATATGTTTAAAGAATGATTTGTCACTCTGGATGACAGATGACGTTTCTCGGTTGGTGCTGTGAAGAAGGTTACTACAGCTATGAGGGATGAATGAGTGGACTAAACTGTGAACTGTATCGGGATTATAAGGCGGCAAAGGTTTTTGTTACCTGTTTTACATATTGACTCTCAATTTCAGAGGGGGGGAAACTACTTGTAGATCATCACATCAGATGTCAGTCAGAGGAGAAACTGTCTCCATAGACAGTAGAAATTGCGTGGTACCTGGAATAAGCATGCCTTCCTCTAAACAAGCAAGCTATACCTCTCCCCCCCCCTCCCCCCAAAGGGCTTTCAGAGACATCATACCCCACAGAACATGATTGTAATTCTCTTCTCTGAGGATTTGTTGCTCACAAGCAACCTGGAACTTCAAAAAAGCCTTTTGAAAATAGTTTCTGATAGTGTGTAGGAAAAAAAAAAAGTATGAAAGCACTCCCCCTGATGGTATGGGGCTTTTGTTTGTGCTGCTTCCATCTGCTTCGCGTAAGAGGCCCCATGGCGGAGTATCCGAGGGATCAGTTCAGCTCGGGGGGGTGGTGTAGGTACAGTGTTCTGTGCTGGGCCACTTCCACTGCGGTGTTTATCTGTTTGACTTAATTAAATTCCTGTATTTCCTTTTTTAGGAAAGAAAGCATTTCCATTTTATACTATATTTCATATACTATATTTCATAGTTGTTTTACATTGCTCAATGGGCAGCAGTTTTTATTTTAATATAGAGGTAATAGGACTGTGTTTATATCAAATTGCATCGGACCTTCATTAGACAGACTGTGCTTTGACAATTGTGTGAAGTCACATAAACTTATGTAAACTTGTTTACATAAGATCACACTTCTAAATATTACACTGATACGCATTAAAATCTTTTGCAGTAACTCAAGTTGCTGCAAGGTTTGAAACAGATATATAGTTTGAAATCCAATGTATATATTTCATCTTCTACTTCCACAGTATATAGTTCATCTTTGAGCAGCTGTTACTTGCTTCTCTTTCTTTTTTATTTCTTTATTACTAATCCGTGCTTTTGTAGCCACTCCCTTGTTAAAAAGCATACATACTGACTGGGAATTTAAATCTTTATTTAATATTTCATCTCACTTCTAAAAGTTCTGATTTAAATTGCTCTGCTTAATAAGTTAGTGTTCTATTGGTATGGGACACAATGAGCTTTTTGCTAGTGGATATTTCTGTTTGCATAAGATTCTGCATGGTATGAATGAAACATCAGTCTTTTATGCTAAATCTTAGCTTCTTGCTTGGCATTCAGAGGTCTTTAAGCTATTTGGTAGGTGGCGGCTAAAATATGCACTTGATAACACTCTATTTTCTTAAATTGGGCATGAGTTTCCATTTTCTTTTGCAGTGCTCAAGATAACTTTATTGTCAGTAAGTTATCGCTAGAATTGCTGGGGACAGAGCTTCTGAGAAAACGGTCTGGGTGTATTAAAGCTCTGAAGTTTAATACAAATCTTAAAATTGAGAGAAGCAAAGCCTTCATTTAAAATAAAGCCAAACCAAGACTCTCTCCGAGACTTCTTTGCAGGAAAGTATTATCAGAAAGCATTCATTTGTCTTACAAACTTATAGTTTTGTCTGCTGTTGCCTGTTTGTCCTGTTTGTTTCTAATGGGTTGTTGGAATATGCAGAATGGATGTTGGGTGTAAGAGTACGTTGTGAAGAAGTACATAAAGATATAACACCCAAAGTATGCAATCTGAACAAGTCAGGAGGAACACATACTATTTTTTCTTAAATGCTGTTATTTGACTTTGTAAATAAAAAAATATAAAAAACATTATAAAAAAAAATAGAAGTTTTACAGTTATTTGACATTTTTTTTTTTTTGTAGCTGCTTTGAAACCTTTCCCTATGGAAAGGTTTTTCCTTTTACATGCCAGTTTCTTAGCTGCTACTGTTACAGTTCTGAATATGTTCTGGACTTCCTGGTTTGGATGCTAAAGCTTATAGATTGTTTTTTTTTTTTTTTTTACTTATTTTAACTTTTATTTATTTTTCAAATCCATGGATCTTTACTGTGCCATCTATGAACAAGCAGATCTGTAAGTAAAACCAAGAAGAAATCTATGTCCACAGGTACAGTTGTAAAATAAAGACTATGATTTCTATTTAACTCTAGATTCTATTGAAAACTGAGTTCCTTTAAAAGAAAAAAAAAAAATTACTGGGTTTTTTAAACCTGAGAGAGTCTTATGCTGTGCGCAATAACCTTGTAGCTACCAAGCAGTAATAAACTGTTTTGCCAAGGTTGTAGACTCTGGTAAAAGGAGCTCTTAAGATCTGTATCTATTGCAAGCCTGCATTCAGCCATTGCCAAAATAGAAAGCAAACTTGTTCTGAGCTAAATGCTTGACTAATTGCTTTAGTTAGCCCCAAAGATGGTATTACAACAACACTCTTGGAAAAGCTATTCCAATGTTTAATTGCTCAGCTAGTGGGTTTTCTTAGCTAACCTAAATTTCCCTTGTTCCAGTTTAAACTCAGGTTTTTCTTCCTTTGTATTCCACACTGGAAGAAGATGTCATTTGTGTTGTCTTGCAGAGATGTAGTAAAGACTTCCTTTTTTGGGGGCTGTGATGTATATTCTCTTTCCTTACAGATTATGTCCCTGAAAATCCTTTTTCTTGCTCCACTGTGTTAAACTCTTTCCAGCTACTCCTTCTGTTTTAGATGTGACACCTCAAACTGTATGTTACTGGTAGCTTTGTTAATAGCTGGCAAAAAGGAGAGACTAATGTAGGTGTTCTATAGGCTGTATTTCACTTTGTGTATCCTGTCATGCTGATTGACTTTTTCAGTCATATGAGACATTACTTAGGTTTATCTTGGGATCCATTGTAACCTTTGATCCTAAAGGGCTTTCACCTAGCCAATTGTTGCTGAGTTACTGATGTCAAGACTAGTATGTCCTTGCATTTGCAATTTAGTAAAGGCATAGAGGGGTTTTTTTCTGCAGACACTTCAGCTTAAGATCCTTTTGCATTTTAGTCTTGTTCTCTTCTCCCGAATACTTTCAACCCTTAATGTCACTAATGAGAATACTAACTGCTGTTGGATGTAGGACAGGCCCCTTCAGATCTGGCTGTGATCAATCACTATGTTTTAAGTGTGCTAGGCGTAGCTACTCAGTGTGTTTTTCCGATCTGTTATGCATGTTTCTTATGATAGCCTCATGGAGGACATACTGTCATGACTGAATTTTGAGCAGGTCTCAAAGGTGACCACATCAAGAGTTTGCTAAGATAGAGACAAAACTGCATTTTTTTCTCCCCTTTCTCAAGATATGTTGCTTGTTTCATAGAAGGAAGCTAGACTAATCTAGCATGATTGTTCTTGATAAAACCACATTCACTTGATTTTTTTTTTTCTTTTAAATCTATTTTGTTGTTCTCCAGAGGCTTTACGTTGTTTAAATATTTGCTTCTGCATTTTTTTATGAATTTAAGTTCATATGGCTGGTCTACAATATCTTCATTGCTCCTAAACCTTTTTATAAAAGGGAGGAAATATTTATTGTTTTTCATTCATCTGGATGGTTACCATCTCCCATCACGTTCACCAGTTTTTATTGTGAATAACTTGGAGAATTCTCAGAAACAATCTCGGAATAGTGAACAATGGATTTCATCTGACCCAAGCAACTTAGGAAATATTTAAAAGAGCTCTCCAAGATGTCCTTCTACTATTTTAGCCAGTGATTTTATCCCTCTGTCCCTGGTATGGAGTTAGCCATCTCATTGCAAGTTATCTGTTTAATAGAGGCAGGCAGAGGAATGTTAACCTTTGGCCTTCTCAGGGACGCTTGTTCTGCAGTAGTTTACAGTCAGCTAAAATGCACAGCAGATTGATGTGGAAGTTACCTAAAATGACTTTGGGGTCTAAATAGAAGGCCAATGCTCAGGCAGCAGTAGGTTTTTACCAAACTTTGCTTAAAACTGCAGATGCACGCTAAGGGACAAAAGTTGTATTTGAGTTTTTGCTTCCTCCTTCTCTCACAAGCAAGTTAATGGGGCAGTACCTGATGGAGCTGCAAACACTGAGTGCCTGTCAACCAGAAGAACGCTGCCTGCCACTGACAGTGCTTAAGTGGAACCCTGGTTGCCACCAAGGCTTGCTTTCCTGCAGGAGGGGAATGGCGTGTTGCCGAAGGGCAACGCAGCAGGAGAGTGCGTTCTGAGCTGCTGTCCTGACCTGTAGGGCAGGTATTTGTATTGTATACTATTAATGTCTAACGTCACTGGCAGTGTGCGTCTTGAGCTGTAATAGGAGAAGAATGGGATATATAGAAAGCAGCCTCTGATGTCAGAGCTGTATATAACCCTATACTTTTTGATAAAAATAAACTTTTCAGATGAAAAAGTTAATACTGATTGCCTTCCACAAGTCCCAGAAGAACAGACAAATGGGTCCTCTGCTGATATGCAACTAATAACGTCTCGATATTACGTATTTGCAGCTGACTTGCTTTTTTTTCTATTGATAATGAAGGTTAAACTGAATTCTGATTAATTCTCCCCTTCCTCGATGTATTCTCAAGATAATTTTGATAGTTACAGAAATGCTCAAGTGGTACCTTAAATATTCTTGATGGTGCTACTTAGAAATGATGCAGATTGAGAGGGGAATCACAGAGTCTGGATTTGAAATTAAAAAAAAGAAATCTACTTGTTAGCCAATGCACAAGCACAGAATGCAAACAGGAATCTGCATACCATCCTATCTTTACTACAGAAAGTGATCTTAATTTAGGACTTTAATACTTTATGACTTTTTCGTTGTTGTGGTTGAGGAAAACAGTCTGTCACTTGAGAGAATTTAGAATTCGGCAGAGACCAAATCTGAGTTAGTTACACAGTTTTGTCATTGTGTTGTGTAGTTGTGATTGTCTGCCAAAGTATCTCAACTTTTCCAGGTCTAATCTTTTAAACTGGAATGTAACTGGCATGGGAAGACTTGCAAATGCCCTAATCAAGAAATATGAATATAATTAAAGCAGTAATTTCTTACTACAGGCATATCTTATGCATTTCACTTTCACTGTCAATATGGAAATGAACAGAGCAATATAAAGTATTGTGCAGTCATACTCTAAGATTTTTTTTTTGTAGCTCTTTTCTTACGGGCTCTTCTGGAGAGTTACAGTCTCTTACTCCCAACAACTAATAAACCCAGTTGTTGTGTTTTGGTTTTTAAGTGTCAACACAGAACCACAGTTCCTACTGGTGGTTATAAATGTGGCAAGAATTGCATTTCTGTTGGGACCCATTATTCCCTGATAGAAAGTATTCAGTGTACAGAGGAAAATGGGCCAACAGTTAATCTACCTGTAAACTGTAACACTGGGAATCTTCTAGCTCTTTCCATTTCAGTCATGCTTTTGAATGTCTCGTAGTCTGGACTGTCCAATGAGAGATGTTTTGCTGTTGTTTGGGGTCTGGGTTTTTACCTTGGAGAATAACAAGTTGATCTGACTTTTTAGTTGGGCCGATTTTGGTTTTAGGTTCCTGGAAGAAACTGTACTTCTCCAGTTCTGCAGTGAAGTTTTAGCTTCCTAAAAGAAATACAGTTCCTGACATCTGCACTTGTATTTCAAATATAAAATCATGAGATGCCTAATGTGGTTTCATGTGTTTTTTGTCTGTTCTCCCTGCCCCCCATAATTTGTAGACTGCTTTGCATTTTAAATTTCATATGCTTTAAAGCAAACATTCTTCACTTGCTGATGACATGTCAGTCCTATAAAACTCTTTGATGCAAAACAATGATAGTAGTCTTATCTTTGTTTCCAAATGATAGCTTTAAAACCTGTAATTTTAAACCACCTGCAGTTAGAGTAAATACCAGTTTCACAGTCTGATCTGCTGTTAGATTTTACTTTCATGTACATGTTTTGATGCACTTCTCTTTCTTTTTCCGTAGAAGTGGCACAGGTTTCTGTAGCAACTTCCTGCTTAATTGGCTTCACTATTAAATATCGAACATAAGATTATGGCTTGTTGCTTTGTCTTTTCCTCTGGTGTCTACTTTTGCTGAGGTGCCAGACACTTCTGAGCCAGGCTGACCCCAGAGAGAAGTAGATTTTGAAATCTATCTTGAATACAGGATCTGAGGAGTTTTAACTGACACCCCCCCCCCCCCCCCCCCCCCCCGTATTAAGCAATGAAGAACTCATCTGTTCTTACTTATTTAGACTTTAAACGGCACCTACAACCTTTGAATGGATTTGTTTGTATCTGTGTACTGCAGATCGACAGATTTCCCTCCTGGAAACCTTCTTTTCATATGAAGTAGGTATTATAAATTCAGCCCATAATTGTGTTAGTCTGAGGAAATGGGGACTGCTACAAGACAGAAATCTGCCTCTTTTTGATGTCCCCTGTGTTTATGACTAAGAATGATCTGCTTTCCTGTGGGTTAGAATTCTGCTATAAGTGTTATGTTGCCCTTCACGTCAGGACAAGGAGGTAATGCTTTTGCACCCTGAGATGATCTGCTGGAGCTGGTAATGGTCCCAATTCAGGCACCACCGATCAGAAGATGCAGAACACTCGTGGAAGAGGCTGTGAGACCAAGTTGGAGGAGGAGGAGGAGCTGCTGCAGGGAAAAGGGTCTTTAAAAGAAGGTCAACTTCGAGTTTTATGACTTTGCTTGCTTATTAAAAATAACTCTGATTTTTAGGCAGAACTATGCCTAATTCTCCATGTTTTTCCCCTAAATGTTCAATAGTTGAATACTTAATGTAACTTGCAGCCCTTAGCCCTATTATTAAAATCAGTCACACGAATGTGAGGGGTAACTATCTTCTTCGTGATGAAGATAGTGATCCTTGTCCTAATAAAAAAAAAAAAAAAGGTTTGTATGCTGCTTCTTGAAATAGATGAAGGCAAAATTAAAATGTCTGTTGAACCTAATCAGGCATAATCTTGGATCAGACAGATTATAGTTGATCTGTTTAACTCTGCAGTCATGCCACCCTTTTCAGAGAAAGCTGGATTTGCCTCTGAAAAAAACCTATCCCCAAACTCTAAACCAGCAACACAAAAATCAAAACTAAATACCTGCCTCATTTCAAATAGACTATGGTCTTCCTACTGCTCAAAAAAACCCGAGGGAAACAGCAGTACCTTTTGAGCAGTAAAATCAATCATTTTTGATTATAACAAGAATATTTTGCTGGAAAATGCTTTCTTTTAAATTTCACATTCATGAAATCCAGAGCAATTTTTCTTCAGAAAAAGACATGCTGCTCTGATGTGAGTTATATTTCAAGCTATATTATGTCTTGTGTACACTTGCTTACAGACACATCTAGGTGTATTTATGATCATCTATAACTAAAGGAAGTGCTAATCATCTTTGCAAAAGCTATCAAAGTTATTTTTCAAATAATCAAGTAACCGCTGATTTGTTCATGCTCCTAGTGAAAGTAGAGGTTTTGTTATTTTTATGCCCGTGCTTGGAGAAAATGCCTGTTTCCAGCTTATTTCTGTAGAGGACATTGGGGAAAGCTGGTTCTTTGTTTTTCTGTTAACGAAGTGGAGGACCAACATCCAAGTTGGAAGGGTGTGAACGAAGTGAGGACCGTCAGCCCTGGTCGCCGTCCCTGCAGCCCCTCAGGGAGCACTCCGGGGCTGCTCACCGCCTGCTGCCTGAAGGAAGACACCAAAGCAATCCCTACAGCGAGTGTGCAACCCGCCCGCCTTGCTGCAAAAATTTTAAGCAATTGAATAGGGTTACATATTGCTTCGTCAGCCTCCCACTCCAGCTTCATTGTTGAAGCCAGCAGGATGTACTGCATGGTCTTAGTGTTTAGTAAAAATAAGCAAAGTCTGATGAAAGTAAGTGGGTCGTAACCTGGAGAGACTGATCATTTGGTGGCTCTCCAGGTCCTTGCTGTACTTCTTGATGTTGTTAAGACCACCTCTTTTCCATTTTCTCTTCTCTTGTCCTTACCTCTTGCCTTTTGTAGGTTCCTAATTGCTGTGTGCAATCAGTTCTTTGTCCTGTCAGATGCTTTGACAAGTCTACCACGCTGCCAGTCCCTGTTTCTAGCTCTTTCTGCGTTCTGACCAGTATAGCAGGGCAAAGGAGCAAATGATTTTCTGCAGTTTTCAAATTGACGTGCTCTGGTTTATGTTCATACTGGCTTAGCCTACATACAGGTTGTACATTCTTCTGTTACGGAGTTTCTTGTTTGGTAGTCATTTGCCTTGGTTATTTTGGAGCCTACATTAAGGCTCCAGTCTGTATCTATGAATGTTCTTAAGTATGGTAACTTAAAATATATTTGAATGAAATAAAAGGTCCAGTAGACAGCTAAGAGTGGAGCCAGATTCTCCCATTGTAACTCTTCCATATTCAGCAGTATGCTGTGATTCAAGTTCCTGCTGAGCCAGGGACAACATCTGTACCTGCAGGTGACACCAGGTTCAAGTTTAACTCCAGTTCTCTTGTAATGTTTTTCCAGATATGAGTGAGCTTCAGATGCTCTGTATTTCTGGCAACGAAATGATCTATAGGAAGTTTAGCTTTACATTGAAATTGAAATTATTAGAAGGTAGATAGTTAGAAAAGGCAATCTGATGGGCTGTGATCATTGTTCAAAACTTACATGAAAATAAGAATCTGTTTCACCCTTTTTTCTATTGAAATAGGAAATTATGAACTTTTCTTCCTCTCTGTGTTTTGGGTTTTTTTGGGAGGGGGTGGGAGTGGTTTGGTTTTGGTTTGTTTTTTTTTTTTTTAAATGTGGCTAGTTTTTTTTGAAGGAAAATATTTTCTGATTAAACTGCGGAGTGAAAGATTTTGTTCACAGTTCAAATGGCAGAGGTGTGTGTTCATAAATATGCTGTATGGCATATACTGACTGCTTGATGCCATTTTCCTGAGGTGCTTTTCTGTATTGAGAACAAAGATGTTTGAAATTAAATATTGAAACTAACTGGGATATTAATTACTTAGTCATGATTAAACAACTCTTCACCAAAGTCAGGAGGATAAGAACTATCTCTTCCAAGATTAAGAAAAGTAATACTTTCTTGATGAGCATTGTAAGTTTAAAAGCTTAATAAGAATCAAGAAATTTTTAAGACCCTATTTAAAGAATCAGAAGACTACATTTGCAAAAAAAAGGGAAGGTATGGACTCATTTGATTCAGAATTTCAACTGTTAAAACCTGGTTGAAGTAACAGTACTGAAGAAAAAAGGTTAAATCACTGGCCATAAACCCAGCATATTACAACCCTGCTGTCAGTGTATCAGTGGTGGAATATCCATGCACTGGGGACACTGTTTCATTGCAGGAACTACTGAACTAAAGAAATCCAAGGGTTGGATTGAGTCATTGGCAGCTAAATCCCTCTGTGGGGCCTGTTGTCCCTTGGAAAAGTAGAATACAGAGGGTTAAGATTGCTTTTGGAGCATATCACTTTTGTTCTTTTGCTTCTCTTATTTACCCCTGTACGTTTCCCATTTTATCCCCTTTTGTACACTATTTTGCTCTTGTTATTTTTATTATACTCTATCCTTCTCATCTTTGCAGGCAACAAAGATTGGCAACAAAAAGGGGATGAAAGGGAAGCTCTAAAGAAACAATCAGGTCATCCATAACTCCCTCTTGCATCTAAAGAGAGCTTCCTACACAAGATCCATCATGATTTTACGATATCAATGAACAGGAAACCATTTTAAGACTTCTTTCTTAATAAGAAAGTCTATGTGCAAATATATTTGATGGAGGTTGTATGTGAGAGGCTGTTGGCCTTGTGGCTTTTATCTGAAGTCATAGAAGATACAAAGTCAGTATCTTAATTTCATAGTTTTATTTCATTTTGTGTGTATGTGCATATATGTGCATAAATAAAACCACACCAAAAACTTAGTGGCTATTTCAGGAGCAAGATATTTTTGCACTTTGGACTTCGCTTGATTTTCTGTAAACATAAAGTAATTATATGGTGAATTTCCATTCACTTGGGAAAGAATACTTCTGCATATTGGCTGTAACATATCTTGGAGAGGTTACGGTTGTTTTGTATAACTTATTACTATGCTGTTACATTTAAACTGCCTGATTTTTGGTAACAGTTCTTTTTATAAGGCTGTTATTAATTTAAATTGTTAGAAATTGATACTGAATGTTGAGAAGTATGAAAGCGTGTGTTGGATGCAGGTACTGCAATATTAGTGATGAGTTTGCATTGGGAAGATGCTATTCTTTCAGTTCCTCTCACGTGCTTTAGATTTCCAGGCTTTGGTGATGTATTGTAACTTCCAAATGCAATCCAGTCCTTCAAATTAAAATGGAATATTTGAATATTTGTCATCACTTTCCACCTACAAATAAGAAAAACTAGTGAGAATTGCTTCTCTGCATTTAATCGCTCCTTGGGGTGTGATATCTGGGGTCCCCCTGATGTCAGCGGGGGAATCCAAGAAGTAACATGGAGTTGGTTTTGAGTGTGTAGCTGATTAAATGAAGTGGAAGGTGACAAGGCAAAAGAATGCGGCTGTAGAGCTGTGGTTTTTTTGTTATAATTCTGGTGGGATTATTATGGTGAACTCTAAGCTTACTGTGCAACTAGGGTAATTATAAGAAATGAGAAAATAATATATTAAAAGTAATAATTGGTGTAGGCTATTTTATTGGGAGGGCTATCAGTGGTAGTGGGAATTATCCAAGTACCTCAAGCAACCTCAGGTGCTGGGCATCACTGTGGAGTTAGAGCATCTTGTACCAGAAGGGTCATCTGGAAAGGCTAAGGAGAGGTTGAGCTTGCAACTACTGCTAACAGAATAAATAAATAAATAAATAAATAAAAAAAGGGGGGTGAGCTGAGCAAAGCCACACTTGCTCCTGCAGCGAGGGCATGTGGGCAAGACCTGTGCAGGGAGAGCCTTGGCGGTGACTTGCTTCCAGAGCTGTTTAACACCCGGAGCCAGAGTTTGCCGTAAACTAAATGACCTCGTTAGCTGTGGAGAACTTCCTGCTTGGTTTTATTTTCTTTCTGCTCTTTCCTCCTTTCTCTCATCTGTCCTACCTTCCCCTCAAGCGCCTTTTAATACGGATGCCGAAGTGCCTGTTAGAGCCTTGTGTCCGTTCCGGTTCTTCCTCTGCCTTTGAGCCGTGCGGCCAAGCTGAGCTCCGGCAGGAGGGAGCGTTGGCTGTTCGGGGCAGGCTGTCCCTCTGCTTGCCTCTTTCGTACCTGGGGTATAGGATGGAGAGGAGGACCCAGGGAGCTGAAGCCTAAAGCCCCGTGTTCAGTATCACTGCAGGAATGGTCCAGCTATAGTTGTCATGGCATGCTGCAGCTCTCAAAGATATTAACACACAGAATTTTTTGAATGATACAGCTGCAAATATCTGCTAAACCCTTATAAGATTGAAATCTGAGATGTATAACTCACCCAGACTGGAGAAATGCTTTCCACAAGATGAGGAAACATGGCATTTTCTACCATGAAGTGAAATCTTTGTTATGTTTAAATCCCTGTTGACAATACTTGGACCATTTTTTCTCTGTAATTCAGTTTAAAAATCTTATCTTTGGAATTTTAACTGAAACGTCCAAATGGTTACATTTGGCTAAGCCATAAGTGGCTTAAAATAAGCCCTTGAAAAGGAAACTATTAACTAAGCCTGACTTGAGTAGCAACACATTACTAACTGTGCTTTCTGCAAGTCTTGCACTCTATGCTGTAGTTGCAATCAAAGCGTATATAGAGTTATGTACTTTGAAATGGAATGCAAGTGGAGCTAGTTCATATAGCCTCCCATAAGCTTTAACAAAAATAATGCTTTATTTTTGTAACTATTAATCAGGATGTATTTATAGACATCTCTATTCAGCATAAAATAATAAAGGCTTTTATATTTATCTGTCTCTGAAAACTGTTATCATTAGCCATTTTTTGTTGTAAGTGTCATAGTGCATTGGAAGAAGTGGTAGTAAGTGGCTTTATTTTACAAACAGTGGTATAAATATAACTTTCTTTAACATATTAGCTCGTTACCATTATGAAATGCAAAAACGATGCAGCTGTCCACGTATCTTCAGAGAATCTAGTGCATTTGTATATTTAATCAGACTTAAGACAGCAGTTACTTTTTCTGCAAACATAATGCAATTTTTTTCACTGCTTATTCAGTCAGCACAGTTTTGGCATGCTAAAAAAGACGTCCCCTTCCCCCTTATAGTGATTCATTTATTTGGAATAAAAAGAAGCCCTTATACAGAAAAAAAGTTTTCCAACATGCATTTTCCAAAATTCTTGCAAGAAATATGGACTTCATTTGTCCACTTACTGAGAGGTTTTACTAGCCTCCTCAGTCTTGCTTTAAACTTGGAGTATGCTATACTTTGTGCTACCTTCATATGATATATTGTGATCAGTAAAAACTAATAAAATTTTTGGGCCTCACAAGAGCTACATGTGCTTGATACATGTCTGATAGTTGACTCTTTCAAATATGGACTTATTACAGACCCAGCAAGGCTCACAAATTTTTGAGACAATGACTTCCTCTGTGGCACTTCTGCTCTCATATTTTCTGTTTGTCTTTGGAGCACCTTTTAACCACAAAATGCATGCTTCCTTTGTATGTGATTTTTTTTCTTTTCTTTTCTTTTTTTTTTTTTAAATACCTCACTTGTGCCCGTACAGTAAAGTACTTGGTTAGCCATTCACAATTGATTTTGTGAGCATGAAAATATGTATGACAGGTGCAGTTTTTGCCCATGTAATCTGGAACCTAGGGTTGGACTTGTTTCAGCTGCAAACCTTTAATTTCATGGCATTAATTGATATCTCTTAATGATGAATCTATCCCTTTATAAAACACAATATTAACATATTGCTGGAGAGTAGGAGAAAGACTATTGGAACCTAAACATTGCCAATGATGAATTTTTAATGTGGGGAAGTACGGTAAGGTAATCGGTTTACTTTCATATACTTACTCCCTCTTCTCTCATGTTCAGTAAGTAATGAAGGAGGAGAACTTAATCTTACTGTCTAATGCATGAGGTAAATCAGGAATAAAACTAAGGTGCTTGAGCAGAATGTTTAAAGAATGTCAAGCTCAGTGGAATGAAGGTAATGCCACTAACATTGATCTCTTTTGACGGCATTACTTCTTGCTGCTCAGCACCCCTGGGGCTTTGCAAAAATCCTCTAGGTTTTTTTTTTTTTTTCTTCTTTCCTCTTCCATCTTCCCCTCTCACCCAGGCTATCCTCCAGTTGTTATCCCCCTACAAATGAGTTGTGGTGGGTTTCCCCTGGCCAGCAGCTAAGCGCCCACCCAGCTGCTCACTCATTCCCCCCCGCTTAAGCAGTACAGGAGAGTGGATAGGAAGAGAAAAAGCAAGAAAAATCATGGTCAAGATAAAGGCAGTTTAATAATGAAGGAAAGACGAGAGAGGAAAAAAGAAGTGATGCAAAGGCAATCATTCCTCACCTCCCATGAGCAGGCTGATGCCCAGCCAGTCTACAAGTAACAGCTACCTCGGAAGACAAAAGCCCTGAGGTTTTTTTGTTGCTAAGCAATGTTACGTGGCGTGGAATACTCCTTTGGCCAATTCAGTTCAGCTGCCTACTGGCTGGGGAATGGGAAGGCTGGCAGAGTGAGAAAAAGAGAAAGCCTTGATGCTGTGCAAACACTGCTCAGCGCTATCAAAAACGTTGGTGTGTCATCAATGCCGTTCTAGTCGCAAATGTGAATCATGGCACTCTGTGGGCAGCTGTGAAGAAGGTTAGTTCCATCCCAGCCAGGCCCAGTACAAGAGTGTGATTAAAGAACAGATTCTTTTTTGTTTTAAATACACGTTAGTTCATCTCAATCCTTTCCTCTTCACAAAACAATGTCTGGTTTTCTCTGCTTTTATTGGCTACTTGCAATGCCCTGCTGCTGTTAAGGTTTCCAGCATCCCTTCTGCTCCAGTGAGAGGAGAAGAATCAGTACAAGGTCCTTTTCCACAGCAGTGGGGAGATGGTTTCACATGTTCCGATTCTTTTTCTTGTAGGTACATGATCATCTTTTGGCCCCTGTCCAAACGCTGTGTAACTTGGCAGCATCTCATGCTTCTTTGACAGAGTCAAGAGGTTCGTGGTAACAATCTAATTTTCTCACAGGGCATCTGTCAGTGACAACCCTGCGTTTTAGAGAGAAGGAATCCTAAAGTTAGGAAACTGTTCTGTGAATGTGCAGCACTCTTGATAGTCAATAATTATGAGGAAATAAGGGGGAAATATAGGAAAATTTTATTTTAGTCCTGTGCAATGAGTGTAATTCTGCCTGGGCTTCTTTTACCTCCCTCTGTGTTTGGGTTTCTTTTTTTTTTTTTAACGCTGTCATGAAAGTGGAGTTGCATTAGAAACTGTTGTCTTTTGTAGCACTGGACTTGGATTAATAAGTGTTAATTAAACTTCACCTGAGCCAATACAACTTTCTGCGTGCACGTAAAAGCATGATACTCTATTGTGCAGAGAAGAAAATATCCAGTCTTGCAAAAGTTTTTCTCATCTGTTGATGTTGCTGGACATGCAAAGACCTGTGTGTTCAGTTTCTCTCTTCTCACTTTGAGAATGTTTGTGAACTCTGTAAATAACAGAGAAGAGTAGCCCACAGGTGCAACAATAGTTCAGGCTTTTCAGAACAGATTTAAAGCACCTGGTGCTGAGGAAAGTATGAGTATGTCTTAAAACAAGATGGTATTTAGTGTTTCCACCAATTGCTTCAGTTATAGTAGCAATATAGTACCAATAACATGCTCTTTTTCCCCCTTTCAATTTTCAGAATACTTCAGTTTATAGTGTGGAACAAGATGATCAAAATGCTGTTCGTACTTTGCATGTATTTCAGGTGGTTTGATTTGACAGTTGTGTTTATTAGCTCCAAAGGCAGGCATATGTTTAGCAGCTGAGCTGCATATTTTGATAATAATAGTACACTAGCTCCTCTTGATTTTTTTTTTTTTTTTATTTCATGCGATACCTTTGTAGTCAGCTAGTCCACATCTATAAGTTTGTTTTGTATTCTGATACAGAATGTGAGGAAGTTTACAGGTTGTTATTATTCTTTTAATAGTAAGTAAACGAATCTCTTAGGAAAGGTGGTCACATGTGCTCACAACTAGCTGCATAAAATCTTAGTTATGTGTAAGTGGATGGCTGTGGTAGGAATTTGTAGACCTATTTATAGAGAAGTAAATTCTCATCCAAATATTTATGGACTCCTGGGTCTGTAAATGCAGTTTGAAATAATGACTGTGAAAAATTTCAGCTCCTGCATGGATGTCCCAAAACAGTTCGGTGCTGAAAACTTCTGGATAGTTTATAGAGGGCAGTTTGAGAGTCAATAAAGTTTTTATTAATTTGCATCTATAAGCATTAGATTAGACTGCATAATTATTTTCTTTTCTAAAGCTTGTAAAGCCTTTAGATGTACAGAGAAGCCCTTGGCCTCATTAAGATGGTACGTTGTGAGGACGGTGACAGCTTTGCAGCAGGAGGAGGAAGTATTGTCTGCATCCAGACAGGGGCTTCCCCCCGCAGGATGTGTGATGACAGGCAAGGAGATGCAAGGGATGCGACGGGGGCTGGAATATGCATACTGTGGTGTCGGGGGCCAAAGCGCGCTCTGAACCCAATAGCAAAAGAAGATACCTGAGGAAAGGATGTGGGAGCAGGAAAGGTAGAGAGAAATCCTTCTCCTAATAAACATGGCTAGCTTCTGCCAACCTGCATCTTCGGATGGTATCCTGTATGTGAGCGTACAGGTGCAGTGAACGGTATTTTAGACAAATAAGCACAAATTAGTTTTCACATTGTAGTTTGCACTGGGGTAGTGGAACTATGTCAGGGGACTAAAAGCATGAAAAGTGCTTGGGGTGCAGCCCATCCCCCTTCCAAACTTGCTGTTTTAGAGGTTTAGAGTGCACTTCAGAAGAGGTTTGTTCTGTATGGCTGCAGCTGTGTACCATTCCTATTATACTGGCTGAGAAAAGGCTTTACTCTGTATTAATAGAATATATTAGTTTATAAAGCAAATAAGACAGGTCTTTAATTTGGAATTTTTGCATAAGAAATAAAACCAAGGAAGTAAATTCTATCTTTCCTTGCAACTGAAGTTTCTGTTGGTTGATCTGATCTGCAAGGAAACTACAGTGGTATTTTCATTGGCTCGATTCTTGTTCCCTTACCTTGGCTACCTACATAGCAGAGTTCATGCAAGAAAGTGTTTCTTCCCTTACTGGGGTTTGGAAACTTTAGGAAAGCTCTAACTCTAAAGTTGCCGATTTGTATCCTGTTTACTGTTATGTATAGGATAGGTAGATTTAAACTCCTGCTTTCTTCTCCTTTGGTGAATTTTGCATATTCCTGTTGCAGAATAAGAGAAAGCGTTTGAGCATTTTCTAGGTATGCTGCTCTATGGTTTCATTTTGCTCTTAGTTTCCAGGAAGAAACATTAAATGCAAATCATTTTTCTTTATTTGCAATAGGTCAAACTAATTTAGCTAAAGTTCACACCCATCTGCATAGGAGATTATTGTAAACACAATAAAATTCAAAGGTCATTTCTGTGACTGAAAGAGGATCAAAGGTGCTTTCTATGCTATTTTAATCCACTTCAGAGAGTTGTAATGAGTTTAGTAAAGGGTGAAAGTCCAAGGCTTTCCTTGCCGTTGTCCTCTATATAACTCTATTAACTATTCACTGGTCTATCATTGTAGCATGTTCAATGGTGAATGAAGGAGAATCTGGCAAGGGGAACTTAGCTGGAGTATAAGACCTCCTGATGTATGCTGATTTTGTTGATACGTTTCATCAGTTGAACAGTAGCAGCTTAGAAAGCAGAAGTCAATCTTACCCCTGATTATGAAGCCTGAATACTTACAGCCCATTACAAAAGTAAATGCTGATCTCTAGAGACAGGTTGCAAAACCATTGTGCTTTACACAGTTTCAAAAATAATCCTGAATAACAGATCTGTATGTGGGATCTTAAGGTGTTTCCTGGTGCTTACGGAGGAATATGCCTTGCTTGGTTTCTGTAAAATGGTAATGTTGCCAGGTTTTTCTTTTACCTAACAGTCAGAATATTTGCTATGGAGCTAGTCTAGCCCAGCTGGGCCCCTCTGAAGCAACGTAAGTGGAGGTTATTAAGCCATGACACTACTCAGGCCAACAAAGCGGCCTGAGTCATGAATACATTTGGCTTACTACCTGCAGGTAATGTTCTCTTCAGAAATCATGGTTTGCAGTACAGATAATCAGAAAAACCTACCCAGGATTCACTGGTCAGCAGCTTGATAGTACCATAAAGGAAGACGACTTGTTGTAATACGTAATGTAATATTTTTTATCCTGTCCTGAACTGATCAATTGCTTTCTAGTTATCAGGAATGGTGTTTAACTCTTGTTTCTATAATGTGAACTTGCAGTAATTTGTTATATTGCACAATCAACTCAGTTAACATAATTAAAATATGTTTGCTGAAGAGCAAGGAGTTACAGAGAAATACTTAGGTTTGTTGTTTTCCTTTTTCATTTAGTTTTGAGCTGGTGCAATGACCTCTGGTTCTGATTTTATTATGGCGATGTGCGCAAAGCCGCTGAGCTCTGGTAGCTGATCAGAACCATGGAATGAGAGAGGGGTGAGGTATTTTGGTTATGAGGCTGGTGAGTTTTGCACCAATTCTCAGATGTTTTTTTCTTCTTTTGAGCAGAATATTGAAACATTTGTATTATGTGGTTTGACTGCACTACAGATACTGTATACCATCTTCCATTTCTTTTTCAAAGTTAACAAAATTATAGCTATGGACCTATATAAGGCCAAGGTACCCTCCTAAATACCTCCCTCCCCCACAAAAAAAACCCCAAACACCCAACCAAACAATAAAAGCAAAATGCCAAACCGTGTCTGGAGTGAAAGGAAAACTGCCTTTTCACTAAAGCCCTGAAACTTCTTCCAAGTTCATCTAACTCACTGATGAAAGATTTCGACTACACAGTCATATGTAGATGAATAGAGAAATTTCATTCCTGATGTAGAAAGATTGCTTCAGCATGTAACTCCTCCAACCAGTAAAATGCCAGTCTGAAATTACCCTGTTCAGCTGATCAAGTCCATTACAAAGAAACTAGCAATGTTTCCATGGAAAAACACAGACTCCATCAATAAACTTTCTAAGCTTTATGGTACTATCCAAAATTACCTCCTGAGCGGATGAGGCAATTAATCTCTGTTTCTATCCCTTCACTTGGAGACTTCTGGCTGCAGTGAAGAAAGCCCTTTAAAAGCAATAAAAAGGGTTGCTCCCCGACTGCTTCTACAGAAATTTATAGGATATTGTCCACACAAAGACATTTCCCAGTGGAATGTCTCTTTTCACTGGTAGCCTTTGGAAATTGCAAGAACCACAAAGCATGCACCTACATATGCCCTGTGCTGCTCTGTGAATGGAGCGTGTTAGTATTCTGCAAGAATGGGATGTGAGACACTACATTATATTTGGATTATTATACAAGCCAGATCCTGAAAGTATGAAACAAGGATGCTAGTAAATGTGACAGCTTAACAACAACAGTATTTGATTTCACATTAATTTATCTCTTGTGGAGAACAGATATATTGTTTTTTAGACACATCTGTATTCCTCAAAGAAAACCAATTCGAGTTGAAAGAAAGTTTGAATGCCAGGAAGAAGATCATTAGGTGTGATAAATGCATCTCTGAATGATCTTAGTGTGCCTGCTGAAGGGAAGAATTTCAGGGAAGACTGGCAGAAATTAAAAGTTTTCAGCTCTGAAAAGTTTCTTGTTGGTGATACTAGTGACAACCAACACGTCTCAGAGCTATCACTGGAAAAAATGGAAATTATTTCTTGTGATGCTATAGCCCTTTCCCTTGGGAAGTAAAATGGGCAAGTGGATGCTAGTGTGATTAGAAGTAAATGCTTAATTTAATTAGCCTTAGCTTTGCAGGACAGAAGCCTGTGTTGGGTAGATAGATGAAACTTTATTGGAGTAGTTTGCATGCAGTGTGTATTTGTCCTGTAACTCCATTTAAATTAGCAGGTTAAAGTTGCTTATACTTCCTCTGAATTTGACCTGTGAAAAGAAAAGGACACTTAAAAGCAGAAGAAGTCAAGATACTCAGTATTTTGTGTTAATTTATGTATTATTCCCTGATGGGCATTTAACTCCAGTTAGATTCGTGGAGCCTGAGTTACCGTAGGAGTATTCTGTGCTGTACAGCAGTGCTCTGGGAGAGAATCTTTCATGTTAATCATCCAATATTTGCTGGGTCACAGGTGGAGAAGAAGGAAATTCTCAGTTAATGAGTAGTGTTTTCTGTCCCACCAATTTAACTTATCTGAGTTACATCAGTAACGCAGAAATAAATAAATGCAATTAATTCAAGCAATGCTCAAAATGTTGAGTTGTTTTGCAATCTTTTCACTTGCAACTTATGAACAACTTCCAGTTTTCAGTAACTTTCAGTAATGTTCAGTAATCCGTAATATTTTAAAGTTGTCTAGATTTATTGTTGCCTGTGTTCTTACGTTGCTTGTCCTTTAACGTAAGAGATGAAACATACCAAAACGTGATGTCCTCTAATTATCAGTTTGAGGAGCTAGACTAGTCAGTCCATGTTTCAGTCAGTTTACCTTGGTGGTTGACCCATATCTGTAGAATTTGCTCTCATTTGACATAGGATTCTAGTTAACAAACTCATTATTTGTGTGGGATTGAATTGGGAGGACCATGTACATTTTGTGGTTATGGAATTTAAGTCGGATTGGAGAAGCACTGCGTGTGATTTTTTTTTCTTCTTCTTTTTAATGTGCATCTTGAAAGCCTTATGGCCTTTCATGCATAATAGAGAATGATTGATAGGTGAATTATGTAAACTGAAAGACTAAATACAAATGCATTTAGTCATAGTACTCAGTGCATAGTACAGCTTTTTGAAAAGCATCTGGGACTCATAATAATTGCTTCTAATGTAGGTCCAGTCTAACTACGTGGCTGGTGCCTTTGAAAAATGTCGATGCACCTCCTCCAAACGTGTCAAGCATGGATATTACCTGCCTGCGTGTATGAGCAGTGTACAGTTTGGCTGCTCTTTTCTGGAGGTGAAAAAAACCCCTCCTTGGCTGGAAAGCAGCAGTCTGTGTTGTTTTGACAGTCACTGCTTTCTCAAAGTTGCATAGCTGAGACTTGTTTCTTGCATTACTTGTCCAGCTGAGTCCTTTAACAATTACTTTATTGCCTGCTTTTGGCCTCAGTCAAACAGCAAGACAAAGCTGAAGCAGACAGAAATCGTATGTAGTATAGTGTCCTTGGGAAATACAGTGAAGACATTTTCCTAGGAGTTTTTTTTTTTTTACTGTTTCCAAATGATACTAATCTAAAATGGTCTTCTGTGCAATCAGTGTTTGCAGGAAGACTCTCCTGGAAACTTCATGTATTACTTACATCAGAAATCTGAATGCATATTCATGATTATTCAATTACCCTGATGCTTTGAACTGAAACAGCATTAGTGACTCTATTCCTATCAGAAACCTGCCCAAACACCAAATTTCATTGCAGCTCCACCACAAAAGAAAACAAACCCCAAACCAAAACCCAAGCATGGTAGTCAAGCTGACTCAGCCTCCTTAAAATATTCTTTTACAGATATCAGTATTGAAAAGAGAGGTAATTTTTTGGATGCAACCACTATCCAAGTTACAATTTGCTTTCCTTCTGACACGAGTATTATTTTCAGTTTAATATTATTCTCTGTATTTAAGAGTCATAACTCATTAAAACAAACATCCAGATACTGCATTGCTAGCAAAGAGTAAATACTAAAAAACTTGAAATCTTCTGTAGAATCCTCCTAGAAAAAGATTCCATATTTAATTAGATCACAGTTATGAATGAAGGTGATCTGAACTGAGTTACACCTGCTTTGAAGAACAGAGGTCAAGTAAATGCCTTCAGCCCTACAGGGGACCCAGTGGATGCTAAAGGTTCTCCCTCTGTCTCAGCAAAATCTCTCCAATTCTGTACAGCTCCCCTCGTGACAGCTGGCTGTGCATCAGGAGCCAGTCATTGTCCAAGACAAAGCCTGGCAGTCCTAATCGGGGTGATTATTGCTATTTTTTTACCAGATGTAGGGGTATACAGGAACATAGTGCCTGAGGCTGAGTTTTACAGTGCGTGGTGGAGTGTGTGCCAGAGCGCGTGCCATGGGTGCCAGAAATCAGCCAGACTGCGTGCATTTTGTATACGGACAGGCACAGTTCCTCCAGGTGATAGGAAACCTCATCTTATTCCCGGTGAATTGGTTTGGATTGGTTTGTATTCAAAATTATCAACCTTCCAATTTAAAATAATAGTGATTTTCTGAAATACATAGCAGACATCATGGGAAGGCTTATGTGGAAACTAGCCTTCAAATGTTAGGAATTACTGTTGACTTTCTTGAATTGTTTCCTTCACACACACACACAATAGGTGCATTGAGATAGGTTATTCTCATTCTAAACAGTATTACACTCATAACACTTTCTGTCTGGAGTTGGAATATTTCACTAAAGAGAAGTATGTGGCTGTCTCCTGATGTGAACAACCTGCAGAAAGGAATTAGCACAACAGATTTTTTATAACAGTTACAGAATGCGACCATTACAGAATGCAATGAGTGCTCGCATTGAGGAGCAGAGGATTATTTAGGTTTTAACCCTGCAAGGCTTGCAGTTTAAAAATTATGGTTAATGCAGTGAATGAGTCTTGAATCTTGGGTCCTGTCCCATAACTGTTTTAAGAGACTAAGTCACTTAGGCAGCCTTGGGACTGACTCATATTAAATGGGAATTATCATTGCTTTCTTCAAAAAGCAAGCTAAATATCACTTCTTTCACCTAGTGAGGGTTGTAAAGTTGCAGAAAAATGTTTCAGCTGGTGAAAGCGGAAAAGAGAAAATATCTAATCTTCAAGCGTAAGTATCATAAGTGTATTGTTACATTTTGCTGCAAGCTGAAATACAGCTTTTCTGCTAAATATTGCCGATCTTATGTTAGGCTGGGAACATTGTTTTGGGTCTTTTGATGCACTTGTTAAGTGATTATGCATACTTCCCCCCCGCCCTTTCCTTCTCCTAAAGCTATAGGCAATTTGAAAGGCTCCTTTGATAATTATTATGGCATGTTGGAAGGGAGGGTAAGGACAATCAGTGTAATAGTGGTTTTTTTCAGTTTGTGCATTTTACACCTATGTGCACGGAGCAATTTGTAGCAAAGATAGAATTAGTCTGTTCCTTCTGCCCAGGAAGTACAAAAGCAGGTACGTTCATGCGTGGACACTGCGTGTGTATGGCAGAGATGGTCTCCGCGCACCGTGGCCTGGAAGCGTGGGGCTCGCCTGTCCCCGCGCGGGCTGTGTCGTGCGCTTGTGGCTCACCAGATCTGCTATAGGCTCAACCTGGCACATGTCGCGGTTGCTACCGAGATATGTGGCGGACGAAATGGAGCTGCGGCTCCTCACAGCTCTGGTAACCACAGTCTTCAGACGTTGACAGCATAGACGGAGCTTGCAAATGAAAGAAAACACCTGGGGACAGCCTTGATGTGCAGGAGCCACTTTTGGAATAATCCTATAGCAAGCGGGATGTGCCCCAAAAGAGAAACTACGTGAGAGAAAGCGATTAAAACTGGAACTAATCAAATATAATGCCAGTTAGTGAAACAAGTAATAATTTGATATTTACAATCTGTTCTGGTGTTGTAAAACTCACTGGGGGGCTAGTATGGAGCACGAGATATTTTCTGTGGCGGCGTCCGGTAAAATGATGGTACTGATTGTAATTTGTAGGGTTGAGACTACTTTCCTGGGGGTATCTGACCCTGTGCTATTGTCTCCTCTTCCATGCTTCAACCTTACAAAGTATCGCATGAAGTACCACAGAGAGTAATTTGCTCCCTTTCAACTTTTTCTGCGGTGGCAAGACCACTGTCATCTGTCTGCACAGTAGAGAGAAGATGATGAAATTTAAATGGACAGCTTAAAATTGACAATTTTACTTGCATCTGTCTTCCATCATGTTTTCCATGCCAGGCATGTCTCTTTCCCTGCTGAATAAAGTCAGAGTAAAATATATTTAACAAGGTGTGGTTTTTGAATATGATTCTTAGTATGAAGGTAATTTAATAGAGCATCCTCACTAATCTTGTGGAAGCTCTTTTTGTCATTAGTATTGTTCTTTGGAGGGATAGCCAACGGCAGTAATGGATCAAAAACAAATTTCTCAGTATAAATAACAATAAACTGAAATAGCTGATCTGGTAAATTCACTTGGAAAGGTAGGTTTCCCAAGTTCATCTGACATGCAACTTGTAAATAACCTCTTGCTTTTAAAATGTTAATAGCTTTTGTTTAACTGAGTTTGAGATAAACAGATTTCTTCCCTTTTTAAAAAGAAAAACTTTGGTCTTTAAGTTCTAATGTAGCCTGTTGATCGGTTTTCTTCCTCTGGGACCATCATTTTAATAAAAGTACTCACTTTATAAAACATAATTTAGAAAAGAGAGGAGAAGTCTTTTGTGAATAACTGCGTTGCTTGTTTCTCACTGAGGTTTGCAACTATGTTTAAGTTGAGTTTGTTTGCTTTTCCACTGGCTTTAATGAGAGAGGGGTGTACACTCAAAATTTCTCACATCCCTGAAGTTCCACCTCATAATACATATATAGGAGGTGCAAGTGATTGTCATGCATTACTGACCAGAACAAGATTCATATTGGACTTTTTTTCAAAAAAAGATAAAATGAACTTATGACAGAAGAGCTCTGCCCATTACTTTTATTCTTCAGCAAGCCACTTCATTAAGAATATCTGCTGTTTGCGGTTCAGACTCGGTGTATACCTGACTTAGTTGTTTGAAACGATACTGAATCGACAGATTAAATCATTGGGGATAAGAAAGCTAATTTAGTGTGAGAACCTTGAGAAAACTTTGAAAGATTTATGGAAATTTCTACTCAAACTATCTTATCTTTGGCTTTACGAACTTAAAACTAAAGTTTAAAAAATTAATCCTCAGAATAGAAGTGAAATGCTGAGTGAGCACATGTGCTATAGGAGTTCAGCAAAAGAAGGCAGAGGTAAAAAATCTCCCAGCAATCGTGTATAAAGCAAGGAGTGAATGGTTAAAAAGGAAAGGAAACTTGTGGGGATGTACTTAGTAAATATTTCACAGAGTAAATGACATACAAAAAGATGAATGCAAGGCCATTCAGGATTCACTTGCACAGACTGATGCTACCAGTCACCTAGGGATGTTTTTAGATTTTAATGAAGTTTTTTCTGCTGGGAAAAAATGTGTGAGAAACAGTAGGCAGAGTGAATGCAAGTTAATGTTAGCTATGGGCAGGGACGTTTTGCATCGCTCTGCCCTGCGCCCTAAGGAGCTGTGTGTGATGGTGTTTCAAAAGGGATGTCTTCTGTCAGTAACCAAGAAAGCAAGCATTTAGTTGGTTAATGTTCTGCAGTCAGTAAAAATCATCTGGGTCTTCTATTTAAAATACCTAGCAGATAACTTGAGAACCACTGATGCCTCTTTTTCTTAAGAGACTGGATAACTGAAGCACTGTGCTAAAACTTTCTGAGCATGCTACTGCCTGTGAAGACTGTTGTGTTTTCCAGCTTCTGCTGCCATACTTAATCTCTCCAGTGATCTTTCAGTGATCTTTCCTGGCAGGGGTGAAATAATTAATTAAAAATAGATTAATTTTCTAACATTAAATTTAGCCATTTGCTTGTTCTGTGCTAAGTACAAAGCGGATGACTGCATTTTATCTTTACAAATGATTAAAAATAGTATTTTGAATGAAGAGTTACTGTTGTATACTTAACATGAGAACTGAACAGCGTATGTCTCAAGTTGACCTCTATTTTCATGTTACAGAGACATGAATGAGAGGATTACATGATTTTTGTTTTATATGCTCTATTTTAAAAATTTACTATTTTACTAAAGTTGTGATAAGGAGTAATGATATATAGTTATATATCAAAATCATACAGTACCTCTTAACAGGGTCATCTGTATGCCTGACTCAAAACTCAAACCTGAGACTTCCTGCATTGCTTTGATGATTCCACACCTGTAAATTTGGCCTTCTAGATTTCTGTTTGTGGTAATTGCTGGGAAATCCCAGCAATAATTTATGTATTAAAATTGCTTTACAGTCTCACCTTGTGCCACATTGTTGTCTGTCTCCTGCCCATCAAGAAATTCAATAAATTTCCCATGGATCTGTTCCGTGGGTGATTTTGCTTCTTTAAAGCAAGTAGCAGGTCCTAGGAGAACCCCAACCCTTGAACCAGTTGTGCTGCCTTTTTTTTTTTTTCTTTTTAATCAAGCAAGAAATAATGAAGTTTTTTCTTCAATGAAGTGAAATGTTGCTTGCTCCCACTGGTGTTCTGAATGGGCTTTGATTAGCAAGTTCCCATCCTCCTTTTTCTCACAAGTTGCTGCTCTCCCACCAGACTTTTTCACCCCTTTTTCCATCCTCTTTCTTACCTCTTGCTTGTTTTCCTTTCTTTGTGTGGCAACTGCTATGGCTTTGTCCTTCACCAATGACTGGAAGGACACCTTTCCATATGCCAACAAAGATGATGACCTACTGCTGGTAAATTTTACAGCAAGCAATCCCAACTGCTGTGGTGCGAACTATAGCATTCAGAGGAAGCAAGGAGGATGTTGAATCAATTGCAAAATGTACATGTGGGGACATTCATTGTAGTCATTCAGAGTTACTCTGATAAAATTTTGTTTATGTAAAGCTCAGTTGGAAATGGCTCCAGTTTTGATGAAACAGAAGGGGAGAGGGAAGGTGGCTTGTTTTGGTAGTCCCTGGAATTTCAGTACATTAAGTATATTTCCAGGTGTCTAATCTCTCTCGCTGTCTCAAATAGCAAGGTGACTTTCAATTGCTATACATCTTTGTGAATTCAGCTGTGTTATGCTGTGAGTATCTATCTTTTTTTTTCCAAGAGTTTTACTTTCCCCATCCAGAGTCTTGTTCCAAACACAATTGGCAAGGCAGGAACTTTTTTAGTATTCAAATCTTTCCTGTAAACTGCCCTTTTATAGAGGTATCCGTGAAAAATTAACTTTGACTCATCCTAGCTTGTAAATATTTGGATTATGTGGTTGGAATCTCTTTATACAATAAAAGTGTTCAGTGCTATTATTTATTCTGGTCAATTATATTAGCTCATCTCTTTTTTTTTTTCCTACATGCTGTTTATACTGGTGATAGGGAAGCAAAAAGTAGAACACTGTGTTTAAAACAAAGTTGGGGTGACTCGAAGGGAGAGGCTACAAAGTCATGCCAATGTCGCAGAGCACTGTACACCCACCCTTATGGATTGTGGGTGGCAGCATGCAGAACAGATCTGATGCTTTTAAACAGTCAAGTGTCTTCTCACGATGATTTATTTTGTTGGAACAGCAGTTTTTGACTAGAAATGAAGGATTAAGGTCGGGGTGTCCTGCTGTTGTAGGAAGAGAAGTTACCTGTAGGTCATAACTATTTGACCAAAGGAGAGCGTTTGTAAAATACAGTATCTTTTGGATTGATCACCTCTCCAGGTTGTTATCCTGATGAATAGCAGGGACACTCAAACATTCACAGGAGAAGAAGGCAGAGAGGTCAGAGCTGAGGCACAGGATCTGGAGCTGGAAGTTCTGTATTTCATTCTTGTCTGTGAAATAGGTCCGACGTGACTGTAAAGTGCTCACTCGCTGGTTGTGCCATGTGTCCTGGAATGAAGAAAAAGCAATAATAGCTGCTTTACAGGTCTTATACAAAGCTAAATTTCTAGGTGTTTGCATCCGCCATCATAATAACAAGAAGCTCAGTGCAAGAATAACTAATCCTACTGATGCCTTGTGCAGAAAGGAGGAGCGATCAAACACATCTAACTGCAGTAATGTATCTGCAGTTTTATCCCAGCTAAGAACTGTGACTTGAACTTCACATTTGTAAAGCTGTCTTTGTTTATAGTACTTGTTTCTGTGAAGCTGAGCACGTTGCTGCTGCTTTAATTGCTTAATAATTTGAAGGTGCTCATTTATTTGTACGATTGCCTTTCCTTCCTTCCTTGGTGTAATTGCAAGAATGTTGAGATATTATTCCTTTAAAGTGATCCTTGTCATACAGCATTATCTTAGTGTTTCTGTTGTTCAGGAAATACTCTTTCTTAAAAGACTTTTTAAGACTTTAAAAGACATATTAACAGTTGTGTTAACTTATTAGGAGCAAGGTTTTTGACAGAAGTTATCTAACATACCTGACATCTATGCTTCTATTAGCTGGAGTATGTCTTCAACAGTCAACAACTGTAGGAAATGCAGTGTGCTCTTATAGAAGACTGATGCCCCTATAGCCTCCTCAGCCCTGGGAAGAGAACATCTTGACAATATGCTACTTTTTTATTTCATAGTAATGCATAGGCATGCTATGGAATGGCCCTAACTGTTCTTCTTTCATGTTTACCTACCTGTTTAGCACCCCACTTTATAGTTCTTTACCTAACAGCCTACAAAGTTACTATGCTTCTAAATCTTTCTGTTTTTTACTCTGAGTAGAAGGGATGAGAACAAACTGCTATCTCCACAGTGACTTTAAATCTCCAGCATTACTCTGCAGACTCTGTAATTTCTGCTTAGCCCTGTTTTACTCTTTGTAGTGTATAGCTGATTTTTTTTAGGGAAAAACTCAGATATGCATGCATCTCTGAAGATCATCAAATATGCTCTCATTTCCATGTTGCCAACACTGGGAGGGATTTCCCACATCTATGCCCACACACACACCCCTATGTATATAAACATATTTTCACACATTTTAGATGCAGAAACTTCTTAGTGGTTTCTGCATCTAATTAGACAAAAAGTAGATGAAGAAATCTTTAAGTAGTAAAACAAATGAAAGCTTTCTTTTTACAGTTTATCCTATACACGGTAGCTGGAGTAAACTGATCTCATTTACAATTTCTTCCTCTCCCCCTGCACCACCCTATGTTCACCTCTTCAATGAATCTCTGGAGTCTTCATTTATACCATCTAACCTCCCAATGACCTTCTATGTTCTCTGTTTTCTTGCTACAGTATTTTCAGGTCTTTTCCTTACCTACCTTCATGTGAGCTACAGACTCTGCAAGAGGCAGTGAGTGCTGTGGCTTTTCAAAGCAGTATAGTTGCCGGTTGATCAACTGGTCTCTGCTGTCTTCAACCACAAAGGCTAGCTAGAACGGATCACATCATTGCTTTTCCTCCCAGTGGAAACCTTAAACTTAAATTTCCACTCCTTGTTCAAATGTGGTGGAAATTGCCAGGTCTTAATAAAGGGGATGACAACTGTAGTCATGCAAGCCTCGCTTTCAGAGAGTCAAGCTAACAATATTTGAAGTCTTTACTGTCAAAGCTGAAATGCTCTAGGAGAATCGGATTTACCAGTGAACTTTTGTGTAAGTTAGAGATGATGAAAGCAGTACTGTCAGAATGGTAATAATGTGAGTGGAGGTTTGGGGGGCTTGGGGTTTTTCTGTAGCCAGATAGTATCAAATTATGTTGGATAAAATATGGAAGGCAAATGTAAACTCACAGTAAACAAATGAGCCAAGTATGACTGGGTTGTCATGGACCTGTAGGAATGTGCTTTCTTGACCTTAAGCGCTGTCTCCCTGACAAATCTGGTAGTTTTACTGTCAGCTGAAGAGGGGAAGAGTCCCGTAAATGATCAAATCCTTTTTATAGTGTAAAATGATATTCAAAATATTTGAAATCTGTTCTACTATATAAGGTGATACAGTACATACACTATAAGAATGCTATAGGTAGGATAACATATGTATCTCTAAGGTTATATACGTGGTAGCAGACTCTAGAAAGATTCCAAGTGAAAGATTTACGTGATGTTTGATATGGCTACTACCTGTAAATCTAAGTAGAAGCATAGAACAATGTGGGCTGGAAGGCAATTCTGGAAACAATTTGGTACAAATTGCTTGTTCAAAGCAGGGCCAGCTCCAGAGTTAAATCCCACTTCAAAGTACTTCCATGCCAGTGCTTTTGAGGAAAAGGCAATGGCCCTTGTTTACTAGGAAATCCACTGGAAAAAATGAGGAGGGTGAAAATGGAAGACTTTTCTTATCTCATTCCTTCTGGAGAAAACAAAGTAACTGAGAAGCTGCCTATTTTGAGTTGAATAGGCAGCTATTTGTTTAATAATTTCAGCAGATCCTGAGATGTGGCATGCGGCTAAAGCGAAACTCTTTGATGGTAAGTCTTTATTGCTTGTTTTGGCCTCTGAGTCAGCTATTTTGTAGGCATTCACGTTCTTGGACTGTTTTCTTCGTTGTAAATCAGTGTGAGGCCAATGGTCTAGGAACTGGGAAGTTTCATTTTCATCCAAAATGGCTCTTACTGACTTGAGCATGTTTGTCTCAACATGAGTTAAGAAAAGGTCAAGAGAAGGGGGTCTAAGAAGGGGAGAAGACCTTTTTAATGACAAATATGGAAGCAGATTTTTTACGCTAAGATCTCCTTCCTCTTGCAGTCATTCTTTAGAGCTGCAGTGTGTTAATATACTACCCTAGTCATAAAGTATAGCCAGTACTTCTGATACATAGGAAACCTGTGTATATCCTTTTGGAGAATAGATGAAATATGTCTTATTCCTCCTTCAAGAGCAGTAAAACAGCTTGATGTGCCCTTTTGGCTGGAAGAAATCTTAATATAACTCCCTCTGCATCTCATTCATACTAATACAGGGTTCACAAGGGAGGGGGCAGCATAGTTGTGACAGTCCCTAAGGCTTGGATGCACTTCTCCATAGAAATTTCTTTTCTCTGAAAAACTAGATCGTTAAAACTATTATTTCCATAAGTGTCAATTTTGTTGAGGGAAAAAGAACTCAAATGTTGACATGCACTTAAGATAGATTTTTATGGAAATACTAATTTGGAGCTATTAGCTGCCAAATAATTTTTTTAGTGAGTTTTTCTGCAAAATTTCCTGGGTATATAGAGGGTGGAGTTTGGCAATACCAAGTTCCCACTGTTTTTTTGAAGCATGCTCACTCCTTTGATGCACTTTCCTGTGAAATCTACATTGAAAATTGGGTGGTTGGTTATGTTGCATTTGAGCTTGTACACTACTGCTTTTAGACAGCTTTTGGTGCCGCAAAGTAATTTTGCATTAAAAAAGTCTAAATTTATGAAGATTGTAACATTTTCTCTTCACCACCTAGCAATCTTGTTTTCTATAAATATTCCATTGACTCAGTGTAAATGAGCCTTGCTAAAACTGCAAAGGTAGTAAATCCCCCAGAGTATGAAGAATGACAAGCTTTTTCCTGTACTGTTTGTATCAGAAAAATCTGTTTTTCAAAGTTCACGTAAAGTCCTACTTAAAGTGCATCTAGATTAAGAAGTCTCTAAAACATGTGCTTTGTTGCTTGGTTGTGACTTTTAAGCACCTTTAGACCTTATGACTTTGCTGATTCCTGCTGGGGTAATTTTGAGCCCATTCCTGGTTTTTGGGGGGATGTCAAGGCTAGGAGTTTATAGCAGAACTGCCACCACCTTGTTTATCCGGGACAGGCATGTGTGATCATGAAAGAATATGTACAATCATCTACCGGTTCCCTGTTACTTTATATTTCTGAATGAAGTGTAATCATTTTAGTAACGGAAGCCTTTTTTGTTTGCTTCCCAGAAAGCTTTTGCTTTCTGTTGGGAGTCACTGAGCATAGCATTTTATTTCGTAAGTGGTCGCACGCCTGGTGAGCAATGCAGCTACAGAACTGCAAAGCCTGAGCAGATAGGCAGCAATTCCATATGTTTTCTGCAGTGGGGTGGAAAACTGAATTTGAAGGGTCTAGACATACAGTATAGATGGACAGAATATTTAAAGCTCCTATACTCCCTACGTGGCTCTTGGAGAGTATTGGCATCGCAGAGTAGGATTTAAAGCATCAGATTGCTGAATACTGAGGTGTATTACACTGCTACGCTTTGGTATGCAGTTGTACAGAACTAGTCAAAAAGGAAAATAATGAGATAGAAGAGCCTTGTAATCCCCTGAAAGTGGCTCTGTAGTCCCTCAAACCTCATCCTGGAGTTTTGAGATGCTTTGAGCCAGCTCAGAAGCTACACCTCAAGATTCTCAAAGGCCAGGGCTTTTTAAGAGAAATAATTAGGGTTCATTCAGCTCTTTAAAAATGAAACCAGAGGAAATCAATGATATGCCTTTTTTTATGCAATAGCTTAATGGCCCAGGGTATGAGCCAAGGAATATCGCTCCACATAAATGCCATTTTGTCTCTCTTGCAGCACAAATTTTCAAAGTTGTGAGGCAGAAGATATCAATGTCCTTAAATTTAAAGATGTAAAATACATTTGAAAATGAAAGTGAATTAAAGGCTAGTGGACAATATCATTGTTATCATATGGGAGGGAAAAAAACCTATCAGGGAAATGGACTTAAACGTCTGTATTCTCTTCTCATCACCTGTACATTCTCCTGGTTTTTGCCTGAAATAGTTTCTTATTACACTTCTGCTCATCATAGTAAGCCGACAAAGTATTTATAATCAATGCTTACTGAAAATAGCATAAAATAAGTCATGTGAGGTTTTGTTCTTTGGGAGAATGGTGAGGGTTGTGCCATATTAGTGCAGTACTGCAGTCGAGATTCCCGAATGCCAATGCCTCACTCGTCCTGTGGCACAGGAGAGAATGTGCTCTTGGAAATTAGGAGGTAAAGCACCATTTCAGTTTAAGTAAAATCCTACAGAACATAATTGGTTAACTTTTATGATACTTTATCAGTGGAATAGATGTTTTCCTATTTATTATTTCCCCCGATTAAAGTATTTTTACAAGAATATTTGAAAAATAAGTCTATCTGACTTTCAGATGTTATCAGCAGCCCAATATCTAATGAAATGGTGTAACAAGAGCATGTCATGCTTACATATAAAAGTTTTAGGATTTTTTTTTTTATAACAGTTCAGCCATTCCTCCTCAGAACTAGAGATCAATTTTGTCTTCCCTTTGACAAGACATTAGTGTTATTTGAGAGTAAAGGTAGCTACTTAGAAACAGACTTTGTAAGTAAGTGCTGTATGAACATGCTAGACCTCTCATAAGTTCAGGTATTCAGAAAGAAAACAATTTGTATAAAATTATTTTCTTTTATAAAACATTTCAAGGCAACTGAATATTTTCAAGATTTGACATTAATACTGGACTGGAGAAATAGAGAGTTGGCAGGATAAAAAAAATTATGGTAAGGAGAAGCACCCTTAATCAGAAAGTGGTGAACTGTGGTGGTGCCCTCATTCTAGAGTGTCCTTGTGCTGCAGTAGATATATTCAATATTATTAATGGTGTTAGAACTAAGCAAATGACTCTCACTAGGGGGATTAATCCAATAAAATTCATCTTGGTTATCTGCCCTGGAATGGTCTGTATGCAAAGACTTTTAGAACTGGAATGGCTTTTGTTTCACGCGTCCACACTTTAGCATGTATTGTGTTTATTTGTTATTTTCAGGTAATATTTCCTATTGACAATTGAGCTGTATGATAAACCTGTATGTTACATGGAATTTTTCTGTTCCTCTATGATATGTAGGAACACTGAATTTCTGATAACATACACAGCAGGATCCAGAGCTTACTCTCAGCTGTCTGCAAATCATGTTGTAATAACACTGGATTGTAACCAGCCAAGATACTATCAAACCTGAGTTAATAGCGGATGATGCGTTAAAACTCAATGTACTGTAAGTAATCAAATCCCAAAGAAAAACATTTAATACAGCTGTCCAGTGTGCCTGAAATATCTACTCAGTAGAACAATCAGTTTTAAGAGGATTTAAACCCAACTATTAAAATTCATCAATACCAACTGAAGAGAACTTCGTGCAGGCAGGAAGGCAGGTGGCAGTGCTGTCCAGTATGGGAGGGCTGGGCCAAATGTGTCTCTCTGCTGACTTCATACATCCACAATTCTTTTATGAAGTTTTAGTACTCATTTTTCTTTCTCACACAGTAACTACATAAATTGTGAATACTGCTTTTATAAAGCGTACTGGACTCTGTCACAGACCCATTTAAAGGGTGCAAGAATTGCACCTCACTTGAACATTACATAGAATTTTTTTTTTTTTCAATGAGAGGCTATTTTCTGACTCATTAAGCAGAAAAAAGTAGAAGTATAAATCAGCTGGAAGGTAGAACTGTGATCTCAGTGAAAAGGGGGAGACCACAGTGAAGAATGTGGCTGAATTGAACATTGGGTCCATTGGCAATATGTCAAAAATGAAGGAAATAAAAGTAAAGAAATCAGATACCACTTCATAATGTCTTCTGAAGCAAATATAAAAAACACATTATAAAGAAATAGTGTTGAGACTGCTAAAGAGAATTATTAGTCAGGGCAAGAAACGAGGGAATGCTTTTGCCTCTGGGGATTATTTAAATATAGGTGATTCAAAGAATAGGGGCAAACCCCAGTAACACTGAGGTTTTGTGGCTTTTTTATGTGGCTTGTGGATTCTGCTTTCTAGAGAGTACAAGAGTGCCTGCAAAGTGTTGAGTGAACGGTATGTGAGAAACACTGTGAAGTACAAACTTGTAAGTAAAATTTGATCAGTGTATGATGTGACCTTCATAAATTTTGAAAACTTTAATACTCTCTTGGTCTCGAAAAATGTGGTGATCGCTCCATGGTAGCTTAATTTTCAGTGTAAATCAGAAAAGAAAGTAAGCCCTGCTTTCCTCATATCAGTACCATAAAGTTAGCTTCTAATGTCAAAGTAGGTATTCCTGAAGAAATGAAAAACTATTCAACTTCTGCAGAATGCAAAAGTGTGATATGAGAGATTTCCCATGATTCTCTATATAGTCAGGCTCTGAAGAAACCTGGTATTGCTCAGTTTGTTTTTACAGTAAAACCAAAATTTTTTTAAAAAAATCACAATTTAGGATATTTGGAATTAATTTTTTCCAGTCCTTTCTTGGCAGTGATCAAAGTTGATTTGATTTCTTCAGATAAATATATAAAACAATTGGTTATGCCTCACATTTATTATTTCCGGAATAGACAGATAATTATTATCTGGTGCACAAAGATCAATGTATAAATGAAAGAGAAACAGATTTTTTCTGTAGTTCTGTCCTTTAGCATGTTTTATTGTAAAACTGTATCTGCGTGATACCTAGCAATGTCTGCAGAGCACCTTGTAACCATGTGCTGGGCTGAGGCACGCCTGTAGCACGGCACAAAGGCAAGTTGCCATAGCAAGAGTCCTGTGGACACGGTGCCCCAGGCATGCATGCTGCCTCCAGCACCGCATCTGCAGAGAGAATTTCAGAGTAGGTCTAGATAACGTAAGCAAGAAAACTTCCTAAAATTCGTGGGGAAAACAAGGCAATGGATGCTAGGCAAGGGTGGTTGCTGCTGCAGCGCTTGACGCAACGTGGCCTTTCCAAAATTTTTGCTACCACCCAGCCGTCAGAAGCAGGTTTAGAGAGGCGGTGGAGGTGTCAGGTCGGTTCCCTGAGGCCAGCTTGCTGCTGCTTCTGGGAGGTCCGAAGACCCGAGGGGTTTTGAAAGGGTGATTTAGAGAAAGGCAGAGGGCAGGCTCTCTCGGAAGCAAGCTGCGGGCTAATTAGTGCAATACGAGACCACGCGGCCCTGGGAGACAGTGCTGACGCTCCTCAGAGGCAGTTGCTGTTCTTTTGGCATGGTCTCCATGTCAAGAGAGTCAAAGTGCCAGAGCATATTATATTTTTATGAAAAGCATGTGTCTACGGGGAAAGGAGGAATGTAACGGACAGTAAGAAAATCATGAGATGGGTAATGAAAATGGCTACTTGAAAAAAAAGGGGAGGAGGAGTTTTTTTTTTAATAGCTTGTACAACAATACTAGGAGTCTGTGTTATAAATGAGAGAAATAGTAATTTTTCCATTTGTAATGAAATATGTGACTTTGGTGTTGTCACAGTCTGGTTGGATGGCCAGCAGGACTGAAGCGCTCGAAAAAAACCCCAAACCTGTGTTAGTGTTGCAGTGGTTTTTAGGAAGGACATATTTTCTTCCAAAACCAGAAAAGACATTACCACGTTCAAGGAACTGACAAGTCAGAAGCATAAACAATCTTTAATTGCTTATGGAAAAATGCCATAACAGATAATATGCAAGATGGATTATAATTTAGGGACTGCTTCAGGCCTCCAGAGTGCCTTTATAATCACAGATTAAAATTGGGTGAGAGGAAAAAAAGCTACGTAACTACAGGGCTTCTCTTCAGGTGATAATGTTAGGAACTTCATACAGCTAATACCAAAACGTGCTTGACATTTTTAAGTGCTCTAAAGCACACTTTCTATTTCCATTTTGCATCTGACATGGCATTAAAGCTACAGAGACCTGATCTTAGGAGATAAGGAGTAACTGATTTTCAGGAGAGAGAATCACAGATAAGTAAGTAGAAATCATTGAAACTTGACCTCAGATGGCTTCGGTAAACAGAGTAAAATCCAAACAAACAGTATATGTATTTTGAATTTAAAAATGCTGCTCATCTAAAGCCGAAAACAATAGAGGCCAATCACTTTGGACTGACTATTTAATGAGGAAAAAGTATGACTAATGCTTCAGAAATAAATACTGAGGAATGTTTTTTAGATGTCCCAAAAGCCCCTGTCTTGTAACTGCCAAAGAAGGCAAAGTAGTTGTAAAAGTTGTGATTATTTTTTTAATTGTAAGGTGTTAACTGTTGTCAGAGACTGAAGGAGTTGAAGTCTCAAACCTTGTGGGGGGCGAGTTCTGCAGAACAAGGGACCTGCCCAGCCACACGGGTGTGGGCGGGTGAGATGTCAGTCAGCGGGAGGGCGGGCCCCAGGGGGCGGGTTCCCTCTTCTGATTGGCTGAGCGGGACAGCTCACCATAGATGGCCAAAGATCAAACAACGGTCACGTCTGTGAGGAAGGGGAAGTGAGTCCCCAACCACCCCCAGGCCCAAGGGCTCACAAACCTAATTAGCCTCATGACACCTAATTAGCCTAATAAGTTCGAGTGCCCGCCCGAAGGAGGGGCAAGGATGATAAAAGGACACGAACTGAAGCCCCCTATTGTGTGCAAGCCCACTGGGAGCGGAGCCCTCGGCTGATGGGACTGATGCTGGACCCAGGACCGGTGACATTTTTCTCTTTTTTTTCTGTCATCCCTCTCTGAGAAAGAGTCTGGAAAGCAAGGGGGTCTGCTCTGAACCTCCTGACCCAGCGGGAGGGCTCGCCTTATTGTCTGCCCTGAACCGATCCCCAGATAAGCGAAGCCTGTAGTGTATGTTTGGTGACGTAGGGTTAGCCCATGTTACACAGTTTACTGATGTAGTTTCATGCCAGTTTTTGTGGTGAGCATGCCAATTCTTGTGAGCAAATAACAATTGAGTTTTGTGAGTTGAAGGATCCTTGCTGTCATTTCACCTCAATCCTGACCTGGGAATCATGGAACCTGAGTCATCATCCTGAGAAACTGGGACGTGACAACTGTCTAGCAAGAGCGCAGCCTTGTTAGAAGACGGGTGAAGCCAGATGCACGTGAGAACTGTGTGTTATGTGAAATAAAGGTGGTGCTTATGCTAAGTGCTATAAATCAGGAGCTAAGAACTGCAGAAAAAAGTTGAAGGAAACCCACGTAAGTTGCACTCACTTTAATCAGTAATCCCCTCCTTGATTTCATTCCAGAAGTTGTAGAAGAGTTGAAAAAAGTAGAGCTCTAGATCATTAATATTGATTTTCATCAGTGTGTAAAATGCTAAGCAAACATTAGGCTTGAACGTAAATAGTTAAAAACAAGATGATAGGGCTGTTAGTCTAAAGTAGATCTTGGAAAAATAACAGAACAGTCAGAGCTACTCTGTTTTATGTAATCACATGAAGGAAATACCAAACACAAACCGTGTGATGGGAAGAGCTGGGGAATTTCTGCAGAAGTTGTGAATTCATATGCATAATCATTTCTCTTAAAGCTTTCAACTTCTCTTATGCTACCAACTCTACTTTGGATGAAAATCTTATTCCTTCCCTCTATCACCAGAAGACTTCTGCGTTCCTCTGAGTTTTTAGTCATTTGTAAGATCATTCCCAGCAACAGATGACTTCTGTTAGAGGAGCCGTGTTGCCAGCTTTTCCCAAATGGGAGTCTGTGGCTACTTGAGAGGTTATAAAGAACCAAGAAATGGATTGAAGCACTTCAGTGCTTTGCTTTTAGGAAGTCTGTTTTCTAACGTTCTACCAGTTGTGCTTGTTACATAAGAGGAATAGGAAAAATACATAAGCTCCATTCAAAACATAGAATATTAAAATACTTGAGGACTGACTGGATAGAGACCTTTGAGAGCAAGCTGAGTGTTTTACCTATTACTGACAGAGAAGCTGATGACAAAGGTGGAGAAATTTTGGCTGTAGGGCGAATGGTAAATAGTGAAAAAGGAACATGAACTAGATAACTTGCAGATTTGGGAAAACAGAAGACGTTCTACTGCAGCTGAATATGAGGTTGGAAATCCAGTAATAGACATTAGTCCATGGGTAGAAGTTCCTATCCTGTACTCAGAGGAAGGGTTACTCTAGAAGAGACTTAATTCTCAGTAGTTCCCAGTGTGACACAGGGATTAAAGGGACTAATCAGGTCTTTTGATGTTCATTGGAAAACTTCAGACAGAGCATTAAGACTATATCTGGTGTTGTTTTAATGTCTAAAGTACTGTGTCCACCTCTTGTGTGAGCCATTCGTGAAGCATTTTTGATGAAGTGGGAAGGGCGTGGAGAAAAATCAGTCAGCTATGCATCTGTCACTGTCTGCTACTCCAGGCAGAGCTTCAAGGGGAAAAATGTCCATCACAACAGAAAACGTGTCTTTTAACCAGATAGTCTGTATTCAAGCAGTTTAGCTTATAAATGTGGTCATGTTACCGCTGATTTTAACTGTAATTGTTCAGGTTGCTGACAGAGGACAGGAAGAGAAGAGTAGGGGTCTGTTTCTCCCACCCCCCCCCAAAGTAGACATTACTTATCTGCTAGTATGTACCCTAAAATCTTTTTACACTGAAGCAGTTTTTTTTCTTTTTGACTATTAATTCTCTTTGCCTTTCAGAAATTAGAGATTTCAAAATTATCTTCTAGAAGTAATTTTCATTGGAACTTTCTTGGGAAGGAGTATGGTCACAATTTAGCATTAAGGGAATTGAATGACTACCATGAAAGCAATATTTAATTCTTCTGTCACATGCTTAATGTTGTGGAAGTTGCCATGGTGACCTCAGAATTGATTTGTTATGTTCTATTTAGTGTTAATTTGCCTGCATATTTTGATTTTAAAGGCCTTATGTCTATAGCTGGTTGGAAAGACCAATTGTAGCAGTAGTTTTGAGGTGTTGGAGATCTGCTGTTTGTAGTGATCAGTAAGTTTTAGCACAATTAATTTCAGGCCTCACGTAAATAAAGTCTTACAATTATTGCATTAATCCACAGTAGCTTTTAATTTTAAAAGATGCAGCCAATTTGCTGTAGACTAGGCCTGAAGTTTGATGAGTTAATTAGGCTTCCTAACCTGTTATCTTACCTTTCATAATTAATACCATAATCATATTCATCTAAACTCAATTATACGGAAGTCACTGTGTGAATGTTTATTTAAAAAAAAATGGAGCAAAACATGGGCGCAGTAAGACGTCTGTACGCTCCTCAGGGTGCAAGTTCTTCAGCAACTGGCGTTGTAATTAAGAGGGGGATTCCATGTCTCTAGTAATTTGGGAAACTGCTTTTGTATTCATTAGGAATTCTGGGAAGTGTTGACCAAATAACTACAGCCTGTATTTAAAAGGTCTATATGTATTTAAAAAGAAGGAATCTCTGCTATGTACAGTATGTGACTCTGCCTAAGGTTTGCTTGTTGGTGCAGATGATGCTTGGGAGGGGAGGTTTGAGCCTGCCTTAGTACTTCAGGCAAACATCTCATTCTGTAATGGCTGAAAATTTAAATGGATTCTATGGACAACTCCATTTTCTTTTTCTTTTCTTTTTTTTAATTGCACCTACTGATCAAGGGGCCAACTTGAGCTTGAGCTTAACTGTAGATATTTGAACAATTATCTGTAAATTGGGAGAATTCTCCTAGAACTGGGAATGAATATGCAGTGCTCAAGGTTGCCTCTGTATCCAACCTTCACATCAGTAAATTCAAGACTGACCTGTACTTATTAATTTTGTTACCTGTTTGGATCATGTATTTGCAGGTAAAGGAATCTGCACCAGAATTCCTTAATGTGCACTTTGAACCTTCCATCTCTTGCCAGTGTCATTTGAGTTTTGCTTAGTTTCAGTTTCAAGCATCTCATATCATAAGACCACATTTTGCCCAAGTTCTGAGCAATTCAGCATGAAAACTGTATGATTTTATAAAGTAAAGACAAGATGATTGTCCTTATGCTATTGTTGTTTAGTACTTATTTGACTAATTCAGCAAATAGCTGTGTAAATTGAGAGAAAATGTAGCTTTAGGGACTCAGTAAGGTCATTATATGCACCAGTTCTTTCCCTCTTCTTTCTCTTGCCGCCTGGTTGCCCTTCTGAGCAAGGGACCATCTCAGACAGGACAGCAGTGTATTATTCAGCACTACAGATGCTGCCCCAGGGCCCAGCAAGATGAGGATGGGTTTCTGCCTTCTACTGATCATTCTGAACTCATTCTGAACCCAGTTCTGAAGCCTGAATCCAGGCTGCCTGTATTTCAAAGCCTATATGCTACCTTTCATTAAGGTGAAATTAAGTAGCCTTTTTCTGAGCCTGCTCAGGTGTTAGACATCTTTTAGAAATGGTAAGTCTGTTTCTTTAGCATTGTTTGGATTTGATGTATTTGAGTAAAGAAGAAATCTGTTTTGAGCCTTCGGCAGAAGTTGTGCTAGGAGTTTCTTTCACAACTCAGGAAGGATTTCCAAATCTTGATTGGAAGCTTTTACTATGAGAAAATACAACCTTTGAAGCATAAAAATAGTCTGTTGATTGGTAGGTCCAAGAAGCAAATCCATGCTGTTTGACATTATTTCCGACTGTGCACACTCTTTCCAGTGCAGTAGGATGATAACTCTAATGCGTGCGCTGTAAGCACTTGAAACTTGTAAAGTATTGTGAGCTTGAGTAACTCAAGCGTTGGGGTACAACCTGGAGGCTGTTGAGAAAATAAGCTGTTCTATTAGTCTGTCAGAAAAAGCGGCTCTGGAGGAAGTAGAGGTGCAGGAGGTGTGTCCGTGTCTGGGGACCATGCCTAATGCTGACACAATAGCCCTTTGGTTTGTTTGCTTATGGGTAGGATGCTGGTCTTCAAGGGATCAGCAGTTTTGTCATCAGGGACGAGTTGTGACAGCATCACAAGGAAGAAGTAAGAGTAGTTAGGAGGTGACACTGATGGTCACGGACCAATATCCAGTGCCATGATTGAGTGACTGGGATGAGAAATGACTTATGAGAGCTCCGCAGGAGGGGATGACACGAGTTATTTGATGACTTAGCAATGTATGTGTCAGTCTCCCAGGGCAATAAACCTGATAAAAATGGAAATTTACTATTGAGAGACATTAACAGGATTGGTTGGCTATTGGTTGTTGTTAGGTGTCTTCTAAATTAGGATCTAATTTCTTCTAACGTGGGTCTGGTGGTAAACTTGGAATCCCATAAGTACTGTGAGAAGTGAGCGGCCCATAGTAATAATGTTGGCCCAAATGCAATCTTTCACTCTGACCTCTAGTATGCACCTATGCTAAAATGAATAATGGGTTGTTTGGTATAGAAATTAGATCTAAATCTCATCATCTCTTGAAATCATTGCCATTATCTCAAGGGAGAAAAGAAATCAAAATGTCAAATAAAGGTAATAATTCATTAATAATTTACTGTTTTAAAATATTTTGCTTGTCTGTAAACTTCTTCCCTACTTATACAAACTGGGTAAATACAAAAAGGAAAATTGTTGAATAACCTATTCCTTGAAATTAATATTAATTTAAGATGTTATTTTATCAAACACTTAAGTTCAGGTCATTGTCCAGTTATGATGGTCTATTGCTACAGTCTTACTTTATCTGTTCAGCAGCTGCCGATGTTTTCTGTATTTTGTACATAGCTTCTGTACTACCGTTGCTAGAATTTTTTGTGATGTTTAACATTCAAAACCTGATTGCACATGAAAGCTCTTTAATGCAATTTGAATGGTTACTTTGATAGCAGATACCCAGTTTTATTAATAAAAATAAAAGGGGGATGACTTCTCTAAATTGCTTCTCTTTCATCACAGTTACGGAACACTTCAAAAACTGTCAGAAAACTTACTGTAAGACTAGTCATGCTGTATTTGCTTGATAAAGGTTTTTTTTGTGAAAATATTGGGCAACTCTCCCTAGTCCTAAGAGAAGACTCCATCCCATTTCCTTTTTAGTTAATATTATGCAGCTGTTTTTTTCTGAAGCTGCTGTGAGACTGAGAATGCATGCTTCATGAAGCGTAAACATCGTTCCTTTGCTGAACTTCTTCTAAAGCACTATTATTAGAAATGGCTGCATCTGAGAGATGAGAACTGTAGGGTTTTCAAAGTCTGCCCCCCACCCCTGGAGAAGGAAAATCTACCTGAAAACTGAAATAAATGGTCAGCACCTGTGTATTCATTTTTATTTACCTTCAATCTTTGAAAGAGCATGAAGTGAGATGGAATGAAAACAGCTTATGTTTGAGAATATCAATAGATATTTGATATAAACTGGCATTGTTGCTGTTATCGGTAGCAACACAGAGTATGTATGTATTTACTTCTTAGTGTTTTAATGTTTTAAGGAAATAGAGTTGCAATCAGGAAGTGAGTATTTTCCTGGTTGGAGTTTTATTTTTTCTTTTATTTTTATTAGGTTTGTCTCAATTTCTCTTACTTTTTTTCCAGGCAGGGCAAAAGCAGAGATGTAGGCTGTGAAATGAAGTGGGGCAGTGGGAAAGATTACTCGTATACAAACATATGTATCTGTGCTGTGTGAATATACTGAGATTACCTGTGGGTGTGGGTGCATTAAAAATGATTGATTCATCTAGAATATCCATGGACCAGCTGTACATGGACCAAATTGGACTATAAGTGCTGGATTCTTATGTATACTATGTACAATTTGTTTAAACATTTATAGTAGCCATTTTCTTGGAATTTCTGGATATCTGGCAGCTTGCTTGGACGGAGACTGTTGTCTGGCAGCAACAGCACAGCAACATCCGATGTCCTCATCAGAAATCTTAAATTCACCAAACCCAAGATTTCCAAGTGAAAAGTGTAATTGTGGAAACTGAGATGTTTGGGGACCTTAAAGAAATGAATGTATTGAAAGAAAATCAAATGAATATAAGCCAAAAACTATTTCATGTCTTACTAGTAACAGATGCAATTGGCAGATACTTCAGCTCTCCATGGAATTCACAACCAGGGATACAGCATTGTCAATTTGTATTTTAATCTCACAAAATTTGGGTTTGACATTCAAAATAAGCAGTTCTTTGGAATGCCCTTGGATCTCTTTTACAAAAGAAAATCATAAGGGTTGCTAGACTATTATCAAGACAGCTACGGTAAAGCTAACTTCAGAACTGTACGTATTATGTATGTTCTTTGCGGTGTTGCATTGCTCAGCTAATAATTCATAAATGTTAGAACATGTGCCCCATTATTTTTTTTATTTTTTTTTTGCAAGTCCTTTGCTCATTTCCTGATCCTTAGAATTACCCTGGGACCTAATCCTGACCAAGAATAAGCCCCGCAGCTCAGCTGCAGCGCTCGTTTGCGGTGGGGATCGCAGACCCTCCCGGGGCCGTTGAGGACTGCTCCCTTGCAGGGTGCTCTGAGCTGCAGCGCTGGGTGGTTACTCACTCTGCCCGCTTCTCCTTCCCCGTCCAGCTAGCCTCCCCAGCTTGGTGACTGCGAATTTGTGGGCTGTAGCTGATACTCCCAGGTCAGCAAACTGAAGACAGGCAGGGTGTTAAAGGTAGAAAGTCCTGTATATCTGTTCTGGCCTCTCAATGTGCAGTCAGTGCTGTACGCTCTTGGAGCAGAAAGGCTCTCAATGGGTTCTTGGTGGATATATTTTTAAAAGTCTTCAACTCGATCTCTTCCCAATATGGAGGGGAAAAGGGCTCGCTCTCCTATAGGAAAAGATTTAACTAGGCTTTCAGTTTGAGCTTGTGTAACTGTACACGGAAGGCTAGTCAAGAACTTTAGCTAGCAGAAGGAGAATAGCCATGGAAATACAGAAGGAGGGGTTTCACTGAGCTCTGCGCAGGGCAAGGCTGGTGGTATTCTGAGACATCTTTGCTGCTGTCATTCCTAAGCTGGGTGAGGAAGAACTCATAAGAATGCAGTTACCCATGCTGCAGCATGGAAGATTTCCATTTTGGGCTCAATGTCTGTGAAGCCCAGGTCTTCTGTACGAAAAATAAATATTTCCTTTGACTCCTTTACCCCAGACTTTTCATTGTATTACTAGCAAATTTGATTGAAACTTTTCATTCTGTGCTCCAGAAAGATGTTTGATTTTTGTCAAACATAAGGTTCAATAGAATCACTTTCAATACATTTTTTTATTAAGAAAATGGAAACAAAATTAACATCAGGTATTCCTTTTATGGAAAATATGTAGTTTTGAATGAAACTCCTAATTTGAGACACCTCAGTTCTTTTCAGTAAGTCAATTCTCCAATTTTCACCTAGAAAACGGAACACCAAGTGAAGGAAGATACAAAGAAAAATTATAAAAATTAAAAAAAAAAAGAAAAGAAAAGAAGAGGTTTGTCTTTAACTTTTATTCCCCATTGTCCTGGTTTCAGCTGGGATAGAATTAATTTTCTTTCTAGTAGCTGGTACAGTGTTATGTTTTGGGTTCAGTATGAGAAGAACGTTGATAACACACTGATGTTTTCAGTTGTGGCTAAGCAGTGTTTATACCAAGTCAAGGATTTTTCAGCTTCTGATGCTCAGCCAGCAAGAAGGCTGGAGGGGCACAAGGAGTTGGGAGGGGACACAGCCAGGGCAGCTGACCCAAACTGGCCAAGGGGTATTCCATACCGTGTGATGTCATGTCCAGTATAGAAACTGGGGGGAGTTGGCCAGGGAGGGATCGCTGCTTGGGAACTGACTGAGCATCGGTTGGCGAGTGGTGATCAATTGCACTGTGCATCACTTGTTTTGTATATTCCAATCTTTTTATTAGTATTGTCATTTTATTATTGTTGGGTTTTTATTATTATTATTATTTTCTTCCTTTGTGTCCTGTTAAACTGTCTTTATTTCAGCCCACGAGTTTTACTTGTTTTCAATTCTTTCCTGCATCCCACTGTGGGGAAGTGAGCAAGCATCTGCGTGGTGCTTAGTTGCCAGCTGGGGTTAAACCACGACACACATCTCCCCCTCTACCGCTCAAGCTATTAAGGAAACTGCAATTCAATATGATACTAAAATTATGAATTCTTTTCAATGTTAGGTCGTCAAGCTAATTTTTAAGATTTTTTTTTTCCCTAGAAAATGGTCCTTTCTAAAGAAAATAGAGAAGGAAAATATTCTTCTCTATGATCAATAGAGTTCTATCCCCATCTTGAAGTATTTGAGAAATAATAATTTTTCTTGAGACACAAACTTGAAAGGATTGCAGAAAATACACTTGTTTTTAGTTTTAGCTAAACAGCAGGTGCATTATTCAGCTATTAGAGATGCAAGTTGAATGAAGCATATGGATTGCCCATTATAATAAAAAGTAATTTGCTCTATCTAATTTAAGCATAAAAAATTATAATGATCAATCTTGTATAAAATAGACAGGGATAACTCAGCAATTTAATGTTAATTGTGTTATCATTCCCAAGCCCATATTGATTTTTAAATTACATTTACAAAATGCCTGGTAAGGTCTAAGACCTAATGAAATATGTACATAGCGTCTACTTTAAAGTTACAGAAGGAGATTGCTGGTCATAAAGCCAACAGAATGCTGGTCAGAAATTTCACAGAGCAGGCCAAAATTGTCCTCTAACTTGCGAGCAGCCTAGCTCTTCTTTTTGGTTTTTGTCAACAAGGGGGTGTGGGGGGACAAAAAGCTGTTGGCGTTACAAAACTACGCTAGGAGTACTTGTGCTGAGAGAGTGCGGCCTTGTAGACTGCTAAACAGCATAGGATTTTCAAAGGGTGAATGCTTGGCATTGTCTTCTAATTTAACTTTTAAAGGGACCTGTTGGGGCACTGTCATCATGACTTGTTTTTCACAATCTCAGCCACAATTTTTCCCTGAGAAATTGCACGGGCAGAGCATTGACTTGTCCTGGTGCGCTAGTTATGTGTCTTTGGATGGATTTGTCGTGTGATGAAAAATCTGCTGTTTGAGAAATGGCAAGGTGAACTGAGAATGACAAAGTAATGAGAAAAGGACTGAAGCCTATTGCCGTCACAAATAATATATATGTAAGTTTCTATCTGCCAGCCACCTCCCTTATAAAATAATAGTAGCTGTCAGGTAGGGAAGCTGCAAGAAATGATGATGTTGTTTAAAAAAGCATTTCACTGCTGTGTTTTCTCTTATGAGCAGTGCTGATGTATGTAGTTCATGAAGTTCACATGATAAACAGTGCACACTCTTCATGAAATGAAGTTGTTGTATATCACACCCTCAGAAGTAGCAATGTATGGAAAGAAAGAAATAGCAATTGAGTGGGAACAATCAAGTTTTAGGTGTGCCATTGTAATTAATCAGTAAGACATAACAGACTGTGTGCCAGTGCAGCTTAATCACCTCTCAGGTGTTTGGTGGGGCACGGTACAGAGCTGAAGCCTTCCAGCGCATCCGAACAGAGCATTAATCAACAGTGCCGGGCGGTCTGCGCGATGCAGTAACCTTACGGAGCGGATGCCTCGAAACTCTCACTCATTTCAAGGAACGGCCTTGGCCTCTGTAAGGTGTGGGATAGGTCTAACCCGGACTCTGCAGCTCGCCTGGTCCCACATCAGCATGAAGTCTCGGTTACAACTCTAACTGCTGCCTCTGGGTACTCTTTACCCCTGGAGGAGACCTTGCTCCCGCATCCCTGGGCTGGCTGACAGCGTGGCAAAGCAGGGCTCTGCCATCAGGCTGGTAGGGAAATACTTCACCTGTCCGAAGGACTGCTGCTATAGGGGCTTTTGCTTTCTTTAGTTTTGGCTTTCTGTTGTAGGCTCCGCAGAAGGGGCTGATGATCGTGGTGCTGTAGACGATAACAGGGTCCCTGGGGGGTAGAAGCTGGCTGCTCTCATGTGGGCTTTTCTGTTGTTACTGACACGGAGATGAAGTTGTGGTCGTCCAGCCCAGCCAACCAGACTGGCTGGACCTCTCTGAAAACATTGCTTCTAAAGAAAGATATCTCCAGGCTTTTAACTAAATCTCACTTTTGCAGAACTTTCCTGAAGGCCCTTTTAAAATCAAGTTTAAAACAGAACTTCGGTAAGATGATGACAGAGGCTGTAGGATGGGAAAAAATGAAAGGCAAGAGGAGAAAGTAGTAAGTTTAAGCAGACCTTTTACTTAGCAGTTCCAGTGTTTCACAGCAGAAATCACTATAATCCTTTCATTCCCTTTACTTCTCCTTTGTCGGCAGGAGTTAAATTTACAGCCAACGCAACTCGGTCTAGCGTGTTGTTTGACTGTCATGACTTCTTAGCTCCAGTGGAAACGGTCCCAGTTTCCCAACAATACGTAATGAAACTTTGTTATAGAGAACTGGGACCTCTGTCCAAAGATGTCATTAAGTAACACTTAACAAAGTGCTATTGATTTTCAAGATGAAAAGACTTGGTAGGTTGACGAGTCTGACATCAAAAATGTTCCCATCTAGAGAGGAACATTTAAAACAAAACAAACACACACAAACAACATAGGAGCAATGTAAGAGTCAGGATACTAAAAGAAGCTGCGTAGCTGTCTGAAAATGTAGGTGGTGATTATGAAGTATCAGAGGTAGGTTTAAAGCTCAATTTTCCATTCTGCAAATGATGACAAAGCTACAAGGCTCAATGACTTGGTTCAGTGATGCTCAGAGATGCATCCCTGTTCCTGCTCTTCACAGAGATCTTTTGAAGTTGCCTACTGTGCAGGTGATTTCTCCGGAGTAGAGAGACTCTGGAGACTGACCCACTAGAAGGGCAAGTAGTACAGGACTGTGCTCACTCCAAATGAGTTATGTTGCTCTCCAGCAGCCATCTTTTAAGTGTGCTAGTTAAGATTTAACTGAAAAAGAATTTATTGCTATTCTTCCCTTAGTGTTGAAAAAGATCCTGTATCACTAGAGCCAAGGAGCATGCCAACAGACTCTTCATGGGAGACCTTGTCGAAGGGAGTGAATGTATTTTTGCTGGGCTAATGCTTGTCTTTGGAGACAACCTTACATCACAGCCCACAGAGAGTATTTCAGTCTGTCAGTTCAGGGAAAAAGACAAATTTGGATTTTGAGAGCAAAAATTAAAGATCATGCAAGCTGAGCCTCAGACATGCTTGCTTCTCTTCACTACCTTTCTGCTCCCCTTGAAAGAGTGGTGAGATCACACCTATCAGAGTAGACACCAAGAGAGAAAACATCAGCCTCTCTTGTTTTTATGGAAACAGCAGCAAAGCACAGAAAATCTTTGAACTTCAAGGTTTAGCACAGAACACCAGGGCTTCACTCTTGATCTCCAGTCAGTGAGGCAGAGATGGGAGTTCAGCAGAGGTTAGATAGATGCTCTCTGAATTGGAACAGAACTGGGAAACATTTCAGTCTATTAGAGAAGTGCTTTCATCTTTCAGTCAAGACAGGCTATTACTAAAATTAAAGAAGAGAGTTAGTGTTGCCAGAGGATTTTAATAAATATTAAAAATATGTGTGTGGATCTTCTGATTATTTTCATTTTTATTAATACTAGGTTTATTTTTAGCTAACTATGCCAGACCATTTCTATCTGGCTAGTTCCTTTAAGTGTCTTTGTCCAACTCCTTTCCTCTTGCACATAATCAAAGCTATTTAATTTCTTACATTGGCTCATGAAACAGAATTGGAGGTGCTGCCAAAGAGATCCATCAATTCAGTCCTTGTAGGAGCTGAATCTGAACTTAGACTTCTGAAATCTGAGTGTGTTTGGAGATCAGATATTTGACTGACCTCAGTATAAGTCATCATTTCCAGACACCAGTCAGGAAGTCTTTGCTCTGCGAATCATGTAACTTGAGTACTGTTATGACATCATGCACACACAAAAAATCAAAACCAGAATAAAATTCATTCCTGTAAAAGAGCAGTGAGAAGTTTATAGGCAGCAGCGTTTCCTTTGACTTTTTTTTTTTTTTTTTTTTTTTTTAGTTCCCTGAATTCTGTTTTCTAGCTTAATGGCTTTATTTTTAACCTAATGTGGAATGTAAGAAATCTGTTATGTCTTTCTTGTTTCCTTACTTAAAAAAAAAAAATCCAAAATGGTTAAGATCATCCAGTAATTCCTCACATCTGTTTGGCCTAACAATGCTTTTCAAGGGAATAAAGGCTGCTCTACTTAATTGGTGAGTCATATTCTGTGTTTATCGCTATCTGCACACTTGAAATGCACACAGTGACAGATTTTGTCCCCAGAAGACCTGAGGTTTGAGTACATGAACAAAAGCCTGTGAGCAACAGGCAACCACACATATGTTAGTTTATTTTTTAAAAAAGCCCCTCAGGTTGGTCTAGTAGGAAGTTCTTTTAAGTAACTGCAATGAGGCAATGACCCTACCTCTAAAACCTGAAGCTATTTTCCAACAGCAAGAATGAAAAAGGGGAGAGAGGAGTTTGGAAAACAAATATTGTTAGGGAGAGGAAAAAAAAATCAATTGAATTTTTACTAAACTTGATAATGTAAATTCTGTTTAGGCAGTTTTATACATTTATTTAAACTGAGAAATGCTATTTAATTTCACCTCCAGTCTCTCTTTCCAATAATGTTTCTAGTGATGTGATTACAAGAGGGATACCTACTCTAGGAATGCTCTTTTGGACTAATTGACTGTTAGAAATGTCTGGACTCTTGTACTTCAAAAATCTTATTTGTGGTGCCCATTCATTTTCAGCGAACGGTAGGCGTCTGGGGAAATAAGTCTTCCTCTATTCTCGGGACAGAGTGAGGCTCTGTGACCCACCCGCTGTCAGGATGTGAGTCAGGCAAGACCCAGAAATAGAGGCTATATGTCTCCAGATGCCTGGTTTCATAATCTAGCTACTTGACCATAAGTTATCTTCTCTGGGACAATTCCAAAGAGGTGAAGTTGCTGTGGCTCCTGTTGGTGCAGGTGAATTTTGTAGATGTTTGATTGGTTGATCCTTCATTTAATGACCAGCTGGAATCACAAGAGAATTTGTACTGACTCACTGATGAAGTGCAATTGATTCAGCAGCTTTATTTTGTTGCACTTAAAACTTCTTATGCGAAAGAGATCCCACCACTAGCACTGTCAGTATGCTTCAGGGATGCCCTCGAGGAACCCGAAGCCAACAGTGGATCTGAACAGTTGCATCTTACGTAAAGCTAAAGGAGACCTGCACTCAAAACATAAATGGTGAACATGGGAAGATTTAGATTCAGACTGACACGTGGCTGCTTTGACCTGTCTCTGTTTGCCGTATCTTTATTTAGGCATCCAAAAGCTTTTCCTGATTGATTTGACGTTAGCACTTTATAGCAGGGCATGAGGAATGAGAGAAGGGTGCAGGCGAGAGTCCGACCCTTGTGTCTCTCGTGCATCAGACTCCCTGGAAATAGAGTGCACTCTTATTTCAGTCATTACCATCATGATCTCTTATCCTCTTATGGCATAGGAGTTTGGAGAAGAAAATTAAAATTTGTCTCTTCTTAAAAAAAAAAGTGCCCTTAAAAATTTGTCCTGTGTTTTCTTTTGATATGAATAGATGTTATCTGCGCTCTTAATGTTGCAGACTTACACTACCACATATCTGTAATTGGTTTCAGTATAATTTAGATGTCTAATCTGTTGCTATGCCTGATTTCTTCTCAGATTAATGATAGTGCAAACCTGTTATTTTTATCTTGAAATGCATAAACAGAATGGAGGCTGGAGGACACCCTCCCATCACGTGTAATGCAGTTTAATTTACTCAGTTGAAATGTGTTTGTGTGAAAGTGGGTGGTATTTTTTTCTGTTTTATTTCTTTCTGACTTGTCAGTGATGACAGCTGCAAAATGTCTTCCTGGTAGTTTTCTAAATCTTGCACTATGAGAGATAATATATTGAAACGGTGATTTCTGTCAGAATGACTTTAATCTTTTAGGGCGGGGCAATATTATTCACTTTCATTCCTACCTCCTGTTTTGCTCCATAATTTGTGTCTTATCTTGTGGCCTAAATATAAAGTTAATGGACACTTCTGAAATGATAGTAGAAACAAGAATGTTTTCAAAATTGTAATGGTTGTTGTTTGCACAATACCTATGTCTGCATTCTTCCTTTTCCAAAGTAGTCTTTCTCTTACTGTGAATTTAAAATACACCTGTTAATTTGTGTTTTATCTATTTATTTATTTTCCTCTGAAGCTCTACATCTGTGATTAAATCCTTGTAGCTAGCTATGAATTGCCCCACCTCCTGCTTATCTCATCCTTTTTTTACCTCTTGTATTTTGTGGTGGTAGGCAGCCACTGAGTGTCAGGCATATTTGTCTTCAGTGTTGCCATCCTCTTACCAGCTCCCTTTTCCACTTACCTTGTTTTTGCTATGCCTCTTGTACTCACCTTTATTTCTGTTTAAACAACTGATTATTTACTTGGTCTCTGGTTCTTGCATAATTACAACTGTGGATTTCTATGGTCATCAGTATTATAGTCCCTTCATATGGTTTTTTCAAGATGAGGAAAAAAGAGGGAGAGATGGAAAAACACTGTTCCTGAATCATACGTCCATTTTTCTGTTCGTTGTGTTGTGGGAGACGGAGGATGATCCAGCAGTTGTTTTCACCTGCGAACATATTTTTTATTAAATTTTGCAGGCATACAAACACTAGTTGTATGGCTTGAAACTCCTCAAAAACTGTTCTTCCTCATGCTAGGTATTTATATTTCAAAAATCTACAGTAGAATTTTTCTGTGCCTAATAGAATGATTTATCAATTTAATACTATACTGATTATGCACACTAAATGGAATGCAAGACACGTCAATCTCTCTTTTAGTCTGATTGCAATGGGAAGAAACGTTTTCATGAGAGAGTCGGTATTAATAGATGATAAGGACATAATGCAGAGTTCAGTTATTTTTAACTTTTCTTTTAACAAGCTGTTCTGCAGAGCACATGGAATGGAATGATGACTAAAGATTAAAGTTGGTCAGAAATACCGTGATCTCTCTGTTGCGAAAGAACCATGTCTGTTTGCCATCTTGAGAGAAAATCTGGATTTCATGCCCTAATTGGTGTGTCCAAGCAACCATCTAATTGCCCTGTCCCTTTTTTTTGGGGGGGGGGGGGGGGGGGCGGGGGGTAAGGACAGGGTTGGCTTTTTTTGTTCCCTTTCTTTCACTGGTAACGGGGGATAAGTAAGTCATCCTCAGGAAGTGAAGAACTGAGATTTTTGCATTAAAGAGAATGTCTAAACCACATCAACGTCGAAGGTGAGGTGGGGGGAATATTTTGGCTGGCCCTTGGCACTCCCTGCCTGACCCCTCTGCCCGTGACTGGCCTCGCTGGAGGGAGCTCACACGGCCCTGGAGACTGCATGGAAGTGGGTGGCTGGTTCTCTTGCTAGCATTAATAGAAGAGAATATTCTCTTTGTTTATAAAGCTGGTGCAGGGTTCTTTCTTGTTTCTTTTCTTGCTTTTGATTTCAGTTGACAAAATTTCCTGTTGTATGGCATGAGGAAGAGGTATGCTTAGGGCATGCAAGCAGTCCCTACATGCCAGGGACACGCAAGTGATTATATTGCTTGTTAGTACAATATTTATGTGGCTGTGAGGTATGCAAGGATGTGGGAGGACACGGTGCTGACAGAGTGGAAGGGGTGCAATGCTCTGCGCATCCTAATCAGGGAAGCTGGAAATCCCTTGTGCTCTATTACCGGGGTCAGTGTGTTGTGGTAGTGAAGCGATTGGGGAGTGATTGCTCTTATATTTCAGCATCTCTAGGAGTGACGTTAGAGGTGAATTTGATGTCATAGACAAACTCCCTTCAAGTTAGTGCTTATGCAGAGGGAAATATTTGGGGATTGAATAAGTTTCTGTGTCTCCTAATATGAGATCTCTGCCAGAAAAAAGCCTAGTGGTTTCTTCCAGTCCTACAAAGATAAGAATTCATAATAATTTTCCTTTCCTCATGGGAATATATGGATGACACCTCAGCATTGCTCTGGCCTTTTGTGTATGTGAAGGTCTGCTCATCAAATTCCAAGGTATTTTGACTCACACCTGCCCCTATGCCCCTCATTCCTGTATTTAAAAGTGACTGTGATAGTGCTAGACTGGATAAGGAATTTAATTACATCTTTTAAAAGTGCCTTTCTAGTAATGTAATTTTTTTCTACAGCATTTATGGTGCAACTCTAAAATACCACAATCTTTTGTAGTTCTTCTTAAAATGAATGTGTGCCAAAGCAATACTTGTTTACATCCTTGGATGAAATCTTCAAAAGCATCTTGGCAATTATTTGAAAAGGAAGAGATGAATCTGAAGAGAGTTTTAATTTAATATTTAATTTCATTAAGGACCTTGGAGCACAGAGCAAGAGAGCATTATTTATAACACAAAGCTCTGAGAGCTCCTCAGTAGAGAGGAGGATCATAATATCATATAGAAGAATAGGGTCACCTAGAGGAGACAGTAATAGAAATATAATGATATTCACTAGGGCAAAGTCCCAAGGTTGTGTTGTTCCTGTTATTAGTCTTTAAGGACAGAAATAACTGCGGGAGGAGGAAGACTTAAAAAGTATGGGGCGATGACAGAATGAATAAGGAACCAAAATGATATGGTAAAGAAAAAGGTAAGTGTAGTTTTAGTATGAATCAGGTGAGGAGTTTCTAGTGTAGTAGGCTGTAGTAAAGAAACTGGTGAGACTCCATTAGGAATTTTGGGTGTGTTTCTGTCACACGTTGCTCAGCTGGAGCTGGAAAAGACTTTTGGGATGATCTGAGGAATAGTGAGCCTCAGTTATGAAAGGAAAATGTTGGCTTTAAGTTGCTGAAATGTAGGCACCAAAATGTGGTTTCCAAATAATGAAAAGCGGATAGTACCTAAGGTAAAGAACTACTTAAATGTCACAAAAATGTTGATGGGACTTTTTAGATAGCTTTCGAGGAGAGCTAGGAACAAGAAAATAAAATGTGTCACTTCACATTTTGAAAGATTTGTCAGCAGTGGTCCACCGTGTCTGCTATTTTGTCTCTGATAGAAGGTGCTATTCAGGGAAAACGAGTGAATCTTGCCACTTTGTGGTCCATTCTCTGTACTGTTCCACCACTCCCACCCAGTAACTGTTGTAATAGCTGTGGACTAGACGTTAGAGATTCTTTCTAGTTCTTTGCCATATATTCCTATGAATTAAGAACCTACGTATTCTTTTTTGAAAGATATATGCATTTAAATCTAGAATCCAAGACTATTTTGACACTTAAAGATCTCCTTTAAATAATCTGAACATCTGTCATATAAACCGAGCACATTTGAAATACTCTGAAAATCACATATCAAGGCATCTGTCTTCTGTGGTGGCCTGAAGCCTTCTATGCTGGTTAGTGCTGGAGATACTCAAGTGGTAGATGTATTAATTTGTAGGTCTGCTAGGTGTTTGTAGCTGTGCCTCTGTGCTTGCTCAGAAACACACTGGTCAAAAAAGAACTGAGCAGCCTAGTTCATAATCCTCACGTGGGTAATTCAAGGTCCAAAAGAAAGAGGATCCTTCTCCAGCTGGAGGACATAAGCATTCTTCCATCATTTCATGTGCAAATAGGAATAGGCTCCTCAAAACATGAATCTGATTGTTTCACATACACTAAAAGGCAGGTCCTGCTTGACCAACCTGATCTCCTTCTATGCCCAGGTGACCTGCTTAGTGGATGAGGGGAAGGCTGTGGATGTTGTCTACCTCGACTTTAGTAAGGCCTTTGACACTGTCTCTCACGGCATACTCCTTGGGAAGCTGGTGGCTCATGGCTTAGACGGGTGTACTCTTCCCTAGGTAAAAAACTGGCTGGTTGGATGAGCCCAGAGAGTTGTGGTGAATGGAGTTAAACGCAGTTGGCAGCCAGTCACAAGTGGTGTTCCCCAGGGCTCAGTACTGGGGCCAGTTCTGTTTAATATCTTTATTAATGATCTGGATGAGGGGATCGAGTGCACCCTCAGTAAGTTTGCCAACCACACCAAGTTGGGAGGGAGGGTTGATCTGCTGGAGGGTAGGCAGGCTCCACATTGCGACCCCACACCTTATACATCTGTAGCTCCATTTGGTGAGCGCAGGCTGCGCACAGCTATAGCCCCATATGGTGACGGCTACCGCTTAAGTTAGGTCCAAGCACTGTGCACACAAAGGAGAGAAGCGGCACGGCGTGGGAGCAGAGGTAGGATGGGATGACTGGTTAATAAGCCCAGATCGTGCTTCTGTGACTCAACCATAAGAGAGGACGGTCTGCTTGGGGAACCTGGGATTCCCTGAGCCCACTGGCTGGTCTGAGTCTCTGGTGCGGAGAAGCAGTCCTGCCCTGCTTCCTGCTGGCCTGCCTGATAACCATGGCTACGTAAGTCTTTCTGTGCCCAGACATTAATTTCAGGTAGTTAATTTCCAGACTAATTTACTGGACTTACTGTCATCCCAACCCAGATAATTGTACTCCTGGTTTGTATTTGTTACTCTGCTGTTATTCTGTTTCCTGAACCTACAACTTGACAGGGCTGCCTTAAGCACCTTACAGGGAGAAACTCAGAATATTTTGTACAGCTAGAAGTGGCAGTAACAAGCCTGACAGCACTGAATGGCTGTGGTTTTTTTCTAAAGGAAAAAAGTTATGACCTATATAATTTCATTTTTACTTTGTCAAAATTTCATTTTCCTTTTTGTTACCGATTGACTATTTTAAAATAACATCATCAAATCATATGTTTCACTAAAATCTTTGAGCAGCAACTTTAATGCAAAAATAGTTTGTGTTTTTTGTTAGATTCATTTATAATTTCTCTTCAAGCAGTATTTGAGCTTCAATTCAGACTGAAATCTCTGTAACAAGATGCAAGAAAAACTGTATTTTTCAATTTACCATGCTGGTCTAGTTTCTAGAAAAAATATGCACTATTCAGTAGGAACTTAAGCAGATGTAACAGGGCTATGATGGAAGCATCCTGCAAAAGGCCACAGATCTCTTCTGTGGTGTAAAATGAACTGGTTGCTTGGCTACCAGATTCTTTTCTGGCTTTGAAAAGTAGTCTTCTGACTCACATTAGATCTGTCTTGGGGTTAAGTTCTCAGCCAATATAAATGTCACAGCTCTGTTACTGCCTCAGATAATAATAGAACTGAAACTGAAATTAGGAATCCACTAACTGAGGATTCTCTTTCCCTCTCTTCTTCCCTTAGTGATTCATTTATCATGCCAAGCTATTTGGTTATTAATAAAGCTAGAGTTCTTTGTAATTTATTGTTTAAATACTCCTGTGGTATTTGGTGCAAGGAGCTCTTTTATTTTTAATGAGAGTAATGAAAAGCATAAAGAAAACGGTACAAGGAAAACAGTGGCAACCTGGAGTAAGCCTGGCAGAAGGCCAACATATGATCGGGGGACTTTAGCACAGGACACTTGAAGAGAGGCTGAGGGAACTGAATTTGTTGAGTCTTGAGGAAGGAAGATGAAAGGGGAATCTTACTGCTTTCTAACTGCTTAGTGTAGAGAAGATGGAGCTAGACGCTTCTCAGGTGCATTGTGGTAGGACAGGAGGCAATGGACACAAGTTGGAATTTGGGAAACTTCAATTAACTCGTAGGAATTATATTTTTAAACCATGAGTATGGTCAAAAGCTGGAAAAGATTGCCCAGAGAGGTTGTGGAAACTCCCACGTCGGGTAGAAACTCTATCCTTGGAGATACTCGACCTTGATTGGACAAGGGCCTGAGCATCCTGCTCTAAATTAGAGCTAACTTGAGTGGGGGTTGGACGAGAGGACTTCTGGAGATCCTTTCCAGAGGTCCTTGCCAGCCAAATTAATTATTTATCCCTCTGTTTCTACAAAGGAACGTTGCAGTGACCAGTGCAAGAATTTCTAACCTACTACCACTGTTACTGGCATGAGAAAAATTACAAACTGTTGTTTGGAAAACAAGTTCTATTTCTTTATCAATTTTTCCCCTCCAATAACTTCCCTTGCATGCATAAAAGAAAACTGAAGCTCTGGAACTTTGGTTTTAGAGTGAATGCTGGTAAGATTTCCATGATCTGAACTGTTAAACCTTCTTACAAGAACTTAACCCAAAACATAATTGTCATAATGATATGTAAAGTACTTGTGTGCACAACACTTTGGTTGACTAAACTGAGGTATGTCTGTAAGCCTAATTTAAAGTATATGTTTCATCCAGATTAGTTTTTACTCAAAACGCATGTGCTGCCTCTTTTTTGGTTGGTTGGTTTGGTTTTTGGTTTTGTGATAGGCTGAAGTTAGTGAAGGGCTATTAATAGTTATTTGTAACTGATTTTTTTTTAATAGGTTACTGATCCATTCCCCAATTATGCTTTTACTGATGAGGGTTGGTGTCATTTAAACTCCTGCCAACTAGGATAAAGGAAACCTGATTAATTAATTAATAACTGATTAATGTCAAACCCAGCAAACTGGTAGCACTAAGGAAGTTCAACTGCAGCTCTACCTTTTGCAGGAGAAGTATGTGTTAAAGTAGTGAGCAATGATGTATATAAAGGTCTTCTAATTTGTTTTTAACAACTAATTTGCTAATCTGCTTATTTTCTCATAAAACAAAGAAGGGGTTTGTGCCTTTTTAACTTTACAAACCATTTCTCTCCTCCTGTGAACCAGAAGCATTCAACAGAGAAATCCACAGCTTTGCAAAATTACTTTCTTTTTTATCCAGTAAATGGAAGTCCTCTCCCAGATGGAGAACTGTAGCTTGTTCTCTTGCCAGTTCGATGGAAAACTAATACTGAATACGCCAGCTTTTTCAGATTCTTTGTCTCCTCAGATAAAAACAACTTTGAATTTCCTCTTTCCTTGTTTAAAAGTGGATGCTGGCCAACTCATGGCCGTGAATTGCCATAAATATTGATAAATCCCATGGAAAGTGGTTGTCTTTAATGAGGTTTACTAACTTTGCTGTGAATTCAGTGATATCACGAGAGTTTTTTCTCACTACTCAGATGTGTAGAGCAAGGAGAGAAATCCACTAAGTACGACTGGGTGCAGAAAGCTTTTGAAATTGCTGTCCTACTGTAGATGCATCTCTTCCCTAGCTCTGCTCTGTATTTGTGGATAAAGTTGTGCAGGTGTTATATTCAAAGCCTGGATATCTTGCAGTTCTGTCTGCCTGTTTCCAGTAGTTTTCACTTTGAAGTCTCAGGCTTGTCAAAGATTTCTCACTTTTTGGGCTTTCTATTCAATTACCTCCCTTTCTACCTCTTCTTAATAAAAATGTCTGCTCCAACTTTTAAAGCTATGACATTTTTTTCTAAATGCTGGTATATCAGAGGAATATAAAATTGATTTTTGCTCTTGCTGAAATATGACATTCTCCTCCTATTTAATTTTTTTTCAGGCTGCTCTTCCGTGTAGATTTTTTTTCTGATCGGCTTGCTTGGCATCTTTCCTATTCCTTGCAATGTTCCTGCTTGTTTTCCGTAGTGTTTTGAGGGCCTTTCTTATTCCTCTTTGAATCTTTTCCAGTTCAGTTTTCAAGTTCTTCCTACAAAGGTTGCTTTTGACACAAGTTGCCTTGATTTAGGTAGTCAGAAGGGACAGAGAGTAGAATTAGTTCCTTAGCAGAGAAATCTATTTTGTTTTAGAGTTTTCTAAGGTTACTGTGTAGTGGATGTAACCTGACATTTTTGATACCAACATGACTGTTTTGTGAGAGGGAGTTTGTTGAACCTGTTTTTACTTGGGTCTAGTAAAAACAAAACATGTTGCAGAAGCTGTCATGAAAGTGAAACAGTGGAAAAACTGATTTTTTTTTTTGTTGGTTTTTTTCCTTGCAAGAAAAACATCAGTGTGAACAGTTAAACATTAATGTGCACAGTCAAATACTGAAGGGGTTTCAGAGAAGGAAAATAAATATATAAAGATTTTTCTGTATTCCCTTTTGTAGAGATGTGTATATGTGCCCTCACATCTCCACTTAATTAGAAAATATTGTGATACTGTCTAAAAATAGGGGACCTAGTTTCTCTGAAAACATTAAGAAGGAAAAGATTTTCAGTCTTAAATCTCAAAAAATTGACAATAAATTGACCAGAATAGGTTATTCCTAGAAGTAACAGAACTGTAACGTATATCTTCATTTTTCAGAATTACTTTTCCTGCTCTACCAACAATGTTGTGCAAACTGGCCTAGCATTTTCTGAAAGCAGACAACGATTTTTGGACTTAAGATCAGAGTTGATCCTTGAGTTTAATGAGTCTATGCAGCTTCTGGAGTGGGATTCAGGCAATGTAAACCTCTGTGGATTAGTGCAGTGGGTTTACTGTTTTAGGGTTCATGCTTACTGTGCCCTAAGAAGGTGGTCAAGAGTTTATACAAGAATATGTGTACTTCAGAATTGTAACTAAAGTGCATCTCTAAAAGAGTTAATCAGCTATCTTGGAAGTGAGGTTGCATTCCCTCCAGATTATTTTTTGCTGAGTCATCAGTGGGGGACAGGCGGGATAGGGATAGGTGCCTCTTGCTTGGTGAAAAAATACAGGTCACCGTATTGCATAGCAGGGATGGTCTGTCACCATGGGTTGCAGACTTCTTGGTTATGATGTGTTTATGAAGTTAAAGCTCATAAAGAGGTTTATAAGGACATAAATGTTGTGTTAATGGTGACTTACATGTGATCTGTAAGTCATCTTTAACAATTTCTATAGATGACTTTTTTTTCTTCTCACTTGTAGTATCATACCCTTTTGCCTATGCCGAGTGCTTCCATTATGCGAGGAATAGGGCATTTTTCCAAAGAAAAGACAGATTTCCATCATATGAGATGGAAATATGATATTAGCCAAGCATGTTTTAGTCTTTCCTGAGAATCCTTCAAAAGTTCTTATTTACCTTTAGTCAAAAACTTCCCTATCATGTTCCAAAAAACCCCCATGATTAAAAAAAAAAAATCATCCCAGTTTCTTCATTTCACTGCAGAAATATTCGAGGAGTGTCTACTATTGCCTGCCTCCTCAGCATGTCTTTTACTAATCACTCAAAAGAAACTCCGTTACATAGCTCTTCTAAAATTATCTTCCATATTAATATTAATAAAATAACAAAGAATACAGAGGAAATATTTCTAATGTGTATCAATATCTCTGGGAGAAAGCTGTAGGATCCAGTAAAAGTGATGATCAAAAATGAATGCCCAAACTGTAAGTTTCCATTTTACTTGTGTGAAATCACTTTCGATGCTAAGGGACAGCCTTCCAAACTCTAGTGTTCATGACATGGAGTTAGCTGAGTAGAAGAGGATGGAAAGAGAGTTGGTTTCTTCAGGGTTAAGATTTTGGGCACGTAGAGAACAAAATCAGCAATCCTATCCTTTTTCTTTCCTTTTACAGTTTATTTCTGGATACTTAAGCCATGGAAATGCAAGGAGGGAAGTGGGCCAATACCAGAGATCAGTCAAAACAGTTCAGTAGTGTATCTGCCCTTTTAAGGCTCTGTAAAGTATTCAAAATGTCATTGTTACTATTGCTACTATTCTGCTCTTGGGATTGATGCGGAGCAATAGACTTGTACCCAGAACTGCATTAAATGACATGAGGTCGAGTCTTTGGAGAGGTGCCATTGCTTCTACTTTCTAGGGACTCTCTTACACTTAGCCAGTGTTTTGTCTACTGAAAATGGCATTACGGAGAAGTGTCATTGAGAGAAAATATGACTCTCTTCAGTCACTGAGAGAAAAGTGACATGAGGACAAGGTCAACCATGTAATATGCAGAGACTTTAAATAGCAGATGAAAATTATAAAAGGTTACAGGGTTTGTCAGTGACAGCATGGAATTTGGTTGAACTATGGAGAGGAAGTTGAAGTTCATATATGCAAACATACTCGGATGAATGTCTATGATACTACATAAACTCCATGACCTATATGCACTTTTTTATAATAGAGGCAATATTTCATTTGGGAAGGAACTATGGCTCCTAAAAAGAAATGAATCACTGAGAAGCGGTTCCAATGTAAATATGTTTATAAGGACCTTTGATTTGCCAATTTTGTTATTGAAAGATTAGTTTTTCTTGAATAGTAAATTTAATTTATGAAAGTGTTGTGACATACTATTTCCACACTGAGATACTCATCTTTTCAGGAAAGTGCTTTGAAAAATAAATTGTGGAAAGAATTTTTATTTTTTTTTATTGCAGTTTGTTTGCACACATTGGGTTCTGTCTATCTGAAAATTGGGCTCCATAGCTGGATCATGTTTGCAGTTCATAGTGACAAAATGTAAGTAGCTGTAATTGCAGAAAGCTGCCTTAGGTTTTTCATTTATGCATGCCCTGCAATAGGTGTCCAGGGGGATTCACTTATATTTTTTATAGATGGTCATCACCTTCTATGTGTTTTGGAACTATTCTTATCTTCTCACATGTTTCTGTGATCGTCTTGCTCTCCTGGCTCCTTACCGTAGAACTGCTTGGAGGTGACTGAAGAGAAGCTGCTTCTTCACAGAAACAAAAATTTTGCCTTAAGTCCAGCAGTTCTGGAAGTGAAACCTCTTTCTGGGTACATTCAGAAAAGGTACTACTTTTTTTAAAGCAAAACTTTTTCTGTAGTTCAGCTGATGTTTGGGATCAGAAGAGCATGTTTGTTAGGCAGTAATGAAACTGCGATATGCCTGAGCACAAGAGTATGAGACGTTGACCTTACAAGGGCCAAACTGTGATCGATTGAGTGTTAGAAAGAGGAGCGATAAAGGAAAACTCCATGCAAGGGCCACACTCATCCCCTCTGCAAGCTTCCAAGGGCAGTCCACAAGCCTATTACACCTTGCCACTCTTGCATCATGTATTTGTGCAGTACGTTTGTATATAGGGAGCATCCTGGGGCAGCAGTGTCCCAGATGGACCTAGAGAGGGGTCAAATAGATACTGACCGAGACAGAGGGCTCTAGCTAGCCCATGGCAGAGGAAATGTTAGTCATAACACCCTCTTTTGCTGGAAACATGGGTTTTGCTGGGTGAGTGCCTTGTCTTCTACAAAGAGACTGCATCCTTGGACGCCTGAAAGCAACTTCATCATGTAAGCCTATTGTGTTCAGTCTAAGGCTAAAATGATCCACAGTTGAGCTCTGTGAAAGCAGAAATACGCACCGCAGTTTTAAGGAAAAAATGAGGCACTGGCACTGCCAGAGGGGAAAAATCAGTGCTGAGGCAACTTTAACAAGTTAAGCAGGGACACAAAAAGTTTGGCTACACTGGAAAAGGACAAGGAGAGGGGTTGATCTATGTAGTTGTCTGGTGAAGATAAGTAATTTCAAACTGGAACCCTGTTGTGTGGTTTGGGGCAGGATGGGAGGTGCTCCCCTCCTTTTCCCTGGCCCAGATGGTGGGAAGGTGTGTGTCTCTTCAGAGGCAGGATTGGCACTGGCTGGGGCAGAGATCAGAATCTGGCTCTGGAGTTCTAATCAAATAACAAATAGGGCTTAATGCAGCTCAGCACGTGGGTGTGCTATACATTTGGTTAGACTTCTCTGGTTTCAGCCCAAAGCAGTGAAATTGATCTCCAATTCAACATCATGTTTTAGTCCTTGTTCTCTCTACAGATTTATTCTAAAAGCAATTCTAATAGAAAACTTCCTTTGTCATCTACATCATACTCATTCTAGAGCTCCAAGTTGTTCCAGATGTACCACAGCATAAGTATGAGCAGAACATGACCCTGAAATTGTAACAAAACATGTCGCCAAAGAATGGCAAGACTCAGCAATAGAATTAATAGATGTGATCACACTTTCAGAAAGTGTGAACTTATTTAAGGTTGAATTTCAAGTACAGACTTCAGAGGAGAAAACAGGGATCCAGGGACTTAATCTTTAAACTTGGAAATTGAAATACAGTTTATAGAAAAATATACAGCTGAATTGAACACTATGCAAGGGGTAAAATAAACAGAGCTTTTAACCAGCCCTCCTGCATGAATAACAGAGACTACTGCATTTTCACTTCTGTAATGTTAATTGCCTTGAAAAGAGGATGGGAATCTAACTTTACAAATGAAAGTTTCCTTCTATTTGAGAATATACAGAGATATGCAATGTTACCACCACGTTGTTAGAACTGAATTTTTTGTGCAACAGCTGGAATTGTGGATGTTTTATAACATTTTTGACTGCTTTACTTGCTCATTTTACAACACACCTAAAAGTTTCAGATATTTTGTGGAAGGACAGGCATTACTGTGTCTAACATATTTTGAAACTAGCACTATTATGCAAGGGCTGTAAAAAAGGGGAATTTGTAAGAATTAGTTTGCTCTCATTCCTTGGATATGTCTTACTGATCAGGTTATTGTGAAGGATAAATTTTTTGTCACTGCCTGAGGCTGCTTTCCAGGATTCCTCTGTGTGAGATCAGTGCAACTAAAAGATAGTTTTGTATTTCCTTAGGGCATCATGATAGATGCAACTGTTAGAAAGCAAACTGAATTTAAGAGCCAATGTCTCAATATATTCAGTAGTAGAAATGGGTAGCTAGTTTTTCTTCAAGTGCTTCTCCAAACGGACACTCATAGGGCAGTTATCTGAGCTTGTAGACTTTTTATTTGACTTTGCTATGCATACCTGGGCCCTGCACAGGCATAATGTACTCAGCAATTCCTCTCTGCTGTCCTAAACTCGAGACAACGTCCATTTGATGCATTCTGCTTCTATAAACTTACTCATATTGAATATTTTGTTTCTGTGTAGCTTTTTACATGAATATTCTTGAATGTTTTCTTGATTCAGATGAGTTCACACAGGTGAAAAAAAAACTCGTCTGATTTTTCCTGGAAACATTAGTCTTGCATGTGACCTAGAAATTTCCCTGAAGGTCTGGGCTTGCTGCTCATGCATTGTTTCTAACCAAACTGCTGAGCACTGGAAAACCCCAGGCAAATGCCAAAAGCTACCTCTCCGCCAAAAAAAAAACCTCACCAGAGAAACCCACACCAACCAAACCCAGCTTCATTCTACCCAAACAGAATTTCCAGGCAGATAAAGAGATGCTGAGGTGAGTGGTCGTTACTCATGCACCGCTGAAAGAGCACCCTGAGGGATCTCGGGAGATGGGGCCGGTTCTTGTCATTGGTCCGACATGTGGCGTTTGGGTTGGTCTTTTCCCTTCCCTGTGCCACCATTTCTGCTTTGGCCTTTGTCCATCATGTCTGGTTAGGCTATAACTGTTTTGAACACCAGCGTTCAGCTTTTCTGCCCAGCAGAAGGGGGCCCTTGTCTCACTTAGGTCCCCAGCATGTCACTTCTGTGCTTCGTGCAGCATCTCCCTTCAGCCTTAAGAAAAAAAAAGACAAAAAAAATGTTGTTAAGGTTTTGAGGGCAATGTGAAATGTTTCATTATTGTCTCTAACAAATCGTTACTAAACGAGCTCATGTCCTTAGGTTTTCTAATAGATTCCGGTGCTGCAGAGATTGTTTTACTCTCCAGGGAGCAGGATCTGGTCTCATGACAGGTACGAGTGCTGCTTGCTCATATCTAGCTGGCTTGGGCACACCTGGGGGGAATGGGAGCTCTCAGAGAGCTGCCTTCAGTACCGCTGTCCTGAAGACTGTGAGGAGGGAGGGTGTTTTGGGTTTGTGTGGCGCGGCTTTTTTGGTAGCGGGGTAGGGGCTGCAGGGCCAGCTCCTGTGAGGAGCTTCTAGAAGGTTCCCCAGCTCCAGGTGGGACCCGGCGCTGGCCCAGGCTGAGTCATCAGTGAGAGCGGTAACACCTGTGGGGAACAGGTTTGAGAAGGGGAACCTGCAGGGAGTGAGGGGAGTGGGGTGTGAGAGGAACCCCTCTGCAGGTGCCGAGGGCAGGGAAGGAGGAGGGGATGCCCCTGCAGCCCGTGGGGAGGTGGCAGGCTGTGTCCCCCAGCCCTCGGAGGGGAGCGGGGGCCCCACAAGATGGCCGCCGCTCTGTGGTAAAGCCCGGCTGCAGCAGTCTGTGCCTGAAGGACTGCAGCCTGTGGGAAGGACTCATGCTGGAGAGGAGTGCGGAGTCCTCGTCCTCCGGCTGAGGAGGAGGGAGCGGCAGAGCCCAGGTATGGCGGGCGGACCCCAGCCCCCGTCCCCTGTTCCCCTGCGCCGCCGGCGGGAGGAGGGGGAGAGAACCGGGAGCGGAGTTGAGGCGGGAAGGAGGGAGGGAGGGAGGGCGGGGGGGAAGGTGTTCCCAGGCCTGGGTTTACTGCCCGATAGCCTTGTGGTGTTTTGGTCGGTAGTGAGTGAAATTGATTGTGTTCCTTCCCCAAGTCAAGCCTGTCTCTTGCCCGTGACCATGAGTGGGGAGTGATCCGTCCTTGTCTCGACCCATGGGCGTTTCTTTATATTTTCTCCTCATCCCACCATGGGGGGAGGCGGGGGGCAGTGAGGGAGCAGCTGTGTGGTGCTTTGTTACCGGCTGGGCTGAAACCACGACAGAGGGTCAGCCTGACAATACTGCTTCTCTGTTACAAAACACCTGGGCTATGAAATGGTTTGCTAGATCTTTGCTAGTGACATGGCTGAGAGCTGTGCTGTGGCTTAATTTACCAAACCAGTCCCTTGTCAACAAATGTTAAACAGCAGCATCAGCCTTCCAAGCAGCATTGGCCTCCACTAGTGAGGAAATGCAATGTTCAAGGTGATACTGAGATCAATGATGTTAAGATATAAGAAATTATAAGATTTTCCTGGAATATACGTAGCAATACAAAGATTTTTAAGCCTGACAGCCTTGATTGTGTTTAAGACATAAGAAATTATATCGTAGCTTTTTACACTATTTATTTTCTGAATAGTACTTCCTTTAATAACCTGCCAGGACTCTTACAGAAGCAAAACAGGACTAATGAAATGAGGGAGAGGATTAAGTAACTCAATGACTTTGTTAGTTTAAACATACACTGTATTCACAAAGGGAGATAAGATGCCGGCTTGTTTTATACAACTGACTTTGAGCTGTTTCAGTTTTCTGTGAAGAACTTGGTTCTCTCCTTCTTGTGCCAAAAATATTAAGCATCAAGCAAAAATTGTGCGGTGTTGTTATTTCCACAGTCTGGGGAGAAAAATTAGTGAACTGAAGTTTTCTTCATAACCCATTAAAGTCAGAGAGCGAAAGTTCATTGACAGGTATGGACTGCTGAGCGTCACAGGTTGACTATAATTTCAGTCCTCCACCAGTTCTGCTTACGTGCGTGATCCAGCTTTCCGGTTTGTTTGCGCGTTAATCCTGTCTTACACTTGTGCCTGTGGATATCTATCTATCCCTCTGCTTCCAAATACGTTTGTGCATAGCTGTGAATAATTTGATGGTTTCTTTAGTTCTTAGTATTCATCCATGTTAGGGAAAGCCGCACTGATGCACTTGGCATGATTCATTCTTCATCTTGATCTTCATCAGGTGTCAGATTTTGACCTGACTGTAGGAACAATTTTTTATTTATTTTTTTTTAGTAGAGAGAGTTGTTTTATGCTTATACCTGTAATGGAATATATTAGAGAATTTATATAATACGCAAGAAGCCTTTCCAAACGTCTTTAAGAGCAGTTATAACTCTATGGGACTTTTCTTTCTCCTAGACAAACTCATATCCTTGCTAATTAACATTTTAGAGTAAAAAGTGTCCAACATAAATTTCATAAAGGAATCTCTGATTAGACTTCATACAATAGAAAGAACTGCTTTTTCCCAGGGGCTGCATAGTATTTTGGTGCACACAAATATGCAGCCTGCCCATAACCCTAGCAAAATTCAATTACTCAGAGAGGTGTAAACCACGTTTTATGAAAGCAATAAGACATGACTCCTGATGATTTCTGTGGAAGACTGCTACACAATTTAGAAGTGTTTGCAGCCCCATACTGAAGGCTGAGTGGATTTAACTAGCTGAGAAGCACAGTAATCTCCCAGGAGCTTCTAGAATATATCTTTGCTATTAATTTAAAATTGTTTTCAAAAGCAATGGATTGGAATCATCAGAATAGCAATAAGTTTAGTCAAATCAATAATGTAATTCTGGTGATTTTTACATGGAATATTGATGCAAGCATTACATTACTCACAATTCACTTCAGAAATCTCCATTATAGTTAGCAATTCCCTGTTTATTGGCTGCGTGATCTGTCACCTGAAATTTCCACAAAAATCTCCCTCTAGTCATGAATGTATGAACTATTCTAGAAGTATCTTGTCTCTCAAATTAAAAAACAAGCAAACAACAAAACCACCTCAAATAATTATGTGTAAGACTAAACTTAAAAAAAAAAAAAAGTTAGTTGGTAGTGTCTGCCTTCCCTTATGTAGCTCAAATCCTTATGAAATAATTTTAAGGCCTTGTGGAAGTTATTCTATTCTTACTTTAGCTGTGAGTGAAAAAAATCTTACTTTAATAAAAATCTTACTCTTCTGCTGCTCTGATGCATTTATGACAGGAAGGACAGCACTGAAGCAGATACTTTACTAGTGGCACGTAGTGTCTAGAGAAAAAAGAAAAAGGGATGTTTTAATTTTCATTCAGGTGAGCAGTGCTGAGCTTTTCAACTCAGAATTATGGGATCACTCACGATTTACCTTCGTTGGAAGCCTTATAAATGAAAGCAGAATTTTCAGCAGGCCAATCAATCCAACCTTTCCTGTTCCTCGCACAGCTTTATCCCTCACATATATATATGCACCGTGTGGCAAATCTGGGAAGAATAATTTCTCTTATTAGCATTGCAGTGGGATGGAGCTTGGTGCTAAAAATTTATCTACAACCGTTTTGGTGATACAAAATGCTTCTGTAATAATTGGCCTAAAGTTATTCCTTCAGATCATTAAGTTGTGTCAGTTACAGTCATTAAAAGCCCTGACATATAGACATAATTGCCCCCCCCCCCCCCCAACCCCAAACCACCCAAGTGTCATTAGATAATATAGATGTATTTGTTGGTCTGTAATTCTAGTTTTTCTTGCTTTGTAAGGAACTCCATGGTGGCTGTGGCTGTCTGGATGTGGTGTGGCTGCTTCTCTCTGGATGTGATACATTCACTGCTGGAAAAAAGTGAACTTGTTATGTTTCAAAGTGGAACATGGGACCCCTGTGCTGAGTTTTATAGGAGCTAACCTTCAGTATGTGGTGCACAAAGTGAATTCTAGTACATAAATGGTCATTGTGTCTGAACATATAAAGAGTGTGGTTTTATTTTTATTGAAGGAATGTTTTATTTTCCACTCTAGATTCTTAAACAGGCATCAGAAAAGAACTGAACCGTAATGACTATGAAGAATGATTATAGCAACCTGGGCTGCAATGAGGAGTGTTGCCAGCAGGTCAGGGGAGGGGAACCTTCTCCTCTGCTTGGCCCTGGGGAGGCCACACCTGGAGCACTGGGTCTGGTTCTTGGCTTCTCAGCACAAAAAACATATGGTCTGACTGGAGCAGCTGCGGTGCAGGGCCACAAAGATGATTCAGGGACTGAAGCATCTTTCTGGAGAGACTGAGAGAGGTGGGACTGTTTAGCCTGGAGAAGAGAAGGCTTGGGTAGGGGATGTTATTAATGTGTAGAAACACCTGATGGGAAGAAATGAAGAGAGTGCCAGGTTGTCCTCAGTGGTGCCCAATGACAGGGCAAGAGGCAATGGACACAAACTAAAACCCATGAAATTCCATATGAACAAATGGAACAAGAACACACTTCTTTTAATTTGTACTGTGAGGTGGCCAAATGCTGGAACAGGTTGCCCAGAGGGGTTGTGGCTTCTCCATACATGGAGATACTGAAAACCTGACTGGACACAGTTCCGGGCAACCTGCTTTAGCTTACCCTACTTGAGCAGGGTGTTTGGGCTGGAAGATTTCTGGAGGTCCATTCCAGCCTTAACGATTCTGTGATTTGAAAGTGGAGACATTGAGCTAATTATGTTGTCTTGGATTATGCTTGAAATCTTTAGTCAAGATTAATTCCTAACTCCTTCCTAACATTTTTGTTGTATCATACGACAGTTCATAGAAACATTAGTATCTTGCTAATCCTTTAAAGGTCCGTGTGCAATTAGGGCAAATGCAATATGCTCAGATGAAGAGCACAAGTCTTGATGTTAACGAATTGTTCTGTGTTTGCACTCTTGCACTCGCCAGTAGTTGTCGTGATACATTTTCATCTTCAGGCAAGGGATCCAAAGATAAACTTGTGTGTCTAGGAGCTTGTCTTTTTTTTTTTTTTTTTTTTCCTATCGTATTAGTTGGTGATAGGATTTCTTCTTCCTCTAGACTTTGCTTTGCTCATTTCCTCAGACTGTCATAATTATGACAACAGAACTGCTCTATAATGACAAGTATTACATCAAGACTATGCAACATTTTATATTAGCTTGGAGGTTGGATGAATTTCAGTGAGTGTGTTGATACTGCTTCTTGGTACTTAACTACAGTTTTCTCTTTAGTTGCCTCACACACGGAACTTTTAACAGCAAAGGCAACACACAAGAAGTGTTGCTAATGGGCTCTGTGCATTTATGGATTGAAGTTTCCTCACTGTTCAGCTACCTAACCCAGACATATTTCTCTGGAACTCCTAATCTTTTCTTCACTTGCAGGTAGCCCTTCTGAGTCCCAGACATGTGTTGTCCACCTGGAGACATAAATAACTGAGAAACAGAATTTAAAACTAAACAAGTTAGCAGTTAGGTGATTTTAATCTATGTAAAATCTATGGTAAATCTGTCTTACTATTTGGGAAAAAGATCCATTTGCTACATACTATCTGGAGCATAAGCCAAAAAGGTTAGTTGAAAAAGTCATATCCCTGAATAGAAAATAACTGCCAGTTTATTAATTTCTATGTAAAGTAGTTGCTATTGTTTTAGAAGTAAAAACGCAACAGCATTTGACTCTTAGGAAGCATAAGAGCTGTAAGTAGGTAAGGAACATGGCCAAATATTCTGAATAATTTAACTTTTCATTTTAATAGCTTTGTAGGATCCATCTTGCATTCCTGAGATTCCCTTTAGTAGTAAGTCACTTGTCATCTACTGAAGGACAGTATCAATGAGAGTATGAATTCTTTTTGTAATTTTTGCTAGCATTGCAAAAGGTTGGAAATAGATTTTTTTTCTTAACACAATGTCTTGACAGCTTTGAATGCTGAGAGCTTGCTTTCAAATTAGAACAAATGTCTGAAACATCAGTTCCTATCTGACGTGTTAAATGTTCACTCTTTCAGTGACATAGTTGTTATAGCACCTTAGGATGTGGGAGCAACTTATGATCCAACTTGTCAGTCATTAATGATTCTGAATATTTCTACTCTTCACTGTTAAGGCTATTGCTACTTTTAAACGTGTCAGAGTAGATCGCAGACAGAGCTGTGGCTGTCTCATTCAGCCACCGCTTGGTGGAGGACGTCTCGAGTTGTATCTGGCTTTATGTTACCTCTGTACTCCCTCAGTTCTTTGAGCCAACTTGGGTCAGATGAGCTGGTATGAATGCAAGAACGGGGTTCCCACCAGCTGTGACTGCCTACTGGTGCTTTAAAATTGTTTCCTCTTGTCAGCTTTTCTGCAACTCTAAATTAAGACCAGAACGTGGCCTGGATTTTCTCCCCACTTACTTAAAGAAAGTTCTGGTATTTCACATTCTTCTGTTTCTAAGCATAGCAAGACACTGAAATTCAGAGTAAAACGAAATTTTAAATGGATGTCAGTAAGACAGGATATTCATTTCTATATGCTAAAATAAAATTAAAACCAAACCACCACCACAACCCCTTTTTTCACATTTTAAAAACTTTAAAAGTCAGTCAGTCCCCTGGATGTAAGAATAAGTGAGCTAATGCTGCATAAGGACTCCTTTGGCTTTGCAGTCTTAAGAAGATGGAAGCTGCAAATAATGTTTTTCTGCAGTCAGGAATTGTATAGGGTTCCCCCACTTTAGCAGTGGCTTGTTTCCGTGAAGTTGCAGGATCTTGATAGCCATTGGGTCTCCTTGTTGCTTTTGTCAAATCTGTTTGCAGTCATCAACGGTCTCAAAAGTTATTCAAGGATTTTCATGAATGCAGAGAGGCAGCAGTGCTTTAGTGTAATCACATTGGCATCATTTCCTTAGTAATCAAGCTCAAATAAATAAATGTTCTTTGTTTGGCAAGTCACTTCAGAATGGCAAATCAATAATTTCCTACAGGAAAACATCAAAATTTTCTGGTGCTGAGGTAAATTTTTCTTTTGATTATTTTGAGCAGAGTTGATTAAAAACTGATGAACCTTTTCCTTTTGAGAAGAATGACAGATTTCATTTTTGTTTAAGAAGTCTTGGTAACCCAATCTAGTGAACATTCAATTGGGAGGGTAAGGCGAAGTATAAGGAGATAACATAGCTCACTTTAGAGAATAAAAGGTGCAGGAAGGAGTCAGCAGCTGGTATATCTGATGTGTTTAATGCAAGTTGGGGTACAAGTCTTCAAGAACTCGCTGTAGATAACAGACTGAGATTGTTGGGGGCAGAGTATGTGATTTGCTATTCCTTTTCCCCACTCTTCTAAATACCATGTAGTCATCTGCATCTGTGAATTTGAGCTGAGTGTACATGGTAGTATAAATGTGGGAAGGAGATTCTCATCTGGTGGTATCTCTATGGGTTTTTCTATTCAAACACGAATTTGCATCCAAGTTGTAATAGAATGAAATATTATGCGAAGTAGGTTGTTCAGAACTTCTAATTGTACTTTTCTGATTGATCCTGCAAACATCATTGTAAATTTTATTTTTCTATTGGCTTGTTTGTTTTTTAATTCTGTTCTGCTTGAAACCTGATATATTGTGCACAAAGTAGCATGTTGTATGTTTTAGCATACTTTTCATAGTTCCAACAGACTATGAACATGCTCAGTAGGGTGAGAACAGATCCACACAGTAAGAGGTAACCCATAAATACTGTAGAGCACTCTTGGGTTGCCCTGTTACTGTGAAATATAACTTAGGATTGTTTAGTTGACAGTTGTAACCTTCTAGCACTGTATAGTCTTAAAATGCATAACTATTTCTCCGGTGACTCTGTCATTGACAGCACACAAAAATGTGATCAGAACAAAGGTGTTAAGTGATTTGGTGCAGCTGTATTAGATCTTACTCCTGTGAGTTTAATGTCTTGAACATTATCTTCACCTTCTACCATCAGTATGAGAAAGAAGGGGGGTGGGGGGTGGGGGGGAAGTATTTCCAAAGCAACAAGTTGTAAAAAAGAAAACACTGTCCTAAAGTCTGATTTTGTACATATCTGTATGGTTCTCTAACTTCTAATCCTTGCAACTCTTTGATTCCTGTCATGTGGGATTAGGTAGGGAAAATAAGCAATATACTTACTGAAATTTGATTTACAGATGTATTTGTGCTTTGGAATAGGGCTGCACATACCATTAGCAAGGGAGAAGAAATATGTAGGGCATGGACAGTGATTGCAACTAGATTGCAAGAGCACGATTAGGTCATAAATTATTTTTTCTGGCTCTCTTGGTTTATGAAGTCCTATTTTGACAATTGTAAAAAATATGTAAGGAGGATTTTAAAATAATCAAGATTGGCAGATGGTATGCTAAGGCTCATTGGAACTGGAGTCTTTTTAGCTGTTACAAGAAAAAATTCTTTTAATAGCAACAATGTTGGCAGAAAACTGTTATTATCCCTATTATTATTTTTCACAATGTTTTACATGCAGCTCCATACTCTATCCCCTGCCTTATCAACCCTCATCATTCTCCACAGTCGTTCACATAACATCCTTGTCTTCACTTTTCTGAAAACACCGCTGTTCAAATATTTATCTTACTCAGATAGGCAAAGGAAATGCATTTCTTCTGTGGAGGTGGGGACAGGTGAATTTACAGGTGAGGAAGGAAATAAAGTATCTCCGATTTGAATAAAAGTATGTCCAAAGGCAGCTCATGGCATACTGCTTCCAAATCCCTGTTTGGATGTCTCTACATCTCACTCAAAATTAAATAAAAATAAATTTTAATTTAGCTGATTGATTTCTAAGACCATCTGTATTTAACTGATACTTAAAATAAATCACAAATTCCTTCAAGATTTATATGAATAAAACTTTTTCTCAATGTTACATAGTAAGTCTTTGAAAAGGGTTTATTATTACTTGTTTCCTTTAGGAAGTTTTTGAATTCATGAAGTTTTACAATTCTTTTGGTAGGCCAAGAGCTATTTCAACCTCTTTTTCTCACACAGAAAAGATGCGCAAGAGATAAGTATGAGATTACTTTCACCAATTCACAGAAAAACATGCTTGATATTTTTTTTTTGGTGTTTTTTCTAGTCAAGTGTAAGGTCATTTGATGTTTTCAACCAGAACAATAAATCTAAAGCACTACAGGCTGCTTCTTCAATAAAATCTGTACTGCTTTTGCTAATTTCTGTTCTATTTACTTGAAAGTGTGTAGGCAAAGTATAATAAAATGAACATACACATTAAAAAAAGGGTTGGGTTTTTTCATTTTATTTAATAGCTTCTCTTCCATTGTAATATACTAGAAAAGTACCTTTTACATGCTAGCTGTAAATTGTGAGCCCAGTGAGCATTAAAGTAAGAAGAGGACAAAGTACAATTATGTTATAAGCCAGTTTTAAGTAGTCTTTATAACAGGATGAGGCTTTCTTTATATAAGTAATTTAGTATTACAGAATATTTGCACATACTTAGAAGTGATTAATTTGGGTATGTTGGGGAATCAGTGTATGTAGATCCTGCTGTATTGTACTAACCTGTTAGACATAAACATGCTGCACTTCTACACTGGTGCTAGATGAAGAATGTGAACAAAAATAGGTGGAGGAGTTATTGAAAATTCCCTAGGGCTCCCACTCAGCAAGGGAAATATCACACACTCAGGCACAGTCAGATTTGCAGAGGCTGAAGGTGATAATACATCACACAGCCGAGGATCATATTGTCTGAGCTGTGTTTTGTCAGGTCTTTAAAGAGGGGAGGAAGTTGGTTCTTGAAACTTTAGCTGTTGCAGTTTATCACTACATCATCTGACTTGCTACACACTGGAGGAGAATTAAGAATTGGCCAATCCTTGGCTAATTTTTTTTCTATCATAAACAGCTAGAGGCTGAGTAGTGGGTTTTTGGTTGGTTGGTTTGTTGGTTGGTTAGGTTTAGCACTGAAGTTTTAAAGTGAAGCAGTGCTGTGAGTGATGCATTATCAGTGGAGATATGATGTCAGGAAAAGGATAGCGCAATAGACGTGCAGGTCAGTTTGATTGGCTTAAATAAAGAAGCCCCAAGGAGGAAGCTCTTATGAAAAGAAGGAAGGTGATACCTGAGATTGACTAGTAGGAAAATTTGAAAGTATGTGGTACTAAGGTAAGATTACAATTCCAGGTCTTTCAGTAGGATTCCAAACTTTTTGAAAAGTTGTGGTGTCATATTTTAGTGTTTTGCAGTTGTTAAGGGTATCAGAGCATGGCTGTAGATGTCTGAAACAGAGCTGCTTATAGAAGCCAGTTTTAAAAAGTCAGGATGTTTCAAAATTTGTTGGTTTATTGTTTAAAAAGAAAGAGAAAGTTTACGTTTCTTGCTTATCTCGCAGTCATGATTGTATTAGGCTCAATGTCTGGCATGTGGTGTAATTTGTTCTCTCTACTAAAACTATTAGATATGTCTTTTTCTTCATATATTTCACAAATTTAAGAGGAGAAAGTCCCAAACTTTCTCCATTATCATTACTTCTATCTCAGCTTCTCCAAAATCCCACCAGTATCACCTTTATGTTGCATTCTGTATCTTCTATATCAGCTAACATAGTAGGGTTTTACAGATATAAGGGCATAATTTTTTCTTCTTTATATTGATTCAAATTAAAAATACAATAAAATTATAAAGCTGGTGAGGGGGAAGAGAGAAACTAAATAACTAAAGTCTTTCCCCCAGATTTATACCTGATATTAGCATGGTAAGAAGCCATTCACATGTGTTTGTCTCTTCATACAATACAAACAGCATTTCAGAAATTCATGTTTCTGTGTTGTTGCAGTCTGAAAGGATAGTATTTAAAAAGATGAAAAGGATTGTTTCAAATCCACGGTCTGTTCAGTCATGGGGATATTCTGGGGGTAAGGGGTCTAATTTTATTGGTGTTGGAAAAGAGCTTTTTGTCAGTTTAAAGCAGATCAAGGACAAAGGATAAAGCAAGCAGCATCCAAATTCTCTTAGTTTATGGCAAACTTCTGCAATAAGCTGTTTGCTTGAAGCTTGAGCTAACAAGTCATTGATGTACAATTTGATTTCCCATCTGTTTATACTCAAAAGCCATGCAATTCATTCAAGAATGAAAGTAAAAAGGGCACATATTAGGCAAGAATACTTTTCCTTTTTATTTTGGTTTGTTAAATGACATAATGACAGCACTAGACCTCCCATGCCTACTTGGATTAGAAACCCGTAATCCAAGTTTGTTGAAGAAATTCTGTTTGCTTATGAAAATGTGTGCACATGTTCTTGTTTCTCTGAGCAGAGAGACAGACAGCTTTCTCGTTCAGAAAGTCTTCCAATGTGCCACTACAGAAACTTAGCCCAACAGCCTGTCAGCATCTTCAAATGCCCTCTGATCCATGCTGCTCTTCATTTTGGTCTTGTTCCTTCCAACATTCACAGATGATATCTTTGAGCCTGTGATGGCTATACACATCTCTTGCTAACCTCTGCGCAGGTATGGTCCTGGCATGGTAATTCTTGTTTACAGCTGTCTCAATTGTTCCTTTCTTCCTTGTGAGCTTAAGTGGGCATGCGTGACTTCAAGTTGGCATGTGGCTGAAGGCAGCCGTAGGAATGTCCAGCATACTGGAATGATTAACTGGAAGAATTTACAATAATAATAATAATAATAATGTATTCTTTATTACTTTTATATATTTTACTCTAAGATGGTAGTACAGTGTGGTCAGAGAGGAAAGGAAAAAAGGGTATTCATTATTCCTCTAAAGATGATATTAAATCAATACTCTGTTTAAAACCAAATTTATAAGACTGTGTTCATATAGATTATAGTATATTATAAATCCATTACAATGGATTAATGTGAAATACAAATATATTACTATATCTTGTTTAGTTATCTCTTGGGAATTGTGGGCACGGTGGCGTAAGCCATTGCTTTGCCTTAATGTTGGATACTGATTAATGAAAAAACTATATGTTGTGCTGTGTATGATCTAAGATCTCAAACAATATTTGCTCTGATTTTCTGAGGGGAAACTGTAGAAAAGGCCTCTGCTCATTTTTAGTAGATATCTCTTTCCAAGCAGCTAGCTATTTAAAATGTATGACTTGCATAACTGTCAATAGCTGTAGTTACATTTCTGTAGCAAGTAACCTTTAAATTCATGCAACTGGAAATCATAGGCTCAAACTGAAAAGGCTGCTACTGTATTATCCTTGCAGATTATCCAGATAATTTTTCTTTGCCAGGTTCTTAACATTATTGAACTGTGCAGTGAATTTTTTGACATCTCTCTCAAAAGAATGTTGATGGTTCAGTTTGGAAACAAAGAAGGTGCTTTATTATCTTTTCAGGTACTTATTCTGATGTGTACATCTGCAAAGGTATGTTTTGCACTGAAGAAAATAAAAGGGTATCAGTAGTTGTAACACATTGATTGCTTTTTGTTTACTGAACGAATCAGATACCCCTGCAGTCCTGCCAGCTGAAACAGGCAGGATTTTTTTTTTAAACAATAAACAAAAAACTAAATTGAAATGGAGCAGCCTTAAAATCAGAGAGTGTGGCTTTGTAAGGCTACAGAATACACATCTCGGCCAAAGAATGCTTGAAAACACAGGGGCTGCTTGGATATATAAGAATGTGTTACAGACCAATCATGTACTGACTTAACAAACCATATAGCTTGTGATCCTGTACTGTTGTGTGAGCTTCTCCTGACAGCTGTCCAGAGGCCCTTCTGTCTGTTTGAATTGTTCGGTCACTGGAGTTGCTGTGGACTCTGCAGAATACAACACTAAACGATTTTGTGCTTAGAGCAGCTTTCTGAATCTCCCATCCTGCTGCTCTGTTCCTGAGCAATTCTGTTCTCCCCATAAATCCTGCAGTAATATCCTCCTCCCAAAAGTTTTTCTCTCTTTTCAATCCATGTTCTGCAAGATAGAATGGCAAGTGAATTCAGCACTATTTATGGCAACTTACGTAGACAGAAACCTAATTTTCTCAGGAGTTTAAGTACCATACAAACATGTTTACTTCAAATAAGGGGTATCTCTGGAAAGCCATCCCCAAGACTGTAAGGAGTTTTCAAGTTATATCAGGTTATTAAGACTCTCATTCAGATAAACTGCCTTTTAATAAAGTGTGTAAAGGAGGGAAGAGGACATAGTTCTGATTGACTCACAGAGACTTTAAGTAGTGTGATACAATATCTTGTTGATGTGAATGAGATACGGGTATAAATGCAAAGTGATAAAAAAGCACCGAAAGTGGCTTCTGTGGTGTTCGTCTGTCTGCATGACGTGGCATACAGTTAGGTTGTTTTGTGAGAAGCAAAACAAATGGAGCTTGGCATCCCGCCTCCCTCCTTCAGACCTTCCCGAAGTATAACCTCACCTCCCTCTCCTTTGTTGCACCAGAGGTAAGACAGGCCCTGCCATCCCTGCATACGAGGTGGCTGACTGGCTGGTGGGCTGTACACTTGCTAATTAACAGGTGTACAGCTGTCAAAATGATTGTATAAGGGCTGAGTTTCTCCTAATCTGCATGTCTATTCACTACCAGCTGCAAATTCCTGTGGAAAAGAATAATCTCTTAATTTTCTGCCATTCTTTTAAATGTGTTTGATATTAGCAAGTGAGTTCAAAGGTGACTGGAAAGAGGCGAGTAGGAACAGGCTGCATAGACCTTGAATGATTTCTCTTCCACATTTGTATACAGTTTGACTTGAACAAGACCACTGTCCACAAGAGGCATTATATGCAAAGACTGCAAAATTTCTCTTCAGCTGCAGTGAGACTATTATGCATTTTTAACATGGACTACCAGATATTTTTGCAGTAAATTTCTTTATACTTGGTCTTGATGCAACTAACTCCTTGTATTTTCTGAAAAATCACAGGAAGAAAGGTTTATTTTCCTGGCTATCATAGTGAAAAGTGACCAGGGCTAAAAGTGGCTAGTATTTAAAAGATGCATGACTTTGTTTAAAAGATAAGTCTTTTCTCTGTATCAAGGAAATGCTTAATTTCTTCTCTGATTTCAATTGCTTGTGACACTGCCAAGCCTCAAGTGTTCAGACTGAAAATTTCCATGCTGAGTGTCTTTCTCAGCATGAATTTTTTTAAAGATAGTTCATAATTCTGTGATTCCAGAGAGATGATGCAGGGAAAAAGTCTCAAGCCTGACTGGGAGAGGGGGGAAGCCAAAAGTTTGTTTTTGTAACAACTGTAGAGCTTTGAAGCAAGAACTTTGAATCTAACATCAGTGCGAGTCTAAATAAGCAAACTATCAATACGCTTGCAGTTTTAAAAAGAGGACGCTATATTTTTCATAGAGGATATTTGCAATGGACTGAATTAAGATAATTCAGGACAATATACTAAGAAATAAGATTTACTAAACATCACAAATAAAAATGTTACTCATTTATATCCTGGCCTTGGTGGTAGTAAATAATGGCTTTCCCTCTAGACTCTTTTTAATCAACAGTGCAGTGCAGTGTCTTCGGGGATCAATATTGAGCAACTTCATAACATTATTGAGCATGAAATCAGTAAAAAGTATTAAGTATTGTAAAACATAAATGACTCTTATGCTGTCTTCCTCTAATCCAGGCAGACTAGCAATCTGCTCAAATTCACTACTGTGTGAAAAGCCAAGAAGAAAAGGTGTTTTTGGTGAATTTATCAACACATTTATTTGTATGTTGCTGACATCATCAAGTACTCTTATGTTGGGAAAGCTAAATCCAGTCTTTTAGGACTAAAAGAGAGCCTAGTGCCAAACAAAATCAGGGAAAATGGCAAAATCCTCCTTTGGTTGTGCTTATGTGCAATGTAAAGGCACCCTGACGGTCTCAATCAATGCGCTGCTTGTGTGCATGCATTCTCATGCATTGTTGTTTTTATTGCAGTCTCAGGGTGCTGAGAACTCTATTTTATGAGATACCATGATGTTAATAAATATGTTGATGTTAAACTGTAGATGAAGCCCTTGCCTAGACAGTGACATTCAGTGAAATCCTTCTTTTCAAGGGCTGGAGAATGGGCCTCTCTTGGAATATTCATGGAAACTCGACTGGGGATGTTCATCTTTCATCATGTGGCTTTGAAACTGAGTATCTATTCAAATGTTTCCGACCAGGGCATATGAACATAGCCAGTCAGAATTTGCCTCGGATTGGTTGAAAGGGATCTTAGCTGTTTGCTTTTAAATGGAAATTAATATACATTCTCTATGACTGTAATACAGAAATTGTTTTTTTCCTGTATGCACTCAGCAGAAGACTGGGAGGAATTTATTATAGTCACCACAGAAGTCTAGTACTTTAATATGGTGCTACTTGAAAACCTAATTGCCTGACATTGGCTGGTTAAGTCTCTATGTCATGCAAGTGGGGGAAAAAAAAAAGCCCTTCAACTAATTCCCTCTGCATATGAAAGGAGAGTGCGTGTGTTCAGGGACGAAGGGAGAACATGTTGCTGTCACCGTTTAAGGATAAAAATAGTAGTAATTAGGGATGGGGAAAGACACGTTGTCGGTGCGTTGCTGTAGCGCAGCAGAGCAGCCCGGGGAGGGTTACTGGTGTGTGTGCGGGGAGGCAAACAGCGGCCGGTGCCTGGCGGGGTGCCCTGGGGTGCGAGTTGGGGGATGGGAAGGCTTGCCCCCTTCAGAGAGGGTTTTCTGCCCCAAACAAGGAAAAAAATGAGGTCCAGCATTACGTAATCCTTACTCAGAAGTAATTTAAAATTACGCAGGTCCCTTTAGCTCGGTGGGAACTGCTGCTCAGGCCAGTGCTTGTTGCCGGTGGGCAAGCAGCGTGAGAAGCAGCTTGGTGTGAGGGGAGGGATGCTCTGTATTGATCAAGAATAGGGGTGATGGAAATGACGTGGAAAAAAAATGGTTCCCCAATCAACGTGTTGCTAATTATTTATCATCATCCAAATTCTTACTGCAGAATCAGTTAAGGAATTATCCTACGCCACCCCACCCCCTCGCCGCCATCAGCACATTCATTGATTGGTTTAGTGTACAAATGAAAGAATTTCTATTAAAGGGTGTTTGATTTTGTAAAATTAAATATTTGATATTAATTATAGCCCATATTCTTATGCCTGTAACTTTTAAACACTGGTAAAGAGCAGAGATAATACTGGGGAGCTCAAAGAGCAAATGGCAAATAGTGAATCATAAAAGTAAGCACTAAAGTAGTAAAAAAACTGCATGAAAAAGTCAACTACTGTCTCTAAATACACATGTATCTCTCATTTTGAGAGCTGCCATAATGTTTCCTGAGAGCTATGATTCACACTGCCTTTCTTCTCAAGTTCCCTGTGATCAGGTCATGTTCCCTATGCGGGCTGCTGCATTTTGGTAAGGATGCACTTGCTTCTAGAAGAAAGAGAATGGAGTAGAATTAAATGGTATTTTCTGTGGTCCACATCACAAGAGCTGAATCAATATATTTGTGTTTTGGAACCATTATTGTTTTATTTGGGGTAACGTCAAAAAGGCAAACTACTATTAAAAAGCAGACACTTCTCAGAAACAGTATATTCGAATCAAACATTTTGTAGATATACATATTTCATACCCATGTTACAATATAAATAGTGGAAAATATTTAATCATGGGGAAAAATTAATAAGGCATAAAAAGCTTTAATAATTCTCATTGTGTAAAATTATTTTGACCATTTCTCTCAGTGGATATTCAGTTCATGATGATATTAAAAGGAGTATGAATAGTATTTGCATAGAATTTTGAATCCACTGATAAAGCTCATTTTGTTGCAGGTGAAAGTTACTGAGATTTGCTGTAACTTTTCTGTACTAGTATGTGCCTGAATAACCTGACATTCAATGTGAGTTCACATCATTCTGAACATGTGTGACATAATATGCCTTGCCTATGAATTTAAATTTTGTGTAGCATAGCTGTGTGATGAATGTGCTGTATGCATATGTCTTTTCAGATATGTATCTCTTACCTTGTGGAGAAGCCATTGAAAAGTCCTGCTTTCCTTTGCCTATCTTACAGTTTTTTCAGAGGGCAATCTTTAAAATTGCCTTTTTTCCCCCTCTGGTGTCACAACACTGAAATCTTGAAAGAATCAAAGCTCATAAGAGGCATGAAATCTTAACACTCTCTTTCCTTGGCCTATAAGAAATAATAAGCAAGATGTATGCAGAGCCGACCTTGGGTGGAATAGACTGTATCTCATAATAAAATGATTTCTTGTGACCTTTTGATTCACAAATTACATTAATTCCTGATGAATAGCATATGCCAGGATAGAGTAATTGTGGTAACAAAAAGTCTGATGTGAAGATATTTTGATAGCAAAAAAGGTGCAGTTTCAGTCTCTAAGTGAGTCTAGGAGATTGGAAGCCATTGAGTGGGTCATACGGTCCACCAGGGACGCTGGTCGGGGAGACTGCTGTGGAATCGAAGGAGAAGCTATCGTCTGTCCTGCAGGCATGGTCTCCCATCCATAATCCTGGGAGAGCAGGGTACAGCCTGCTCCTTCCATGAGCTGCATCCCTCCTTCAGGATTCCTGCAGATGTTGTTAGCTGAAGAGTATTCTTCAGCGGGTGAGGGAACTCCCTGTGGGTAGTCCTGCAAACTGTCATTCAGAAATGGGTCTTTAGGAAAGTGGTACTGGTTTGGGCAGGTGGATTGTGTTAGTTATGTTATTGGATTTGTGCAAAGGATATAAAAATCACATGATGAAAATGTAACTTCTTCAGTCAAGCACATCTGGCCAAACAGGTTCTGGGAAATCTTTGTTGTAAAGAGCTATGATTGCATTCAAGCAGGTATTCACTGAAGGTAAAAATGTGAGCTGCCTGCGATCTACTACCTGAGGACTAACAGAAAATGAAAAAGCTGATGAAGGAGCTACAGAGTGTTAAGTAAAGAGAGAATAGATACAGAAATTCCATTAAGTTCCCAGTAAATCAATACAATAATAGCAATAAAAGGAAGAGGAAAAAACCCAAACACTGTGAGGAAAAAAATTGGATTTTTTTTTTTTTTTGATGTAAGTGAGGGTGGATAAGAACACCTCTTGGTAAGAGATTGTTAGAAAAGGAATGTAGCTGTGACATTCACATCGTGAGAAGGTCAGTTTAATCTGAAGAAATACCTAAATATAAAAACAAGAATTTGTGCTTACTGGTTCTCCTTCCCTACACATAAGGATGTTATACTAAGTTTAGGAATTACAATCTGAATTTTACCCATGAGCACAGAATGGAAAAAAGGTTTTATCTAAGCCTGTATATTGTCCCTGCAAACTCACAAATAGAAAAGAGCCAACTAGATTGCACTTGCCTGTCCGTATTGATGCACAGTTGTTTCCCACAACGCCTGCTCTATTTAATGTCTTCAGTTTGTTTTAGCTGACAGTCTCAGATACAACATTATGTCTCCCTATGTACTATATTCCAACTCATAAAAAAAGTCAAAATTAACTCCCTGTTGTCATAATACAACACAAAAACTTATTCGTTATACTTTAGCTAGTATTACTACACTTCCAGTTCTAGCTGAATGCTAGCATAATCTCTGGGATATTTAAAGAAAATGGAGCTCAGTACTTTCCTCCTTTTACGGGAGCTGGAGCAAATATCTTCCCTGGGGCCCCTCTGCTAGCAAATATATCAGCTTGCTTTCTTGTTTTGGTTACTCTAATGCTCTTTAATCATTGGGCTTTGTAAACTGAGAGTCAGAACCAGGGAGTCACAAACCTTTGCAAATCAAACCATGTTAATAAAAGAAAACTGTGACATTCAGGAGAGAGAATCTCCCTACTTTCTTCCCTCCTGAAAAATACTTGGAGCTGCTCAGAACAATCAGAGCTGCTGTTATAATAATAAAATGGTTTTGGCTTGCAGAGATTAAAGTCAAGAATGGAAGCTAGAAGGAGGAGAGGTTTAATCCTGTGTCTGTGATTAATTAGGTTTCTGATAGATTTGGTGATATTACCCTATAAACAAAAGTAAACAGTAACTGCCCACAATTGTCATTACATGCAGTCTTAATGCACAATGCTTGTGCTGTTTTTTCTAGTGAAGATCAGTAAAAACGTTGCGTCTGAATTTCTTGCAGGTAAATGTTACTTAGGATGCACTTTGGAAAACTTTTCTTTTTCTCTTTCCCTGAACTAAGCAAAATTACAAAATTTTTACAGTACTGAATGCTGATGCCTTTGGAAGCAGTTTTAGAAACGAACAAGTGGGATAGGGCCCCACTAAACTGAAATGCATAGCAATCAAAGCAAATTAATGGGTGGATGAGAAAATGACAGTCTGATGCAATAACCTTTGTCACATTTGATGTAAATTGTGAATGCATTCTTACCTATATGTTTCTGTAGGTTTTAGCATAAGTACTAAAGCATAGTGTTAGTATATCTATTTCTTCTGACCCTAAATTTATGCTTTCCACCTACCTTTTATTTTAGAATTATTCTACCACAGTTAGGTATGCAACATCTTCATGGAATTTGCATGCTTGAGTCTTAGTTTCTCCTTGTTGATTGTGTGTGTAAAAACCCTTCTGCCTTCCACATTTTTCTTGAGGGCTGTGATAACTGAAAGCTCCCATTTCTCATGTTCCTTCCTTCCTCCCCCCCCCTTGCTGACAAAGGCATTTACATTAGAGAGGCTTCTTGTGGAGAACTACATCAGTGAATTTTTCTGACTGAGACTACAGTTCCTGTTACTACAAGAGCTGTTCTGCTGTGGCAAGTTCATAAATAACTTTTATTACAAATTCAACTTTCAGAGAATGTCATTTGCAAACACATACTTCAGATCCTGCACACCATGTCAGTTCTAATGAGTTAGAAATAAGTTCACTCTATATTGGAAATGCATGATGTTTAGAGGCTCAAAGTGGCTCTTTTCTTGCTGCTTCTTTTGTTATAACAAATGTTAATGCCAGAGATTTATGCCAAAGAAGTAAGTAGACAAATCTCACTGTTGCAAAGGAATTACCGGGGAATGTAGTGCTTTGGCATATTACTGTTAAATTTCGATATTGTGCATGCACGGCATGTGGTGCCAGGAGGAAAGGGAGTTGAAACATCTATATGCAAATCTGAGTGCATCTTTTCAGTGTGGACTGCACCTCCTTGTTGAGTATATCAGAAGCAGTAGTTAAGATATTTTAGGCTTTTTTTTTTTTTTTTAGAATAACAAAACAACAAAACCCTACTTGCTGTAAAATATAATGCAGATGTGATATGAATGGTACAACCTGCCAATTATGGATTGAGTTACTACTTTTCTCATTTGTCTAGGAAAAAGAAGGTAAACTTTAAAAATATCAGAAGAAGCTGTTATGTTCTGGTTTTCCTCTTTCTAATTATCTGCTCAGATGTCTGCATAGGCACAGGAAAGTTTAATTCTGCAATACTTAAAGAGCTTGTTTGGGATTCAGAAATTTGGGAACTGGATTAAATTCTTGGCTCACTTGCGTTGTAACCTTGAACATATGCAAGACAGAGGCACACACTTCTGTCTTTTACTTTGACAACCCCTAGTCCATATGGCCAACTACCTGTTACCATGTGTTTACACAGTGGAGCTCTGAGATTGATTGCAACCTGGCATTACTATTGTTAAAATAAGTGTGAATGGTTATTGGTGTCTGCTTCTGAGAAGTTACTGCAGAAAGGTGCACCACCAAGATATGTTCCTTACAGCCTGGTTAAATACTTATTTCAAGTCTTGATCCAGTTCAAAGAGTCCGAAGCAACAGAAGGAAATAGGGCTTATGCAAATGAACAACTTAAAATGCTTCTATCCTGTCTGCAGTCCTCTAGGTGGCTGCCTTACTGCTCCCTTTTGGGTTGCTAAGCTTCCCCACTCACAGCCTGCCTTGGCTGTTGTGTTTCTTCTATCAGGAACAAAAGTGTATTTCTTTTCTTATTGCTGTGTAATGACTTCCTTTGATTCTCAGCCTGGTAGATCTTCAGATCTTTGTAAGGAGCTGACTAGATGATTCATTCCTCTTACTGTGTTTGGACAGGAATTACTGGACAGACAGGGATGGTGCATGACAACTCCTGCCCCAGATCACTCAGTAGATCTGCTTTACAGATTTTGCTTTGCAAAACAGAAGAGCCAGGGGCTGCTGATGCATTAGGAACCAACAGGGAAACACCTGTGAAATGCGTCAAAGGAGTTAGGTCATGTTCCTCTAAAAAGGTGACATGATCTATAGCCCAGCTGAAGTGCATCTTTACCAATGCATGCAGCATGGGTAACAAGCAGGAGGAGCTGGAAGTCACTGGGCAGCTAGAAAGCTATGATCTCTGAAATGTGGTGGGACGAATCACATGACTGGAGCATTGCAATTGGTGGCTGTAAACTGTCTGGAAGATGTTGAAACGTGTGGAAGTCAGGGAGGTGATTATGAAATGATGGAGTCTTCAGTTGTCAGAGAAGTAAGGAAGGGAGTTAGCAGAACTGCCAGCTTGTACTTCTGGAGGGCAGACAGATGTCCCTGTCTATGGCAAGGGGGTTTGACTGGGTGATCTCTGAAGGCCCCTTCCAACCCAAACCTTTCTGTGAATCTATGAAATTCTCCAGTCCTTGAAAAATCTGTTTTCAATTGTTCTGAAATAAGATTTCAAGGGCGACAGTATAAGGGCTGAGATTACTCAACCAAACTATCTGTTTGCTGAGATGTCCTCAAAAAGCACAATTGTCTAAAAGTATGGAATAGTTTATTAAAAAGAAGTTAGTAATATAATTGGCCTCCCAATCCACATGTTCATGAAAAACATATGGAAAATATGTATTTTGTTGTATTTGAGAATATTTAGACTTCATCAGCTCTGACCTACTCATTTATATTGATACGCTTTGGCTTGAAAACTTTGCACATCACTAATTGCTTAATTAATATTTTTTATTTGATAACATGTGCTGCAAAGCATATATTGTGAATGGATGATGAAGGACTGTTAGCTGCAGACCAGTCAGAGATCAATACAGTCATTGTTGTCTCCAGTAGCAGAAAGAAATAATTTCATTACGTTATCTGGGTTTCCCAATTCATTTTATTCTATCTCCATTTTTCTCCAAAGGAAGTGATGCTGAAAAAGAAGTGCTTCCTTAATAGTTTCTTAAGTCACTGTTGTGTCTCGAGTGCCATGCATTGAACAAAATACCTATCCTGTAGGGGCTTTGCCATGTTTGAATATAGCGTAACTGTCTTTTTGCCCTTTTTTTGTTTGTTTGTTTTTTAAACAGAAAGCCAAACAAATGAGCAAATAAAACTGCCATGCAATTAGTCTGCAGATATACAACCTGTAAAGTTTGGAAAAGTCAAATAGCTTTATACTGAAGTTTGTTTTCACCTTTTACTCTTTCATTTCAGAGTCTTTCTATAGCTTTATCACAGGCAACAGAAGAATAATTAACCCTCTTGAATTATAAATAACAAACTAATAAGAAAAGTATATGTATTATTAAAACTGATTTTTCCCACTGTATTTTACACACCTTTAAATCCATTTCACCTTATAATTATACAATGCATATTCTCTCCTTGCAAATTAATCTCCAATCTTATATCATGCTATAAATATTGTAATTTGGACTAAGGAAGGGGGTGAAGCTTGGGTTTTGAACATGAAGGTCTGGTGCCAGAGCAATATCTTAATAGAGCACAGACATGAAATATTTAATTACTGTCCATATTATGATTATTAATAATTTATGCTGAATCAATATGTAAATGTTCCAATGCTATAAAGAGAGGGAGAGCCAGACATGAAGGTCTGATTCAGCCATGGGGGAATTTAGGGCTGAGGTAGACAAAAGAACAGAACCACACTACGCAGTAACATAAAATCTCTTGGTAATTTGCAAAGTGGGATGGGTCTGCCATGTGGATAGTGATTTCTGTTCCACATGCACAGACACACACACCAACACACACCATCAAATGCCTCCAGCACAGTGGTGGCGGTGACCAGCACCATGGCCTGGGGGAAAGAGGATACTTGCTCCAGCTGGTTGATGAGTCTGACTCCTGGCTGGTGGCCAGGCCTTTATGCACGGTGCATTGGACTCAGCCTTCTGCTTGCTGTCGGATATCTGCGTCCCCAAGGAGCTGTTGTTTTCACCAATTACTGCTTTCCGACCTAGGTTGTTGGCGTAAGTGACCCATGGCCTTGTTGGTCACCCCAAGCAAATCTCTTTGGGTTTTGCCATAACTAAAACCAGTTAGCTGTTACTATCACCAAACATGCTATAAACATGTAAAATTGTTCATCTGCCTGTCTTTATTTCTTTGCCATGCATAGTTAAACCATTAAACAAGGGCAGATACAGTGCAGAGCTTTTGGGAAAGCCTTCCCTGTAACAACTGCCTGAATGTTGCTTGTTTTACCAGCACATACCAGAATCATCAAATGAATTAGATCTGGGAAGATGCAGTCAAGTTTTTACTTATCTGAGCATTGCTTCTGGGTAGGCTTCATCCCATGACACTGTTGCGCTGGGTGTCTTTTTTTTCTTGACTTAAAAACTCCCCAATCCCCAAACTGAAAGGCCCAGAAACCCTGAAATTTTCTATGAACCTTTTTCATATTTTGATCAGTTCTATGTATGGTCTAAACAGTCATACAGAAACGTAAAGATTTGGATGATGTAAAACCATATGTGGCAACAACATGACTGTCTGTTAGGAAAATGAACAGTTTTATGCATCTAACAACCTGCTCCTAACAAATTGGTAGCTTAAAGTTATTACCACCAAGCTCTGCTCATCAAAAAAGGTGGGTGGTTTAAACTGCTAGAACAGAGTTTCTGCTCCTATCTTTCACAGTCAGAAGAAACTTGGCTAGGAAATTCGATCTTTTTGGCAGAAACATACTTGTATGCTTTGTAGACAGCTGCCCTGGAGTAAAAAAAATGAAGGTTTTGTAGTTTGAAACCCAGCTAAATGAGGACATGTGCCTTTTAAAATGCAACACATCCATTACATTCTAGTTATCATTGAAAGTGCAGCATTTCCCATAAAGAGCAAGACAGGGAAACAGCAATGAAGGTTGCACACTATTTATGAAATAAATTCAGCCAAATCCATCGTTTCCTTTAAGATCACTTTATAGAGGTATATGCATGTGCACACACACATCTCCATAAAAGTTAAAATATGGGGAAATTTTCCAAATTTTTATGCTTCTATGTGTATTTCATATTTTATCAATGACAGAAGATGTGCAGAGGAAGAGGTGGTGTGTGCATGATTCAATCTGGGGTGCTGACATCAAAATACAGATTTTTCTATATGGTAGAGACATCTGACTTTCCATTAGAGTCCATATAGTTCCATTCCAAATAACTTCATTACAGTCAGCTGCTCTCTCAGAGGGAAGATCACCCTTCTCATTTTTGTCCCCACTGCTTTCTGTTGTGAGTATATACATACACACCTATTTTTAGATGCTTAGACTGGGTCCACACTGTTCCACTCTGGACTGTCAGTCACTTTTTGAATTGTTGGCCACCATATGGGTGTTCATCTTGTTTGCTCAGGGCTTAAAATACTTGGTAGAAAATGGCTAATATATTTACTTTTGCGATTTCTTCTTTTAAAGGAGGAATTCCGGCAAGCTGGCTGAGATTTCCTTCGAGAATAATATTCCATAGTAGAGTCCTCTTGTGGTCCTTTTACAAGAATCGGCCTGAAGTGATCTGCTTCTTGTCATTGACTGAACTAAACACAGGGGTAAGTAAGTACACTATGCAGCAAAGCCCAGAAAACCTACACACAACTCTCTGCGTAGTTTCAGTAACCCAATCTTATTTTAACCTCCAATTTTCCTCCTACCACAGGAAAAAACCTTTGATATCTTAAAATCTGGTTTCTTTTTATCTGAGAGATTTGAATCCATTGAGTTCTCTTATGAAATATGATTTTTTTAGAATGTTCCTCTATAGTACTTCATCTGAAAAGATTCAGGCTTTAAAGGTAAGGAATCAAAATTTGTTTCCTTTCCAGGAGTCCTTTTCTTATAAATATTCATGGTGTTTACAGTCTGGAAAGTGTTGCTTGACAGTAGGTTTAGTGTGAGAAAGGGTCAGTCTGCATCTGAAAGGTGAGATTCTGTTTTGTGTGTCCAAAGGTTCAGCTTGGGATTGGCAGTCTGAGTCAATGCAGATGGAGCATGAGGGCAATGCTGACTTGTTTAGGTCATGCCAAGACTGCTCTGGGTTTTGGACTGAAAAAAAAGATTAAACACACATAAACACACACAGAAAAAAGAGAGGGGAAAAGCAGTGGACAGCTGTAAATCTCCACTATGAAGAAGTTGCTAATAAAACAAAATACTTGTTTTTGTAAAGTGATGAAAGGTATGGATTTGATAGAAACTTAATATTTCATTTGCGTTGGTTTTAATTTCCTTTTATTTTTGATGCACGCCTAGATCCTTGTCCAATGTTAAAAATACAGGCTGTTTTGGGCTAACTCAGTCTTTACTATACTAACTGCACAGAAAAACAGTCATTAGTTTCTTGGCTTGTCTGTTTGGTAACTTTTCCAGTAGATTACTAATTTGATCCCTCTAACAGAAATTACAATAAGTGAAATTCAGTTCCATTATTATGAAATGGGAAGACTGTACTCCCACAAAGATGGTGGATTTCTAATTGCACTCTTATGCATACGTTTGGTTTTCATTATAGCAAATTATTCTTGCCAGAGCTGTTAGAAAAAGCAGAGCAGAAAGCCCTAATTAAAAGGGTAAACCAGAGAACTTCATTGCAGCCATGTCTAGACATGCTTGATAACAACATAAATATGTGAATGTGTCATGATTTAAAGCATTGTAAAATACAACACTGCTATTTATCATTCCCTTCCAGAATGAGAAATCCAATTTAATTAAATGTAGATCCTATTTTACTGGACTTCACTAGCTTTGATTCTTACTTCAATCACCATTTTTTATTTTGCATCCTGTGTCTTTTGAAAATGTTGTCCTTTGAGAGCACCACATTTACTATGGGGAAACATTTACAGAAAATGATGAAACTTATTAATAAATGAACTATTTTTAAAACTAGTGAAGTATGACAGTTTTCAAAATGATGCTCAGGAAAATGTAGATAAAAAGAATAAAAAACATTCCTCTAGGTTCAGGTGTTGCTGAATATGATACAATCATCTTGATGTATCTGTGGCTTGTCTCTGGTACTTGATTGCACAGGCTGGCATTAGCTGCCTCGGAACAACAGAATAACACCCTAAGAATAAAACTTTCTTGCAGTGGGATAGCATGAAGGTTATTAAGTGTCATTGTTGGCTATTTTTGTCATCAAGATGGAGCGTTTTGGTGACAATGGGGGAGGTTACAGGTACTTTCCCAGTTTAGGCCTAGGGTACATGGTGCCCCTATATCCAGAACTTTACATGCTGTGTCTCAAAATGAAGTAAAAACACTTTGAATATTTAAATATATATATGATTGTTAGTACACGTGATTCTTGCAATACACTGAGCCGAGGAGAGCAAAGACAGAGAGAAAGACACATTTTCTTCTTAGCCATGAAGCAGATAACAAATACACATGAAAGACAAATTACAGTGCAGGGTAGCTTAATGCCTTCCTAAAACACTAGACCTGTTAAGTAGAATAAGTCATCCTGTATGATACCTTTAAACTAATCTTTTAAATTATTGCATTTTTATATAGTGTTTTCAAAATAATATGCCCATCATCACATACCAGGGTGGCTTCATTGCTGACTTAAGTTTCCAGGATACGATTATTAGTGTGCAAGGCAGAAGAATATATATGATAAAGGGCATATTATATGTTCCGACCAAAAGATAGGCTGGAATAATTTTGTATTGATATTTGAAGAGTGAGACTTAGGTTTCTTGCTAAATATAATAATCATTTAGAAAGACAGTTAGTTAATATGGTATCAAAGCACTATTAGTCTGATAATTTTACGGTTTAGTATTTAATGTTAAAAGGTGAATGTAATCTACTTTACTTGGATCTAATGGCTGAGATGAAAATTCCTTTTCTGGCTTTTAGGTCTTGTTCTTCTAAGTGTATTTCAATTCTGTACAGGCAATTCTGTGGTGCATTTGTATCTTTTCACTCAAAAGTACTAAAAAACCCCAAACCTTTTCTGTAATATTTATTTAACTAGTACTTGAAAGAGACATTATAACATGTAGGAAGGTCATTGGTAGCTTTCTAGAAGTATCAAGTGTAGGAACAATTTATACTTAGTACACACCTTCTGACAGGAAGAGGTGTTTATTTTGCATTAAACAGGAGAAGCTTTGTATGACAATATTCATAGTAGTATAAATATTTAGCTTCAAGTTCTTCTATTTAGATACACACACACATAAATATACACACACACACACATATATTTTGTAACCCATCTTCCACATTTCCTCTGGAGAACTAGTCTTTATCCAAACTCAATTTTTGATAGTTTCAGAGTTTAGTACTCATTCTACTCTTGCTTCCAAGGCCACCAAAGAACATCTCTCTCTTTTAGCCTGAATACTAAACTGCCTTCCTGTTCTCATGTCACTAATAAAATAAATTTACTTAAGAATAACATCCTCTGATAGGACCAGAGGTATAACACCTAAGTTATTGGATGCTTTTTTTTCCAGGACAGTGGATTCACTAGGCAACAATTAGAAGACAAAAAACCATATGTTACAGGTAGTCATATTTTAAAAGTAACATTTCTACCTTGCAGTTTCAAGAATGCAATCTAAAAATTGTCCGTTACATTGACCTAAAAATGCTTTTCTTTCTTGTAAGTAGTATGTACATATTCCTGATTCTTAGAAGAATTTTGCAATGCAATCAGTATTAATATGGACCTACCTAGTTAGAGCCAATAGAAAGATTCCCAAGGATCTCAGAGGACTTTAAGTCAATATTATAGTTACTTTACCATATATTTCAGCCAAATTGAACAAATATCTCTCCTGATTTTTGGATGTTATGTATCAAGCATGAATTTATTACAGTGCTCCATGATAACCTTCTGGGGAAAAAAAAGAAAAAACAAAACAAAAAATACCCAACCCCCAAACTATTTTGTGTTGTTTCTAAAGAACTGCCAAAAGTGTCGTATAATTTTGTGTGATTTTTCTGTCCCTGGATGAAATTTCCCATAGGGGAATTAAAGCATATGGTACCAAGACTGGAGGCTTAGTAACACCTAACAAAGTCTCTCCTTGATAACGAACAATAATCTGCAAGGCATTTCAGAAGCTTGTATTTGGCATCACAAACACACGCATAAGTGAAATTCTGTTCCGTACAGTAACACTTTGAAAGTACCTTGCTTGTTTAAACATACCATTGGGAGAAACAATCTGTTTTGCTAATGTCTTAAGCCCTTCAAAAAGAAGCTTCCTGGTTTTAAATTCATGGTGTTTTTTTAATGATACCTCACTGTTGGGAAATGGGGACTCTGCTCTGGTGCTTTGTTGCAGAGGTTGTTTGGGAAGAGCTGACAGGTAACCTACTTTTCCATTCCCAGAAAGCTCTTGAAAAAAAGATGTCGACATTTTCATTAGTGCTAAATAGTAACAGTTTCAACAGTGATTTTTTTTTTTTCTTAGTAACTGTGAACTGAAAACTTCGCAAAACAAACAGCCCTACATTTTAAGGCTCTTAGTACTCTGCTGCACATGAAGGCCCACGGAAAATGATAAAGCTGCTCACACAGAAAGAAAAATCCTAGTTTAAATAAAGGTATCACAGTGTGGTCCCAACAGTTTCTGATGGATTTTTCACTTTATGAATTTATTAAATACTTGCAATTGAGTTTCTGCACTATTTCCCTGATTGAAGGAGAACTAGAGGGTGTGTTTGTGGCTGATTGCAATTCCTGATTGATAGGGAGGACGACAGATTGCTATTAATATCAAGTCAACTCTTTTTAAGGAAATATGCCTGACAAATACTGACTGTTCCTATCAAGAGAGTCTCTTGTTTATTGCAAGGTTGATTGCTTTAAAACCCATACTGAGAAAAAGAAAATATAATTTTTATACTGGCATTATCTTTCAGATAACCTCTTCCAAAAACTTTATTTAATACGATGGAGTGGGCAACGTGTGATATAGAGATGACAGAAGAGAATGGTATGAGAATAGTATATTTTGACTATAATGAAAGTATGCTTTAAAAGAAGAGGCACAATAGTTAGAAAATCTAAAAGTCCCCTAGCCTGTGCTGTTCAAAACTTAATAATTATATTGATTGGTACTGTAGGCTCACATGCTTTTCTGGCCAGAAGAGTCTGATTATTTAATTGATGTTACATAGCGGAGCGGGGAAGGGAAAACAAAAAAAAAAAGGCATTTTCAGAGATGTAAGAGTGAAGCTGGAGATTTATATATCTTGCTTGCATGTGATTATATGCATTATTCATATATAATTTAAAATATTCAGAGAAACTAGGAGTCAGTCCTCCTTCAGGTCTCTATCCCAATATCCCTGCCAGAAAGAAAACAAACCCAAGATGGTTCCTAGTCAGGAGATTTACTCAGTCAACATGGATTTTCAAGTAATGTTAAGTTCATTTGTCTGTTTTTTGAGCAATTGGAGTTCATGTTTCCAATTTTATTTCTGTAGCTGCTAAGCTAAGTACTCTTTGATATACAGCTGAGACACTTATATATTTTACTCTAGAAGTTATTTTTAGCCTCACTAAATATGATGAGAATCTCAATAAAAGCTCAGAAATGCGTGAGACCACACAGATTGGGAGGAAGAGCCTGAGTTCTCACCCTCATGGCCAAGACCCACTTTTACTTTGAGTAGGTGAGGAGGAGCCGGGTGGAGGCAACCCTCTGGTGCTGGGTCCCACGTACCGCGGGGTGCGTTGAGGCCACCCCATACCTCCAGCTTTGCCTCAGGGTTAGAGATCTGGTCGTAGATCCATGGATTGTGCACAGGGTGATCTGGACAACTGTGCTGTTGCAATTAGACGTTGAGCTCCTTCCTGCTGGGTGAGGGATTGTGGCTGAGCAACGTCATAGCGAGGGCAGCTCTTCCCTGGGTGAGGAGAAGGGAGCGCGCTTTCAACAGGACTGTATGTTTTCTAAACCAGTAAAGGGCAAATAGGGATAGGAAATTACATGGAAACATTCTTGTTGCACGTGTGAATGTTGAAGTTCAAGAAAAACCTCAGGAATCCCCAAACGTGAGGATGACTTTATCTGACATATGATGACAAAAACAGGAGGACCCACTGCCAAATATCTAGACAGAAAAACAGCCTCATTTAAATATGTCAGCATGTATTTGTGAATACGGGACGTACATGTTCTGATGAGAAATGTAGATAACAGGTGGCGGTATGTCCAGGAATGAGATCAAACCATCTGGATCCCCGTCTGTCTAGTGCCAGCACATAATTCGGAGAGTCACTTGCTCGTTCTGGTAAAGGTCCCCCAGAGGCCCTGTCTTCGGATTAAAGAGTGCTGGACATCCAATGAAAGTGCATTTGGTTTTGGACTGCTTGCAAGTATAAAAGCTCAGGGGAGACATGTTTCTGTGCTGTACCTTCCAGGAAAGGTCTTGCTGGAGCAAAAGAGCATAGGGAGTATAAATCAGATGTGCTTCTTCCTCCCACTCCTTTTCCCACTGGCTCAGATAATGGTGAGAGGAACAATTTTATAACCACTTTAGTTTCATGTGCCTTGAGTACTGCTCAAAAGTTACTGTAACAAAATAAAAGGTAATAGTTTGTTAGGAAGATGTTTACGATCTAGAACTCAAGTGGGCCACGTGAATGTCAAGTCCATAATCGGTTAGAAAGATCTTCCTAAAAATTGCTGGTTCATTCTGACCTGCAGGTGCCTCCTTGGGGTCAAAGATTCCCCAAAATGAAATGCTTGTTTAACTGCCTTTATATCTTGAGCGCAGTTTGGTAACCAGTGTGATTGTTGCAGACCTGAGATTTGTGATGTTAGTCTACTTCTCATCTGTTCAGTGATACCGCCCGTGTTTGTGGGTGCGTGTCTGGGTGTGCTGCCAGCTTAAAAGTAACCCAGAGTTAACTTTCTGACATGCAATAGTCTGTTCCTGGGACTCCATCCACTGCTTTGGAAGCTGATGTTGTTTTGACAGTGCTGTGCCTGTGAAATACTTTCTTCAGAAAGTTTCTTGTGATACCCAGATGGGTAGTGGCAGCACATAGCGCTTAACCTTGAGTGCTTCTTATTTGCCTAAGTAAATTCCAGTAAGGGCATTTTGGCTTATATCAGGTTGGCATAATGTTCACTCAAAGGGCTGAAGGCAGCGAATGTTTGCAATCAATTACAAGTCAAAGTTTTTTCTTGATCATGGTCATAAGGAAAAACATTTAGAATGTAAAATGAGCTACTTCACGGTCAAGGTAGATATGTATTTTGATGGCTCTGTATTTCCATAGTGATTTTTTTCCCTACATGGTCTCTTTCCTCTCAGTTCCTCTGTAGGAATTTAATTGCTACTGCTGGTCCTGTAATAAGCCATCAAGGCTTAAGGCAGTCTTGCCCCCATCAGTCATGTGCTGCATGAATTACATGACCCCTGCTATCTCTAAAGAGTAATTAAACAAATATAGCACATATATACGTATAAATCCAGAAATCAAGTGCTTCTTGATAAACTCTAATGTGGTTTCATTTCATAGAGAGGAACTGGTGCTTTACACAGACCTCAAAATTCACTTTGAAATATTGAGATCTAGTGAGTTGATATTAATCTTTATTGTGAGAAAACATGATCTTCTCAGAGGTGTCCCCAGAATTGACAATAAAAGATGGTGGCATCAGACCTGAATGATAGTGAAATGTTTTGCTCCGTCTCCAAAAATGGTATGGCATAGTAGAGTGGCCACCTGAATTAGCAGCTGCTGACAATAATTAGTCTTTCAGATCACTCAGGGCTCTGAATTGATGGCTGTTTGGTACCTTATGCTGTTCTTGTGTTCCACAAGAAACTAGTGACTTTTGGACCAAATTGGATCCAAATGAAAATAGATGTTCAGAAAGGTATAGTGTAGATACTCACTTTTATACAAGATACCTGTGAAAGATCCAAGTGAAAATGGAAAGCTAATACTTTAAGTGACTGATTGCCACTAACCAGGAAAAACACCCCCCCCCCCCCCCCCCAAAAAAAAAAAAAAAACATTGGAAAAAAATTCTTGCTTGCTGGTCAGCGGGGAATTAAACATATACCATTGTGGTTTTTTTCTGCTGACATTTCCACTTTTTCATTTTGAGTCTTGGTGTGAACCAAGAATTTTCTGGTCTAGTTTAACCTGGAGCTGGTCCTCTTCCTCCCTTGTCTTTTGAAGATGTGTCCTAGAGGTAGAAATATTTCTATATTTCTGGATTTCTAGAGCAGAACTCATCAAAAAAGTATGTTGGTGGCATCCTTTTGTCACATGGCTGAAGATGGTTAGGTGAATAGTTGAGACTCCATGGGACTGGGAGGAAGGGACAAGGAGACAGAGGAAATGATAATATGTAATGGATGTTCAGCTCATTTGAATGAGTAATACTCATAGTATTACTAATGAAAATAAATAAGAAAACAAGGGAATTTGCCTTTTATGTCATCTACTAGTTTTATAAGCAAACAGATATAGAGTTAAAACTATGCATTAATTTGATCACACTAGAGGGAAAGATTGATCTAAAAGGCAAAAAAAAAAAAGTGTTATTCTTTCTGCAAAATGTCACAAAATAACCTCTTTGACTAATCATCCATTTGGGAACATTAGCTTGGAGTTTTGCTGCTAAACATAATTGGCTGTCTTTTATCTCTTGTGTTTGGAGAACATGTGTTTTTATTGGTGTTAAATGATCCCTGGGGGATGCTGAGTACCTAAATTATTACTGCTCATGGAAAAAATAGTGAGAATAAACATTTTGATTCAAGTATTGCTGTGCTGCTGGCTCTTGGATATTTTTTTTTAAGGATGAGACGTGATCCTTTGCTTTTAATTCTATAGCATGTGTGCCCCATAAATCCAAAGTAAGAAAAGATATGTGGTGGTTTGGTTTTTTTTAAGTGAAAACTTGTTTGCCTCTTCCCTTGGAAGAAGTTTGTTGGTTTCGTGTTGTCTTTTTTAATGCTTCCTGCAATGTGAGGGCAAGGGGTAGGGATCTTAACAGCTGAGAGGTGAGAGAGAAACTCCATTAATTATGAAGTCTGCATCCCACAGATGTGTGTATATACACACACACCTTTCATGCTTAGACTGCTTATGAAATGTTTTGCAGGACTATGGGTTTCTGGGTAAATTTTACCATGCATGAATACATGTTTTATTTCTAGAAATCCTGGTGAGAAATGTGCAGTCTTAGCAAGAAAGAACAAATACATGCAGAATGGGACTATCTTTTTTTAACCAATCAAATGCTTTTACATTTGTTTCCCTTTATTTTATTTTACTGAATGCTGAATAAATGCATAAAGAAGTGATCTTAAAGCTATGGAAACTCATAGCTACTTACTTCTGTATATGCATTTTATAAACACACATACTTATACTACCTTTATATAAATAGAGTTGTTGAAAAAAAGACAAATATGTCCTTTCTAGACTTTGATATATACCTTCTAGTAATATGTTTTATAATAACAGAAAAGTTTATTTCTGAATAAATGCAGTTCATTAGCAATGAGTAAAATGTATTGAAATGCTCAGTGCCTAATCTATAAACAAAATCTTAAAGGCCTTATCAGAACACTTGTATTTAATAAAAGAAGGTGGAAAAGAGAAGTTTTAGTTACACATGCAATGAGATGATTATGAAAAGATCCATTGTAGACTTCTAATTATTAACTCTAGGTCAATGGGACTCAGAGATCAGAAGTTCAAAAGTGCTTTTTTTTCTTTTTGTTTTTTTAGTTCAGTCTCATGATAAATATAGGGTAGAGTGTCAGTTCCATTCCCAAGACTGCTTTGATGTTCTTGTCTGACCTTGGCTGATGCATAGCTTATATGGTCCCGAGATTCACTTCTGAAAAAAGAGACAGAAGATTCTGTTTTCCTAATTTCCTGGAGCAATTTGAAACTATATTTCAGCTACGTGATGCATTTGGAGAATTTCAGCTATGAGGACCTATTATAATATTGTTGACCAAAGCTGAAAAGAAGAAATTGAAGTGTGAGCATGACAAAAGACAAATGGCAGGTAAAGGGAAAAAAGAAAAGAAATAATAGAAAGATGAAAGACAAGAAATTACAAATGAAAGAAAGAAAGAGAAAAAATAAATCCAATGTATGGGATCCAAAATAGTATGTCATACATTATTTTAATTTGTTATATTAATTTCTATTTCCCAAGTACACGTAAGAGTCAACTTTAAAAAGTTAGCATTTTGGAACTTTTTTGAAGCAACTTAGGGATTTTTTTCAAGCTGGGTATGGCCTTGGAAGATCTACCAGGCAGGCCAGAACTGCTGTGTTTCCATTTTGAGCTATGGCCGCTAAGCTTGCTGCTGTTGCTGATTCCGAGTTGTCCACAGGGATTTCTCTCCCCGCTCTGCTGCAGCCCTTTAATGGCACCTGCTGCCAGGGTCTTTGCCTCAAAGGTGGGACCACTAAGAGTGTTAGTGGAAAGCAGGAGAAAGAAGATGAAGGTAGGGGTTTGGGTTTGGGGTTTTTTTTTGGTTGGTTAATGTTATTCCTCTCTCTCCTGCAATTTCTTAATGCAGAAACCTCACTTTGCCTGGCATTACCTTTGTAAGTACCACCTGACATGCTGCTCATGTTTAACGGGTGTCATTGATCTGGGCTTGAACCATCTCCATGTGACATGTTACGCTTTTGTAAGATTTTTGGGGAAACAGCAAAACATTAAAATAATATTGAAAGAAATATACTATTGCTGAAGTATAGACCTCAGTGATGCCAGGATTTCTTCTCATTAAGGTAGGCATGCAGAGGTTCTGGTGTCCTAGTGAACAAGAAGGACAGAATTTATCTATTTCTTTAATACACAGTTGTTTTCTTCCTGGACTTCATTCATGTGTGAATGAGTTCACAATGCTTTCTGCTGACAAAAGCTATTTCAGAAGCATTGGCAAAGAACCAATTCCAGTGACCCTGGTTTGCATTCTGAGCTTCTTGGAGACCCAGGAAAGTCAGTGAAATATTAGCAAAATGCAGTCTGGATAGAGTTATGGATGAACATAATTGTGTCACGAGCTGTGCTACTCAGAGTGTCAACATGTGACATTTTTTCCTTTATTGGAAATCTGCACCTTAGCTGTTACAACAGAGAGCGTAATAAAAGCATGAGTTATGAGTTGAACTAAAAGGAGGTACGCTGTGGATGTGAATGTATTCTCGGTAGATGTGGCAAAAATTGAATCTGTTATGTTTGCTAACTGGTAGGTTGTATTCTGGTTAATTTCTCATTAATATTAGTGTTTGAATTCAATATAAAAACATCTTAACTATTCATGGTGTCATTATTGGAGAAATAGGTCAAATTAATTTTATTTCTCACTTTAAAAAGTGCAAGACCAACTTAATCTTTGAAAAAAAACCAAACATGAAAAATCATTTTATTCTACAAAAAATGACAATTTCAAATTACTTGTGGTGTGTGGTAATGTTGATGATTCCTCCAGGTATTTCAGAAAATCATTTTTATGGTGGATTTAATACTAACCTTCTGAAAAATGCCTGCACACTCCACACCTTCACTAGAAACTTCCAATGTGGAAGAATCTAGGCTTTCCCTTTCCTCCAGAATGACTATGTCCCTATGTCTCTTTGGACATTATGGCAAAGCACAGGACAGAAAAAGCAGCTAGATACACTTTAGAAAAGGAAAAAAATAATCTTTTGATGTCAAACAGAAGTAAGCAGGCAAAAGCCAATTTTGCTGGAAATCATATACAGGCAAAATTGAGCTTAGCTTAGCAGTCTTGCTGCTACCATACATTATACTTGCTAATCAATAACATCATCAGTGAATTTAAATCTCCCTACCCACAGGGAAGCACTCTGTCGTGATAAGTTTTATTTCAATTGCACATTTTACTACAGCCCTGATGTTTGTCGCCCTCCCTTTTGTCCCCCGCTTTGTCTCCCTCCCCGTTTCCATCACGCCAGCTGTCTCTCTTGCTGTTCGTCTGAATGAGCTGCTGCTCTTGTCTGGGGTTCGATGTCCGAAGAGAAGCAAGCGGTGCAGGTGGATCTGGGAGAGGTGGCGGCTGTGACGTTGTCTGTCTCCAGTGGCTGTCACTGAGCAGTTTATGTCGGGTCCTGCTTGGCTTCACCATGAAACGTGCCAGAGCCCCGAGCTCGCTGGCAGGCTCCAGCAGGCGTTTGGGGGTGAGGGTCCTGCCTGGCTCCCCTCCTGGCTCACCGTGCCGTGCTTTGCAGCACGAGGCAGGGGAAGAGAATAGCAGCACGGACTTTTGTCCTGAGAAACAGCACAGCTTCTCCAGGAGGTATGGCTCTGCTTCCTTCCAAGGCTTAGCATCCAGACATTTAGTTTGGAAAAGTGATTGCCCCTCAACGTTTCACACCTCAAAATAGTAATTTGCTTTACCTATTAAACTCTCTGTATGGGTTCTAGATAAAGTTTTCTTGTAAATAAAGAGCATAACAACTGCATTGCCTGTGGTAGCTGGATGGCATATTGATCTGAATGGATTACTTGACGTTTCGAGGTTAGATTCATGAGTGCTTTGGTTTAAACCGGGATGGCAGAGGTATCCGCACACTCATGAAATAGTTCCTGAATTGCAACTTACAGGCAGAGAACTTGTTGGTGTGAACTAGTGATTCATATTTGGTCAGGCTGTTTCTGGAACAGGACTGGAAATTGCCAGATGAGATACAAGGCAAACAGCTACAGTGGTAACATCATGAATCAACAAGTATAGCACATACAGCTCCACAGAAGACCTGGGATAAATAACCCAGCAGTTTAAGTCTTGGAAACACACTAAGGCTGAGTTTTCATTTATGCATTTATCTTCTTGACAGTATATTGTACGCTTGTTTTTGGTTTTTTGGTCAACACCTGTGGTGTCCAGTCTGTTAGTTTTCTTGGGTGAGTAACAACCTTTCCTTTTCTTCTTCATCAAACTCTAACAGGTTGCCAGGTTTCTGAAATAATTCGGCGGGGGGGGGGGGGGCGTAAATCTTGTTTCTACTTTGCTAATGTGCTAGAAAGTAGCAGCATGCTCTTCAGAGCCAACAGGGTCTGCTTCACTCAGTGTCGGCGTTCTAACTTGTCAGTGTTATTTAATGAAGTTGTTTGCTTAACAACTGAGAGGTTCCAGATATCTCTTTTTTTTCCTTAAAGACCATTTTGAAGGTACAATTTTTCTGTATGTTCTATATCCAGCCAACCTTTGTAATGTTATTCATCAAACACATAGTAAAGTGTGTCAAATAAAACGTGATCAACCTACTCACTCTTTCCGTTCTGTTAATTTCTGAGGCAGCTTGTATGGACGTGGGTTTCTTGAGACATCGGTGCTCTTGCTGTCAGACAGTCTGCTGCTTGCGGTCTTGCCATGCCTCAGCTCAACTGACAGCCTGCTGTGAATTTTGCCCGTCGAAAGAGATAATAAGGCAAAACAGTTTCATGCTACTCATTTCCATCCCTTTTAGGAACTGCGGTGTACCTTCACCATGGATAAGGAATCATATATTGGTGAAGTTACCCAGCTCAGTGGCTAGGCAGATTTTTATATGTATTTATTAGAGTAGTTGGGAGCTGGTTTTGGTCACCTCTTTGGAGGACCAGGTTCTAAGACCATATAGTTGAATGAATTTATGCACTCTCACATCATAAGAAATGGATAAGTTAAAAGATTAACTAGAAGGAAAAACCCCAAACCACTGAGTCACTGTGAATTCAGTAGTGAAGCAGGAAATTGTAACCCCAACATATCCTGACAGTGTTTATGTTTTTAGGAGATGATGATTCTGTATTCCAATAAAGAAGTCTCATCCCGAATCAATAACTGTAGTGATTCTTAGTACTTTCCTGAATAGACAGCACTTGCAAAGCAACAAAACCCCCTTTTAATTTGGTTTTAAGTAAACATTATTAATAGCTGTCTGGGAATGGAGAGTTATTAGAGAATGTGTGATTTGTCATTTGGATTGCGGCTGCTTTGTTGGTGTAAAACTCTCTTCACAGACCTGTAATTGCATGACCTTAAGTATGCCTAACTTAATTATAATTTTAAACAAGTTAATTAGATTATTTGATGAATTATGATATGGAGAGAACTTGGCACAGCGTTCAAGATGAATGGAAGCAAGCCTTGACCTTTACTTCTATCAGTATGTTCTGTATTTTCTGGTAATGCTTCCTTACTACAACTACAAAAAAGTTGTCTAAAATCTTTGTGAGGAAATTTTAAATTCCTCCAGTTTATGAAGTCATAAACAAAAAGCCTACTCTCTATTTAATCTTTCTGAGTAAGCCTTCACTATCATTCGAGTTACACTTTACGTCAGTGTATGCGATACCCTACATGAACAAAATCAATGCAGTTAAGCTACGTTCCTTGTATGTGTGCTGAATCTAAAAGCAGGCATTAATGCTTATTCATTGAGTGCAGGCATTTTTGTAGTGATTTCTGTAAGGTCTGATCTCTCTGCTTAGTGGGGTGCTCAGCTTATATGCTATATAGCGATATAATTTTGCAAAATGGAAAAGAGCAAAAATATCAAGAAAAACTATCATTTCAATTGAAGGAGCACAGAAAGAAGGATTCATCACATATTTCTTTAATAAAACTTTTCCCTGAGGTGAATTGAGAATTTGGCTAGGAAAAGGCAAGCTGCAATAATGCAGCTGTTAAGCCATCAAGCTTGGTCTCATCTTCAAATCTGTTTTTGTAAGTAGGCTATGTGAAAAAGGCTCAAAACCAAATAAGGATTAATAGGATCTGATAATCTGAATGAATACTTAGTTACAGATTCAATATTCAATTATAGGACATATTCTTTATGTTGGTAAAACTGGAAGTACATCTGTATACTCTAATGATCAAGATCGCACGTATATTTTATGCAGTCTGAGAGACCGTTGGACATCAGCTATTTCCTTTCGATGTGCTGTTAGCCATGATATTAAAGCTGCCCAGCTCAAATTATTCTATTTTGATCCCTGTAAAAGGGCTGTTTTGCAAGACCTAGACAGTGGTGTGGATCAAAACACCCATACATTTTTCAAAAAAATGGTGGTGGGGAAAAACTGCACGTGTCAATGAGTTTGAGGCACTGGCACCTGAGAACATAGTTCTTTGTGGTTCAAGTGGTAGAGGTGATGTTATTGCTTTTATGTGCTAGGATCAGGAGACACATAAATTGCACAAGAATATCTAATATTTTAGTAGTTCAGGCCCATAGTACTAAAGTATTGACTTCTTGACACTTCCAGTTCAAGACAGTGACAGAAGCCCCATAACAGACATAATTAGCTGAAAAGTGTATTTTTCCCCTGTCCTGTGTGGGTAGTCATCTGAAAAGGGCTACAAACACTCCTACACATTTGTGTAATCCAAGTCTGTTTCTCCTAGGGCCCAAACCACTGAAGTAAAAAATAATCTTTCCATTGACTTCAGCTGTGGATGGATTTGTCACATTGCAAAGTACTCTCAGGAAACAGCATCTACTGATAGAGATAGTTACTTTCACTGGTGTCTTTTTTACTTGATAGCTTTAAAATAATGTTCTGCCTAGGCTTATTTTTGAAGCTGCAGTAGTTGTACATATGCAATGGAGAGGCAGGTGTATAGGTGAATTAAAAAACTTTGTGGGGATTTTGTGTATGTATTTCTTAAGATTTGGTATTGGAAAATTAAGACTGTTCACAGAAAACCCTGCATGAAAGAAAAATGTCACTATTTTCTTTTATCTCTCCAGCTACGTTTATATATTTTCAGATGGTGGTGTAAGTAGTCTGCAGTTTTGAAAAAGGGCTGTAGAACATATAGTACATTGGAAAACAAATAATAAATATCAATTGATTTTTTTAGTTGCTTGAAGCTACACATTATTAGTTTTCAAAACATAATCACCTTTTCTTCTCTGCTGCAGAATCAATGTTCAGCACCATCTTTATAGATGAAAAGGTTGAAATAGTTTCTCTTCTTAGTAAGTGTAAATGCAAGCACATACTTTTGAATCAATAATATTTTCATTTAAGCATACATAATGTTAAATCTTGGTAACATACTTAATGGAAGTCTTTTTATTAATATTTATTTCTGTCATTGGAAGAGGGACAATGTGCTTTCTGTTAATGTGCTTGGAATTAATACTGTCTTTGATGGTAAGAATCTGACTCAAAATGTGACCTGCCCAGTAACAAGAAGTCCAGACTATTATTTAAGTGTTCTCTGGTGTATTTTGACTATAGAGAAAAGTACTTTTACTTCTGGGCTGCGCTGTCCTTGAAATTCAAGCCTCAAGTTTGTAAACAAACCTTTCCATTTTAGGTAGGTTGAGTCCTAGCTAGGCCTTGTGTTGGTTGCTCTCAAGAAGTAACCTCTTTGCCTCCTACATTGGAATTCTTCCTGTGCTGTTACGAATTAATCTGTGGCACTTACGGGCACAAGATCACATTAAGATGCAGGACATGGCAGGATTCCATAAAAAGGAGAAAGATAGTGAAACTACTTGGAATACCATTAGTGAAGTTCCAAGCTTGGCAAAAACCCTGTTTTGAAAGGGCATGACTCTTCAAATACTAAACTTTAGCTACTGGGCTTTCTGTATTGGCAGATGAATCCCTGCCATTCAGTGAAAATTTGTTTTCAGTGTTTCTCCTGAATCTGAGGCATCTGGTACTATCTGACTTGTTTGAGCTAGAACACTGTAAGAAGTGCGGTGATTGAGTCCATATCCTGCTGTTCATCACATGGTTCTTCCTTGAGAATTTTCCAAAATGTGTTGTTGCCCAAAACTTGCGTTGCTTGTTTTTTCAAGTTTTGAATGCAACGAACCACCCAAACCAGAACTGTCTTCCTCCAGAACAAAGACTAGTGACCTGAGGAAAAAATGACTCCTGATTAGGTTCATTTGCCTTCCCAAATAGGCAGCAGGGCTCAAGCTGATGAAGCCTTTTGAACAGTTTCTTTAATAACATAGTTGATAAGACTCAAGTGAGGAATGAAACAGTGAGCAGGCCTAAACTTGAGCTGTATTAGCAGCTTCTCCTTTAAGCTGTTTGCTATTTCTGTATGAGTGAGAAGACAATATTGTTGCCTCAGGCTTGTGTCATGACGGAGATAAAGTGATCACAGGTTTCTTCTCCTCAAGCTCAGACAGTGTACCTCTTGAAGTGGTTTGCCTAGGAGGTGTCATAAGATTTAATGAATATTTGCTGCATAAGTTATTGGGATAAGTGACAAGAATAGCTGATAACTCATTAAAATTGTTAGACATTTTTATTTATTAGCATGTATGTTCTTTGGAAGTTATACAGGTTAGAGAAAGGGGGGCGGGTGTGTGCTTCAACAGCATCCAAAAATTTGATACTAAACCTTGTTTCTCCTAGGTTGGAGCATTGCTGTTTGATGATTCAGCTATTTTCCCTGCTACATTTTTTCACTGATTATCTAATTTTTGAAAGTTTAGTGATATTAAATGCATTGAAGCTATTTATTGTTTGACATCTGCTGAGTTTGTCAGGTCATAAGTGTGCCGTCATAATTGTTAATAATAAGAATCCAGACACCCTAGCATGGGAAGCACTTATGCAAAATAGTTCTACTGGGCTTGAATTTGCCAATAATCTGACAAGTTATTAATTAGAGGAAGAACTCTAATAAATCTGGGCCTTTTACTGAAGATCAGAAGCAGAAATTAATTTTAAGGGTTTTTTTTTTCTCTTGCTGTTATTGACCATGGACTTACCCATCCTGTTTCAATTAGTACCAATACTAATTGGACAGATATGGCTTAACTTTTGCTCATTTACCTATCTTGGCACAGATGTTAGGGACTGGATGCTGTAGCTTTGCAGAATGAATGGGACTGCTTTCCTGTCACAAGGCTAGAAACTGTCCCTGCACTTACATGGGACAGTAATAGGGATGCTACAATTCCATTGCCATCTCCTGGAAATATTCTTTGATGTCTTCTCAGTCCAGGCTGGCTAGGACCACAAAACAGTTACAGTCAACAACCTGAAACGAGGCATCCATGATGTGCAGCCTTTTAAGAGAGCTAGCTTTGAGTTTCCTTGAGTGAGCAAAGTGTTTTGTGTTAACTCTGTAGAGCTAATCTTAAGGATCAAGTTTAGTGAGAGATCAAAATGAACCGTGAGAAGGAGGATGTAGGAGTGAACAATATGCGCTCAGGAAAGGCATGGGCTTGTTTTCAACTATCAAACTACTTTCCTTACTTTTCCTTACCAATAGCTCTCCACTTACTGCTGAATATTTTCTCCATGATGCTGCTTTCCTTTTCTATGTGGTACTTCATAGGCTTTGAGTTTACTTGCCCTTTTGGGGCTTTAAGGGGTATAGGCAGCCTCAATCTCTTTCTCATCATCTCATACTAAAAGGACTAGGAGGCCAGAGATTTACCCAGTAAGCCTATGTGTCTGTCTCATTCTTCACTTTGTGTGAGGGTGGGGTTTTTTGTTTTTTTTTTTTTCTTTTCTGGGTGCTCAAACCAGGCAGTACAGCTACTAGAGATGTGACGGTCTAAGGAGGACAGTTGCCTCCCAGTGAACTTGTGGGTTTTTTTGAATGTGGACTGTTAGAGTCAAGCTATGCTACTATAAAGATTCAAAAATGTTTATGGGTTTAAAGAAAACCGGAGCCTTGTTGACTGGAGTATATTTCTCCATGTATTACTGTTAAATTCAGTGTTAGAAATATGCAAATGCAGGAGCTGTCTTAGACCTAGACTGTATAAGATACAGTCTAAGTAAATAAGTGTGTTTATGATTACAGATCTTAGACGGACTGACAGCTCATCAACGTAAAGACTAATGATAGGATGTTTGAATATTGTAAAATATGTCGATGAATATGCATTCCAGTTCTGAAATCAATTCATTGCAGCCATGTTTGTGCCTCTTCTGCATTTGGGTTTTGCACATGCTTAAATGATTGTTTTCCTGTCTGGGAAGCAGATTTTAAAATTACCCACATATGTATTTATAGAAACTGTCTTATAAATTGGTAAACTTGAATATGCATGCCAGAAATGTCTGTGTACTCATTCAGTACACTGAAGAGCACTTCAGTGAAGTCTTAAAATGCATCTGTTCAACCCTACCTATGAAAAGAAATACTGAATTTTGGAGGAAAATGGTCTTGGAGGTATTAACATAAACACACAAAGCCCTTAAAATGGTAAATAATTGCATACCAAAACCACATTCCAAGAAACTGATATGTATATTCTGGGAGCAAAAAAAAAAAAATCAGGGTTGTCTGGTAAATTTTTCTTAGATAACATTTTTGTAACTTTATAACAAATTTTAGCAGCAATATATTGTACTAATGATGATTAAATCCTATTACAGTATTAACAGGCAGTATTTCTCACAAGTATCTCACAAGATACTTTTATGCACAGTAAGAAAGTATTTCGGAGATGCAAAAGCTAAAGTTACTTGAATGACTTAAGTTGTAAGCTCTATCAGCTACAAATATCCAGAGCAGCTTTTCAGATGGAAGGTCATGTAAGATCAAACATGTACTGTATTGAATGCTGTCAGGTCCCTGAAGTAATCAGATATCTTTTGCAGGGAAGTTCCTTCTAATATTGAAACTATTAAATAATGATAAAACTAGTGGATAAAACTTTGCAGCATCAATCATTTAAATAAAAATACCATAAGTAGAAATTGTTGTTCAGAATTTGACATTAAACAGGGAGTGCTATTAGAGTGGAAAGTTTAAAATAAAGAGAAGGGGTAGAGTAACATCTAGTCTAAATATGTTGAATAAGGCAGAACGCACTGAATAGTTTTGGCTGATTGTTTGGAATTGTTCAGAGAGGTGTGATAATAGAACTTAACCCCAACACTGGCAGAAATATCTGCATTGCCTTCATCTCAGGAGTGACAACTATATGGTCATATTCTGTCACTTTTAAATGAAATGCTGGCTTCTGTGAAAAAGCATGAACAATAATAACAATTGCAACAGAGACAATTCCTTCCTTTAACATTTAGGTTTTTTTAACTTCTTGTCATTCTCTTCTAGGAAATATGAAATGCACTAAAGGGGGGTCAGGGGAGAAGAATGAAACAATAGAATTACAGTATAAGAACCTGAATTGTGCATTTTAAAGCAATTCTGTATAGTAGGTACATTTATTCCACACAGATTAGTGAGTGAAGTATTATAACAAGAAAAGTAGATTATTTTTCTGGTTTCCTGGATGTTTTTTCATGTAGATCCAATAACATTCTATTAAAAAGTTTGTTCCCTCAGATAGCTTTGTTTCTTAATACGTTGCAAAAAAGCCCAGAGCCTTGATCATGTAGTTTAAAAGGGAGTTAATTTGAAATTGATGTATGGTAAAATATTCCTAGTATGTGTATATGTTCTGTATATTTAATATTAAAATTGTTTAATTTTATATAAAACAATATTTATAAACATTGAGAAAAGTGACATATGAATTGCGTGAAAAACAAAAGGAGAAGGAAAAAAAAACCCACAGAAAATTGAACCACCCCCCCCCCATCCTTCTTGAAAATAAAGCTTTTTTTTTTCTTTCCTAGACAAGAAATGCTTTAAGAAGAGCTGGTGCAAATCTTTTCAAAGAGTGCCAGGTCAAAGGGGAAAAAAATCAGAGAGAGGAGAGAGGGAAATGGTAGATCCAAGTGTAGAATTTGGTCCAAATATAACTTAATTTTTAAAAATTATAGCAACAAACTTATGAAAAACTAAGTTGGGAGCTTCAAGTTTTCTAGTAATTTATCTTGGCTGTGCTCTTGACTCTTCTGTTTCATTCTGTTGTCTTGTATTAAGGTTTATAGTACCATGAATAGCCTAGTCTAATGCAGCTGATCTGTGTCAAAGATTGTTTAGGACTCCAAATAACACTTCAAACATCAACAAATAATGATTTTCCTATAATTCTAATGAAAAACTCTTGTCTCTTTGTTCTTCTGTTTCATTTAAGTTCTGTAATTATCCTATTTGTTCTTTTCATGCCTGCTCCACTCTCCTGATTTTCTTCTACTTTACTACAAGCTGAGAGTAATTGTCACTGTAGTTATAGAATTAGATGTAGTGATATATCAATCAATACACAATAATAATTTATAGATCTTCAAAATTTAAAAAATCCTGAATCTCCTTTTGTTTTTCTTAAAAATCCTTTCAATATTCTTAGCAGCAGAAGAAAGATCTTTCAAATTACAGAGCGAAATAGGTAGAAATACATAAAAGAAACTAGATCAAAAACAAAGAAATACTGGAAGGGTAAAATCCCATTGCAAATCCTAATTTTAAATAGAGTGAAGGGATATCTTGGAAATGTGGTGTGTAATATTGCACCTTATAACAATTTGTTGTGACTTGTATATCTGATACTTGTAATACAAAAAGTTTCAATTCCTGTGGCCACGAAACAGCACTCTGGATTGAAAAGTAGTCTTAAACAAGGTGGATTAATTATTCTATACTACAGATTCATTGTGGATTAAAATTCTTAAAATATTAAGAGTTGCTAAAAGAGAGGAACTACACCAGGAATAAAACCTTCTGGTTTTGGTCATTTTGGGTTTTTTTTAGTGTAGTGAACAAATATTGCCAATTAGGTGTCACAAGGATCTAGGCTCAAAGCTTACATTTTCAAAACCTTTCTAACTAGTCTAGCGAATGAGGATCTAACAAGAAAACGTGGTCTGCTGGATCTGATACTTAGAAGCAAGGAAGGTCATGGATGTGAAAGTCGGGGGCAACTTTGGCTGCAGTGACCATGAGATGGAGCTTACGATCCCAAGGGGAGGGAACAGGACAAAAAGCAGTACCACAACGCTGGATTTCAGGAGAGTAGATTCTAATTTCTTCAGAGATCTTGGAAGAATCCGATGGAATATGGCCCTAGGGAGAAAAGAGCTTTAGGAGGACTGATTAATATTCAAAGATCACTTCCTCCAAGCCTGAGGAAGGTCCCTCTTGCCAAGCAGGAAATGAAGCCAAGTCGCAAGGAAGGCTGTGTGGATGAGCAAGGAGCTCCTAATTCAACTCAGATGTGAAAAGGAAGCATACAGCAGGTGGAAGCAGGACCAAGTGACCCAGGAGGAGTACAGAGCTGTCTGATCTTGCAGGGATGGGGTTGGAAAAGCCAAGGATGACCTGCAGGTGAATCTGGCAAGGGATGTGAAAGGCAAAAAGAATGGATTCTACAGATACATAAACTGCAAAAGAAAGGCTAGGGAAAATGTGGGCCCACTGCTCATTGGGGAGGTAAATCTGGTGACAAATGACATAGAGAAGGCCAAGGTACTCAGTGCCTTCTTTACCTTGGTCTTTACTGGTAAGGCTGGCCCTCAGGTCCCTGAGACCGGAGGGAAAGTCTGAAACAAGGAAGTCTTACCCTTGGTGGAGGAGGACCAGGTTAGGGAGCACTGAAACAAACTGGATGTACATTAATCCATAGGGCCTGAGGAGCAGCACTCAGGAGTGCTGAGGGAGCCAGCTGATGTTGTTGTGAGGCCACTCTCAATTATCTTTGAAAGGTCATGGTGACTGCAGAGGTTTCAAGAATGGACGAGAACAAATGTCACCCCTGTCTTCAAGAAGGGCAAAAAGAAAGATCTGGGGAACTACAGCATCAGCCTCATCTCAATCCCTGGGAAAGTGAGAGAGCAACTAATTCTGAAAACCATTTACAATGACATGAAGGACAAGCAGATGATTGGGAGTAGCCAGCACAGATTTATGGAGGGGAAATAATGTTTAACCAACCTGATAGCCTTCTACAATGTGGTGACTAGCTTGGTGGATAAGAGGAGAGTGGTGAATGAGAGGAGAGCAGTGAATGTTATTTAACCTGACTTTAGTAAGGCATTTGACATGGTCTCCCATAACATCTTTGTAGACAAACTAATGAAATATGTATTAGAACAGTGGACAGTGACATGGAGTGAAAACTGACTGAACAGACAGGCCCAGAGTGTTATGATCAGTGGCACAACGTCCAGTTAAAGACAAGTCATTAGTGGCGTACCCCAGGGGTTGACAGCGGGGCAATGCTATTTAGCATCCTCATTAATGGCCTGGGCAATGGGACAGACTGTACCCTCAACAAGTTCACAGATGATACAAAACTGGGAGGAGCAGCTAATATATAAGGTGGGTGTGCTGTGCTGCCATTCAGAGGGACCTTGACAGGCTGGAGAAATAGTCTGACAGAAACCTTATGAAGTTCAATAAGGGGAAATGCAAAGTCCTGCACCTGGGCAGGAGTAAACCCAGGCACCAGTACAGGCTGGGAGCTGACTAACTGGAAAGCAGCTCCCCAGAGAAGGATCTTAGGATCCTGGTGGACAACAAGCTGACCGTGAGCCAGCAATCTGCCCTTGTGGTAAAAAAGGCTAATGGTATCCTGGGCTATATTAGGAAGAGCACGGCGGGGATGTGAGGGCTACTCGGTACCAGTGAGGGCACAGCTGGAGTACTGTTTTGGGTGCTGGGCTCCCCAGTATAAGAACTCAGACTTACTGGAGTGCATCCAGCGTAGGGCCACAAAGATAGTTAAAGGCATCTTTCATATGAGGAGAGGCTGAGAGAGCTGGGACTGTTTAGCCTGGAGAAGAGAAGGCTCAGGGGGTTTCTCATCAATGTATATAAATATCTGATGGGGGGAATGAAGACGAGGGAGCCAGACTCTTCTCAGCAGTGACCAGTGACTAGACAAGAAGCAATAGGCACAAGTGAAAACATGTGAAGTTCCATCTGAACACAGAAATAGTTTTTTTATTGCAAGCATGATCAGACACTGGAACAGGTTGCCCAGGGAGTTTGTGGACTTTCAGATCTGTGGAGATACTCAAAACCTAACTGAACATGGACCCTGTTTGAGCAGGGGCGGTTGAACAAGATGATCTTCAGAGGTCCTTTCCAACAACAGCTCTGTGATACAAGTATCTTGAGAGAGGATAAAGTTTTGTTGTTAAAAGGTTATTCAACATAGCTAAAGCTTTCAGAAAGAACTCATGATAATGAATCACTGGGATAAAATAATGGACACAAGGTTAGAAGGTGTTGTGGTTTAAACCAGCAGGCAGCTAAGCACCACACAGCCGTTTGCCCACTCTCCCCCAGTGGGATGGGGAAGAGAATCAGAAAAAAGGTAAAACTTGCGGGTTGAGATAAAGACTGTTCAATAGGACAGAAAAGAAAAGGAAAATAATGATAAAAGAACATACAAAACAAGTGATGCACAATGCAATTGCTCACTACTTGCTGACCACTGCCCAGCCAGTCCCCGAGCAGTGGGCTGCCAACCCCCAGCCAACTCCCCCCAGTTTCTATACTGGACATGACATCACACAGTATGGAATACCCCTTTGGCCAGTTTGGGTCAGCTGCCCTGGCCGTGTCCCCTCCCAACTCCTTGTGCCCCTCCAGCCTTCTTGCTGGCTGGGCATCAGAAGCTGAAAAATCCTTGACTTGGTATAAACACTGCTTAGCCACAACTGAAAACATCAGTGTGTTATCAACATTCTTCTCACACTGAACCCAAAACATAACACTATACCAGCTACTAGAAAGAAAATTAACTCTATCCTAGCCAAAACCAGGACAGGAGGGAAGAAACTTCAGTTAGTTACACAGATGAAAAAGGTAATCTTTGAATTAGCTGTTGCCATTTATGGAGAAGATCTCAGCACTACTGAGGGCAGGAAGCAGCAGTGATCAAAGTGGTATATGTTGTTGGGGATTGTTAGGAAAGGGCTTGTGAATAAAACAAAACCCGTGTGTCTGCAACAGTAAAAACCTATGACATACCTACGCCTTGACTCTGTGCTACTCTGATTTAGTGGTATAAAGAAGCAAATTGTACAGGAGAAACAGAGAGAAAATGACCCAGTGAAGTTATCTCTAGAAGGCTGAAGATAACAGAGTTCTTTCACCCAGTACTTAATTACATTGTGGGATTTATTGTTTTAGAGTCTAGAGGAAGTAAAAGTTTATGTGGATTCAAGGAAGGTTTGAGTAATTCATACATGATGAGTAATTAATAAGTGATAGATCCACAGGCAGCTACTAGGTATATTTCCATTTGCCCTTTCTCTATTTTTTCCCTTCCCTTTACAGTTTTTCTCCCTCAAAATCTAAGAACCTGACTACTGTAGCTTCTCCTCTTAGCTTCTTAGGTAAAACTCTCTGTAAAAATCTTGGGTAACTGGGTTTTTGTTAATGGTATTGGAAATCACGACTGAGAGAAATGGCTATAAACTGTACGACTGTAAGTGTTGCTGAAGTCAGAGTCTTTAAACAGGCATAGATTGCTCAGCTACAAGACATACTAACGAGTTGGTAGCACTAGGAAGTGTACATCTGATTTTTAGAGCATAGGTTCACACATGGGTACAGAGAATCTTATGTACACTCCACCATTATTAACTGGCACTATCGAAACATCTCCAGCAGTTTTCCTCTAAGTACATGTGACGAGCCTCTGCAGTTTCTCTGTGCTGTCAGTGGAATTACCAGGAGGAGCTGTAGGTGTTCTACATCCTTTTAACTACCATGGCACAGTTACAATTATAGCGGATTTGCTTAAATCTGATCACAATAAAACAGCTTTCATTTAAGTGAAAAATGAATATTAGTATTTAATACTTATTTTCAGAGAAATGACATATTTCTATCAAAATGAAATGATCACATTTTGTGAAAGAATCCAACTCAGGTAGCTGGAATACAAGAACAATGCACAACGGTACAAGTTTAATGAACACTAATGATTTACAGTGTCGGAGGAAGGATACCATTACTAAACCACAGGTAAAATCTGGAATGAAGACCGCTTTTGCTATTTTAAAAAAGGTATCATAAACAAAAGACAGTTAAAAGCTATTAAAAGGCTGGTACAACTCAGAGCGAACATGAGATTTGCATTTATGGCAAAACTGGGTTTTGTGATTTAATGAAGTTTAATTTAAAATGAAGGTAATTTGGCAAATTTAAGTGGCAGACTCATCCAAATTTGGCAGAACTTGAAAGGTGTGCAATGGTGTGGGTGAATTCTCCATTACCAACATCAGATTTATTTTTTTTTTCCAAAATTCACAAGGTAAATGCAACCCCTATATCACATGTGCCTGAGACAAAGATCCCCTAAATATCCAGTGCAATTAAATATTTATGAAAATGTTCATGAGCAGCACAGTGTCACTAAGCACTAATCTGTGCTTATTTTTTTCTTTATTTCTAAAAATTGAGCACATGGTTTTTTCTATATTCAGCATAACAGGGGTGAAGCAAGCCTTGCGGCACTGTATTATATCAAAGAACAGTTCTGTGACATTATTTCTATATAGCTTGGACACAGAAATCAATGATTTTTTCAACTTAAAAGCATTTCAGAAAAATACACAGCTTGACAACAGGGGCTTGTAACTGTTCTGCAAGTACAATAGTTTAACATGAAGCAGCTAGGAATAACATCAACATTATTGCCTTTCTTCACTGTTTAGTACATTTTGTTTTAAAAAATCATGATCAGTTTCCAATGTGTCAGAAATTCTTATATGACTACATCTGTATCTAGTTTTTGAAATTGAAGTTCATCTGGTATGCGCTATTGCCCTATCTTTAAGTCTTATCCTGATCTCTTAACAAAATGACAAATTATGGCCTGCTCACTCCTTAGTCCAAACAAGGGATTTCAATTCTAATTCTATATTCTGGCTGAGTTGGAGCAGGAGGTTGTGCAAAACTGTTTTTAAGCCATCATTTTGTCTGTTGTCACAGAACAGCACATCTATCTATTGTGAGTACCCAAAATAATTTGGAGCAGCCTCAAAACGCTGTTCTGAAAAATTCAGTCATTTGTGCATCATGAAATACTACACGCCCTGCTCCAGGGAGTGGGGTACTTTAACCACAGATGTGATTCAGCAGTGAAGCAGTCTCTACATCTGTCCACTGGAACCGAGGTGCTGCGAACTACAATGGCTGCCCCTGGGTGAGGAAACGCTTAATGTCCATTTTACGCTTCAGTCCCTTATTTAATACCATAGGGGCGTTAAGTTTTATTTTAGGAACACACCAGCTGTGCACCAAGTTGGTTTTTGGTTTGTCAAAGGCAAGCAGAGCTGAGGTAGTAACTTAATACCTGAGTTCACTTGGGGGGTTGAATCCCTTGTCAAGGTGCAAGAAGAAGCCAACCCAAAACTTTCATGTGAGGAAACATGGAAAACAAACTGTTGCTCCAAAGCTCTTTGCATTTGAAAGATGCAAGCAAGAATGCACAAGTAACACTATCTCTGCCATTCAAGCTTTGCTGTTACTTGTTTCCTTGTAGATTTTTGTGCTTTTAAGTGCAATCTGAGCTGATTTTCCTCCTCTTTCTTTTGATTTAATGATCTCTATGTTACTGCCCTGTGAAGAGCTTAAGGATCAAGTAGATATTTTAGTAACTTCAGGAAAATATTTTATACAGGTGTTGATCAGCCTAGCTTTAGCATTGTACTCCCAGTAGGGATCAGAGTTTGGATCTGCATAAAAAATGTAACCTCTCTTCCTCTTTGTCAGCACTCTAATTCTTAGTAATTCCACTAATTACTTTATAAATTAAGAAACACTATCAAGTATGTATCTAAAAATGAATTATCACATACTAGACTCCTTTGTATGCATTACTGTCTTCAAAGGTAAGATGGATATATTAATATGTATTTTAAAGATGTTTTATAAATGACATGTTTCTATAATAAAATTGATATTCGATGTGTAGGCCATATTTGAAGAGATTAATTTGGGTTTTTTATGATTTTTTTGTCTAATTTATTGATCAGAATACAGATATGATTTAGTAGAAGTTAATGTTCTGTATCAGTCCTAAGCAGAATTAGATTATCTTACGTAGTCAACTAGTGCCACCTTTTTTGTACAGCAAGTTTTCTTGCAACTGTCTATTGATAGTCAGTCTCCCTTTTACCGCTGGTGCATGATAGCTGTGTGAAGAGTTCTGTTTTGTAATCTAAGTAGCCTACCTGTTCTTGCTAGAGTTTTATGAGCTACTACACCATACAAAAAGTTCACCACAAAATTAATGCTCCAGTTCCACCAGAAACTTTGCACTTCTGGGAAAACTAGACAATATTGGAAAAGCTGTGAAGTAGAAAATCAGTCACATTCAGGGGCTGAGTTCTGCTATGCCTTTAGAAGTGACCGTCTCACTGCCAGTAAGTCACTTGCCATTTAAAGATAGACTGATAAATTCTGTTAGGCTGTTCTGATAAGAAAAAGAGCTAATACAGCTAGTGTACCTGGCCTCTTTAGTGCTGGTTTGGAGGAGAGGTAGCTTCAACCTTAATGATTTAAAAAGATACACAGTGTTAAAGGTTGATGCTATATCTCTCTGAACAAACAAAAATACCATAGTGCCAGTTTTCTTTATCTTTCTTGCTTAGGAATTAAGTAAATTTAAACAAAAACAATCTAAGAATTATTTTTGAGTGTTGTTACAAATCTAAGTCTTGTTATAAATCGTGGTTTGTTAAAAGTCATGTTATAAGTTACTGTTCCAAATCAAAGTTTGTCTATGCCAAAAGTACACTTTTAATTGTAACTCAAATTCTAATTTGTTCCTATTGCCTAGACTAGCTATTGATTTCAGGGAAACTGGTATGGATCTCAGTGTTGTTTAGCCAGCTGAGTATTTATCCAACTAGTTAGACAAGTTGTACAGGTCCACTGACCCAGATACTACTTGGTACTACTTTGGGTAGCCAGCTAGCTTTAAGGTAGGTCATGAGCGGCACCAAAGAGAATATAAATATAAAGTTACTTACATTTACATAACTGCCACTTTGTCCTAACTGTTACAGCTAACTACAGATTTCCACATAGCTTTCTCCTAGGTTGTAGTTCCTTGTTGTATCTGAGAAGTAAATCTGCCACTGTTAACTTCTTCTACACCAACAGAGAAATTTGCTTTGTTGATAGCAAAAACTTGCAAAATCTCTTCAGAACTTCATCATATTAATTAAATTGGTCTTTTCTTACACTTCTGGAATGCTGTATTAACAGAAGTACAGATTCTATTACATCTAGAAAATCCATTTACATCCATCTTCTGTCTTATTATCTCTTCATCACGTATCTATAAAGTTTGTTGTTTTCCTCTTCTGCACCACTTAAATGCTTTAAGCAGCTTCCATTGTTTTTTTTAACCTTCAAACTGCGCTGCTTCTATTCTTCTGACGGTGTGGTGGGTTGACCCTGGCTGGATGCCAGGTGCCCACTAAAGCCGCTCTATCACTTTCCCTCCTCAACTGGGCAGGGGAGAGAAAATATAATGAAAGGTTCATGGGTCAAGATAAGGACAGTTTAATAAAGCAAAAACAAAGGAAAACAAAAGATTTTATTCTCTACTTCCCATCAGCAGGCGATGTCTGGCCACTTCCCAGGAAGCAGGGCTTCAGTACACGTAGGGGTTGCTCCGGAGGACAAACGTAAATAACGAATGCCCCCCTTCTATCGCCCTTTACTTAGCTTTTATTGCTGAGCTGACACCATATGGTTTGGAATGTCCCTTTGGCCAGTTTGGGTCAGCTGTGCTGGCCGTGACCCCTCCCAAGATGTTGCCCACCCCCAGCCTGCTGGTGAGGGGGGAATGGTGGAGAGACAGCCTTGGTGCTGTGCCAGCACTGCTCAGCAGTAGCCAAAACACCGCTGTGTTATCAACAGCTTTCCAGCTACCGATACGGAGCACAGCGCTGCGAGGGCTGATATGGGGAGAATTAACTCCATCTCAGCCAGACCCATTACAGATGGTTTTGAAAGTTTTAAATCGTATGATTCTACTTCATCAAACAGTAATGATCATTCCTAAATGAGCTATTGAAGTGGGATACAGAGAAGTGGTGCTGTGCCCTGACCTTTGAGATAAGGTTGAGAAGCCTCATCTCAAGGCTGCCAGGTGCTTCAAAACCCTGAGTGCAAGGCAGTACTTATCAGTGATGTAACAGGTTATGTGGGTGGAGGGACCCAAACAATGAAGTCAAATGATCAGAAATCTAGTTGAGAGAAAAGACTGAGGGAGGCAAATAGCTTAGTAGCATATTTGGGTCAATCAAATTTCTAATGCTCTGATTTTGAAATACTCCATTTCATAATGAGATGACATGACCTGATACAGAGAGACTTAGTCAGCCTATTCCAGTGTAAATGACTTTATCGTGTTTCTTTTCATTGCAAGACACTGTTACATGCTGACTTCCAATGCATTGTTCTTTCCTATTTCATCATAGCTTGCTGAGATATAAATCATTTTTTTATTGCTGTGCCCACAGGCTATTTACTCTTTCATCATGTTGTTATTAAACTTCAGTCCTGTTTCTTGTATGTTAGCTGTCACCAGGTCATATATTTATTTGAAAGAAACTTATAAAATGGGCTGAATGGTAGTTCTTCAGAAAACTGATAATGTTTTGTACTTTGGGGGGGTCAGGCTTATCGCCAAGTAAATTGTGGTTTGGAAGGGAGTTACCAAAACCAGCTTAGATTAAGGGTAGATAATTTATAGTCCACTGGCCAGTTCAAAGCCTACGTTTTTTATGGACTATAGTCTATTTTATTTTGGTAATACTACTGGACAATACTAAACTGTAGCTTAATGTATGCCCCATCTAAGTGTTTGAAAACTCTCAGTTCTAATTTAACATTCAAAAACTTGTCTGTCAAACAAAAATGCATCATCACTACTGATGCAGATGAGGGAGACTGAAACAGTAGCCTACAATTTTAGTGATAAACAATGTGTTTATTGTTATGCAGCTTTAATAGGAGGGATGTGAAAAGCCTTTATAATATATTTATGTATAATTACTTACGTTTTTTAAAAAATGCATGGAAAATATTACGCCTATGTGCCCATATGTACGTATTGGTGCCTGTTCTCATATAGATCACATTTGATCTATATTTTTATTCTGGGCCACAGTGGTTGAAGAGTTAGAAATTTGATCTACTGGATCCAAAGGTCTCTGACCTCTGTCTTCTTGCTCAGGTTCCTCAAGCCCAAGTATTTCTTGATGCAGGCCCTCTGTTAGCTGTGTTTCAAGGTCTTCTGGCCTCCTCTGGTCTTCTAAGGCTGATTTCTGTCTTATGACTCCCAGAGTTCATTTGCTCATTCAGTGAGTTCAATGAAGAAGTTAAGACCTCCCCCCCAGCTCCCGACCAAAAACCAAACAAAAAATCCAAACAAAATAACCCCCACCTTATTGGCCTTCCTAACTTGAGCCTTCAGAAAATTCTTGTCTATTGCAAGTTGGATGTCACATTCCTGGACTGTTTTCTTTTACAGCTTCTTTTGACTGGGAGGGGAGGAATAACTGAAGTCTCTAGAGACAAATGTCTTGATCCCTGTCAGTACCCCCCCCCCCCCCCCCCTTTTTTTTTTCCCTTGTCTTTGTCCTTGGACAGGAGTACTCTGTGTGTGTATATGTGTCTGGAGGTGGTCTGTCCAAACCTCTGGAGCCAACACATCTTGAACTTGTCAACCACATGGTGCCATTGAACAAGTGCTAATTTAAATTACTTCTGTTATGCCTGATTGGTGTTATCTACAAGCATGGAAAACAGAGAGTAAGGTTTCACATTACAGCTAAACCAATCTACAGTATGACTTGTTCCTACCTCTGGCCAGTCTCACTTTTCCTCTTGCTGGTCCCGTTACTCCTGCTTCACCCTTCAGAAAACAAAACAAGGAGAAAACTACTTGCTTTAGTTAAATCTGCTCACAAATGTAAAAACTGACATCAGGTGCAAGAACCAGAGTCTAATGGCAGTAAGTCTTAGATTGGCACAACTGCAACATCAAGTCTTGCCCTCAGCAAGCTTTGGAGGACCTGCCATGGTTGATCTGAGGAGACATAAGAGAGAAAAGAAAGGAGATTTAAAGTCTTTCTTCCACAGGCAAATGACCATGAAGTCCAAGACTGTTAATCTATTTAATTTTGTGTGTTATATCATTACATGAAGACTAGTACTTGGGAGGATTAACACAAGCACTTAGTTATGTTCCTGATAGCATAAATAAAAGCAGGGCCAGTTTTTAAAAACTACTGAGTACTAGAACTTATGCTCACATTCTTAGAACTGGCTATTGGATAGAAACTATGTGAAAGCAAGAAAAAGGCTGCTACCACTATCCTGTCAACATAATAACATGTAATTTACATAAGGAATGTGAAACACAAAGAATGACTGAACAGCTAATTTCTTATTTTAACCCTGAGTTGATGATGAAGTCTATCTGAAACTAAATGATTCATCTGTCATTTAATTGCTCAATGAAGAAAGTGAGGATGATGTTTTATAGGACAAAAAGATAAATATAGCTGAAGTGTTTGATCCAGGAAGAAATCTGGAGCTGGAATAGGAAAAGACAAATAGATGCATCTTAATTGTTGAAACTGTATTAACAAGCTTTACCAGCAGTTGATGAGCATGAGAAATTTTAGCTATTTGCTTTGTATTAGCTTCCCATATTGTACAAGCTTATCTAGAATACAGACCGGTTTTATTATTTCTACTTAATTTGTACTATGGCTAGTGCACAGTTAAAGGATAAGGCTTCAGTTTGTCTCTTGCTTTAGGAATTATAATCTCAAGTGACAAAGCAAGGGAAAGGTGAAGGAATAGATATGAACTGTATTGCAAGGTGAAAAAAAAGCAATCCTGCTTTATTTGTGTAGTTTAATTCAAATCAGGATTGAAGCAAGCTATGGGTTAATTAACAACTGGTAATTAACTGGCATTCAGTGAACTATGCATTCAGGATCTGTAATACGACAAATAAGTCATGATACTAGACACTTAGGACTCTTACAACAAGAAGTTTCTTAACATCGTTATAGAACTGATCCCTCCCCCCATTGAGCAGGTGTGGGTTGCGGGCCCCATCCCCTCTTCGGGGGGGTGAGTGCCCCCATATACCCTGATTCCTCTGCCACTGTCGCTGTTCCAGCCTGGCTGCTTCCCCTGCTGCTCCCCAGACCCTGCCAACACAGACAACAGTGAGAAGGCCGCCCCAGCCCCAAGCACCCCAGGCTGGGGGTCTGGCATGCTGCCCCATGCTGCCAGCCCCCAGCCAGATGCAGAACTCTTGGGGAGGCTCCTCCGCCCCCCCTGTGGGCTTGCAGTGCCATGAGGAAACAGCCGGACCCCTGCTGCGGCCACTGCCCCTCCGGGGTCTCTCCCCACCACTACAGATTTTCATGCCTCGTTTATGCTTCTCTTCGTGCTGACTTATTTCCTCAAAAGCCTCTTGGTAGTTCTCTGGTTGCTTTTAAATCTGGCTGGTGGCCCCCTTCCTCTGAAAATTTATCACTTTGGTGTTGATTACCTCTCGGAAAGTTCTGGCTTTTGAGTCGTGCATCCTGTGTATGTTCACCCTCCTATCCCAACAACAGTTGTCATCCAGGCCATTTTGCTAAGAGTGGAGTATGTGGGCTCCCCTACTGATCCCCATTTTATGGATGGGAGAATCAAGGCAAGAAGGTTTTCTGGAGACACATGATGTCTGCAAGTGAGGGTAGATTCCAGACTCCTAATCTAGCATTGAGTATGCTAGCTGAAACGGAGATGTCGGGGCTGAGGGGACTCCAGAGGGTGGAAAGGGAATTTAATTGCCTTGTTACCCAGTCAGGGAGTTTGGACTGTAATAGGGCAAGCAATGTAGCCAAGCAAAGCCACCGTGGGAGAGAGATGACCCCACTGTGTTCCCTCCCCACAGGGTGCTGCAGTGATGCTCTTCTCAGCTTGGCATCGGCTGGCCAGTCTGAAGGAAAAAATTGGCTCCTGTCTTGGTAACACCGATGTGAGGAGACAGTTCCACCCTCTCCTTTCTCTTATTGCAAAGCTTCCAAGCAAAGTCTGTCATAAGACTTATGGAGCCCGCTCCAGCACTGATAGTGCTGTGCCTTACTGCTGAAACCTCACTGACTTCAGTGGGAATGAGCTCTCTGAATATTTTTAGCAGATCTGGGTCTGGGAGATTGCCTGCTATAAATCATGGATTGGAATCACTGTCTAGACCTGTTTGGAAGGTTCCTATGCAACATAAAAGGACTTTCTTTTTTACCATTGATATAGAACTTAATGTTTGGAGTTTCTTAACAATATATCAGAGGAGTATGTGGCTTAATTCTTTGACAGATCTGAGCCATTTTATAGGAATACTGCATGCCTATAATTTACAGACACTTACTGACCATCAAAATCTTATGGGTTTTTTTTTCCCCCCTTTCCTTTTATCTCAAAAATACAGTACTGTTTTCTTCCATCTGTTTACAACAAAGTTTTTGTCAATTTCCTCATCAGGTCAGTTCAGCCTCTAGTCTTTTTTCTTTTTCTTTTTTTTTTTTTCTTTAAGTGAAGGTAGTCTGTTAGAAGAGAAGCAAAAACATAGCCAAGTGAACAGAGGGATCAGGTAATATTATGCAGGTTGCCCCACTAGTAGCCTTTTTGTCATGAACGGAAAGCTGAAAGGTGTGACTAATTTAGATTTCATCTCTTTATTCTTTGTCTGCTAGGAATGCCATTATAGGAACTTGTCAGTGCGTAATATGCTACCATAATTGGTTCACCTGTTCAGCTGGAATTGGACTAAACTGTTCATTTACTCTGCTGAACTGCAAACTGTACAAGGGTAGGCAATGTTATGAAGAAATCCTTGTGTCTCTGGAATAAGAAAGTTTCACCGTACTCAGCAAAATCAATCTAGTTGTAGAAGTCTAAAAAAATTACCTTCAGGTGTAGAACTATTGTGCTTGAAAAACTATTTTTTTTAAGAAATTGCCTTCCACCAGAGTTATATGTTGCCTAGAGACAGTAGGTAGGAAGACAGGTGTATGTCCTTTTTGGGTATAAGCACCTATGCAAGGCGGTACTGATCTTACAATGTGGTGCATAAATGTGTGTGATATGGGAATGTTCACAGGAAGAAATATTTGTGTTTTTAACACCACACAGAACAATTTTGTGTAGATAACTTCAGTAGAGCAGAAGTTTTTAGACTCTTGAAACAAATCTAAATCAGAGTTCTAGTTTTACTCGCATGGTATCCTCCTATCTAGAAAGCCAATTTTAGGACTTCTTCAGCCTAGTTTATCCCTACTCTCAAGCTGTTAGCATGTCGAGCTTCTAATGAGAGTTGGAAGTGGATGGGATTCACTCTTTTATGTTTGCATAGAGTTTACAGTTTACAAGTACACGAGTTAAAGGCTTTAAGTGTATAAGGGGTTATACAAAAGCAGCCTTCCTTTGACAAACTCCATGCATCATTTCCTTCCCAACAGCCAAAAAATGTTTTTTCAAACAGCAGGCTAGCTGTTAGGCTGTGCATTCACATTTAGTAATCTTGTTTATTACCTATTTCTACCCAAGAGGTAGAATAGCAAAGGGGTGAGGCACGGGCAGGAGAAGGCGGCTGCGGAGGGGGAGGACCGCTGCCTTGTGATCGGCAGGACAGAGCCCACCCGTGGGGCAGCTGCTGGTGGTGATGTTCTATTTCTGATACGAGTGGCTGCAAGGGGGCTTCTAAAATTAGGTAGTGGTAGAAAGTAATCCTTGAGAAAGAGAGGCGGGGTTTCTTTGCTTTGGGATATACTGACTAGGTATCAGATTTATGAGTTAATGAGAACTTGGCAGAATTTCAGTTGCAAAATGATAGAGAATGGAAGGTTTATCCTGAAACTGTGCAAAACCTTAGCCTATAAGTTACATCATGGAACTGCGTTCCATATATCTGCCACCTCGCAGTTATTTTGCATATGGAGTTTACAAATTAATACAGGAAACAAGAAACTAAAGGGAGCATTTAAGCATTCCTGTAGTCATTCCATGGAACAATAGAAATTATGTAGGTCACATGAGCTAGTTATATTTGCGCTCTGCAAAGTAGGAGAGTTATGCTTCATATGCATTAGGTAACTTTGTTTTGGGGCTGTTGCCAAACAAGATGTAAGGATGAAAGTCAGAGTGCTTGAAAATACAGGTTTGCATTAAAGGCACAAATACATATTTAAATTAAACCATCTCAGCTAGTATGTTGGTCTGCCTAATTATCCTTTACAATTTCTGGCAAGGCTTGTATGCTTTGGAGTGTTCTAGCTGTGTATGTAACATAATCTTGTCATTAAAGATGGTTAGAAGAGCCACCAACTGCAAGTTTCAGCTATGTCTTTTCCCTTGTGCAAAATGATATGAATTTCTCAAACTGTTTCTATTTTGGTTTCTGTGCATGGATGTTAAGGATAATAATGGTAATATGGGTAGAGACCTGAATTTATTCTCCTGTCCTGAAACTTTCTGAATAATTATTCTGGATCTAGAAACCTTTCTCCTATGCATAGTCTTCTAAAACATAATAGTAAGCCTTCATATATTATATACCATGACACATAGTAAATATTAGAGATGCTTTCAAAACATATGATGTACAGTTTGCTATGAGATTTATGTATTTAAAAAAAGAGAATTGGAAATTGTCCTCTCCTTACACTTTCAGGGATGATTTTAGGGAATTATCTTGTATCTCCATAATACTTACCTTTAAAGAAATTTAGCACCTGTGCCAATCTTTTATTTGCATCAAAATAATAACTTAATTACTTCCTTGTGTTTATATTTAACTGAAAGTAAATTAAATTATTAGCAGTGGCTTTATTTAGCCATTGTAAGTCATAGGCAGAAATTAGCCAACAACTCACTTTAACTGGGTCTACTGTTACCACACTCATTTAACTAAATTTGCTGGATCTGAACCTAGGTTTAACCCAAGTTTGCATTTACACTTTGAAAGGTCAGTGCATTGGCTGATTTTCAAAACCCATTCTTTCTAGGTTTGGCAGCATGTCAATTTAGCAGAGCAATCTTTTGCTGTCCCATGTTACAATTAGAAGAGGCTTAATAAATGTTGGCTTATTTAAAGTGCTTTTATTCTTAGGTCACCATAGCTTGTTTTTATTATGAATTTTCCATGCCCCACAATTAAATGTGCAGAGGTCTTCATTTCATTAGTATTTACATGTCATTTCACACACTTCTTATGGACAACTCAAACAATGAAACAAATAAATCCCTCTGCCATTTTAAAGTAAGTATAACATACCTGAAATTTAGCAGTAATCCACCTTGCCAGAGATATTTAAGGACAATGGAAATTACTACTGAAAGACTGTCTAAAATATTTGCTGATGTGTTCCTAAATTTCTCTTTCCTCCCAAGATGATCCATTGAACTGAGTGGACAGCTTGTCAACAAGTAATTAACTAAAGAAAATAGAGCAGTAGGCAAACACAAATTGCTGTGCAAAGGTACTTCAAAGGCATTTATCAGATGCATTTAAATCATTAGCAACAGAACACAGTAAATGCCCTGTTGTAGTGAACTGATGGGTGAGAGATTGTGGAGAGTTGCTGCGAGTTTCCACAGGTGGATCAAGTAATTCCAGCTTCTGTGGCTCCTAATCTTGGACTCAGTTACACACCAAAGTACAGTTTAACTCTTGGAAAGTGCCTTATGGAAGTGTCAGAAAGGCAATTCAGGGAGAGTCTTAACCACTGACCACATCTTTGTTATTCTACAAGAGCATTTTCTGGGATCATTCAGCGCAGAGATTATTTGCTGCCATGCTAATTCTGTCAGTGTGATGGCACACAATTTAGAGAGTGTGCATCAAGGTGCCTTTAAATTTAGTCTAGTCCCGAGAAAAGATCTAGTTCTGCCTTTGGAAGATTGTGCAGATGTGTCCAGACGGAATCAAGGATGTGTAGCCATTTTTTCCACATCATGTAATGCTTCTCAGTGCATAACCCTATAAACCTACTGCTAATTAATTGAAAAATAATGTAGACTAATTGCCCATGTTAGGGTTTGGGTGTTGACTGCTTTCTGTTCAACTGACAATACAAAGCAGCTTTAATCCAGTGCAACAGTTTTGAACAGTGCCTACCCCAATGAGGTTCCATTTCACTTTGGTTTTCCAGATACTTCTACAAGAGACAGTATCTCTTCATAACTGACTGTGCCGAGTGCTTTTTACTGGGCGGATGTACTGTCTCTGTAATTTAAATAGAGAAATGACAGTTGATTTTATAAATCTTCATATCACATGAGTTATCATATGCATTGCTTGTTGTTTTCTGGTTTTGACATTTTGTACAATTTTTAATAACAGAAGGAATTCCCAGCTGGAGAGTTTAGAAATAATAATGAAACTGTGAACTCATGTCAGTGACTGAAAGGTAAAAAGAACGTTGTAAGGATGTTATCTTATACTTCAAACGTTCAGCCTAAGAAATTCAGAGATAAGGCTACCCTGAAACACTTGTAATAACCAGAGGAAAAAAAGAAGTGTCCTGGGTTTGGCTGGAATAAATGTAATTTTCTTCCTAGCAGTTAGTATAGTGCTGAGTTTTGGATTTAGGATAAGAAGAATGTTGATAACACACTGATGTGTTCAGTTGTTGCTGAGCGGTGTTTATACCAAGTCAAGGACTTTTCAGCTTCTCATCCTGCCCTGCCAGCAGAGGCTGGAGGGGCACAAGGAGTTGGGAGGGGACACAGCCAGGGCAGCTGACCCAAACTGGCCAAGGGGGTATTCCACACCATGTGATGTCATGTCTCCCCAGTAAATAAACTGGGGGGAGTTGGCTGGAGTGCACAGTGACTTGGAGATTGGCTGGGCAGTGGTCAGCGGGTGGTAAGCAATTGTGTTCTGCACTACTTGTTTTGTATATTCTATTATTATTATTATTACTATTACTATTTTCCCTTCCTTTTCTGTTCTATTAAACTGTCTTCATCTCAACCCACGAGTTTTACTTTTTTTTTTTTCTGATTCTCTCCCCCATCCCACTGTGAGGAGGAGAATGAGTGAGCAGCTGTGTGGTGCTTAGTTGCTGGCTGGGGTTAAACCATGGCAGAAAGAAATCAAGGCAGCAGGTAGCCTTAACAACTTCAAGACAAAGTTATCTCTTTCCCTCAGTGGCAACACAAAGAAGAGGAAAAAGAAAGAAGCAGAAATATTAGAAAAAAATATTTTTGAACATAGCTGTGGGCAAAACCCGATGCCTGTGTTCTAATTATATACACAGAAGGATTTCAGTTTAAGTATATTTACGTGTCTATGACCTATTATGGGGAAAAAAAAAAAAAAAAAGAAAGGGAGTCCAGAAAGAATCTGAGAAGGTATGAGTTCTTCGAATAATGAGGATTGAGGTGACTGCATGAATAGAAAAAATCTCCAAAACAGGTTCTGCTGAAGCATCTTGTGGCCAAACTGGAGGATTCTTGTTGTCTTTGGAACAAGAATTAAATCAGTGTCTGCTCCAAATAGAAGAAAGTTGTAGAGAATTGACAGAAAGTTTCAGATGGAGGTCCTCAGATAGTATTGTAAATAGGAGCTAGTAAAGTCCATGACTTTGGGATTAATTTGGCTGCAGAGGTCAGTTGAAATACTGTACTTGAAATAATCTGAATATATGTGAAATAGCAATAACTGCAGCAAAATTCTTGTTATCTGCAACAGCTGTACTAATGCTTTCAGATTCTTTCAGTCAACAAAAGAATACGAAACAAATGTTGTTTAAAAGGCTGCCTTCAGAAGGATAAAACATTCTCCTTCAGGATTAAGGTTGAGGCTTCCACTAGGAGTATATCTTCTACCGGATTTTGAAAACAGGCTTCACACTTGAGAAATAAACTGGAGAAAAAACAATAAAGAACCTACAGAAGATAAATACCACTACCTGGTCATGAGGCCGCAAAGGACTTATGTACCTGATATCCCATGGCATAAAAAGGCAGCAAAAGCTTTTTGTCTTTCAGTGTCCTCCAGCTTTATATTCTGAGGGAATGGAAGTCATTACAAGGAAATCCTAGCTTTTGGAGGGAAATAATATGCTTTTTTGTATAGGGTTTTAATGATCCTTTATATCTCAGTTTTTTTGTTGAAGGACTATGGACCTTCCTGATTTTTTTCATAGATGTTGACTTCCTTTGTTTCTGGGCTGGTGAAATTATGGACATTTTTGGAGTATTCTTAAAGCTACAGAAATATATTTCATCAATGAGCACTGTTATCGGGGTGGCAGTATGAGTCATAGTGTGCAAGCTGATGGAGGCAGTTCCTTATGCGTGAAATAACCTCTTATTTCGTAACTCAAAATGATATAACCCTCCTAACTCTGAGCCTTGTGCTCAAAGTTGATACTTCAGATTTAGCTTCATTTTCTCTGTTTGTTTTTTTTTCAGCCTCCACTGTAAATTATGTATAGAATAGAAAAATGACTATTATGCTGTCATGCAAACTTTAAGTGCTCAAAACTTATAAGCCAGTTTCACTTAAAGGTCATGAAAATCATGTCATTAAAATTCAGAAGGTTGACATGATCTACAATTAAAAAAGACGAAGATAAAAACTTCCTACTTTCTGGTTTGTTTGCTTTTTCTCAAACCAATTTAAGAGATTACAGATCTCTCACCTTTCGTACTTGAACAGGTGGCTGTTTTTAGCTCAGCAGGTGCTTGTATGAATTCTCCAGTCATTTCTATGGTGAAAGCTTTCTTGGCCTAGCCTGGAAGATTGGGCTAGGAAGAAGGACCATTATTCAGGCAATCTTCCCCAAGTGTATAAAGCTTCTTATGTCAGTCTTCCAGGTGTCACATCAATTCTGTAGTTCTTTATATCTGTGTTTCCAAAATCTCTCCAAAATACAGAGCACTTCCAAGATCCTTTATTTGTGTGGTCCAATTTGTGGTTATCCAGGTGTATCAGAAGCCAAAAAAAAAGACTGAGCAAGTTGCCTAAGATAGCTTAGGGGAAAAAAAATCCAAAACCATGCATGTGGTTCCCAAAGTTGAAATTTTCACTGTAATGTTGTGTTGTGAGAGACTGAAAGAGTTAATGTCTCAAACATTGTGGTGGGGCAAGTTCTGCCTAAAGATGAACTCTGCATAACAACAAACCCTGCATAGCAAGGAACCAGAGGTGAAAAGAAGCAATCAACGTGGATCAGCACAGGACATCACCAACAGGAGGGGAGGCGCAGTTCCATGTTTGGATAAGTTGTTCCATGTTCGGATACGCTGAGCAGGGCAGCTCACCATGTACGGCCAAAGATCAAACAACAGTCACGTCTGCGGGGAAGGGGAAGTGACTCCCCAAACCACCCCCAGGCCCACTGACCTATTTCCCCTAAGGGTCTGGAAGCACAAACTGTGCATGACATCTAATTAGCCTGATGAGTTCGAGTGCCCACCCGAAGGAAGGGCAAGGATGATAAAAGGACACGAACTGAAGCCCCACGTGCACAAGCCCACCAGGACTGGACCCCTCGGCTGAGGGGACCAACGCTGCACCCAGGACCAGTGAAATCTTTCTCTTTTCTTTTCCTTTCTTTCTCTCCCTGTCTTGCTCTCTCTTTCTCTTTCCTCTTCATAATCCCTGCACCTCATCCCTTTAAGACATAAAACTATTGACTAAGTCTGGGACTAGGAGCGGATCCAGCTGCCCCTCGGCTCCTCTCTGAGAAGGAGTTTAGAAAGCAAGGGGTCCACTCTGAACCTCGTGACTCAATGGGAGGGATCTCCTTTTTTCTTCCCTGAGTTGAGGTATATGGTTACCACGGGTTACACGGTTTACTGCGGTAGTTCCATGACTAGAATGGTCCCCAAACCTCAGGAAACACTAACTTGGAAAATGCAAAGCTCAGTTTCAACAATAAATTCTGAGTTACAGGAATGCAGTTTTGGAAGTCAAATGTCTTTGAAAATCAGCTTGGTCTAATTTGGAGTCCCAAACCCTAAAGTAGTTCAACACTATGGTAAAACTATATAAACCATATATAAAATATAGATAAATATAACTCAAACAGCAATTTGAAGTCAAGTGATAGTCATAGTACCTGTGTGATGTACACTTAATTGTCATACTCTCCTAGCATAGGTTTTGTAATAGGTCTCTATCACAGTGACTCTAATTTACCTCATATGCCAAACTTTCCACTATAAGAGTACAAAATTACCGTTAGGCATGATAAATAATACTGCAAATACTTCAATATATTTTAAATGCAAATACAAGTACTCTTTGATTATTATATGTATTCTTTTTTGCTTATTCCATACAAGGTTTCAAATGTGAAAATTGGTGGTATTATGCCTGATATGGTATATAAATAATCTGATCAGTCATTATAAATTATAATCCTTTAGAAATTATTAATTCCAAAATTCCCCTGAAAACACTGACTCAAAAATGTTACCAGCTGTTCCATTTTGAAAATGTCTTGGGTATTTAGACTTCTAATTCAGCCTATGCTATTTAAGCTGTTAAGATTTTTTTGAAAACTTTTCCCATTTTCCATCCTTCAAAAATGTATAATATATCAAGTTAAAATGAGAAAGCACAGTCAAAATCAGAGCAATTTTTGTATACAGGTTGTAATGATTTTAAGGATTTTTAATTGCTTTTTAAAATTGTTTTAATTAGACCTATGAGCTAGTTCAGAAAGGCAGCTTTATCTAGTTATTGTGGTAGAAGGGGTCAGAAAGCAACTACTGAACAAAGGAAGAAATGTTGCCTTTGAAATTACTACCTGGAGACAAAGAATGAGAGCAAGAAAACATTTGATGAGAGAAACTGATGAAACAAAATATGCTTTTTTTGCCTTATCTTCAATGACAAACAGCTTTCTGAAATTCAGACTAGTAATAAGATACATTTGAATGTACTATTTGCTTCTAACAGTTTTTGCAGCTCAATTTACATACCGTATGTTAAATCACTGTCATGGTTTACTTGAGACAATATGCAATTATTAGAATCAAAATACAGTAATTTCTGTGCTTGCTCATTGTCTCCAGTGCTGTCAGTAGAGTCTTCTACTAATTTGGACTCTTCATAGAATTTAAACTGTGGATTTTTTTTAAAGCTTCTGGGTACTATGTAAATGTTACTGAATATTCTCTCCAGCATTTTCTTTTAACAAAACTTTGAGACTCTCTTTATGGTAGTCCTCTCATGGACAGAAAGGGATGCTTAAACCCCTTTAAATTTTCATGATTAAAAAGTCTTACGAGATGCTTGAATGAGGTGAATTTGGATAGAAATTCCTAGCTAGTATATAAAGCTTAACAAGAAAAAAGAGAGTGGGGAAAAGGAGAGATTAGCATTTATTTTCTTTTTTTTTCTCAGGGGAGAAGGGATGAAAGAGGTGACTTTTAAAATATTTCCATCAATCCTAATGTCTTAACTGTAATTTATAAAATGGAGAAAAAACCAGCCTTTTACGTAGCATATGCATTAAATAGAAAATATCTAAAATATACACCCCTAAAAAAAAAATTTGGTACTGTTTTCCAGCTGACACTGTTTTTACCCGGTTTGAGCAATTCTTTTCTTGTAGGATTAAGGAAAAGCTGTTTAAAAGCCTAGATAGGAGAGGTACCATTGGGTAACGAAGAAATGATCATATTAGATCAATCCAAAGCATCAGTTTGAGTATTAACTTCTTTATGAAAGCATTTTCTTTTTTTGCCATCTAATAGGAGCCTTGAGAACCATTATGAAAAAAAAACAAAAAAGAAGTTGGGGGGGTAGGGTGGATGAGTGGACTTTTAAGAAACATTTCAGTAGCTGTCAGTTGTTATGCCTCCAAACAGGGATTCAACAGAAATAACTGTGTAAAATGAGTAGTAGTTTTGTGTAGATAGTCAGTCATAAGTGACAATGAACACTGTTATTCCTTGACTGTACTTGGTTTCAGATTTAACAGCTGTTTAGATCAAAGATTTTATTTACAATTGCATACTGCTGAAGAAGAAATCTGAATGCCTGGATGATTTTAGAAATTGGGGGTGGGGGGTGTCAAAAAAAAAAAAAAAGGTGAACCCAGGAAATCTTCTGAGACCAAATCTGAGAGATTAAGGTAAGAAGGAAGTTTTTATGAAGAGCCATACTGAATTTTATGGACAATTTTCTGGGGTGTAGAAATAGGAAGTAATTTTGTGAAGTTCAGGGAAAAAAGGAAAGCATCTTCCTTTTTGAAGTGAAGACATGCAGTTATATATATATTTCTTCTGAAAGAACAGGCCTTTACACAGAAACTGTTAAGTGAGTTTGCCATTATATGATGGAAATAAATGAAAATCTCATGGGCAATCTTCTCAATCAATCTTCACCACAGAAATGAAGAAGTTATAACTGAGATAAAAAAACAGCCAAATCTAAAGTTTAAGAGTGTGTGACTTGTTTTGTAATGTTGATCACTAGACAGTAAAGTTTGGGAGCTCTTCTTCAAAAGAGAAAATTGTTTTCCACCTTTCTGATTTGCTTTTGTATCTAGTATTACGACTCTTGGTAAAGTGGCTTGAAAAATCATTTACACGTTGTTATGGAATCCTTATTCCCCCTCTTTGTCTTCTAATTAACTTCTAATTTTTCTGACAACTTTTTGCTGCTTTTTTCCATAGTCTTATACAAAACAGGAAAAGGCCTAATATTAAACTAAAGATAGCAGTACACAATTCAGCATGTGTGAAGCACCTACAGTGATGACCTCAGTTAAAAATAACTCTTCAGGGTAGAAATAGTATTTCACTATTAGGTTGGACTATATGATCTCAGGAGGTCCCTTCCAACCTAAACAATTCTGTGAGTCTGTGATTCATGCTTACTAGACTCAGTTTTCAAGCTGTTTTTGATTTTGTTTTGTTCCCCACCCCCACTGTCCCACCCCAAATCATGCCCAACTCAGATGATCAAAATTTATTCAATCCTTTTTGGAAAAAATTTGGAAAAAATGTGAGTTTAGGTAAACCTGACAAATGCCATAACTCGAGATTATAGCCCCAACTATCATTGTAAATTTGCTTTTAGGATTTTTCACAGCTATTGCTGACTGAGGAGAAATATGATTCAACCATCATTATGCCGAGTATATTTTAACCGTATTGGCCTTCAAGAACATCTGTATCACAGTTGCATAAAAATTGCTTATTTTGCAAAATGTGCTGCAAAACACTAATGAATATGCTTTGAGATATTTGCATGAATTACTAAAGCTAAACTCATCTTATTAATTAAGACAGTCCATTTTGTGATGTACTATCCCTGCTTCTCTTACTGTTTGTGTTTAATTATCAGTCAGTTTGCAAGCATCAGTTATTTTTTTATTGGATGACTAAGGGCTTAGTTGAAATCTTTTGTCTTTTTCATAAGTAGTAAGAAAGAGAATTTGGCTTCTGGACCTGAAATACAAAATAATAAATATGTTTGAAATATTATATTTATTAACTGTTATGACTTATGACCGTGGAAGTCCAATGTCAACACTGACAGTTTAATTATTCAGCCTTTGCATTTGATTATATTTCTATGTCTCCAAGTTAAGATGCTTGAAGTGTTCCAAAACATTAGAAATCCTAAGAAGAAAAGGTGTTTTCCCCTTCTGGGATAACCTGGCAGCATTCATTGTATACAGTACATTTCATGCATCATTTCCCAAAACAAGTCTGTGTATACCTTCATCAATAACATATGCAGAACATTCTTAGAGAATATTATTCAGTTATGTACTCTGCCCAAAGCTGTTTGTGTTATTATTTATTTTTTCCTTATTATGGAATTTGAAGAAAAAGCAGTAGATGAAAGTAGCCAATTAAATATTTATTATCTTTTTTTGGCAGCTGTCTGTCTCTGCACAAGGGATCCCCAATGCACAGTCAAGCTTAAAAGTAGCTTCACGGGCTATGGTACATTAAACTGGAAAACTTTTTGCTATTTTTCCCCTTAATGCCAGATAAATAGCAATTAGGTTGAGCTGAATTCAAATAGGATTCTGCTTTGAGTTGTCATCAGAAAAATCAATATTTCATTTGATGAAGTTGTTAGCCAGCCTTGTAACCTGAAAATATCAGGAAACTCCATGCTTCACTTTTCATTCCTGTCCTTCAGTTATGACCAAATATATTATCCTTGTCACTTCCTTTTTGGATAGAAACAGTGATCACAAAAGCTTCATGGACCCTTTCAGGCTAAAGGACGACATGATATAGACCAGAGCAAAGCACTGAGTCCTGTCTCTGATGGTGCTGTATCTGCTGACTTCACACTTTTTAATAATTCTAAAAATGGAGCTACGTAATCCTGTTGTTACAATGACATTCACTCTGTAAACTTCTGCAATCGGGTGATAAATATCCTGTGTGTAGGGCCAGTAATCCTCTAAAGAGGTAATCTGGAAATAGTGAAAATAAGGAGAAAAAACAGGAAAACGACTTCTGTAAGTTTTCCCTGTGCAAAACCCTTCACTGTGAAATCACATGTTGTATCATGTCTATTCTTTCCTACCACTTTGCATTAAAAAGCATAAACTGATGATACATTATCTACAAATTCTTCTCCTGAGCTGAATATGGCTTTAGATCATAAATGTATTTTCTTCCAAGGAAAAGAAAAATAGGTTTCAGTTAATGTTTTGTATGCTATTTTTAAAATTCTATCTTTTATGTGAAGAATTAAGGTAAGACAATCATATTCGTTTGACATAGGTCATCAAACAACTATTCAAGCGTTAGTACTCATCCCCAGTTGTAAATGGTTAAATAGTATATAAAATGAGCCAGAACGTGAGAGAAGGCACAAAATAGCTTTAATTTCCCCTTTCTTTTATAATTTTTTCTTCATTATAATTTTCTGTCCAGTATTAGTAGATGAAAATAATAAAATACGTGTAGCCAAAATGCTCAAAATGCCTGTCACCAGTTTCCAGTTCTCCTAAAATTACTTCTACCTGGTGTATCTGCATATCTGCATGTATTAAGCACCACAGTCTAAGCTGGGAGAGCTCCTCAGAAACGTGTTCTCAGCGAGATTAGCAAAACTGAGAGCATGTGGGAAGGGGGCAAAGTGTTTAATAAGGCAGTCCCACAGTCTTTTTGACTCTCTGTGAGAAGTGCTTATGGAAGTAGCCAAAACAAGTCTCTGCAGCAACAGATGATTTTTTTCCCCCTTTTGAATAATTTTTGACAGTTAGCAAAAAGGTGTCTTTGCTGCTTGCAGGGGGTGCATAACATTTAGTGGATATAGAGCCTAAGGTAGGAAGAGCTGCTGCTCTGCTTTATTTCCATTGCAAATTTCATATAACAGTGTGGAAATGTCACAGCAGACACTCCTAACTCTCTTTCAAATCCCTTCTGTTCCTCAATATAATTGTTATGTCTCTGTTTCCATTATGGAAAGCTTGGTGTTTAGAAACTGAGGGTCAGCTACTCAGTTTGGGGTAAATTATCAGGGCTCCTGGAGTTAGGGCAGCTTACTCCACCTGAGATCTGCCCTGAGGAACATAGAAAAGGAATCTGATAAATAAGCTCTGTAAGAAGACTTTTATTTGACCTTTATCATAGCAAAACATTAGTAATTCACATTACGGTTGTCTGTTACACTTCCACTCAAGAAGGCATTTGATATTTCAGAGACAATTTATGTCTAACATAGGGCAAAAAGTTGCATAACAAAAGTACTAAGAGATATTTCCTCCTAAGCAGTGGTATTCTCATCTCTACAGTCCTCACAAACATGGGAGATAATTGCACGGAGGGATTTGGTACCGTATGTTTCTTATCTTTGTTGATATATTCCCCTTAAAAAAGAAAACAGAGAGGAAAAAAGGTGATGATAGAAATACCTCATAGAAGCTTGTGAGATTTCTTTGGGGAAATCAGTCTGTACAATGTGTATTGTGTGGTTCTGTGGGGATAGGGAGGAGCTGGTTATATTCTAAAACTGAGGCTGAGAACAAGATGATGTGAGATGGAAAGAAAAGAAACGGAAGGGAATTTACTTTCCTTCCCAGGGAGAGAAGATTAAACCTAGTGTCTAAGGTATCTTCTTTAAATTCTAGTTCTCTGACTTTGTGATAAAGACCAGTACAAGAAGGAAAAATTCTTAACTGAAAACCCTCACTCTATTCTGGGGACTTGAGCCACCGAATGGTCATTTCCACTGCTCACATTCGAGTTTGAATACAAGCAAGGGTATTTAATATGTCCTTCTGAAAGCGTCAGGGCATTTTGTCCTGGGAAAAACAAACACACTAACCAGCTCTTGGTTTAGAGTGATAGAGCAGTGTCTGTTTGGGAGCTCATTCTTTTCTCTGCTATTCCTGTCTGTAGGACTGTAAAACCCAGTTGTAGACAACTGATGCTTAATTCTAATCTCAAACATGCAGGTATGCCAAAATGCAAGCAGCTGGTTGAAAAAGCCTCCTCGCCTCATGCAGTCACTAATTTTTGGTGCTCGTGTATACATGATTAGACTAGAGCTCTCAAAGCATCAAGTCTGCAGCATCTGCAGAAACAAATTCTGAGACTAGGAAAAACATATATGTTATATTTCAGAAGTACTATCTGAAAGATTGTTCGTATTGTATGTCATAGCTTTTTAGGTAAATTCAAGTGGTAAGCTACATACATTAACATTCATATTTGTAGACTGTGGATTTCAATTTGTTGAATGAAACTAATAGAATAGATAACTTCTATTGGTTTGCATGAATTTTTGCAAGATTAGGCCTTAAACATCAAAATTCTACATGAGTTTCTGCTTACTCTTCTTGCAGCAGCTACAATACGTACATTGCTAGATAGGGAAATCTTAATTTCATTTAATTAGGGCAGTTATCCTGACATTTAATCTATTAAGAAACAGGCAATTTTTACTGTGTGTGGGGAACAACTAATAGGAAGTATTTAAATACTCACACAACTTCATTATAAAGCCTGTTAGCTAGAGCTGGGTAGTGTCTAAATTATTGGTACCTCCTTTAAATTATTTAGTCCTCAAGAAAAATACACTTTTATTTGCTAATTAATTTAATATTCCTTCTGAGTTTATTCATAAAAAAAACCAACAATCGTTTTGTTTGCTTTCTTTTCTTGGAAAAAACAGAGACCGTGGAGAGTGTAGAGGGAGCACATAACAAGAACCATCTTTAAAGGACAATATGAGCAAATTAAAGACTAACTAATCACGTATTTGTAGGTGTCTAAATAATTGACAAACTAATAGTTGCTTTGTCTCGCTCCCTGGTGCTAATCAGTCAATGTTGTCTCCATTTTACAAGTTTGTGCAAACTCTGATCACTTTCTATTGCATTGCTGATCTCATTACTCTGATAAAATAAGGAGCAGAGTAAAAAGAATACAGAAGTATTTTTATAGAAGAAATTGCAGCTCATCTGTCTGTACCTGTTTCTGGAATGTGTTGCAACTGGAAAAGAGGAACATGTTAGAAACTCATTCACTGGAAAACCCTAATTTGAAAAAAAGCTGAGCTTTTTGCTCTATGTGTATCTAAATCCTGTAAGAATAGAGTACTGGATGAGAGAGGTGGGGCTGTGTTCCCACTCTCTGTCCATGTGCGTGGCTTATTAGTTACTTGCCTAACTTTAAGCACTTCCTCGATGTCCCTAATTTAATCATCCTTGATAACTGCTGCAACAAGAAATACTTTGATGATATCTTTCAAATCACCAAATCGTTACCTTTTCTTTTTTTTTTTTTAATACTATATTGAGGAGGATTAGTCTCCTAATAAGAACTTCACTTAAGTGCCTTAAGTAAGGTGATATGAATTTTGATCTTTGAATCAACCTGATGTTGATTTTCTTATCTATAACTATATGTATCTTCAAAAGATATTGTAGAACAGGAGAACTGTTCCCCTTTCCACATGATGAAGAAACTTTAAATGCATCAATTTTGCTGGTGCAGTTCAAGCTTCAAAATGCCCATCATTACAAAGGGCCCCAATACACAGCATATTTAATGCATAGATTTAGGAACATTATTAATTAAAAATCCCCACTCTATGTTACAGGCAAATGTATTTAGGGAGATAGTTAACAATCAAAGCCATTGGAAGCGGAGAGTGGAAATAGATAAAGCATATATTTCAGTATATAGTCACTTCCATATCCTTAGTGACGTGATGTTTGCAAACAGTTTTAGGGCAAGTTTTAATTATGAAAACCTTTATAGACATCTATAAATGGCCTTTGGTGCTGAAAAAAACATCCAGCCTAGGTTTGAACCAAAGCTGAAATAAATGAATTACAAATGAATAGCTAAGTTAGGACAGCAACATTGCTACTGTAAGTTCAAGAATGCTGAAGTTAGAAGTGTCTGAATTAATGTGGCCACACAATAATTTGGATTTCCCTTTATTGTAAAGACTGTGAATGTATGTTGCCATTGACACATGTGTCTAATGCACAAATCAAGTGGGGGTAAGGAGAGAGTCGCGTAAATCTGAGACACCCATGAGATGATTTCAGTTTTATGTGGTGCTTCCTATGTTCTACATGGAGCTCTCATGAACTGCTCATAACTGCTGCTGTAGGTGAGATCTCTAGGTAGTGAAGAATACAGAATGACCACTTTGGGAAGGTGTGACGTCGGTGGCTTGTCTAGCATCAAGTCTGGTGGAAGCAGCAAGGGCCTGATTCAGTCTTTCTTTTACCAGGGCAGCATTCAAATACAGGCAACCTTTTATCAAAGCCTGGTGTGTGTGTGTCAGCCGTCTCTTGCCTCACACAGCACATGTTCCGGCTAATAATGTAATAGCTTTATCAAGGTATCATCCTGAGTGTCATCTAAAATATCATGCAGTGAGGTGGATATTTCAGCAGTAGCAAGCACCTACACTTGCCTATATAAAGGTGTGGTGAGGAATCCTGCAGCCTTGGCAAGCCACAAGCTCAAATGAGTGCTATTTCTTCGGCTTGTTCCCTTTACCTTCAGTCTGGGTTCACCAGTAAGTTCTGATTTATTGCTTCCAGTCAGTTATCAGTCCCAGTCCTGTCTCTTTCCAGTCCCTCCCAGTATGCCATCCAATCCATTCAAGCTCCAGTCCAATGGATGATAGCTCAGTAAAGAGAACAGCTTGTGTCATCCTTTCCCTGAAACAGTGAAATTTCCCTGATTCTAGTCTTTCTGCTTCAAACCCAGTGCCCTCTATCAGGACAGTTTAGTGCCTGTTCTTCCAGGCACTTCATCTCATCTGACCTTCCTCTGACTTTTGAGCTTCAGTCTTCCTTATCTCTTAATCTGACTTTTCCATTCCTGGCTGTCTCCAACGAGATTATCCAATCTATCTGTTTATACTATGATTTCCCAGTCAGCCTGAGTTCTTCCTCTATTCTTTCTCATCTTTTATTCAGAGTTGCAGTTCTCTGCTGCAAGCTAGTTACCAGTTCTTGCCTAGGCAGTTTAGAACTCCTTTTTCTGATTTCTGGTCCTGGATTTCCAGTGTACTCACATCAGCATCTCTTTCTGTTTTAGACTTTCAGTTATAATCTAGTCTCCTAACCTTCTGCCTTTTTCCATCTTTATTCAGATACAGCCTTTTTAGACAGATTTTAGATCTTACAAGTAAGACTGAAATCATTACATGGAAGCCAACTGATGCCAGTTGAGAATCTGGGCGTTTTATGGGGAAATTGCTAGTGGTATCTACTATGGAGGTTTCCCGACACTTCCACCTATCAGACCCTCTTTTCAGTGGTTAATAACTTTGCAACACTTTAAAGAGATAAAATTTTCCATGCTGCATGTCTGCCTCAGGCTATACTTAGCTAGCTTCACTCAGAACAATGCAGTTGTTTACAGGAACAAGGCTGTGGAAATGCAGCAATTGTTCACGTGGAAAAAAATGGCGATGTTGAGAAGACAATTAATTTTCATCAAGCCTTCACCTACTGTTGTTATGACTGCCACAGGGAAATCCACAAGGAAATTAATTATTCTCCCTCTAGAGAAGGTTATGCACTAGGTGTGACAGAGGTCCTATGGAAAAACGAGTGTGATCAGGTAATTAAAAGCTTCCTCGTAATGCAGGCATACAGGGCAGAATTAGGGCTGCACCAGCAACTGTAGTCTAGCCTTAATTTTCTGAGTTTGTCTTCACAACTTAATAATGCTATTTTAGGATCATGGCATGTCTGCTGTGTGAAGCAGTAGGTTTAGCAAAAATATCTGCATAATATCTATTCTCTACATTCCCTAATTCATATCGTCTCATTTATCACCTCTATCCTAACACAGCAGTGATAGAAACTAGAACCAGGTAGGAAATTTTCAGGGTTTGTATTTAAGAATCCTCCTCTTGCCTTTAAAATAACCTTCAGTGCGAGGTACTCTTTTAAATTATATCAGCTTTTCAATTGTATCAGATGAGGTTGTTTTATCCTCTATATTCTTATTATCTGTGCTATTAAAATATGATTTCTTCCCTGAAATAGCATGTATGATGCAATTATGGACCATTGATAAAATACTCTCTCCCAGTTTGTTATGAATAGGTCAGATTCTGATCTTGCATTGATTTTTCAGTGGTGAAATCATTGACAACAAAGCTCATGTTTGACTTATGTAAAGGTGTGATCAGATGCTGACTTGAATGTATTCACCACTTAAACATGATATACTGCTTGTATTAATGTTACCTTTTAAAATTGAGCACAGTTCTTCGTAAACTCATTAATATTCACACATATCACCCTAAACTTCAATTCCATGATTATGTGGACATTCACATGGGGCTTTAACAATTAGCTTCAGCAGTGAGCTGGAGCTCTTTAGTGTTACAGCCTCACTTTTTTTTTGACTTACTTTTCTAAGTAAACAGTGGTCACTGTTTTAAAATTTATTATATTACAGATGCATGTAGGTTTATCAGAGATTAAATATAATTATGCACCTAAGCCCTATTAAAACTCAGAAAGAGTTAAGCAGCTAATTGTCTGGCAATTTTAAAAACTTGGTGATAACTGTTACACAAGCCAATTCCATCACTTATTTAGGTAAAAAATTATTTTTCATTTGCATTCCCTTTTTTCCCTTCTATTTGTTCTTCTAGTTTATTTCCAACTCCAGGAAAAAATGAGTTACAGTATCTTACACTGTGTCTCAGCTGCAAAGGTAATGAACACTAGAAGAATCCAAGGCTGTGGGCTTACTGTCCACGGATTCCTCTGTTAGTCTTGTGAGACACACTGTGCTTTAGATAATACCATTAACCTCTCTCTCAGATTTGTTCTCTCGTCTTCTCTCTAGGAGGCATGTTCAGCAGAGCGCTTGGTTTTGCTTTTGTAATTTGCCTCTCTTTACACGTATATATGCTATATGTTCTGTGTAAATACATGCTCTATGTTGTGAATGTTATAGATGAATACTTTAGTTGTGTATATATCTATATTACATATTAATATATAATATTAATATAACCGCATGATAGATGTTATTACATATGTAGAAGCAAACATTTAACAGACAGTAGGGTTTTGTTGTATCTCTAGCTTACACTGGAGACAGTAGGTCATGGAAATACGCCCTACAAATGCACTGCGGTTTGGGGTGGTTCCTGGCTTAGTGTGCACCTGTCCTGACACCAGTGTCAAAAGTTCCTGTGTGTGAGAACAGCAGTCCCGACTGGACGTATATGATTCCATCAAACTTGAAGCAAATTTTAACAGCCTGACAACATTTTATGGATAATGTTAGAAGCACTCAACATTACCAACGATATTGCTCTGGGAGCAGATGAGGATTCCCAATGCCATAGGATTATGTGCTCCAGCTTTATGGTACCTGCGGTTGAGTTGCTGGTGCATGTTTGGTGACAGATTATTCTTTTTTGGTAAAACATAAGCAAAACAATGCCTGCTCTCTGAAATTATATCCTCTCCCAAATTAAAACCAATAGCATATTTAAGATGCACTGTCAACTTTCCATCTTGCATATATACCCTGCTGCGTATGCTGCGTTACGGTATGTGCTGAGCTTAGACGCTAATGCCAGCAGTACTCTCGGGTTGCTTACAGAAAAATATTTGCAGTTTTGGGAAGGATGCGTTTATATTCAGTGTGAAGCCCCAGATGATATTCCTCCTGGAGATCAGCAGGCCTTTAGGTCACTGTGAATTACAGTCTTTAAGAACAGGAACAGTGGTAGCCAAAACCCATGTGTTAAAGCCAGCCATGTAGGGCAGAATGAGCTGTCAGCGTCGTCTTAGCGAGACAGACCATACGCAAAGGGCAGGGCGCACGTGAAATAAAGGGCAAGAGAAAAGGTACAATAAACAGGGATGCAGCGGGCAAAGTGAGAAAGTCTCTGCCTCACGAACAGATAGAGTTCAGCCATAGAGGGCAGAGCTCTTCCTCGAACGTGACAAGGGGCTGAGTAACAAAAGGAAAAACATAACTTCTCAGACTCATCTGAGATTTTTAAATAATTTTTTTGGACTTTTAAACTGCTTTCTAGGAGGAAGGTAAGCCTTAATAAAGGCTATTCATAGAACTTTCTAGTTTTACGAGATTCATATCTGAATGCAGATTCTAGAAATAATAGCAGTCCTGTCAGGGAATGGAGCCGTGTCACATGGTCTGTGATTTGTCCAAAAATAAAATTAATGCAAATATGAGGGATGACTAATTAGCATTTGCACAATAATGACTAGTAATAATTTGCAAAAATACCTGTTCCTAATCATAATCTTATGACAAACTTCAGATTTAAGAGTACCTTTAAATGTCATTGACTAAATTCAGATAATGAAAATGTACATTAAATGATCTTATAAGCTGTTCACAGACATTCCATGAATAGAAACAGAATTTTAAATTAGATCAGTAAATGATGTGTTGTAAATTATTTGTTCAGCTGTATTTATTATTCATCCAGTATGGTTCATTATTAAAGTTGCTCTTTTTTTTCTTCTTTTTTAATTTAGGAGGACTATTTTGTTGCCTTAACTATGCCTTATAGCAATTTTAATTATTTTTAAAATAATGTGATCAAAGTTTTTCTGGAAAAAATTGTAAAGCCAATAAATGAACCTTTCTCCTATTTTTACCATGTCCACCAATATGATCTAATTGATTTGAAAGTAACATGTAAGATAGTTTTGAAAGTTTGAGTAGTAATAACAATAATAGAATCTAATTATTTAATTACTGCACATGGGCAGCATCCAGGTTCAAACTCTAGGGATTTTTATTGCCATCCAAATTTGTTCCTTAGTCACTCATGATTAGTTTTTGGAATTGTTTTCAGATGTTTCTCTTGTGGTTTGTTCCTGATTTCTAGGTAATAGTAATCAGTGTTACTGTTATCCAGCCTAGACTCCAGGCATTTGTTAGGCTTCCTATTGGCAGATTTTGGCAGTCAAATGAAACTCAGTCTTGTGTGCTAGAATTGGCCTGTATGGAAATCGTATACCTTAGGCATTTGGACTAAATGCCAGAGTTCATTGTGAATGGTATCAAGAGTACTAGTGGATGATCTGTTAGAGTGGAAAGTCTGAGGAATGTTGGTCAGCCCCTGAGCTTAAACTGGAATCTGGTTTTGGCAGTCCTATAGTTTTCAATCATACTAACGAATGTGTCTGCTTGTCAGGCTAATGTTAGTACTTTTCTGGTAGTCCATATCATTACAATGTTTTATGAGCTAATACCTTTTTTTTCTGGTTTTATTAGGTGGAATACGGGCTCACCACTTTCTCTGCAGATTTTTTTAAATTAACTTTTTGATGGGTTGTAAAGGTCAAGAATAAATCAAAAAAAGCCACTGTTGTTATCTTTTCCACTTGATATTGCATACATTACTTTAAAAGTGTTACTGCTTTTCTCAGAATAGATGTTTTAACATCACCTTTTCAAGCTCCTCCTTTAATCCCATTAGCATCTAAGCAATGTTAATTCTATCACCATCCAGAAATACTGCATCTTTCTCAGACAACTGTAGAAGATGCCTGAATTTCTTCTTCAGAATAAACAGTCACTGTCCTAGGCCTCCATTAAGGAGGACAGAAGAGACTTGTGTTTGTGTTATACAGATAATTTTTTTTACAGCCATTGAATGAACCATCATGAAAGAACTTGCAAGAACAGGGTTAGTAGGTCTGTCAGTGAGTGTGGTGTGTGGCTCCCATCTAACCCTCCTGAGGAGAAAGTGGCAGAAAATGCCCGTGGGTTTGATTTTTTGTTGTGGGGTGTCAGGGTGCGCGTGTGTGTTTCTGAAAGATAAGAACAGCAATTTCCAAAGCCTGCCTCATGTCAACAGCCTGCTAGTGGGGTTTTAACAGGAGTTTGCCTACACCTATTAAATATGCTGAACCTCTTTAAATCCAAATGTTGCAGAGTTTTTTTTAAGAAATGGATCAGTTTTATCAATAGCATGTGTATTTTGACATATTTGAGCTACCTTAATCCCGTACTTGACAAGGGAAGTGTTCCTACATTCATTGTAAAGTTAAGAGAAAAGGGGAACGGGAGGATCAGAGGAGAGGTATACCATATAGAAATCTGCAGAACAAGTTGTTTCATGGTTCACTACATTCGTAATTATTGTTAATGTAGGTATTCTTTGTTTATTCATAGATATATTTGGTCTGGGTTTTGAAACCTATTTTGTTCTTGACTTAGAAGTATTTCATGATAATTCACAGAGTAACTTAATGTAGCACAAAAATATTTCCATTTATACATTCTAACTTTTCTGGCTTTCAGTTTTGTTGAATATTCCTATGATCTTGCACTGCAGAAATGCAGAAGGAAAGTGCCTAATTTATCTTCACTATACTATAATTTATTTTGTATACATTTATCAAGTCTTGTCTTCTAAATTTACAGTGCAGATCTTTTCATTTCTGTCATATGGAAGTTCTTTCATGTCCCTAATCATTTTTATGCCTGCCTCTGAATCTGTTTAATTTCTTGCCTTTTTATTTTTATTTTTTCTATTGAAATAAATTATGCTTTTAATAATGCTTAGAATATGCAAAATTCTCACCAGGCTGTAAGTTATAAGCTACCATGTATTGCTATTCTCAAAATTGTCTTTGGAGACTTAAAAGAACACTGTAGTTCTTTTTCAGCTCTTTGTCTTTTTTACTTCTAGTTCTTTCTTATTACTAGTCTTACTCTGAATTTGAAAAATTGGAAAACAAAGGCCCTGGCAAACTTGAAAAGCTCTTTAGTTTTAAATATCTTGCACATGAATGGTCCATATAGAATCCTAAAAGACGTTCCCATGGCTCTTTTTTTTTTTTTTTAATCAAATGCTAACATTATTCCTATATGAGTACGGTAGCTGATTGTTGTGACTTACGCTCGTATATTTTCACATGCTAGCCAGTTGTGGGTGGTTTTTTTACTAACCTGTTTTACTATTAATAGGGCATCTATTTAGGTAATGCAACTTTTGGAAATTTATTCTTGAAATGAAATACCTCTGACATATAAAATTGCATTATCTATTTGACAAATCCTCAAAGTCCAGGGACTGCTCCCATCTACATGGAAGACAGTGGAGTAAAAATCTCAAAGAGTGGAATTTACATTAGTTGACTAAATGACATGGAAAGCAGCCAAATAGAAAACCAAGCCAAGACACCCATCACAAGAGAAATAAAACCAAAAGAAAATGTGAATATTCAGATGTGTAGAAGGCATTAAAAAATATGACAAGAAGGTTGATAACTAAGTGGAATGAATTGGTTTGTGAGAAAAGATTTTGAAAAAGTCTTGTGGAAAGTGGTAGGTCGAGAGGCCAAACAATGAAGTAGCTGAAGAAAAAAATTCAGAAGCCTTGACAACTGCTGGTGAGCACTAAAATCCATAACTGGTGAGCTCTACTGCAGACAAACTCAAAAATCCATGCACAGGTTTTCTGTCTTCTAGCCTACAGCAATTAAGCATACATGTAACTGATGGTTTTTTTTTACAAAAACAATGTTTAAAAAAGAAAAGGAAGGAAGGGAAGGATCTCCACACGAGGGAACAACCATACCAGATATTCTGGCAGTTTCCCTACAATTCATTGCACACAACTGCTTTCTGGCAGAATACTTCTTTCATTAGCATGAGCAATTCCTTGCCAGCAGAAGCTGTGATTGCTTTCTAGTGTTGTGAGAAAAAAAGTAAAAGAAAAAGAAACTTTATAAATTATTGTTATTTACAAAAAAAACCCTGAGATCTAGTCACTGAGAACTGGTTGTGCTGGAATAGCAGAATTAGATTTTGGAAATAACCTTTTTAGAAACATGAGGAAAAAAAAGTAGTTAAATATCATAAATCTGTTTCACTCATGCCTTTTGCCCTCAGTAAACAGTGTTCTTATTGAAAGCTCCTGACAGATATAGGTATACAAGATAATTCTTTGAATATAGCCAGGCTTTTCTGGATGGAATTGTTAAGCTTTGATGGAAGATTGCTGTTACACGTCACAACACTAAATACATGCTATTTAGTGCTTCTGGTCATCTTGCCAAATTTCCTTGTTAGAAATCTGACAAACAACACTTGTATTCATTGTTCATTCTGTGAAACCAGTAAAGTTTCCTGAGTGTGTAGAATTAATAAAAAAAAAGTCCTTAGATGTCACCAGTAGCTGCATGAGGATGTATACAGATTCAGTCACTCTAGTGTATCTTTTTGTTTTGTTATTGGAATTGTTACTGTACCTAGGAATTTCAAACATAGTTCAGGACCATCTCATTACAGTAGAACTTAGAACAAAAAAGACTCTTCTCCAAATAAACCATGGTGTACTACAAGAAGGCAGTATAGTTCTATAAATATCTTTCATTTGCATACGCCAAGCAGATCTGCCAAAGGAAGCAATTGCACATGTTCCCTGCTTCCAGCTGTTAGTTTCTGCCTCTGTCCTACCCTGTCCTTTTGGCTGGCATGAGTATTTGAATGGTTGCACAGTGAGCTGAATCAAGGAACTGGTTTAGTTGAAAGGTAACCTAGCGGGACGAAAATGTTTGAAGTTCAATGCCCAGTTCTGTTTATTCTCCATGGGAAGCAAAATCAAATAAATCATAGAAAAGTGCAACTACACTTACTCACAGCATGTTTCATGAACTTTATTCTTAAAGATCCTAAGATGAAGTTATTGATGTTTTCAAAGGTAAACCATTCCATTTCTTACTCATTTTGCTATTAGTAGGTTTTTGTATGTCTGATTTAAATTTCTTTGCTGCATTATTAACTTTTTATTCTTGTCCTATTTACTATGAATGTGGATAACAGATGATTGTCTACCTGGACTTTAGTAAGGCCTTTGACGCTGTCTTTCACAGCATACTCCTTGAGAAGGAACATGAGCCGGCAGTGTGCCCAGGTGGCCCAGAAGGCCAACGGCATCCTGGCCTGTATCAGAAATAGCGTGGCCGGCAGGAGCAGGGAGGTGATTGTTCCCCTGTACTGGGCACTGGTGAGGCTGCACCTCGAGTCCTGTGTTCAGTTTTGGGCCCCTCGCTACAGGAAAGACATTGAGGTGCTGGAGCGTGTCCAGAGAAGGGCAACGAAGTTGGTGAGGGGCCTGGAGCACAAGTCTGATGAGGGGCGGCTGAGGGAACTGGGGTTGTTTAGTCTGGAGAAGAGGAGGCTGAGGGGAGACCTGATCGCTCTCTACAACTACCTGAAAGGAGGGTGTAGTGAGGTGGGTGCTGGTCTCTTTTATTAACTAGTGATAGGATGAGAGGAAATGGCCTCAAGTTGTGCCAGGGGAGTTTTAGATTGGATATTAGAAAAAATTTCTTCACTGAAAGGGTTGTCAGACATTGGAACAGGCTGTCCAGGGAAGTGGTGGAGTCACCATCCCTGGAGGTGTTCAAAAAACATGTAGATGTGGCACTTCAGGACATGGTTTAATGGGCATGGTGGTGTTAGGTTGATGGTTGGACTCGATGATCTTAAAGGTCTTTTCCAACCTAAATGATTCTATGATTCCCTTTCTCTTCCTTTCTTGTCTCTAGTATTTGAAGACTTATATTTGCTCTCCTCTGTCTCTTGCCAAGTCTAAGCAGTCCTGATTTGTTTATACGTTCCATTTTGCCTTTTTTTTCTAGCCTGAGTACTCTTCTTACAATTCTCTGCTGAACTTTTTTCTTGAAAAAAATGTCCAAAGCTGTACATGATTCCAGCTGAGAACACACGATTTTGAGGAAAAGGTCAATAACATCAGAGAGCAGAACAGGAAACCTCGTTCATTTTAATCGCTAGAGAGTAATCCTTCCTTTCTTTTGTGAAACCCCCTTGTCTAGCTGTAAGGTGTCATCTTTTCCTTTCTTCCTCTTGTTTGAATCTTTGATAGGACAACAAGCATTCTTAGTTGCCTTATATAATATATCATACTTTGTATTTAAAATCAAGCCACATCTAATTTATAAAACTGAAGTGCTCGTGTTGGAAAAATCTCAGCTCCAAAATATGTATCTCAGTCTGTCTCTTTACAATTATATGGAAATATATGACACAGGAAATGCTCATTTCAAAGTGAAGTTGAATTAGAGGATAGTTTAAAAGCCATTGTTGTTTTGTTGGCAATATTATCAGCACAGGAACCAGCTAGAAAAAAAGTTTTACAGTTTATTTTCCATTTTACCTCTCTTTTGTACCTATTTGTTTTCCATTATGCTATAAAATGGTGTTAACGCAGCATAAAACTCTGTTAATGCCGCATAAAATGCTATTATGAAATACAGTGCCTGAGATTCTGGAAACAAAATTATAAACCAAACATCCCCTGTATACCTGCTTTAAATTCAGTCATAAAATAATAATAATCTGAAATTGTTGTCAAGATATTTCTTATAACCATTCCCATATTCTGATTTTTGCAGTCAAAAAGAAATAAGCCAAGATAAAAGTCACTTTGAGTAGTTTCACTGGTGAATTTTTTTCTAGTTACGTGTTTTTCAAAACATTTTTTTAGGTACAGCTACTGCAGGTGTTCAGATTGAAATGGAAAACATATTGTCTTTTATATCTGAAGACACTTGAATAGATTATTATTAGCTTTTTCTTGAATTTTGTAAGGATTTCATGTTAACTAGATGGAGGTTTTCCCCGGATTGCCAGAAAACTTAACTTTCTCATATTGAAATGACTAACTGGAATTACAGAACCTCTGCCGGAGGTCGCACAAGTATGCAGTGGTATGAAATATCCAGCATTGAGCAGTCACCTGTATTTCATAGAAAAGGTTCACTAAGGAAAGTCTGTGTTTTAGAGAGAAACTCTATCATCAGCATTTAAACTGTTTTGGAATCTGTGTAGTCACCGACGTGTTCCAAAAATTTTCTAGGAAAAAAAAAAGCGGGTGTAGGTGCCTGCACAATACCATTCATTGTAGTATCTAAGCACTGTGCAGGACCCAAGAGGCCCCAAACTATGAGGACAAAAGTCTATTCTGAAAGCTTGCACAATGCAGTTCAGCAAGTAAGAATTTGTCTCTGTAAATTCCCAGCCGTATTATTATAAGAAATTGTTTCAAAGTCTTAACTGGAGACACCGGCATTAACAGAGTTTGCAGAGATCTCTGAAATACCGAGGGTATATTTACAGAAAGACGGCCCTGGGAAATGGAGCATTAATCTAAGAGGCAGCGGTCTCCTCGTACTCACGGAAGCCCTGGACACAATGTGAGCAGTGAGCCAGCTGCTGTATAAATGCAGAGGAACTCAGTGGTGTGTGAATGACGTGTGAATTGAACTCACCATGAATTTGATGTTAAATCCACTGTGTAAATATAGTAAATATGGTGCACTGGATTTGCTAATTGCCTATTATCTCTGCAGTTAATTAGCTGATCACCTACGTAATTTCAAAAATTGAAAATAACAGAATATAAAGTGGCAGTATCTGATTCAGGAAAAACAGTAACAGGCATCTAGTTATAGCTCCTGAGGAAAATCTCCTTAGTGACAAATTTGAAGGCTTTTTAAGGAAAATAGCCATAGACACTAATGATAGCTTTCTAGCTGAGGCCCAGAATCAGTATTAAATCCAATTGTTAAGGACAAGCGAGCTGCATTTTCTCAGTTGCCCAGTCTTTGGGATCTGTTCCTGGTTGCCCTCCAGACTCTGCTTTTTATTTTTTTGTTTTAGAGCGACTTTTGCAGTTCCTGCCATGTTACAGTTTTCTCCTGGCCCCTTTGACATTTCCAAATGGTTTTGTACACGGTCTCCTCTCCCTCTGCTGCAAATCTCAGGGGGATCTTGCTCACAAACAGGAACTCAACTTCCATCCCTGTGATATCTGTTTCCTGTTATGCCACCCTCTACTTCATCACTGGAAACTACTGAACAACCTGCTATTTGCACCTCAAGCGTCCATAAAACATCAGTGGTTTTCCTCCACAAATCCCATTTCACTTGTTATGGTAAAAAAAATCAAAACAATATAAAAATTCATAGTAGTGCAGCACTAGCCTGAGTACAGTCTCTGCTCATGAAAATGATCAGTATCACCTTGCTCTTTCCTTCTCCTCTTCCATCTTTCTGTATACAGATCTGTTGACTCAAGTGAACTGTAGACATCTCTTCTCGGGTGTATGTGTGTTTATGCACAGCACACCTATGATAAACAGTGATTGCTGCCCATTCTGGAGTCGGGCATAGCATGTGCGCTGGCCCAGCCCGCAGCAGTGGTTTCTTATTTTGATCCTCATCTAGAAAGGGGTCGTTAAAGAATGAGGCTTTTATTTTTAAAATGTCTTAGCCACTAAGGAATGTTTGTATGTTGAATGGATTAATTTATTTTTAGATCAGTCACAGTGCAGGAATGAATAGAAATATCCCATGTCACTACTGTGGCTAAACATTTTGAAATGTCAAACCACAGCCTGGGGCTGTTAGAGCGAATAATAAATAATATATCTGCTTCGCCTGAAGTAGCGTGTTGTTATACAATTTTGATGACTTGTCCAGTACTTGATAATGCAGAAGGCAAAGTTTGTGAATATTTGGTAATATTATTAAGTATGGAAAAATCCAAATAGTAATTCTGTTGCTAACAGATTTAAAAGATTTGATTATGTATTGTTTTTCCTCTGGATCATCCTTAAGAAAAAACAGTTGGAAATTGATTTTCAAACTTATGAAATGCGTAAAACAATTTATGAAATAATTTCAGTATCACATTAAAGAGAAATGTAGTTTTAGCTTCATCCTTTCCAGTTTTGCATTTATTCATTTTAAATAAGGAGCAATATATCATGGAAGCATTTAACTGTATAGTACAATATTAGAAAATTCTATCCTGTGGAAGGAGAATAATTAACATAATCCAGATAACTAATCTCAGTACATCTGAATATAACATCTAATTAATATATGAGTTAGGACAAATTGCATTCTTCTACATTTGTGAAAAATACATGCACAAAGTATATCTCTTCCAGTTGTTTTAGTTGTTATAAAGGGATTAATCTCGTGGCACAAGTTGTTGCAATAGGAATAGTATGTCTCTGTGTATGTCTGAAAGACTCTTCTGTTTTTCTCAGAGACTAATATTGTAACTGCTCCTATCTTCCCACCCCCCCCAATTAAAATTAAAATTTATATTTTTCTGGTACAAATATAGTGGACAATTGAAAAAATGGAAAATTTGAGTGGTAAAGACTGTTTCTTATTCTCTCAAGAGAGGTGTGGTTTACCTAAGTTTGAAATGGGCTGAAGCATTTAACTTCTAAAATAGACCTGATACCCTGCACCCTGCTCAATTTGCATTCTTCTTAAGACCGATTAGAAGCAGAGGGTGTTAAAAATCATAAATAGAAGTTTGACCTTATTTAGATCAACAGCACTGAATTCAATGAAGCACAGGTTTGTCTAGAATATAGAACGTTATATTAAAGAATAGCCCAATGATGAAGTTTGGTAGGTGACAAAGAACCATTATGCTCCAAGACCTGCACGACGCATTTACAAAGTAATGTGAAGGAATGAACACCTTATATAATAGAATTACTTTCGATAGCGGGCTTCAGTGTAGACCCAGACCCCATTTTGTCAGGGTTTCAATAAGGCTCTAGATCTGTGAGGTCAGATTCAGTTCACAGATCTAAAGGTCTGCACGCAAGTGGACTAGATTTCTAGGACCACAGGATTTCTAGATTTTTAGGTCATTACAGTCATGAGTATGAGTAACTATTTCTTTGAATTTGTCCATGTAGTTGTCATTGTTCTTCTACCCTCATGAACTTTTACTCTTCAGTAACTGTTCCAGCAGTGAGCAATGCACTCTTACTGAGTGAATCAAGAATGTTAAATTTGATTTCCATGTCTTTTCTGTACAGTATCAGACTGAAGCCCTTAGGCTAGAGAGGGGAAATGAAGAAAGAAACTGGGCTAGCTCTGAGTGCCCTGATACAAATACTGAACTTCCCAGCCGTATTTTTCTATACCTGATTGAACAGTGCAATAGTCCAATATGTATGATTTTCATCTTTCATCTGAAAAGCAAGTTACTGAGGCTCCAGAGACAGAAAAAGTTTTTAATTAACCTCTGTGACTAGATGTGGTATCTAGGCAGCTATAACTCACAGCATTTGAAAAAGTTACGTTTTGCAGAAGGTTGAGGCACACTCCCACATGGTAAAGTGTTTAAACAGCATATTGCTTTACTTTTAATCTTTCCATCCTGATCTATGATGCGGATGCTTTGTCTCCCAGGAGATATCAGATACCACAGATTTTTCACCTGTAAGAGCATAGGTACCCCCTACTACTTCTGCTTGATTTTAATGCTAAGAGCACTGCCACAGGTGCTGACAATAATTGTTAAGTTCACTCCTTCATCTTTATTTCATTTCTCTGTGTTACCTCAGCTAGCTGTTAACATCTGATAGCTTGAACGAGGTCCTGTTGCTGGGAAGCACGGACACCCCTTCTAGCCTCATTGACTTCCATGGGAATGAAAGACATTCATTGCCTCTACCAGAAACTGCTACTAAACTAGCATGAAAGAGTGCTCTGCTTCACTTCAGCTTTACTCTGAGTCCTAAAGCAGGGTTCAGACCTTCTCTTACAGAAATGGAATAAAAGGGGAGATTTTAGTCTTCAGAAACTTTCATTCTCTTATAACATTTCATATCAACTATGATTAAAAAAGGTTCCTTTGGTGTTGTACTGCTTTCCCAGCTACATTCTTTGAAACTGGCATCCAAAACAATGACTTTAGACTAAGAAGTTGATAGGACAGAGAATAGTACATTATCTAAGACAGATTTAGATACTTTACAAACAAAAAAAAAAATTAATTTGCATCAACCTGACAGAGAGAAAATAAACACTGAGGATGATAAAATGTCATCTTTTGGGTTGCTGCATGCTACAGAACCTGAACAGCGTTTTCAGGTTGTGCAGCACTGACATTTCTCAAATTGTCAATTTTGCGTGAATTCACAGAGATCGACATAGTGTTACAGGGCATATTTAAAAGATTGAGAGTTCACAAATAAAATTTCAAAGCACAATCAGTAGAGAACATTTTATGAATAGTTTTGAAGATTATCATAGGCTCAGTAGCCTTTTTGTTTTGTGACAAAGTGAAACACAAGGTAGATATTAATGTAAACTAAATCTTCATTTTCTCTTTGTATTCCAAATGAACAACCCCTAAAGCACATGTAGATGAACACAGTAAACACCTGATCTTCAAAACACCTAGCTTTCAAGTGAAATTAAAGATATCTTAGGTAACCCCGTACTTTGTTCATTTACTTTTTCATATTTTCAAATGAGAAGAGATCTACCATCAAGTCTGTGATTCAAATGAAATCATTCATCACGTAATCATTTATTCTCCTTAGATTGTACTGACAGATAACAGGTTTGGGGTGTTTAGCGTTTTATTGTCTTTGTGTTAAAAAAAAAAAAAAATCAAAACCAAATAAACTTACTAATGTTCACAAATTCACCACACTCAACTGGGACACTGTATGTTTTACTTGTTTTATGAAAGGCCCTTAATTAAGTGTTGGGTATACCCGCTCTCCATTGCTCCTGACTAGCTCTCTCTGCTGCAAGGAGGAAGAGGCATTATGAGATTTATTGACAGCAATGGGTTGTTTGTACAGGGAGCAGTTTCTGGAAACCTTTGCTAAAGTGGATAAATTCAGTTCAGTTACTTAAAGAATTAAAAATGAATTAAAAGAAGAAGATCTCTATAAACAATCTGTAACATGTTGGATACTACTTATTAAAACAGAAAGGGGATAGTGGATTATAATCAATAAACAGAAGAATAACATTATTCATAAATTCGTTTAGCTCAGATGTGCAAGAAGAGAAAATTCAAATGATGAAACAGGCCAACCTTGTATTGACATGCTTGGAAACCATATCTTGAGGTTTTCTTCGGTCCTTTCCTTTGATTCCCTAGGAACTGCTCTGAAGTTATTATCAGTATGAAATTTGTCTCTTTCAGGAACTGTAAGTTTTTCTATTCAGTGAACTAGGTGTTACAGAGCTTTGTTCTCTCATACACCTTCCTTAGGGTTCTGTCCCCAAACAGTATTTCTAAAGGGACTTCAGTCAAAAACTCACCATGCCCCCAGGCAACCCAGCTGATCGATGTGGCTTTTTGGGTGGGCTCTGGAAAAGCCCGCGCCTCGTAGGGCAGGAGTGAGAAGGCCACCGGCGTGGTCTCCTCAGCCAGCTGCCTGGCCAGTCTGGTATCTACAAAGTGCTGGCAGATAAGCCTAGCACCTGCCTTCCACCCGTCCTCCTATGTCGGTGCGGTGAGGCGAGAAAATCCCGGCCTAGGGCTAAGGCTTCTTTGGAGGCAGCACTGTTTTTCTGTACCTCTGTAGCTGCTGCTTCCGATAGCCTAAAAACAGTTCACGTGGTTGCACAACCTCGGGTCACAAGCCAGAGGGTGTGAGCCAGGTCTCCGCATACCAAGAGGAGAAAAAGCAATTTTAAAGATGACTCCTCAAGTGCATAAGGTCACTAAACATTACAGTCCTTTGGCACTGGGAGACAAAAAATCCTTCCTAAGTGACAGGTTTCTGATGTATTTTTAAGCAAGGTGTGGAAAAGTATGCTATCTGGAAGTGCTGTATTTTGTTTAAATGTAGGAGAAAAGATGTGTGAATTAATTAGACACAGCTGAAATACTGAGAAGCAGACCAGAGAAAGTATGACTTGTTTATGTAGAATACCGATTGCCTGTTGCCAAGAGTATAGAGGAACAGATGTATTTTCCTAGTTCAGCTTTTTTTTCTGTGATATTGACCAGATTTTCAAAACACAAGGTTAGGTTTGAAAGCGTTCAAAACCTATGAGGAAGACCTCATTTTCGAAAACCTCAAGTTTACATTTAGGTACTAAAGCAAATGTCCTTTTTCTTTATTATTATTGTTTTTGTTGTAATCTAGTCATGTGCTTGCTGTTACTGTGTTGTCTTGGAATGACCTGAAAAGACAGCATGTAATTGGCAATAGCTTTGCTTGCCTTAACAGCTCACGTCAGCCTTCATTGTACCGAAATTCTCTTCCTGAAGGTGTAGGCTTTTTGTGAATATAATTTCATTAACTTCTTAATACTTGTTGTTTTCATCCTTTTGTTTCTAGTATTTGTTTTTCCCTTTGAAGGCATATACACATTCACATTCTAGTAAGACTAATTCACCGTATTCTTATTACCAAAGACTGCTGGATGTCCATGACTGATGCACAGAGAGCAGATTGCATATTTACAAAGGCATTAAAGCTGACCAGCCTGTACTGCACTTAATATTGTTCCTTACCAGTGAGTTAATAATATCTGTTATGAAACACAAGGCAATCCTTTGTTCAGCGCCGACACTGATAAATACGTTTTTCAGTTGTTTTGGTCATTTCCTCATTTTGTCTCTACTCCTTAGGGAAGAAACAGTTAAAATTATTGCCAGCCTTTCCTTCTGATGATATTGGCTCATTGTTTGTTTGCCACCACCATTTGGTCAGGATGGAACTATTGGGAAAAATAACCTTCCTGAAAATGCAAAGTGCTGCCAGCTTTGAAGAGAAATGACACATGGTGGATATTTGCTGTTCAGTGTTTGCATTTCCAGGGTCTTTTAGAAAGGACAATTTTTTCTACTGCTGTTCATATAGCTGGCATATTTGCTGGATGTGAACCACAATGTTATCAAACATGTCTAATGCAGCCAGTGACATTCAAAAATCTGATGAATCCATGACCTGATTCTGCAAGGTGTCTGCATGAAATGATTTCAAAGCCCACTGATATTAAATAGGGGAAAATCTGACTCTGTTTTTGACAGGGTCATTCAGCATTGTTGGTTCCTCTAATATTATTATTTTACCATGGGCACAGGACCTTCAATATCCACCCAGTGTGTTTCAAACTTTCTTTGTTATTTTCCATTAATTACCCACTTGCTACACAAAACAGCTGGAGATATGTCCATCAGGTAATTTTAAATAAGGCCTCTTTTGATGTTAAAATAAAATATACCTGCTGGCACATTTTGGATATAAGAACCATCAGAACAAGTGAGATTCTGCTTGGGTTTTTTTCATTGTTAAAGTAGCAATTGGCACCTAATGACTGACTAATAATAAATAATTAAAAAAATCACAGAATTTTTTGGTTTTGCTTTTGTAAAAAAAATAATTTTAGGAATAAATTAATAATTTTAGCTTCTATCCTGGTACCTTCTCTTCTAAAGACGTATTATACCTACTTTTGCAGTGAGTTACTGTTAAGTGTTCCAACACTGTTAAAAGGAAAGAACCAAGGCATAGTGATGCCAGAATTTTATCATGAGTCTTAGGTCACTTGGTAGTCTTCTTTAAGTATCAGACCCTGGAGCTCCTGCCTAGAAGACAGCTAGTTTGACTATTAAAAATAAAAAATAATAATTAAAAAATCATTAATCATTTCTGGTGGAGAAAAGCTGGAAAATGTGATGCCTACAAGCTCAAAGAACAGATGGCAAATCAAGAACGAACAGGGATATATAAATACAGAAATGGATCCATCTACACTTTTACACTGCATCAAAGCATTTTGGGGGCCTGACTTGCAGTGTTTTGAGCTGAAAACCTATGGCAAATATCATAGGAATTACATATGATAATCCTTTTCTTTTTTTTTTTTTATTTTATCCAGAAGTTTTGAGTCAATTTGTTTTGAACAAACTAGGCCTTTAACAAATCAGCATTACGAAGTAGGAACTTACTGAGGCACTTGAAGGGCAAAATGAAGTATCTTTATTTAACAACCAACTTTCATGTTGCTGACAAAATTATTGTAGAACCAGCATATTCCATGGACAGGCCAAGATACTCTTTCATTTCGCTGTCTTGTCCACACTGCTGGAAGACCACAGTCTCCGAGGTACCACAGACGCCCTTCTGCACTGTCATCCTCCTCCCTACCACCCGCTATTTCCTCTGCTGTCTGGTTGTCTGCTGCTTTAACAACGAAAGAATGACCCCTTCTCTGCCACTATTTTTTCTTCATCCGGAAGGTAGCCTGCCTGCCTTCCAACATCCAAAAAGTATCCAAACATCTTTAGCGTTCTGAATCTCAGCTGTGATAAATGTCACATAGCACCAAAGTATGACTTGTAGACCTCTGGGCATCCAAACGACTGCAGTAGCTGGTCAACAGGGCTTTCAGTAAGGTTTTCAGTAAAAACTTGCTATTAAAAGTTCATAGATATTATGAAGGTCATTTTTTTCCAAAACCTTTAAGAATCTTAACGAGTTTAAACCGCATTTCCTTAGGGATCCCCGTCTAAATAATACCATTTGGGGGAGCTGTTTGCAGCTCTGGGAGACTTGCAGCTCCTTTCGGTCCCATCTATGAGCACAGCAACAGAGGGAAGAGGGCAGGCCAGAAGCCTGTTTGTGACAAAAGGCAAAAATCAAGCTTGACAGGCTAGTAGAAAAGTACAGGTTAATTTTAGAAAAGAATAAACAGAGGGACACCCCCCCCCCCCCCCCCGATTAGCACAATCAGGAGAATGTGCAATTTAGCTGGGCACTTCAAAATTTCTGAGAGACTTGTATGCCTTCTGGAGCTGACTGAGCAGGGAAGATGCCACTACCAAAGAGATCTAGCTTTTCTAGAGAGTATAGATTGAAGGAAAAGCAGAATACTAGTCTAGGAAAATGGATTAAGAACAGAAAAATACTTTCCCATCTCTCCAGTTTCCCCAGCTGTATAAGCTCGGGTAAATAAATCAAGTCTTAGTTTCAAGGCAGGATTTCAGTGTATGTTCATAGACTATGAAATATTTCAATAACAGAAACCTCTTGCATCATCCCTTGTTACCACAGTGTGGTGTGGGAAGCTCCATTTCAGAGTAATTGCATCTTTTGCTCTTGCTTCTGTGTCTGAAGTCTCATAGTTGGAAAAAGATCTGTCTCGACCATGCTCCTAGATTTGCTCTCACTCCAGCACTGTCTGGTATTTATATTGTCCACCATCAAATGTTCATGGATAGTTGTTAGATCCCTTCTCAGCATTCCCTTTTACTGGGCCAAAACTTTTCATTTAGTCTTTTCTTGCAAGCTATGACTTTCATTTCCTCTGATGATCCATGTAAACCTCTATTTTTTTCTTCTTGAATTTCATGCTATTATTATTATTATTACACTGATCATTGAGGTAGCCTGATTTTTTTCTGTGTGATATGCTATTCTCTTCTAAAACAGGTAGTGCTGTCCAAACTTTTTATTAAAAAAGGGTGTTGAAAATCATATATTTGATCAATCCCATTATTTAAAATGGTAACTTTACTGAAAGTCTCACTCAGTCACAGTATTTTGTCTGAAGGTTAGTGGTTGTTATCAGTCCTTTAGTAGTTTCTCATCCATCGCTATTACTTCTGTCTTTTCCAACTCTATTAGTTTTCCGTGTGACAGTACCAATTACACACTGAAGTCCAATTAGATGAGATTGCTTGTGTTTCTCTTATTTAGGAAATTTAGTTGCGAGGTTATCTTTGCTAAGACCTTTAATGTCTAACCCCATTTTCTTTAACTTCCATATCCATAGTTGCTCTTGACATAGAACTTTGTTATAATGCTTTGCACATTATTGAGCTTATACCAACAGTTCTGAACATTTGGATCAAGTAATTAACTTCTGAATTATGTTGGTTTGGGGTTTTTTTTAGATTTTTTTACATGTGCTACTGTTACTATTCACTAGATATTAAAAACAAAATCAAGACTCTCTTGTCTTCAAAATCTTCATATGGATGCTTGCAGTGTTAGGTTTATGGTTAGACTCGATGATCTTAAGGGTCTTTTCCAACCTAAACGATTCTGTAATGATTTGGTGTGTCAGATACGGACCCACTTGTGGGGAGACATCATTGGTCCCAACAATTTGGGGTCATTAAGCTGTTTGAGTTTCATTGTGGTGGATTTTGTTTTCCTGCTGTCCTTAAGTTCATCTTCGCTTTGTCCCTAGCTCAACAACTGCTTCATTGTGAAAATCTTTATATATTAATTTGGCTTTGGAGCCACATGAAGTCTATCTTTAATCTCTACCCAGAACCTTCTTCATAGTAATTTTACTTTTTAAAGTTATTTTTTTCTTCTGTATACCTGAAAAATCTTAAGTTATTTGTTTTAATATCCTTTCCCAGGTCTGACTCACTTGCCTCTTATCTTTCTACTTCTTGATTCCTAAATCATAATTTTTCTTGCTAATCAGGTTGGTTGGGGTTTTTCTGCCTACATATAAATCCTTCCTGAGAAGAACTATTGATTGTTAGGCCATTTTTCCAAAGATTTTTTTATCCTCTTTTTCCTATAATTTCCCCTGTGTAGATTGCTGACAATTTTAGTATCTTGGACTTGAATGAATTCCAGGCCTCTACCAAATTCTGGGGTCCTCAGGTTTACTTCTTTCACTACCTTTTTGTTATTCAGCCTTTTGATATGGAGAAATTAGGATTCAGAATGTAGCTGAGACTTCTAAGTATACTAGAATGAATAATAAGTGGTGACAGACAAATCAAAATAAAAGCTAATTGACTTCACTCTTCAGATGTTCTTTTCCTGTAATAACTACAAGCAAAAGTTTGAAATTAAATATGAAAGGCAAAGATAGTTCTTCCACAGATTATTGTTTTTTATATTTTTGGCTTACAATGTTATAAACTGACAATGTTCACTTCAAATTTTTCTGTTGCACCTGTTTCACATAACAAGAACAAAATCCCTTGATTGTCTGTTACTGTCCTTGGGGGTGGTGTGTGTGTGTACTTTTGAATTATTAAATATTTCATTACAAATTTGATAGTTTTCAACACAGTTAAATACCCCAAACTGTCATATGTTTCTACTGAGGCAATTGCCAGCAAGAGATAATTCTCGGGCAGTGGTAGAGAGGAACCATTAAGCTAAACAGCATGTCCTTTAAATGATTAAAGAGTGAATCTGACTAGCTCCAAATGGAGACCTGGCCTATTTCTTTGGCCACAGGGATGGTTAAAGGTGGAGTATCACCATTTCTTGATAAGGACATGAAGGGACAAAGAATAAAGAAAATTCAGCTGTTCTATGGAGACGTGCATAAATTCTTTTTACTTTATGGATTATCATGATGGAAGGATACAGAAATGGCAGGTATCTTGGAATATTCTCACTGCTGCTTGTTCCTCACCAGTGAGAACAGGCAGCATGTTCTGTTTTACTGGGGCTACTCACCTTTTTACTGTTTCAGATGTTGAAAGAATAATGGTCTTGAAATCATTAAGTAGCTAAACTTATAATAGAGCAAGCATGTTTCTCTTTAATAGTGAAATCAGAGTTAAGTTCGTGAGCTTGTGCTGGCAGAAATATCTTCTGTAGATGTTACTCATTGGCCCATTGGACATATTTGTCCTTTTTTCTCAATGCTGGCAATTAGAAAGTTTGTAAATCAACAGGTTTTTACTTTTTTCCTTCATGATTTCAGAGAAGAAAGTTGTTAATGAGCAAACTTTCAATTTGCAAAAAAAGCTGATGGTCAAATCTCAGATGTAGTCTGATGTGTCTTCCTGTGTAAATCTGCAGAGCAGCTGTAGAAGTAACTTGGCTCGGGTAAAGCCTGCTGAGTATTTACATGATTACGTAAAGCACTTTAAATCAAAATTTACAAGCAATCAGAAGACTTTAAAAAAATGCAGTTAAGAAGTACAGCATAACATCCTTCTCCAATTTCCCCTCATTAACTACTTCATTTTTATGCATTCTGAACAGTTCCTGATCTTAAGTCAAAATGTGTCCATGATCACATCCAAAGTGAACTCTCTCACAGTCTACATAATACTTTGCTAGATTAATTGCTCAGTTTGTATGAGTCAGGAACATCTTCCAATCAAAGCAATTTTAGAAATAAGATTATTTTGGTTTTACCATGATTAATTCAAATAAGTTTAAGTGAAATGCATATCCTTTGCTTTTCACTGTAAATGTTAAAGGGTATTGGATCCATAGTCTCATTTCAGTCTTAAAGCAAAACAATTTGCATAAACATTAATAAATTTGCATAAATTATTTTTCCATGACAATCTGTCAAGTAATTTGAAAAGTCGTAAATGATGACAATCAGTTTCATAATTGCAATTTATGTTAATAATCGCTCTATGGCTCTAACTTTTTTCTGCATTATGGGCAAATTCAAAGAATATACTCACAATGTAGTAATGTTTTTGTTGTCTTAGTTTAATCAAAAGGAGACACTTTAAGAGAATAAAAGAGATACAAAATGACTATTTTGAAAATTAAAAGTTTATCATTTCCAACTTTATGAAATTGCAAATGCCTACAAATAACGTGAACTATCCTACTGGATTCTTGGTAAGCTTATAGAAGACAAACCACGTAATATTATTCCTTTCTAATCTCCTGTTTGTAGATTTGTTGATATCTTTGTAGATAATTTTGTGTGGTTTTCTCGGGACTCTTTAAGCTCATATATTTTATTCTATACATTTTGAAGTTATGAGCACGAGTGGGGGACCTCTGGGAAAATGTACATAAGAAAGGGCAGAAAACACCACACGGGCAGAGGAGAAGGGAACAAAAGAGTGAGAAACAGCAGAGGGAGCATCAAAGTCAGGGGAGAAGGAGAAGTTTCTCCATGGCAGAGAAGATATTTCCCTGCAGCCCTTAGAAGAGACCACGGTGGAGCAGGCCTTTCCCTGCAGCCCGTGGAGAGGACCGTGTCAGAGCACCTGCAGCCTGTGGAGAATCCCTCGCTGGAGCAGATGGTTATTCCTGAAGGAACTGTGGCCCACAGAGAGCCCATGCTGGGGCAGGGGAAAAGTACGAGGAGGAAGGAGAAGCAGAGAGAAAGCCCTACATACTGACCGTAACACCCTTCCCCCATGACCCCAAGCGGCACTTGGGAAGGCGTTAGAGGAGTTGGGAGTGAAGGAATGAAGTTGGGACTGCGGGAAGGAAAGGTGTTGCTTTAATGTTCATCTTTTTTGTTTCCCATTACTGGAAAATACTTATTTTAATTGGCAGTAAATTAAGTGAATGTTCCCCCAGTCTGTTTTGCCCATCATGGTCTTTATCTTGAGCCACAAGCATTTTCATTCCTTTTCTTTTTCCCTGTCACGCTGGGGAGGGGAGTGAGCAAGCGGCTGGGTGGGAGTTTGTTGGCCAAGGCTAACCCACCATGCTAAGCTTTTAGCATTATTGTTTTCTCCCAGCACTTTATTAAGAGGTCTTGCTAATTATAGGTTTATAAAATAAGCATATTCTCAACTGAAACAAAAATTCAGTAAGATTCTTATTCTAGAGTTAAGTATGCCCATATATAGTTAGTATTTGAATATATAACTTGTAGAATACTGAGCCCTTGGAACTAAAAGATAAAGTGATGTAACTGTTGTCCTGCTTTCTCACTCTTCAGGCATCTGTGTTTTCTCTGCTTCAGTCAGAGTTGCTGTGTGCTTTGAACACAGATGTCGTCGTAATTTTTTTCCATAATTTATCACAGGCACACATGGCACTATAGAAATTTTAGGTAAATGTAATAGAAGGTTTGTGTAATGTCCTGCTTGAAATCAACAGCCCACATGTCAATTTAAGGAAATTGTCTAAAACAGTATTTTTAAATTTCAGTATGGGTTTTTCCCTTATAGTAGCTATTGGCTTGCATTGTTTTGGGGGGAGAAAAAAATGCCCTTATGACAGCATGGAGTATCAGTTCGTAAAAACTTATTCTTAATCTCCTTTGAATGCATTTATAACTCCAGCTTCCTCTCAGTCTCATTTGATTTTCAAAATTGGTGACATTCATTTATTATTCCTTTGATAGTGTTCTTTAAGAATAAAATGGTGAATTTTCAGGCATTACATTTAAAGAAATGTGGTTGAAGTACGTTTCTCCTATAAAATACTCATGTCTTCTATTCCATAGAACACTTTCCTATGTCCTTTTTGAGTAATATTTGTATGCTTCACTGTTCTTCCTTCCATCCTTACTTTTCCTCTCTACCTCATGTAAATGAATTAGAGGATTTCGGGATACTTGGAAACCAGAACTCTGTCAAAAATAATTCCTTCTTCATTAAGATAAACCTGGAAGTCTGCCACAGCACTGCCAGAGATAGAGTTTTCAATTTTCTGGTAGGCTGAAGCATAAAAGAGAGGAAAATAAAATGCATTCTAAAATTCACCTTTTCTTTTCAACCAAATTAATTATAATATACTGTATCTGTTGTGCTGCGAATGCTACTCTACAGAAGTCACACTAGGACTGCTAAATGTTGTCCAGCTTTGCAGGTATTTGGCAGTTGTTTTGCTGTGTGTTTTCCTATTAATCAGTTTGAGTCCTCTGTGAGACTGAAAGGATGCTGGATGTTGCCTTCTTATTTAGCTTATTTGCTACTAAGAACCTCTGATGCATTCAGGTTACTTACCATTTAGTATAGTAAGGTTAACGTATTGCTAGGCAACTGAAGATTTAAATCCTTGTCACTTCCATTGATTGCCCAACTTCAATAAATAGTTGTGGGAAAAAGTCTGCATCATTAGTTAACCCAAACTGTAATAGTCGGAACAGATGCATTTGTAGTTTGTAAGCTGAAGTTAAACAGACATTCCAGACCATAGTTGATGCGTTTTCAAAAGTACATTTCTTTCATGAAAGCAATAAAGTTCAAAATTATAAGGATCTGATTAAATTGTAACAGTGTTCAGCTAGGAGTTTACATTATGAATTTACTTCAGGGAGTGACTGACTCTCAGAGCAGACCAGCATGCAGCAGAATTTGACTACCTAAGTCCAAGTTCTGCTTTCCCTCCATGTACGTTTAGGACAGTTCCACCTGTCCAACAGGTATGGATTTACAAAGAGAAAACTGAGATTGGCAAGAAATTCTTTTCAAGTCACTCCTCATTTACTCTCTTCTTTTCCTGAATCTTTGTTTAGCAGACAACTCTTCCTAACTTTACAGATGTAAACAGCCATACTGTTAATGATGGGAATACTTAACATTCATAAAGCTAACTGGTTACAGTCTGCCACTGTGTAATATTGTCTAATATATAAGCAGAACATTAGGAGGAATGGAAAATTGAAATAATAAATGTTGTTATATGTGTATTTTAATTATTATCTGAAACAATTCATACTTTTGCAATTTTTATTGTTGTAACTGAAAAAGAAATAGGTAGAATAAATACCTGGTGTCTCTAATGCAAAATTTATATTAGTATGGAAGCCAGCATGGATCATAGGAAGCCACTTCCAGACAAGTTAGAGACAATTTCTGAGGCTAGGTTAGGTATACACAGATACTGTCTTACTGACCTGTATTACCTGTGTTGGTAGGAAGCTGGGGATGGGGGATGGGAGTGTATCTACTGGAATAGCATTTTCAGAAATTAATGTATTTTCTTGTTCATCATTACATTTGTTTAATAGATTTTGCATCAGAAGATTCACCAATACTTGCTTTCTGTGCAGGTACAAGCTGTATAACTGCACACAGAAAATGGGATGTGTAATGCACCCAGTGTTTTCCTTTAGACAGTTTGGTGTCAGTGTGTATACCATTTATCTCCTAACCTTTGGAAACAGGAATAGCAAAGCTGCCTATCAGCCTGTTTTCAGTACGGTATGTTTTGTCTCTAGCTACACTGAGTTACTGAAATTGTGTTAATGCAAAACTTGAATAATTTTACTTTGTCTATGGATTACAGCTGGTTTATCTCATATTTATGGATTCACTCTTCTAAGTATTCACAGAGGAAGGCATACGTGCATATGCAGAATATGTATGTTTCCTGACTGAATTAGGGATTAGAGGTTTGGTCATACCGAGTCAAGAAAATCTTTCCATTAAGTTAAATATACGCTGTATAAGGCTGCTGGGTTTTGGGGGTATCTGCATGCATTTGTAGGGAAAAGAGATGGAATGACTAACTGTGAAATCATTGAACCTTTAGAACAGGGAACAATTACATTAGTCTAGACAGGGAATTTACTTGGCTTCCCTATTCCAATAAATCACAGCTCTGTAACGCTTAGTGCAATGGATGAGATCACACAGGCAAGACTGCATTCAAAGCCATGAGTTTGCCTAGCACAAACTTATAGATTACAGAGTTTGATTTATGACAGAGTATTAAGAATGAGAAGAAGTGGAAAACTATCTACAAATATAAACAGAGGACCTTCATTTTGTGTTGAGAAGAATTATTCAAGGTACAAAAAGGATACAAAAGGCACAAAATTAAGAAAAAGAAAGCAAAGAGGGGAAAGACATTAGAACCTCTACTACAGAAGGTAGTTGTAGTCTGCCTCCTCAAGACTTTTAAAACTAGATAGGGTACAAAGTTCTAGAAAAATGTCAAGAAAATGGACTTATTTGGCTGGGTTTTTTTCCCTTAAAATTGTTTTAGTAATTTTTTAAAATTCTATTTTAATGTGACAGAACAGTACTGCATTAGATGCATAGGGCAGATGTACTCTGCTCAATTTACCATTTCTCTCACTTAATATTTTCTCTCTTACTTCGTAACATTAATGCTTCTTCAGTGAAAAAAAAAAAGCCAAGGATTTAGATAAAAACAAGTAAAATATCTTAAAATTTAAAGGACTGTTTTGAGTAACCAGGATTAGAAGGGTCTGGAAATGTTTTAAGCTAAAATCCAGACTGCATCTCACAGGCTAATTCTAGCTTTGTTCTTTGGGCTGAATGTCCATTACCGATTAGAGCACTAGCTACGCTCCTGAAGTATTTCTTCTAGTATAGTTTCACCTCTATGGAATCCAGTTCATACCCTCCAAGGTCTCTGTGCCAAGTGAACCAAGGCACAATAAATGGGGACTCACATAAAAAGCACAGTCGTTATCCGAACTAAAATTCTAACCAAATGCTCACTCTGTCAGGAGCCCAAACAGATGCCTTTAAGCCTTTACTAGCTTTGTTTGCAATCTGAGATTTCTAAAATGCTATACATAGCTCTCATTTGTAGGCAATCGTCAATGGAAAGTGCCATTCAGGCTTGTTTTGTCAGTCCCTTATAGTCTAAATAAAAATGCAAACTTTTATTTAGCATTTCTTACTTTATGAGACTGGGCTTCATACTTAGGACAGAAGGAAAGAGCTTGTGAGGAAAATCAAAGTAGGAGAGCAGCATAGGAGAAGGTGAAGAGGGAAACAAAGAGGATATGTTAGATTATGGATTGTAAAATTAAAATCTAAATTCTAATTCTGAATTCTGACATAGTCTTAGAAACACTGACATTCTTCAACATATGTTTGTCCTAACTATGGCCAATGGCAGCAGCAACACCTTATAGTTTAGATGTCCTGATGATTTCTGCTTTATCCCCTGTTGCTAAAGTGAAGGTCTTAGCAGGGTGATCGTGGTTTAACTATAGGCAGTATAGAACAGTTAAAATAGTTTGACATTAGAAAGAAAGAGTTAGAGATCCTAGAAAAAATAAAGCCTAAGCTCTGTTCCTTTTATAAATATGTCAAAATGAGTGAACTTTGATCAAGAAAAATCTTCCCCCACTTTTCACTAGACTTTCTGATCAGGAAATATAATGTACAGTGAGGTTGGTTTTACAAGAAATGCACTTTGCTAGTGTTTAATGTAAGAGTTTCAGAGTTGAACTAATAGTTTTGGTATGCTGACTAGAGTGTGTTTCCAAATTTGGTTGATTCCATAATGTCTGGGAAATTATTTTCTTAGTGAGTAACAGTTTCTCTGTCTGCCTCTAGAAATTCAACAAGGAGCCAAGATTCCATCTTCTCAATACTCCAACTTTTATCTAAACATTTTTTTAAAGTATTCTTGAATTGTAAAAGGTCTTACAATCAGTAAATGATCATCATGCTATGTTAACCAAGTTAATAACATATAAATACATATATAAAAAAGTGAAAATAGACATTTTAAACCATGAGACTAGGTCAGTTTTAAGAGAGCACTCTGGGACATATATAGTGTGGAAGGAGATTCTTACTGCGGTGAAATAAGACAATTTCACTCAGGCTGACATACTGCTTGATCTCAGTTCCTGTATTTTATTGCAGATAGTGAGTACAAAACAAATTAATTGAAGCTGGAGAACCAAACAGTATTTTGAGATCTGCAGAATGCTTTGCATATTTCTTGTTCAGTTTAGGCATGTTGTCTGAGAAAAAGGGGAACAAAAAAGGACCGAAATGTCACTCCTCAGAGCTTCCCCAAAGCTGCTGCTATAAGACATGATGCTCCTTCCTTTGTAAACTAGAATAGTATTGAATGAAAGGCTGTGCTGTGACAAAGTAGATGAAACAACTTGGATGAGACAACATGCAATCCCCCTTCATTAAATAGTACCCGAGGGGAGTGAGCCAGAGGGTTAGTTTAAGTTGCATGGTTTCAGCACCTCTCCAACCACTGGGGCAAAACCACAACTTGGAAAGGACAAATAGTGTGTAAATCCTTTCATTTGCCGCACCCGATGGCAGCAAATATACGCAAAACTCACAGTGCCTCAGTTCTCACCACCTGAGTTCTACTCTGAGAGTGAGATGCTCTGTGAAAACAAAGGCAGGGAAGAGGACAGGAAAGAGAAAAAGGCTTTGATTTGTCTCATAGTCTGGGAAGAATTGCTGCATCCACTTTTTCTTAAACTTTTCTGCTATCATTTGGTGTATTTTAAAAGATCAGATGGTCTGCAGAAACATCATTGGCAAGAATCCAGACAATATAGCAAGTCTATGTTGTGCAAAGTGTTTCCTGTGGTTTTCACGCTTATGTGTGCTCAGAACCACAGTTCTTCTCCAAAGGCTTTCTTCCTCTGCAGAGGCTTCAGACAGACTTTGCAGTTCACTTCACATGCTGCGTTGGTTTTTTACACAAGTTATGTGCTGTTTTATTCTGGGCCCCAAGTATCTAAGAATAGAAGTCATAGAATCATAGAATAATTTGGGTTGGAAGGGACCTTCAAGATCATCTAGTCCTACACCTCTGCCATGGGGAGGATGAAATAAAATGAAACCCTGATGAAAAATGTAGGTTAAAATGATTTTTTTCTTTTAGTCAGAGAAAACTGTAGGCAAAGAAGATTTTGAGGGAAGTTTAATTATGCATGTTATGTATATTAGGGACAGAGTGTACATATATATGACAGAAATGTTATATATTATATAAATATTATATCTAGATATCTATGTGTAAGTACAAAGGACAAAGTAGAAGAATTTTTCCCTTTCCCAAGCTCTTTGATCAAGCTTGTTTCTTCTACTTCCACGTGAACTAACAAATGCCTTGATATTTTTGAAGAGCAATAAAGAGAAAATGTTAGCATTTTGATCTAAGAGGCAAAGCCAAGTATTAGCTATCTTCTGAACTGATACCTAGCAGAACATGATGCGCGGTGCTTACAGTGGGTCCAGGGCTCCCTCTGTACGAACTGCAGGAGATCCAGAGCACATCTGAGCTGCTGCTAACCCTGCCTGAGGTACTACTTTGAGGATACAGCACCAGTTCCCCCCAATATATAAATCAAAGCTTCCGTATCAAAGGCTGCTGTCCCTCCTCTCTTAACATGAGAACTGTTTAAATTAGAAAGTAAAGAGCTATATCCTCTCTTTGCTTCAACCTGCCACAGATCATAGATCGCCTGGCATTTGAGGGATACTGCAAGACAACAGAGATTTTTTTCTTATGGAAGCTCCTTGTTAAAATATTGGCAGTGTGTCATTGCTCAAAGGAAGATTATATGGCAGAGAAGGGTATCTAGGTTCATGTATAGCTGCATTCTGAGAGCTGTCACAGCAATTTTGACAGGAAGAAGAGTTTCTTTATTGTTCATTTTTGAAGTAGAGTATCATTTTCATCTCTTTGGATGCATGCTTCTGTTTATATTTTGAATGAATCGCATCAGTGATCTACACTTCCTCATTAAGATCCAATGCTTAAGAATTACTGAGAAAGTATTAACAATAAGCCTCCATATGGAAGTATAAATAATTCACACGTTGTGTGTTTTGTTCCATCTCTTAGGGAATATAAACTTGGCAACAATCAAGGTGAGTGTCATCATTAATTATAGTTAAAATGCTGAAGTAGAGATACTTTTCCTGACAAAGCAATGCACAGCCAAACTTTAAAAGAAGTTTATAAAGGGACTGAATGGAAATTAAAATTATAACACTTATGTAGTTAGTTATGTAGTTACTGAACACTCAGTCAGACATAAAAACACAGTTGCTGCAAACACCAGAGATAATTTTTATATGGCATGATACTTTTGCAGGATTCAAAAAAGCATCTGTGCAAGCACCATGCATTTTAAAATTATGAGTGCTATCACTTCCAGAACATGTGCTGGAAATATTTGTTCACTATTATGACTCTGTCCTCACTCTCCATGCTCAGCCAGCCAGATTTTGCTAGAAGATGGTAAGTGTTTAAAAGGCACTCAGAACATTTCAAAATATTTTCACTGTGTACAAGGACATTCTGCATTGCTGTTTAACTCTGCTCTAGGTTGTGAAACCTTAATTCAGCACTCAAAAAATTGCCAAAGTTTTTTCTTCTATTTGTTTGCTTTTCTTGTGTTTTTTTTCTCTGGGTTTTTTTGTGGTTTTTGTGTTGTGTTTTTTTTTTGTTTGTTTTTTTTTTTTTTTTTCAAATATGCGTACAAGTTTGCTGAGTTTGCATACCTTTTGCCAGGCACTTCCTTGTCATGTAGTATATGGTCCCTGGACCATAATATAATTTTAGGATAATTGTTCCAGGCAGTCTTTATCTGACCATTTTTCCCTCTCTGCAAATAGATTATGTGACCATGCTGCAGTTGCTCAAGTGTTCTGTGCAACTAAAAGATAAGGGATTTTTCGTTCTTGGTCTGTTCCACACTACTGAAGTGTCTTTGTCACCAAGCAGATGCTACATTATTATGGGAACCACGCTACCAAAGCACACAAAGACATTAAGCACATCTGTGTGCATCTTCGGTCTGGATGCTCTAAGTAGATACAAAGCCTTCAGCAATCCCAAGAGCTATTGGGACATTCAGTATACTCCTCCCCTACCCCATCTGACCTGGTGAAACACATTGTTTGGTTGTTCAGTGCAGAGCCAAAACCTCGGACCGAAGTAAAACCTAATCCTGAAAGTGCCATAGGGATATAAGACAGACACTCAGGTAGGCATAAAATTATCATAAGATTCATGCTGAGCTTGTACATCAGCAAACCCAGAGCCATCAGCATCCAAGCAGATTGTTGTCTTTTTTATTTCTAACTCCAGAAAGAAGTAAATCCGAACAACTGATTTTTTTTTTTTATCTTTTCTTCTACAAACTCAGACTACTTAAAGGATGTAAAGCCCCTCTGAGAGTTTTGATCTTTCTTTATTTAACCCAAAATCTTTTGAACATTGTCATAAGTTTTAGGACTAGAGGGGACTCTAGTTTAGTAATACTTGCTCAGTAGCATCCAGGTGGTAGTCTGAGGGCTTGGGTGGCCAGGGACACTAAATCTCATGTTCTTAAATAGGCACTGCATTCTGAGGAAAATAAATTTGATTGTGATGAATTAGTATGAACTAAATACATGTCAGATTTAATTTCTTGTAATTTCTAAGTCTCATTAGTACAGCTAGAGGGTAGGAAGTGTGACCTCCACAGCTGCTCTTCTCATTTTCTATATTCTATGAGTCTATGATTTCTCTTGCAACCACAAGACTTCACTGATGTGAAGCAGGATAATATTGAGTATTCAATGAATCTTCCTTGTTTCAGCTGCTTCTGGGTCTCGGTAACTAAAGGATCATATTATAGGCCCTAATTCAATCCAGCTGAGCTCTTAGAAGCCACTGATATAAGAGAGCCTCTCCTGCTCTTAAGCTAGTATTGGAGCTACAGAAAAGGAAATGTCTCTGAAAGTCCACAATTTGCAACAGTTCTTTCTTTTGTTTTTCTCATCTGTGTTAGAATTAAAATGGTAAGTACACCTTGGGAACAGTACGGTAGCCGCAGGTGACTGGAAATCCCTGGTAGACTTTCTGGGCAGAGGGTGGAAAAGGACATGTTCTTGGGACGCCCTTTCATGGGGGAGCATTTCCAGCTGGGGGCTTGAATGGAGCTTTTCTGGTGTTTTCTCAAAAGTAAAGCAGGAAATAGAAAAAAACAGGACAAGCAAACTGCTGCAAACCCCTTACTACTTCTTTGTACTTGACTTTGTTTAATGTTGGGTCAGCCTCTCTGATCTGCCAGGAGTACGTGTGTGGTGTTGGTTGTTGATGTGGCACCGTGTCCTTACAGTGGTGGAAGGCAGCAGGCAGATACAGTAACTACCTCGGTGAGGGATTCGGCCCTCGGTTTGCAGAGGGTATCTTCTCTCTGCAGGCTGCTGGAGGGGGTTAATCGTGATGAGGATGACTGGGAGAAGGGGCATAATTTTTTTCCGTTCTAGGCTCTACAGAGAAATGACCTTACAGACACTCTTCTACTGGAGCAGTGTAGATGCAGGTTTATTTTCCCTGTAACATCAGCCTTCAAGCAGAAGTTGAATGAGGGGAGCATTTAGGTTGGGGATTTTGGACACTTCTGGCTTAGATTCAATATGTTGTCATGTAATCTTACCCAGGTATTGCCAAAAACTTAGTTAAATGATGCTACATTACTGCCTGTAAAGGTGGTGGCAGTATGGCTCCACAGATCTATTTGTTTTTAAAATGGTTAAATTTAAAACAAGTCTGTTTTCTCCAATCCACTTCCTTCTTTTAATTATTTCTCTGGTTTCACTAGTAACTAATATCACATCCTTAACAGTTCAGTTTGTTTCTAAAGTATTATAGCCCTCCATGTAATGACAGGTGACTTTTATAGGTACTAGTCCAAAGTTACTTTCTCTTTTATCGAGGGATGCTTCAAAACTTCCTGTGATAGTTTTCTGGATTCACTTATAAGAGAATTAGAAGGCTTTTTTTTTTTTTTTTTTTTAAATTATTGAAGTCATGTTCATTTCCATCCACTAAGATGATCATATACTTCATTATTTACAATTTCTAAATATGCCTCTGAAGGCATTCTTAATCATGTATTAGCTTTATAATTTTTTGGTAGCATTGACCTTTGGAAAGTTTCAATATGATATAAAAGTGAATTTTCTAGTGCTAGAGCCTATCATAAACTTGCCTTTAGTGTTAGCAATCCGTGGCCAGTTGCCAGCCTCAACAATGTAGTTTGGAAAAATAAGCTGTGGAAAAGCAACTGTATGGAACCAGAGGAAGAGATAGGACAGTAGTTGGACCATTTCCTGAGGTTTACATTAAGGCGGCAAAAATAATGCCTGTTATTGCTCTATAATGAGTGAAAAGATCTACTGGCACTGTTAGCACTGGAATGTTTGCATAAAGCACCAAACTGGTTATTCAGGATAACTTCTACTAATTACTGAATAACCTCTGTTGCTCTAGTCAGAGCTGAGAGCTCTGGACCTTGCCTGTTCAGAGCTCACTGGTAAACTCAGAGTTATAAACTAGTTCTCTTTTGTTCTTTGTTCCACTCTGCTCGAAGAGCTGTTCAATGCCTTTAGAGCAGAACATAAAGTGACATTGAACTTGAACCTCAAAGCTGATGCAGTGATTATATGGAAGCTAGCACAGGGAGATGGGAACAGATGATTTTGATAGTCAAAGCAGCACTGAAATTCTCTGCAGTGTTTTTGTTTGGTTTCTTTCTTTCTTTTTTTTTTTCTTAAGGATTGATTTTTTTCAAACTATGTGTTTTGTTTCTTTGCTGTAAACCAAGCAGAGGATGATGGAAAAAAAAAAAAAAAAGCAGCTGAGCTATTTACTCATGCCTTCTATGGAGTAAAAGTTTGCAAAAACCGGTAAGGAATCGTGATGCAGTCCTGTATCATTTTAACCATTCACACAACATCTTTGAGCACATCCTTTTTGCTTTTCCTCCTATCTTTGTTCAACAGAAATGACCACTTGAAGTATTTCCATTACTAAAATCAAGCAGTGACAGTGAGATTATGCACTGTATTTCAAGATTTCATACTGACTTTGATGTACTGAAGAGCTCAGAACTATGTAAAGTAGCCAGGAACAAGAGGGAGTGACAAAAGTAGCCTCTGGCATGGCTATTCATTATTAAAATTCAGAGCTGGTAGATACTATTTTTCTATAAGACAGCTTTGAATCAGAGTAAAAGCATCTTCCTGAAAATTCCTTTTTGGACAGAAAGTTCAGTGTCTTGTTCTCCATTTTTCCAGTCATTACCTCCTTTATCAAGACTCCTGAGATATCAAAGGAACCTTGTATAGAAAAAAATTAAAAAACTATGGTTTCAGATAATATTTAAAGCACATCTTCAGATCGTTGATTAAATAAAAGTTCCTTTGTGCTATGATCAAAAGCCTTGTGCACTCATTGTATGAAACACCCTTATCAGACAGCTTGTGTTGTCATATATTTTTACAGTCACATCTATATAATATTTTTGGTGGAAAATGTTAGATATTTTTAAAGCTAGAAACACTTTAAGGTATTTTACAGTATCTTTTCTGTGTGATTTACAGATTTCTCACTTAATGATGGTTTTGTAAGATAAGAAAGAATTTTAAAGAGCCATCTTTTTATCTACAAGATAAAAAGCTCTAGATCAAAAAACTTCAACATTCTAAAGTTGAGTGGACTACAAAAGTCATCCAACAATCATTTATTGCATGACTCAGATATATTGTACTACTATGTTTCCTTATTTTCCTTTTTTAATTTCAACATTTAATATATTTTTATATTCTCATCTATAAATGAAGGCAGTAAAGTATGATCAAACTATTTTGCAGAAGAAATAGTATTGTGAAATTGTCTGTTGTATGACTGATAGCCTACGTTTATTGTTTCATGGGAACCAGTCTTCTATAATCATACTGATCTACAAGTTTTTATTCACTTCTGCCCTTATGTAACGGTTTAAACGTGCTTGCTAACCAAGGATGGAACCACTGTGGCATAAAAGCAGTTAATGACAGAAACTTAGAGGATGTGCGTTTTGTCCCAGCATGAATGAAGTATAGGGATTTCTCCTCGTAGTTAACATTATGTGCACAAGTAATTTTTTCGGCAGCCAATTTGTTTTTCCATTTGCAACTGAGAACACAAGTATCATACGGTGTGGCAAAAGTCTTTCCCCAGACATTATTAAGCAGCAGCTTGGTTACCAGAGTGAAGTCCAGAAAATATTCTTGAGAGGAAAGAAATTTAGGCTAGAATTTCCCTTTGACTTTAGAAGGCTACCTGCTAGAAGAACTGCATGCTAAGCATCTTTTTCAGGTGAAGAAATATTACGTGTTTCTTTTCAGACTCTCAGGTCCCGACTTCTTTTACCCTTTCTGAGGGCACTCAAATCCTCCAGGCCCCCTCAAACTTCCTAGGAGCCCTCTGAATCTGCAAAAGGGTTTTTTACACCTGGAGCCTTCCTCATTCTTCCATGAATTTAACATTGCCAGTGATAACTATTGTCTATGCTGCAACACAGCCTTAGCTCGTAGGTTGTAAAATATGTTCAGCTATAAAGTGAAGGTAGGTACTCAGACCTTGTTTGAAACAGATGTACATGCTGCAAGCACCACAGCTCAGAACAGTAAGGGAGATAAAAAATAATAATTTGTTACTCTATTCAGAAACATTACAACTTTACGTACAGATTTGTCAGCTTAAATGGATGTTTTAGATTCCTAATATCGTGAGCGTTTATTCTATCTGCTCTTATGGAACTAGCTGATCATTTTCAATTGAGCTACAGCATTTCTATCTATTCATTGCAGTACTTGATTGGAAAAAGCTTCCTTTACTGTGGAAAATGTCTGCAGTCACAGCATATCTCACCGTGTGGCACAATATGTTTTCAAAAAGTTGATAAAAAGTGTGCATTCATCACTATCCTGTCAAAACACTTAAGCCACTACCCAGAAATCCCATTTAGCTAAATATTTTGTGGTAATATCTAATATGCAGAGTCAATGTGAGTCATCAATCCTGCAGCATCATCCAGACCAATCTTCTGGTCAGAGGACTTCACCTATATCAGGTACCAAAAATAAAAATTTCTTAAACAGAGAGCAGAGGTATGGCACTAAGAATTCCAGGCTGGGTTTTGGTTCACAATAATTTTGTGAACCAAAATAATTTTACTGTTCTTTGACATTATACAGCTGGATCAAGGTAGAAAGCTGTTTTGGCAATGCCTGCAAATGTTACAGAATTTAGTAAAGGTGTTTAAATATTTAATTTAGATAATTAATTTTCTCCTTCAATAAACCAATAACTTGCATTATAGAACCAGGCATTAATTGTTTTACAGGCCTATAAGAAAAATAAGGCTAATGAATAAGAAACTTTTGAGTTGGAGTTTTCAGATGAGAATTCTACTCTTTTTGCTCAGAAAAAGGTCAAACTATGTCATTCAGATTGTTGAAGAAACAATTCTGTACGCTCCTCAATAATGCTTTTAGGCTTGATAGACTCCCCCTAAAAGCAGGAGATTCTTTGATGACAGCAATTACGATTTATCCAGTTACAGTTTAGGTTTTTTAATTAGCACACATCTAAGGTATTTAGACTGTCAAATAAAAAATGCTGATATGCACAAGGCAGTACATTTCTGTCCAAGATGTTCTCGATTCTGGTAAGGAACTACTGAAAGGGCTATAGGAAATGCAGTGGTATCTCAGTCCAGTTTCTAGAGATCAGAACTAAGACACCACTGTAACTGAGGCTGTCTGCAGAGAAACAACACGTACCTCGGAAATATACTGGTGGTATCTAGTAGGTGAGGTTATTAAGAGCAATGCAGAGGTTTAAGACAGGACTTACAAGACTTCAGATGGGTAGGGACTTTTCATCCTTGTGACAAAATGGCATTCTTTCCAGCATGTTTGTGTGATTATCACATTGACTAGTTTCTTTGAAATCAGTCAGGAGTATAGCTTGAATTCACTTGTATTTTTTACTTTGGAGGCTGTTCGCATGTGTGATAACATGGAGCAGTTAAATAGCAAGACTGACCTACTATCATGTAAGTCAGGGAGTTTCGGTGGCTCACACACACTGCGCTACCAAACGGAGACATCGGCCCCACCATGGCAGCTAGGCTGAGTAAGAGAGAGATGCAGTACTTTTTCATTTGTGACAGGGAAAAAATTGCTTTCCAAAATTTGCAGCTCGTATGCAGCCTCACTATCCGTTACTTTTGTTCCCTTTTCTTTGTCCATTTATTAAACTGGTTTGCACGGTATTTCTGCTAACTGTGGTCTTGTGCAAGGGAATACGTGTGGGCTTCCAGTACTGATTTCTAAGACATAAATGAAGACCAAATAACATTGCCTCTGTCAGGATTCTTTATGCATGTCTTTTTTTTCTTTTTCTGATCCTATAACTCTGAATATGAATAATGTTTTTTTCCTGGGATGATTCTCATTGACTTCCATTCACAATGGAAGATAATTTTCAGGGCTCTTGCAGCAATTGTTAAGGTTCTTACCACCATGAAACATGAATTGCAAACATAGGAGCTTTATTGATCCTGGTTACACTGTAGGCTTTATTTTAGTTACACTGAACATTTTTTGTTTTCCATTGAAAATAGTTTGGTTTAACCTCTCCCCATACTTTAATTCAGATGAGCCAAATTGTCTTGGTTGACCTAATCTGCTATTTTTCCTTTTGACTGTAAGAATCTTTAGAGGGCTTTTGTCCATACCTGTATGATATTACTGGTGGGGAAAGATACAAGAACTTGAGCAGCAAAACATATTGAAACTGTGGGGTTTACATGGAGAGGGCTGGAAGAAGAACCCATATGAGGGAAAGAAACCTTCACAGCAGAAGGTTACTAGATGGAGATGATTGCCAACTTATCCCTGCCTAGCACTTAGATATCCATCTCTGGTATTTTGGAGTCAAATTTTGAAAGCACTGAGAGATCTGACTTAGAATCTCATCATATTTCATTATAAGAAATTTTACTAATATACCCGTTTAGTTCACTTTAACTGATTAAACTTAATCTTCTTTCAAAACCTGAGTATTGAATTCAATGTCTTGCTCATTAATAGTAATCTGAAAATGCTCTGAGATCAAGATTAATTTCTATAATTAGATTAATGTGTTGCTTTCTACCTGGTGACTCACTGAGTTTGGAGTGTTTTAAGGAAGTAACAAAGTAAATGCATAAGAAGAATATTGAGTAGCAGGAAAATAAATAATCAATATGGCTAAAATTATAATAATGAGATGTTCCCTTTTAGAGTTTTATATAGATTCAATGTGTTGGATTATATTATATAGAATGGAACAATAAATGCTGCACTAGAGCATTTATTAACAAAAATCCTATAAAAAAAACAAATTATGTGAGTGCAGTCAGACTCTTAAATACTGAAATGTTGCTATTTCTACTTATATAATTTTGCCCACTATCCCTTCATAAATTACCCATGGAATATATATTTAAGGCTGTTTGACATCAGATTTAAAGGCCGAATTTAAGTCTAGAGAAGATGGCTTTTTAATCCTTGTGGGAGGAGCTGGAAAAATTTCCAAGACAATTTTTGTGACTTTGATTAAAAATTATCAAACATTTAACACATAAGTAAATTTTTGGTACTTCTAGGGTTTAGTCCTTTCTATCTTCATACACCACTTTCATTCTTATATCTGTAAAGTACCTAGAGTATGGGATAACAACATTTTTAGTCTGCCAGAACAAAATAAACAATCATCCCCTACTTGTTTTTAAGTTCCAGGCAGAAAACAAAATGTCCATACCGTAGCAGCACTTTGAGAATGTTAAAAATTATTCATACAGTCAGAGATGTCAGAAAAGCAACCTTTTCATTGATTTACCAATGAAAGTCAAATAAAATATTTCCAAACTGTATAGTTGGAAATGGAAGACTGCCAGGATTGCAAAAATTCATCATGGCAGGCCAGTGAGAAAAAATATTTTGTGTATTGTATAAAAGTTGCAAAATAAATGTATAAAATCAGAATGAATTTATAAACAAAATATAGGGCCAATATCACATGTGTGGAAACACAGTTTATGACACTTGTGCTCCAGAGAAAAGAAGAAATTAAAAATTCACTTTAAATTCTAGAGAACTGAAGTCCTTCAGAGAACTTGGGAAGCTCTCTGCTCCAAACCCCCTGTTTGTGTAATGCAGAAATCCATGGGCCAGGTCATAGTATCCTCCCACTGAATCTGATACTCAAAAGAAGATGCTAAATTAGAGTCCTGGAATGCCCTTCCTTTGTAAAACACCTCTCTCAACTACAGAAGGGTGATTAGGCTTTGAACTCATGAAAATGGGGGGCTCTGACTCTGAGCCTATGCTTCAAGTAAAAAAAATGCACAACTGGTTCAAAACCCAAAAGCTGCATTGAAGGATCAGTAAGTGCTGCTATATTAAACAGATAATCAATGCTAAAAATTGTACACCTCTGATTACTGAAGTGCGGTGATTCAAACACCAAGAATCTCAAGAGGATGACCTGTGCACAACCCATTTTATTTGTTCAAATCAATTTTCCCCAGATCCAAAGAATAATTCAACGGTAAAATTTAAGCATAGAGAAAGTGATATCTGTGGCTTCCTTCCAGGCCTATTTCCAAATAATTATGTGGGAAGATCTCATATGGTTTGATCCTCCAAAATTCTCTCTCATGTAAAAATATAGGAAAAAATATTGGAGGAATTTATTTTGGCCATCACACGTGTTCTTCTGGCACTCAGTTCTCATACTACAGAAGAAGTCCATAAGCATACTATAGTTAGGACTACAAATGACAAACATTTCTGGGGAAAAAGTAAATTCTGATGACATAGTCACATTGGGAGGAATTAAAGCACTTCAACATCAATATATTTACTTAGGGCTTGTATACATGGCCATGGTTCAGCAATACATTTCTATGTCTTTGTGAAGATTCCCACTGAAACAATAGAACTGTTTATTTGATATGCTAATTGGCACATACTTCAGTGCTTTAATAATGTAAATCTTAGGCTAGCAGAGAGCTGAAGTCGTTCAGTTAGGAACTAGGAAAATTTGAAATGGAAAAATTATTCTAACATGTTTAGGCCAACAGAAACATTGATGCAAGAAGGTGTTGAACATGTCATGTTGAAGAAGACCAAAGGGGAAACTAGAAAAATTTGAAAAATCTTAATTCAACAGTTTTGAAGTGAAAAGTTTTTTTTTCATTTTGAAATGAGGCTTTGCTTTAAAATAATTTCTATTTAATAAAGGTAATGTGAATATATCTCCCTCTACCAAAAAAGTCTAAAAATGTTGTTTAGTTTTCAACTGTAGTTTGACCAATCAACTAAAAAATAAATTATGCCTGTAGCTCTTCTCAGTTCCACACTGGTTCATTTAATTCTTTCTTGGAAAGATTGGATCAATAAAAACAATAAAAAAAAAAAAGAAAGAAAGAACTGAAATGTTTGGCAAGATGCATTTTTATGCCTGAAGTCTATTTAAAATCTTGTGGTAACAATATTAACTCTTTAAAGGAGACTGTTATGTTATAATTTTTAAAGAGAGGTTATTTAAAATGGTACCGTTATTTGAAAAAAACCTCTTCATATAATAGCAACATTTTAAATGCATTTAAAAAAAGGGGAGAGAGAGGACTGCCTGGGTCTTCAAGGTAAATATAAACTGCCAATGAATGCCTTGATTATGCAGAAAGGCAAGTGTTCAGTATGTTTTGCACACAAGCACCGCTTTTGAATTTATAGGGACAACTCAAACACATGAAGTTATACTGATATGTAACTGCCATGTTGTCAGGTGGACTCTAGCGTTATACAGGAGGTCAATTAATAATACTGCAACAGCTTAAACAACGTGCAGAATGGGAAGGGAATATTAACTGACCCTAGTTATAGTATAAATTTAGCAGGTGTTCCATGCTGAGAAGTAATTTTCAATTTGAAAGTGGCCCTTTAAAAATGTCAACAGAATAGAGCTTGTATTTTTTATTTTTCACATGAAACTCAGGACCTCCTCTACTTATATGCCAAATCTTGATTAAGAGTCTGTTTCATTTATGAAAGTAGATAACATCAGAACCAACTTAAACATACCAATAGGTGTTATATATCATTGTCTTAATACAGTAACTTTCTATCTACTGGATAATATTTTGTTTGTTTCTGCTACTGTCCTGAAAACAAGAAATTTAAGAGTACTATGACATTAAGGAAGAAGGTAAAGTCTACCAACTCATACAGTCTTTTAATTAAGTGTATCTTTAGCTTGTATTTAATTTTATCTTTTTAAAAGGAAATCTGTAATTAATTCCTTTTTAATTAAAATGAGAAATCATTATCTCCCTAACATTTCAATGTTTTTCCTTAACAAAGAGCTTGTAGTTAGAAACGATTAAAAACTAATGAATTTGCATGAACGCTAATAAAAGACATTGGAGTGATAAGAAATACCCACCAGTTGTCAGATTATTGCTAAGGTACACAAAATAGCTCTCCTAAGAAAGAACTCTCAGGACTGGAAAAAAAGGAAAACCTGTTTTGAAGCTTTAATAATCCAAAATGCTATCCAGCACTGAACAACCTTCAGGTGAAATTTCAGCACTTTGAAGCTGTGGCTATATTGACAAAGTAGTTTAGACCAGTAGGAACAGAGCTCTAGAACAAAGCAGTGGTGCTGAGAAGCCAATATTCGTACTGTAGGCATTTTAGGGATTTATTTTTACTTCCCAGTAGCTTTAATCTTGTCAAGGGACTAAACATCCATTTGCAGTTGGAGAGCAACTTCTAGTTGAGTTTCATATGAAAGCAGGCTGGTTCAGTTGCCTTGAGATCATTTCAACATGCAAACCGAGCAAGAAGGGGTAGCTGGGACACTCATTCTGGATCCAGACTAAGCCCATAATGCAGATTAGCCCTACAGTGGTGTCAACACAGTGTGGCGATTCTGAGCAGTGCTGCAGTTCTGGCTCCTGATCAGCCTGCCTTAATGAATAATGTGGATTTGGTTTGCAGAGATCTTCTGGTTCGTGCCAGCTGGATTCCTTTTGGAGGAAACTAAACTATCACCAGTTGTGCTCTAAGTGTGCTATACCTGCCTAAAGGAGACATAAGGTTCTGCACCAATTTGGCCTTTGGGCAGCATTGGGGAAAATTTCAACCAGGACACAAGACTAAAACTATCCCAAAATAGGAGTGTAGATACTATAGGTATATCAGCTTCAGCATTTACTTTCTTTGGTATACAGATCATCCCCTTTTATGTCAACTTATTAATGTAGATGCAATGTAATGCACAATGTGTCTATGAATGGTGATAGTAATTTATTCTTGAAAGAGTCTATGGTTTAATTTTGTTATCAAAACCAGTCTCATCCAAAATTGGGATTACCCCAAAGCCCTTTGAAGAATTTTTTTTTTTTTATGGTATCCTAAAGAGGTGGCACAGGAAGAGAGACATTTGTCACCAAAAAGAAGTCAATTGCCAGGAGTTTGGACACTTTCCTGGCAGTGAAACCAGCCCGCTGTTCTGTGAGGTTACAACTGGGATTCAGTAGGAGACGTTTAGGTACTAGTTCATCCAATAGCTCCTGCTCCAAGTTTAAGTTTTAGGAGAAGTATTAGATTGAAATTTCTTGGAGTCTAATTAGAGTCACCAAGTTCCCCCTACTTATGCTTTTGTAGAGGTTTTTTTATAGCCCTTCTATTGCTCCCACTGAGCTCCAGGGATCTGACGGTACCGAACAGCTTAATTCTCCTTTCATTTAAGCTGGGGTAGCTCAATTTGTTTTTTAGCTTGTCTCTGAACAAAATCTCCTACTTTGATAATTTTTCACTTCTTCTCTGCCCAGATCATAGATATTTTATTATCAGTGGATAAAAGAGAACAGCTGCTCAGCTGGAAATTTGGAAGATAGAGAAACTTGGGAGCTACTGAGTTTTGTCTTTGAAATAAAAAGGACACAAGAAGAAGAAACTATTGTGTGTCTGTGTCTGCCTTGCCTTAACTTCTACACAGCCCAAAATTCAATGTGCACACTTTAGAGCTAGGTAGGAAGTTATTTAAAATACTTCCCATGGGTATCTTACAGCATGGTCTAGTAAAACCTTTAAAATAGTTTTCTCTGGATTATGCTTGTACATTTCTTCGGTGGATTAGAGTATCACAAGCAATGGTTATACCAGGTGAAACCCTGCTGTTGATGATGTAGGGTGTCATTTATAAAGGGGAACAAAGTCTTTTGGATGCTGAAGGTCATTTAAAGATTGGCAATAAATAATCACAATACATCCAAAAAAGGAGCTGATATGTTCCAGTTTTCAGGCCAATGTTCCAACTATAACATGTTAATAGGTTTATGCTGATATCTTAGCCATCTTCTCAGAAATAACAGTCGTCTGTATATGTAGAAATGTTAAGTGCTTTTGCCATAGTACAGAAAAGTATACTGTAAGATATCAGGGCTTTCACCTTTTAAAAGCATAATGTGCATCATTTGTGCAAGAGAACTTTCATTTTCTGAGGTGCATTTAACACGAATGACCTAAACTGTGATGTTCTTTTTTAGAGGCTCAAGGTGGGTTGGCTCTTACCTTCTTAACGACTATATACTTTGCTATAAGCAGTGAAACCTTAGCCAGACTATTTCTGGTTTATCTGAATATTTCACATAAAAATTCAGATTAAGTTCTGAGTCTTGACATTACTGCTAAAAGCATTTTGTTTTAGCAAGTTTTTATGCTGACTGGTACAGAGAAAGGAGGGGGCACTAAACAGAGAGACACATAGGAAGATACAATGTGAAAACTAGTGGCCAAAAACAATCTCTGAACTAATACTTCATGACAACTAACTTCCCACACTTGTCTTCTTATTTGTGGCAAATACAGTGAATTTGCTTCTAAAATGCCTCTAACTGAAAAAAAGACTGCAAAATCATGCTAAAAGAAATTTCTTTGGGATTTTCCCGGTAGCCTTAATGAGCATTGTAAATATGCATACTTGATAACAAAAAAAAAAAAAAGGGTATATTAATCTTGGAGCTCAGTTCAATCTGTTAGTGCAACTCGGGGTTTTGTATATGTGCCAAAAATATTACAGCAGTTCACAATTACAGCTACGTAATGACCTAGATAGTGACAGGTGGATCACATTAGTGGGTTCACCAGCTACACCAGATGTTCCCTGTCGACTTAACACTTATTAAAATAATTTATATGTACATAGGTTTGGAGCTTTCAAACTGATGATACAATAGGAATATGCTGGTAAATCCTATTGTATTACAGTTACAGTACCTCTGGATATTACAGTGACTAACAATTACACAGTGTTGTCCAGTATTGTGATTTCCTCTAAGTTTGAGAAGAAATTTCCTTAGTGAGTAAGATTCTTTTTCTTAATTTTTTTTTTTTATTGAAATGCTTTTCTTTCAAGGTAAAAATTAAAAAAACAATTGAGGTTTTTTTTAAAACTAGATCTCCAAGTAGGAACGTGCTCCTGTTCTTTTACCCAGAAATCTTACCCTGCTTATAGTGAATTAGCAGAATGGCTATCCCTGCACAAGAAAACCTTTTCCTTCGACAAAAACAAATAAAAATATTTCCCTACTATTTGGCACGGCTTGAGAATTACAGCATGCTTAGACAGAGCACAACAGCTGCAGGAACCGGACATGCCTACTTTGGCCTATGGTCGAGACACCGGAACGCAGCAGGGGTCAAAAAGAGAGGTTTCCAGTTCAGAGACTTTCCTGATGTAACGTGGCAGCCGCTCGCAGAGCCCCCGCTCTCCCGCGGATGGCTGAGCCGGCCGTACCCACCAAGAGCAGCCGGGTCCCAGGTCTGAGCTCTTCCCTGCCGCGGGGGACCACGCCGCCATGAGCAGTCCTGCTAGCTTCGTCCTGCAAAGGCATCTGGGTTTTGCTAGCACATTAATTCTTGCACGCTGGTTTCATGGAATGTTGCATCAATGGCTATTCTATGAACCTGCTTTCTGGACTGTTAGCAGAAAATAAAAGGAATTTACCATCCAAAGTTATTGATGGTAAATAGCCTTTTTCTATAAGCAAAACCACTCACCTTGCTGCATACGTGGATGCTTGTCTATTTGGTTAACGTCAGTTCATGTGATGTGCGGCCTTTGTTTTCCTTCAGGTTTTTGAAACAAAAAGAAATTACTATCCCATTTTTTAAATTGGAAAAACAGTCATAACTTTCACTGATACGGAAGTGCTTACAGGTATTTCGCGTGTCTATATGTGACTGAAATAAAACTGGCAATTTTCTTAATTGGGAGTACATGAAACATATTGTTAGGTACATAGGCTGGCACTCTAGAGTATTATAAGAAAACAGCAGATGTTACATTATTATAGACCCAGAGAGATTATGAGTTACACATCCCTAGGAAGTTTATACAGATAAATCTACAGGGCTCCATAATAAATTGGGCTCATTTAACACTTAAAAAATATTTAGTAATATGTTGCTTAGTTCTTACAGCAACTGACATTGAAGGTATAACAACATTAAAAGTGAAATGAGTGGTTTCTATGATTCCAAAAATTATTTCTAAGGGGGAAAAAAAAAAAGCCCTCTGCCTTTACATAACACTGGCAAGAGCAAGCAGATCGATAGAAAAAATCAGTCGGTGTCCATCTTCCATTTTGAGTTCTGCATAGGCTTGTGCTTCTAAGAAGAACATCCCAGCTGCAGCCTTTGCAAAGGCAGAGCTGTCCGAGCTCTGCAGAGGTCGCTGAAAGTCACTGCCAAACTGCACGCCCAGCCACCTGAAGATAATGGCTCTACGGCACTGTGTCACCTCCTATGAGCTGAGGCTAAATTTTATATACCAAGAGAAAATGCACAAACGGTGTACAAGACAAAGTCGATAGCAATAGTTTCCATGTTTTGAGTAATCTTGAGTTATCCAGGAGACTGATTGTGATTCGCTTTCCCAATTTTTCAGGGTACGTTCCTGCCCTCCCAACTCTGGCTCCTCAGGAATGGCTTCGTTCCAATGATTATTCAGGGACCTGTTGCTCCCCTCCAGAAGGCCTTGCCTAACTACAAGTAAGTCCAGGTGCCTCTCTCCATTCCTTCCAGATGATGACAATGACCATGTTGTAAACATTGTTTCGACAAGTTGAAATACCTGTACGTTAGCTAGTAGGTGAGTGACAACATCCTTCTGAGGGTGAACCACAGCATGGGTGTGCTGATTGACTCACAAGCAAGGTACCGTGAATTTCTTGCGTATCCTCTCTGTGGAATGGCTCCAAATGAGTAAGAGCTCCTTTAGAGTACATAAGGACTTAAGGGATGAAAATGTTTCACAGATCAGGACTTGGCAATATCCACCATGATAAGGTGGTTCGCTATTAATTTGGTACTTAGTTGTTGACCACAGAAGGCAAGAAATAGGCATGGTGACCACCATCCCAGAGCTCTGGATATTTTAATAGAAATGCATGGATGCTTATGTATGTACAAGAGACTGAGGGTTATTTGTTTCATGTCATTCTCATAACTGAGTTTTTTGAGATGGTGCAAGGCTGATCAGAAGAGACAATTTACTGTCTAGCTAGCAGATGTACTGCCTTTTTTAAATGCTCAAAGACTCTATAGCATTTGGCCATGAAGTTAGTGACAACCTTTAAAATAGGAACAGCTACCTCTGCAAAATTCGACTTGGTCAGCTGCAATTTATAAGGGGTTTTCTTCCTCTCACTTAGATCTTCAAGACAAAATAATTTCTTCCAAACCACCCATGGCTCCTTTTTATTTCTTACTGAGATTCTCTGTTGCGGCCTGGGAGTTGTCTTGCTTACAGGACTACAAGAGACCAGTATGTAGAGCAACTGGGTTACAGCTGAGCCCACTGGTGGGATTCGCAGTGATTTGCTGAAGCAGTTTTGTGATAGGGACAGGTCACAGTGTTCATATAATGGTGAATAGCACCCAACATCTGTCTTATTTAAATAGGAAAAAAATCTCTTTAGAAAAATTTTTGGAAAAAATGACTTTATCAAGAACATACACAGAAAGCCCAGCTGGGAGACAGGTAACATTTATGAATGAACAGGAGAAAATACATTGGGAATGAACAGGCAAATTTTCAGGTACATGAGCTGAACTGGGATCTGCAAAATCCCTAAGAACCCAGAGCTCCTGATTTACTCGCCATGGTTCCGAACGGAACAGAGAGAATTCGGTTTCCTTGACTCTTTTAAGATGGCACTGCTGCAAATAAGTGCACTGGCTTCAATTTACCTCAATTACCATTTATTGATGACAAAGTTGTAGCCTACCTTAAAGCCAATGATTATCACATACAGGTTTTCTTTTCATGTGCTGATAGAGGCTAGCTCTGGTACATCTACCAAATACTAGATCTTGGCCCAAGAAAATGCACATAGAAATCACCCCTGGACTTCTATAAAAATAATATAGCTGCTTCAAAGCCAATATATTTGGTAGCATAAGATTATGAAAGGTGTGGTTTTGTATGTGCAAAAATTGGATGAGATAAGAGCGGGTTTAGTGTTTAACACTAATTCTGTCCCCTGTTGAAATACAAAGGAGAAAAACTGTATTTTATGCAAAAAAAAAGACATTTCAGAATTTACTTATGTAGGATAATGGTATAAAATGCCAAATCTTGTTTTATACATTCTGGGCTGATATTTCTGCCTTAGTTCACAATGGTGTTTTGGAACAGATAAGTTGTCACAGTGCTATAAAACGTGTTTGCAGTATTTCGTAAGCACCAGTGTACCATCTAATGTAATTTGTAAAGCACGTTTGTTGCTTGTACCTTTTCGATGACACTCAGAAAAATATGTTTTCTGTTCAGTTTGCAGTGCCATGTTTGCTTGGTACAGCCTGAGCTGTGTAAAAAAACCTACCACAACAAACTAAAAAGCAAATGAACAAACAAAACCACCTTTCCTAGCCTATCTGCTAACTTCTAGACTAAACAGGATTAAACTGACTACTGCCCCATCCACATTCATCCAAAATATAGCTCAGTAGTGTAGCAGTTAATCTGCATTTTTTTTCCCCAATGTCTGTCTGCCATTTATCCTAGCCTGCATTTATTCCCTTCCTAAAGTGGCCAAGGTAAGCCACCCTACTTGACATCCACTTCATTCTCAGGAGGACCTGATGCTGAAACGTGTGAAGAGCATTTCTGTCCAGAGCTCTGCGTACAGCGGGTTAAATCGTAAAGACATCCCTCCCAGGTGCATGACCTTCAGCAGGAGTGGTGGCTGCCAGCAGAACTCAATACGTAGCAGCTCATTTACCAAGGGCTGGGGCATAACTCCTATACACGCACTGGCAGAATGATGGGAGAGGCTCACCTAAAGAGCTGGAAGGCTTGTGAAAAATGGTGAGGAAGGAAAGAAAAGGGCGAGCACCTGTGAGACAGCAGTTACGGAATATGTGAAAACTGGCAGGGAACTACTCAGAAGCAGAAGTCCTAGAATTTTAATCAAAGCAGAGTTTTACTAGGTAAAATTTGTGGATGTTGAGTGTCCCAGTATTGAGGGAGACAAGCATTGTTTTGTGTAGTATGTCTACGGTTATCTTTCAAAATCTAGGCTCCCATCGCTTTTGGTGTGTTCCTTTAATATAAATTGTTTGTTAAATGTAAATGCATAAGTATATTAATTAAATATGTTTCCAGAGTGGCTTTTGACTATTAAGTTGCCTCACAGCTTGAGGAATACAAACAAAAGTGGTCAAGTCAGTTACTCTTAACTTTATTTTCATCCTCAAGAGCCTGTTCTGGTAGTCTGTGTGGTCAGCTTCGAAACAGAGTCTTGGTCAGTGGGCAAACTGTTGAGTTGATAATTCTTGTAGCCTTGAAGTGATTGTGATTCTTTCAACATTGAGGGGTTTTTGTCTTTATTGCTGTTTCTTTTCTTTTCTGTTTGGTGGTTTGAGGGTTTTTTTGTTTGTTTGTTTTGTTGTTGTTGGTTTTTTGAACCCAATAATCTTAGAGCACTCGATTGTTTTAACAGTGCTTTACTTTATTTTGAGCATCCATCTATTGTGGACATGCTTCATTCATGTCTGAATTATTTTCCTTCTGAAAATGTCAAAAACATTATAGGCATTTCAAGCTTAGTGTATTCACTGTACTACGAATTAAATCTTTCTCCAGCTATAATTATTACAAGTTGGGTGTTTTTCCTCCTCCTAATTTATCTAGAAGCATAGAAGACAAGACAGGCTGGTTTATAAAGACATAGGATACCGCATAGTTTAACTACATCTGTATATGTTTCCTTTTTCTTGCAGGTGCGTAATACACAGGATCTATCACTGAACACACACTTCGTATTTGACCTTCTTAGTTTCCCACTCTTTAAAAAACATTTAACATTTTGGAGAAATGTTGTGAGGCTAAGGGTGCTTTGACATTAAGATGAAGAGTTGCTCCTAAATCTTGGAGAGTCCATCCTAAGTCTTGAAATAGGTTGTGTAGTGGGAGGGAAAGACATATGAAAGAGTAGGCTTTCTATGCTGCTGATCAGTACATATATTCAATGGGCTAAGACAAGATTCTGCTCATATAAAACTAATTTTGTGGAAGCAGGCTCAGGTCCTCCATTTGCACTAGTTTTCTTTGGGCAAACTGATTTTTTCTGCTTTCTGTTATATATTGGAGGGCACACTGTGGTTGTTTGGAGACAACCGAAGAAATTGTCCTCTCAATTTTTTCTGCCAATTTGTATGTGAATCACCCAGGTAATCTTCAAAGCAAAACTAATGGGGAGAAAATGAGAATATTCCTTCTACAATTGAAAGCAGGTAAAGAGAATTTCAGCCATGTTCTGATTGAAAAGTTTCCTAATGTTTTCTCTAGGGCTACTATAATTAAAGGCTATTGCGTGGTAAAGCACTGTGGGCTGCTGGTCTGAGAAAGTTAGCGAGACCATGCCATTATTTAGACAAATATGTAGGGTACATTAACCAGGTCAATACTCTGACTGGCAGCCATAGTGGGAATACTGGCAATGGCAATACCCCAGGCTGTGAGCTGCTGCTATGCATAATGTGGCTTTTCTGTTTGTAAGCACGCATTCAATCCACTTCTAGATTGTAGTTATTTGAACTGTAAAATTCTTTGAGGTTTTCTGTGTGAAGTCCTAAAGAAATGTGAAATACTATTATTGCAGCAATGCCAGAGTGATTTTCTTCTCTAGGGTACTAACCGTAGAACTTTCCCAGCTGGATGTGCATTTGTGTATTTAAAAGTATGGCATTTTTTAGAGCAATTCAGAAGGGTATCCTGTAATGAAAAATGTTATAGGGGACATCAGTTAGTGAGAAAATGTAGAAAATTAGCTGACATTTCCAATTATGAGATCCTATTTTCAGTTTGCTTAATACTTTGTTAGGTTTTAAATATTTATACTCTTTCTGGCTACATATCTGTTTCAAGCTGAATAGTTTTAAAAATATCCGTGAATATAATTTCACTGTTTCACTCAAGAAGGTTAGAGAAAAATGTTGTCTTGCCAACATGAAAGAGAAATCTAAAGATTTTAGGTCCCTAAGTCTCTTGACAACCTCCCATCCTGTGAAATAGGGATTTGAAATATGTCAAAGAGGGAGTGGAGCAATCAAGTTAGTGAAATGCCTTCAACTGGCACTGAAGTTTGCCCCAGTTCTGTTAGGCTATAAGACTTTGAAAAATCTTATTTTGTAAATATTCCCTGCAGACTTTGAAAGAGTTAAGCAACTATCTTCTCTAATTAGGTACAGCATCTTCAGTCAGCACGTCTCAGCCAGGGCACTCGGGGCACCCCGGGCATTGCCATGGCCATGCCTTTCTGTTCCTAGCAAACTGCCCCTGAAGCTGATAGCAGAAATGCGTGCGTCATCTCCTGTTGGCACGCACTGGGGATGGAAACCTACCGCCCTTATCTGTTACACTCTGCTGAGGCTTTTCGGGTGGTTGTTACGCAGCCCCGATGGGCCAGAGTTAGTCACAGCGTTGGCAATTGTTCACTCCGTACTCCTTAAAAGAAAAACTTCTAGACTTAGGACATTGTGCAAAGAAAAGCTATGTAAAGAAGTGTTAACTCTCACAAATCAAATGCAAAAAATGAGGAAATGTGATTAAAAATAAAATCAAGACTGAGTTTGCCTGGATAACCTCAAGTTGCCCCTTGCACATGGATGCTTTATGATACAATTTTAATCACATACTTCCGAACTGTCGTTTCATAAGATTTCTGTTTCTTTTGGCATATAAATAATGCTTGGAGATGAATTGCAGTGATATAAGAAATGAGACAAAAATCTGTCATTCCTCTATCTCATTTACTGCAGACATTGGGTAGTACTTAGTGAATGTGCACCTGCAGGAAGATAACCAAATTAAGGTACATACTTCTACATTGCAAGTTATGTTCTTTTTTAAACCGGAAAATAGAAACTGTTATTTATGCACAAAACTCTGCTTATTAGAAACTGACAAGTTATCATTTTTGGCATGTAGATCTAGGAATTGACTCAGCTGAATGATCCTTGAAGGTTTTTTTTTATGTTTCTTAAGTCAGCTTCTTCATTAATTATTAAAGAAAATTAAAGTTATGCCCACTGGGAAAGAGATTATGATTGTGTCAACAAACATTAAATCCAGATTGTTTATGGATCAGCACTTAGGCACTTGTGTACTGTCTAGTATGTCACAAGTTTGGTCTCCTTTGCACTAAAAGTAACTGATGGGAAAAGAAATGACTGCTAGAAACAAAGTGAATTTTTTTAATCTGGAACATTAAAAAGACTATAGGGGAAAGTAGCTGTCAGTATGGGAATTCTTAGTTCAGAGATCATTTGCAAAGCCAATGTTGCATGCATAGAAATTATGAAAATTGGGCCCATTTTGCTGTAAATGTCTAAGGTTGCAAAAATTAAAATCAGAACCGTACCATTGTGACTATAAAGGTAATATGCCACATGGAAAGCAATATGTACAGTTAAGGCCACCTGAACTATACAAGCCATATTTAAACTGGAATAAACCAATACTGAAGGGAATAGTCAGTCCATAGCCAGTACACATGGAAACACATTAACAATCCTAGCAAAAATTGAGAGAAGAACAGAAAAAGAAATAAACTACAGCATGACACAGGGTATGAGAAAGGTTAGTGGACACAGTGATCACTGTACTGATTCAGTGAAGCGTGATGTGCTTTTAATGTGTAATGAATAATTTTACAAGAAGAACAATTTGTTAAAAGTCAAGTGGATATGTTTTTTGACCATCCCAATTTGCTGAGTCAAGTGGATGTGTGATACTGAAAATTTAGCCTGTAACAGTAATGTTTTTTAAACTTCTAAAAACATTTTTGAAAATAGTAAACTGTGGTGCCTAAACATTAATTGAAGTTAAGCTACAGCAAAAACTAGCTTACAAACTGCATTAACTTGTCTTCTAAAATGCAGCTGAGTGACAATCTGGATAGGACTGCATTTGTCATCTGTGTTTGTACAGAAACATTAGAAACTCTGAAGTTCCAAGAAACAATGCTAAAATAAATAAATCTTAGAATGATACTTTGTGACCTTGCATGGCAAGTATTTCTACACTGCACCAATTTTAATCTTTGGAAAAGCACAGATTTTCATGGTGTCTCTCTTTGGCCAAAGGAAGTGGTAATTAAAGAACTTGAAACAATTAAATACCTTACTTGAAAATCTGCTCCTATGAGATGGGAAGAGAAAGCTTGAATCCAATAGAAAGCAGAGAAGAGACAATGTATTCTCAGATTTTCTGCATCTTTCTGAGGGCATTATTATTTCAAATATACTCAAAGAGAAAATATAAAGATGTGACGTGATACTTTTAAATTCAAAATCAGTTCCGTAGATGATGTGGAACTACTAGGCTTTCCTTGCAGGCCTCATTTCTTCAGCACCCTTGGTTTCAGCCTAATCCAAAATGATACAAATAGATTATTTTGCTGACACTTTGACAGAAAACAATGAAGAGTTCCCAGGAGAGTACATGGAGGCTGGGCGTTTTGGAGTAGCTTCTGGAAATGTGTGTGACAGTGATGAATGGGCTGATTAGATATCCCTAGACTTTTTATAATCTCTGGTCCAACAGTTTCACTTGTTCTAGCTTCTATTCTAAACATTTATTTTCCAGGATAAAATGCCTGATGTACAAGTAAGTTGGTAGTAAGAGGTAAGTAAACAAAAGAATTACTCTAAATGAAAATCTTGTGCTCTAGAAAATGAGAAAGACCTTTACTAAAAGTTAGGATTGAGGGCTGTGTGCAGTAACTAGTTTGCACAAACTGAGAAGGGAAAGCACACTTGTTCTGAGCTTGGCATCTCAGAGAAGGGAATAGTTCTGGGCTGACAGCAGTAGAGGGGAGTGTAGCTACTCAGAACTATTACCTCTTGGAATTAGGCATAATCTGGGGCACCACAGAGCTTTTACAAGAAAGTACATAAAATCTGTCCTGGATCCTTTATGCAAATTGGTTGAACATATCACTCTCGTATGGGTTCAACCAATTTGCAAAAATGCAATAAAAAAATCTTGAGCAACATCTCATTTAGTGGTATCTGTTGTCCTACTGTAAGCATCCAAACACCTTTCACGTGTATGCAAATCTATTTGTTTGTGCATGTATGTATACAAAAATTATAGTAGAATTAGGTTCTTTAGAATGAAACAGCTAGTAGACCATCAGAGGATCCGTTTGCTAAATCAGCCACTTAGAACTGCCAAAGTGATAAATATAGATCTGTTCTGCAAGAAGCAGGCAACTGAGGCTTCAGGAGAGTAGTCTCTTTCCATCCAGAATTTGGAATCATGCAGTCCCCTCAATAATTAGGTGTCTCGGCAGAGCTGTCCCCAAATATGAGAAGGTACTAACTTTATCTTACTTGGCAGTTAGTTCTTAGAGCACCTTCTGTCTTATGGGTTGTGAACAATTATCCAGGATGGAGCTGCAGTTGCCATGTTATGCGCTATTCCCTGTCTGGAAAGGAGCTATCCCTTTTAACACCTATCCTGAATGTCTGCCATCTATAAGGAGGCATCCGAAGTATAAAAGCAGCCTTTGGTTCAAGTAGAAGGTGGAAGAGCATGAGTGTGATGATATAGTAATATTATATAGAGGCTATATCCCTCACAACAGGTATTGTCTTAAAGAATTTTTTGATGGCTTGGAAATATTTAAATTTTAAGAAAATGTCTTTTTCTTCTGTTTTGAGAAACCATAAGAAAATTGGAAAGAAAGATTTCTTTGTAAACTTTGATGAATAAACTTTTTAAAACATTTTCAAAACTCGGAGAAACAGCAGGAAGACATTTCAGTCAACATTTTAAAGAACTCTATGCAGTGATTTTAGAAGTATATGCACAGGATGCCAAAAAAATCTCCTTCTTAGAGATGCAGATATCTTAGAGGCAATATTTTTGTCTAGGGAACATTATACTGCAAAAGATCACAGGCCAGACTGAGTGAAAATTTCAGTTAAGTAAAAACACAGGACATACATACGTCTCTAAGTAGGGAAGAGAGGTTCAGCAGAGATAAGTCTATGAAATAAGAAGGCAGGGTCAGTGCCTGCACTTCAGAAATATCAGCAACTCCTCAGATGACCACAGCTTCTAAAAAATGAAGAAGAAAGCAAAAGTAAAGATGAGGTTACTATGAGAAAACAGGAGGCTACAGTGAGCGAAGATGCTTTATAACTGCTGCTCAATACTGACTGCATGCATGCACACCTAGAAGTGTCAGTGGTATTGAGTTGAAAGTTATTTAACAAGAGAACTAACTGCAAGTTATGAAGACGAAAAAAGCATGTATTTTTAATGTACATATTTAGACTTAAAAATGGAGTTTATTTAGTAATTCACATTTTAATTATAAATATTGTAGGAAACCATAAAGAGAAAACATAAGAAAGGAGTAGAAAGTAACACTACCATAGTATTCAGATTATTAAAGTATTCAAATAGGAATACAGGAATTCATTTTAGCCATCTAAGCAAGCTTATATAAAGGAAAGTGAGTGTTCTGTGAAGTTCAGTGGTGTATTGCATTTTGAACATATATAATAAAAAATTTCTTTCCTGAAAAACGATAAACAAGAATTAAGAAATACAGTATTTATAAAGCTTCCTTCAACTAGAAAACAGAAAACACACAAAAAACTCTCTTAAATTTACCTTTAATAGCTTTTGTTACAGTAGTAAGTGTTGACTTCTGAGGGTGTTTCCACTAAGGAGAAGTTATTTTCAGAAGTACAGAGAGTAGTTTAATTCAGGTAGGGCCCTTGAGATGAGATGGTTTACTCACCTGTTTAAACACCTTGATGTATAGAGAGCCTTGAGATTGGAATGCCCTTTCTGTTCATAAACATAATGTAAATCTGTAATGACCAATCATCTGCTGCTTCCTAGTCTCTGCTTGTGGTCTGGATCAAGGCTCTTTGGCATTTTGCTTCAGCTTTTGGGTAGAAATTCAGGTTGGTTCCACTTGGGTTGACACTTTGCTCACATTTAAGAAAAAGAGAAGTTCAAGAAAATTTGTTTTTATTGGACTTTACGTGGAACTTATCTATTCAAAATTGTTATTGGTTATACCACACTTGCCTGCCTTAGTCTCCTTTGCAGATGATCCTTAACATGCCCGGAAAACCTTGACAGGGTGCAGAGTAATGAGGCAGACAACTTGCTTTCCAGAACATTGCTAACCCATGCTCCATGATCATTTCTTCAGCATTGTGAAGGTTTACAAGAAAGCACCATAGATTTGGATACTGAATATGCAAGCTCTACATGCAATGACCAACTTCTGTCCTCCCAACATTAAATTTGAGCATTTGAGCTGTCACAAATGCAATTACCATGTAAAAGTTAGAACAGCAATGATGGGAGTAGCTAAGGGGTTGTTCTTCAGCTGTAAGAGGCTTGGGAGTAGAAAGAATAGAAGCATCCAGATTGCTATTAAATTTCTCTCTAATATTTAATGTCTTGTACAAGCAGAAGCAAAAGATTTCTTTTCTTAAGTATAACAACAAGCAAACAATAAGTATTCAGAGTAGTTTTTGTTTATTCATAGAAAACCAAATTACTTGCCATTGTAAGATTAGGAAAATGTGTTACAAATACAATGTTCACACTAAACTATCCACTTCATGAAAATTGGCTTTCAACAGATTTTTTTTCTTTCTTAAAGAACAGTCACTCTGGGTTATAAAATGTAACTCCTTGATATTTCTTAAAAATAATAATGGCCCCATCTGATTTAAAGTGAGATAGAGGCTATGGTTAGATCATGATCTAATTGGGAATAAATTAAACCTTCACAGTGGCTTTACTAAGCTAGGAATCTAAACCACTTGATATGACAATAGGCTAAATTTATGATTGTCTTTTTTTTTCTTTCTCACATTTATCAACTGTCTGCTACCTAATAGGTAATATTTAAATGTTGTACTGTTTGAAATACCAGGTAGCACATAAACTTGCCACACCACTTTTGGGGTCTCCATGTAATCATTATAAGGATTTTTTCCTCAAGTTTTTTTGTTAAAGATGTTTTAACAGTTTCACAGACAATGGCACACTTTAGTCTGAAAAATTTATTTTCCATGCATTTTCTCTAAAACCATCTGTTAAATCATTGTACATGTATTACCATTTTTTTTTATGCTGCAGCAATATGGGCAAATCTTACCTGAAATACTGAAATTGGAGCAGCTTTACTGTAATTTATTTTCTTTACGCATACACTGAAACACACATTTTTTTCTCTGCTGGATTCAGTCTTCTTCAATACAAGAAATTGCTCAGAATTTTGATTTACAGTCTATTAATAATAATATCCAGTGTGCTTGCTTAGCAACCTCTTTATACTTCTGCCATCAGTGTTAGCTGAGATAGTGTAAGCAAGTCAAATTCAATTCATTTCTGATCTCTGTAGGTATGATCTCTGGCGAAGATAATTTTCTTTCTGGCAGAGGAAAGTGTCTATAGCTATTACAAGGTTGGTTAACCTGTATAATGTGTGGTAGAAATGAGAAACTTTCTCTGTATCCAGCTGGTTATTAATAAAGAACAAATCCTCTTATGCTGTCAGCAACACTTTGCTAGGATCAAAGTCAAATTGGTGACTGATCGTCTGTCTCTGTGCATATGTATTTCACAGAGTTCATGCCTTACTGATCCATCAGATCTCACCTTGAATCAGAATAATTAACCACATCAAGCCAATCTGACCTAGCCAAAACCACCAAGACTTTAAGGGTTGACCTCAATGTAGCCAGGAGCTCTGTTTGTCCCGGTATCAAATAGTAGTTTCTGTTACCTTGAATCACTCAGTTCATTTTCATTTTGAGTATGTAAAGAATTATATTTATTCAGGTTTGTAAGATGCTGTCACAACTTTGCCATATAAAAATTACATTTTACATTATGCAGTGAGACCTATTTTCAGGCTGTTGACTAACAGTGTGTTATATACCGTTAGAGCAGTTTTCCACGTGTGGCTTCACTTCACCACAGAAAAGATTTTATTCAGATAGAAGTTTCCAACCGTTGCCTTGAAGTATGGAATGAAAAATGGACTTTTCTCAGAGAGGTAAGTAGGTGCTTTATTGGCTTACAACTTTGGTCCAATAGCATCTAATGCATGATAGAAGAGGCAGAAGTATTGTCAGGCTTTCAGTGATACTTATGCAATGCAACAGTGAAGTTTGCTTTTCTGGCTTACAACCACAGTCTCAACTTGTTTACACTCTATGACCTCTGCAAACCTTAAAGAGCTTAAGTCAGGAAATCAGTTTGTTATCAGTCTTATCCCACCTAGTCAAGGAAATAATTCTTTTTTTATGAAAGTAAAAGTAAAGAGAATTATGGATAAGAGCAGTAGGGGGTTTTATGTTTAATATGTTGAATGACAAACAGCTGTAAGTGAATAGACTCAGAATTAGTGAGACTGATTTTTGTATACCATGTCAATTAAAGCTGGAACTACTATGCTTGGATACCAGTTTTCTCAATCAACTTGTCTCTATTTATAAAATATGGATAAGGTAATGTTTACTTATAGCCTAAAATACTCCATCTAAATTAAGCAGAATTATAAAGTAGTAAATATCAACGATATTTCCCCCTTTTTCCTAAAGACAACTTAAAGTTGGGTTAGAGCATATGATACAGAAACTGCAGAAAAGAGGAAAGATGCAGTCTGTTCTCCATGCCCACAGTAGACAAGAGCAGTTATAATGGGCTTAAATTCTGTGAGGAGTATTCAGATTAAATATTAAAAAGCACTTTCTTACGGTAGAGATACTGAAGCAGTAGAATAGATTGCTTGAGCTCACCACCACAGGTGATCTTTGAGAAAAGGCTAGACAGATTTCCAGCCTGCCAGAATCGACTGGGTAAGAATGCACCCAAACCATTAATTCTCTGAAAATTTCAACATTTAGAACTAAACCCAGATTCAAATATCAAATATCTAGATGTTGCGGGGTGGGGGTGGGGTCTGGATAACGAGGGTTTTTGCTCCATTTTAGAGGAAAGGAACAAAATTGATTTCTCTTCAAGAATCAGACTTCCCTTAAAAACACAGCTCTGAGTATATAAAAATCTATATCTCATTAAGCAATTAAAGTTTAAAGGAGAGTCAGAGGCAGGCTAAAAACAAAAAAGAAAAGACTTTTGGTGCGGGTCTTGATCCACCTGCCCTATAGGCAAGTTAAAAAACTCATTGTACCTTTAAAGTTGTCTGAGTTCTTGGTAAGATGAAAAAAAGAGCAGATGGCCTCAGGGAAAGGGAAATATGACTCCATTTGGAAGAGCTGCTCTCTATGAGAAAAAAAGTGTGCTGCGGTTGACCATTCTGTTTCTGATCTGTAACTAGTTGAGAATTTTGGTCTCAGGGCTGTCAGAATGCTACCTCTAAGCAGCGCTAAACTCCTTCAGAAGTTAAAGGGGAAAAAAGTCAGCATAGATAAAAATATTTTTTACTCCATGAAGAAAAAAAAAAGATTCATTCAACATAGACTTTTTCATGTTTCTTTTATCTCAAAGGCAGATCAAAGGTTAGTTAAATGAATCTCATGATAACTCGGACGACACCAACGTTTACATTGACAGTTAATCACAGACTGTTTGACCTTGGGCCACCTTCCATACATCAGAGGAGAGGGTTCAGAAAGACGTTACATGAAGGGGTTGGCACTAATAAAGACCATTCAGTGCACAGTCTAGCACGAGACACCCTAGCTGTCAACAGAACGGTACGACAGCCTTCAGATCAAACAAGTAATCCAGTTAATGAGGCATATCTCAGGAACTTGCCGAGAAAGTAAGCATGTGAGTGATATGGGTACTTTGTCATGGATTAATAGAATATTAATCAAGGCAAGGTACATTTTCATATAGCGGTGACAGAAGGATTAGGCAGCATGGGAGTGTTAAAGCTTTAAGTACCTTTGAAAATGCAGGGTCTAGTTTCTTTGCTTTTGTTTGAAGTAAAATTAATAAATCCAAATATCCTGCGGTCAATGTTTATCCTTTCAAATGGTTTCCTCACGTATCTTTTGGAAACTTGGTTAAAGAGCATCACAAATCTTCCGGTACAAATTTCCAAAGGAACAGCTATACTATGTCATTTTAAGGAAATGAAACCTGTGCAGTCTAAACCGGTTTCCTTCTGTCTTCATATTTTAGCCTCTTCAGGGATGGGCCACGGGATACTTTTCTGCATTTTCTAAACAGTGGTGTAGAGTTGCTGAGCCCTGATAAACAATTAATGAGCCCACAGCCTGTTGTTTCTGTGGTGGTTGAAACCTCTCAAGAAAATCATGGCAACAGGTTTTAAAATTGCAAAAATAACTTTGATAATAAAGCACCTTTTAAACCAAAAATATTGTTCTAATGTACTAAGGTTATTGTTGTTCATGGGAGCTATCTAGATAATTTTAAAAAGTCATATTAAAAGTTATTGCCACTGTAATAATTGTGGTTTTCAGCTATTCACTCCTTCAATGGTACGTTAGAAATCTATAATGAAACAACACATGCAGTCTCATAGGCTGATATTTTTTGGCTGAAAAACATAGTGAAGTGGAAATTCCAGGAGCAGTGGGACTTCCAACAGTGAGGAGAAATGCATTCACTGAAAACACTGTAATTTCGTATGCAATTAACATACATTCAAGAGAAGCTACTAGTATTTGTAGGGCCCAGGTTGTGTTTGGTCAGACCGGACACAGGATTCTTTTAACGTGCTGAAGCTCCCCACACAAGCACTTGGCGTAAACCTTAAAGTTAGGACAGGCAAGTAGCATAGTATTTCAGGTAGCATCAAGGAAATGGCAAAGATATGGATGTAGCAACTTCTGTCACTTCCAGAAACGCATAGAGGCTATCAGAGTTGCCCAACAATAGAGAAGAAAGTGGATTTCCGTATTGTTAGAAAGCATACTGCCCACATGATGAATTCTTACTCCTTAAATGTGTGCCTGAGGAAGAGGATATTCTTGATAGCGCTAATTTTTTTTTTGCTTTTCTGTTTTTTTTCAGGACAGAAAAAACCCTAGGCAAAGACACGTCATAAAAGTTTTCCCAATAAATACCTCCCTTGGATTTATTGTTTGCTTATTTGCTGTGTTTTTGAAAATGGAACTTCTGATTTACCTGTCAAATTGTAAGGAACAAGGACAGCAAACCTAATGCGAACTTTCAGGTCAGTGGTATGCTTTGTAACATCATCTCTGTATTCATATTCCTTCTTTTTCTCTGTGTCTCCATTTTGTCATGCTTCTCCAGACTTTTTGTTTCCTATTTACTGTCCCTCTTGATTCAGCTCCCGGAAGCAAGCTTCAGCTTCAGTTTCTGCTATAGATATAGATATAGCACTGGGAGATTTCCCTGCACTAAATATTGGAGCTGCAACTGATGTACATGTCCAGTGTATATGGGTAAAAATGTCAGATTCATACCTATCAAGCTAAGGTTCAACATCTGGGAAGACTAGCCAAAGATTCTTAAAGAACTTCTATACATCCCTGAAAAGCCAGACTTAGCATTGTGAACTGTCGTCCAGCCTTCTTTGCTTACATTTTGTACCATTTTACTATGCACCTACTTATTCCTGATTGTGTTTTGTGGCTGGAAAATGAAGAAATTTGTTTTAAACTATTTTTGTAACAGATAAGCTGGTGTGTGAAGTTTGCAGGACCTCAGGATTACTTGTAATGGCAAAATACACAATCAAATGGAATTGCTCTGAACTACTTAAGACATGGCATAAGAAAACTCAGTGTAATCATATCGTGGAATATATAGGTCGGTCAAAAAGGCAAAAAAATCGTAAAATATGGTGGAGATTTCTTAGGGGCAGAAAATCTAAGAAAAACATTCCAACACATTCTGTTTCAACTATTCAGGAGCTTTTTTCCACTTCAAATTTGTTTATTTTAAAGTGGTATAATATTAAATAAACGGAAACAGAAGGCGAAAAACTACACTTTTTGAAGAAAAAGATTTTTTAAGATGTTCCATTATTAGCAAAATTCAGTTAATTTTCCTGCTTCACAAGAAACTTTATTTCAGAGTTCTCTATCTCTTTCATAAACTAGCAAGTCCAGCCAAACTGATTGCTCACAGTCATTTTTGAAGAGACTCAGAGCGTTTTTATGGGATTTCTGAGGAAAGGGTTTTGAGCTCAGTAACTGGTGTTTGACACTGATCAGGCCTCCTGACAGCTGGCAGGATCCAGCTCACCCGAACTCACTTAGCAATATTGGTGGGCCTTGTGTTGACAGCTGGTTAGATACCAACAATGTTTTCCAGGTTAATTCAATTTAACCTCATCAGTATTGTTACCTGCTGTTAAAAATAGCTTTTGCCACCATCATTTGTTTTACTAGTTATAAGACTTTTAGGACTGCTTTATACTTACTTGTATTCACAGTGATGGATTGTTTTTCTTTTTATTTCTTTGGACAGAATAAATCTAGATGAAGTAGTAAATTATGATTTGTATAGCTTGTGAAGAAAAAAGTTATACTGCCTTGTGACTGAACCAAGTAGACCTTCATAACAGCTTCATGATAAAACTGAGAGATCAAGCAGCAGCGTGGAAGTAAAAGCTGATGTATGGTCATCTATTAAGGTTACTACTAAAAATGCTACAAATGTATGAGATAAATTCCTAGAACACTATAAGCTATAATATGAATGCATTTGAAGGATAAGCTGACTTAAAAATACTAATAAAGTACCTGGCCTGATGGGCAGATTTAAGAATTACCACTGAAATGGAAAGAAATTGAAAAAGCAAACAAATTTAGAAGAAAATGGCCTAGAACTATCTATGGGTTTTTATCATTTTATTTATTATTCTACCGCATTTTGTTCTGCATCCTATTTTCTGTTCTTTCCGTTTTCCTGTTGCAAACTGCCTGTAAAGAACTGGTAAGTAATTCTGATATATCCAAGCACCTCGCTGACACTTTTCCCACCTGATTTGAACTTTGTTTGCAATCTGGGGCTGCTCTCCTTTGTTTTAGGCAGAGAATGCTCCCCCTTCTGCCATGTTTTTCTGTAACTGTTGGCTGATGTCAGTGTTGCTCAGATGCCTCTCCAGGATTCGTGTTCAGTCCAATCCAGTGACTGACAAACTCTCATGCAGCTCCTGCAGCTGCATATACTTATGTCACCCTAAATTCTGGGAGCTTTAAAGAAAACAGGATAGCTTTGCTAGTCACACAGAGAGGGCTTGTTTGGTTTTGATTAAGTGCAGAATGAATAAGAAGGCAGTACTGAAGAACATGAGGAAAATAAATGCCAATCAGGTGGAACACTGGATGGCCCAAAGGGTTACAAGGGAGGGCCATTCCAGAAATTATTGGCATTAAATGGGAATGTTCCCAATAATCATCCTGACTTCATTCTCCCAGATCTTAAAGTCAGATTCAGGTGTAACACACAAATACAGTTGTCATTAAAAGGGACAGATGCAGAATAGCTTATGGAGAGGGAAGGAAGGATCCAAAATAGGCCATTATTTATTTTTATCACAGAGTGTTAGTATGGATTTCTATGGAAATTTATCAGAAATTGCTCTTGGAGAAGGTCTTAGGAAGAAGCACGTCAGTCCTCTGGCTCCCTACTAATCACATCTGTGAGCACAGAGAAACCAAGCTGATCATACAGATTACCCTGGCTAATGCTTTGGCTTTTTTTTGTCTGTGACTACATACATGGCAGACTCATAAGCTTCAACATCAGCTGTCAGAAAACTCCTAGGGAAATATTACTTATGTGCCAAGAAGAAGGTACTGTACGTGTTATCGCTGATGATTGCTGCCATTGCAAAATGTGCAAACTTGGCTGCTCCTCAGCACCTGCGACAGCTTCTGCCAGTTGAAAAGTACAGTGCATCCTTGAAAAAACAAAAAATGGTCTACAATAGAAGTAGGCGGCATTCTTTATTGAAAAGATCTGGCTATGGTTTTTGAAGATATTCCCATTAAGGTGTCTTCTCAGCCAATAAAAATCCTACAGATTCTTTTGCTAGATTTTAAATCTGTCTTCCCATCGTGGTTTAATCCCAGTCAGTAACTAAGCACTACACAGCCACTCACTCACTCCTCCTGCCCTGCCCCGGTGGGATGGGGAGGAGAATCAGAAAAAAAAAGTAAAACTTAAGGGTCGAGATAAGAACAGTTGAATAATTGAAATAAAATAATATACTAATAGTTGTAATGAAAAGGAAGATAACGAAAAGAGAGAGAAATAAAACCCAAGACAGACAAGTGATGCACAAGGCCATTGCTCACCACCCACTGACCGATGCCCAGCCAGTGCCTGAGCAGCGACCCACCCCTCCTGGCCAGCTCCCCCCAGTTTACATACTGGGCATGATGTCCTACGGTATGGAATATCCCTTTGGCTAGCTGGGGTCAGCTGTCCTGGCCATGCTCCCTCCCAGCTTCTTGTGCACCTGCTCACTTGCAGAGCACGGGAAACTGAAAAATCCTTGACTTAGGATAAGCACTGCTTGGCAACAACTAAAACATCAGCATCAAAAACATCAACAGTATTCTCATACTAAATCCAAAATACAGCACCGTACCAGCTACTAGGAAGAAACTTAACTCTGTCCCAGCTGAAACCAGGACAATTCCATTGGATTCAGGGAGAAGAAAGCTATAGGTATACTACTCCTGGAAGACAGAATTAAGTTCTTTGGAGAGAGGAATTGAGGTAGGCTATCTTTACGGGTAGTCTTATTTGCTGTATTTTAATAAAATTCCATATACAGTCCTGAAGAAATGCAACTCTGTGGCTCTACCTGCATCACATTCTGGGGCACAGATGTGGTCCACTTGGTGGCAGCAGTGAGTAAGGCACCACATGCACTTTGCCTTGATATTGATAAAGGAGGATGCTTTTAAGAGTGTTTGTGTTGATAATAACAGAAGAAAGACTTTTCTGCCCATTCTGCTACCTACGGATCTCTTTATATTCTGGCTGTTCAGCATTAAAGTCAGTGTGGTGGTTTTCCTAAGCCATGTATTTGGTCTTGATTCTAGTGTTGCTCTAAGAGACAGTATAACATTATTTTTTCTTTCTGAGCAAAACCAAATGAGATTTTATTCTTTGTAACCTGTATGAACCTCAGATTATGAACACTGTTTCTGCACCTCCTGTCAGTCTGATTTCAACTCTCCGGTGGTGGGTGGTTGATGTGTTTAGAGGATTGCTTCCCCCGTGGAGGGAAAGAGAACATAATTGTACTGCCCAAGTGGAGAGGGAAACATGGTCGTCACACTGCCCAGTTTGATGGTAATGGCATCAGCTTGTAGGGTTGGAAGTGGGGGGGCTAGGAAAGGAGGAAATTACAGGGGGAAGAGAACAAAAAGCAAGAGGGGCAGGCTGAGTTATTTGTCAGCAGAGACATCTGCTTATTTGGCTATAGACATTACAACTTTGAGCACCCTAAATGTTCTGATGGACCACAGAGACATTGGCAAGTCAGGTCTGACAGATTAGATGTAGTAGGAGCCAGGACTATGCTGCCTAGTACTCTCATTTGTCCTCATTTCCACTTCAGTATTTATTTCTTAATAGAAAAGGTCAGATATTATTTTCATGGTAACATTATATTATGCTAACTTTATATTACATATTACCTTATGGTAATATTATATTACATTATTATATGTCACAGTAACGTCCTGAGCAGGAAAAATAAAGTGCCCAGAATACAAACAATTTTCTGTAGCAACCTCACATTTTCTAAATTGATTCTGACTGATACTTACCTTGTACTTTCAAGAAGTGAAGTATTTTCAAAATGGATCTCAAAATGTTAGAATTGCCATACAATGCTCGTGATGGGTGCTGGAGGTGTGTGGGGGGACAGAATCTCTTCTAGCAGGAAGGGAACTGGTAATACTTGTACTTGACCCTGGGTTTTAAAACTTTAGCCATTAAAACAAGCTGAACCTCTCTGAACACAACACTGGCATAAAAGAAGCTCAGAGGAAATTGGAAGAGACTCTTTGGCAGTGTATTGTAGATAAATTCATTTATCATAGTATGGATGGGTTGTTTGTATGTTATAGTTGCAATTGTCCTCCTTCTTCAAGGAAATGGCTTTGAAGAAAGCATTTAATGATGTTTTGCAGTCATCCATTGTGGCTGTGGAAAGAACAGTTATAGTCTTTAAGCATCATAATTCATGAAAATGTAGACGACTATTGTATTGCTGGAAATCACTGCTTGTCTCTATCCATTGGTCACAGAAAAAAAAAAAGCAACAAGAAAGACAATATTATGTCCTTATACACAGCTCAGGAATTTAATTTCTAAACGATTTTTTTGCATGTTTTTTGTATCCATTGTAAGGACAGTATTGACCGGTACTTTTCTTATGCACTTGTTTTGTCTTTTCCCTCATAGCTTTCTCAGCAAGCTTTAAAAGAAGCAGCAACTCTGTGAGATGTAGCATTAGCTGGGGCTTTTTGCTGTAGTCTGCTTTCACACAGATATTTTTCTGAGTCCAAGTTTGTGATGCACAGGCTGGCCTCTGGGCTGTTTGGAAGAACCAGTGCTCTTTCCGATCCCTGTCTTACAGCATAATCTGCTTTTTGGTGAAATACCATGCAGGAGGAGGAGCAGACTGCTGCCTTAATCAGTATAATTCTCTTCACAAATTATCTGATCCAGGTTCTGTTGAAATGAATAGAAATATTTCAAAGGTAATTAGATCAATGGTTTATTTTCTAGAATTTTCCTACAGCTTTGCTGATGCTATCAGAACTGATAGCACATCCTCTCTTTCTGTAATAGTTAACAGAGAAATGTAGTTCTTCTATTCTTACTGGAACTAAATGGGGTCTTATCTACATTACTAAACAGGTGACCTTTGAGTGAACTACAATGAAAAGTATTTGCGTGACTTGGATTTTCTAATATATTTCAATGAGGAAAAATGAAATTGATTTTGACCTATTATCAAAATACAGGCTGTTGCCATGTTCACCAGTCATCTATTTTATTATTGCTTTAAATTAGGGATGAATTAATTTTGTCCATGATAATGCATACCATCATTTTAAGAATATTTCCCGTAATTTTTAATAACTCCATTCAATCATATATCAAGACTGGGATTTGGAGGGCTGATCTTTGGTCTAGAAAGTAAAAAATTCCACAGTTTTCTCCTGAAGGTAAAAAGTTCTTATGTTTTTTTCTTTTTCCTTCCCCCCTCCCCATAATCTGATGCAGTGGTTTGCCAGCTCTGCCATTTCCCTTATATACTGAGGTAACATTTGCCACTCAGGTTCATAGGAAAAAACCACCCAGTTTAGAACCTAGCCTGTTTTCATAGCACTTTAAAGAAATTGTCAGGCTCGTAATGGTACCACAGAGAGGTCAGAGGCAACCGGGCAGCAGTGCCGAAGTGGCAGCTAGCAGGAGTAGGGGAAGCACACAGTGTCAAGCCACTCGAGTAGGAGACGTGACAGGAGACAAACCTAAAACCCCTCACCCATCATTGCCAACTCTCCTACGGACCAGCGGCTTTCAGCCTCTGATCCACAGACCCCAGGGAGTTACCGCTACTTTTAAGTGACTCACGAAGCTGACCGAGAGAAATAATTTAATGTGTGCTACACAGCAGTCTGCATAAAATGAACTTTCTAAACCTAACTCTCATACGTGAAAAACTGCCTTCGGAACCCACGAATCACAGAAAGGTTGAAAGTGGTTCTGTACGTAATAGATTATACATCAGAGCTTACAGGTTGAAGACTATGGCAGGTATCTGAAGTGAGGAACTTTTTTCCCCTTACTTTCATATAGTATTAATTTCAGTTCAGGTGATACATAATTGCAGTGAGAGTTACTACTTAGGAAGGATTTCGGTGGATAATCTTTCAGACTCTGTTACTTGGCTTTGCTTTTTCAGTCCTGCATATAGTGTAATGCAGATCCTAAATTGAGCTTTGAGCTCTTAAAACTCTTTAAACTTGAATTGCAGCATACAGTGTATCATTTGGAAGATGTGACAATATATTCAATAGTCGGCAGCAGTTCGTGTTAAAAATGTGGTCTTTGCTTCTGAGGGTTGAAAATAAAACAGACATATAAAGTTGACAGGTGGTGATTATGTCTGGGAAACCACAGAGATCTAGGGATTTTGCTAATTTGGGCAAACAGTTCATAGGAGGTAACTTATCTAAAAATTCTACCTCTTTTTGTTTGTTAATATCCCAATTCCCTAAGCTCATTCTTGAACAAAAATGCTCGAGTGCTCGGTAAATCCACCAAATTATTAAACAATTAAGGTCTTATCCAAAGCCTTCTGTAGTCCATAAAAATATTTCCATTACTTTAATATGTCTTGAATATACTGTAATTGCCAGCATAACTCTCTATCTCTGTATAGGGCTATTTTAAGTCAGTGAGTCTCTTGGTACACATACATCTTTTCATACTGAGGAGCAAGGAGTTCAGAAACAGACTCCACCTAAGTAATTCTGCAAATAACTCTTTGTCTCTAAGAAAGAACTGAGCGTTTTTGTCCCCTCGTGCTCAGCAGTCACAATTTCAGCTAGACCTAAAATTCATATGGTACATGTTTGTTCCCTGACTGAAGGGGCATAAAAGTCCAAATGTTCTTATTTGCAAATTCAAAATTAACATCTGTGGTTGTTCTCTGTAATACACTTAACATTTGCTGTGTCTGCAAGTAATCCTTCCAGTAAACTCAATCCTTATATAGAGCAAAAGGAAGACGAAAAAACAGCATAAACACAATCTAAACCAAATGGGGTAGGAAATACCTGTCAAAATGTGTCAACAGAATTTGCTCACCTTTAAAAAGACTTTCTTTCTGGTAGCTCCCTTACTATTCATGATCATAACTGAAAACATGTAGAAACAATAGAAGAAGCACCCATTCTTTATCCAGTTTTAGACTTTAAATACTCTTCCACTAGCTTTTGTGTCCTGTTAGCTTCAAGAATACAGGCATATGGAAGCAGCTTGTACAAAGTTAAGCCTATTAAACAACTGTTAGAGAAGCGAGAAACCATTTTGATGGTCTCTCATATTTGTTCAGAGATGCTTTTAGGAGAAGGTTCTGTGGTCAGACCTTCAGAGGAGCCTAATGAGGTTGGAAGAGGTTCTGCAGGGCTATGTGGAGCTGGACTGGTTTTTGTCTGGTTTAGATGCTTTCCCACTAGATGATTTTGAAACTCTCCCTAGGCATGTGTCTGTATATTAGCACCTGGAATGCTGCTCATCTGCTCCTGCCCCTGAAGCTATTGCATACTGACAGGCAGAGGGTGAGAGCTCCAGGAGCGGACCTCAGTGAGATTTGCTACAGCTGTACTTAAGGGAAAGGCTGTTTTAAGTCATCTGTGATCTGTGGGGCATACCGCAATTGTGGCTAATGGTAAAACAGAGCCGTGGCTTTGTCAGCTAGACTGAACTTACACAAATTGGCGTCACGTGTTAAGAGACCATGTCTGATTTCATGTGGCAGGTTGTTATCAGTGACTTCAACTGTGCCCAACTGTGTTAAAACCTGTGCTGCCCTTCAGGTGCTGGTCTTGCAGGGTTAAAAGCAAAATAATACATTTAATGCATTTCATTTCAGCACTTTCCGTTAAGCTTTTCTAATTCTTATGTTTAAATGAATAAATAAAGAGGAAATTATAGGATTTGAGGTATTCTGCCAGGCGGTGTTTCTGTAGAATAGCATGATTTTGCATGCTCATTTTCTATAATGGAATGTTTGTCCTCCTACCATTATCTGTAAAACAAATCTTTCACAAATTTGCTACAAATTTATAACACAAGCCTGTACTCATACGCAGTGCTAAATTGCTGTAAAATCAGGTAATATGTGCTAAGTACATATCTTCAACTTGTATAAAATCCAAGCTTATGGCATATGCTTATCTAAGACATATAGTTTCTCAAATACTGTATTTACTTCTTCAATGCAGGAAAATAGTTCTTTTGGGCAGATGTTGCATATGTTGATTCTAAAATTAATTGCTGTTGAACTAAGTGGTAAACATTAAACCCTAGCCACACTGTGGACTCTGTACGTGGTGGTGTGTATGTTAATTTTACTGGAAAATACATAGGGAATTAATTTCTCTCTTTAGGACTCACTGTACCAAATCTGAGTTTTTACTGTACAAAATTGGGCCACTGAAGTGTAAATTCAAAGTATATTACCTTGGTTTTGAGAAATCTCAGCCTGGCCTAATTGGTAGGATTCTCATTAGCAGCTTCATTCATGTCCGTGTAGGTACTAATCGTGCAGTCTTTGTTCTGTACATGGTGCATTTTCTTTCAGTCAGAATGTCCGAACCTCAGAGTCCAAAATTAATTTTCTCATCTCAGACAACAATATTAGTATTTCAATCAAATGCCTATTTTTGATTAGTAGTTTCTAACTACGCTGTCTCATAAGGAGTGATGTGCGTGTTCACACGGGATTCCAGAATGAGACTCCAGGCACATGGATCTCTCTGCATCATTTCATTTTTGACAGTCCTTAATGCGATGGTCATACGTGTTGTTGTGTGTGCCCTGTGCATAGGCTTAGCTCTCTCACAGAGAAGCCTGAGATTTTCTCCCACGACAAGTGATTTTGGGGCTGTGGCAATAGCTGGGTGCCCAGCGGTGGGTCCACTATTGGACATGATGTCTAGGAAGTGATCATTTCACACTGTGACAACCGGGTGACTTTAAGAGCTCTTACATCAGACGTTCAGAAATTGAGGCTTTAGTCCTTTTGGCTTTAATCGTCAATAACTGCTATGCCAAATTGTTCCATAGCAGAATGAGTTACTGAATCAGGGAGGTTTATTAATCTCTGTGTTTATCCATGGTAGTAGTTCTATTACTTACTATAATGTCATAATTCTTCCCTGGAAGGCATAAATATTTTCAGTTTACGTTATCGGTGCAGCCTATTGATAGAGGTCTTTGTCTGGGCTTCTTAATGGAAAACCTGGAGAAACAGTGGTTCCTTTTTATTTCTTCTTTACTGTTCATTATCTCTTAGGATCAAATGGTGATATGTGAAATACTATTTTCTAAGGTGATTCTTGTAAGGCATGGCAATACATTTTTCACAAATAGGTAGAGAGCAGCAATGAAGGGACAAAGTGAAGGATATCTAAACAGGCAACAATTGGTATTTGCTTTTGGCAAAAGAGGAGAGCAGCATATAAATTGACTGATTAAACTTAAAGAAAAGGCAGCAAGATTTAGAAGCAATAAAGGTACAACTAAATACTCTTGTAGATAAGTTGCAATAAGACAAACTGGAAGGACAGGACAGTCAGCTGTACATAGTGACCAGAGGTAAGTTTTAGAAGTGGTATCTCTGTTTTGATTTAAGCCGCAACCTTCTTTCCTGCTCTTGGTCCACTGTGTGTGTAGATAGTGTCTTCCAGAGGGCTGCAACCTCATCTTTTTTTTACCTTGTCTTTAAGTTCTCCTAATAAAAATATTACATCCTACAGGGATAAAGATGTGGACAGTCTTTAAAGTTGGTCATAAGCAAATGGAAACTGAATGGTTTATCTCTGAAATCAAAACAATTAGACTGATTTGGGTAAGGAAAGGACATGAAACCGCCTACTGTTGTTGGGAGTCACAAATGACTCTGCATCAGAGGAGAAAGTCATTACAGAACAAACCAGATTGGGAAGGAGAAGGAAGGAATTTGAAATACATTTTGAGATATTTGTGGGTATTGGAAATGCAGAATATTTTGGCAGGGATCTGACTCTACCTCCTGCTCAAGAAAGAAACAAGAGTATTCAAAACGTGTTCTTGGGTACTCAATAGCATAGGTCCCCCCAAAATAAAGGTGATTGTACTCTGAATTAGTAAAGGAAAGTACAAGTAAGTATTTTTGCAGAGGACAGAATAAAAGAAAGAAAAGTACATTTTGACAATGACCCAGGTGTCACACTAGGTAAGCTTACAAGAAAGAGAGGCGTGAATGCAGAAAGTATGTGAAAAAACAAGAAGACAGTTATCTTTTCAGACCTGAGAATATTATAATTGAAGCTCAGTCAAGAGGGACAAGTATACTTGAAAAGATGGCTCGTTCTTACTAACTGAATTTTCATAATTATCTATAGTAGAAAAAAAAAAATCTCTTCAGGTTGTTTTCTATAGGCTTAAGTAGTCAGGGCTTTTATTTCCCCTTTCACTTGTAAGTTTTAAATTTGCTCTTTAAAATTAGTTCATCACTATCTTTCATGATCTAACAATCTCACTACATCAGGCAATTTTTTTATAATACCTCTTATCAAGTACATATTGGTATTAATTCATGATTGTGCAAAAAATTGTTAAACTTTCAGGTAGTAAAGAAACATAAGAAATATAAAATAAATTAAATTCCAAATTCTAAATAATTTTAAGCATTCAGTCTGAATCTAAACAACACTTAAAAAGGGACCCACTTTTCTCAAGTATTTTGGAGATTTCGGAACATTTTTTCCTGCTACTTCAGAACACTAAGTTAAAAATCTTATTCATAAAATGAAAAAGTCTAAATATATTTCAGGTCAATTAAAACATTACTGTGAAGTAGTTTTAAAATATTATTTTTTAATTTTAACTATTCATAATCAGTGTAAGCACGTTTTATAAATACATTTTATTTTGTAATTAAAACCAATTTAAATACCCTTGAGCCTTTCTTATATTTTTCTAATGAGAAGAGAGGGAAAGAGGAAGGGGAGAGGAGGGAAAGAAAGAAAGGAAAGGGAGAAGAGAGAAGGAAAAAGAAAGAAAACAAAAGACTTTAGATTCTTTGTTTCTCATTACTGTCAGGGAGAAAATGCTATATTTATTGGATCGCTAGTTTGTTCAATGGCAGTAATTTTTATGTTCCCCCATCTTAACTTTCCTAAGTACTCTGTAATAAATTGTATCAGAAGGGCCACTTTTGTGTTCAGATGTTCTGCTCATTCTGTGGCACTTATAACTCTCTTTGGTGGTTTGTCTAAAATTACTTTCTCAGCTCTTTTTGGTATCAAACTGTAATTTGTTTGAAACACTGATTGATAAAAGAAGATCATTACAGAACAGTAGGAAAGAAAGAAATGTCATTTAACACTGACTTTTTTTTTTGTTCAGCCTGAATTGTCACAAAAAATCTGTGCTTTCCGATGTTCCAGACAAGAAAACAGGAGTAAAAACAAGACATTTTTTTAGAGTACTGTACATGTAAACACAAATAGACTTTCAAAATGCTAAATACATTCCTTCCTTTCTGTATACACAATATTTCCTAAGAATGTGCTCTTCCAACCCCCTTCCTGAAAAAAAAACCTGACAACTTCATGCAAATATGGCCTCATTTAATATAAAATATCTGGCTTGTAGCCTAATACAGTGTGCAGAGAAATGGTAATCAAGTTGAATTATCATTTTTCAGACCTCAAGGTTAAAAAGAAATATTTCATCTGACCATATTTCATGTTTTAAATCTGCATTGAATATAAAATACATTGCAGTGCTACTGCACATATCCATGGCTTTGCCATCCCAAAAGTTTAATTATTTTTATGGGACACCGATACATTCTGCGCTAACTGTTTCTTACATTGCTCCTGGTGGATAGCCCACTTCTTACAACTTGCATGAAACATCTTGAATTATGGTACTTTTAAAGTTTATTTTATTTATGTGTTTACTCCCTAAAGTCCTGTGCACAATTCTGGTTGAAAATTTTGAATTAAAAATTTCCATGAAAGAAACGCTTCTATTCTTACAGAAATAAACTATTTAAGCACATAAGGAGCCTTAAGAATACTAGTGAACCCATTGACATCAAACAAAAGTAAATGTCTCAAAAGAGTCTTGCCTGAACTAAGGATGTGATCACGGAGTAGTCAAAAGCCCTTGATGACTTTTAGTTAAGCTGCATAATTAAAATTTACCTACATATAATGGATTCTTACCTTTTAAACTTTCTCCAAACCTTCCTTTCTTCAGATACCTGACAGTTTGGAGTAGATGAGACAAAAACATCACCTATTTTCTGCCCATCTCTCTTGTATGTGTAGATTTGGAAGAATACTGTTTTCATGTATTAACTGGTAATCTGGATTGAGAATTATCAGAATCGGAATATGATCCAAACACTTTCAGGAAGTTTAGGCCCAGTAGATACCTTTACAAAAATACAGCAGTGGGGCTTTTTTGCAGGGGAAGAAAGGAAGTTATGATTGAAAATATTATTGGCCTCAGTTTGTTATTTTAAAGTAAATACTGAGAAGCTAAGAAGTTTCAAAATTATTTACTTTATTTACAGATCTCAGTTTTAATTAATTTTTGAAATGTCTTTCCAAGCTCCAGTCTGAGAAAGCAAACCATAATGCCTATGGAAGGTTGTTTATTTCAACTTTCTTTGCAGGGAAAGCGTAAAGGCTTCATGAGCCCTGACTTCCTAGTGAGCATTATTCCACTGTGACTGACAGCGCAGAGGGCAGCAATAGAAATAGCTTTTAAAAAAGATTTAAGACAAAAACAATGTCAGGGTACAGCTACAAACTAGTATCTGGGGACTGAATAGACAGGTTTTCCTTTGATCCCTTCAAGTCTGAAGTTCACGCCCTTTTCTGTACACACTTATCATTGTTCCAAATATAACAACAATTACATGTTAAGTCTTGGAGCTCTTAGTATGGACAATGTATTTAGAAAACATTTCTGAGCATCTGTGTATTTTTTTTATATATATTTTTTCCGGGGGACATTTCAGTATAACATCTTTTGCTGCTAGACATGCCACATATGCTCTTGTAAGATAAGGGAAACAAGAATTAATTAACATCTAAATGATGCCTATATTTTAATGCTAATTATGCTTAATTAATGTATGAATATTTTATCATACATCACCCAGTAGTTTCAATAATCTGTCTTTTTATATTTTATTGATCTATCTATCTATATATCTATAAAAATATTCCCCAACATGGTTTTAAAAAAAATATTACAATTTTACAGTTAGAACATTTCCATGGCATGCAGGGAGGAACACTGCAGCTGCTCACAGAAATATTAACTATGTTAGCTGCACTTTTTGTCTGTTACCTTTTCTGGGCCTTTTAAGCATTCTCTTATTTTTAATGATTATTTTTTATGTCTTAAATTGTTATGCATACATTTTGCTCTTTTCGGGGCAAAAAAACACTTTTGGACAGCTAGGTCAGATCCTAGAATATTACCAGAATTAATGGAGAAAAAAATCAATGGACATTGGGGCAGGCCTCCGATAACCACAGATAAAAGGACAATATTGTCAATACTTCTTAATTTTGGCTGAAAAACAACAGGTCAGAGAAAAGGGCTTTTCCACCACCCATCAGCTTTTAGTTCCTTCCTTTATTCAGACTCCCCCCACCCAGGTTCTTTTGCTCAGAGCTATACCTTGCTGCTTGCATTTATGGGTCTTTTAAAGTGTTTGATCTTTTGGGTACAAATGGTTTAGTCTGTGCTTCCCAAAGGCCTTTAATAAAAAGCCCAAACCAAACCAAAAAAAAAAATCGTCTTTTTTTCCTATGCATCTGTTTTTAAATGGAAGTGCAGAATAAGTTAACAGAATTACAGGGACTTAAATTCAATACCAAATGTAGTCTTTGGTTGTAAAGGAGATGCCCATGGAAGAAATTTTTAAAATGTGGGATTGATTCTCCTCTCCATTAACGCTGGAATGACTCACCACTTGTCACATCACTTTAATAAGATAAATTTAACATCCTTTGAAAGACTGGTCTAAATTATTTGAGATACATACGTATGTGTTGCAGCAAGAGACCCAAGACTTCTCTTTCTTATTAAGGATAATATACAGGTTTTTCTTTGTCTTAAAAGAAACATCCCTTCATGGACGAAGGAAACATGTTGTCCTATTGTAACCACATGGACAGACGTGCCCAATTGTAATTTTCTTCATTGGTTTCCTATTTTCTGTTCTGCCTATCTTTTCTAAATACTCTATAATGTAGACCTTGCTTTCAGCTCTGAAGTAATCATATCTTCAAAGAAAATTACGAACCGGAGTTTGACTACAGTGTATTTATGGTATTAACAGATTTAATGACAAGCATAAATTTGTTGCTGGTTTCTCTATCTTTTTTTATACAAGTATTGTAACTCATAACCTTGCTGACTAACATGTATGTGGATATATATGTATATATGTCACACAGTTCTTATAAAAACGTGTATTATCATTCTATTTTAAATCAACCACTTTCTCTTACCTTTTCTACATTAGCAATAACTTCTGGAATATTCTACAATGATTTGATAACTGCAAATAGTGCAACTCATTCTAAGGAGACCTTTTCTATGGATAGCTGCTCAATCACAGAGCTGCTCGAAGGAGTTTTCCATTGAAAAAAAGAAAAGAAAATACTTTTATGGGAGTATGATAACTTGAGTGATTTTAACGGTAAAGTGTCAGAAAGAAGTGGTTTCATTTTGGTGCTATCACAATACTAATCTCTTGGTATTCAATTAGGTTAAATATAGGTTTCTATGCTTGTCCTTGTTTTGGCTGTGGTAGAGTTAATTGTCGTCTTAGTAGCTGGTATAGTGCTATGTTTCTGAGTTCAGTATGAGAAGAACATTGATAACACACTGATGTTGTTAGTTGTTCCTAAGTAGTGTTCATACCAAGTCAAGGATTTTTCAGCTTCTCATCCTGCCCAGCCAGCAAGAAGGCTGGAGGGGCACAAGGAGTTGGGAGGGGACACAGCCAGGGCAGCTGACCCAAACTGGCCAAGGGGTATTCCATACCGTGTGATGTCATGTCTCCCCAGTAAATAAACTGGGGGGAGTTGGCCAGGAGGGGTGGCTCACTGCTCAGGGACTGGCTGAGCATCAGTCAGTGGGTGGTGAGCAATTGCATTGTGCATCACTTGTCTTTCTTGGGTTATATTTCTCTCTCTTTTTGTTATCTTCCTTTTCATTAAATCATCATAATCATTATTTCTTTATAATAATAATAATAATAATAATAATAATAGTTGTTGTTATTATTATTATTAAACTGTTCGTATCTTGACCAGTTTTACTCGTTTTCGATTCTCCTCCCCACCCCGCCGGGGCAGGAGAGGAGCGAGCGAGCGGCTGCGTGGTGTTTAGTTGCTGGCTGGGGTTAAACCACGACAATGCTACCTGCTCCTGTAAGAGTGAGAGTGGTTTCTTCTGTATGAAAACGTAGCAAGGGCCTCCTCATTTTACCCACAGAATTCTTCTCGGCAGCAACCAAAATCTCATCTTTTTCAAAGTAGAAGTCCGAAGAGCAAACCCCCCTGTGACATGTCCCTGCAGGACAATTTGTTCCTGATTCAGTGACAATTGTTTCAGCCAGCTTTTTGATAGAGGGCAGGAACAACAATCTTTCTTATGTGTTCTTTGGTATTGACAGATCACTGTCAGGTTCTTGCCTCCAGCAGGAATAATGCATCTCTGCCCTTTAAAATGATAACTACTATCCTGCAGCGATCTTCCTTGAGTCTGGTGCTATTTTCAATCTATTTACATAATCTGGATGACATAATTTTCCATGTTCAAGCTGTGAGACCACTGTTATACTCCTGATTTATTGTATTCCATAGTTTATAATGCCTGATGGTCGTAGTTTTCAGTTATGCTTAACAAGACTAAAAGAAAGACACAAAGGCAGACTGCAAAAACTTTCATTTCCAAACAAAATTATTTCTGTTTCTGGCTGAATAAATATTTTATTTCAGTTATTTTTTTCTTTAAGGGAGGAGAAGCTAAAAAAGTTCTTTCAGAAGCTAAACACACTTAATGAAAACAGCATATTGCTGAGATCTTAATTTTTCAGGCAAAAGCAATCCCTATGAATTAGCATTAAAAATGTTTTAAAAAAATAGAACTGTGATTCCCATCTGGAGCTTAGTAGAGACTGCAGTTGTATAAGCCATACCTTCCATCGGGGACACCCAATAAAGAGACTTAAGTACTAGGAAGTACTTCCATATTACTTTGCTCTCCCCCACCTCCCTGCTTTATAAGCACGGGGTGAGTAAATAGTCACTCTGTCCTTTTAAACACTGATCCCTTGCAATGCAGAAGAAGGAAAAAGCAGTTATTACAACTCCAAGAATGAGGCAAATATTACTAAAGCAAATACTGTGCAGTATTTTAATAATTTTCATGCATTTGCATATAGAATTTACAAATAGGCCATAAGCTTTTCTATTTACACAAAAAAATATTTCATATCAATACATTTCTGGGATAAGTGTATTCTGCTATGATCTCATAGGCTGCAGTGTGCTGTTAGGAACTACTGTATAACTGAGAGTTTTAACATATGCTGTGTAGAAATTAGATGATGAAACAGGAAAACAAACAGCATTAAGAGAATGAAGAATTACATTCTGGGTTGGAGGAAGAATATGAAAAAGCATTTTAAGTCTTGATGGACATGAAATCTGGTGAAAATAATATAACACTACTACAGAGTTTGTGATGTCAATGCTATCATACAATTTATTACACTAATTTCTTCTCGGTCAATTCTGTACAAAGACAGACAGGTAATTTATGGCATCAATAGTTTTGGGAGAACTAGGTGCTGGCTCAGTGGGATTAACCACAGTTACACATTTTTAAAGAAAACGTTGGCTGCTATTAATTCTTGCCGTCATTACTCTTTCTTGCACACATAATGCACATGAAAGATAATAATGTTGTAAAAGGTAGTTTATAGCACAAAGGGAAGCATGTATGTCATCAGCCAAATTTTATAGTGTATGACAACATAGCCATTGATTAGATTGGCTCAGCCTCTGCTTTATAAAGAAAATACATTTTTTTACCCATCCCAATTCAGAAAACATGTGATGAATGTGATGTTGGTGACATAAAACGTGTTCTCATCTCAACATGCAGACTTCATTGGCTGCAAATGAGCATGCTATGGAGAAATGAGATACACAACTCAAAAATGTGTAATACATGTCATTCCAGGTTGCAGATCTGTTGGGATCTGTGATTTGCCACTGCTTTTCTGTCTTCATGGCTGGATCCAAATTAATGACAGTCTGGCCCAGGATTTGCTAGTCTTCCCACAGGATAGTTACGGCTCCGAATGTATTAAAGATGGAAAAGCTTGCCCACATTCACTGATGATCTTTTCCCTTTTTTTACAGCAATGTGTGTTTGCCTTTTGAAACTGCCAACAGTGTTATAACTGTTTCATGCATTTGTAGTTAGAGTGTCAGAGGCAGCTTGGAAAACTGAAGAAATGAAAGACAGTGAAAAGCAGTTTACCTAGAATCTCCGGAGACTTTGGTGAGAAAAAACAAGATTGTGGCTTTCTGGGTGAAATTACACAGTATTCTTGGATGGCAGTGGAGGGGAATTTGCTCCCCTGGCTAACATGGTGATCTTTTGAGAGAAAAAACCTGACATAGAAAAAAAGAAAAGTGGGTAGGGGAGTTAAAGCTGTGCATAGTCTGAACATGTCTAATTGTCTTATGTCTGACAAATTTTTCATTTGGTAAACAGGCATTTGTATTTTATTTTGCAGATTAATTACTTCAGGGCACTCAGGCCATATGAGTTCTCTTCCTCTCTTTCTGTTCTGTCATTAAAAAATGGGGGGGAGTGGGGAAAAAGTGGAGAAAGAGTAGGGAAAGGCATGAAATGCAGAATAAGGGTCCTGCAGCAGAAGTATGGGAAGGCAGGTGTTACCAAAGGCTTGGACACATGGCCTGGGATGTTCTGTCATTTTGCCGGGGATATTTTGTCTGGGATATTTCAAAAGGTGATGTGGACCAAGCCTAACCATGGTTAGAGACACTGCACAAAGAGCAGCCTAACCCTGGATTTGGCTGTGGTTATAAAATAGCAAAAGGGCTGTCCCTGAGGAACCATGGTGGGCCAATATTGCGTTGGCTGCAGGATGAGCTGATGTCACTGGTGTGCATTTAAAAGCTTGCGTTTGGCCTTGTGTTGCACAACTTTAACATGTTCTGTGCAGAATAAGAGGAGTCTGTTCCCAGCTCATAACTCTGGAGCTTTTTAGTGAAAGTAGATCACTACAGAGATTCCTTGGAAAAACCTGTCGTGTAAGATAATGTATGAATGAGGCAACATAATCGTTTAATGAGAGACAACTGTAAAAACTGAGAAGATCATGAACCAGATTTGAAACACCATAATATACTTGATTTATACATATCTTCCCTTTGGAACCTGGCTGCATGTAGATCCCAGCTGTTCCACCAGAAGAAAAGGAAAATTTCAAAATTTACACAGATTTCATTCAATCAGTGCCAAATAAATATGCAAAAAAAAGGCCTTAATCTTAACATAATTTGTGTAATATTTTATTTGTAGTTTATTGCTGCTCATTCTTGAATGTTATTAAGCCACAAAAGCAGTGTGATTTCACGGGAATAAAACTTTCAGGAAATCAGAATAATTTATTTTAATGAAAAGAGCTTTGTATGATCTTTCACGAAACTAAGGGCTGCAACTGTTCACCTTAGAAAGAAAAACTAGAAGAGGGAAAGTTTAAAAAGTAGAAAAAAATTATTAGTGGCTTGTCTTGCACTTAGTGGGACTCAGGAAAATTTAAAGGTGAGAAATACCTAGAGCTTTGGGACAAGAGTATGTAGAGAACCAAGAAAAGGTAAAAGAAGAGGGGGGAAAATTAAGGAGGCAAGAAACTGGTATTGTGTGGCTTAATTATTTTTAAGATTGATGGTTCCAACCATCATGTAAGGTTTCCAAGCAACAACTATAACAGTTAAAAAATGGTAGATCTTTTCATTTTAATTTCTACAAATATATCATGTTAAATTAAAGACCTTAAAGAAAATGAACTGTTTGTGATATTTGATTCATAAAATGTGCTACAGACTTGTAACTGAGCAAAGACAAGGACTTTGAATTTTGGGGTGGGTTTGGTTTTGTTTTTTTTTTCAAAATATGTGCTGGCTATGGGTTTTGTTGCTGTGCTTTTTTCCTTTTTTCTTTCTTTTTTTTTTTTCTTTAAATATAATTTCTTGATCTTCCAAAGCCAAATGTGGTCCAGTAATTATTAACTTGGGTTTATTAGTGATTTTAATCTGTGTAATACAACAGCAGCCTTTAATTTTGCATAAATTTAATCCTACTTGGAACCATTGCAAGAAGTTGTAGAGTTTTTTGAAATAAAATATGGACAGGTCAAAGACTCAAAACATGATTTTTTTTTTTTTTTATTAAGAACTTTTAGGTAGAGAAGAAAAAGAAACCCAACAAACTAACAAATTGGAAAATGAAACCTCTTTTTTTTTGTGAAACTTCTGCGTCCACAATTGGAGTTGAGTTTCTTCACCAGATATTCATTTTTCAGTATTTATTTGCTTTTTGGTTATAATTTGCTCTAGAAGAAGCTTTTCTTTTGACATGAAAAAGAAATAGAACATAATCTGTCCTGTTGGACTAGTTGTATGGCTCTGCCTTGGTCTCACACAGGTTTTGTTCTATTCATCTTAACAGAAGACTAGAATAAAATTACAATTATAATTATTAGTCAGTTGGTGAAATATGACATTTTTATTTCAGAGACTTGGTTAAGAGTTCTTTGGTAATTGAATTGTTTTTTGGGAAAGTATAGGCTGCTCTTGTAATTACTACCAAATAATATTTTTGACTGGTAATTCATTAATTTCTTCAAAAAGAAACATTTTTAAATATTTTGGAAAGTCTCATGATAGTTCTGTGGCAGCACAAGAGGTATTTTTTCCTTTTTGGAGGTTAGAAATTTGACATGCCATTACGCTACAGCAGAAGGTTTCCCCAGTTTCTGTGAAATGACATATGATGAACTGCTATCACCCTAGCCATTATACTGTACAGCTAGAACATTGTTTTTAAAGGGCAATTACCAACTCCCTGATGTATTTATTTGCAATTTTGGAGACAAAAGCAGATTCTTTTTGAACATAATTTATCGCAGAGAGTTGGTGTGTCTTAGGAATGAATGAAAATGCTTAGGTTGTTTGAAGAACAATTTCATAACATTTGATTTTGCATAAGTATCTGAAGCTATAGAATTCTGATTTCTTTCCCCTGTGATGGTGTATTTGGAATTAAATTATTGACTACTCCATCTGTACTGTGAAAGTCCTGTTTGCTTTGCTTGATGATGCAGCTTGCAGAATTTACATGATAAATGGAAAATTTCATTTTTCTTTAATGAAGTTCTGCTTTTCATGGTTACAGCGAAACCTGCATGCTTACAAATCTCAAAAATCAGCGAGGGTAAAGAATCCCCTTTGTTCATATGTGGTTTTGTCCTAAGGTTTCTAGCTCAATTTTACAATACTTTTTTCCCCTTCTGATTTGTGATTTTTTCCCTGGGCTTTACTAGAGTTCATAATCAAAATCATTCCTGAGTATGAGAAAAATTACTCCTATTGTGTCTATGAATGTGCAAGATGAAGCAGGAATATTCATGTTGATATAAAGTTTCAAATTCAGATCAGGGGTCCTAGGAAACTTACCTGTAAAAAACCACCATGAAGAAGCCCATCAAAGACATCTTTTTACAGACACATTGAAAGGAGAGAGAGAAAAAGAGTGAATGCTCTTGCAGCTCAGTAACTGACACTCTTTCACTTGAGCAGGAAACAAATATGACACAGTGAAGTTTATATGCCGTTCTCTTAACCATTTGTCCAACTTTCTCCACCTCAATTAGAAAAAACCCAGAATTCCATCTCTAAACAGAATGAAGGAACAAAAAAGGAAGAATGAGAGAAATGCAGAAATAGAATTTTACATTAAATATAGCTGATGAAGCCATTTATCATAATTTTTTATCTCATTTGGTAATGAAGAACGGGCTAATGTATCACAGAACGCATGACAAATTTACCAGTTTGATGCACAGGTTGCAGTGATTTGCTCTCCAAAGGATCTCAGAGTGTTGAATAATAAGGGGTTTGCTTCTGCTTTTTGGTTTTATTTTCAGTTTCTTTTACACAGAACTTGTGCATGTGGAAATGTTGGTCCCCAAAGTTTGCTTAAACTTGACCTTGTTCTTTAATTGTTACCCATCTAAAATACCAGCTGGTATTGTAAAATGGTATAATTTCTTTTTTTTTTCTAACAACAACAAAAGCTGTTTCTTTTTTTTTTCCTTTTTTTTCCCCTTTATCCCATTTTTTTTCTTCTTCTTTCTCTTCCTTTTTCTTTTCCCTATAAACATAACCTGTTCGGGGGTCTGTCACTAGTCCTTTCACTGCTTCAGCAGTCTATGGTAAGCAGGAATCGGTTCACTGCAGATCATTTCCCCCGAGTTGTAAGGTGTATAATTCCTGGATGCCAGTGTTTTTTGAGAAACAGAGAACAACTAAATACCTTTAACTGCTGACAGCAGTACAGTTCCTTCAAGAGATCTAGCTGAGATATTTATTTGCTGCTGCTATTGGTTAACATAAGAACTTTTTACTACCTTGCAGCCCCTCCACAGCTCCCTTGTGACCACAGTTTGAGAACCAGTTGAGAGATTTCTCTCTAAAGCCTTACCTTTAGACACATTTGTGTGGGAACTGTGAGTATAGCAGCATACATGCTCCGTTAGGGCATGCAGATCTACATGGACTGAGAGAAGGGAACTATTTTGGCTGGCAGATGCAGATGGCTTGCAGAGATAGAGCTCTTTTTTATCCTGGAAAACAGAGGCAGAACGAGTTGGGACTAATGGCTATTAGACTTCAGACATAAAGCCGTATGTTGTAATGGAATGTCTTGACATTTTTAGAGCAGAGTTTCTGACCGGCTGGCAGCGACGTGCAGACACATCCCCAGGCAGGGTGCAAAGCACCTTTTAGGCAGTGAGTTTTGTGCTGGGGTGGGGAGCTAATTGGTTCGTACCAAAGTACAGATTGATCTGACTCAGCTATCCTCCTCCAGTGGACTCTAACCTAATCTGAGGAGATTCAAGAGCTCAGAAAGAAATGAAGGCAGATAAATGTGGTTTAGAGTTTCATTAGGTTGTTTTTGCTAGTAGCTTTCCTTTATGATTTAAGTTTGGGCACAGCTGCAGAAGGATCTTCTTAGAGTATATCTGTGTGCTTTTTGGCATGCTCCCTTAAAGAAATGTGATCTAGTTCTGTAGGGACAAAGAACCTGTAAACAGAAGCTCGGTGAATCGCCGTTAAAGGCTGTGCATGGGTTCCTTTCCAGATAATGTCCTCAGGTGAAGAAAATACTCTCACCCCTTTAGCTAAAGTTTGAGGAAGCAAAACCGATTGATTGTAACCCAGGCGACTAGTCTGTTCATTTGAAGCTAGGGCAAGCATTGCTCTGCTATACTGTGCACAGACTTTCATTGGAACAGCAGACAAATAGGCCAACTCTTTCTTTTCAGCCCTTTTTCGTTTTACATTTTGAAATGATACATCTTGAATTTTAAGCTTTATTGTTCAATGGGTTCCTTTTAATCCCAGTAACCATGGCCTGACTGGACATTTTATGACAGTTTAGGGAATGTTTTCTGGTATGACTGCTAGTAATGTGAATTATATTTTTTTCCTTTGTTGGCTACTAATACTATTTACTAATATTATTGGATTTTTTTCCCCTTTTCCTCTCTGTCTGTGCACCTCACAATATCTTCAGTTCTGTTTATTAAAAAGTGGTATTTTTATAAAGATACTTCACAGCAAGAACCTTTATGTGATGTTGTTTGGGAGCATCATGGGCCTCCAGTATTGAACTGGATATATTACAGGAATGAGCCTTGCTGTGAAATTTTTGCTCTTTCCAGGGCAATTGGGAAATAGCACTAGAAATAATGTTTGTTTCAGGGCTGGATGCACTCTTTTCTTATAATAATTCTAGCAGTCTGACCCTGACTGTGCACCATCATTTCAGAAATGAAAAATAATGCAATCACAAAAGGTGAGAAACTTGGCTACTTAGGCAGTCCTTGTTATTTTAGCTACAGTGGTTCCCCTATCTCTAATGTAAATGGTTCAAAAGTGAACTGCTATCAGTTCCTGAAGAAAGCCAAAAAGTTGATGATTATACAGGAAACAGTGCCATGAACTGGCAGGGAAGGGAGGAAAAAAATGAACAAGCCTCCTCCGAGTTAAAAAAAAATCTACATCACCATTGAAACCTTTTTCTTGCAATAGTCAATGCTGACATTTAAAGCCTATGTTGCTCCTGAATGGCTATGCCACACATCACGCCTTGTGAAAAGCAGGCAATGTAGCATTTTATTAACTTTCTGTGACCCATCGTTGCTTGATGTGAGTACACAAAGGTGTAATGAAATACACGCCAAGTGGACTAGAGAAGATAAAGCTTCGAAAGACAAATGAGAAATGAAGAACTTACAACTGCAGTAGTATTAGAAGTCCTTTGCAGCAAAGGAAAAAAGTGAGAAAAAAACTTATGGGAGATGAAGATCTTAAAGAAATTCCTGATGTCAGAAAGAGCAAGCCCTGCAAAGGGAGTGTAGGCAGGACTGCTCCCTGCGCTTCTTCTGCAGCAACCTTTTGCTTACTGGTTTATGATGCTCATTGGTCATAATCTTAGCTGCTGTGGGGAACAGCCCTCTCAAAGAGCTGACTTTAGAGTCTTTACAAGTCAATACAAAGATTCCTTGTACTTGATTAATGTTCATTTCTGTTTGAGTATTCAGGCTGGATTTGGAAGAGTTCCATTGTCTAATGAGGTTTACGAAGGTTAAGGAATTCAAAATTTAGCATTGCTTCATCTAATGAACTGAATAGAAGGCTACAAAGAGCAAAGCAGGGAAGACATGTTTTTTTCTCCATAATCCTGATACAGACTTCCCCACCATGGCACAGAGCAAATCATTTAGCGCATGTCGAGTAATGATTATGGTATTACTTTCTTGTCTAATTCACAGGGCTGTTACAAACACTAATCAAATCGTCTTTTTAAATGCTTTGGTGGAGTATGCTTCTTTATAAAAGAAAATAACATATTATTCATTACTCTTCTGCATCTGGCCTTCTCAGTGAGGGTAAAAGCATCTGCCTTATGTCACAGATGGCCTCTGGTGACACAGAAAGGGACAGACGAAGGGACAGCTAGATTTTTTTTTTTTTTTTTTAATAGATAGAGGTTTCTTGTTCCAGATTCTTAGACTGAGTTTTCTTCTGTGGCCTTGAGCAAAGTGCTTGGCATCTTTTATTTCCAGGGATCCTCCAGCTGCCATGTGGCTGAACTTGGTGCTTGAATCATGGCAAAGAAAGGTCAAACTCAGATACTCTCAACCCATCTCAAAGCCAAAGTATGCAACACTTGTGACTGTATTTCACCTTGGATTTTCAAACTTTCTGCTTGTATAATGAGTCCAAATGTTTTGGAGAAATTTAGGATTTGATATTTAATGGCCATTTTTCAAAGTAGCTGATTTTCTGGTGAATACCTACACAAAGTTTGCTGGATTTTCAGTGGCTCTGTCAGCAACCCACAACTCCCACTGAGAGTTGTTGAAAATCTGCCCACACCATTAAGGTACCTGAATGGGATTTCTAGTATCCTGAAATGCTAGAATTACAGACTATAAGAAAGATGCATCATTCCTTACAGACCACTGTGTTACTCCCTTGGTGTTTTGGAATAATAATGTTAATAGCTGCTGCAGAACACAGCCATGTGAAAGCTGTGGTTTCAGCATTAATTGTGGTTAAACAAAGAATTTTAGTGTAAACGATCGAGAGTTGTCTTCAGTAAATTACACTCAAGAGCTATATATCTCTTTAGCTCTCCCTGGCTACTGGCAGCCAACTTACTTCCCATCTGCTGCTTTCCACGGATGAAGGCTGCTCCCAGTTTCTAGGAAGCTAAATAAAGCTTTTGGTGAAATTGTCTGTAAACTGCAGAAGAGGTCTCCTTAAATGACTGCACAGGGGAGCTGCTAAAGCATGATCAAAGTTTGGTAAAGAACAGACAGAAAGTCCAGAAGGTTAGTATTGTCAGCCACCCTTAAATCTGCATATTTATATGTAATGAATAAAGAAAAATAACTGTCCAAGATTCATAAGCACAGTAATTCAGTCGTGCACACCGTCACTTCTTGGTGTGCAGATTAATAACCTCACTTGCTAAGTACTCAGAGTTGCAATGAATTAAGAGGGAACTGAGGAACTGAAAAGCACCATGGCCTTGCCAAACCACCTGAGCGTAAGATTTTTTTTCAATGCAGTATCAAAATATTATTACACATGATTCAGAAGTATCCCCACCTTAGGGCTCAATCTTGACTCAGGTTCATAAACCAGTTTTTTTTAGCTTAAACATAAAGGACAACAGAGAAGAACTGTTCCAATGTTATAGCTTGATTCATCTTTGCTTCCGTGTTACTCTTTGCTGTTCTCCATCACATTTTCTTATAAAGCCTTTACGTCTTATACTTGCTTCTTTTTCCTTCAAAGCATTGCAAAGTTTTCTCTCTCTTTCTTTCTCTCCTCTGTCACTTCTGACAGCTGTATTTCTTTTTAACACACTTCTGATATTTTTCCATAACAGTTCCACAGGCTGGCAATAAGGTAATGAAAAACCTTCTTTGGAGCAACACTGGACACCTCAGCCTTTGCTTAGCGATGCAGAACTAAGGAACTCTTAACAGTTCCTGACTCCAACAGTAGTATAATCTGCTTCCCCAAGGCCAAAAAGTCCCTACATGTACAGACTCATCTGAATACAAATTTTATGTGTGTTTGATGGAAGGAAATTGAATAATTGTAATCAAATAATACACACCTGATAATCATTAATCTGTTATCAGATGTTCCCCTTCCAAATTTTTGTAAAGTATTATGAATCATTAACAAATCTGTGTGAAAAATTATGAGAGCCACAAAAATTAATGAAATGAGTTCATATTGATTTTAGAATAATTATTTAATTTTTTTCCTAATTTCCAGCCCTGATGAAAACTCAGATGTGGCCTGAGGTGTATTTAAGACTGGGTGCCTACCTCAGAAAACTTTTGAACTATTTTTTGACAAAATTGTCTGGTGTGTAAAAAATTTTCAACAGAGCAAACCCCCTAGAAATACATGGCAATTTAAATCAAAATTCATGTTAATTTGGAGAAATGCACTTATTTATATTTCTTTCTCTATGTTCCTTTCTATTTCTAGAGGCCACATTCCCCTGTAGAAATGTCTGAAGGAAATGAGAAGTTAAGCTTCACCTTAGAAGAAAATGTGTAAGTCTACAGATAAATATGCAAAAATTGTTGGGATTTTTTCCTGTGTAACCAGAAAATTATTTTTTTTATTGCTATATATGAAAACAGTAGACTTTCAAGTATGCCAAATGGCTAATTTTGGGAATTGTCCTTCTCCCACTGAACAAGATGGAGAGCTTTCCTTCCACAGACTGCTAGATGTGGAAAATGCTGACTTACATGCATATGTTGGCAGAACCGAAGCAAAAGTAAGGGCTTGACAAATTAGTTTCCCATCCTTAGCTATTTCAGCATGTGCATAACTTTGCTCACATGAGTAATTCCATTCTATGTTATAAAACATTTGCATCCCCAGGACTTCATTGGGTATTTGTTTATATTTCCTGCATGAAGAAACACTGTCAGCTACTTCACATTTCCTCTAAAATCTGCCATGAAGATCTATTCTGTTTGAAGGTCGCCAGTAGAACTTGTACAAAATTCTGGACTCTCAACAGCATAAATCAACAGCATAAATACCCACAAAATGATTTATGCCATCTTAAGATCCCATGGCATTGACTAATAAGCTACATAAAGGCACACAAAAATAGTTTCTGTCTCTTAAATTCCCCCTGGTAAGAGAATAAGAAGGAAAAATGGAAAATTCAGGCACTTCCCCTTGAGTATAAATGTTCACTAGAGCAGGAAGGAACATGGTCAACTTTGAAAATGTTATTGTTTTAAATTGGTGAAAGAGTTTCTTTTTCACTTTCTTACAGACACACGCTTTTCTAAGTATGTCTTTAAGTTACCCCGGTAAACAAACTGTCACTCACCACAGCTATCACAAACATCAGTGAAAATTTGCAGGTAAAAGAAAGTAAATGTGTATCAACCATTCACAGCACTTATAATTTCCTCCTTAGCTTCATCTAAAACACAGCAATAACCTTTCTTCAAGAAATGTTTGTACAGTCTTACATTTCTGAAATTGTCTCCAAGGTACTCACAATTTAGAACTGAATATAGCACATTTGGGAACCTGTCCAGCATTGTGTTATGTTTTAATCTATAGTCACATCAGAATACACTAGTCAAAAATAAAGCTAAGAATACAGCTAAGAATTTAAATACAGTCCTTTAGGAATTGAAACAATACTTTAAATTATCCATTTTTATCTGTTTTACCAGCTTGTGACTATTTCTGCAATTCATTGCATAATCCTTCTGCGTGTTACTAACAATTTTTTCACAGAACTTTCCTTTTTTTTTTAATACAGGTTTTGCTACTTATACCTTTTTCCATTTCCAGAGGGATATTAGCAAGAAGTGTCCCCTTTTAAATCCTTGTGCATGTTCATAAAGAGAACCTAACCTGTCAGCTATCAAAAGGGAGGCCTGTCATAAACAACATGTCGATTTCAATAATTCAGAAGTAGGTCCTTTGGAATACAGGCAATAATGCTCCTAAACTGGAGTCCAGTTTTTCCCTTTGTATCCTGCACCACGCTCCATTCAAATGAAAGTCAAAGCACTGACATACAGCAATGTCAGGTCCTCACACCTCAGGGGACCTTACTGACACTTGTGGTCTAAATCAGGGTATGAATTAAATTTCTCCAGGGTTTCAGTGTTACATTACAGATACAGAAGTAGACGGGAATCAAGCTGTGTATCTAAGTTTACCTGAACTTTGAAGTAAGTCTCATCTGGGATGAGATACTGTCTACATCTTAGTCATCCATTTTTTTCCTCTAAGACTTGCTCATTCCAAAATGTGGTATCCAAAGAACAGTGATTATTCTAGAAGTTTTGTATCTGCACCCAACTCTCAACTCTATAATTCAGGCTTATTCTCAGAATCAATGTTTTTTAAAAATATCTTTAACTGTCATTTGGGGAAATTCAAGTGTGTTTTCAGAGGCAGCTGAAAACTCGTGAAAGCTCCTCAATGATCAGAGATCAAAGAGTCAGTCTTAAAGGCCAGCACTTTTCACGTGGATATTTAGACTCCTGTGTAAAGTTATTGATTTCAGTAGAGCTATGCAAATGAGTACCAAATGTGGATCTGGCATTCACTCTTTCCTTTAATCAGTATTTCTAACAGATGATCTGTTAACAGAGTATTATTAAACATTAGTCTTTTCAAGTACTCATTACCTTTCTACCAGAAAGAGAACTTTTCATAGCACAATGAATCATACACCTGCTTTTAGCAGTAATTGCTTTGGTGCTGTGTGCATATGAGAATGAGGTGTACCAGCCTGCCAGAATATAAATGGGGTGAGATGCATGGGGCACCTGCTATATTGTGGAGTTGTAATTAATAACAAGCAAACTATTGCTGAGCATTAGGTTGGGCAAGGTGAGCAGTAAACTAGGTCCATGACTGATAGCAGACAACCACTGAAACAAATTCTTAGCAAGACTGCCATTGAAAATGTATCTGAAATGGAAATAGTCTGTATTGTTTGATTAACCTAATTTTTACAGATTATAAATGACCTTAGATTAGTTTGCACAGTTTAGGTAAACTAAAAATGGGAGGCACCTTAACAGCTGAATGTACATCATTGGCTAATGGATTGTGTCCTGAGATTATTTTTTTTTTCTTTCTTCCCCTAGGAGTTTTCTACAAGGTACTAGTAACTACTTTAGGCAGGTTACAGAACAAGATGGATGAATTGCTGGATTTAGTTTCAAAAATCCTATATAGCAATCACACCCTTTTCCTTCTTAACACTGTCTTTCTTTTTAGCTTAGTTATATTTAAATTATTTTTAAAATTATTGTAATATTTACTTGTTAAGTTTTCCAAGCAGGTGTGAACTGCTTCAGTAACTACTCGCTAATACATATACAGCATTCAGCTATTACATATACCTTCAGTGTGTATTACAAATGAAATCTTAATCTGTGCAAATGTCATCCAGCAGAAGTTAGCTTAAAACTGTTGCGTTTTGCCCGCTCACAAGAAAAAATTCTAATTCCATTATCAAAATGAAAGCTGATTTAGTAATTTTTTCAGTATTAGAAATTGAGTATTCTCTTCGTATACTGCACAAAACGTTTTATAAGTAGTTAGTGAATGAATAGATTAGGCTATCCAACAGGCTAGACATTCTCTTTATAACATTATTATTAGATGTATTAGTATTGAAAAGCAGAAACTATGGACAAGAATATAGGGACTGGAAATAATTATCATAAAACATGCAGACTATCTCAACTTCATGGCCACAGAATATAGTACAGGGTTACAAATTGTAACTAAAGACCAGTTATGTTCAGAATATGTCATCAAATGATTTTCAGAAACAAGGAGCTCTGTAAAGGAACCAAAGCTTCAAGTTTTAGAGCACAGGTCGTTGTCTGACTTTAGTGACTGAGCTGAGCTGTTCCAGATTAATTTCTGTGAAATAGCCAGTGTTCATTTCCAGGCGCTGTTCCTGTACAAAATGAATCTTTAGCTTACAAGAAACACCAATACCTTTGGTCTTAAAAACACAGAAATGGGAGGGACATTCGGAGTTGCTGAGTCCAGTCTCCTTGGTGCTGTTGGCAACCTGTGCATCTGATTTCCTTCATAACTTTATTATTTACATTAAGTAAAGTTTCCCATCCTCCTGTATTTAATTCTTGAAATCTTTTGACATCTGAGCAAGATAAATATATGCACCAGCAAGAGGAGGACTATGTACGGTTACACTGGAGGTCAGCTAGAGCTATATTCATTATAACCTCAGCCAGTCAGTTGTCTGATAGCTGTTAGCAATTAGCAAATATTACCAGAAAAAAGTCCTATGATTACCTTCTGTTTCACACAGTATTTATACCCACAAACTGCTAACCGAGAAGCACTCAAACACGGCACAATTCCCTCTTGTGAGACACCACAATCCGTTCCTTCTTGACTAGATTTTCCTCTACCCCTCAAGCTGCTAAAGCTGAAGAAGAATAAAAACAATGCCTCACACTGCTTTGCATGTATTACATCAGCAGTGTTATATATCCACTTGTCCCTACTGTATACTTTGAATACTGGGCTATCCTCGGCTTTTTCACAAGCAAATTGAAGGTGAAATGCATGGGTTTATTCCAATAATGGCTATGCAGTGGATGAAGTTAGATCAGCCAGTTTTAGACAGACTGAGAGATTGGTGCTACACCCGAGTACCCCACCATTGCCTGTTCTCTCCCAGTCATATCCTCCACCATTATCTTCCCATGAGCTTAACCACATTAACTCATTAGTCTAGGGGAAAAAAAAAAAAAAAAAAAGGTTTTTCGGTTCCAGTGGGTTGGGGGGTTTTATCAGCCTGCAGATGGGTGTGATGAATGGTGACACCTGAACATGTACAGAAAACAGGGTTGAAATTGCTGGCCAAGAAGTGGAGGAAGTCTAAAGAACATGTGGGGAACTGCTCCTGAACGGTTAGATTTGCTCAGCAGTCTCCCACAATTTCACCCTGAGAGGAGGCACTCAAATGTCTGCTGTGCTATGTGACATAGAAAAAGTATTCAGGGAGGTTTGGGTGAGAGTGCTTGCTACCCTTTGACTATACACATAGAGGAGCTGAAAACCAGCATCAGTCTCAAAGTGGTGAATATACCTGTGTAGCCAAGAAATATTGTAGCACCTGTTAGTCTACCTTGCTAATCGATCACATCAGAAGAGTATTTTTCCTCTGTTACACACCAAAAGGAACACATACTTTAAAACAAAACCAGCCTTCAAAGGGTTTGTCTTTTTTAAAGAGAAATTTACATAAAACACACACAATTTTTATACAAATTTAAATATATTTCCTCACTAATTTCCTCTCACCTGTTTTTCTTTGCTATTAAGAGAATACTCTGAGGTTGAAATTATATTCCTTTTGATTTGATTCCTTAGAAAAAGATTATTTTCTGTTTAGCTGCAATGCTAAATTTTGAGCCCATGACATTATGCAATTGTGTAGACAATAAATAGAGCAAGCAGTTTGCTCAGTTAGGAACTCCTCTGCTTTTATGAGCCTTTCTTTCCATTGTCTATAGCGGGGTCCTAGATTCTTCCCTTGGGCACTTCACTTACGTGCCTAGCGTTAGGTGAGATACAGGTAGACCTTTGTATTCAACCTGTGCCTTGACTACCAATTATGGTTATTAAGATTATATCTTTGAGATACACCTGTCACTTTTCCCTTGATTACATCCTCTGGCAATCATTTAAAACAGTTTTATTAAAGCTATGTTCATATACATATACCCATGGATAAATTGGCTTGAACACACTTACAGCATCATTTTTATAATCCTGCTGTTACAGAGTGTAGAAGAGCTATTAAACTCTGTTGTGGACTGAAATGCACATCTCAGCTTGAAAGGGAATTTATTTAGCTTTACCGTGCAAGTAGAATGCAAGTTTTAGAAACAGAAGACAGAAAAGTACGCCACAGTCCAATTTCCTGGGCGTATAAAAAAGAATTGAGAAGACCTAAAACATTTAACTCTTCCAGTATGTTGACACAGCCTGGCTATAACCTTGGCAAACAACAAGAGACAAAAGCAGATATCCAGTAGTTAACTAGGGTCACAGGTATTTTCCTAGATTCACTAGATCCTGACATAGTTCTTGTATCTTCTACTCGGTCCTTTGAGTAGAATCAGGCCTGGAGGTATGCTCCTATGGTCACTAAACAGTACAGGTGGGAAGGTAGGGACCTCAAAAAGGAAGTAACAGCAGGCAATCGCTATATGGTAAACAAAAAGAAGTACTGAAAATAGGGGTATGCATTAAATGCCAACTTCTTTTCCAGATTTAGGGACCTCTCAGTGTTCATGTCCATGAACATTCTTTGGAATTAATTAGTGAACCTTTTCAAAATATACAGGTAAATAAAATGAGGAAATATGGAATAAAGCAACATTGGCATATGATGTTTTCCTTCCTCTCCATTTTATGCAAGAGCACAGTATGAATCCTCTGCCTAGCCTGAAGGACTTGCAGTGCATCTCCCCCAGCAATGAACTCTTGTAAAACAGCTGAATTAAATTCTCCTTTGTACAAAAGAGTTTAACTATGCATTGAGCCCAAAAGAGCAAGAGTCTGCAGTACAGGTCTGGGTGCTGCCTTAGGAAGGGAAAAGCTCCTGGAGACAAGGATTACATAAATTGTTGGTCTGTCATTATTAAGTGAATGTCTCAGTTCTTCAGCTAGTCAGCTGTGCTCATGTTTTCTTGATCCCTCTGACCCTGTTAATATTTAAGTCTTCCATAAAATATTGTGAAACTATCCATAAAATATTGTGACACTACCACATTCTGCCCCTTGATTTTTTTTCCTAAGTAGCCCCCAGACTGCTGGCTCGGCCATTCTCCTGGGCTGTTAGGCTCTTCCATCTCCTAGGTATCTGCTTCCCACCATCCAACACTTTATAATTAGCCTAGGGTTACTAGATCAGCTACCCAGAAAATTGCATTTTATGCAATCTTTGGGCTGATGAAATTCAAATTCTGCATTTCCGTCCTAAAAATGTCCTAACCACAAGCCTATAAGCTAAATTAGCGTAGGAATATTTCTCACTTTCACTGATGAAGTTTGCCATGGTACCGAAAGGAGCAGTACATTGCATCATGCTGAAAAAGCATGGGATAAGAAAAAGATATTTTATTTCAGTTTTGGACACAAAACCAGGGGTAGTTAGGTACTCAACACAGAGGTTTTGATTTCAGCTTATTGTTGAGTATAGCTTAAATAGAAGAGAGTAAATCTTTAGTAATTCCTTTACTATTCAGATTTTATGACTGCTTGTCATGAAAAACTCTTCTGGTGCTAATGTTTTTGTGATGAATGTATCCATGGAAATCTGATAGTAACTTAGCTCTCAGAAATGCCCAGTTATTTATTTTTCATGATGAGGTTCTTTTTATTTTAGAAATGCAGACCACAAAAAAGAAAGCTGGAAGGTAAGGACAAATTTAGATGAGAAAAAAGACGAGCAGAAGCTAGTTAAGAAGAAATTATAATAATTGCATCAAACAAAATCTAATTAAGAGCGCAAGTAAAGATGCTGTTCATTGATTCCTGTGATGATAATGTAATAACAATCTACTTGTGATATGTAGCCTTGTTACTCTATGAAATCTGAATGAAGTTCACAGAACCTGTTTAAGCCAGTGCAATATTAGCTGAGTCCACTATTTAATTAATTGTTTCATAATAAATGGGCCCCTTGTTTACAGTAATATTTTAATTCTAATTTATCTTCACAATCTAAAAAAGTGTTTAATTGCTTTAATGATATTAGCTGTCTCAGCCTTTATTACAACACTGGACATAATTACCCTCTTTTAAGGTAATTTATAGACCTCATTAACACTCTTGCCTCTCTGCTGTGATTAAAAATCTCCTAAGAATTGAAATATCTCTGAACAGTAAGAGAATTATTGTGATTTATTGTTCGCCATTGCTGAAATGAGCACAAAGCTGATTTATTATGGCTGATCCCTGCTGAGGTGACTAGAATTGGACTGGGGAAGGGGAATGCAGGAGCTCTTGGTGAAGCAGTTTACTCCTCTCCGTCACACAGTTGCAGTTTAATATGGGTCCTGTCATTTGCTTCCACAGGAGCATGAAGAAATCTCTGGTGAATAAAACCTACAGCAATAACTAGCTCGAAAAGTCTCACCTTTGCCAAATAGAAAGCAATTATATTCCTTTATTGGACATGAACCCCCTGACAAACTAGCTTAAAGGACTCAACAAGGTGGTATTAGTATGGTTTTTACACACAAAATATTTGCAGTCACGGGAAACCTTGGCCTTACGGGTTGGATAAAAAAAGTGTGTTGTTTACATACCATTTATATTTTCCCTGTTTGTAGAAGGGAATTTATAAACTTCCTTTATTTAAAAATGCAAATAAAATGCTACAAAGAAACTGACTGAATAGGTCAAAACCACAGCCTTGTAAAATCTGGAGCCACCTTTACCTTAGCCTCTCAGGGACTATAATTCTGAACATTTTACAGAACAATCTGTTCCCAAACACAAGCAAAAATAAAGCCAAGGAAGTTGTTATTAATCTACTGACATTTGCACACCTGAGGGAACTCCTATCCTGGCTGTGCAGTGTCCATGAAGTTTGTGAAGTAATGAGGAGAGTAGGGCCACCACCTTACTCCACTGATGGATGGAGATGACATATACTCTGCTGGGGGCCAATACAGAGATTTCTTCCACAAAATGCAGCGCATCCCAAATAAGAGAAATATAGCCACTGTTTGGCATAGGGTCCTTCCACAGGCAGATCTGCTGCTGTACGCAAAATATACATGTTGCATCCCCTGAAAGCACTGGGGTATTGGTACTCTGCTCTTCACAGCCGTGCAAAATGTATGGTTTTAGGAGAGGCTATTAACTTTCAGTGGGAATTGTATTCTTGAAAATGTGTTCTCCTTTTTCCATTGTTCTCAGCTGACTTAATAAAGGCCGATTATTTCTGCCTGGAAGCTGTGTTGTTCCTACAGGTAGCCCACCGGAGCCTCTGCTACTCCCCGGTCCCAGTGGGGACGACTCAGCCCTTTGGGAAATACAGGCAAGCACTGAATGGGAGACCTTGTTCCCCACGGGGCATCCGCTGCTTTCCATACTTCACAGAATTGAGCTCTACATAATAATGAACTCAAAGACTCATAAATAACTTCAATTGAATCTTTAGCTGTTCAGACAAATAAATGCCGTTCGGCTATATTTTTCAATACGATATTGCATTTATCTTCTTTATGAAAAATAAGCGTTTGATGTAGTTCTCTGGAGCTATTTATGAGACTAAACTAATAATTTAAAAATAGGGTTTGAGCACATGGTTGTCTGGTTTTCCTCACTCTTACTATGAATATGGATCTATTTGCTCTGCAAAGCAATATACATTGCAAAGGAATTATCCAATGGAAAGCAGAATTCCGAAGAGGGTAAAAATTAAGATTTTATGATTGCTGATGAAGCACTAATTTGTTGTTGTTGATTAAAGTGTCAGCCAATTTATAGTGAGTTCCTATTTTTATGGAACTGATAATTTTGATGCAATGTAAATACTGATATGGTAGAGCACTGCATATCTGTGGTTTGCATATATTTTTCTAAATACGACAAGCTTCCAAGTAAGGGAAAGAGTAGTTCTGGTTCCATTCCATTAAAACTGTACCAGCCCAGTTATACTAATTTTGTGTTATTTTAATAGGTTTATAAGTTTAGACGTGTTCTAAATGGTATCACAAGGAGTAATTCCTCTTGATTTGTACTTAATAGAAACTATATTAATGTGATAATCTTTCACCACAAAGTTGAAGAAATGTAGGAAGAGTAAGCGTCAAAAGCAACACTGAGTTGGTCAAATTTACACCTACTGCAATGTATATGAAGCTCTGGGATATGCACCATGTATGGTGAGGAAAAAAATTGTAGATCTACACATTCAGTTAAAAAAACAAAAGGAAAACAGAAGGTCCTTCACACAAACTGTGTAACTATGTTAATGAAATTCTAGAATACTATTCTTTTTGAATGACCTTACTGGTGGCTGTTTTTATAGTGCACTGTATACACACTAGTACATAAGACATGTTCTTAATATTGGTAGCATCAGTTTACGGTGAACCTTAGTTTTTAGATTATCATTTTTGAAGAAAATATGTATCTTATACATTGCAAAATGTAGTTTACTTCTCCATACTTTTAAGGAAACATAAATAACTGCAGGTGTTTTGTACTTTCGTCCTTTAATGATCACCCTTAGTCTTAGTCTATGAGATTTTAAGATCAGTGAAGCATTTTGGAGGACAGAGAGTTTAAATGTAACAGCTGCTCATGACTGAAAAGAGTTTTATGAAAACCTCAGTTGTTCAGATGTCAAGCATTGACTTTTGTTATGACATAAAATATTATTTATTGATTCTCCTTTTCCCTCTAAACTTTCCTCTGTAGTTTCCTGTATTTGGAAGTTACTATTTACACCTCAAGTATATGCATCGTTCTGGGAATACCATTTCCCCTTGAAATAATTTCTGAGGGCAATAGCATATGCATATAAAGTCAGAGGACTAAGTTTGTCCGTGCAAGGACGCCACTTATTAATGATATCAGAAGGGCAAGATAGTGCTTCAGTAAAGAGATTACGGTTGGTAGAGGATTTGTGTGACTCGGCAGAGGGACAGCAGCAAAGGCTAAGCTCTCGTCAGCAGTATGGCAGGAGAATATCCCCAGTGGCAATGGTGTACGTAGTGGATTTTATAAAGCTTTTGCCTAAGGAACTAGTGAAGGGGAATGCGGCAAAAGAATTGGAAGACAGGTGTAGGCCTGCTTAAAATGACCTCTGGTATGTAATGGCAGTAATTTTATAAATTCCAAATCTGGCCTGGTTAGTGGTATGAATCACATAAATGAACCGTGCAACCTAACTGGATTTGTATATAAACCAGCTCCAGATGAGGTATTCATCACAATCTTATTTATAACAGATATTTTTTGCTCATGTATGGTTTGTATTTATTCCACATGAAGTTTTATCAATTTACTGGGGTAATTTCTGTTACATTTAGATATACATTTTCTATTTCATGAGCGTGACACCCTTAACACTATGAAAGATGCTTCATTTACATGTTATTAAAAGGATGGTGTTTACTGAATGATTAAATACTTGCTTTGTGACATCTTTTATCTTTTGCTATAGATATAATATCAATCTATATCTATACCTATACATAGTATATGTGACTTTAGAGAGGACAGTTTTAATGTGTATGGAGATTTTTTTGATGAAATAAACAAGCTTGAAGCAAAAAAGAGGAAAAAAGTTATGAATTACTTAAACTAAGATCGTTTGGGGCACCAATAAGGACTGTGTGGGAGAAGACTGTAGTAACTATTGTGATCATCAGAATCTAATCTTTCCAAAAGATGACAATTCAAGTACTCAATACACCATTTACACTCTTTTTCCTAGTAGAAATCTGATTAATTATTTGCTTTTCAACAATACATAGGCAATGCAGAAACCTAGCATTACAGCTGTATTCTGCCCTGAAGACTTTGCAGTCTGAAGAGGATAACTACTGGGAATAGAAAGCATTGATATTCTCTTATTACAGGGAGGAACTGAAATACTGTTTCCTTGATATAGCTAAGGTCAGCAATGTCAGTGCAGAACTCAGAAACCGAAATGCGTTTTCCCAAATTCTCTCTCAGGTGTTCTAAGCACAGAAAATACCTTTATTCTTTATTCACAGTCCAGACTAACAATTTCAAGTTTAGGATTCTTCTCTTCAACCACTAAATCCTATTTCTTTTCTTAAACCCCTGTGTATAAATGGTGCTGCTGAACTGTCCCAGTTTCTCCTGAAGTTAATAGAAATAACAGCATTCAGCCCAACAGAAATCTCATGAAGTGTAACATTCTCAATCTAATTTCTAAAGACCTTCAGAAGGTACATGTAGTCTAGAAAAGACACCACACCTTTGGATGATTATTCTGCCTGCTACCTGATGAAGTCCTACCTGGTTTTGGTCCTCAATGCAATGCTCAGAATGTGATTTACTGGAAAGACAAGTCATTTAGGAAGGGAGATAAAAGAGAGACAGATAATTAAAGATTTTTGCAACATATATACAAGGACAACTTTTGCAGTGACCAGCATATTTTCTCTAGGTTTAGGTGAATCCAAGAAAATCAAACTATTCCAATGTAACTGATATCTATCTGAATGCCTCTCTTGATCCTAATTCTGATATAGGGCTCACACACTCTAATTTATCTGAAGGTATTCAACACTGTCATCAGCTGAAATTTATAAATTCATTAAAGGTCATTTTAAACCAACAGAAAAGAATGGTAAAAAATGGAAGAAAAACATGACTTTGAACATCTTTAAAATACCTAGCTTTAGCAGACAGAAGAACATGTCAAGCCATGGTCAGAAGCCAGTTTCCAAGAGGAATACTTTTGTAAAAAGCTCTGCTACACTCTGTTTTGCTGTTGGCTTTGTCAGACTACTTCAAACTACTGCAGGTTAACTCAGGAATATTTTATTCTCTAAGGATACCACAGTATTGTAAACTTTACCTAATACTTCAAATCTATGTTTAATTTATCTTCTAAGTAGTCAGACTGACAGCAAATAAGTGGGTGTTATTATGTGCATAAATTCTATCAGCTCTGGGGACAGGGAAAGAAAAGAAGCAGGGGCGACACAGTACATTATCTCCCAAGGAGAGTAGTGCTTGCTGATAATTTTTTTTTTTTGGTCAAGACTGCTTTTCAATTATTTTTTTTTTAATGGGTATTTTTTAGTTGAAAAGTTTGCTTACTCTAGATTTGTGTTGGCAAAAGAACTGAATACACAATAGCACACAAAAATACAGTTCTAATGAAAGACATTTTTTTGTGTCACATCAGCATCTGAGCATAAAGTAGCCTTCCATTAAAAGTTCTAGTACGCTTTTGACTAAGAATGAACTCATACAACCTATATACTTCAAAACGCACAAAGTTTTATATATATATATGTATATATATATATAAAACCCGAGTGATTTAATTAGAGAAATGGTAAACAAAGAGCTTTATTCTGGCCATTTTCAAAAGTATGTAGTCTTACCACTACCTGTTTCAGCTTTCAGAGTGGGTGACATAAGTAGCAGTTTACATGGGAAGAACAGCTTTAGTAACTGTCACCATTCTCTTGTCTCTTTGCTTATTGTTTTTGCAGCCTTTGTACAAGCTCTTGGCTTGAAGCCTACATTTGAACATGCATTGACAAGCTTGGGGATCTTTTTTTTTTTTTTTTTACTGCAGCAGAAAAAGAAGTGAAAGTGCTTATTTTGGTCAAAACAGGAGTCACTGAGTAGGCACAGCTGAAGTAGAAGAAGAAAATATCTGATGAAGAAACAAAGTTGGAGAGGTGGAAGGAGATTAATCTGGATATCTTGAGCCTAAATATTAGTCTCTTTCTTCGCATTTAATAGGAATACCGTAAGAATGGGCTTTTCCTGTTTGTGTTGGAGAAACAGGTAGAGATCAAAAAAATAAAGGCTCACAAGGTAAAGGTACACAGAGAAAAGGTAATAATTCAAACCACAGGAGCTCTTGGAACTGGGGAATCTAAAGAATAGATAAATATCTTCTGGTTTGGGAACTCTTTTACACAGTAATATTAATTTATCTATATCTCAGTTTTCTTGCTTTTTCCCTTTTTTTTAAATGCCTATTTAGGCCAAGAAAAATGTTATTCTAATATATTCGTATAGCATGCAACCCTATGAGGCCCTGAATGTGTGTTTGTGTTATAGTCACTTGTGTAAAAAATCTTAAAAAAAAAAACAGCTAGGTACATAAGGATGCTGAATTGCTGAAGATAGAAAATACTTTGGGAAGCACTAAAAAGCATTAAACGCCAGAAGTGGGATTCCAGATCTTGCTTCTATGAGCTATAAATGGCATAGAAAATATAAGGAAAGACAATTGTCTCCTTGGAAATTATTTAATAAACTAATTATCTGTTATAAACTTGCACACTGAACTGATTCCAGATAGCTTTTAAGGTTTTTTTTCTTCTTTTTTTTTCCAGATTTAAGAGCTGATTTCTAGAAACATAAAAGAAAAAAAACAAACCCAAACTAAAAAACTTTACTGAGAAGATACCAGAACACCATTCAAAATGTTGAAAATTTGCTTATATTTACCAGTAACATTTAAGTCTACAAGCTGAACATTTTTTAACACAAAGTCAATGAAGGTTGTGTGTCCTCAGATGTTTTTCAGGGTATATGGCAATGGTTCCCTAGTTTTTTGAGTGGTCAGATATCAAGGGAATATTGCTGACCTCAGTTCAGATAATTCTGGTGGCTTCCTCTGTCATGTAGGCGGGAAAGCATTCTCCATTTCAAGTCACAGTAGCCAGGCAGTACCGTTCTCAGTTTCCAAAGATCCTACAAGTACAGGAAAGCTCTGCCTGCTTCAGAATGAAATTTTTATTGTTTCATTATACAGAATTCCATTTGCTTGTAGACTTACACACGGATATACAGACTTATATGCGAAATAAGTTCTTTTTGTCAGTGAGTGGGTAGTAATTGCAATGCCATCAGTGTTACTGAATAGTCCATTCAATTTCATTCCTGTTCTACCTTTCAAATTCCTTGTCAGGTATGCTTAGGAGCGTGTCCTGTTCCATGCAATGTTTTATGGCTGTCATGAACTTACTCTGATTTTTTACATTATTGAGGGAATTAATTGGAACATCTATGGTTCTCTGATGAGGCACAACCACTTCTGAGTGACGTGTGGAGAGGAAAGTACAATAAATTCTCATTATAGAAAAATGCCCTATAATACACCTGAGCAAAAATAAACTGGAACATAGTTCTACAACAGAAATTGACAGTCTCTATTGGTTTCAATGAGCTTTGAATCAGATGCAAGGATAAAATCTACAGCATAATTGCAAGTGGAGTTAGGACTTCATCAAATGTGCCACAGCTATTGCTGTGAGTTGTGAGCATGCCCTGATATCATAATATACCTATGGGAAGGAGTGAAAAAAAAGGAAATTTAAGGTGGGAAGAAATCTAATGTAGGAAGAAAAGTAGAAATAATAACAAAATGCCATGAGGGTTTCCTGCTGCTAACTTTGAGTCTTGAAAGAGGAGGGACCAGGAATACAAATCGTTTTGTGACATGACTGGCCTGATAGTATATGAAATATCTAAGCTCTTATTTGCCACTTACATACTGAAAGATGGGAACATCTGCTAATACAAACAGTGAAGGCGTGGGTATGAAACTGCTTCAAATGTCTTGCCAATAGATGCAGCCTAGTTAGTTTCTTTGCTGTAAAAAATTAAATGGCTATTAGGAACCAGTCTGTTAGATAACGCTCTGCAGACTGAAATTTACCTGAGTTCCATGAACAAGAAAAGAGCAAGGGTCAGAGAGACACAAAATAAATTACAAACTAGGGAAGACTGCTGAAAGTGCTGTTCAGGAAAGTGTTCTTCATGGCAGAAGAACATCAAAGGTGAGAATAAAGGGCTTTCTGAGGGGAGTCGAGGCTGATGCTCTAGAAGGGAGGAGGCCATTGTGTGGTGAGCATGACTAGAGTGAGCTTGAGCTGCCAGATAAAGCCTATGTCTCATGGATAAAACCGCAAGATTTTGTGACAATTTTTTTTAAAATGGTATTCCAGATAATGATCACCAAAATTTGGGAAGAGAACCAGAAGTCCTTGCAGAACAAATGGACTTCTGGGTTTGTGCAGCTGCCACTTAAGAAACAATAATAAGTAGATCTTAGCAGGCATAGAAACAAGGGATGGTTGCTAAGCTGAGTTGAAGGAGGTTGATCCGGATGGTAGAATTAAAGCTGATTCTTAAGCTCCTTTTGTTCATCTTACCTCTTCAGTTTTCACTTACTGAGCTCAGCAGGTATTTCCCATTTCTTCGCCACTAGAATTACTCCCTGTGCTGTCATCGCTCTGTAACAAGGTACAGCCTGGCAGGTGGGAACTTCTGGGAACTTCAAGTGCTGGGCATGAGATGGCAGGGACGGTTAGTTGCAACAGGGCTTGGGAGAAGAGGTTATAGAAGTCTATGCCCAGGCACTAGTTTGTCAGATATTTTTGATCATTCTTTACCATTTCTATGATGATATCAGATGTGCTTAACCCTGCCTTGCCATTGCCCTCTCACGAAGAATATCTCTTTTCCAGCTGCAAACCCTGATCTCTGTCCTCAGCTCCCACTGGTGCTGTCCCCAAAGCAGGGATGGCACTTCTGCGCTGACCCCGAGTCAAATCCATCACTGCTTGATTGAGTTTGTGTTCCTTCTACAACTGACCAATGCACGTACCATGTTGATTTGGTGATGAAAAAATTTTACACAAGACGATTCTTCTGGATTTTCGCTTTTTTGTTCTCCTAGTTTTCTTTTGGAATATTACTGTAAAGTTACACATTGACCTTAACAGCCATTAGTGTGAAAACTACTGATGTTTTTTTTTCTTGACATAGACAGGGTATAAATAATGAAATAACTGCCGTCACTAAAATCAATATGTATGAAGGAATGGGAAAGTGGAAATCTCTTATGCTCAGAATTCAGAATATATCCTGGCCACACAATTTTTCTCTTATTTTTTCTAGAATTGAGTATTGTAACATCTAAACTTTGGTGTAAAAGGAAAGAGCCATGAAGGCAACTTTGAAAACATAACTGCAAGTGGGTATGAAGATGCTGTCCTTAGTTTGCTGATGGTGTGAAATAAAAGATAACTTAAATTGATTTTATTAAGTTGTTGGTTTGAAAACCTAATGATGACAAACTAAATGCCAGTGGCACTTCTGATTGCACTAATGACTGTTCTAGCAGAAACATCCATCAATGACAATTATTCCAGCTGCCTCCCATTCTTCCCAAGCATCAGGATCCCCACCTATCTCTTATTTAGACATCGGTAACTCCAGCTTTCCTCCGACAGTTCTGTGACAAAAACCATAGCCAAGTGATGACTATTAGCCTTGCGTCACCATAGGTTTATTTCAAGCTATAACCTAATCTGACATCATACAAATGTGTATAAAGTTGATTGAAATTTTCTCTCCTTTAATACAATAGAGTGTGGATCAGGTCCAAGAAAAGTATACTTAGAGATTGGGATACATATTCTGCACAGTACTAGTATGAAAGCATCCCGATGTCTGGTCTTTTTCCTGCCCAGCTCTTTGACTTGAATTAAAAAAAGAACTTTTAAAATATATTTACTTTTCTGCCTTCCTGTCCATAACTCAAGTAAATATTAAAGATCCATTTGGGTGTCAAAGATCAACGACTCACATTATACATAAATAGAATCCAAATACTTAAAGAAAGGCCAGAGCATTTTCCTTAGTGCAGAAAAAAAATTTAGCACCCTCACACGTACATTTGCAAATTTCACATATAACATTCTTAACATCCTTTCTGTTGCTGTGAGAGATGACTATAAAAGGATTATTCATTTTATTCTCTTTGTCAATTTTGCTGTTGTTCCAATAAGTTGAAATAGTAGAAATCTGTTACATTCTCTACACAAGCATGAATGTTTTCTTTGCTGTCAGGGAAAACTTGGAGCTGGATACATTAACAAGTCTAGCCTCACTATAAAAAGTCTGCCTTTTTATGCTTTTTATTAATCCTAAAGCCTTTAGAAATAAAACTGTGCAAATACATGGTGCGAACCTTCAGAAAGAGCAGAGAATAAATAGCAGAACAATAGCATCATTAATGTGATGTGACATTTTCACCAATTAATTATTCATGAAGTTTTTAAAAAGCAGAATGAATAACTTCATAATTATTCCCAATTTGGCATATTTTTAATATATTATTCTTTAATAAGTTACCACTTGTTTAATAATTTCGTGATTTGCTATGTTATTTAGGTGTTAGCCACCTTAATTACAGTAAAATATAAGCAGTCTGCTCAAGTCATATGAAGTTACGAGCAGAAAGAGTGCAGCCACTTAAAATGCTAAATATCATTAGGATGCTCACTTATGAAGAAATAATATAGGTATGATCAGCAGAAGAAGTGCGAGGAGCTTAGTCTAAGGGATAACAGTATGATATAGTCTGTTTAACACCTAAGAGCTAGCAACTTAATTCCTCATTTCAGATGAGGTGTCTGGTTTTGCTCTGCAGGAGGTGATGCCGAGAAAATCATAATCATCTGATGTCACTTTTTTTTTTTTTTTTTTTTTTTGCCTGCCTGAGGAGAGACTGAGGGGGCCATAAGCTTGTGGGCTCATCATGAACGGTGGCAGAGCGTGACATCTGCCTTTGCGGGCTGCGGCTGCCTGTGGGTCAGGGTCTGCTGGTGGCTCTCAGCTCACCGCGCTGGCATAGGTCTGGCATGGGTCTGGCATGGGTCTGGCATGGGTCTGGCAGCAGCAGGTGGTGCCTGTTGAGGGATGTTAGGAGGATGGCCACCTCCTCCAGCCTGTGTAGAGGACTGGCACAAAACACAAGCCCGGACAGCCACGTCCTCCTCTTCGGTTGGCAGAGACAGGTCACTAGTGCAGGCACACACGACACTCGTGTGTTCACAAGCACACGCACGTATTTGTGGATCCCCCAACGCTGCCCGCCTGGCTCCCGGCTCAGCCGGAGAAGCGTCCTCACCCTTTTCCGCCTAGGTCTCGCTTTGTTCCTCCCTGCTCCCCCTCTCCCTGCGTGTCCCCATGGCTCTGTGCAGCTCCGTCCATTCCCCCTCCCCTCCCCGTCCTGATTTAGTCTTATCAGTTGCAAAGTCCAGGTTGATCTTCCTGGAGGTGGTGCCTGCCTTGATAGCCCATCAGAGTGACTGGTGAGGTTCTTGTCTTTGTCTCTGAGTTTGTTTTGTCAGGGCCGTGTCTCTGTGTATTTTGTTTCTGGTCCCCCCCTTTCCCCCTCTGTTTCCCAATCGTCCCGTTCTCTGATCAGACAACCTCACTGGAATAAACTTTCTCGCGCTCTCAGATGTGATCAGTTAGTGTCACTGATCAGGTTCAGGTCTCACCACTCCCTCCCTGATCATTTGCCTGGTGGGTCTGTGTCCCTACATGTTCCTGCTTTTGGCTTCCTCCCTTTACGGCTGTCCCTCCTGGCACTGAAGAAGGACCAGACGCCCTTACAGGAGCGGACCCTCTCCTTCCACCCACCCTTACACTACCGCCCTGGGGTACGGCTGCAGCAGGAGGAAGACTTGCACTGATAAACCACAGATTGTAAGTCGAGGACGCGAATGACCACCTCCCTCCACTTAATGGAGGTTCCAGGCTGGCGTGCCCCGAAATACGGCTCTTCCTTCATCGCCTGCTCAGCCCTTAGTCTCACCCTGAGGTTACTTAGCTGGACCCAGTATAGCACCACAGCTGGACCCCCCAAAATCGCTTTCTCCCAAAACTGAAAGGGATCTACTCTATAATAAAGCAGAGCAGCTGATTTGCTAACGTTTACTAATGTGTAGTAATTGAAATGCTAGTTCAGCAAGGTATTTAAGAATGTACTTATTTTAAGCTGGTCCCACTGGCAGGTGCTTAAGTCCCCGCTCAGTCGGGGCCTTGGGAACAAATTGGATAATACTGTCCAATTGAAAAGTACATTCCTAAATCTCTTGTTAAGTATACTTGTGTTTAAATATACTTGTGATTGAAATACTTGTATTTAAAACCCACAAGTTTTAAAAAAACAAAAGTGAGTGGAAATCCAGGAATACCTTCAAGACTATGATAATAACATACTAACTGCAAAATCAGTTATTGATTTTCAGCAAGCTGCTTTGCACAGTAACTTGCTGGCAAAGCTCAAATTAGTATTTTCTGAAGTAGCATAAAACCCATAGCTGTATTTTAACATAAAGAGTCTTCTAACTCACAGAAAAGTGTGTAAACAATAAGCACACTGTCTAAATAGTTCTGTGTCACAGCCATTCATTAGGACTTTGTATTTTGCTTCAGCTTGACACAAATTCTATTCATCGTAGTTCTGTACAGATACACTGGTTAGTGTTAAGGTGCTGTGGTTTTTTCTGCTATCTCACAGGGATTTTCTCTATTGTTGAATATTTTGTTCTGTTACTTTGGCTATATGTAGGCAAGAAGTTTATTACTTGTTCCATTCTACCACTTTTATCACTTTTTCCTTTGACCCAAGGCATCCAGAGATTTCAGTGGCAGTTTTCAGTGATGAGATTTAGGAATATTACATTTTTATGGTGCATTGTGTTAAAATATTGAGTTTCTGAGCTACTGATCTGGAAGGTTATTTCAAAAGCAAGCTTACCAACTTCAAAAAATGTTTTGTATTTTTGCCTGATTAATTTTTAAATAATTTTTTTGTGAGGTTTATGTTGACTATGTCAAGAATCCACCATTTCTTTCAGCTTAGTATATATTTGGTTTATGGACTAACAACAAAATAATTTGGCTGAGGACATTTAGGCCTTTGTCTTACTCAAAAGCTATATCCCTCTTGCTTATGAAAAATGGTAACTGAGTCACATCACTGCTTCTACTGCAACCCTGACATTGCAACTTATTAAGCCTTTCTTTACTGGAAAAAGAGAAAAAAAGAAAAAAAAAAGATTAATTATTCTCCTTCAGAACTGTTTGAAACTCATAATTACATTTTCTACTCAAGAGTTCAGAACTTACTTTCATGCCAAGTCAGAACAAAATTACATATTTGGAATTTCCTACAGAAAATTATTTCAAACTAGAATGCTTTACAGATTTTCTATTCAGATATATGTTTTAATTTTTGCATTTTGATGATATTTAAAGGATTTTCTATTGCATTAATCATAGCATATAAAGTAGCAATGATGTTAGTATGGCACACTGCAAGTTCATATGATGTATTGACATTATTTATATGGCACTATACAATTTATCACAACATAATCTAATATTCAATGTGTCCTATTAATAAGTTTTACATAGGCTTATTTTGTAAGCATTTACTTAAGAGAGGCTGGAGTTTACCTAAGAAAAGCAGCTGATCATGGATATATTTAATCTGGATTTAAGGAATTATCTGGGCAGCGAGGTCCTGGTAAAACCTTAAAAAAATAACATTTTGAAACCTTTTAAGATGGAGCTTGATGTGGTTCTAAAAGAAATCTTATTGCTTATAGACCAGGGGCCTCAACTGAGCAATTCCAAAGTGCCTCTGCTTGATCCTATTTAACCAGTAATTTAATTTGAAAGAATATCTGTCCTTGCTGGTCACATTGCCAGTCCTGGGCATCACCAAAAAGTCTTGCCTTCAAAAACTGATATATATTTTGATATATGCAAGGATATATTGGATGCTTCTATATCATTTATGGGTATTTGATAAGTACTGCAGTTAAGGTAGTAACTTAATTTGTGTATACTGTTGCTAAACCAAATGGAATTGCCATTGGGAGAAGTTCTTTTTCTCCCAGATAATAGTCATAGTTTCTGTCTTCCTATACATGTAAGAAAACTGACAGAAATAATAGCATTCCTCTACCAAGTTATTTAATGACTGTAGCACCTTCTTATTTATAGCTAGAAGTATATTTCTATCCATTTATTGAGATGGATGTAAAATGTGTAAGTGTATTGTTTGGATGCAAGAACCTTTCTGAATGACACACAGCAATAGAAAGCAGACTTAAATACATCTACAAAAGCTTAAATACAGGGATTAACTTTAAAAAATGGCAAAAATTAGGAAACAGGACTTCTAAAGGATTGATGCACAGAAAGGTGGTTTCCTAAGACCAGGTCTGCTTCTTGACTCGCAGAATTCTTCTGCCTTAATGATTTTTCAAACACACGCCTGCGTGAAGCCAGCTATATTTTGGGTGCCGCTGGCCATGCCTAGACTGTCTGGGAAGGAGTCCCTCGAGAGGAGACATGCTTGCTTTGCGAAGGGCAGGATGGGACCCAAGGCCTCCAGAATTTGTAGGGCGCTGCATGCCTGGCAGGTCAGGCTGCTCTCAGCCAGGCTTACCCCCCTGCCCACAGGCTGCCTCTGAGGCACCTGCACCTAACGAAGCGGGGAGAGGAATGAGCCATCAACGCAACCGCAACTGCTCGAGATCAGGCTTTTAGAACGCCCCGTCTGCCTTGCTCCCGGTTGGGAAATTCGCATTACGCTCACACTTCTATTATAAATAAAGTCGAGTTATAGTCTAGCGAAGAAAACTTTTGAAAGGCTAAATTGACCATACTTGAGTAAGTATGGCCTGTCAAGAGTTGATGTTAAGGCTACTCAAATTACGTAGAAAACCTCAGAATAAGAGTTATATCTGAAAAAGGGAGATATAATTAGAAGTGACAGAGGCCTTTAAGGAAGATTTGAGGAAAGAGCAAACAACATAAAAACAAACAGCTGCAAAGGGTAATACCTTTCACTTCGACAAAAACAAGTCGCACATCAAAAGTTCAGGTGGTTTTCTTAGTCTCATCTGGGAGAACCTGTTCTATCAGGCTCCTGTGCATTCTGTTCATTAGCTAGGTTGTGGTCTTGGTCCTGCAGTTGTCCCCATTATACCTTACTTCACATCCAAGCTCTGCTCCAAGTATGAACCAAACAGTTTCAAGGCAGAGAAAATCAGGCTAGACCAGAGCATTTTCTGTGACCGATGGAAGTTCCAAACACAATATGACTGTGATCTGCGCTGGGTTTGGATGCTTTTGCTTCTTGCAATTCTCTAAAAATACCTGAACAGGGCTTACGACTTCCCAGTTGAGCTGGCAGTGGAGATTCATACTGTTGGGGTTAACACAAGCCTGAATAAAGTGTAAATGAAAAGAATGAGAGGCTAGTGCTCATTCCATGGAGCGCTCTTGCAATATTGAATGGGATCTACCTTGACGGGCATGGGCTTTAGCATAAAGGCCATCGACTTTCTGCAGCACTTGGCCAAGGATCCATGGGGAGCTGTTTAGCACAACTAACATAGATGGTAGAGGTGTGGTCCAAATGCCACATACATGTTGAGAATAAAGGAACAGATGATAGCTTGTAAGGTGGAATAGAGGGTCTGGTTCAAAAGCAAATATAGATTCCTTGGAATACTGCAATGGCATGTGAAAGTAAATTAATAACAATTTCAGCTCAACTTAAAATATTGGGCAATAATTTGTGACAATTCATCTTGTGTTTTTAAGCACCTCGATCATTCCTGCAATGAGGGCAGGATAAGGAAACCACTGTACCTGTCTCACAGGAAGCTAGTCCCATTTTTGACATATAGACCTTTGAAATGGTAAACTCCATACTATGCAATTCACTATTGCAGCTTACTTTCTGAGTGCAGTTGAGGGAACCCTGAGTGCATTGAATCAGCTGAGCATATAATGCAAATGCATTTAAAGTAAATAGATTTACAGGTTAAATGGCCTTTAGTGATTGTAGCATACACTAAAACTATTCCTTGCAGGACAGAGCCTTCAACCAGGCTCTTGTTAGTTTGAATTTATGCTTACTGATTCTCCTTGTCTTATGGCTTCCTTTTCCTTACCTGGATTTTTTCTGGCTAGAGAATAAGTTTTACAAAAACTAGTAAGAATTGCAGGGAACTGCTTAATATCAAGCAGTAAGAACTGGGAATCCAAGGGCAATAGTTGTCTGTCTTTGCCTTTACAGGACCTAGAAGAATTAAATCTAGTCTGTTTGGGATTCCTGTTTCTTCCTGGGACTGACTAATATCACCCTGAAGTTTAATGATCTTTCAGAAAATGGAAGAGAAATCTTTTTACCAATAGAAAATAATCTGCTGAATAATTTGCACTCACCCGAGAGGTATCAGATAAGGCTGGAAGAGGTACTTAACCATAATTGTTTCTTCTATATATCAACTTAGTTTTGCCGCTCTTCTATTAAAGTATGGACCAGTACCTTCAGTACACCTGCCTGATGTCATCTTGCAAGATAGATCAAAAAAAGGCCGTAAATTATGATGGCATATAAGCATTAAATGGGCATGAATATGAAAATGCTATTGTGTTTATTTTCACTAGAAGAAATTTTAAAGCTTAGAGAACTTCTCTAGCAAAAGAAAGGTAGACTTCAGGCACTCTGAAGATCAGTCTGGATTTTTGCAAGTGACACTGTGCTCTAATGATTACATTGATCCACTGAAAGAAACAACTGGTTAATTAATCATCTTTGTGAATCTAATTCCGTGTTTGAAAAATTATATAATAGTGGTAGTATTGTACCCATGGAAGTATAAAAAATGAAGAGATGTATGGTTTGTAGGGAGAAGGGACATAATTTTCTTTTCACACAAATAGGATGCCCTAACAAAGAATGTCACTTTTGGGCACCGGCTCTCTTTAGGATCTGAAACAGAAAAATTTGCCTCAGACTGAGGCAGCAGTGCAGGATGAACTCAGATAGATGGTTCACAGCACCACCTAATTATTTCTGGGTGATTCTTTACTCATAATGTGTTCTGTAGTCTCATAGGGACAGGTATCTTCTTTAGAAAGTGTTCTGGAAGTATTTTTTAAGATTTCAGCCTTAACAGAAACCAGCAGGTCTGGATTTGTTTTAGGTAAACCCATAGGGGTTTCCTTGCCAAACCAAGAACGAGGACTGGCTCACTGCAGTTAGAAGTTTTAGCTTTATTCTCCTGACTGAAAGGGGGTCATATAATAGAAGAGTAAAAGCTAGTTGTGTAAAAGAGATTTGGGTTATTCCTAATCAGTGATGTAGGAAAAGACCTTTGGCAAGACAACAGGTATACATGTTCAGTTTCCCTGCTGCACTTTCCTCCTTCAGAAGTTCCATTCTTATGTGCAGTAGGCTAAACTTTTTTTATTAATATATGCAGAATCAGAGACACAGCTGATCTTTAATATGCAGAAAATGCTACACAAAACATCTGCGACAAGTAAGAAACAAACTGTCAGGTCACTGATTAGAAATTCATTGTCAGACTGCACTGTTTTTACTTGTCTGTGCAGATCAACTGCAGGGGATGTGTCCCCTGGGTTTGTATTTAATGGGTAATTCTGCACTCCAGTATACTTTTTAGAAAATAAAATGCAATTTCTAAGCCTCATTTGAAGACATTGTATCTTTTTCTAAATTACTTTGCTCCTTATTGCTGATTAAATATCTCTCTGTTTTGTCTGATTCTTTCAGTAATGTTCGAATTCAACGCTCATGACATCATCATTGCTTTCATGATAATGAAGCACATTGTCACCAGAACTGGTCTGCCAAATAGCCCTAATTGTCCTAAATGCTAGAGCTGGGACAATAGCAAGTAAGGATCAGCAGCTGATTGGGAAAAGTAATTTCTAAGTCTACAAAACTGTGATGGTAAATGAAGAACAGAGAGGGTTGTGAAACAATTTAAGGGAATATGGAGCAGGCCTTCTGATAGCTTCACAAGTTTAAAATACCAAGGACTTTTGTTTGGACAGCTTTTCTCGCACCCAGTTGACAAAGGCCTCCTAGGATTCCTGTGTCAGCAGCATGTCCCAGGGGCATACTGATATCCTGGTGCTAAACCATATTCCTGACAGCTCGGTAAATTTGTTGTTATTCATGTAAGAATTGGACAAATTTTCCACCAGGGAGTTACAGCTTCTCCGTATCACATGGTGCCATGCTGCGTGAGGGGAGAACCTGCCTCTGTACCAATGAATGGTGGTCCATTTTCATCTCCTGGTCCATTCTGGCTGTTTTTGGAAGATGTTTGTATGTTACAACACCTTTTATTTCCCTCTTAATTGCAGGCTTCTGTAATAAAATGAATTGGTTTATTTCCCTTTTAGGATTTTGTATTACCTGCCTTTTATCTCTGTAAAATATCCGAGGCCATTAGCATTGAAATGAAAGCCCATCACTGCCTTTCTTTACTTTAAGTAATATGATCGCTTTCTATTCTTGAAATAAATTAATGGTACTGCCAGCTACGTTTGATTAGAGAGGGCAATACAAATATGTACCTATAGGAATTGTTTGGACTTTCTTCTTCAATGAACTTCACCAAGTTCATTGTGGATGGTATAATTGATGTGATTTTCTGTAATGGTAGTTAGAAAGCAAAGGTTCATATTCACAAATATAATTTAGTCTATGGAATGACTATTTGAAGAGAAGATGCAAAATTGACTAGCAGCACATGAAATGTTATTACTAGTTACATTTATTAAGTTGCTGCTTGCTGAGCAGAAACACCTCCACAAACTGTGTTACAAACTTACCGATCTCTTCTTATTGTGAATAATTTCTCTACTAACTACTACAGCAGTTCTAGACGATCTGAATCTTCCAGAATTATGAATGTTTTAAAACAGTTTTTGTTCCTCATCAACTAGAAATATGATTTTTTTTATGGATGTGTTTCAGATATTTCTTTCTTTCACCTCTTTGGGATAACTCTAGTGTGTTGTACATTGCATGGAAATCTATGACTCACGTTGCTTGGTGTGGTAAAGGGAAATGTGATATAAGGCTGTTAGCTTTAAGTGGTGGATGTCAGTGGAAGGTGATGGACAATATATATGAGATGCCAGTTCTAACCTGAGAAGTAAATGGTATTTATAGAGATAAAACATCAAAATAGAAATAGGCATGCACTTAAAACATCTTCAACTTAGCTCTCAGCATTTAAATTTTCCAGGAAAGTTAAGTCCAATTAATTAGACAGATTCTTGAAAGGCGTGAAAAATGGGATGTTAATCTACCTGGGAAACTGCTTATTAAATGTTCTTTGTTTTTATTTGTGCAAAAAGATGTTCAGAGTGGGGAACTGTTTTCCAGGAGGAATGATAAAAAAAGCTAAGATATTTTGAAGATAGAACTTAGTTTATGAAAAATCGTGGGACACTTTGGTTTCTCTCTGGTCACTCATTAACGTCTGCTAACATTAATGATAAAGATACAGGGTTATGCACGTCTGGGAGTCAGGTGCTTCTATCCTTTTGCCCATTCAAGACTGTCTTTGTGTCAGAGCCTGAACGAATTAATGCCTCAGACTTTGCGGTGGGGCAAGTTCTGCTTAAGGACTGACTCTGCATAACGAGGTGCCTAGCAAAGAGCCACAGGTGAAAAGAAGCTGATCAGCACCCACCAGCACCCACCAGCACCCACCAGCACCCACCAGCACCCACCAGCACCCACCAGCACCCACCAGCACATGTGCTGAGCAGGGCACCTCACCCTGCAGGGAAGGGGAAGCTAATCCCCAAACGACCCCCAGGCCCAAAGGCTCACAAACCTAATTAGCCTCATGACACCTAATTAGCTTAATGAGTTCGAGTGCCCGCCCGAAGGAGGGGCAAGGACACTAAAAGAACATGAACTGAAGCCCCATATTGTGTGCAAGCCCACTGGAAGCAGACCCCTCGGCTGATGGGACTGACGCTGGACCCAGGACTGGTGAAATATTTCACTCTCCTTTTTTTTTTTTTTTTTTTTTTCCTTTCTTTCTGTCATCCCTCTCTGAGAAGGAGTCTGGAAAGCAAGGGGGTCTGCTCTGAACCTCCTGACCCAGCGGGTCAGGTCTGCCCTGAACTGATCCCCAGATAAGCAAAGCCTGTAGTGTATGTTTGGTGATGTAGGGTTAGCCCGTGTTACACAGTTTACTGATGTAATTTTATGCCAGTTGTTGTGGTGAGCGTGCCAGGTCTTGTTGTGAGCAAATAACAATTGAGTTTTGTGAGTTAAAGGATCCCTGCTGTTGTTTCACCTTAATCCTGGCCTGGGAATCTGCAAACCTGAGTCATTGTCTTGAGAAACTGGGATGTGACACTTTGAGATGGGAACCAGGCGGGTTCATGCTCCTATTGAACTAACTGATGCTGCAAAATGGTTGAATATAGCCCCTAAATTCACTTTTGGACTGTGTTCAGTGCCTCTATTAAAACCAAATTTTGTCTCCCATTTCTTCTTATAGTTCTCTAATCTCTGTAGTCTCCTTTACTCTCGGATATAAAAGAAACCTAATGTTATTTGGACTTCTCATTATTTCACATTCCTCTGGGGTAACATGACTCCGTCAGCTCAGTGCCAGGAACCTTCAATTCCTTTAGCTGTAGGAATCCTCGTACTCTTAAGTACTACACATTGGCACTGGCATCACATCTCATGGAGGAGTTCTGGCAAGTAATGGTTAACCTATTTAATTTTCCTCTTGTAAGCTCTAAACTTAGAAAACATAAAGGTAACACTGTATCTAAATATAACTGTTCGTAAAGACATTTGAGATATTTGGATTAAAATTGCAAGTTGAAAGTGGCATTGCAGTAAGTCTTAGGAAACTATAATATGATACTGCTGATTAATGGATATAAATGGCTTTGTTTTGATTCTGCTTTAGTCAACAGACTAAATTTAAGTCGGATGAATGTAACTTATTAATATTAAGCAGCTAGTAACTGTTCAGAACAAATATGAAAAGTAAGATTGTCACTTTCTCTCCCAGTTTTGTTTCTTTTAAACTGCTACTACTTTTAAACTACTACTTCTTTATGATATTTGGGGAGGCTAGGCTAGACAGAAACTATAGAAGGCAAGGCTGTTCTTCAAGGATCTATTGCGTGCCATAGAATAGCTGCAACATGCTGACGTGATTTGTATTTTGACATGGATTCTGCAGGAGCAGGCAGGACTCTAGGACTCGCTGTCTAGAGGCAGAGGTGGCATTTGAAGCTGGGACTCCAGCGTTATCATAGACTTCTAGAACAGTTTGGGTTGGAAGGAACCTTTAAAGATCATCTAGTCCAATCTTTCACTAGACTGGTTGCTCAAAGCCCCATCCAACCTGGCCTTGAACACCACGGACTGGTTCGTAAAAGTCACAGTACTGAATCCAGCGTACACACAGACTTGTTAGTCTAATTCATACTCTTGGATGTTGGTACCTCATGAGATCAGGGAGTGATAATTTAAAGTGTCCTTTCTGAAATGATTGATTGATGCTTGAGGTTAATGAGTATTAAGTCCCAGCCTCTTTTGTAAAATTGAATCTGCTTTGTTTGACTAAATTAATCAAATAAATAAATCGTATTACTCCAAATATGCTAGGCACAATCCCAAGGTAATATTAATCAATGCAAACTGTTTCTTCTTTCTATAAAAATGTAAAATTTTAAGGAAATTATATGTCACAGCCCTTCCCAAATCAAAACTAATACCATGTCCATAATGAATTACTATGACCACTGGCAATATTTCTTCAATATATTATGAAAGATGAGGGTTTATGATCAAATACATTCTTGATCAATTTATTTCATCACTTACAACCTAATTGTTTCATGATGACATTTTGTCCCTCCTCAGAATGAAACAATTGATTTAATATACTGTATAAAATGAGCATGTTTCTCAAAAAGTTAATCAAACTATTGTCAGTTGATGTCTGAACTAGTGCCCTGCAATTAATATATGGGGTGTTCAAAATATCAGTTAGAAATTACTCTGCTTGATAAATGTCTTTAATTTAAATACATTTACTGGAACTTTATGAAGTAGTACTCTGCGGCTGAGAGACTTAATCCTTTTAAGTTCCCTTTTTAAATGTTCAAAACCACAACAGAACAAGCTACACATTGCCGATTTTCATCAAGATATAAATTAAATGCTCTGAATCCTTGAGTACTCTGTTAGTGTCCAAGAATTCAATATTTATCACAGGCAACCAGTTTTTTTTCTTAAGCACCCAAGTCTGCCCAGATGAAATGGGAAGCCAAAACATTCATGTAGTTCCAAAAAAACCCCCACTTTTCCTTCCAGAAGTAATTAGTTAGTGATTTTATCTTTTGCCTTCCGAGTCTTGCTTCCTGGGATGACTAAAGATTAAATAAATTAGAATAATTGATAATAAATTGATAGATTAAATTGAAATACTTGGCATTTCAAAAAAGCTAAACTATACTTAGAGTGACCTGTCACCGGTATCTATATCTTTAGCATTGCTTTAAGAAGCCTTGCAATAAGCAATTTTGTGTTAAGTGATTTCAGTTTTTTCTTTAGATTTGTATCTTGCTTTTGGAAAAAATTCCATTCTGTATACATTTTTATATGAAGTGATGTTATGCAGATATTCTCACTAAACAAAGATTCCAGGGAGGGGGGCGAAAAAAAAGAAAGGCTAAATCTAAGCCTATTAAGGATGTTGTGAGACCTGCTGAGCCCAGCAGACTCCAGGACCTGGGGATTCCTCCCTTCCTGAGGCCACCAACACGGCTGCCGCAGATGGAGCAATGCCTTTAGCAGCACCCAGGTATGACACTGCCAGGGCTCTTGGACAGCCTCATCCTGTTGTTGTTCTCCTGCTGGTTAGGACTGAAGGTCGTTAGTGAAAACGTGTACGACCTGACTCTCTAGATTCACAAGCACATTCACAGATCTCTTGAACATTAGCGTGGTCCCTACATCCATCTAATATCCATGCCCAGACTGAGCAGCCTTAACTGGCTCAGACCTTGGGTCTCTCTGTAGGTCTCCTGCTGCCTGAGGACTAGTCCACCTTGGACTTTGCTAGTGAATTAGAAACACATGCTCACACAGAATTAAGTGTACTAGGCAAATAAAAACAGCACCCAGGTGTCTCCAATTGTGGCACTTAGACCCCTCACATATATACACATGTATGCTCTCCTCTCTCCCAGCACCAGATTTACTATCACTCCGACCCACAGCTCCTTCTCCCACTGCTGGCACTCAGACCTCCACACCCCTTGGTTTTTCCCGTTGTTTATATCTACGGGAACTGCAGTCCACAGTTTCTCCTCTGGGTACTTTTAGACTTTTCAACACATGCACAAACACACTCCCTGTCCCTCCAGCTGCTGGCAACTAGGCCTGGGGGCACTGTGACCCATCACTGATTCTCCAATAGCTGGAATTTAGACCTTGCAGCAACCTTACATAACCACATAAGAGAAAGATTGACATTATATATATATTAAAAAAAAGATAAATGTAGGCTTTAATTATAAGAGGATAGACTGCAGCGATCAGGCACATGGCTCAGACAAGTGTACTGACTCTCAGCCTGCTAACATATGAGCAGACATTTCCACCCATGCCCCTTTTGATTTTTCCTATGCTTTTTCCTCCCCAGTCCAGCCTGACCATTCCCCTTCCTTTGGCTCTTCCCCTAAACATCCCATAGGAAGTTCTTCATAATCCCACAAGACCCTTCTGAAATCCTATACTAAGTTTCACTCAGTCCCAGAAGCCCCCTCAAATACCCTGTAGTACTTATGAGAGTCACGTTTACTCCTTTTTTCAATTGCAAAGTTCAGGCTGACTCCCTTCAAAGCTATACCCAATTATTTCCTTTAATCATCCGTCAATCAGTGCCAAGAGTTGTGGTCTTTGTTAATGTCTCTGTTATCACCTGCTCATTAATATTTGTGCATCTATGTGTTTAATTTATCACTTTTCTTGTTATTTTTTATTTCTCTTATACTGAATAGTGCTTAACCAAATAACCTAATGAACCAGATGCTCTCACATGCCACATACCCTTATCTATAAATGTTAGATCTACAGAGGGATTTAGATAAAACTTGAAGTTATTTCCTGATTTGGGTGCCCAGTTCAAAATCTGCAGTCTGATGTTGGACACCTGTCAAATCTTTTGCTGCCCGTGATTTTGTCTCTAAACCAAGTATCTTCTGAATGCATGAAACTGACTTGCATCGGTTCTTTCACTGAACTCAGTAAGTGAAATTCTTTGATATTAGTGATGCTGGCATTTCACCTGCTGTAGGAGCTTTCCAACCTTATTTGCTCAATTTGAAAACACTTTGGAGATGTAAGTTGTCTTTCACTTTAAGGAGCTGCAGTTCCTAATGCTGTATCTTTGTATCAGTTGGGCTTCTTGATGGCACTGTGTTGCACGCAAAAATGATAGTTGTTGTACTGCTAGTATTGGTAACAACGTTATCTGTAGGGTCTCAGCTGATAATCAATACTGAAAATAAGTTATCTCATTCAATAGCCATACTATAATTCTATTTAAAATGGAAAATATAATAAGACAAGATTGACTGTGACATTTAATTTTCCATCCATAGAGCAAGATGATGCCTCTGAAAGTGGGTTTTATATTCAGTAAAATATATTCTTGAGGAATATTGTGATAATGAGCAGATTTTAAAAGAAAAAGGATGGCATAATATTATTAATGGCATTCTGATATTAATGTTTATATATAGTCTAGTGTATGTAGTCTAGTGCATCAGTCCCCAGAAGTACTAGAATTTTTAGTTTTGTCAGTGAACTTTATCTAGTGAATAGAGACAAATAGGATCTGTATAACACCTTAAAGTTATGCCAATATTACACCCAAAAGCATCAGCTATATGTATGCAGAATTTAAACAAAAAATCAAGGAGTAAGAAAACCATCACATTTAGTGGATGGTAGGTCGAAGAGGAGAAAAGCTTGTTTTCCAAAAAGTAATGATCTGTCAACTTTATTAATGCATAGCCTTATACTTACAAAGAAGGTCAATTAATTCTAGGCCAGATCCTCTGGTAGTATAAGTTGCAAAATTTCATAGAATCATAGGATCATAAATTCTATTTGTCTGAATCCTCTTAAAACATCAGGTCTACATGACAGAACCTGGGGAACTAGGCCATAATATTATTATTACAAATTTATGAGTGAATAAAGATAAATATTAACAAATATGTAGTTAATCAATATTAAAAAAAGTGCGAGTCTGATGTTACTGAAATCAGCATGATTTTTACCAAGTATTTCCAAGACTTTCTTACACTTTGCTGCAGCAAAGAAAACCAAAAGTTGGACTTGTTCTCAAGTGTATTTGATACTGGGTAAATACTATGCTTTGTATGGGAAAAGAGCAGGAAAGAATTAGACTCAGCTGAATATTTTTTAATAAGCTGTCTCTGAAAGTTTTATTTTTAAATCAGCAATATTCCTTTCAATTTCTTTTTTAATGACTGCTTTCTAAAGAATGTTTTTGGTCAACCCTACAGATCCATTCTGATTAACACAGAAAAGAATACCTTGAAAAACTCCTAGACTTCACTGTTACCTTTGGTGCTGAAACATTTGAACATTTTGAACCTCACTGGTAGGTGTTCTACAGAATTAAGTCTCTCTATTTTCTATTGCAAAGGTAATATTGTTATTCAGACATTCTACACTTCTGCCAATGATCCCACACTGATTTATGCAAGTTAAATACTCTCTTTCTGTTATGGAAACTAACACTTTATGTCTCCTGAAAAGCCTAGGTGGTTTCTGTTCTTACATCTCTATAATGTTATTGGTAAAAGCCAAAGTATAAGCAATCTAACTTAGATTATATCCTTCCAAGACTGAAATGAGAGAATATTGATACAAGTTTTCACTGCTGATGCTTGTGACGCACCTCTTTTATTGATTAAATTAAGAGTTTCAGTTTTGAGGACTGTAAAGTAGTTGTTTTTCAAGTACTACTTTTTCTATTGGGGTCTTAGCTCTCTGTCAGGATGATGTTGAATGCAGGTGACATATGTTGCTGCCACAATCTAGGGGCAAGAGCTCTCCTACACTTGGAGGGAGTTCACTGAAAAAGATGCAGACCGTATGGTTGGGATATCAGTCTCATTTTGGTACACATCTTTTGGCACATCAGTCTGTCATGGTATGTCAGCTGGAGGTGCTCCTAATTGGTGTGAGTAACAGTGGTAGAATAAGTAATGATAGAGGTAACCCCCCCTTTTTTTAATACAAACTCATCACAAAACTTATTTAAATATTTTGAGATTATCCTCCAGAAACAGTTAAAGAAAAAAGCTATCAAACTGCTAAATGTCAGTGTAGTCCTGTTTCACTATTTTTGTCCATTACTTTCTGGATGTTACATGAATTGCCATTTCTAAAGAGGGATTATAATTCCTATTCCCTCAAATTGTGATGTGTGAAAATGAGTTTATGCTTTTGTGGTTCATAATTATCCCTCTGAGAGGAATGGTCAAGGACCAGATCTGAAATGCTGCACTAGCATACGAGTCAACACACTACAGGAAAGAAGCAGGACTGTGCTCAAGTGATGAAAGGATTACACAAGCCAGTGCATGAAGGGTTTAACACAATATATAGGCACGAATCAAAGTCTGACACTCCAAAACTTGTCGCTCTGACAGATGTTTCAAGAGCACTACACTACAGCGAACAGACCCAGTTGTGAGACTTTTTGAAATAAATGAGAGGGAAGCAGTGAAGCAAGGCAAATCTTCCATATCCCTCTTCTACCCTCCAGGCTGCAAATGTCCCAGAGGCCCAAATCTCAGTACATGAAAAGTAACTTTGAATTTAGGAAAGATCCAACTTATACAAAGAAGTTTCACAAAATAGTAAATTTTATGACTCATATTGTGGTATCCATTGAGTTTGCCTTGAGAAACATTGAATAAGCCTTCAGCCTTTTGTTTAACAGCAGCGAGAAGTGGCTTCTACTAGTGATATAAAACATCATTGTAGAAAGATAAAAATGGCAGATTGAAAAGATTTTTGGATGTGACAATGCCTTTTCTGTTTGGTTATATACAAGCATTGTGAATCGCTGCATGAAAAAAGACAGTAGTTCAAAGCTTTCAGTTACATGGGGTGAGGTTTATTCCTGTGCATTTTAGACAGCTAAAAAGCAGATACCTAGAGTAGGGGAACCATCTGAGTTCTCTATGTAGTCAATGCTGAAAGAAAGAGACCCTTTTTGAAGTCAATCCACTTAATACTGAAATAAGGGCATACAATAAATAGAATAAGTCATCATTACAATGAAAACTCTCTCTCCTGACTGTAGTGACAGACTGGCTGATTAGCTTGGACCAGAAAGCTCTCTTTTAGAGGGCCAGATTTAGATGGCAAGACTTATACCGTAAGCTTCATTACTTAGAAATATGAGGCAGTCTTCCATTAAGAAGACTAGTAGCAAAATCAAATCAGCCCTTGGAATTTCTTCCTCTAGTGTATAAATGAGAAGAAACACTATCAGGGTTAAAATATTAAACTCTTAAACTCTGGCCAAGGCCAACATCAATGCCTATAAATGAGTGCTCTTAAATGCATTGTATAAGCCCTTTATTTCTGAAACCTAAATAATTTCCTTTAAAGTAATTGGACGTGGCCCTTCAGTATCTCATGGGAATTGTACTTTGGGTCTCTGAGTTTCCTATTGTTTTTTCCAGTCAGACTTCCAGGATTTGTACATTTCTCTCATTTTCTGACCTTCTTACTTGCTTACCACAAGTTTTTCACAAGCAGCCTGTGATATGCTTGCTGCTTGTCCCTATCAGTAAAAGCAAATTCTTGAAGATGGCTTGTCGTTTCATATCAATATAATTAACTCTGCTTCTTTGCTTGTCATTCTGAAACAGCTTGGGTTTGATAGCTAGCTAAAACATTTCTTAGGATCCCTGCAAGAACAGAAGTCAGATAAGGAATTATAAATTAAGTTTTGGTGAAATGATCCTTGCTGTTATGTCTAGGAAAGAGATAGTACAATAATTATGATTTATGCTTATATAGACCAGTGTGTCTTGTTCTCTTGGTGCACTGGATCAAAATTCCTGACCATGGACACTTGCATGCCAGTGAGTGTGAAGATACTTTTTCATCCTTATTAACAGTCTGAACAAAAGCACTGTATCCCACCAAAATATTAAATGAATATTAAATAAAATGGTTGACAGAGAGAACAGTTGGATGGATATAAATAGGGCTTTAATTAGCACTCCATGCACTGTGTGTGCGTATGTATATGCTGTTTCAGGTTTTTCTGGGAGACTACAAGAGTAAAAAGTGTTGGAGTAATAAACAGTGAATAGTATAATGATAATAATGACATCAGTCAAAAATAAGAAAATTCAGATAAAGCATACCAGACTTTTGCCAATAAGAAAGTTATTCTGTGCTATTCCCCAGCTGACAGAGGAAATGTCAGCACATTTTCGGCATCTAGATCTCTGAAAGCAAAAATATTTTTATTCTGAACATGCTGATGAACTCCTACTTGTACCCATCCTTTTATTCTTAATTGGGCTAATTTTCCCTAATATAACATTTATCCAGATTATTCCCAAACTTTATAATCAGTAATTGTCTTAAATGCAAAAGGAAAATATGTTGGACAAAGGGAAGGGCTACTAGATATCAAGTTATATGATTTTCAGTATTCAGTACCCTCCCAAACCGATTTTTCAGTTCTGTTTTCCTCAAATAACACAGAATGTGTTATATCCCTGTTGCTGAAAAGCAACAGACTAAGTCTTACCCTGAGGGAACATAAAGGAGTAATTGATTGCAAATGAATTAATCTCTACTTTCTGTCATGTTTGCAGCACTGGCTGCAACCTTCTAAATCTCTGAAAGTTAAGTTTAAAGTTAAGCTCCCAAAAAATTTATTTTCTTTTTCCATTGATAAGTCTGGCTTAAGCTTTCTTTTTTCAAATACCTAGAAAATGCTTGCTATTGACAGAATTATTTCTGGAAATAGCAGATGTGAGAGAAATATTATAGAGTATTCTTGAAAAGTAAATGTTGATGTGTTACTGCCCTCTCTCCCTCCTTCTATCAAAAGAATTTAACCTAGTCTATACATGTAAAAAGCATGACTATTAACTTCAGTGACCTGAGTTTATTTATTCGCTAAGCTCATTTAGCAATTCTCCCCCCAAGAAAAAAGCTGCATCACCCAAATCAGTGTTCTTATTGTAAGAACTACTCTGTTTGAATACTTCCACCTATCATGTCATTACCTTTTGCCCTGTTTGGGTCTGTTTAACTAAATATTTCTCGTGGGCTGAAATTATGATTCATTCTATTTTTCAAGGCTGATTTACTAGGTACTTGTTAACATTCAGTGGTTACTTTTAAACATCAAACTGTAACCATGAAAAGTTCTCCTGTAACATTTGGTTTAATTTGCTAACCAAGTCATTTACTACTGACATCACCAGTTATGCCATACTGTCACAAGCTCAGTTAAAGTTGCAAAGTGAAAAGTTGCAGAAATGATATGAATTAAATATCCAGTTTAAAATAGACCTGAAGAGTGACTGGAAGGTGTGGGTGGAATTGGTGTCAAACCTGAATAATTCACTTTTTTGAAAGGACTGTTTACTTGATCTAGCTTGACAAAAATGTGAATAGGTGCTATTTCAAATCAAAATTATTTTTATGAAATAGACATCTAGTTATTCAATGACTGTTACTTTTAATTCAATATTTAGCTGCTATACCCCTCTTCTGGTGTCATGAGAAGTGAGAAAAATGTTTCTTGCTTGCTTGAGCTGTCCAGATGCACCTGAAGTATATGCATTAGCAGATTATATGAGGATTGCCTGCTGTTTGAAGTATAAATCTCTATCATCATAAATATTTTCTGAGTATTCTATATTCCTCACCTTATTCTACAATCTTAAGCAATCCTTCATTACCAAGACAAAATAGGAAAAAAAAAAAATCTTTAAAATTGTTTTCACTGAGAGGATTTTTGAGGTGGTTTTTTTGTTCATTTGTTTGGGTTTTTTTGTGTGTGTGGTTTGTTTTTTTTACCGTAACACTGTGTAACAATTATGTATAATAGCTGCATAATAGTTAATCAGAAGCAATAATTTTAGGATCATCTTTTGGCATGTTTCAATCTGACAGCTTTACAAATTAACTATAGTTATGTTAGGATAATAGTGGTTTTTTCCTCTTCACAAAAGCATGGAAATTCACAGTTGAAGCTGATAACTTGTCTTTATTACACTGCTGCATTTCTATCTAAGGGTGATGTGATACATTAAGTACTCATTTCATCCAATTTTTGAGCTCAGCTGATGATTCATCACAAAAAGTGGAATGGGTATTTGGGTAGGGTGTTGACTAGGATGCAGATGACGTGAATGACTTTCAGGACCTAGAGACTGACTATACATCCTAGGGACTGATGTTTTACTCTGTACAGTGCTTCCCCTCCTCCTCCTGCTTAGATTTTCAGCTTCAGGGACTGAGTTGAGCACAGTACAGCCTGTTTTCAAAGGGAGTGAATGAGATGCTAAGGAAGTAATGCATGGCAATAATGACAACATCTGTAACAGCATCAGTAGCTACATGTATTAAGAAAAGAGATCATTAGTCGATTTGGTTATCCTTAACACAGAAATGGAATTAACACTGAATGTCTGGTTTTGGACTGTTGAAATGGTATTTGAGCTGATTTCCAGTGAAATGTCAAACCTGGAAAAAGCTAAATCTGATTTATTGCTCCAAATGATTGTGTGTGAGTGAAAGTGGCTTAAAAGTCTCTAAAGATTGTTTTTCTTTGCACTTTACATTGTTCTTTTAAAAGGGTAGCTAGTGCAGTATTTTAGTAATGCCACCGTTCTCAAACTTTGAGAAAATTGGATCTGCAGTCTTCCTGAGGCCTAGTCCTGAGAGATAACATCACCCTATCACAAATGAGAGAAGGGAAAGGGAAATTAGCATGAAGCTCATCCATGAGCCAAGGTAGCAAAAGATAGAAGAAATCCTCAAGGCTTTCCTGCCTTTTTTTAGAAGAAAAAAAAAGACATAATTAGAAAATAGTGATATATACAAATTCTATGAAGAGGCATTTTGTCTTCTGAAATACAAGCGTGAAGCCAGTAAACAGCAAAATATAAGACACTTCAAGTGGTCCCAGTCTCATTTTCACTCACACTTTGGTGCTTGCTGAAGCAGCCTACTTTCTACCTATGTTCCTGACCTAGTCAGAGGTAAATTGGAAGTAAAAGCCTTTGAAAGCCTTCAGAAAAAGTTTGTGTGTGCTTAACTTTTGATACCTAAACTCTTATATTATCTTTTTCTTCCAGAAAACACCATATAGCAATTAAATTTCCTTTTGCTAGCATGCACACAGAAATGTGACATTGTGCAATGCCTTGGTTCTATCTATCTTGCATCTAGGCACATTAGGATCCCAAAAGAAGATACCTTCCAGGTTAGCAGCTTCAGTTTAGTCTGTTAGATGTTCCCTGAGCAAGTCTAACACCACCTTTTTATTTGTTATAAGCAAAGAATTAATCATTTATCTGGGATGTTAACATTCTTCACCGGACTGATTGGATTTTAACACATCCTCTCCTTATGCTACAGTAATAAGCATTCATTATTTCTTCAGTATATTACTAGATAAAGGACAGGGTTTGGAAAAATGTGGTCCATAAAAGACATTGACTTACTAGGACTATAATGCGTACAAATTCCAGGTAGAACTTGAACAATTCAGTTTCCTAGAAGAAAAGTACATGCTGTGAAGAATTCATTCCCTTTCATCAGAAAAATATTTTATGCTTTACCAATATGTAAGTAAGCAAATATACCTTAACTGGTTTGAAATCAGTTTTCTTTGTACAACTTTTGACTTTCCAGAATAAATGTTTGCTAGGAAGGTGAAAGAAGAAAGAGTTTGGCCCAGCAGCCTACTCCTTAGGATATTCACCTTGGAGGTAGGTAGTCAAGTTTCAGTCCCTGTTGCAAATAATATTTATGTGCTTGCACAAGCCAGAATACCTTCAGAAAAACTAAGACTGCTCCCAAATCTGCTCTTCAGAAAATCCTATCCAGTCTCTTGAAGGACATGTCTGAACATAGGGTCTATACTTTACACCACAATGGGAAGGATTTAATGGGTCCTACTGATTCTTAAATGAACCAACTTTTCCCAGGAGTGCATTTTGTGAGAAAGAACAGGACTGGTTCAGGGGCTCTCCTAAGAGAGAAGTTATGTGTCTTTGAATTTGGGCAGTGCAGAGCTCAGGTTTGGATATCTAATTCTTTTAAGGGGCTGCTATGCTCTTTGCCATTTTTTTCTAGGATGCAGAAAGTTGATTGTTTGTTTTTCTGGAATTCCAGCAGTCCACTGAGGACTTTACGGAGATCCTAGACAGTACTTTGGATTGCAAATTTCACTAAATGATAAATTTGCTCAGGTTGGGGTCTGTAAAGATGTGACTGTGCCTTCCATCTGAAACTAACATCTCACTACTTTGGCAGAATGGCCAGTACAAAAAGTACAGTTACAGAATAAATCATGCACTTGTACAAAAATGATACTGTTGCCTGTTTAAAACTAAAAGTCTTTCTCTCCCTGAAAGACTGATGAGGTGTTTTCACATGCCAGTGGAACCAAGACTTTGCAACAAATAGCATAAAAAAGTGAAGAGACACCCACTTGTTTCAAATAGCCAAGAGCCTGCTAGAATGAGGCTGACAGACAGGTATTGATTTGGGGTGCTGTGCTGGCTTAACCTTGGCTGGCTGCCAGCTGCCCACCCAGCTGCTCTCTCCTTCCCCCTCAACAAGACAAGGGTAGAAAATAGGATGAAAAAAGCTCATAGGTTGAGATAAAAACATGGAAATTGCTTGCCTGTTACCACCATAGGCAAAACAGGCTTGACTTGAAGAAAATGTATTTAATTTATTGCCAATTAAAATAGATTTGAGTGGTGAGAAAGATAAAAAGATTAAACCACCTCCTTCCCTCAACCTCCTACATTTTCCAGGCTTGATTTCAGTCCTTTACTCCAAGTTCCTCTGTTCTCCCCCTGCCCTGAGCGGTGCAGGGGGTGAGGGTTGTTGTCAGTCTGTAGCAGTCCCTTGGTGTTGCTCCTTCCTCCTCATATTTTTTTGCCCTTTCTTAAACATGCTTTCTCAGAGGCACCACCAGCTTGGCTGATGGGCTCAGCTGTGTCCTGTGGTGGGTTTATTGCAGAGATGGCTGGAACTGGCTCTCCCCAGCATGGAGCAGCTCCTGCCATCTTCTCACAGAGGCCACCCCTGCAGCCCTCCTGTGCTAACACCTGGGCACCTGCACACAATTTGGGTTCAGCAAATAATTAAGCTGAAAGATGCTGGCATTGCTTGGGTGGAGCAAGAGTTTGAATTGGCCTCTTACAGATGACCACGATGCCTGAGGCATTCCTGGGCCTTGTGGGTTTGGGGACACATGGCTACCTGTCATGGACCTTTAGGTGATGTTTCTTCTTTAAAATCTCTTTCTATTTTTCTGTGGATTACTCTTCTAGTACTTACTTACATAATGGATGTGGAGGAATGATACATTGGATAGGGAAATATGAAGTCACTGACATTAATAATATTCTTCATTTCAAGATTAAGAGTGTGAAAGCTGTCTTGGCTGCCTTAATTAATTCTCCCAATTCACAGGGAAAATGAAGTGCTTAAATCCTGTCTAAAAATCTGTAACGCATGGGGATGTAATCAAAGGAGGTGAAGGGAAAATGTGACTCTTCTGGGATTTCTGTGATCTTTTCATAAACTGGCTTGGATCACTATTTTTAGTCTTTCCTTGGAATTTCTAGGATTTGGGGGATAGTGATGAGACTGCATGTCCTCAGCCTGTTTGGCTAAATTTATATTACTTGTTTATTACCTACTCTGTCTAAGCATCAGTTACTTCCTTGAGATTCTAATTGGAAAACCAATATACTTTAAAATGTGATTTGTTAAAGATGTCTAATGCTTTAATGAAGAAACAATCAATACAAAGTCCAGGTTCAGTTTGGAAATTCTGCATCCAAGAGCAAAAATGCAATTCTCTTTCTGTGGCAACACAATTTCTTCCTTTACCAAGTTATATTGTCTTATGCTAGTGAGCAAAACATGATTTTTCCAATATGTTTTAAACCTACTTTATTTCAGAAACCCAGACAAAAGAACTGAAGGGGTGTGTGTGTGTGTGGTTTCAAGAATTTTATAAGCAATTGGGGTAATGTGCAATAATGGTAATTATTACTGAAATTGGATTGAAATTGAGTTGAAAATCATCCCTTTTATTTGTGCTATGCCTCCCAGTCACTGAGAGAGGTATAAGCAGTGAACTGCCTCAGTGGAACTTTATGGAAACTTTGGGTAGTGAGGACACTGCTATGCCATTCTATTTTGCACCTCTGAAATTTCTTGAAGATTTACAACAGTTTACTACCTTTAAAATTAAGTAGGATGTTACCAATTCAAGCTCAATGTGCCTTCAGAAATGTGGTGAGACAAATCTTCATTTAGTGTAATTTGGCATAGCATCCTGGTATAACACTGTTGGAGCTAAATTAACTGATTTACCAAAACCATTGAAAAATGGCCACTGTATTACCAACAGATAATGTTCAGCTAATATTATCTCTCTGCTAGGGTGCTGGTGCTTGTAAGCCTAACATTTATCTATGATAACAAAGATAATGACTTTTGTGTTAAAGAAAACATAAGATTGTTGCAGCTGGTACAGCACAACTGATTGCAAGTTCCAGCTATTTCCATACCAATGAGACATCATTAGAATTTATTCACTGATTTTTTTTTTTTAGTCCAAGGGCTCCAGGACATAACTCCAAACTTGGCATTCTACCTGGCTGTTTTAGCAAAGAAAGTGATATTTGGATGTCACAGACACCTGAACCACTATGGCATACCTGGCAGCTGTGTGTGGGCATTGGGTCCTCCTGGTTTGACAACTCATTGAAGGAAATATAATAGTAAAAAAAGACAAAAAAAGCTCATCCAAATAGTTTACTTTTGTTTGCAACTTTCCAAATGTTAACTGACCTTTGGAAATAGAGACCTGCAATGCCCAAGATTGCATATACTACTACAGAGCAGATGCTTGCACTTAACAGTATAATTTTGTCTCTCCAACATGTCATGTCCTTAACAAACAGGGACATTCCTGTTCCCAGTGCCCGTGTCATGCCTGTTCCATGTACAAGCCCTTGCGCAGAGAAAATGCTGTTCCCCAGGGTCAGCAGCAGCTGCTGGGCCAGTCAAAGTCAATGGGATCTCCATGGTGGCTCTGTGACAATCCTTCAATGAGGTGTCAAGCCTATGCCCTAGACAAGGCAGCTGTCTGACATGCAGAACTACAGACAGCCCCCAGGCAAGTAAAGAAAGACAGACAGACATTTATTTAATACAGAATATAAGCAAAATGGATAGCTACAGCTCTCTCCCACTCCTGTAGCAACAATAGCTGTACTAGGTTCCTACACTAGGACCTGAGTAACTCCTGCAGGAGGTGATTGATGACAGCTTTTGCTGCTAAGATGTAAAAATAGAGTTAAAAATCACATTGCTAATATTGAAATATGTATGTTTATCTTATAAATTCACACATGTAGTTTATGTCATGTTCCTGTGGTTTTGCTTATGCTATGTGAAAACACATGTGCTTTTCAAAAATGTTCATATCTTTTCAAAGAAGGTTAGGAGGCATGATTTTACATAATTACTTGTGGCTTTGTCTTTTGGGGGGAAAAAAAATAATGTAACAACTCTGTGTGTGCATGCATGTGTGTTTTAGCTCCTTCAAGCTAGTTCAGAGCAGTGGGGAAAGATGGAATTTTGCTAAGCTCCAAGAAGGCAAGATTATAAATGTTATACCTGTTTTGAAAGATAGCTTATAAAAAAAATTAGTACCTTTTCCTCTTACTTATGAAGAACACTTCTTTAAAATGTTGCTTAACTAAAAAATCCCAGAATTTTCATGTTGGTGTTTTTATTCCCTTGGATTGTATTATGAAGCAGATGATGAATATTACAGCAAAGTAAGTTTTTCAGAGTCTACATTTGCTAGTAGAATTTTTCATTCTGTGCTAATATTGAGGATTGGGGTGACTGCAGCTTAACAGACACAGTGCTGTAACCATGTTCCCCATCTACCATTGAAAATGGAAGATCTCCCTCAGTGCAGGTCTCAAGGGAGCTGTTTGGCATGACACTGTCAATGGGTGCTTAGGGACTCCTTAGTGCATGCATCATTGATTTAAAAGACAGTTATAGCTCCTCTGGAATCATTTGGTCTATCCCCATAAATACACCCTTAGGGACACTAATGCACGCATTACTGGAACAGTAGTGTGTAATAGCTGTTTGTTCAGTTTTATGCTATGATACTGTAGTTAAAGGTGTCATTTGATCTGTAGACAAAGGTAGTTAGAGGATTATTTTACAGTTCTGGCACAGAAAGCAATAGTACCCTCCTTTTTATTAAGGTTAAGCTCTGTATTATCTTAAATCCTACAAAACCTCAGTGACAAAATCCCACAGTGAAAATGAGATAAAATGGACTGGATTGGGGCAATTTGCTTTGATTGAAGGAATTTTTTTTCTTCTTCCCTCTTCAGATTGTTCAAGGGCTTTTTTCAGAGTTCATCCTGTCCTTTGTCATGTTCTCAGCCAATAATTCTCTCTCTTTTTGTGTCTGCATATAATTTGTTTTACTGGGTTTTATTTTTTTGCTATGGACTATATACTTTTATTTTAGAGATAGTAAAGATGCCAGATTGCTGTTTCTGAGAACTATATTAACCAAATTTTGAAGTGTAATATGCCATGAAGTACTTTACTGTAAGAAATCAGTGTTGTTTTAGGGAGAAAACAAATGAAGTCTCCATTCCTATTCTAAATAATAGAAGAAAGTGCAGAAGAAGTGTGAAGAGATGGGGAGCTTATGCAACTCTTACGGTGTTTACATCAATATAAAAGGAGAAGCAAAACTTAATACTGTTGATCTCAAACTTTTCCCTTCTTGTCTTATTCTAGTCCCTTTCTTGTCACCTTACATTGGTTATGATAAATAATGCTTACAATAATGCTTTTGAAAAAGGGTTTTCTTCAAAAATGTATAAAAAGAAAATAAAGACATGTCTTACAGCTCCATGTTGACTAATTACACTTTTTTCCCCTGACTATTGTAGGAATACATGTCCAGAGAGGAGAAAGGTTTTGAGGAGAAAGGTTTTGAGGAGAAAGGTTTTGAGGAGAAAGGTTTTGAGGAGAAAGGTTTTGAGGAGAAAGGTTTTGAGGAGAAAGGTTTTGAGGAGAAAGGTTTTGAGGAGAAAGGTTTTGAGGAGAAAGGTTTTGAGGAGAAAGGTTTTGAGGAGAAAGGTTTTGAGGAGAAAGGTTTTGAGGAGAAAGGTTTTGAGGAGAAAGGTTTTGAGGAGAAAGGTTTTGAGGAGAAAGGTTTTGAGGAGAAAGGTTTTGAGGAGAAAGGTTTTGAGGAGAAAGGTTTTGAGGAGAAAGGTTTTGAGGAGAAAGGTTTTGAGGAGAAAGGTTTTGAGGAGAAAGGTTTTGAGGAGAAAGGTTTTGAGGAGAAAGGTTTTGAGGAGAAAGGTTTTGAGGAGAAAGGTTTTGAGGAGAAAGGTTTTGAGGAGAAAGGTTTTGAGGAGAAAGGTTTTGAGGAGAAAGGTTTTGAGGAGAAAGGTTTTGAGGAGAAAGGTTTTGAGGAGAAAGGTTTTGAGGAGAAAGGTTTTGAGGAGAAAGGTTTTGAGGAGAAAGGTTTTGAGGAGAAAGGTTTTGAGGAGAAAGGTTTTGAGGAGAAAGGTTTTGAGGAGAAAGGTTTTGAGGAGAAAGGTTTTGAGGAGAAAGGTTTTGAGGAGAAAGGTTTTGAGGAGAAAGGTTTTGAGGAGAAAGGTTTTGAGGAGAAAGGTTTTGAGGAGAAAGGTTTTGAGGAGAAAGGTTTTGAGGAGAAAGGTTTTGAGGAGAAAGGTTTTGAGGAGAAAGGTTTTGAGGAGAAAGGTTTTGAGGAGAAAGGTTTTGAGGAGAAAGGTTTTGAGGAGAAAGGTTTTGAGGAGAAAGGTTTTGAGGAGAAAGGTTTTGAGGAGAAAGGTTTTGAGGAGAAAGGTTTTGAGGAGAAAGGTTTTGAGGAGAAAGGTTTTGAGGAGAAAGGTTTTGAGGAGAAAGGTTTTGAGGAGAAAGGTTTTGAGGAGAAAGGTTTTGAGGAGAAAGGTTTTGAGGAGAAAGGTTTTGAGGAGAAAGGTTTTGAGGAGAAAGGTTTTGAGGAGAAAGGTTTTGAGGAGAAAGGTTTTGAGGAGAAAGGTTTTGAGGAGAAAGGTTTTGAGGAGAAAGGTTTTGAGGAGAAAGGTTTTGAGGAGAAAGGTTTTGAGGAGAAAGGTTTTGAGGAGAAAGGTTTTGAGGAGAAAGGTTTTGAGGAGAAAGGTTTTGAGGAGAAAGGTTTTGAGGAGAAAGGTTTTGAGGAGAAAGGTTTTGAGGAGAAAGGTTTTGAGGAGAAAGGTTTTGAGGAGAAAGGTTTTGAGGAGAAAGGTTTTGAGGAGAAAGGTTTTGAGGAGAAAGGTTTTGAGGAGAAAGGTTTTGAGGAGAAAGGTTTTGAGGAGAAAGGTTTTGAGGAGAAAGGTTTTGAGGAGAAAGGTTTTGAGGAGAAAGGTTTTGAGGAGAAAGGTTTTGAGGAGAAAGGTTTTGAGGAGAAAGGTTTTGAGGAGAAAGGTTTTGAGGAGAAAGGTTTTGAGGAGAAAGGTTTTGAGGAGAAAGGTTTTGAGGAGAAAGGTTTTGAGGAGAAAGGTTTTGAGGAGAAAGGTTTTGAGGAGAAAGGTTTTGAGGAGAAAGGTTTTGAGGAGAAAGGTTTTGAGGAGAAAGGTTTTGAGGAGAAAGGTTTTGAGGAGAAAGGTTTTGAGGAGAAAGGTTTTGAGGAGAAAGGTTTTGAGGAGAAAGGTTTTGAGGAGAAAGGTTTTGAGGAGAAAGGTTTTGAGGAGAAAGGTTTTGAGGAGAAAGGTTTTGAGGAGAAAGGTTTTGAGGAGAAAGGTTTTGAGGAGAAAGGTTTTGAGGAGAAAGGTTTTGAGGAGAAAGGTTTTGAGGAGAAAGGTTTTGAGGAGAAAGGTTTTGAGGAGAAAGGTTTTGAGGAGAAAGGTTTTGAGGAGAAAGGTTTTGAGGAGAAACGTTTTGAGGAGAAAGGTTTTGAGGAGAAAGGTTTTGAGGAGAAACGTTTTGAGGAGAAACGTTTTGAGGAGAAAGGTTTTGAGGAGAAACGTTTTGAGGAGAAACGTTTTGAGGAGAAACGTTTTGAGGAGAAACGTTTTGAGGAGAAAGGTTTTGAGGAGAAACGTTTTGAGGAGAAACGTTTTGAGGAGAAACGTTTTGAGGAGAAACGTTTTGAGGAGAAACGTTTTGAGGAGAAAGGTTTTGAGGAGAAAGGTTTTGAGGAGAAAGGTTTTGAGGAGAAAGGTTTTGAGGAGAAACGTTTTGAGGAGAAACGTTTTGAGGAGAAACGTTTTGAGGAGAAACGTTTTGAGGAGAAACGTTTTGAGGAGAAACGTTTTGAGGAGAAACGTTTTGAGGAGAAACGTTTTGAGGAGAAACGTTTTGAGGAGAAACGTTTTGAGGAGAAACGTTTTGAGGAGAAACGTTTTGAGGAGAAACGTTTTGAGGAGAAACGTTTTGAGGAGAAACGTTTTGAGGAGAAACGTTTTGAGGAGAAACGTTTTGAGGAGAAACGTTTTGAGGAGAAACGTTTTGAGGAGAAACGTTTTGAGGAGAAACGTTTTGAGGAGAAACGTTTTGAGGAGAAACGTTTTGAGGAGAAACGTTTTGAGGAGAAACGTTTTGAGGAGAAACGTTTTGAGGAGAAACGTTTTGAGGAGAAACGTTTTGAGGAGAAACGTTTTGAGGAGAAACGTTTTGAGGAGAAACGTTTTGAGGAGAAACGTTTTGAGGAGAAACGTTTTGAGGAGAAACGTTTTGAGGAGAAACGTTTTGAGGAGAAACGTTTTGAGGAGAAACGTTTTGAGGAGAAACGTTTTGAGGAGAAACGTTTTGAGGAGAAACGTTTTGAGGAGAAACGTTCTTCTTACAGCTCTATGCTGACCAATTACACTTTTTTCCCCAATCTGCATGTATTGAAATTTAGCCACTGAAAAGAAACACTGATAAATAAAGAAAACCAAAATCAATTACCCTTTTCACCACCTATACACATGGCTATTTAGAAAACCCAAAACACTTACCCCAGTCCTCCTCAACTCCACTGAAAAAGAAAGCATTTTTTAGCAGTTTCACCCTGTGGACATAACAGGTGTAACTGCAGTGAGTTGTGATGAAATGAAGGTCCCTATTGTGCCTGTACACCTCTGCAGTTCCACAGACCAAAGGATTTGTGCTCCATTATTCTCACACCAAATCAAAGTCAGACTGATTAGGTTACAAAGGGAAAAAAACTTATTCATTTATGCCAGGCAAATACTGTCATATAACCAAGATGTCTTTCAGTCCTTGGTATTCATATTGCATCAAGAAGTTATACTGGTGCTTTACAATTTATAGCAACATGTAATAACCAACCTTTGAAAGCTTGGCTGGATTTGGAGGAGAAAAATTAAGAGGATATAATACAGGCTATTAAAGCTAGAGGAGGACAGAGAACAAGAACTTGCTATCTAAACATTCTGATGGATCTGAGATTAAAATAATGAGGAAAAGTTAAGATTCCTTCTTAAGCTTAGGCACTATTTTCTGACACTGAGTCTACCTGCCACACAACAGCAGCATCCATATTATTAAGCTCTCTTTCCCCCCAGAACAGACCAGTCTCACCCAAAGTGATCACTGGGAAAGTCCATGGCTGGCTAACTCCTGCATCTTGCATGGAAGTTGTTTGGGAGCATGCCAGCTGGGCAAGCCAAAAATCAGGCCATGGACCCTTTTATCGGTTCCTCAGCACTGTTAACCTCACCAGTGTAGACACAGACTACATGTGTCAAGAAAATCCATACCATACTCCAGTTGTCTCTGAATTAATGAGGTATGATGCTCCCACATGATCAAAAGTGGGACTTTTTCCTGTATACCTTCATTCCCTGGGCCACTGCTGGAAGGCAAAAGGCATCCTGTGGTCAGTGCAGGGCTGATTTCACAGATCTGCAACTAAGAGGAATTAATGTGTGCAATAAAGGCACTATACCACACCAAGACTCCTACTGGGACTTTTCCATAAGAGGTAATTTTCATGAAGGCAGAAAAATAACAAGGTAATACTGTATAAATTCAGAGAGTTGATTTAATGCTTTCCAATTTGGCTACTGTAGCACTTGCCTGCTTTTAATTACCCAAACTGGAAACCAAGTGGGGGAATTGGCCTCCTTTTTTATATATCATGATGATATCATTGTGAAATGTGTCTGAGAAATATAACATGTTGTTTTGAGATTTTTTACTTAAAAATGTTACAGATGAAAACTTGTTTGCAACAGCTTTCAATGGGTCTTTAATGAAGTTATTGGTGTCACAGGGATATTTCCACATTAATAAGATCAGATATCTAAATGAATCTTCTGTTTTATTTTTGTGGAGGCCAAATCAAGTAAATAAAAAAGAAAAAAAGTGTAAATAAATGCAGGGAGAAGAATATTAAACTATGAAAAAATAAAACCTTTAGGATTTTTCTAACCCAGGGTTCACCTGCCAGAAATCACATTGACACTAATTACATTACTGATTCAAAACAATAAGATGGATTCTAAGTCATCACTAACAAAGTTATGATAATTAATTACCGAGATGTTGAGAATAATAAGCCTTCTTGCCATCCTCATTATATTTGGGCTCCTTGAAAATGGAATCTGAGGAGAAAAACAGTTCATTAAAAGAAATACAAAGTAATAGAGTTGCTCTAATCTAGCTTTAACTTTCTAATTACATTTTTAAAGTCTTCATTGTAATGCAATACTTCTCATACTTAGGTAGGTGATAGTTCCCTGAAAAGCAAAAGTCTTTGTAAGTAATATACACATTATTACAGCAGTGGGACAACAGAAGTACCATAGCTGCCTACTAGAGCAAAATAATGAGATTTAAGTCTCACATCAAGGTTATTTAGGTATTGTTGATTAATAATACCACACTTTTTTTTCATAAATATGCCATTTTCAGCAGCTTTTCAAGAGTCTGTATACAAAGCAAAACAGACCATTCTTTTTGCTTTATACAAAGTGATTTTTGAACAGGGAAGAACAAATTTAACCTTACTGAATCCAGTTCTGATATTATACAAATAAGTGCCTCCATAAAATCTAAATGGTTCTTTCCATGCTAGAATAGGCCAGCCAGGATTATAAAAGTGAACATATTAGACATAAACTCCAAACTTTTTTGAAGTTGCAGGTATACTTTCAGCACCTATAATTTTCATAAGAAATCATGAACCAGAAAGAAGAAAACTTGACTGCTATATCATATTAGCTATGTATTTGAAAGCAAAAATCAGGAACAGAATAATAATAACAACAACAACAAAAAATCATATTTTAGGACACTTAAAAAAGAATGGCATTATTTTTTCTTCTGTCAGCAGCTTCCAAGTATTACTAACCACGTAAAGACAGACATAATAAAATGCAATGACCTGAGAAAATATTTTAGGTTGAATTAGTTTTGATATTTTCTATTAAAATCAGAAGGACTATGAGATGCCAAACTATTGGGAGAGATATTTTGGCATCAGATTCCCTATGTAAACAAACATAACTCTTAAAGTCCACAGATCAATCCCCTTTTGCATCACTCAAAAGTCTTGGTATTATTTCTATGCTAGACATTTTGTGTTTGGTCTTAATGACAATATATATTTTTGAAATTTGTGAATTTTGTATGTTTTAATTGCTCTGAGGCAGTTTAGACATGGCAGTAGGTATTTATTAATGCCCTGGTTTTGAAAAGTAGTAGTTGATGGCTGATGCCACTGGTTCTGGTAGCCATATTTGATATCTTCAAGAAGTGTAGTTTTTCAGTACTTCAAGTGGGTTTTAATACCTGAATATCTAGAACCTGCAGTACTCAGCACTATTAACAATTTTTCATAGTATAAGTCTAGACAGAGCTAGCCAGCACATGCTGCTGAAATGATATAAAGCAGGGAACCAAAGCTTGTTTGGGCCTTTTACTACAAATATCAGAGGTCCAATTATAGGTTTGCTTAACCTACTCATTCTAAACATTGGCTTACCTTCCTTTTGGCAAAAGTATATCCGATTCTAATGAGTTCAGGTTTTTGCTGTCAATATTCATGGTCCGAGTTGCCTGTTGGTATTCCCATTGAAGAAGATTGCCTTTGCTGCACCTGAATTTAGAATATTGAGCATCAACTTCTTCCAATACACACTATGAACTGAAGAGTCAGTCTTGCATTCACCTAAGGTGGAGTGACTGTGGGTGGAAATACAATCCTCAGTTTTGTTCTGCAAAACTTCATTCTTTGAAGTAATTCTTCTGGAGAGGCATCTTCTGTAAACCTAATTTAATTTTTTCTGGGCTGTCAGATGTAGCGATTTAATTTGTTTCACATTCACATCCATTCTGCTTTGACTTACACTATTTATTTAAACTACCAGGTTCTCAAATTTTCACTCCAAAAAATTCAACTTATTCCATACTCCCTCCAAATGCAAGCTGAATTCAACCATAGGAGACATCTAAATCTTTGCAAAATTACTAGTACTAATCATATCTGGCTGCTTCATGCTGGACATGCTGTAAATGAGGACAGCTGTCAGAAGCAAGCAAAATTCCATGTACTTTTGTGTTTCTTTTATTATATTAATGCAAAGTATATTGTGAGTTTCAGTACAATCCATACCTATGGATTTTGTGAATGTTTGCCTACTTTGAGTTTGCATTTATTTTTCTTTCACATAAACTTCAGGATCCATGGAGATGAAAGAAACATAAAATATATAGAAATTGAATTTAGGAAGTGATCCTCAAGAGATATTCAACCTCAGCATCATGCTATCATACAGTATGTCACTTTTATTAGGCTGCGGGCATCTAAACTTTAAGAAATGTACCAGATGACTGGGTCAGAGCATTTCTGAATGATATAATAATTAGAGAGAAAGCAGCAAACAATTGCAATGAATAATTTCTGTTCTCTCTTTTAGACTTGTGGAATATCCACCAGATTGCAATTTTTCAGATTTAAGATAAGGTTTACCTTAAGTAAAATGTGACTGATAGTTTTTCTTTCCTGGCTGTTTGAGAATGTGAGAAAGAGTGACAAGGGAAGAAAAAGGAATGGGATAGATGAGATGCAAATATCTCAGGGGAGTTAATTATACCATACAGTAATTTATATTAATAATTGATTTTAAATAATAGATGTTTAGTAATTTTACCATGGTATTTACCACACAAGTTTAATAGTAAAGTAATTTCAGCCGCTTGTGTTGCGATTTGGCCTTTGAGAAACCTTGTCTCTGAAAGTCATGCTCTCTATACATAACAGAAAGTTAAGGAATTCAAAGTGGGATTCACAACAGTCACCTGGAGGAGTCAGGATGCTTAGAGCTATCCAGCAAAAAATCTTCATTTGAAATAAATCAGGAGACACAAAATGCTAGCCAGCAGATATTCCTAGGGCAATCTTTCTGTTGATTTATCATAAGGAATTTAGGTAGGTTAGGGTACGTATCAATACCATCTCTACACCCATCTAATATTTTTAAATATTCTTGTCTCCAGGAGACTTATTGTATTTCTTTTATGTGACATTCTGCATATGATCTAGGAAACCCAGGATCAGGCACCGCTGAGGCATGGTAGACAGCCAGACCCCTACCTGGTAGGATATGGTGGCCAAGTGACCATCACCTAGCAGTTGTGTTATCCAGAAGCTAGGTCTTTATGAGTAACAAATTAAAACTTTATTCATTCAGCAGGAACAAATTCAGAAGTGTAGGGGTTTTAGCAGTCCCTTTGGAGGACAAGACTTAGAGGGACAAATGCATTGGCCTGCTTTATCTGAAATAATCCTTAAACCCATGAAAAAAAGCTCAGAGCTCCTCAGCTGTCAGTGAGCGCTCTAGTTACTAGTCTGTTCTAAAAAAGTGCGTTGTAACCATTTTTTCTCCTGAAGTTTTAAAATTTTAGTCACCCTGGCATGTATTATGTGCTGTCTAAGAACAAACAAAATTAATCTAGAGGAATTTAGGCAGAGAAATACCTATGGAGCCCCATCCACATGCCAAGTGCCAAGACTGATTCAATGTGAGAAATACAGGTCCCTGAATCAGAAGTGAAGCACCTCTGTTTTCAGTTAAGATGCTGAAATGGAGAGGGGACTAAATGAAAACTGCGGGCATAGAGATGTTTGAGGGTGTTTGAAAGGCAACCCTGGAGGAGGATCTGAATGTTGAAGGTAAAGCCAGCTTTTACATTGAACTATGATGAACTTATGTGATTAAGCATCCAATTGCATGGTATTGTACTGAGGGTATTGCATTAATTAATGATTTTATTTTTTTTTCTAAGGTTAAATAAAAATGGTACTTGTACTTCTCTGCTAATTAATCCATACCCAAGAGAGATGATCTATTTTAATTGCTTTCCAGAAGACAATGTTTGTTTTTCTTTGCCATACACTAACAAACAGCCTTTCTACTTTTGTCTCTCTCTTACGGCACATTCACAAAAAGATAATGCATCTCTACAAATTATTTGGCAGCTGGTGGTAGAATATAATAAGTCCGTTAAATTAAGAAACAGCTCACCAATATTTTTTTTTCTAAATTACACTATAAAAATAGGAGTAACAGTTCATGAAGCAGGGGTTTTGCTCACAAACAATTAAGGGCTATGAGAATGGTGGCAGTCTGTGTTCAAGGCCTTAACTGCACACAGACAAATGGTTCTCTTTAGTTCTGCCTCACAACATGTAGCCATTGTTATAAGATAAATGTGCCCAGGGTAAAACGTACTGAATCTCAGCAAACTGATTTGTGAAGACATAAACCTACCTTAGACCCAGTGGAAATTTAAGAGATTATTCAGGGCAAGCTGGAGCAGACAGCAGGCAATGGTTTTGAGCAAAAAATATAAGAGGGGTGTTTCCACTGGAGATGTAGAATGTTTCCATAATGACACAGTTCTGACATCTGTGGTGCTTTTGTGCTGTCATGAATCAGAAACGACATGGTGCCAGAAAATTGTCAGGTTTCCTCCTGCCAAAAGAGAGAAATACAGACTAACAAAATTTAAAAAAAAAATGGACATAAATTAATTTAAAACATGTTTCCCCACAGTATAGTTAGCCTATAGTTAAGAAAATACAGTTTGCACACAGAGGTAACCTCACTGAAATACTTAGATGTTGACAGAATTAGAAATCATGGATTTCCTGAAATGTTTGTTTCAGCTTTCAAAAAATGTCTCTCTTAAATGATATTACTTGGTTTTGTTTATTTTAAGATTTACATGAGCAGCTACAGACATTGTTGAGAACTTGGGTAATAGAAATTCATATAGTTCTTCCCCCAAATATAAAAAATGCATTAGTAATTTGAAAAAATACATGAATACAATGCAAGTTGAGTGTATATCCAAAACACTTCAGGACTGTACACTTCAGAGTTTTCTGACCTGTGGTTTTGTTTCAAAAAAAGGTAGGTGGATGGAGCATACCTGATTCCAGGCAGCTTACACTATATAGCTGTTAGTGCATTACCCTGTGCTTGTGCTGTTTCACAGTTGATGTTGTCCCAAAATACTCCCTGTGGAAATGATGTCATATAACAATAACATCAAAGTAATGAAGGGTACTACTCATAGTATAGTAATGTTGCTAAAGCTCTTTAACCTCCTAATTTTGTAGAGAATTTAGCTGGTACAGTCCAACACAGGGGCTACATCCCCAAATTCTACTGTGAGTGAAATCTTACTGTGCTTTACTTTCTACTATCTATTTTCAGAGTAATGCCTTTGCAATCATCTCTCTGCTACAAAGAACAGGACAGTTAGTACTTCTCAATGAAACCAATTGTAAGATTCAAGTATTCAAAAGAATTTCAGGCAGAGAAAAATCCCAGGCATGGGAAATTTCAAAGTTATGAACATCCAGGAAATGAATTTTATAATAAAATTAGGAATTAAGTTGTAAAAATGGGAAGGTGGTTATATTCCCACTTACAAAAAGTCAAATGCCAGAAATGGAATACAACTGAACACAAAATTCTCAGTGAAGTTTTGTGATTTAACTTTAATGAAATAGATTTTGTGGCAACTAAATACCAGCAAATTACTGATACTATATGGAGGAACAAGCAAAAAGAGTGGACAGAGCTCCTGTCTCCTCCTCAAACTGCCACCTGCATGGCTTGAGGTATAAGGAAGAGAATATACTTTGACAGCATCTGAATTGGACAGTGCCAGTACATAATCACCATTCTATACCATAAAAAGTACCATGTCTTTCATAGACATAGTATTTTTTTCCTCAGTGCCTGGACATAATGAAGCTCACAACTACTGGCAATATGTAGTTAGATCACTAACTCTGAATGTGTTCATTTGAATATAAAATGGGATCTGTATTTGTCCAAGTACCTGACTGCTACAAGCAGAAAACAGTTGGCCATCGTCCTCCCAGTGACTGCATTCTCCTGCCCTTCAGGAGGTGTACGGTACATGTGCTAGTCATTTATTCATTACATCAAGAGGCCTGTGGTACATTTGTATGAAATAAGACGACCTGTCTGTGAGGAGGACCCCTACTACACCCTGAGCTTCTCTTTTAAGCTGAGGAGTGGAGGCAGCAAGGGACTAGCTTGGTAGCAGATAGTACCTTCACATTCACACTTGTTCTAGGTACTACCCTGGAGCTTAATGCTGGAGGTAGTCTACTTTGACAGAGCTCTATTTACAGTAAGAATTTGTGACAAGCTGACTGCACAGGCAAATTGGGTCCCAAGAGTGCACCAGACTTACTTCGGGTTAAAAATAAGCCCTTGATCAACTTCTTGTGCTGATGTCTTCCTTTGTTTATGTCGTGGTTTAACCCCAGCCAGCAACTTAAGCACCACGCAGCCACTCACTCACCCCCCCCTCCCCCCCCAGTGGGATGGGGGAGAGAATTGGAAGGAAAAAGTAAAACTTATGGGTTGAGATAAGAACAGTTTAATAGAACAGAAAGGAAGAAACTAATGATGATGATAACACTAATAAAATCACAATAGTAATAATAAAAGGATTGGAATATGCAAGTGATGTGCAATGCAATTGCTCACCACCCACCGATCGACACCCAGTTAGTCCCCAAGCAGCAGACCCCACTCCCCCCAGTTTATATACTGGACATGACATCACATGGTATGGAATACCCCATTGGCTACTTTGGGTCAGCTGCCCTGGGTGTGTCCCCTCCAGCCTTCTTGCTGGCTGGGCATAAGACCCTGAGAAATCCTTGACTTTAAACTAAGCATTACTTAGCAACAACTGAAAACAGTGTGTTATCAACATTCTTCTCATACCAAACACAAAAACATGGCACTATACCAGCTGCTAGGAAGACAATTAACTCTATCCCAGCTGAAACCAGGACAGTTTACTAGCTTAAAACAAGATTTCCTCTCAGCTCTGCACAGTTTTACTCAGCTTCAATATATTGCTCACTAGCACTGCAGAATGAACAAATGGGACTATATTAGCATAAAGCATAGGATGACATGCTTGAAAAACAATAGCAGAGAACAAACTACTGAAAATGAGCTTCAGAATCATGGAGACAGAAAATTTCTACTTTGACCACAAGGAAACCCTAGCCTTTGGATACCGAAATAGATATTTTAGGAAAAAAGCCCCAAACCCAAAAGCAAAAAAACACAGCCTGCCCAACAAACAGACAATTCAGAACCTGTTACAGCAGTTAGTGAACTAGAGGGCTTTATAAACCCAATGTGGAAAGCATTGCTGTACAAGAACACTACACATCTTTCTCCAGGTTCCCTTTATTAATATAAAAGCAAGGCCCTTAGACAAAAGGCATATGCTGATGATTCACAGGTCTCTGGGAATGGCAGGGGACTGTTATCACTGATTAGAATCCATTTTTGAGGCAGAGAGACAGAACTATCCACAGTTAATCAGGAATTAATACAGTAATGCAGTTCCTAGAAGAGGCTGTGTATCATTTGACTGCCTCTGCAGCATAACTGAGGCATTGGTATAACCAAAGCAAGCTTCATTTAGAACATGTCAGACAACTATCAGTGATGGATAGCTGTTTCAGTAGTTTCACAGTGCAAAGACAAACAACAGAGACTCATGTATATTAATCCTCTTAGCAAAAGCAATGCTGGCATCAGAGGATGGCATTATCATCAGAAGAAAGGACAGCAAATCCATCAGATTGTTGTAGTGAAGTCAAATTAATAGGGGAGAAAACAGAAGACCTGGTAGGTGAAGTATGAAATGGGGAAAAAATTAGATAGATCTCTAATGGTATCTAAGATATCAAGATTTAATATTGATTTACAGTCAAATGATGTATACATTTCTTGCAGTGCTTTGTACTTAAATGGGTATTTCCAAGTCCAAACCACATTACAAATAAGCACATATTTTTTCATATACACCATGGGTGTGATCCTGCTTCTAGTGCAGTCAAAAAGATTATGTTTAAAGGCCTCACACGAACATGACAGTGTCTCATTTATTTAAGTGCAATGAAGATAGAAACCTAAAATGAAACTAGCAGGAGATAAATTCAAAACAAGCAAAACAAAACTGTTATTCTCTCTGTATGTAGGTAAGGCAAGGAACTCCTTCCTGAAGGACACTGTGGGTACTACATGTTTTCAAGACTTCAAAAAGCAGCTGAACAAGTTTGCTGAAGAAAATCCATGACAGATCTCGAATTGCAAGAACATGACCTGTGATTTAAGAGATCTTTGACCTGCAGATGGATGTAACCCAGGATGCTGTTGAGGACAATTATTGCTACCTACCTGCTCAGTTCCTAATGCCTTCTGCAAATTTCTGCTATTTGATATTGTCAAAGAATGGATACTAGGTTTGATAGGCCTTTCATCTGATGTAACGAAGCTAGTTTTAAGTTCCTCTATAAGTGATACCTTCCAAAACATGACAATACCCTAAGACAATATCAATAAAGTCTATAGTAGACAAAAAAGACATTCCAATTTGTAATAAGGACAGGGATATATGAAGTAATTCTCTGAAGTACTATGGACTTACCATGGCAGTTCACCCAGCAAATTCACTAAGTCTTTTAATACTGATGATACTTCCAACAGCATCAAGCCCCTGCTTGCTAATACTGTAACTAAGGAATATTGTATCATACAGTTAACTGTTGAATGCAATAAAGGACAAGAGAAAATCTGGTGGCAAATGCCTGCCAGAGAAGAAGAATAAGGGCTTTCCAGGGCAGAGATTATAATTCTACAGAGATTATTTTGATAGTGCTTCCCAGATGATTATGATAGCAGAGCCTGTGTTTTTTCTCCAGTGATGGGTTACAAGAAATTCCCCTTTTCCTGTTTTTTTTTTCCTCTGCTATAAAGAAAGGAAGTCTTCCTTTGAAAAAGGGCAGTGCTGGTTGATTTTCTGGCAATGCTTGGATTACCTGAAGGAGGTACTACCTAGGAGGTGGTAGCAAATTGACTATGGCACAGAATCAGTTACTGTGCCTGCAATCAAAGAAACACTCACTATGCTAGTTGTTTCTACCAAGAAGGGCTCCTACTGTTACAGCAGATCCACCCTAGTGTTAACATCTGAATTTACTCTTTCCTTATACTTTGGTAACTGCTATTCTATGTCTGATAAATCTTGTACAAGCTGTGAGACCTTGAACTGAGAAACTAGTAGAGTTATAAGAATACACCTAGCTGGAATTAATTCTCTAGCTAACTCCATGTTGCTCTGTCACCAGTCATGCATTCTAACCAGACGGCTGCCAGAGCCATATGTCATATCATTTGTATTCATTTTCCTTAATTGATCATAATATTAACTTACAAGTACCTGCTGTAGGTGATGCTGAGGGTAGAGTGTCCTATAACATAATGTATTGCCCTTCATTGTTGTCCATGAGGACATGTGGCCTAGAATCACTTCCCTTGGTTTGGTGTCCCAGGAAATCTCTGCATATCATTTTAAAATGATGGTAGTTGGTCATTTGATTTGTATTTCTGAGGTAGTTTCTCTCTCATACTTATTCTTCTGTTTCTGAGCATCACATTCAACCCACAGGCTTGCCCACAGCAGTTCTGCATTTTTGAAAATATAAATTGAAAAGATGTAACTGTATCTGTCCAATCAATTTTATGGGCTGTATATAATTAAGAAGGGAGAGGGCCTTTTGGACTGTTCAAAATGTCCTTGAAAATATGAAGCTCACACTACTATTTTTAAGTCAGCATTTTAGCACTATGAATGCACCAAAGCACTTAACACCAATACTGTAGGGATGTTATCACTTAGGATTTTGGTAACTGAAAAGCATATTCTGGGGGGGCTATATCGATCTTCCATGTCCTCCTATGGAAGGAATCCTGTGACTGTTTTCTCTGATGAGGCATCCCCTAGCTGTCTATCCATATGACTAGGTCTGTGGTATAAGGAATGAATGAAAGAAAATTGGTATTAAAGAAGTTCTTATAATAACCCCTTGTACATCTGTGCATTTTCTTTATGAATTCATAATCTAACCATAATGATTTCAGGCAGTCATCAAGCTGAGCACATTCTTTTGCTCAACATTTTGTCTGAATTCAAGTTCTTTTTTAAAGCAAAGTTGTGGCTGCTGGTAGTTTACCTCCTGAATGCTTTAGTTCTAAGAAACAAACTAGTGCTCAAAGACTTTCTTTAGAAAGGATAACTTCACAAATTGCTTTCTTTAAGCAATTTGACTAATTCAGACTACCTGGCTTGCCATGAAGGTAAATGTCTAGGATCCTAGACATTTTTATGCTATATACTAATTACACTGTACTGAGCAGTTTGATACACTTACATTGGAGGGGCTGAGAATGTACAGGGGACCATGTTGCAACCCAGCAGCTTAGGGAGACTCGGGGAGATACTGATGTGCTCCTTCATCCCTTCTACCTTTGCCAACAGGCTGTAAGGGAATGATGGGCTGCTCTAAGCACACTCCTGGTGTGAAAGGCCATAGAGTTGGCAGTCTTGGGCTTGCCAAGGGATGCTAGAGCACTTCATCTAGATGAAGCCTTGTCACCCAGTAAGACTATTCACATGGCTATAAAGAAGAAACTTAATTTTCTCTGTTTGACCCTTCTACTGAAAAAAGTTTATCCAAAGCAATTTTCATTCAGCACATGTTGCATGCATTTAGCAAAAATAATGACTTGTAAGACTGAGTTTTCAAGCTTTGTGGCAACAATTATCATTAAAAATATAAGCAAGTATTCATCTGTAATCACTGTAAAACAGAGAGAAGCTCAGTTCCAAATGGGGGTTTGAATTTACCTGAAAAGGCCAAACATATGGTCTGAGACACATGAAGTTTAATCTGATCATCTTGTTTTTCCTAGGTTTTTGTTTGTTTGTTTTCCCTTATGAACTATGTTTGAAGTTGAGTATTAGCTGGAATTCAGTACAGGTTTACTTTGATGGACACCTGTGTACACAGTAAATGCAAAATGACTGACACACCAGAAAAAACCCTCTGCTTATTGCTCTCTAATGTTGTTCTGGGGGTATTTTGTAGCAACAGCTATTTCTTGCAGTCCTTATATTTTTTTATGCTGCATGTCTAAGCTTTAGTAAAATTTTTCTTGCTGTCTACAACATGAAACTTAAAAGTATTCCTGAAGTAATTCTCAGAGCTTCTTGACAGATATGGGAAAGCATGGTTATAGCGGCTGTGTGCATGTGCATTCTTGATAGATTCTTGATCATCATTTAGACTGACCTACAGTTCCCAAAAGCCAGCACACTCAGTTTAGTGATTGGAAAATCCCAAATAGTCATACTTGTCACCAAAATATTTGTGTTTAGATGTATATAATTTAAAATAGATATATTCAAGCACCTGATAGTACATATGCATGTATATACATTTGTATACAACCATGTGCAGTAAAAAAGAACTGCAAATATGTCATGATTCACATTTCACTTAGGCTCTACTCAGGTTTAAAACAGTGTTAAGATTGGTTTTGATTCTCTCTTCTTAATGCTGTTCCTGACTAGTGCTGCAACAGAGCAGAGAAAGTCAGAGAAGTGTAGCAGATAAATTTTACTGAACTGTTGAAATATCAAAAAATGTGTGCATTAAGTTTTGGGTGATGTTTTTTGTATTTTAAGTGGTTATCAGCACTCAACAAAAGTTCCAGCTGTTCTGACTTTTAAGTCACCTCTGACCAGTGCTTATTCATAACTTTATAATTATTTCCTTGTTCTCTCTTCATAACTTAAGTAAAAAAATCAGTTCATAAAGGGCAAATAGTGTAGCAATGCAGAGCTAAGATCAGCTTAAGTTTTAAGGTTACTGGAAGTTACCACCCAAGTCAGATACCCAGATAGATAGCGTATTTGGAGAACATGGGGAAAAAAGCATCTTATCTGTTGGAAAAGACAAAAAAATGACTCAACTATAGAGATTAGTCATGATTAACTATTCAAATAAATGTTTAAAATTTTTCTACCATGGAAACATTTTCGAAATGAGACATGGACCAAGACCTGTCCAAACAGCTTCGTGGACAGGCTGGTGGGTTTTCAAGTTTCCTCTGACAGAGCATAAGGTTCCCAAATCCCAGAAAAATACTATAGAGTGTGGTCTGGTGGGAACAAAAAAAAGGATGACAGTGATCACTATGACTACCTCTGTGTTCTGGCTGTGTCTTCTGTAGCTGCTGACAGTATCACTAAGGACTGCTGGGATGGAGGTAGACCTACCCTATGACTTGAGGCTTTAGAATAGAACATTTGTTGAGTTACTGATCACCATTACGTTGTAGAAAGTTGCGAACATGCTCAGGGAGAAAAATTTTAAATCATTCTTTGCTTTATGGTAAAAAAAAAAGCTAATAGACACCCAGTGAGATGACTACATAGCAAGCTTGAAACAAAAGGAAATACTTTTTCACACAAAAGTCATAACTATAGGTGACCAAAATAGAAACAGGGGCAAAAATGGTTTTTGCAATACAAGTCAATCAATGTGGATTTGAGTGCAAATATGAACTCAATCACAGGAAATCCCTATTGCTTTGGATTGCTGGAAGTGGTAGCAGCAGGTATATCGGGAAAAAAGATATTAATAATCTTATGTCCTTTTATGTTCATGTATGAACTTATGATCAGTGAGAATAACCAAGCTGTGAAAATAAAATTCAGTACACTTTCTTGCAACACAGGGTATTTTTTGCATGACACTGGTCTAGTTGAATGTTAGGTTACATGACAAAAGGCTTATCTCCATACACACAAAGGAGCACTGAGGCACAACAGAAAGTGGGAAAACCCAGCCCAAGGGTCCCAAGGCTGCCCTGGGGCAGCCATCAGCCCCTTCTCAGGGATGGCACCCACCACCGAGTCAGCAGGAGTGGCTCTCTGCAGCATTGGGGGGGGGTCACAGCCTGGGGGTATAGGATTTACTACAGGATACATTTTGGGATTATACAGGTGTCATGGTTTCAGCCCAGCCAGCAACAAAGCACCACACAGCCTCTCACTCACTTCCCCCCACCCCTCCCTGGCCACAGTGGCATGAGGAGAAAACATAAAGAAACGCCCGTGGGTCGAGACAAGGGCAGGGAGGGATCACTCCCCACTCATGGTCACAGGCAAGGGACAGGCTCAACATGGGGAAGAAACAAAATCAATTTAACTTTCTACCAAATGAATCAAACCAAGGATATTAGGAAGTAAAACCAAACCTGAGAACACCTTCCACCCAGCCCTCCCGGTTCTCTCCCCCTCCTCCCGCCGGCGGCGCAGGGGAACAGGGGACGGGGGCTGGGGTCCGCCCGCCATACCTGGGCTCTGCCGCTCCCTCCTCCTCAGCCGGAGGACGAGGACTCCGCACTCGGACGTGGGGTCCCTCCTGCAGGAAACAGTCCTTCACGAACTTCCCTGGCATGGGTCCTTTCCACAGGCTGCAGTCCTGCAGGCACAGACTGCTCCAGCACAGGCTTTCCCACAGAGTGGCAGCCATCTTGTGGGGGGCATCTGCTCCCCTCCGAGGGCTGGGGGACACAGCCTGCCACCTCCCCACGGGCTGCAGGGGCATCTCCTCCTCCTTCCCTGCCCTCGGCACCTGCAGAGGGGTTCCTCTCACACCCCACTCCCTGCAGGTTCCCCTTCTTAAATCCGTTCTCCCACAGGTGTTACCACTCTCACTGATGACTCAGCCTGGGCCAGCGCCGGGTCCCACCTGGAGCTGGGGAACCTTCTAGAAGCTCCTCACAGGAGCCGGCCCTGCAGCCCCTCCCCTGTTACCAAAAAAGCCGCACCACACAAACCCATAACAACAGGATATTATGGGATGTTTAGGGGAAGAACGAAACGTAGGGAAAGGGAGGGATGAAGGTGGTTTGGGGGTGTAAAAATAGAGAGGTAAAGTGATAAAAGGAGCTGGTTGTGTGCAAGCAGGTCGCTTGTTGGTACACCTGCCTGGCCATGCCCTGCATCTGTCCTTGTTGTTGTTAAACTCTGTGTCTAACTTTCCCCTGGGTGAGGGACTCTCTACCCTGCGTGCATGTGTGCGTGCGGGGCTCTGAGTGCCAGAAGCTGGGATTGCACCACGGCCACGGAGACCTGGATGTCTGTGGTGCCAGCACTGGACTGAGTGTCCCTAACGGGAGGGGTGGCCGTGGGTTATCGGGGCCACGTGCCCGTGGTGCCGGCAACTAGAGTGGCTACTAGTCAGCGTGCGATCACTAGTGAGTATCAGGCAGAACTAGCCAGTGAGCGGTTTGGAAGGCAGGTGTCGGGGGGACAATTAATCTGGGATGGATTCTGGACAGAGCAGAGTGTCTGCAGGTTGGCTGCTGGAGGGACTAGGAGGTCCAAGCCCGAGAGACCTGCTTGCACGTGTGTGTCGCTGTGCAAAGCAGCTGAAGGTTTATTTGTTATCAATGAAGGCAAACTGATCTTGCATGTGTCTGTTTAATACATGACTCGGTGAGATAGAAGCAGAAAGTGTGACAGGCCAGGTGTGCAACTTTCCAGTGTTTCAAATGACAGCAAGATGTGACCATCTGCTCCCCCATCCGCCCCTCAAGATCAAATGTGCAGGTTCGGCTGCTAGTTGAGCCTGTAAGGACAAAGACCTCTCAGTTCCTCAACAATCTGGAATCGACCGATACGCAGGAGTCCTGGCATTCCTGGACAAAGGATAAGGACATTCTGGGGTGCCAGCTGAAGAAGCAACAGTCAGCGTAAAAGTGCACGTACAGCTCACATGAACAGCAAGGGATTTGATAGAATTATGGCCTGAGCCACCCCCATCCAGCCATGTAAAAACCACAGATATGAGTAAGCATTCAAAGAACTCATATCACATGTAGCCAGACTGCGTGTATGCAGGCTGCCCAGGTGAGACAGGATGTCCACATCATGATGGAGACGAGTAGAGAATACTCAGGGACTCAGCGAGTAAGTTGTTATGGCCACAAGACAGTGGAAGATTGTCAAGTTTACTAATATTTACTAATTGGGTACATAATAACTAATTAGGTAGAATTGGGTGGTGGCCTGTGTACTTAACTAGAGAATCCAAAAGAACCATGACATGAGACGGTAAAAAAAGGATTGTAGGCCAACTTAGTTTTAAAGAGGACATCAAAGAGTCCTACCTCAAGGTTAAGATGAATGAGCAATAGAAGTGTCATCCAGCACCAAGGGACAAATATATAACATACAGAAGACAGGCTGCTTTATCCACCCAGTCTTCTGCTCCTTCCCAAATGTTAATGTTTGCTGGAGGACTGATTCTCACTTTTGAAAATTTTAATGAGCTAATTCCCCTATGAGAAAGGGAGGGAGGGCATTTATGTTAATTAAATATCCTATACACTGAAACTATAAGATCACAAGCAACCAGATGCTCTGTTCATTTCAATTAATGATGCTTTGGGATTTCTGATATGCAGAAAGGACCTTGAATAGATCATACTTAATTATATACTTACATTGCTCATAGTGAGCAAGAATGAAGACAGTGGTCCAGAGACATGAACAGTTACTGAGATTATCATGTGTCCTTCTACAGTTTATTAACAAGAGAGGTAGGGAGTGACAACGTTCCCGGAAGTTCATTGCCTGTAGCTACCAATATGACATTTAAAGATTATGGCAAGTGTTGAGGAATTATTCTTATTTTCAATGAAATTTTCCTCATTTTCTTCATATTCTCTCCAAAAGCAGTAAGATTACCTTGATAAATAAGAAGCAAAGAGATGTTAGAGTACATGTATTCGTAATTAATTGTGGAATATGCTTAAGAGAACAAGTCTGTGAAATACATTTTATTAGTCATTACAACTCCAAGAAGTAATAACTACATACAACAATCTGGGACAGCCTTCTGTAATACCTCCTAATCATTTTGTCTCAATTGTGAATTTTAATTATCAGAGGGATTTAGTGATGCATGTTCTAATGGTAGACACCATGTCTACTATGTTGCCTGGGACCTTCATTTATTTTTTCAAGGTAAGGGTGAAGTGCCCTCCAGCTATTGTATGGCATAACGATCATTTGTGCCTGAGCATTTTTTCAGCTATCCAGAAAAGCAGATAGAGGCACTATACTCAAGACCATCATCCATTGTATTCCTTGGTATTTACTGATCAGAGTCAGCTACTCACTTCTTAACAATCAGAAACACTTCACAATGAAATACATATTAACATTTTTGGGAAATTATAGCAGAAAGAATAAAAAAGACAAAACAATATTAACATGTAAAATTTTTCCAACCTCTTGCCAAGTAGTCATTAGAGAACATTGAAGAATGCTGGCTAGCAACATGCAGTTCACTCATATTGCGTGATACATATCACACAAAAATATGTTAGGCCAAACTTCTTTGTATGAATGCATCATCTGCCTACATCGATGTAGACTATTAGTATACTGTTTTTCTTGATCCAAGGACAGTAAAACTACAATTCAACGAGATTAACATGATTTTGTGGTCACAGCTATTGTCAGCTAAAGCTTGGATTTCTATCTGGTAGAAAAGCACAATACTATTGTCATTTTCTTTATCCAGCATTTTGGTTTATGATTAGAATCCTTTCTTCTCATAGGTATAACCCAACTTTCTTCCTCAAGCTAAGTAGTACCTTACTAAAAAAATGGGCCTGTAAAGGTTGAGTTGATTTGAATATGATCAAGTTTATTAATATCTCTTAAGAAAACTTCATTTATAATCTGGCCATTTCAAATACATTTGTGGTTTGCAGATCATTCTATAAACCTCATATTTCTTTTCCCTTCTTTTATTTCTCTTGCTATGTTGAAAGACTTGAATGAGGAAAACATAATGTGGATTTCTCAGTCCCATCTCAAGCCCAATCCCTGTAACAGCAGCACTTCAACTGAATTTTAAGTGTAATTTTTTGAAACTCTTTATTATTTTGGGAAGAGGGGATTTTTATCTTTACAAAATCCATTCTATTGAAAATAAGTTCTGTAACATTTTCAATGTTTTCAGTAAAAGTATGAAACATAACCATTACAATCACCTTTCTACAAGTGGTTATATTGTCAGTTCTCTTCAAATAAGAAAACTTGTTGGTAGAGCTTTTCCTAATCAAACAAAACTCTGCTGAAGCAAGGGCTTGAATGATGTTCAAAGTCCATGACTGCTTTTACTTTATTACTACAATCTATAATGAGGAAAATGTGTTTAATGGAGACAACACATTTAATCTGGGTTTTTTTCCATCCAACCAGTTGTATTTGAGAAAAATGCCCAATCTGGTGTATAGTTATTTGTGATATGCTTCTATAGATTTTTCTATTTCTTATTATTTTCTGAACATTATTATTACAAGTATGACAATTTTATTAGCTCAAATTAAGTCAGATTGTTAGGAGGTTTGGGGTTTTTTTTGGCTGTTCTATATACTGATGATACAATATTGATACATTCCCTCTCTGAGAACACCTAATTTCTATGATATAAATAGGTTCAAGTTTGGTTGCTGAGTAGTTGATAGAGACTATTTGCTTTATGAGAATGATAGGATAGAATAATATAATTAGAAAATAAATGTATCCTAATTCAGAGCTTTATATCTGCAGAAAAACTGTGAAGCTTTCCAGTTCATACATAACTTGTATAAACAATTTTGCTTTGAAATTTCAGTTGTGTGTCAGAAATTAATACAGAAGAATGTTCAGTAATATTATGAAGAGTATATACTATTTGTTCAATAAAGCAGATATTCACAGCTTTTTGGGTTTGTATCCAAATGTTTTGGATTGCAAGACTTTTTAATACGAATATCTTTACGTAACTTTTATTTACAGTGCAGAAACTGCCAAGAAGCAAAATGATTACTTCAATCAAGAATATAAAAATATATTCTTGAGGATGACCAGTTTCTTAGCCTAAGAAATCCTACAACATACTTGCAACACATTTACATTAGTTCATAATGCTGGTCCCAGTGATGTTAAAGAATAAAATATAGTTTTGAAAACAGTTTTTAAATGCTTGAAACTTTTACAGGAGGCAATGTTTACAAACAATCCTGTACTGAATTCAGGCTGATAAAATACCAATATGGAAACATGCAGAGAATTTGGCCTTTCCATGTGATGGTGGTAAATGTCTAGCAAAAGCCAGATTTGGGGTTTATTATTTTATTTTAAAAGCATAATGATAGCTTGTTTGGACCTTAGGTACCGATGTCATTGCTTCAGGGAGAACAGAATTGCCTGGTGTCAGTACCAGGCAGGTAAGGTGTAAAAACAACCGATGACAAAGTGGGCTGAAGTCCACTTTGAATGTCCACCAAGAAAGAAGAGGGGAAAAAAGAGGAGGGAAGGGTTTATGCTCTACGTTTCTTTCTGTTGTAAACCATGTTTAGGAAGACATGGTATTAGCATTATCATCTGGGGGAATGGGCTGTGCTACTCCTGGCACTGCGCAGGACACCTCCTTTGAGAACAGCATGAGAAAAATGCTTATTGCTCTCTGTCTTCTTCCGCTGTTTTCAAACAGGGAGTTCCAGAGCTCATGCTGAATTCACCACATGCATGTGTGTGAGGGTTACGGAGAGTTAATGATGCAAAGCTGGCCTTGAGAACAAGAGAGAGACAGCGTTTTGACTGGCAGCATAGGTGCAGCACAGAGAACAGTGGCTAGACAACTTTTGGACCTCCAGCCTTTCACAGCCTTCTGAACAACTCCATAGCAGCCCATGTTAGCAATGTTCAAGTCATAATGAAAATATTACTTAATTGTATTGCTTCTGAATGGGATTTCTTTTCTTGTATATTTATATTTTTTTCTATCTTTACAAATAACATGCAGCATTCATGGTAGGTGTGGAATAAGGAAGACAGTTAATACTGAAGATCTCCCATAATCTTGAAGTCCAGGTTTGTCATGTCTTTCTATTTTTCCTTTTTTCTTTTCTATTTTTTTTTTCTTGTTAAACAGACTATGTATCAATTTAAAAGCCTACTTTTTGGAAATAATGCAATAGATTTGACCCAAACTTTGCTGATTTAAAATAGTCTGGATTCATAACCATGGTTCATGGAGAAATGAGTAAATATCAAAGACATTGCACTAAAATAAAACAAAAAGGAAGTCAGGCTTTAAAAATTATTTTCTCTTTTTTTTTTTTTTATTTTGGAGTGTGTGTGACCAGTTTTGGTAGTGCTATTCTGCTTTTTTAGTATTAGGTCATTTTTTAAATAATTGTGGAGTAATTAGTCTCCCTTTCATCTTATATCCTTGGTATTCCAGAAACTATATTAATAATTCATCTCCAAGATAGCTGCACCTTTTGCTTCTTAGTACTGCTACAGGGCTTGCAGATACTTTGGAAGGATATCTCTCCACTTAATTTGCACAGTGAGAATGTGATTTAAGGCTGAAGAAGTTAATTCTTCAATCACTTATAACTGAAAGGTCATTCGATTAACACCACATTATACCTGTTAACTGTCAGTATAAAACTGACAACATTACCTGACATGCAAATAGAAGGGTAGATATTATAAGCATATCCTCTGTTCAATTAGAAGCACTCGCGTGGCTAGATTATAAGTTTTCACTGCTCTTGCAGATCTCCACATTTTGATGACTAGAACAATGAAATGAAATGAGCAGAGACCACAACATCACTACTTGTTGCTAATGTCTGCTGTGTTCTTCTCTTTTAAAAAGTTAAAGGCAAGAATGACACCTTCTTATCCATATTTTCTGCTATCTAGGCAAAGCCATACCTTATTGCTTAGGAATGATATACTCAAGGGTATTAATATTAGTTAGGCATCTCAGCATCGTTAGAAAATTATTCCCAATTAAAAACCATATTTTGCAGCCCATTCTGCAGAATGAAAACAGAGGGAGGCTTTACTTTAAACTTGCATAGTATCAGCTGAATTGTGTTCTATGAACCCTTCTGTTAGCCTTGTTCATCCTTACTGAAGGAAAGGACTATGGTAGTTATTTAATAATAACTACTTATCAGTATTTATTCTTGACATAATTTTATAACAATGCCATATCCTCTTTCATTTACCTATTAATATGTAATTCTAGGATTTATACTTATTACCTTTTTACTAATGATAAACCAAACCACACCACACAGTGACTGCTAGGTCAAACTTACATCAATTTCAGTATGAATTGTCTATAGACAAGCCTACTCTTAGAAACACAAAAGAGTAATTTCATTCACAAATAACCTTATGAAGTTCAAAGAAGGTAATTTTCTGAATGCTGATACTCAGCTGTATTCTTATGTGGTTGAACACCAGATTAGGACCACAGCTAGAACCAAATCTTTTATATTTCACAGTGTTTAATTTAGCATCTCAGAAAGTATTTGTATTTTTAGCTATTTCTCATTGGTTTAATCAAAGAGGGGTTCTCTTGGGAAAAAATAATTCATTAAACAGCAAGTCCTAATTCTCTGATATATTTTTTTCCTTAAATGCATACTTCAGCTTTTTTCCTAGCACATTTCACTGCCAGTTTTGTACAGCTATACGTCAAAACTTCAATTAAGAAAAAAAAAGTCCATTAGAGTGAATATATCTATATTAAGCTTGCATTTGGCCCTGTGTTGAAGAACATGTATTCTGTTGGGATAGCTCTACTTTTGAATCCTCAAAAATGAGAGAGAAATCATTGTGGTATTTGGAGTTTGTGCTGCTGTGCTATGTTAAACCAGAGACATTTTAATTGAGTCCCTACTACTGTGGAGAGAACGTTTTGTGAATTTTCTTTTCCAGAATATCCAATGTATTTCTTCTTGATAATTGTCCTTTATTTTTTACTTGTAGTTTACTTCTCACAGTAGTGGGTCAGTGAAAGGCAAACACAAATAATTCTCTAAGTATTGCTCCCATCTGTTTTATTGTTGTTCATATAGCGGTCAGATATTATGTCCGTCCTAAAAAGCTTAGTTATTACAATAGCATATTTTGGCTTTTGTGTTACATAACCCATTGACTTCTGCTAATTTGAGTCTTTTGCCATTTCTATTTTTTGAAAACTGCAAAAAAAAAAAGGAAGAGCAAAAAAATAAGAGTACAGTCACTATTTTCCAACTGGTTAGTGCTTCTTTGTTTTTCAGAGGCAAAGGCAATAAAAAGGATGTATAAATCCTAAATCAGTGAAGGCATAGGTATACTAGAGTGAGATCTGCATAAATGTGCATATTGAATCCCATGGGGATGGTAACTTCTCACTTTTGTTCAGTCAGTCAGTTGGTAGAGCATTCAGGACGTAGGAAATGGCAGTTTAACTTGCTTTGCTTCCTGAAGAGATTCACAACTCACCTTTCTAAAACTCCCAATCCTGGGCTAAAATACTTGAGCAACTATAGGAACAGGCACTAGGATATACATACAGTGCTCTTCTCTCCCAGGCCCCTCTGTGTTATTCCCACTGGATACCATTAGAATTGCTGATTCTGCTATAATGGAAGTAAGGAAAGGTTATACTCAAAAAGTTCTGTTCCGTGCCGCAGTCGCAAATACATTTGAATCAGGACCGAGGCATCTTAATATCAGGAGACTGGATTAAAAATGATGAGGTTTTAATAAGACTACTATTTGCCTTTGATTTGCCACCTTCAAGTTTCTTCATTTTGAAGTTTTCTTTGCAGGCAGGAAGATGGAAATCTACCGCTCAAAAAATAAGTTCTGACATTTTCAGGTGGTCAAAAGATCTTAGAAGCTGCCTTTTTAAGGGGGCAGAAAAAAAAATCCTAAACTAAATCAAATACCATGAGAGAAGTGATAAAAATCTCAACCCTGACTGCAGTGTTTATTTGTTATTTCAAGAGCAGGCAATATCTGTGGAATCAGAACCAGTGTCATCCATTTTACAGTTATTCCTTTAGGATTTGGAGCTATTACATTCATTTTATATCATCTGGTGAATGTCGTGTAATGAATAACTTTGAATGGGATCTTTTTGATAGTATGTGTTAAACATTATTACATTGTATACAAATATTGCCATATTTCTTTTCAATTATAATGTGAAACTCTTCCTAAGACTTCAGTAAAAAAAGCAAATTTATTGTTTGAAATATTACTATAAATCTAATTTTCTTTAGTAGAAGAGTAATTTGCGAGTTTAATGACGTGTTAAATATCATCCTTTAAATGCACACATTTTTCTATAATTTTTTTCTTTTTCATAAGGCGTATTTTTTCTACCTAAAATAATATATGATTTTCCTCAAGTAAGAAATTTTTACTTCTCTACAGACCCTTAATTTCTTTGTTTCCTTCTAAGATTATTTTATAGCCATGTAGTCTGTTTTGCCTACATAAAGTGCAATTTATCTCACCTAGCTTTTGCTGTCCAAAATTTAAGCTTTAGTTTTTATTAGTGAAAAGCAACCCTCTTGTTAAGATATGTCTGAAAAAGAATGAAAAGTATGTCTCACTCTCTTGATTTATTTCAGAGAATATAGATATCTATCTTAGATTAGAGGCCTAACTTTTAAACAAGTATAATTTGGTGAGACAAATCCCTTCTCAAATATAACAGCAATTTCTGTGCACTTCGTTAAAATATGGGCCCATTTAAAATTCTTGCAATGCCTGTAACCCTTATGCACAGAATAAGTAATTTCAGTCAGTTCTTTCAAACCATTGCAGCTTATAAAGAAAATTATATAGGACTGATACAGATTTTATGCTGAACATTTTCAATATACCGTGCTCTGAACACTATCTGTCAAGTGCTAAAGTCCACATCCAGAAACACTGGTGGTCACAGAAGTTTGGTCTGGGACACGTACTTTTCACTGTTTTATCTCCGTATCATGTATTCATGGTAAATGACAAGGACAGAAGGAGACAGTTTGGGCCGATCTTTCTTTGATTAAAATGAAATTAATCAATGTTGAACTGATCTGCCTCTGATCTACAGTCGGAAAAGAAACTAGAGGTGTGAAATAGGCAGTGCCAACAGTTTCACTGTAGCCCACTTGTCGTCATGGTCAGCTCTGGGGGTGAGACAAGTTTTATGCATGCTTTTGCAGGACCTGATCGGTTCCCTCCTGAGATTTCTGCCAAACTAACCAATTATTATTAGCCAACTGAAATACTAATGCTTTACATGTCAGGATAGCTTGAGCTTAGCTCTCCACAATAATTGCAGAATAAGAATCCTGCCTCTTAAAGCTATTAAGAATATATTGTAAGGGTTATAAAACTGATTAGTTACATGTTTCTGGGAGATACTACTGGGAGTCATCCACTGCTGTTAGTGCTGGAAATAAAAGCAATAAATGTTAAGCTAGCTCTGTGAATTCCTTTCAGTACAATAAGAATTCTTTTGATGGAACATTGCTGAAGTCTAAGCTTAGTCTTGATCATTAGTGAGCAGGTTAACCTAAAGGGGAAGATGATGCACTTGATGATGAATGTAATTAATGAAGGATAAATTGCCTGAAACTCTTTGTATCGTGCTTGCTTACACACGTAGTGCCACATACCTGAAACTGAAAAGAAAATAAAACTATGATACTAAATCTTTCTTATGCAATTTTTTTTTTTTTAAAGTGGAACGTTTCTGTTCGAGCTTGTTTACCTGGTTGACTTCATTGTAGAGATAAGTTTACCATCCCACCTTATTATACTTATGTCTTTTAAAGAAACCTTAGCTGATGAAAACAGCATTCTGTGCTTAAGATCATGCATTCACTTTTCTCTTCTTGTTATGCTGCTAAGACATGTCCTCCTCTGAGAGTCTTGTAGCTTGCTAACCTTTAGATCAGTGGTGCTGTAAGAAGGCTGTAACTCAGGCTTCCACCTCTTTTCCAGACTGCATATTCCTACTGACTCAATAACCAAATTTCATATTCCTCTTGAGCTACCGTTCTGTTTTTCCTTCTTGTTTGTGCTTTGGCACTGTTCACAATATGTTCTGACAAGCTAGTAGAGAGAATAACTTCTCTGGGGCAGAACAGACTCAGGATACTTTTTTTTGTAGCCTGTTTTTTTTAGTCTGCTTTGTATGAGAAACACATGACTTTCAGCATTGGTAGTCACCTGTCATCTTCTTAACAACAAAACCCTGATTTTGCATTCCTGAAAATTAATGCATGTATTAATTTTCCAAGATACCAAAGTGAGAGCAAGAATTTCCCTGAGCTGAAGAACAAATTAAACACATACCCTACGGGCTTATGTCTTGGGTTTCATTGGTATTGACGCAAATGATATCGTAGCTGGCAGTTGTAGATTTTTGTGTTAGGTCATATGTAAGTTTTCTTTCCCTTGTGAATTTTCTGACATATGAACATTTTCTCCCATCTTCTTTTACAAAACTTGTAGAAGCTTTACATATATGTAGGATTATTACATAAACTTTGCTTTCATGAGAAACCAGGCTAAAATTGTCTCACATTGCTATGTAAATTTAAAAATGAAATTAAATTTTTAAAAGAAAATTAAAACATTGATATGTTTAATAAAAATCGATTAACAATAAAAGGATCAAGAGTTTTCATATTAACAACTGGACATTAATTTGGACACTTCTTTATTTGATCTAAATAAGATTTCTTGATTAAAAAGGGTTACCACTTTTTGCCTAGGTAGAATCTACCTGTTAGGATATTCAGAAATAACTCCTAGGAATTGTTTTCTAAGAAAACCAGAAAAAATCCCTTTTCCAGATTTTTACATAAAAATGATGGCTTGCTGTACTACTTGTCTGGCAAAACCTAAGTTCACAGAAGTAGACAGCATTGTGAATTATATTTATTATGCATATTTTAGAACTATTATGTCAAAGCAGTGGTCAAGTGTGCAGGTGCAGATTATTATAACCACAAGACACTTGTCTTATGAATAGGCTAATTAGTTGAGCTGTAGAAAAAAAATAGCACATTACAGTAATCATAATGCAAAAATCTGATGTTCATAACAGCATGAAACTGGCATTTCTAATGGCAAAATCATCCAAGAATAATAAAAAAGAACTATTTTCTCCTCCTCTCTGATTTTCAAAAGCAATATTTTATACAAAGTACCATAGCTGACTCTCCAGACAGCCTATATTTAAGTTTCAGTGGAATTCCAGAGGCTTTTTCCTTGTTTTGTGATTAAAAGTTGTTGTTGAAGCATTTTCAAAATATAGTAATTAATTTAATTTGTCTACATGAATAGACTGGGTAGTGCAGCCAATTAAGACACAGTACTTTGGCCCTAGGGCTTCAGTCTGAAACATCGTTTAGACAGGAACTAATGCAATTATCCTTATCTGAATGCTCTGAAGGAGATAGGAAGCAAATGCCAATTTGGTCTCTTTACATGGGCCGAGAGACACTTCTCTACACATAATCAAAGTGGAAACATTTTCAATAATATATGCAGCCTAATTAAAAGTTCAATTAAAACAACTATAAGGATCTTTACAGATGAACTTTATGGAAGACTATTTTTGCAGATAAAGTTTAGGACCCTCACAGAAGTGTTATAAAATTATAACATTTATATATAAATCCATTTTATCTTTTAAGTTCTTTTCTTGCAGCTGCTTAGTCTTGCTGCTTTTCTTTTGAAAAATGATTGCAAAAGGAACACTATCTCCCTTTTTATCCTACCACTTCTTTTAGCATGGCTGTTTCTAAACTACCTTCTGGAAGCTTTTTTAGGTGTTTTTTATGTTCTGCAGCCTATGAAAATATCCTACACTGGCACTAGGTTACAGCTTCCTTTCTTCTTCCTTCAATATTGACTAGCAGACTGTCCACTTCCAACATATTTTTTCCAAGATTCTGGGACTGACCCTTACAACATGTTATCTTAGATGGGTCTACACAATGCTAACCCGAGGCATTGTTCTGGATTTTCAAGATTATTTTAGGTACTCATTTGTTTTAAATTATAGTGTGGAATTAACTCTCTACACAATAGCTCCAGCATTAGGGAAGGAAAGAAAACTTGCTTGTTCTGTGCTGACCCTAGTTGTCAGATTCCAAAATTTAATACTCAGGATCACATCAGAAGTATATCATGTCCTTTAAGAATATTGAAATAGGCCGAATTCTCTGAAGGCATATTTACTTAAAGGCACAAACCCCACCCAAATAAGCATAAGAAATACGAATGTTCATCCTCCTCCGCTCAGTTTTAGTTCCTGTACTACATTTGTAGGAGCTCTACTGACCAACACACAAGTGGTTGAAAACAAATTTGCTTTGTCAAAAGAACCTCTTAGCTCAGAAGCAAAGTGAAAAATAGTACACCCAAATGTTTTGCTGTTCTGTCAGTCTGAGACTTTGGGAATAATTTTATACATTTTATTGCAGTTTTTATATCAGCCAATTTAGTAAACAGACTATACAGCTAACCTTTTTTCTTGAATATGAGGGGCAGATTATTTTGGGTGATAGTAGGAGGAATGGTAATGATTGCTGGTTTTCCATCAAATGAGAATAGATGAAGGGGTCTTTACTGTGCTTTGGGTTACCTCTGGATGCCAGCTTGGGAACATAGGCCAAGATTCTTTCATTGTTGTTTTTGCAGTGGATTCTACTTTCACTGCCTGCACAAGTCTGTTTACTTTGAGGAGAAAAAAACTGCAAAATTTGACTTTAACAGTTCCACTTGCAGAAAGCTCAGTTTAAGACATCCTAGTATTCAGACTGTAGCTAAAGGTGTCATCTCCTTCTCTTTCCTGAACTGTTTTCATTCTGTTCGCTTCCTTTGAGTGGTCTGATAAACTGAAGACATCTAGGAAAGTCAGAGATTGGACTCAAACCTCTTCACAGCTTTACTTTCTGGAGTTTTTCCTATTCAGCTTCTTTCCCCTTGCATCCCCCACCCCTGCTTTTTCAGGTGGAATTAACCATTTTGACTAAATACAGCACTGTTGATGTTTGATTTTTATTACCTTAACCCTCCAGTCACAGGCCCTGCGGTAAAAAGGAATTGTTAAGCAAGTATGGATTTATCAGTTAGGCTAAAAAGGTCATGGTGTAGTGCTGCCAAATAAATTACACAAGTTCATGGTGACAAGATATGGAAGAGATCATGCTGTAAATCCCATGGCCAACTGTATTGCACCTGCATTGGCCCAGATGAGTGTCTACTAGTAACACTTTTTTCTTTCCCTATGGAAACTTAAAAGACTGTTCAGGTCAGATAGTCCCTTTAAGGACTGAACAGATTCTGCTGCTTGGGGGAAGCCTTTTGAAATCTTTGACCCAACGGTATCTTCCTGAACAGCATTTCAGGCTTCTCATATCAGAATTTCTTTACCAGACTTTCTATTCTTGGTCACAACAGCATTATTACTTGGGATGTGAGAAAGTACAGACACAAAGTCTGAACTCTTACTGTCATATCTACTTCGGTTTTTGAATGATGTTTCGGACAACATAATCATGATAAGGAGGTTTTTTTCCCAGTTTGGCATGTCCAACTCCATTTAAGATATCAATGGCATTATTTATATCTAAAAATATCAAGATGCTTTCACTTTATCTGAGATAAAGTGTCTGGTTTAGTCCCTTTTATCCAGATGAGAAAATTAAAGCATAAAGAGAATGTATATGGATTTTTGGTAAGCAGAGCAACCAGTGGCATAGCTAAAAACAGAATTAAAGATGTCCTCCTTCTCAGTATACTTTCTTCTGTTAAGGAAATATCAATTTCATACTTTATATTATATTTTCTTATTACTTTCCTCTCTTAATCTGCTTGTTCCACTTGGCACTTTGCCCACAGTCTGGGCTTTCCATATAAACTTTGTTCTGCAATTATTTTTCTGCTCCTTCCATTGTTTTCTACAACTTCTTTTTATCTCTTTTTCTTCCCTCATAAATCTGGAAACATGCTCATATTCACTCTTGTTCACACTTTTCTCTCTCAAGCCTAAAATTTTGTAGTTATTTTGTCAGCACATTGATATACCTCCAAGAGGAGGGGCTGGAGATGCTTTCAGTATATTGTGTACTATGAGAGTATCAGTTGCCAGTTTCAGAGCATACCTTGCAAAACAGAATTTCAGAAGCGTATGAGGAAGAGCAGCAGCTAGTTTGGGGACCCAACACGCGCTCACTGCACTACTGAAACTTTGGTGTTTCTGAGAAAACTGCTAAAGACAGCTCGGAACAGTATCAACATAAAATAGAGCAAGAGACCTATGGCATCTAAGTGCTTCTGCAGTTACATGGCAATTCAGCAGGGGCCTTTTGGGATCACAGCTTTAGATATGGGCCTGTATTCTAAGTAAACCTAAGAATACAGACACTAAGTGTTCCAGAATGTAAATATCCATCGAAGAGTTAAGTCTGAAAAATCCTGTAACAGTTTTAGATTCCTTATTATGGTGCTACATTTACAGCCATCTGAGCAATTATGTAGAAATAATGATCCTCTTTTGATGAACAGCTTAGGGTCTGAGTCCAAACACAAACACATCTGGCTTGCACAGGCAAGAACCTTTCCTGGCACAAGGAGAGGCTAAATACTAGACGCTAAGCTCATGTTAATCAGAATGATCTCATTAACATTAATAAAGATTGGCTACATTATACCAGTTTAAGATGTTCTTTATCCCACTTATTGTTATTGCTATTGTTATTGTCATTGTTATTATTATTATTACTATTAATTTCCATGTGATATGTAAAATACACTGAACCATTTTTAGGCCATTTCAATGGCTTTTAATTTCAGCACTTTAATGCTTTGAGTTTACAGACTTACATATTTTCCAGTGGCGATCTCCTTTGGGGAATTTCCTATTCACAAATTATTATTTAGCATAAAAGAATTTTCTCTTAGCTACCTTTTAGGATCTTTTACAAACAGTCTACAGATTCATCAGATTCTGACTACAGGTTAAAAATAGAAGCTATAGTGATAAGGCTAGGCTGACAACATACTTTTGTGTGTGTTAAAATACCTAATTACAGATATGCAAGAAGAAGCAGCAGAATTTAAAGTAGTGTCTATGTAAGGTGTGACCCATAGACACAGTCAGTCTTAGTTTCCAGATTTTTTTCTGTGTCAGTACAGATTATTGTCTGCCCTCAGCCCTTATAAACATTGGGTTCCTGGGGATTATTTGTTTGTTTATTTGGGGTTTTTTTTGCATTAGATGGAGGGTCAGATTTGGCATCCAGATGCTAAATTTGTCAAGAAAGCCTCTATGCTGTGTGGACTACTATACCATAATGATAGCTAGATTATGTTGAAACATATTGATCTGACTTTATGGTAGATGGCAAAAGAAGTAGACTGATTTTTAAAGGAAGCTGTTAGAGAACAGGAATTTCCAGTGGTGTCCTATCACAAGAATGGATGTAGATGGTCTGATTATACTGTGGCTAGACATTTATCAGGCTTGACTATAATGCAGCTTTGGGGACACACAACTACTTTTGACCATCTGATCTCACAGCTGAAAGTATGAGAGTGTGTGAACTGAAGACCTCAGTCTTACAGCACACAAGCTATATCAGGTTCTGCTGGGCATTTTCACTTAGTAAATGAGTCTGTTAAGAATACATGGTAATGGAGTTTCTGGTCCCCCAATAGTAAATTCAAACTGCCTGGAGGGTCTTTAGGTCATCTTCGAATTAGCAGTGGGGTCTCCGAATATCACCCCTTGGAAAAGGGATGCCCACTGCTTTGTTATACATACAGTTAGAAGGTTCCAAGGGAATATTAGTTCTCTGCAAATAGTAGCATGGTGTCAAGAAGATATACCCATCCTATGTCCTGGTGAGAAAGCAATTATGGAGATCAGTCTTAGAACAGAAATGTAGGATTATCAATCAGAGTGATCCTTGTACGGGGTCAAGTTGTCTCAGGCAGAGCAACACAAGTGTATGCAGATCTCTCTATGGAGGACGTGGGGTTCAGCCACAGCCAAAGAATTGGAATCAGGTCCATTAGCTGTATTTCTTAAAAAACAAAAACAAAACCAAAACCAACCTATTTAGATAAAACTTCTAAGGATCAGAGGTTTGTTGCTGATAAAAGAAGGGTGGTTGTGTGTGGGAAACATGCTTTCTTTTGTACGTCTCAGGAGAAGAAAGTTGTTTAATGTAGCTTCAGATGGAAAATTCAAGCCAGATGCAGTTCCCTATGTTTACATGAACCTCTGAGCAAAAGTAGGAGGAAGGGACATTTGGTATTTGTGTTTTTCTGATCTCCTGCTTCAGGATGTAGCAGGAATTCTCATACTGTTTGTTAAACATTTTAATTATTAAACATGGCAGGCTCATTAAACTTGACATGTGTTGTCTATGCATTTATTGAACACCAGGTCCTACAAATATAAAATAAAATTTGCCATTAACAAAGGAAATGCTTTAGGTCATAAAATACCATGCAGATCTGAACACCTTTATCATCTTTCTCTTGGATTCTCATTAACAGAGCTGCTAGCACTTTATAGTGGAGACTTTAAGTATGAAAGACCTAATATATTTTCAGTGCTGACTTAAAACAAGATTATTTAAATAGATTTGGGCATGGAGACAGTACTGCTTTATTCTTTCCAATTATGCAGATCAGGATTTAAAAATTCATCCTTCTGAAAGTACTTAACATTATCTTTTCCTGCTAACTCTTGTAGCTTTTCTTTTATCATATAATTTTAATTTTCTGAGGAAAGAGTTAAATCATCATTCTTTTAGCCAAGGGGAATTTCACTACAAGGTGACAGTCACCGTTCTTAGGAATTACTTGAAAGTCTGCTCAATTTTAATGCCCTAGTGAAACTTTTTGTGAAAGAGCTAACTTCCTTTTCCTGCCATGTTTCTTCTACAGGAATTTCTGTTATTTGTGCTAAGCATACCACTGTTGATGTTCCTCTAACTCCCCACCACAAGAAAGAGACACTGGTCCTTCTGAATGTCCTCCTGGCTGAGTATAGAGCCCTAAGGATTCACAATGAGATTAGGATGGTTACCTACTAGTGGAGAACTATGGATAATGGTAGGTCTTGGTGTTGAAAGGCTTGTTGATGGATAGAATGCATTTTTGCCTGGTGGAAATGGGTACGTAGACAGTCATGCTTAGCAGAAAATGGCCTTCTCTTCTCTGAGGCAGAATTACACCATTTGCCTTTGTTAAAAAAAGTGTAGTATCTAAGATGCAATCAAAGCTGCTTTTCTAAAAAAGCCACCCCACCAACCTGGACTAAAAATGTCAACAGGATTTTGGACTTGTGTTTCAAATACTTAGGGGTCTATATCTATACTTCATCTGTTAGACATTACACAGGCGTGCTGTCTTTAGCGCGGAAGGAGAGCTGTTGTTTGTCATGGAGGTGGAAGAGCTGTGTGTGTGACTTCCCTGGGACAGAGTGGGAAGAGAACAGAAACGTCACTGCTGCCCAGCACCTGAGCTTTGGCCAAGCTGAAACAAATCCTGCTGCTGCTGTACAGGATCGTAAGGCTGAATTCGTTTTCAGCTGTGTCCTGGATCAGGCGCTGGGACTAGAGTGGACAACCGCTAGCGTTTCCACACTTTTGTCAGGTATGCTGAACATCACTCAAGAGCACGTGGAGAGCAGGGCTTCAGCGCTGGCTGAAAATCACAACGTATCATTTGACTTCACTCATGAGGACACACCAGCAAAACAGAAAAACAAAACCAGCTACCAGGATGTTCTAGAATGGATGTGGAAATTTTGCAGACTCATTGCTGGCCACACAAGACCTACAAAAAGACTAGATGATTATATGCACAGAGCCAGATTTTCTGTTTGCCAGCCACTAGCAGTCTGACTGTAACCGGAATTATGGGTACTCAATATCCTTGCAAATTAGTTCCAGCTGTTTCTAGTTTGATATGCAAATATGAAGGCACTGAATATGAAGGCATTTGGGCCTATAATTTAACAAGTCCTTCTTCCAGTAATCTTGTAGACCTGGAAACTCCTCTTTATGTCATTTCTGAATGTGCCCTCAAGAAAATTTCTAATCCTGCTAATGCCATTGTGAAAAGTGATTATATCACACCAAACACAAATTAAATAAGCAGGTGAGATTTTTGTATAATGTTTAAAAAACTGCTTTGTTATAGAGTTAAAGCCTTGTATTCTATCAAAGATCACATGCTGCTTTATGAATCATTTACACGTGTTTTACTTGAACAGAGTGTGGGAAGTGCTATATCATGTGCTATACAAGTGCGCTGACCTCAGAAGAGAACTTTCATGTTCAGTTAGACTTTTAAAATGTGTTATTTAAGTGTGAGACATTTTCATTGTCATGCATTCTCCACAAGCTGACCTGGAAAAGACTAGGGGCTCGATTTATCATAAATGTCAGGTGCGCTTGCGAAGTATACATCAAGCTACAATTTAATCTCAAAGCTAAAACCAAGAATTGAAATCAGGGGAGATTTTAAGTTCAAGACTTTATGAAGGTTGCGTGCAAGGTTTCAATAAGCAGATTCAGACATATACAGAGGGCACTTTTCATCAACTGAGACAATTATGAGGATGTATTCAGCCGTTGAATGTAAAACTGAGAAAAGAGACGTGTATGTGTAGGTAGGATTTTCAACATCAGGACCATAAACTGAATGCTACTCTTCACAGGATATTGTACTGCCCAAACTTGTCTCCCCCTTAGTCTTGCCCTAGACCGATGCTTTCTTTGGCAATTCTGTTTCTCTTATATTGAATAATATCCTTAATACTAAATAATACCACTTTCTTAAAAGTTTACAAGATGCCACATTTAGGCAAATGTAAAATTTCATCTCACCATCTTCAGCATGGCTCTGCTTTCTTAAAGAAAGAATGTATGGTGGTTAATCTTTATAATCTTAATTTTTGTCCATACTGGAAACCTCATGATAGCTGTCTGCCATGCAAAATGGCAGCTGGGATTCTTAACTCTCCTGATCCCTATGGGATCTTTTGTTCCACCTAAAGGGAATGGCTGCCCTAGACTGAGACCAGTGTATTTTTTCACAGCTCTTCTCAATAATATTGGGTAGTACCTGGACTGTTAAATTCTGCTGTCAAATTGATGTGGGTTACTTTCTTTAAAGTCAACAAGCAATCTATGTCAGTATGCATGTAAAGCATGCAAACACTTTATCAAGACTACAGTGGCAATGAAATGAAAACTAACTGTTTTTTTTAATATAATTATGCAAGTTAACAATTTTTTTATAATCCATCACCTACTGCATATGCTTCTCATGCATGTCCCAGAAGATTAATATGGAGATGTAAAATAAATTGCATTCTGAAGTTTGGTTGGTTTTGTTGGGTTGTTTTTGTTTTTTTTAAATTGGTAATGCAGTCTTTTTCGGCAGATGGTTAGTTCTAGTCCCTTTCATGTTCATACTCTGTTATGTTTGTAAAAGACCCAGCTGCTAACTGATAATATTTCACTGCTGAATCTATCATGTGTGATATAATTGCTCATTATGTGCTTTGGAATAAAGTTAAAGAACTATCAACACAGTTATTTCTAACTCCAGACAAATTAAAAAGAAATAGTAATTTTTAATATCTATAGCTCTTAGCTGACATTTAATTATTTTAAAAGTCTGCCATTTGCGATAGATTCTTCTGTTTTATCAGGCCTTGATTTTGAAAAGTATTGTATTCAAGAAAAGCATTGAGAAATATCTTCTGTTTTAAGCATGTTTTTAAGTCTGAAGTACCCATTTTACTCTATCTGGACCTTAGGTGAAACATTACAGTCTGAATTTCTGCATGAGTAGGGTTTTTTTTAAGAATCATACTCCACAGTCAAAGATGTCTAATTGTAATACACGGTGTAATGCTGACCCACAAAGGATTACTGGTTGCCATCAGGAAGATAATGAATCACTGAAAGCTAACTGTCTTCTTCCAAAGCTGCTGAATCATTTTAAAGGGCAACCAGAATGTAGTATTTTCCTCACAAAACAATATTACTATTTTCAGTAAAAGGTATGATATATTACATTGCATACAATGACTATGAAAGTCTTTGCTAATGTTTTCTGGAATTATATGTGTATGGGATCTTGTCCACAAGCCTCATACAATTGTCATGATCTGTTACCAGTAGTACCTCCGGGGTTTTTTTAGAGAGTGCAGTAAAAGAAGTGATGTATTTCCTAAATAACTCTGTAGTAATTACATGTATATGGGAATTTTAACCATAAACTCACAAACGAAAAGTTTTTCCCTTTAATTTCTGAAATTATAATAAGCATGTTACATTATTTTGCTTCTGGTTATGTTATGTTGGAAAGACTGTACTTTATCTCCTATTTGGTGAACATGACACTGCTGCCCCAGAAACACTTGAGATGAGTAGGGGCCTGATTCAACTTCCATCAAAGCTCTTTTGAGTCTTCTCCACTGAACACACTTGAAAAAGGCTTTCTGCCTTGGATTCAAATGTGACACTGGATTCAAGACTCGTGTGTATTAGACATGACTTGTTTTATCTGCTTCTGAAATTAAAAGGATCTGTCAATCAATCAGTCCTGCAATTTCAAAGATGTTTCAATATACTTTCAAAGATAAGAGAACACACACTTCTGAATCTGGCTCCTTTGTGAGCTTCATTTTTCCTGACAAGAAAAATTCATGACCTTTAGGATTTCTCTTTATGCAAGTCTCTTTACGGTCAAAAGTTCTCATGCTTTCATTACTAGTGTAAACCTAATAGGCTATTGCAGATGTTAAATGCTAATACCAATGCAGTCAATTAAAATTAAGCGATCTAGTAAAATACTTCTGTCCCTTAGGGAAGCATATTTAGGGATTTTGAAAGACTGTCCAGTATCCTTCCTCATCTTCAGTATTAGTAGAAGATGAAGGCTAATGAGCTCATAAAAGTATCAAGTATATCAACTGGTCCCATCAAGGTTAGCTAGTAAAAAATAGGAACTCCATACCAAATGCTCAAAGTATTTCTTGAAAAACTCGTGTCTTCTATTGCCACTTTTCCATTACACTGTGAATTTGTTCAGAAAAAGCAATCCAGCATAGTTAATAAGGAACATTTCCTGTTCACTTACTCTTGCTTTAAACCGTTATCTGAAAATTTCTATCCAACTTTTCAAAATCTCTGCCTTCTTTTTAATGGGTCAAAGCACTGGGATCCCCTACAGACAACATCAAATAATAATATTACATTACTTTTAATGTTACATTACTTTTCCTCAGTACTCCTACAGCATTCACTTTCATGTTACTCATAACATTATAGGCTCTTCCAAAACATGGACAAGAGGAAAATATATTGCAACATACTGACAGAGATCTTTTCTTTTGATTTTCTCTTGTTTGTTTTTTCTTTATCAGAAAAATTTCAGACAGTTTACTTTGTATTTCTCCAATCTATTTGTTAAATTCACCTTGTTTTACCTTCAGATTGTCAGACCTATAGGACTAGATGAATTTAGACCTTTTTATGTGAGTATAAAACTTAACACAAAGTGTTCATAAGCCTTGATAATCCATAAAACATGCTTGTATAATAAATTTTTCGTACTCTTCCTTCTGCTAATAACACTAAGGGATAAAATCCTCTACTTTATGATGAATATTCAGAAAGCAATACAGCTTGGTTAACAATACTTACTGTAGCTGTGAGATGCTAAATAAATACACCCTGAGTACCTCTTCAGGGTATGACAGTGGGCTATATAAACTCATGAATAAATCATTATCTAACATCAAAGTGTGATAAAGGAACAGAACATTTTCTATGGGCCATGTAGGATTTTGCAAGTCTTCTCCCAAAGAGAATGGACTCCTGTTCATATTGCAATGGTGGATATTTCTTCCTGTGCACATAAGGCTAAAACGTTAGAACAAGTAGATGGAAAATAATTTTCCAGAAGTATTTCTGGCTTCTAAATGGCTCAATCAATATCAGAAGCACATCACAGCAAAGGAAAATCAAGCAGAAAAATGTAACTAAAATTCTGCTAAAGTGGACCTTGCATTAGAGTGGATAAATACTTCCATTTGCCTCTTCCAGAAAAAACAGTGAAATTCTCAACACCAGATTAAAGGAATGCAAGAACACAGAAGCAAAGTACAGGATTATTTAATAGGAATATTATTCATAGGATTTCTGTATTAAAAAATACAGCCCTCATATGGTTAGTGATCTATGTGATTTTCCTGAAAAACAAAATCTCTTTTAGAAGTTTCTTTTGCACTGACACACCCCTCCCACAATTTAAAAAAAAAAAAAAAAAAAAAAGCCTTCAAAGCAACTTCCTTTTGAACATCCAAGGTAACCTCTAGAAAAAAATATGTGGAGTTTGGTTCTCAGTTATTTCCAAAGGTCAAAGCCCAAGACATAACTGTAATTACATGAAAATTTAAGCAATCGGTGATTATAATTGTGTATGCAAATAGGTGTTTTGAATATGCAAACACACAGATGCCTTTAAGCAGTTGAGGTAGAAACAGTTTTTTAATTATTATGTCAGCCAGTTTGTCAGGACTTAATAGATGGGAAGAACCTTATTTTACTCTGTGTGCAGGATGGGCACCTACCTAGAGCCCCAGCTGCTGTATGCTATGCATTAGATTCGTCTCACTGTAGCACAACATTGTGAACTTTTGCCCCTTTGATTAATTATTCTTAAAGGAAGGGCACTCTCAGTGAGAACCATGGCCTACATTTTTCCCATACATATTCCCCATATATATAGTTATATATGAATATAGCTATGAATAAAATATTAAAGGTAAAAATTGGCAAGTGAAATATGACCTTTGGTGGTCTTTGAAGCAAAGAAGAGAAAACTATGATTCATTTAAGCTTACCTTTCTTAATTTTTAGTGCCTCTAGTTTTCTATATTCAAATATAGTCAGAATTAAGTTACATATATCTCATGCTGACATCAGTTGATCTCACTCACGACAATGCTGAAAGAATGACTGGTTTTAAACTTCAACCCAGAACGTATAACAGCCTTTGGTACAAAAACATCTGGGTTACCAACATGGACCAGAATGCTAAACCAGAATGAATCACAACCTTGTAGCTGTGCAAGCCAGTCACTATGCCAGTATATGCAGAAAATTGCAAACCTGGGATTGTGAAATTCTCATTGAGTGACAGTCGAAAAGCAGCAAACATTATAATGCATTAAAGCAGCTAATGAAATCAGTATGGAAATTATATTTTAATGTCTCAAAAGCATCTTAAAGTCATATGTGAAAGAGTAGACATTTTTAATATTAGAGTTTGAAATTCCATCTTTATTAATATATCCAAACCCCAAGGAAAACTGCTATAATATACTCCAACCAGGCACTCTGTTAAAGGAGTATTTAACTTCTCATTGAGAAGCAATCTCAGAGAAATCTGGAGCCACCAGCTTTTCCTCTCTCTCAGCTGGTAAGCCCATTCCAAGGTACATTAAAGGCTGTCTGTCCATGAAGGCTTCTATCATAAGATGCACAATGTGGGGGAGAAGAGCGATGTTCCTTAAAAGTGTCCAGTGCCATCTATTCTTCAAGAATGGAAGGTATTGAAACAATATGAGCACAGGAACAATCTCCAGATATAAACATAACTAAGAGAAGATATTGTTGAAATGGGGATAAGAGTAGAGAAATGGGTGGTGGATAAATGTATACCAGGACTGTTGTCAACTGGCAGAGGTCTGTAGTACTCCTGAGAGATTCATGTGAACGTGGTCAAGATACTACTTATCATGTGTCCATAGTTTTCTTAATACTACTTATGAGTGCTCACAGCGCACACAGAAGCTTTGAGAAATACAACAAAATCGCAAGGGGACAAAGAACCCTGATTTGGGAGTTCAAGGGCTGTACTGAGCAGTCTTACCTTGCCAGGAAGGACAAAGTCCTGAATCCTGCAAAGTGCCCTGTGGACCTCAGCTGAGAAACAACTGCCAGAGTCACAGCCTATGACCACTTTGAGGACAAATGCAAACCTTTGCCTTAGAGCAGAGAATACTGGCTAACAACCCCCATAACATACCATTCGTATCCTTCCTTCATGGCACCAGTTTTCTGTGCAAAGAATAAAAGGGAAATATTGACTTCCTACTGAAGTAAGCATATGATTAATAAGACTAGCATCTAAGATAAGGCAATGTAAAAGAGCTCTCCTATAATGTCAATAATATTAGAAAAATAACTGAAATAAGCTGAGATAAGCCTTAAAACTGAAATCTGTTTTTTTAAGCAAATGGCATAACTATTGAACTACAGAAACTTGAGATAAAATATTGCTACTGTGAGGTCACAGATACTCCGGGGAAGGGCTAGAAGCAGAATTTGAGGCATTTGAGAGTATTTAAAGCAAAAAAAAAAAAAAAAAAAAAATTAGATGTCTGGTTTGACAAAAGCTGAGTAGGCTTTTTGAGGACCAAGGTCTTGGACTACAAGCTGGGTGAAGTAAGTGCATCAGTCTTTTTGTGGCAATCATCCTGGCTCTAGTAAGCTTTGAAGTATATTTAAGCATATTTTTATTTCAGGCTTAAAGTTCAAGTGCTTCCAACATTCTTTTTAATAGTAAAAGGACTGAAGGCATTAGTCATTTTAAAAGCAAATAAGCAAAATCCAGAACAAAACAGAGAGCTAGATTACTGAAGAAAGCTCAACAATTTCCAACCCCTTCTTAGACATTTACCTTGCACAAGATTTTTCCTATATTTGTTTTGCAGTCATGTCATTATGCTAATGTTTGTCACATGTACCTATAAATAGTTGGTGAGACTGGAACTCCTGTGCTTACAAATCAGAGAACCTAAATAAATCTGACCCTAAGAACCATGACAGAGCTGAATTTGCACTTGATTTGGTGATGCCATATGGAAGCACAGAAGACACAAGAGGAGACGCATAAGGAACATACTTGTAACAAGGATTGGGAAATAGAAATGCAGCTTGACAAGTGTAACACTTCCAAAGGCAGCTGAGGCTGAGGAAGGAATTTGATTCATCTTCCTGGCTAGCAAGGAGATGAAACCTCACAGAAATCCAGCAAATTCTATCAAAGTTTTATCTGCACCTGAACTCTTAGCATCATTATATCAGCTGGGTACTACTATAGTACAAATCAGAAACAACAGTCACAATTAAGCTGTCTTTACACATGCCATAAACTCACACTATGCTATAATCTTTTTTACTGTTGTTTGGGTTTTTTTTAAAACATTAGAGAGCATAATAATACATAGAAAAATGAATACTAGCTAGAGAAGAAACAAATCAGAATGCATCACCAAACGATTCAGGACATATTTGCAGAAGAAAATGAAGAACTGATGAAAGAGCTATAGAAAAAGAAACTCACAGTAGGACAAAAAACCCCCATATGTACAACAAGACATGTCAAGAACATAAGATTTCATCATTTTGACTTCTAAGTATACAACTGAGGAATTCCATATGAAAAAGCAAAATGTTGCATTTCTGAAGCTCTGCAGCTCTGTACAAGGTGACAGTTTCAATTTGAACAGATCTGACTAACTACATTTGATCTGCAGTTGATGTTGTATTTGAAACATTCTAAAATTCTCTATATTTACTTTTAGAATTAGTTATAGGATACATTAGAGCATTCTAAAAGTTCTTTTGAAAAGTTAATTCTGAATTTTAAGAAGTTAATTTAAATTACTTGGAAAAGTTTAGAGGGTGTAATGGAAAAGACAAGGAGGATGGAAACTGGCTGTCTATAGAAAATGCAATTTGCAACATTTAGAAAGCAGTGAAGGGATCAACTCAAAGATACAAATAAACAAAACTAAATAGGAAGTAAATCAAAAAAGAAGAAAATGAAATGTGAAAGCAAACAAATATGAAAGGAAATCAGAGACAAAATAAGTTTGAATATACAGAATTAGGAGATAATTGATTTCTACGAGCAAAGATGTTTCCTTCCTTTTCAAAGATTATGTGAATCTTTCTACCCATCTGCATATAACTGACACATCAACACATCCCTCATCCCTAAAACGGCACTTTAGAGGGGAAAAAAAAAAGAAGTATGCTAATTTCCTTTAAAATGCTCAACGTGGTGGGAAGAAACTCACTTTGGAGATCATCATGCATTTGGGGAATAATGCCATGTTGTGGTTGTGTTAGAGTGTGTTTGTTTTAGAAAATACATTTATATTGACTCATTTATGTGACAAGCACTGCTAGAGGCTGATGTTGCTCTGACTTTTATAACTATCCAACCTAATTACCTAATGAACTGAAAAAAACCTTCCAGAACCCACAGACTTTGAATCTAATGACTGGCAAGGGAAAGCAACATCAAGTAAATTATTCATAACATGCTCTTTAACCACATGTAGACCTAGCTGAACAATACCTAACAAAATATAACAAGGCCATTCCAAAGTAAACATCAAAATCTGACCACTGAAGGAGTCACTACAGTGGCTGTAGTTTCTATAGCACAGCTGTTTGCACTTACCTGCTAACACCTGCAATTGTATTTGAAAGCCCCCTAATTCTGTTTCACCGAATAACCAGTCTGGAGAAGCCTCTTAAGCATACCGCATTGCCTTGTAGTTCCTGGGCTTCTATCTCTTTCTTACAGCAATTAAAGTGTAAGTATGAAGGAAAGGCAGTTGGAGTCGAAGAAGACATAGGGTTTTGTGTGTGCTTTTAGACCTCGCCTCAACCTGGGATGTAGCCAGGGTACAGCTCTTCCTCCTGGAATCTGGCAAATATTTTCTGATCAGCTTTATAGGTATAACAGTGGTTATGATCTTGACAGATATATCTAAGCATGTGTATCTAACATTCTGCATTATAAAGATGAAAATTTTGAAACATTTCTGTCCATGTATATGACCAATGGAAAGTAAACCAGAAGAGCTTCTTCAGTGCAAACTGAAGCATTCGTATGAACATTTTTACTGTGAATAGGATACTTTTCCTGTAGTCTAGACAAGGTATATTCTAGGAGGGAAAAAATAGATTTGTTTGTTTGTTTGTTTTTTGCTATTCAGGTCAGTCATGACTAGGGTCTGCTCTTAAATCTTGATTTTAATTTGCAAATTATTGAGTGCCATCACATTGAAGGGGGAAGATATGAGTTAAATGAACTTGGTTTTAAATTTTTACTTCATAGACACTAAAGCTCTGAGGTAAAAGTTTTTACATTTTCAAAAAAATGCTTAAATAGAAGTTTATAGTGCTACAGCTAATCTTTTTTTAACCTAAAAACTCTATTTTCATGAAGTGTTATCATCTAAAAGGCATTTTCAGGACAAATGATTTCATGGGGTTTTGGTTTTTTTTTTTTCATTCTGGTTTGAAACTTAGTAACAGTGAGCTAAATAGTTTGACAATAAATTCATGTGTTTGAGATGAGGAAGTTATTAACCTCCTGTCTGAAGGAGAATTGAAATTTACTTAACGAAGACTTATCAGCTGTTCAGACTAACACAGACATTTGACTTTCAGACATTAGTACAAAACTTGCAACTCATCACATAACACGATGTCTCTCAGGAGGATAATTGCTCAGAAATTTCTAAGAAATTTATGTTCAATAAAGAAGAGATTGTTGACAACATTTCTTATCAGGGATTGTTCTCACTACCATTTTGCATTTCATATTAGAAATATTACAGAAGCACAAGGATGCTGGTGACTAAATTGCTAGAAAGTATTTGGTTTTAATCCATAGTATTTAACAGTTTTTTGTAAATCAAGTAGAAAATTAGCACTGTTTTCCTATTCCACTTAAAAATACATTTTCTTTCTCTTTTCCCATTTATTCCTCAATTCTCTCTATCTTAATATTGTCTCAGTAATGTAAGTGGTTCTTGCTGAGTTTATTAAGCTTCTGTCCAAAGACAGAGTTATGGTTTGGTGAATTTGCTTTATACAATTGCATTTATATACAATATACTCTATGTATTATGTATTATCTGCTTACAGAAGATATCACTGTAAATTAAATTAAAATTATTCAATAGTTCTTCATCAAGGTAAAAAAGAAAACCATAGAAGATTCTCACATACAATGATATAAATGTAGAGATAACTTTCTCATTAGAAGTCAGCTTCTCTAAACAGGTTTTTTCAGCATATCAGGTCATTGTCAACCTAAATCTCAGCCTTGTGTATTAATTATAATTTGGAAGGCCATGTGTTTGAGGAACATTTTGTGCCACTGTAAGGTTTTGTAGGAGGAAAACCCAGATACACAAAGAGGACTCTCTCTAACCTCACTTTTTGTGTCACTTACTTCCAAACATTGTCAGTAACTCTCACAGGCATTCAGTGGGAACACTGTCAACCAGAGTAGCACTGCAGCTTTTCAAGCTATATTTTTTTAATAACTCTCATACAAGCATCCTGAGCCTCTAGTATCATGTCTTCAAACAATCTTCTAATATGTTGCCTTTTTCGTTGTCTCTTCAGTTTCTATTTAATACGAGTCTTCATTTTAATAGAATTTCCCTTTCAGAAATTAGAGACATTTTATATTTTATATAGAAGAAAATACTATATTAGAAAGCCATAATGATAACTCACTGAACAGAAATATCCAGATCCAGAAGTACATACTTTGTTGATTTGGTACCTCTGGTTTTTTTCCTCTGATTTAGTTATCTAGGTCAATATAGAGAGATGGTTTTCCTTTTTTTTTTTTTTTTTTTCTAAAGCAGATGAATATCCTGCCCTCGTGTCAGAGGTCAGTGACATTTCTGGAAGGTTAACTCCCGAGGACTTTCAAAGCACCAGAAGGATGTTTAAAGTTAAAGAAATTTCTTATGTCTAAACCTTGATCTACTCATATTCTTTAATTAGATTTGGGGACATTCTCATTAAAGACCATTCTGAGAAATAGTCAGGAGAGGGGGACCTGCCCTATGCATTTTTTAGCAGACTATTAACCTATATAGAGTATTACGGACAGTTTTCTGTGCTGCGATATTCCCACTGAATAAAAACTATAAGTACACCAGATATCTCGGGAAGGACTTCAATTGCTTAGTTTAATCTCCTTGCAAAAGAAATAAAAAATCAGAGATTTTTGAAAGAGAGGGATAATTCCAATGTTGTTATGGCTGAAGTCTTGCATACTGTGCAAAACAGAAGGTTCAAATTCTCTAGCGAGATTAATTCCTTCTGCACCTCTCTGGCATAGTTAGTTGAAAATTTTCAGAAGTATGATTTAAACTAAAAAGTAACTTTTTATTAATGATATATGACTGAAAGCTTGCTAAATTCTTAACAATAAGGCAAAGTCTTTAATGGTTAAGAATGCGACATTTGTAAGACAGCTATTTGTTGTAAAACAACTAAAGCCTGAGTATTCACTTTTAGTTGTACTGTTTAGCCTTCAGGTGAACCAGCTCCTGTCCCAAACTTCTTAAAAGTATATTTACATGCTCTCTTCTAAGGAGGGAAAGACACAGTTAATCTTGTTTTAAGTTTTTAAGATTGTGGTTACAGTCATTGTGAAACAAGAAACAGCAAATGTGACAAACTTGTTAGCACATGAAGAAGAAATGCATAGTCCCACCCATTTTTGCCAAAAGATACGGATGATTCTTTTTGTGGTCATTTATACCTATGAGAAGCAAATATTAAAAAAAAAAAAAAAAAAAAAGCTTATAAAGGATTTTACTGCAATAGTGTTTCACAGCTATTGAGAGGAGTAAAGTGATTCCACAGGTGCAAAAAAACAAGGAGGCTCTGAAATTTTCTCATAGCATGGTTCCCTTGACTTTGTGCTCTCTCCTGCATATTCATTATTGACCATCAGCATCTACAGGCTAGACTAGATGGTGGTTTTTAACTGACCTGGCACAGCTATTCCTAGGCGCTTCTGTCAATAAACTGTAAGGAAGAATAGACAAGAAAGAACAAACTTCAGAAGCTCCCGTAAATCCATTTAAGACTTTTACTTCATTTGCCACAAACAAAGAATGGGTAAAGCATTATAGCTTCAAAGCACTGTAGCAGGAACCTGACAGGGGCTACATGACAGTTATGTCAATTACCCAGTTTGCATTACTCACCAGTCTCTCAGGTTTTGCTGTCTTTCCTTGATCTAAGACCACAGCAAAGGCTGACTCAGGTTGATTTCTGAGCAGACACAATGTGAAGTTCAAGCCACCTGCTGACGTGCTGCAGTCATTTCAGGTCTCATGAGCTGAAATCTCAGTTCTCAGCTGGCTTGGTCAGTAACTCAGGAAGGAAATTCATTATGATGTGCCAGGCATAGACTGCAAATGTGATTATATGACCACATGCGAATAACAAAAAAGTTTTGTCAGTTAAGGATGCCTGCTAATTCTAAACAGAGTGCTATTCGGATCATACTTTTCTGAAATCTGAAAGGTAAAATTTGAAATTTTATTTTTTCTGAATACTGAGGCTTTATTATTTTTATAATATTTATTTATTAAAAATTCTAATTCAGTACAGTAAGTGTTTAAGTTTGTTTTAAGTGTCTACTAGCCTTATGTAGTCTTATAGGGGATTTTGGATAAGCTCTAAACTTTTAGAAGGGAAAAGGAAATTATACACTTCTGTATTTATATGGTCTTAATTATCACAGTAACTCAATGCCTTGCCTTCTTTAACAGATTTAGCCTATAACTCTTCTCAAAATTCAGAAAACTACACCTACACAAGAAAGCTGCCACTGAACAGTTAACTGTATTTGACCAGGCAACCTCAGGCAAGCACATGGAACATTTCCTTCTGCCTCTGAAGGAAAAAAAAATAGATGGGCACTTTCACAGCATATTTTAATCTAAAAATGTCTAACATGATTATTGTGACATTATTATTGAGATTATTGAGACATTGTCATAATAAATGGCTAAGGATCATGATGCTGAAGAATTGTTAATTCATCTGAGAAAGTCAAAATGTGAGCTCTGTCAATTTGTCTTCACCTTTGGTATAAAATTAAACCAGTGCAAAGGGCTCATGTGATACATGGAGGTGAATGCAGAGCGCAGACTGCAACACCAAGATGTTAATTTAGAAGTGAGCTTCTATCCTCAGATTTTTTCTGTGACCTGATATTTGTAGTAGACCTACACTCCGAAAGTAATGAACAAATAGAGAACTGAAGGGTTACCCACTAAGAATAGTATGTACTTACTACATTGACAGGCTCTGACTTTAGGTACAACAGTAAGAAAATTGGAGTTAATAGTTGGGAGCTGTATTACAGATTCCTAGTATCACATGCTCAAAACTTATGAAATATTCCCCCTTGTGTTTAAAACTTAAAAATAAGTGTTTACACATAGGCTGGTGAAAAAGCTTCTTTCCTGGTTGTTGATGGTGAACTGGGATTAGTGGGGTATTTTTTACAAGGTAAGATTTGTTTTCCTATCTATAGACAAATTTAAATTCTTCCTACCTTTCCCTCCTTAAATAAAAAAAAGAAAGAAATGAAACAAAAAAAAGTATTAACTTTTAAATATTTAGTGATACTGCTAAAACTATGATTCACAGGAGATATAGTTTGGTGATCCATGTTACCAATATAAAAACTCTTCAAATGTCAACTCACATATTCTCTAATGCTGCAAAAACCTGACAGTTCCAACTTCAAAGCTGCACAACATTCAAAATATTAATAAAGCACCTAAACAGACAATTAACTCACCACTAGGAAAATAAGGCAGAAATAAAAAGAAGTCCAACTGATACAACTCCCTTTGCACAACCTTCTCTTTAGCAGATTCTCACTACAGACAGATATGGAAAATTACTTCAGAGCTATATATAACAGAAAACCAAGGGTCACACACTGAAAGAAGAAAATATAAGTCACAACATGCAATGGAAGCCATGAAATGAATGACAGTGCAATTAACATGACAGAGAGAAGATGGAAACTTGTCAGAAATTCCTGCACGGCTGCTCAGATTTGATAGGAGTGTGGAATTGATTTCTTCACACTATCTATTAGAAAAAGATTTCAATCAAAAAGTGAGGGAAGGAAACATGAGTGTGTATGCGCTTATCCCTTTGCGTCTATGTGTGTGTGTGAGTCCTTGTATGGAGGCCAGTAATAGAGGAAGGAGCTCAGCAAAGCTGTTCAATCATGCAGATGACGAAAAAGTGTTCCACTGTTGAGACCATGAAAAGCAATAATCGCAGGAATGCAGTAATGAGGGTTCTGGACTGGCTTTTGGCTTCTGGCTGTTGGAAAATTATTTTAATGGGATAATAAAGAAGTCAGACAAGTATTCCAGAGTCAACAGAATAAAAGGGCCTTTGGACATGGGGAAATTTAGCTGAAAAGAGATTTATCAGTAACAATTCACTCTGTGACTGCTGTGAAGAAACTAGACCTAATAGAACCCATAAGGGTGGAGATGGGAAGTTGCTTTTGCCTGTGCTGTGAATCTGACTGAAGATGCTAGCCACTCTGCTGAAAAACTCTCCTGCAAAAGAAATTTAGTTGCTGCATTTTCCATCATGAAAAGTGCTATCTTTTCCTCTCAGAAAGTGTCTACTGGGAGCCTTCAGGGAAACACACAGCAAAACCCCTTAACTGAGCAACTGCAGACATCTGGTAGAACATCTCTACTGAAGCTCCATCAGGTTGAACACATGTATTAAAAGAAAGGGAAAACCCATTGGTATGAACTGAACTTCTACAGCCTTCAATTTCTATCAGTTCAGATAGAATACGGAAGGGCAAAGTTCACTGGAATAAAACTCACTCTCTCATTATCCAGCTTAGAGGGGAAAGAATGACTATTTCACATTGTGACTAGCTGCAGTACTGACTGTAGTCAGCAAGAATCAGCTCCTTGTGACTGTCTAATCTGTACCAGGTCGGCTGTAAAACAGACGGCAACGCACTCCCTGAGAGTGTCTGGTTGCTGAAAGAAAGTGCCTACTCATTAGATTAGAAAATACTGAGCCCACTAGTTCTTTGCTGAATCTGCTGCTTAATGCCCTGAACTGAAGAAGAAAGGAGAGAAATGAGTGTATGATTTAATATGTATTTCTACTTTTAGGCTTGGGGCAAGGAGGTTCACTGCTTTCCCATAAAAACTGAAGGCATATATATCTTCCAGATTTCAAAAACTACCCTAGTTTAGGGTTAGGAAGAATAAGGATTGGAAATAGATGCTAGCTGATGTCATATAGAAGCCATCTGAGCTCCATTTTGTCCTAAAAGATCCCAGATATAACTAATTTGATGTGATTAAGCAGTTTATGTTTTATTTAATAACAAATGAAAACCAGAAAGAAAGAAGATCTTCCTCACATTAAGATGCAAAGATAATGGTCAGGTATGAGCAAATTTTTTTTAAATTTGACTCAGTACTGCCTTAACACCAGCTTGTTTTTTCCCATGCTTGCTTTCAATTCGTTGTGGTTTTGGTTTTGCTTTGGATTTCTTTGTGGATTTTTTTTACGTAGCAGAAAATGCATGTTATGCTGGGCTATAAATTATTATACTCAGAATGTATAGTTCAACTCCACCTAAACGGCATCAGGTTTCAACAAATTAAATAAATTGCTATTTCTCCTGTTCTTTCTAGGAAGCCAGTAAGGAGCTACTGAATTTCTTGCTTACACTTTCTGAAGCAGGTGACATGCTCCTGGGCTGTTGCTGCACTTGCTCACTTTAAATTTTGTAGAAAACACACTTTTGCACTAAAAGTAATTTTAACAGAAAACATCTAGCACATTTGCTGCTGGTTTAGAGCTGTGTTTGCTAACATTTTTTATGAAGCTGTATTATTGAGATCTAGACTTTATGAGGTGCTGGGCTAACTTACTCCTTCTAACAGGATTGTCAGAATCCGAGAAACCACCATAAGCAATTAAATGTACATAAGAAGGGCTGAATGATTATGGTAACTGCGATGTCTTAACATCTCCCTGAAGAGTTCTCTAATTTGTTGACAAAACCCTATAAATCCTACATAATTATAACCATTAGATACAACAATTGAGATTAAAGTATGTTCTTAATAACCATTTAAAATATAGCCTATTTTAAATATTTTAATTAATTTAATGGAAAGATGTAATTGCCTGCATAATTTACTCTTAAAATCCTTTGAGGTGAAGAATTGACTGACACACATGCTGAATATCCTAAAGAAGCCTTCTTTAATTCATTTGAATTCATAAGTGAATTAATGGTTTCACCACTAAATGCTCAGAAAAAGTAATGTGTGAGCCAAGAGTAAATGTCTTAATGGGAAATAATTTTTTAATAGAAATTGAATAGTTGTGTCAGGATAGATTTGAAATTTTACCATGAAGGGCGGTGGTGGTTTGGGTTTGGTTTGGTTTTGTTGTATTTATAATGTACAGACAGTTACAGAATCAACAAAGTGACCTACAGTAGGGCTATAACCAGCATTATTACACATAAGAGGTTTGATGATTGAAATAACAAGAGAAACTTGCTGGTAGTGCAGACATTACCAAAAATGACTTGCAGAAACCTTAAATCCAAGTAAGACTACATTGCAAAATAGCCCTTCTTCAAAGGTTGAAACAATTAGATACCTGTTTCCCTAAGATTAAGGAAGACATAAAGTTGCAGGTGTAAAGTCAAGTACATTGCATTTTCTCATTTCAAAAAAGTAAAGCAAAAATCTTTTCCAGATATATATTATGTCACTCATCAGTCACAGAGCTGACAGTAAAACTGTTCAAGCTATCATTTCCTCTATACCTAAGAGATATCCCAAGGGTTGTTCCATCTTTGTCTCTCAAGATGATCCTATTGGCATAATCAGATTTCCTTTAGCTTTGCTGAGACAAGCTAGGGCGTGAAGGTGTGCCAGCGTATGAAGTGAGATGCAGAAGCACACATTTCCTCCAGCTATCTGTTTGGCTCATGTTTTCATCAGGTGCAATTTTCAGTTGCTTTTACTATATGGAATATAAAAATGCAGATTTAAAACTTTTTTGCTCCGGATTATGAAGAAAGAGGCATAAAATACGATGACAGTCCCTCATTAAAGCCAGAGGTTGTATTATTTTGTGCTGTGCCTGCAATGCAAAAAAGCGTATGATAAAACTGATAAATCAATAGAGGTAATGCAAACAGCATGTCACAGTAATGGATACCTGACGATGTCTGATATGTTACTGCAATTATCCTTCAAGTTTGATGTTTATGTAGTGACTAACAATTATAGGATTCCCTTGGGCAACTCTGATCATGTTAGAGTAGAGATGGATTTAATTACCTGGCTTTGGAGAGTATCATGGTTCGTGCATTTCCTGGTGTTACAAAAGGAGATGTACATCTCACATGCTCAATGTTTGCATTTCCTGAGTAGACTTCATTGTGCTTTGTAGGTGGTTTCTGCCCTCTAAGCTCGGAGTTTTGAAGGCTAAATTTTACTCTGCATTAGGTCTTTAATGATGATCCAAGACAAAGAAGCTGGCTTAACTAGTTTACAAACTCATAAGCGTAATAAATTTGCTCCAGCAATGCATAAAACAGTAGATGCTGTTCCTGCACCACAGTTGCACACCAAATAACAGCAGAACATTGTGTGAATCACAATCTTCTGACACTTCAGTGGAAACGTAAAAAAATTATATACACATCACTTCCGTACTTTGAAATATATATATAGCTACAAAACATTGCTTCCAGATGTAAATCTCTGCTGTTTCAACAGACTCAGAGAGAACTACTTCAAAACGAACAAGTGCAGGAGCACCATTGTCACCTCTCGTTTTCATCATCAAGAACAAATCTTTATGGAGTCTTGCAGATCTTCTCATATCTGTGTTCTAAGATATATCAATCACTGAAATCACTCTGGCTTTTTTGGATCATCTGCTATCCAAAATGGGGTCAGGATTGACCTGAATATCAGGTTTATTCAACATGGCCCTTGGCAGAGTGTCACAAACATGCTCCCAAGCTAATGTTGTTCCTCTGAACAGTTTTTACAGGTCAAATGTGTGGCAAGTTCACACGGTGTGTGTGAAAGTGTGGTGCGATGTGAAGACTAGGTAGGATTACAGTGCAGTTCAGACTTTGGGATGGAGGCCTCCAGCTGACATCCACTTGATCAACGGTGGCCTCAAGGCTAGCTGTGCTCAAAAAGTGTAGATTTTATTATCAACTGTAAATGTGCTTTCTGAGCTAAGACTTGGATTTTTTCAGCTGAAACGTTGGATTCAGATCAAGACAGTTATGATCAGAAGTAGGGAACATCATCTTTCCAACTACTTCCCATTTTTCCTCTAGAGGTCATTAAAAATGTACACTTTGATTAGATCTCCCTTCTCTTACGCAGCTGCTCATCTGCTGCTTTGGTGGATGCACCAGAGAGGCTAAGTCTTGCTTTTTGCCAACTGCCATGGTGCACAGCAGGACTGACAGGCAGAACAGGACACCATCATCCTTCTTTCTTAGCTACCAGACCTTGACAGCCATTCCCACTATGGCTTCTCTCTCTGGAGGAGAGAAAACCAAAGTCCAAGAAGCAACAATCACCATCGGTTCTTAGTATAAAGGATGCAGAGACTATTGCTAACTTGTGAAATACCCATGTTCCCTAAATGACTACAGACTATCTTCTTCTTGCAGCACTAGCACCTTGGAGGGCCCTTACAGCGTTTCAGGGTAACACCTGCGGGACACCGCTTTATTCCTTTTGAGGAATTCGCTATCACAGAGACGGTGTACCCTGCTCTCTCTGAGTCTTTTCTCTTCCACACATGCTTTTGCAATTTTTTAAGGAAACATTTGGCTTCCAAGCTGTAAAGGTTTTATATAACTAGTATATCATGAGTTTGGGAGATGTTTGGGCAATAATGTGTGCAGGAAAGACGGGATTCAGGTAAATAAAGTGTATACCCCATCTCTTGGTCTAGTGTTTTGACCGTCTAGCCTGCAGAAGTCCTGTGATCTCACAGGCTGTAATATGGTGGTGGATAGTTATTTAGTCTAAGGGTTAGACAACAAATAAAACCTCTATCACTGAAGAAGATAAGCAATCAGAATTTGTTCATCAGACTTACATGTGTTTTCTTTTTGACCAAAAAAAAACAACTGAAAAATGCCTTGCATTTGATTTAAATGGAAACTTCTGGGAAGGAACTGCTGGCTAAATGAAAAATCACCGCAAGCCTTATATTAAATGGCTGGTTTCAAACTTTTCATAATACAACAACTTTTGGGGAGGTGAGGCTAACATAGCTTTTCAAAGAAAAATTCCTGATAGTTATTCTTGATAATTAATAAGTTAAGAAATAAAGCTTTCAGTTTTATTGAAAAAAAAACCCCAAACATTTCAAGTAGCTGGAATTTTTCAAAAGGACAAAAAGAGACACTTGTTTATTTCTCAACAAATTAAATGAAAATGTGATATCCCTTTTTCTGTTCCTTTCCAGAGTTCCTTAAGACTATGTTTTGAGCTGAGTAAAGAAGAGAGGTTAAAAATTAGTAGCACCATTTTAAAATACAAATTAATATTGATATGTGAGTAGCAGAATTTTCCCAAGAATTTCATTCCAAAGTTTACCCTTAGGCTGAGCTTGGTGTTCATTGGAGCTTGGTATTGGAAACCTCCAGAGAAAACCCAGACCCAGCATTGTGGATATGTATGGCAATTTACAGCAAATTGTTTTAAAAAGAGACAAACAAGGTGAATACCAGATGTTTTAAAACAATTGCCCTTTGAGACTTTGTGTTAATAGAAGTCCAAAGCTCAAGGTAATACTTGAAGTTAGCAGAATTATGCCAACAGAAAGCAATGCTTCATGTTTAATAAAATTTTTTGTTCCATAAGAACACTGTATAAAGAAAATGAAGCACTTCATATTTCCTTATCTATCAAGGTATCTTTATTTCACCAGGCTTTAGATAATTAGAAGTAATTAGAGGTTCTCAAGTTCCCCTGCATAGTATTTGGACGTTTCAGAGTAGTTCATTATTTCATATAAGTGAATACTGTGTCTACACTGCACTTTCACTTTCCAACACAAACAAATGGGAAGCAGTAGAAAATCAATGCTTTAGAGGGATAAGCGGTAAATGAAGCAAACAGACCAATGCTTCTTTTTTATTTTTTTCTAGAAGAAGCTCCAATCTGTGAGCCAATGCATTACAGAACCTGAAAGCAACCTCACATTTTATTATAACTTGTCTTAGAACTAACAACATCTTCCTTTACCCACTGGGCCCAAATCATAGGTTTAGACTCAGGCAGAAACAGATGTCATCTCTTTCACAGACTGTAACTATAATCAAGGTTTTATCAGAGACGTTTTAGGTTCTTTATATTGTAAATGAGCTTCTTAATCCATTAGGCTGATTATGCAAAGCATAATCCAGGGCCAGCCTTTCAAAGTTCATTTTATAAATGGAACACGGCTATCTCACTTTTAAAGATTTCTGAAAAACGATTGCCAATTCCACACATTTGGGTGCATCTCTGATGGGAAATGTAAATGGAGTTGATAATGATTGCAGAATGTCGGGAAACTGCATGAGGCTTTTTATTAACTTTGATAAGTTATACTACATGCAGATGGGCCAGTGTGCTAGCTTCATCCTTTTTTAACCTTGGAAAAAAAGAAGAAGCTGTTTGAGGCAAGACACATGGATGGTTTTTTCCTTAAAAAAAAAAGATTGCAACACCCCAAAACCAAAAGAACAACTCCCGCCAGGCTTTCATTTGCAGTCTTTTCAGACTTTCTTACCATTAAGATAACTTTCAGAGCAGTGATGATGACACTAATACATAGTATAAAGAATTGGGGTGCAATTAACAAAGTTCTGTGCTTTTAAATCTGTATTAAAAAAAATAGTAAGTGTGAAATATGTTTGCTCTAAGGGGAAAACTTCTGAAGTACTTTGATGAAATACAAAGCATAGCATTCTATTAATTTTCCATGAAGATGATATTTTGAGCTTGAAAGTTGATTCTTGTGGTAAGATAATTCTATTAAAATTGCACTAAAATCCTACTACACATATCCAATTTTTTCACCTGTTTCAATTTAACAAAGTTATGCACTAGCACAGAAAAATATTTGTATTTAGATATATATAATGACCTTTAGAGCAACTTGGAATCACTTTTTGATTAACTACAAAGTGCTGCTTAACTTTCTCCTTGTACCACTGTATTTCAAATACATGATAAAAAATTAAGGATGAGAGAATTAAAAAGAATAAGATGTTCCATGAAGGTAACACAATTTGAAAAGATTTTTTAAACAAATACACACAGCTAAGTAAAGTTTTGCTGTTACTCAGCTACCATTTCTCAGTTTTTGTTGGTTTCTAGCCAGCTAGCATAATAGTTATAAAATACCCAGGTAAATGCACTGTTTAAATAAATAGCATCAATTTGAAGGAAATTGTACTTATGAGACACATTTTTGCTTGAAAACATTGATCAATGGCCATGGACTTTATGGTACCAGGTCTTAAAAAGATTGTTGAGACCATAAGTAAAGCACTGATAACATTAACTGTATTGTAGTTATGCATTCTCCTTGTGAGAACAAATATGAAAATCATGTTTAACACTGACCTAAAAAACCTGGAAAGTAAAGGAAGAAAAAGTTTCTGAAAGTGCATATCAGGAATAAGAGTATGAAATACTGATCTAAAATATTAGAAGAACAAAAAATGCTAATCTAAATGCTATTTTTCAAACAGGAATAACTTCCATTCTCTAATTTATAGACACATTTAAAAACAAAACAAAATGAACTTTTAAAATTTCAAATCTATTTATCTTTGGTAAAGATATCAGAAAATTACTTTTTAAAAGGCCAACAATTACATAGTCATGACAAAGAGAGAGTTCTATGTATCAATCCCATGTATTTCTACACTCACACTCAAAACCACACACATACAAACACACACACATATACACATGTAGATATATGTTATGTATATATGCATTAACTGGTTTCAAGGAAATTTCCTTGGTAAGGAAATTGACACTGCACACCAAAAACCCTAAGAAGTGTATTTTCTATGGTGTATCTATGGATACTTTTGTTTATCTTATGTGCAATACGTTGACCTGCACTGATGAGTCACATCTCGAGGTGATATCTCTGCTAGCATAATGAAAGTAAAAATCAAATTCATTACCTTGATTAAAGTCTACTAAAATAAAAGCTTTTTTTCTTTTCTTTTCTTTTCTTTTTTTTAATGACTTTTCCTTTAGAGAAAAATTAATACTAGAATCATATACAACAAAATAAAAAAAGGTCTCCATTACTTGCTTGGCTGAAGACGCAGATTTTTATGTGTATTTGAATGTAAACAGGGTTTAAAGCATTAGGCTGAAATAGAGGAGAGGGAGGGGTAATTATACTGTGTAGCTGTATGGAATCTTTTACAGTTTGGAACTGTTAAGTTTTTCATTAACTGTCTTTCACTCTATCCCAAGCTAAAAATAATAAATAGTACAGGGACTTCAGGATATTCTTTAAATTTTGCTGTAGTCATTCTCATGAAAAGAAATGTAGCAGGTCATCCACTTGGATTAAAAGAGATACAATTGGAGAAATTTTGGGAGATCTCACATCTTTCCAAAACACTAGGTTAGATCATGCTTATGTTTCTATTCACATCTACAATCAGGTCTTACTCCAGAATGAACAGTAGTATTGTCCTCTTGCTTATATCACTTTCTTATCCTTTGTTCCATGCTTTCAATCTGCATGTGAAAAAGAGTGAAGATCTGACCTGGACCACAGGAGAGCTGGCAGCTTTGTGAGTCCTATACACCCACAATGTTATACACCCACAATGTAGCGATGCATTATTATTATTATTGTTGTTATTGCTAGCTCATCATTCATCAGCAGTGTTATTGCTGTGGTCATTATTACTTCTGGTTTGGTCAGAATCAATCTATGCTTTGCCATTAGTTGTTGAAGGTCTGTCCTTCTAAGTTCATCAGACCTGGTTGTTATGAAGTAGAATTATGCAGGTATTTGGTGTGTTTGTTTGTGCTTATAGGCTTGGACTCAGCTGACGGTCGGGGCTCCTGAAGAGAAAGAGGTTGGCTCTCTTATCCATAAAAGCTGCATTTCCTTCCCTCTTCCCTTCCATCACTCCCTGTACAGCTTATGCTGATCTGACAGACCGACGGGAGAAACTGCAAACACGTCCAGTCTCTCTTACTGCACTTTAAAACCACGGAAAAAAGAAACATCTCGGGAATGAGGTCATAAGGTTGCTTTAGCTTCTTACTGGCCTGCAGTGTGGAAGTAAGGTTCTGTGGAGCCTTATGGATTAAACGTTTATTACACAGTTGCTCTCTATCAATACTTCCAGTCCTACATTCCCAAGACAGGCAGCAAAAAACGATACAGTTAAAAATGTGCTGACAGATTAAAGAAAAGTAATAAACTCTTTTTTCATCCACTTCTAATTCTGCTACTGAATGTAGGCAAGATAGCATGAAGGTTTCAAGGATGAAGCTATGTTCTGCCTTTGTGATCAACTACCCCTTTTTGTTATGTTTCCAGCAATATAAGGGATTAAGATTTTCTAAATTAACTCTCTCCCAAATGGGAAATAAAACAGAGCAGCATACTCAAAACTGTCTCTGGTACTACTTCTTTCATTTAATTTCTATCCCTTGCATTCATGTGGCTGGAAGACCTTCAGCACTTCTCTGACACCCCCCCCCCACCTTTTTTTTCTTTTTTTTTTTTTTTTTTAAAAAAAAAAAGACCTCTTCAGCAGCTTCAGGTGCATGATTACTGCAAGATCAGGCAGTCCTACAGCTTCCTCTCTTTCTTTCCTCACATGAAGCTCCCCCTTCTTTCCAGCCCATTTTGATCAATATTCAGTTTATTTTTTGCAAGTGCAAAAGCACATCAGCAGTGACTTTCTATGCCTCTTGTTTTTCCTGTATGCTGAGCTAGTTTGCCAGCCTTCCAGCTACGGGACCTTCATATTTTGTCTGGAAGAAAAATTTTGGAGATGAGGTTCAGGACATACATACAAACCCGGCCCTTGAGTCCTCTTCCTATTGCTAGCTGTGAGTCCTTTAGCTCTATATTAAAGACAATTTTTTGTCTGTAATAGCGCACATATTCCTAGTGAAGTGATTTAGTCCCATCACGTATTCCTAAGGTCATTGTCATCAGTGAAGTTATGACAGCAGATAATTTGGTTCACTACCTGCATGGGACTATATATAAATAAGACAATGCTCAGCATGAACGTGACTATCAGGCTCCAACTAGGGAATAAGTTAGCTGTAAACCTATGTACTATCAGCCATCTGTGCCACTGCCTGGCTTCTCTAGGAGGAAGCTGTAGCAGCAGCTCCAGTTCACTCCATTTGTTTAGCCATCGTGCATTCTGGTTTTCTTGGAGAAAATATTTTGCTCTGTATAGCACCAAGCTCCTCTTTCTAGCAAACAAGGAGCATTTTAATAGGTGTGTTGGAAAGTTGGGCTTATGAAGGGCACAACATTTCAGTGAAACGTGTCAGTTTGATGAAGCTTCCAACAGAACCATGGATACAGCTACGTGGGTCTACATCTGCAGTGCAAGCCCCCTCCTGCCCCTGAACAGACAGCTCGAGCACGATACCGATAGTGCCAATGAGTTTATTCCTTGAGCACGCTCTCCGCTACTGTTTCAGCCCACAGCAGCCAAAACCTTTGGAGTCAATGTCCAGAGATTGTTTGGGAGATGTACATTCCAGGGACCAATACAATGGGTGGTATGGACAAGTTTTAACGTGTTTATTGCTCTCCAATTTGTGTGATGCTCCATCACTATTCTATAATAAATTTTGCAGATTCAAACGTACTCTTTTGAATGCCCCAAGGCATGCAATGCAGACATTTCGATTAATGCTGTAAAAAAACAGACCTACTCCTCTCTGGTGGGCTGCAGTACTGCTCGCATTATTTCATTCAGTAAGAAATTTAAAAATTAAAAACCCCCTGTTATCTTGGATCACCACTTGTGTCCCAGGGGAAGTCCAGAGACAAGAGTTAGGCAGTGTGAATGCAGTCAGCGTATGTCGCTGTAGACTCAAGGCTACAGAACATTCCCTGGCACTTTCTGTTTAAAGGTGTTTATATGCATATAATTACAGTTAGAGCTTAGGGTCTAAGATCGGAGCTCTGAGGCAGGATGTGGCTGCTTTCAGGCTTTCTAAGCTCTTCATCAAAGATCTGGAAAACAGCAAAGGCTTTCTGGCCTTCTGAGCTCCCTGTCACAAAAAGAAATGTAGACGAATTAAATCTTTTTTCTGAAATATATTTTCAAGCAAAATATTCTATTGTTTGCCCTATTCAGGAATTTCTCAAATTCTGCATTGCATTCCAAAACAGGTCTTTGTTTTCTCCCCAAAATAATTAGTTCTAATGAGTTTGTATAGCTTATTATTACACATGTAAGTATACTAGGGCTGGACATTTTGTCTTTGCATTTTATTTCTTTATTTCTCTTTGTCTCTCCTTCTATGTTCCAAGACATACATATCTATTTCCACACAACCTAAAGTCAGTTTTCAGTGGGAAATAAGAAGGCATGTTTCACTGTGTAGTTATACTACTAGTAATTTTTCTTTGCCGATCACGTCTACATTTCTCTATGTTGGTGCCTTGCCATTATACCCATGAGTGGTGCCACCCAGAATTCTTACAGCACGTGCCATAGCATCATTTCCATTCCACTGCCCCCCCCCCCCCCCCGCTTTGTACATTAACTAAAACCGCAAACATTTGCCAATATTTCTTTGATTCAGTAAGATTTATGTAAGACTTCGGCGCTGGTGACTGAACAAAGTACTGCAGCTGTTCAAACTTCCACTGTAAATATTTCAACTCGGCGAGATAAACACGGGCTCTATTATCTTGCTTGCACACGATGCTGTAGCAGTTCTGCAGTGCTCATCCCGCTGGCCTGTTCAGCAATTTGTCAGCACAGGCCACTACGGAGAGTGTAGGTAAAATGTTGGTTTGTAGGTAATTCTCCAAAATGTTGGTTTGGAGAATTACGTAGACCGCCCGCAAGGCTTAAATCGTAATGCACCGGGGGTTAGAAAACAGACAGCACGAGGGGACAGCGACCAAGAAAGCCATAAACCTCAACCAGTGGTCCAACACCTGGCCAGCTGTTGGCGGCGGGTACCAGGACATCCCTGCCGAGGGGCAGCCACGGGACCTGATGGCGGGGAGAAGGTTGGGTGGGATTGGGCTGCCAGGACCCCCGCGGGGGCTTCCCCCTTGCTCAGGGCCTGGTCCTGGCCCGTCAGGTTACCCTGAAGAAATAATTAAGTCATGGAAGAGTAAGCAGCAGTAATGAAATGTCTTGGACTTTCTTTTCTTTTAATTCTTCACGCAGCATCACATTTCTTAGTGTTTCTGAGCTCTTATTAAGGCATTTGCATGTCCCAAAAGGTGGAGTAAATTTACCCAAAGTCAAGAAACAGAAGATAAAGTTTTTTTCCTCCATTTATTTACATTCGTATTAGTAAATTTTCACTTATCCATTGCATTGCAGATATATAGTTTCAAGAAGGCTTCCAGAAGTCACACAGTCCACCCCTCCTTGTCCTAAAGGAAGGATAATTATACTCAGGGTTGTTTTAATCTGGTTTATAAGCCTCCAGAGAGACAGATTCTGTAATCTTCCTAGACAGCCTAACCCAATGGTTCATTTTCCTTAGCTTGGTTTTGCTTTCCTGGCCTTCTATTCAGGATATTAACACACTAAACATTCTAGGATATGACTATCCTAAATTCTCCTACTGTCCCAGCATGTTTCTATCAAATTAAGCTTTTAATTTTTGTGTCCTACCCCAATACGAGTCCTTCGCTCTCCTTGATCTTTTCCACCATAAATGGTTTTTACCATTTTGCTCTTGTGGTATTTATTTAGCTAGGCTAAGCCAAGCCAAGTCCTTTGACTATTCCCCACCGATCTTTCATTTTAAGCCTTCTGATATTATTCTTCTTCACTTTCCTTGCAAGTTGTTTATATTTTACAGAATGTCCCAAACTGGATGCATTATGCAAGAATGTCTCAGCAAGTGACAGGTAGTGAGTCAAAGTAGATGAATTTTTTTTTTATTTTTTTTTAATGTTTTACCCTTCTCTCTGAGGTTTAGTCAACCAGCTCTAGGCTGCAAAGTGTACCCATTTTCTTTCTGGTTTCACAAGTATTTATTTTTGCCTGGATTTAGAGTAGGAACAAACTTTTTTTTTTGCATTTTTTTTGGTATACTATATAAAACCTGAGGAAACCCCATTTTAGCCATGTGGATTTGAATTTACGCTAGAAGAGGTGTCCCAGCACCTAATCTGATATTTTGAATGCTCTTTGCATGGAAGTGTGGAGTTACAGCCTCTGTGGAAGCTTTCTGAAGCAAGTCCCAGAGCCTGTGTCTCTCCTGAGAGATTTAAGAGTGCCAGACACTTCAGAGTATTTGAAATCTCACAAAGAATTCAAAATACACAACTATTATTGTAAAGCAGGATATCTAGGCAAAACAAAACAAAACAAAGCAAAACAAAACACAAGCCAAACCCTTTAAAATGCGATTTTCTACTTCTCAAAAAAGCAGCAATAATAATTGAAAATAAAACCTGGTTCACACTATGAAGGGATTACTGGCAGAGTAGTACCAAACTGATCTTTGAAGCATCTGACTTTTTAATTTATCCTAGATTCCTTCATCTCTGAATTCAGTTGAGATTATGACTCGATGTCTCTGGTGGACAGGGATGGATGCACCAGTCACACCAGCAAGTACATATCCACTAGAGGATACTGCAATATGGCACAGGCCAGGCTACAATACCAAAACCGTAAGCAGAGTCAGACTCAGAATATGTGCATGACTGTGCATGACTTATGTAATTTTCAGAGATATCTTTTTCACAGATACACTGCAAATATTCAGGGAAACCCCACTTTCTGTATTATTTTTTTTTTAATTTATCGAGGAAATCTATAGAACTATTATTTAATGTGTTACAGAAAACATATGGATTTCTCACAAAAAGCATCCCCAAAAAATAGCTGCAGATACTCAAATGATTTGAGTATAATGCTGACTGGAGAAACAGGTACTCCTATCTGTAGAATTTGAAATATATCTTGATGATCTGGCTTTTCTCACACTGGAAGAAACCTTTTTTTCCCTCTTTATTTCTCTCCTATCACCCATAACTTGAAGTATAATCTTTATTAGCTGAATTGGTATTTAGAATGTAGCACTAGCATCAGCAAAAAGTGAGAATTCCTCATTTTCAGTTGTTGAGCTTTAGCCAGTTTCTTTGCCCAAATGCCGCATAGCAGAATTATGAATCAGAAACCCATGGTCTCTAAATAGGAATCCAGTGGGAGGCAGAGACTGGTTCTCTCTGATATTTCAAAGGCATTGCTGACTAGAACTGATTGAATTTTATACAACATACTCATTATTCAGCATCCGTATCATTCTGGGTTTCATCAGACTGTATACTCAGTAAATTTTTGGCACTCTTTAGTCAACTCTATCATTTATAGAAGAATATTCAATCAATAACTCTTTCAGTGATTAATGACTAAAATTATCTGTGAGCTACTTTTAAAAGTAACATACCTGCATGTTCAGCGACTAGAGTGTCCTGTTAGACTGCTTAGAACAACTCCTCCTCTCTGGTAACTGCATTTGAAAGAAAAAACAAAATATCAAGAAGGGATGTTTAGCAGACCTTCTGGAAGTCCCTAGCAATATAGATTTAATGCATATAGTAAGCTACTAAACCAGAACCAGAGGGATCACTATTAAAGCAGAAGTCCTAGCTGCCAAGAGCTCAAAGGCACAGCGTGTGGGAATCACTGCAGCAGAATGGAGAGCAAATTGTGACTGGTGGAATCACTCTGCGTATATTTTGCTGCACAAAGCGCTGGGGAGGAAGGACCGAGTCTGTATCTGGTAACATGTACTTCTAAGGACACAGTGACCTAGCCATAGCTTTGAATTGCTTAGGGAAAACAAACACACACACACACACGCACACCAGTACACTTCTCTAGGACTTGGCACTTCTAAGAGTGCAGAGAAAAAGAGGACTTGTCTAGTCTTAACAGGACACAGCTCTGTGTTTCCCTTTCATCTCTGACAACAAAAATTAGAAAGTCAGATGAGACATGAAAGAAGGAAATGAATTTGGCAAGCTGACCCCTTTCCATCACGAAGGAAAAAAGGACAAGAGCACATTCAATTGCTCTAACTGACAAAAGGATTAAATATCCAGCAGGAACAAGCAAGGGCAAAAACTGCTGCCTGACCAAGGGAATCATCTGCCAACACACTGATTTCTGAGGGAACTGCAGAAGGGGAGGGGGAAAACAAGTTTCTATCTGTGACCAGAGCTATCACCTTGCATTTCTAAATTCACACCAGGGAAAGGATTTGGAAACAATTCATCTGGTGTGGGCAGATAATCAGTTTGTCTGTAGAAGAAAAGAAAAATACATGCAACTATGTCTAGAACAAAGTACTGAATTAAATTTTTTTTTCTTCTCTTTTCCCTGCTAGAGATAGCAAACTGAGTTTCCATTTTAAATCAGGAGAATTGTTAGGTAAGATTGTTAGTACCATTTACTGGGATCTACCTGCTTTATATCAGCTACATAAAGGAATCTTAAAGATACTTATGCCATTTTTAGGGAGGCTTTGGTTATATACTTAAACAGCCAGGAAAATATGTCTCCTCTACCCTTGCAACCATATGCACAGATTTCCTCCCTAAAAGAATGAACTGTGCTAATATTTGTGTTCAATTATCTCCACATCATAGTCCAAATGCCCCGATACTTAAAATGGTGTAAATTCCTCTAGCATTAGCCAAGGTAACTGTCACGCACTACAAAACCAGTTTCAGACAGCAAGAAAATTCAGGCAGGTGATGATGATATCCCTTGGTGGAGAAGATGGTAAGTTTAAGGAACGGGGGCTGGAGTAGGTTTGTCCATGATGGCTAATGCAAATCTTCCTGAAATTCGGGAATGGAGGCTTGGACCAGAAGCACTGTGGGGCTCCACAGGAGCTCTGGGGAGCAAAGCAGAGGATGCTCTTCTCTCCCAGTTACGGACTCTGCATTTTGGTATCTCTGCTGTCAGGGGTCTTGGTTTTCTTTGTCAGATTATGTTTTCCTGTCCATGTTCTGGGTTTCCATCTCATGACTTGATGAAGATTCCCCAATTATTTTTAAAGCTGATTATGTGATCATGAAGTATATCCTAAAAAGTACTTTATACCTTGAACAGGGAATTATTAAGTTTCAGTATCACCTGCGGCACTTTCAAAAATACTGCCAAATTTAAAAGCTTATAAATAAATCTAGCTTATAAGTAACGTTTCACATTTCCAGAGACAATACACAACAGCATAATTAAAAATGAAGTTATTTATAGTTTTATGAACACGTAATTGGGTAAAATCCTTCTTTCTCTCTGCCTTTCAATATACATATACTTCTGTGTGTGTGCACACATATTATAGGCGTTATAACTCTAATCTGATAGAACAAAAGATGCTTTCCAAGCCTTAAGATAAACATGTGAATAACCTCACTGAAACTTGGGCTTCAAGAATTAAAATATATGATTGTTTTCTCGATTAGATTACCCTGTAGATAATTTACATGATAAAGACTGCTTTCAGAGCTACAAAATCCATGAGCATCACTGTTAGCAGTCTACTGCTGGGTAATGAAAAAACTCCGCAAGTTTTTATCAGGTTGCTACTTGCCACCTGAACCCAGATGTTCAGATCAGAAAGGAAGATGGCCAGGGTCTAGGGAACTCTAGGGGACTTCTTCATAGCCAAAGGAGTGAGAACTATTTGTGAAGTTTCAGTACATTTTGTTTGTTTGATTGTTTGTTGCTTTTGGAAGTGGCTGCAGGATGGTAAGAGATAGGGTACAGGGCTGATCCCCATAAACAAATCACCAATAACCTGTTAAAGACACACAGAGCTGGAGCTGGACAAAGCTGGTTTTAGGGGTAACCATGTAAATTCAGAGGTGGTGAAGGACACTAGATACTGACAATTCATTGTAACACCCCCCCCTTCCTCCCCAACCAGGATGAAACCGCTGGCCTCAGCACACAGAGCAGGGGAAGAGTGAACACAGACCCAGGAAAAAGGCAGAAGTGTGGGTATAACAAGTTTAACTGCATTATTACTATTATGGAGACTTTTCCTGTATAAAAGTATTCTAATGGTACAATTTTTTCTTTTTTTTCCATAACAATTAGATCTAGACTAATAATGATTAGACTTTTAAGACTGCAATTATAGTAACAATAAATTTTTGGCTTTATACGTATACATATAGAAAATGTGCTTCCTCTTTGCTCATAATCAAGATATTGAGTGTAACACCATAACATAAAGGCTGAATTTGGAGAGTCTTGCAGGAACATAAAGTCTTAGACTTTAAAGAGAGTTTTGCAAGGAAGGTAGCTTATTTAAAAAAACTCTCAAGTGCTTTTCTGTTAACATGAAATGAGAACAACCTATTATGGCTAGTGATTGCAACTCTCTGGGTGGTGGCTTTGTGACTCATACCTTTGGTTCCAAGCACCCTTCAGGAGCCTCCAAAATATTGTCTCCAATATAAAATATGCAGGTGTAAATTGTGCCATATAATTTCATTTCATATACACTAACCAAGGGGGTCCTCAAACTCTCCTTTTGTTGAATATTACAGAAGAACATTTGTTCTTGCCACACAGAGAAGCAGCAGCAATGCCTGGAGAATGGTGGTTTGATCAGGTTGGCATTAAATGCAACAAGTAGAAACCAATTTTTATTTCAGGGTGGGGGAGGACATCATTGCCTAGCGATGGGGAACTAGATGACCTCAAGACTCTTATTACTTCAGATTTGCTTTGTTTTGTAACTTCAAGCACATCACTTCACCCCTTTGATTCTCTGTTCCTCTCCTACCTATTTATCTGCTTTGTTTACTGAAATTAGAGGCTTTTTAAGGCCGTGACTGCCTCTCACTATTTGCATTTAATGCTGGTAAAGTATGAAGTTAATAGGTTCCTAATCTTAACTGGGGTGTCTTGCTGTTGCCATGGTACACAAAGACAATCAAGTTTCTTTGATGGGGCAAGGAGATTTGCAATGAATAAGGAAGATACGTTTCTTTTTCATTAAGGAAGAATGCAGGCAAGTATCAGAAATAAATAGGCAGCTATTGTTTAACATATAATATCTCTACAGGTAAAAGTACCAGCACAAACACATATAATGTATTTAAATCACTGTTCTGCGGAGATGCTGGTAGTTTGCAGCTATTACACTTTCAGATACAGAAATGCAGTTTCAGTTCGAGTTCGACACAGCTTTACCTGGTGACACAGAGGAAGTGCTGGGTTGCCTGCTCTGACTGTATCACTTGTAATGAGTGACTTTAATATCTATGCTAATAAAGCTTGCTGCATCCCCTGTATAAGCTTGACACAAGCCCCAGTGGCAGAGAAGGAACAGCGATCTAAATTAAACTGAATACGTCTTGATTGAAAATGAAGGAAATTATATTAACCAGTCACCTGTGGGTAGATGTCATATGCTACCCTGTGCTAAGTTTGCTGGTATAAGTGTCTGGTATACTAATGTATTTCAATCTTTGACATAGCAGATAAGGAGTGTCTCCATCACCACGAGGAGACAGATTGGCACTCCATCTTAGCAGTTTACTGAAGTCTTTCTTTTGCTCCTAGCAACTTGCTTTACTACAGGCTTTTTGTCTATGGAATATGTTTGACATGGGGTGGGGTTTGTCCTACTGATTTCTACAGGAGTGCACTAAAGTTCATGACAGATCCAATCCTCAGATAGCATATGAAATCTGTTTAAACCAGGGAAGAATATGGTATTGAAGGGATTTATAGCTGCCTTGAGTTAGACCAACCTAGGTTTTACTAAGTCAGAAGGTTTTATTTACATATAGAGAGGTAATCAAGTTATAATTCTGCAAGAATTATATACCAGTGTCTTATATCCTCATAGTGCTGCTATTGTTGGGTTTTTTTGAGAGTGCCCAGAAGCCTTCATTACAGAGTAGGATCACAGCATTGTTTTTGCTGTACAAATGCAGCATCAAAAGGACAGCGCATCCTGGTGGCCCAGGAGACAAGAAACGCAGAAGGTTGAATACTCCAATTCTCTTTTCCAGCCATGGAATTTATCTTCTGCCTGATATTTTCCTGCCACAATTTCTACATTTGCTAACAAGGACTGAATTTTTTTTCCCCAATAAAGTACTACAAAACCATAAGATAAAATAGTGATGCAATGGATTGGGCCACATATTATATCCCAAACATTTCACAAATTGAAGCTGACCAGCTGCATTCTGTGTTGAGCAGACCTGTTGCTGGAATAGAGTGTACAATGGGGTGAAACAGCTAGAATAGAAGTATTAGGCTGTGTAAACCCATTTTTTTCTCTGACTTCTTCCAGTTGTCTTCACTTTAAGTCTGATTAGTTGGGCTTTAAATGAGCATACGAATTTCATCCAAGAAGAGTGCGGAACAGGGCAATGATTTGCAATGCTGTTGCAATGTAGAGCAGATCAGTGCTGAGACATGTGAAAGGGATAGAAAAGATAGACATTAACATCTACTTAGATGTTGCAAAAAGTTCTCAGGCAAAGCAAATGTAGTACGCGTTCAGACTCTATCAGTAGCTTGAAGCAAATGAATCTCTGCACTATGGCATAGAAAGAAATATTAATTTCCAGCACCTTCTCTATGATTATTCAGTCAGAAATTCTTAACTAAAGAGAACAAGAGAATCTTGCCCAATTATATAGAAAAAGCGGTCATGCATTGCATTCTTTATGGAATTTCTTTAGTCATATGCTACGTTTATCTTGTCTTTTGTGGTGTGCCTTCCACACTACATGGCATATTCATTTTCTTTGGGAGCATTGTTGCATCTCAAAAAAATCATAGCAAAAGTGTAAGTTAAGATTTATTTTTATTATTCACCCAGGGATTGTTCTCAAAACATTCTGATCCTTCAAAGCAGTTTAATTTTGCTAATTTGAAATCTATATATTATTGTAAGTGGCAACAGCAATTATCATTGATGTTTTCCATAAATCTCAGCTATATTTGGATTCAGATGCTAACATTTATAAAACCTCATTAGAAAACCTTACCAGGAAGGAGAAAAAGTTATAGGAAATGAATTATGTTGAAAGTATGCAATGAAAAGAACATAAAGATTTCTGGAATAATCAGAGTAATGTAACATGTCCTCATAAGGAAACCAACATCCAATACAAAGTGTTACTGTACATTAAATAGATGGGTTATGATAGGCACATATTTTATTAAACCTCCAATTTATGATTTTGGTTATTTTTGACAAGTTAATGTTGAGACTTGCTTCTGAGCAGCACTGCAAGTTGAAAGTCCTTTTCTAAACAATTTAAAGTGCTCCAAGTTGAGATACATTGTTTGCGGTGTATTACAATAGAGATATGGTTCAGTATCAGATTTTTAAATGAAAATCAAGTTTGGACATTATCTTTGTCCTCTGTTTACCTCTACGCATTTCTGTGTGAATGAAAACATTCAAGTTTTTCCTCTGTGTCTTAAAAAGTGATTGCAATGCCTGAACAATAATTTTCATATTTACTCAATTTCCTTATTTTCTAGACTTCCTGAACTTTGCGTTGCCCTGGTCAGGAACACACTGGCTTCAATATAATTTTCCTGAAGAAGCCTTCTAAAAAGATTGGTTTTCAGTAGATACTAGTTCTGCACTGTATCAAATGTAAGCCCATACATTTCTGCCCATTTGAATTAGGATATCCACCAGGATATTGCATATGGTTAAGCTGGAATCTAATGCAAAGCAAGTTCAGATAGAGATTTAAAGAGCCTTAGCTCTGACAGTAGTCTATGTCTTAATGCTGAGTTTACTCAGCTCTCACTGACTGAAACCCCTCATTTCACTTAGAATAAGGCTGTGCCTATGGGTTATCTTAACTCATGGTAATTCAGTCCATGTGCCCATCAGTCAATCTTCTTTTACTGACATCTGTGTGTCACAGATGGAGTGACTCACTTCACTAGTAAGAGAGAAGTAGCAATACATTTATTGATATAAAACAGCAATTTAACAAAGTTTGATAGCAAATGCGATAGTGGTTTAACAAGATTCAATGGCAAGGTTCACTTGATATTTGCTGCATAGAGGACAAGGTCAGACAAAACTGTCAGGGAGACCCTCCCATTGAGTCACGAGGTTCAGAAAGGACCCCCTTGTGTTCTAAACTCCTTCTCAGAGAGGAGTCCAGGTGTGGCTGGATCCACTCCTAGTCCCAGACTTGGTCAACGGTTTATGTCTAAAGGATTACATATGCGCAATCAATCCTTCATATCACTTAGCTAAGATTTCAAAGTTTAGCATGTTGTTAATCACTTACTGAGAATCTGTTGTAGCAAGGAATCTCTCAGCCTCAAAGAGTAACCTCGAGAGGCATCCCTACTCAAGGGGAGATCCTGGTGTGCAGCCCACTGCTGTGCAGGAGACCTCAACGAGCCCTGGGCTGTCAACTACTTACAGAATAAGGTAATTGACTCACAGTCATATTTACATACCGACTCCAGATGTTCGCTTGTTCCAAATTTGGCTTGAGTCAGACATTGCCCAGCACTGTGGTTAGGTGGGCGCATTGCTCAAATTAGCCCTTGGCTGTTGTGTTGTTATCTGTCTGCCCCAAAATCACTTTGAGCAGGCTGAAGCCATCACCACCAGACCACCAGTGGTGGTTATCACTTGAGCAGGGGTACTGAAATACAGGTCAGGTTGGGGGCCGGGGGGGGGACAGGGGAAGCACAGTGCCACACTGTGGAAGAGTAAACAAGAACCTTCAGACAAAATTTAGCCCACAAACTACATGTGATGTTGAGGCCACACTAATGATTAGATCAAAGCTTGATATTCTTTGTCAAAATCTGATTAATTTTTAATCATCTTTTTGCTAAACATTAGGAAGAAAATATTCTCCAAAGTAGTCTGAACCTATCTTCACATGTAGCTATAGGCTGAGCACACTAAATTGTAAATAGGCTTGTAATCATCTCCCGAAATTCAGTAAATTATATTAAGCTAGTAATCCTTGGGGTAAGAATAGGGAAACTCTGTAGAGAGTATTGCCTAGCTGAAGAACAGTGAAAGCATGCACACTTGTATAATCCTTGTCCTTTGTAACAATAATTACTTCTGAGCTGTAATTGTTTATATGGCAAAAATCTTGGTTTAGAGAATGGGGAAATGGATAGGGTTAATAGAAATGCAGGTGAAAATTCTCTTTAATAAAGCACGTAAGAGAACATCAGTACTTCTCATACCTTGCCTCTCTTCTTTTACTTTAAATACTTAGGAGTATTAACAGCCATCTAGTCCATCATGGTTAAAGAGTACAATAGTATGCTTTGTTGCAGATGATTGAATTTTTTCAATTTTCCTGTCTTCATGATCTATTTCAGGCTGGTTTTGTGTCTGTTTTACACTGCAAATATCACTGCTGCATTTAGCATCACAATAGAAACCAAGGGTACAGACTACATCCTGGGAAGATACCAAACACAAGTCAGGAGTACCGACAAAATGGGAAAGCCAGATTTAATATTCTCTAGTGGTTTACAAGTGTTTACGGAATTTACCCAGTTTCCTGGCCCAATGTAGTCAGCAGCTCTCATGATCAGGAGCACTTACTGGAACTCAGTGGAACATGCTCGATGAATATTTGTTTTTCACCATAGGAGAGGGCCACCTGTTTGGAATGGACACTGAGAACAGGAAGCAGGACATTGCTCCAGCAAATTATTCTTGACTGCTTAGATGTACTTCACCTCAGTAATAATGAAGGATGGTCAATCCTATCTGAAAAGCTCTTGAAATCAAGGGATTCTTAGATGAGATTTCTATTCTATTCTGGTCTTTGTCAAGCATTTGCCACTTTAAGGTGTTCATTTCAGAAATAATTGTCTGAATGACGTAAATGCAATATCTCGTGGCACCTTCTCTTTTTTTTCCCTTTTCCTGATGGAAAACTGAGTTGTGGCATTTTTTAGTCCTACTTTTTATTAAAATATCAAGACATATAAAATTTTGGATTAGGTACAAATATACAAGGTATAAACCAAATAGTACAGTAAGTAAAAAATGTGGAGATTAAATGAGATACATGCTAATACACTTCATAGTTATGAACATCTCATCTGAAAATGAGTCCAATGTGAAGCTACATCTGTATCACTGTGACCAATACAGTTACTAGCAAACAGTGTGAGAAGATTCAGTGTGTTCAAGAAGGGCTTACACACTATGGCTATAAGCATTCTCAGTGCATTTCACATTAACAAAAAAATCAAGCTTTTTTTCGGTCTCATAGCTGTCATCTATGGGTTATAGGTTCTCATCTGATACCTCACTCATGACAATCCAGTCATCTGTCTAGGAGGAGTTTGAACAAAGGGATAGGCACAGACAGATTAGTCTCTTATGCATATGAATCACAGGTATAATATATATTTATATTAGAAAAAAAATGAGGTCAAAGAAATAGAACTTCATGTAAAAACAGAGGTAGCCTCCTTGTACTAAATTTCTGGTCTCCTAGAAACACAGAAGCACAGGAGAGCACAAATTCATGACTAAGCTACATGCAAAAGAAACTAGCCCTAAATTGCCCAATGTTTTTAAAGCTCGGCTGAAGTCAAAGGTGTAGTTTGAGGGATATTTCTGAGTTTGGATGATCTGTTTCACCATGTTTAACAGATATATCACATATTGATGAAAAGAAACTACAGTGGAGAATTGCAGATGTTTCACTTGTAGTAATATGATATGTACTAGAGTCCTTACCAAGTAATCCACTATTGTTTAAAGCACACCTTTACTTTAAAAAGTGTTTTGCAAAACACTCAATACAAGGATTATTCTTTATTTGTACAATTTGCTTGCCATTACACATCAATTAACATCTTCAAGCATCAGTTCCCACGTAACCCATTAGTGGACAAATGGTCTTTTATTTACCATTTTACTGCCCATAAATTTGAAGAACTCCTTAACATTTGTTGAACTGTCCTGTGGATTTCATATTGAGTAGGAATTTTTTTAAACTCTACTGATTAGATATTTAATTTGCTCTGATTTTATAGATCTTTGAGTACTCAGCAGATTGTTTATAATTTTTAAAGGCCTTCTGCTTCTCACATAAGTCTTTATGACTTAATCAAATTGGCATCTGTTGCCCTTACCTGCATTTGGAATTACTTACATTTCATTTGCTAGTTTTGCCAAATGTTTCTTGGATATTTTTTACATTTTCCTGAGGGTAGTGGGGTGGGTTTTTGTTTTGGAGTTTTTTTCATAGATATTGAAGAAAAATAAATCCTGTATTAAAAAAAAATCCTATTGCCATTTATATTCCCCAAGAATCAGGTTACATAAGGTCAAAGCATTTGTGTATTTTTTTCTCCTAGTACTTATTCTGTTTCCTCTTTTTGTACAGCTCAACACAATTGAATTTCACATAACATGGAGTAAACTAAAGTGGGTTAAGTAATAGGTTTGTCAAAGACATATGATGATGTCAGCAGTCTCAGCACAGTATATCTACACAGAGGCTGACAGCAAAGCTTTATCATCAGAGGCGTTTCTCATTTCTCTTTTTAAAGGAACAGTGTTTTTGCTGTTTAACTGCCAGGAGATGCGACATAACCCTCCTGTAAATACAGGTTGTTTGGAGTAGTTATTACTGATGTTCCTGCTGAGTAACTGTATTAGGATGTTTGCATACTTGCTTCTTTCATGTTAAGTTCCACACCTGGAATTTTACTTTTTGTAGCTGCAGTCACAGTATTATCTCATGACTGTGCCTGGCTCGGCTGTAATTGGGTTGGGATCTGGAGTCAGCCTTGCTTGATATATCACGAACAAGGTGCATTCAGTTTTGTTCCTGAGCTTTACAACAACCTGTCTGTTTCCTCTTTCAATGCTTCCATGAGAGCATAGGAATTGTGCCCACCTGTTGCGCTGTGTTACCATGTTATACGGAATGACAGCAAACATGATCTTTAGAATCAGTAATACATCTTCTAGAACTGATCTATTCTTCATGTACAACTCTTTTACCCCACTAGTTTCTGGTAGTCCAGGGACCAACCTTTTCCACAGGCTTTCTGTACTTTTTTAGTCCTGGTCAGAGAATGTTGCTCTACTGGCTAAATGCTTGGCAAATGTTTTAATATCACAGGCATCTGCTCATCTGAATCATTTTTTTCATGTTTTGTCCTTCTTTGAAATAGTGCAAGAGAAACTGCTACAGGAATTTCTCTTCTGGGATTCTGTATTACTTTCACAGCAGACCTCTGTAATTTTGCAATCTTGCACTGCAGACTTGCCAGTGCAGAAGGCAGCAGGCTGTCAGGAATGTTCTCTAAGGAACTGCGATCTGTTCCAGCTTGTACTTGGCATCCAAGCAAGGTGCATACTGTACCCATGAGATTTCTGCAACAGTGTCAAATGATACTTTTTTTTCTCAGTTTACTTTTATTTCACTACTGTCATTGATGTTGAGGTCAGTGGGTTTCCTTCCTACAACAATTCTTGTGTTGTTTTACTGTCATTTGATTTTGAGGTGACAGTTCCTGTTGGGGGGGGGGGGCGGGGGGGGGGGGAGCTTTATCCAGATTGATGCTACACATTTTTTCCTCTGTTTCTTCAGCTGTTATAAAGGTCATACAATTTGGCTAACCTCAGTATCAAACTCCTTGGTTAAATCACATCTGGCATGGGTTCTAATGCTTTTTGAGAAAAGGCTTTAAATTGCTTGGATGTTTCACTTCATCCAGGTCAAATCTGATGCCTCCTCTTTCTAGTGAGTGATCAGTGGCATTTGCTCAACACAAACCTCCATTCTCTTGTGATGCAGTCTTTGTGTGTGTTGTTGGTGAATAGTACCATCAGGTTTCCACCATTTCACTAATGTTGTTTAATGCAAGAAAGACCCTAGTGACAATTTCAGTACCTGTTAGTTAATACTATAGTACTTCCCTTTTATTTTTTGGACTTTCTCTTGTGCATAAGTTATACAAAGGACATTCAAGAGAACAATCATTTTCCCATGCTGGGTATGAGCTGGCAATATTCAGACTCAGCATCCAGTACATAAATACACTTCCTGCCAAAATGTAAAGTGGGTACACTGCGTTATTGCTTGCATCTCATGAGTTGACACATATGTGGATCAGCTGGTGCCTTTCCTTTCCCCTACATAGTTAATCCATGCCAGTTGCGTCTTAACTTTTCAGTTATGCCACTTGCTACTTTGGACACTGCTCTTAAGTGCAATCTTTGTGGTGTATTCACTGCTGTCTCTGTATTTGCAAACACACCCATTTTGCAATGTTCTGGCAGGCATCCTACATCTCCAAAGAGATCAGGAAATTGTTTCCAAATCTTCTCCGATGTGAGACATCCTTTTGTGGATCTGGGACCTACTCTGTCTGTGCTTCAGTTCCCCTACTGGGGGTCTAAGTCAAGTTAGATTGAAAACTCTTTTAGGATAAAAAATCCCTGTCTCTGTGGTTATTGCATACAATGTATAGTAACAGTCTAGTCTTCCCACTAGCTTTTATAACATTTTGCAAAGAGTACAGAAATTATTTCCTAATTTACTACAGATACATAGTAGAGGATTGGTATAAAAAGCACTACTGAGGTAAGTGTTGGCAAATCCAAATCTTTTAAAAGCATGTTCTACAGCCATTTGCCCTACATAGGGCCAAATCCATCACTAACTGACCTTTAAAAAAGAGAAGAAAAAAAGACTGATTTTTTTTTTATATTATAGATTTTTTTAAAATAGTCTCTTAAATCATATGATGAGGTACAAGCTGGTTCACTTTTATGCTTCCAGTGCAGAAAAATAGAGATGGCATTTTAACACAACCTCTGAGTGGAGGACCTATGTCTGTAAAACCTTCCCCTTCAGAGTAATTTTTCTGTGGTCTAAGACCTACACTGCTTTTAGCAGAAAACTTTATTTGTTAACATAACGACATCTCTTATTACATATAGTTTTAATAGAGCTTCTCTAGTCTTTTTTGGAGGGAACATAATACTCTGGCTAAGAAAGCTCCCCTCTTGGAACCCATGATCACAAATGTCAATTTAAATGAAGTTTTTTTCAGTGAAGTTTTCCCCCAAATTCTGTTTTATATATTGTCAGATGTTCAAGCATGTGGGCAGCAGCAAGGATTATGTGTGTATTTGTTTACCTATGCTTGAAAAAAGGAGGTTGAAAATCCATGTAAAAATTTTTTGTGCCTCTCATAGGGTCAGTAATGAGTTGCTTGAAGGACAAAGATATTTTCAACCATTTGTTTTGAACTTTCAAATGCTGAGTATGTTAACTGAGCATATTTAGCAGATAATTGTTTGGGGTTTTTCAGTGAACCAAACCATTCAACATAACGGCTAACTCACTTTCAAGCATTCAAGCGAGTGCAAAGAAGAAACAGAAGAAAAAAACATTAATTCTTTTCTTCCACGCAGTAAAACTGTAACAAAACTAATAAGTGTCAGACGACAGAGTAAAACAGAGAATGTAATTCACATGAGCAAGAATATGTATTTGCTCATGTAATATTATCATGAGCAATGATCATATGGATCATGATCAATGAGGAGATCAAGTAAGCAGTATTTGTGCAAAGCAATTGAAAACCTAATGGTCATTCTCTGTGTCTTGTAGAGAGATGGAAATGAGGGGAAGAATTAACTTCATTTAAAACTGAAGCTTTGAGTAACGTACTGGTGTTAAAATATGAGAGAGGTTATGGTTGTGTTTGGCTTTTTTTCTCCTTGGATCTTATTTTTCCTTAAGGAATTCCTTGTGTTGTTTCTGCAGCACTGCTGTGGATCAATTCAAGACGACTGTTACAGGAAAGAGAAACTGTCTCCCCTTTGTTGTCTCTCTCATAGCAGGGGATTGAATAGCTGGCAACAGACCTGGGTGAATGGCAGTAACATTATTTTCAGTTGTGAATTTTCCTGTAGTATCTGTACGGTTTCCATTTTGCTCCATTTCCTTCATTATATCACATTGCATTCATGCACTGATACCACCTCCTGAAGACGACTGTTTTTTTTCAGGTGATTAAAAGCTGTTGGCTTTGTGCAGAGGCAGAGTAACTGACAGCTTGTATCGGACCATTCAGATGGTAGGAAATTATAATATTATCTGCATCTATAAAGAGCTTGTTTTGCAAAGAGTACTTTAGACATATTGAGTTTAAATATGCACAGCTGAGAACAAAAATAAGTAGAGAAACAGAATATATGCTTTCATAAAAGAATTCAAAGCAGTTGAACGCCCTTTCACTAATTCAATGGAAAAACACTTCTCCACTTACTTATATTGTTTCACATGTCCCTTATAACATCCTCTACCAGTATTCATATGTGCAAAGCATATTTTTCCTGTTGAATCAGGTACTTAAGCAGGTAAAGGATATATATTAGCTTCCTGTATGCAACAATTTTTTTCTTCAGTATGTGAGGTGTATGCATTCCTGTTTTTAGTGCAAAGTATATAAGTGTCAAATAAATTTTACAGCCAAATACAGTCTAAAATGTGTTAAGCTTACACTAATGTATTCATTCTTGAACTGTTTTCTTCCAAAGAAAAAGAAATCTTATTGAATTTCTTTGTGTAACTAACCACCTAAAAATGACTACAGGACAGTTTTACTGTACTAGAAGTTTTGAGTAAGTAAACAGAACAACTGAATGTATTTCCCCCTTTTTTAAAGCTATTCTTGAGTATAACATTTTGATTAACACAATAATAATCTCAATATTTCTTGAAATTATCCCTCTTGCTGGTAAATCTAATGACTGCTGATCTTTGTGTGGAAATTTGGAAATGAATGCTTTTATTAGTAGTCAAAACTACAAGGAACAAGATAACAAAAGACTTGTTGGCCTGACAGGTAGGCACACTCAGAAAGAAGACTCCTATTAAACTGCATGTTTGCAAATTGCTGCAAAGATTCCTGGCCACAGGGGTACTTGTCAACAGCAGAATGCACAAATCTTGAAAGTTCCTTGCTGGGAGATCTAAAAAAAAATATGAGGACCCAACATACTATTGCCCTAAGGCTTTATAGCAGTTAAGCCCATGTCCTAGCAACAAGTGTCTTCTTTCCTCTCAATGCCCATTCAAAGGGTAGTCTAAATGCAGTGTTATAAACCTGTCTAAATATTTTCTGTTCTGTAGTTGCAATCAGTTTTCTAAAAAAGTACTAGCAAAATGTGTAACAGCTAAACATGGGAGCTTTTCTCTTTCCACATTTTCAGAAGCGTTTAAGTTTACTTGATACATGAATGTAATGAGTTGTTTCTTAGTATAATGGTGATGAATAGCAAAGATGAGAATTTTTTTCCCTTTTTGTTAGTGATGGTGTCTTAAACCGAAAGTCTTAGATACAATAATCAAGGACACTATGAAAGTCTTCACTGAACTTATCTGCTTCACTAGGCCTGACTCAAAATCTCCCAATGGTATTGCCAGTCATGGGCAGCACTCCCCAGGAATCATGAAACAAGGTCCTTAAAATGATTCCTATACTGGATGGTTATAACAAAGGTATCCTATTTTCTTGTTGCAATGTCTGTTTTTTAGAAAGTAGCTAGACACTTCACCAGAAGTAAATTACTTTAAGAAGTAATCATAATTGGGTTTACATTCATGGTTTTAGAAGGGTAAAATAACATAGGCTTATGTTTTTCATAAATTATGATATTAAGTGGACTGCCAAGAGCAATTAGAGAATTTGGAAGTTTCTCATTTCTTTCACATAGTAAGAAGCTTCTCTTAATTGTGATAATTCATTGCAACTTGCATTTGTACTGCAGTTTTTAGTTTTGATCCACTCATCTCTCTCTTAAGGGACAGTTCCATTCTGGTAAATGTTTACAAGAATGCTGACTGTTTTTATATGAGTACATCTTTCCTTTCAGTTTTCATCTTTGAGATGTGCCTCTCCTGGGTATAGTTTCAAATAGTATAGTAAATTGTGTCAATAATGAGTTAATTTATGTAAAACATACAGTTGACTCAATTCACACAAGTGTTTTCTGTGCAGAGTCACACAAAGCAGTTTCACAAAGATTTGTGGCTTGCATATTCAGCTTCCTACTCAGTAAAGGTGCTTTTTGTTTGTTTTCATAAAGCTCTGTTTGAAGTCTCTTACAAACTGATTCGCATGAGCACTTTACTGCCTCACTGTCCATGATTATATTTATTTTGGTGAACAAGGTAAAAATGGGCCATAAACCTTCCATTGCTCTTGTTAACTTAGAGCATCTGCTCTAGTAATAAGCACCTGGTTGGATAACTTTGACATCTGGGAATCTTCCAGTTGATGGACTTGCCCTTACTGAGCAAGCCAGCAGAGATGATGAAAACATTATTAGATCTGTTTCACAGTCTTCTTTTTGTAGTCCTACGTACCTTTGCCAAAGTTGTAGCCTGCTAGTGTGACTTATATGCACTTTTTTTCTTATTTAGACACTTACAAGTTTTATTTTGTAGCACCTGCCAAAACCCAATATATACCTCTGATGCTGTCATGAAAAGCTATAAAGAATATATTTGCTAGTGATATGTAGGCTTCAAGGAAGCCAGAATACAAGGAGAGGTTGGCAGGCAGCTGAACAGCAGCTCCCTTTAAATATGTATTATGCTCCTGATAAGTGTGATTGGCAAAAAGGTTTGTAGCACCATACTGACAAGTTTCACTTCAAGGTCTACATCCCTTTAATGTAAAAAACAGAGTGGAAACTGGTGACTTTCAATCAAAAGTGTATCACAGGATTTAGGGACAGTTTCAGGTAATTATGAACTCTGTCCAGAAAGCATGCAGAAAAGAAAGAAACAGAGAAAGTAATAAGGTTTTGTCCCTTGTCAGGACTGCCTTTTTGTTTTGCATAATATCATCTCTCAGTTCTCAACAAACATTTGCAAGCCAGTCTGAAAAGATGAAAAGCAGCCAAGCAGTATTATAGCTGTCACTTCTGGGAACTTTTATTTTCCCCTGAGAAAAAACCTTTTTTCTCCATCTAATTTTGAATTGGTGAACTGATATGTAATCTTTGATTCCAGCTATAGTTGAAATGTGTGTGTGTACACGTTTGGGTGGGCACGCATGTAGGGAATGGATGAGTGAGTTATGTATATCCCCCCATATAAATCTTTGTATGTTTATCTAGAAACATACAATGCCAACTTCTGCATTAAACCAAATCAATATACAATATTTTGGTTAGGGATCTTCAGGTAAAATACACTTTCTCCACGATTAATTTTTAATAATTTTTTGCATCCTCTAGTTAGTTCCTCTTTTATGACCATTACCTCAAGCCAAAGTGTTCAGCTTTCAGACAGATGTGCTCTGAGCCTAATGCCAATGTCATCTTTGTTCATTCTGTGAAAATTAAAATTCTTGTTATATAATTAATTCAAGTTTGGCATGATTTTACTGCTTGTCTTACAAGTGAATGTCCAAGCATTTGCAAATAGGATACCAATGAAATGTAAAATGTAATCTGTTTTTCTTAAGTATCACCAGCCCATTGTACATATTTTGCTGGTTTTTGTGAAGCTGAGTATTGTGATGACAGTGAGCAGATATCAAAACTTAGTGGGTTTTGACTAGTTTAGATAGCCAGGTCACTTTGACTCTTCCATTAGATGGCTTATCTCAGGGAAGATTAATCCACCAGCTATTTTTTAAAGGTTATGAAGTGAATTTAATGCATGGAAAAGTTGTGATGAAATGAACACCTCTGGGAGTGAAGCCAAGATTCCTGACTTTGGAGCTGTTCTTATCAGCTGTTCCTAAAATGAAATATAAAAGCAGTAGTGTTGGAGGGGGAATGCCTTGCTTTTGCTTTTGTCATTTTTAAGGCGCTCTCTACCTGAGACTTTCATATCTTGGGTTCTAAATACAGAGCTATTACATGAAAGGTCCTCTGACATGCTTTTTAAGAAATGACTATCCCAACTTTAGGGGTAGAGCCCAACTGATTAAGTATGCTCAAGGGAGATATTGGAGGATAGATTGTATGTTCTCATGGACTTATTTTTGAAGACAAACATCAAAGTAAGCATTCACTGTGTCTATTATTTAAAAGCTGTCTAAAAATTAAAATCAGAGGTGTCTCATTATCTGACAAACTGCTGAAGACAGTACCAAAAACCAGGCCTTCCTCTCAGCCTCAAAGAAGTCTTCAAGCAGAAGCACGGAGTCACCCACGGGAGATTTGGGTTTTTTTCTCTATTGACTCAAGACAACTGAAACAGACTAGATGATACTGAGTTTTTAGATTAGAGGAGATGAATTTCATCCACCCAGTACTCATGTATGCCACATAAGGATTTGGTTCTAAATTTTTAATCATGGCAAGATTTGTAATGTTCTCACTCTGGCTTTTGCCTGAGAAGTGGACATTTACACCTTTAAGTTGATAAACGGTTGCCCTCTTCTGTAACATGAACATACTCTATACCTAAATCCAAGCCCCAAAACCCACACACCCCCAACCCCACCTGAATGATTATCATAAATTCCAATAATTTAATGGTAGTAAATAAAAATACCAAATTCAGTTAGAGAGAGCTATTCAGCTATTTTTTTTCTGAACTAACCTAACATGTTTCATGTATCATACAAATTCATGTACAACATAGCAGTTATAATGGAAGTATCATGATGCAATAAATACAAGACATTTTTTGCAAACTGTGAAAGAGAAGCAAACTCTATTAGGAGAGGTAATGGCTTATCATGTGGTCAACTGACAGAGTTGAACAAGTACAGACTCATGAAATATGCCTTTAATTAAAGGTATTAATTCACCCAGAAAAGAGCTTTCACATTCCTTAATCATCATGGCTACCACAGCAATGTTATCAATATAATTTTAAGCCCTTTTAAAATCCCTTATTCTGTACACCATTAGTACGTCCCACTTAGCCTGCATATTTCTCTTCAAGCATTACCAAATGTGTCAAAACTATACTTGTACATAATATACAATATAAAGTAATTGATGAATTCAAGATGAAAATCCTATCCTAGTGACATTTTGAACTCTACTGAAAAGATTGTGCTAATCACACAAAAAACAACCACAACATACAGTGAGTTTCATCCTAAAATACAGATTGGTAATTAGAGAACAACCAGTTTCCTGGAGATATAACAGCCTAAAAACAGGTGTGTAATAAGCAATAACATTAGAATTCTATTTTCATCCTTATTTGTACTATTATCTACAGCAAAAACCAAAGAAAATGTAGATCAGTCTAAAGAACTCAAAAGAGAGAAATCATCACAGTCTAACAATCCAATTATCCTTGTAAGAGACACTGCAAGATGTGATCAGCAATGATTCTGTGATACAGATTCACAACTCTGTTGAACTGCTCAGTCAGAACTTGTACATATCCCACTAAAGTACATTTGGGATTTCTCCTTTACTGTAGGTGGCTGGTCTCTCCTAATAAAGAGAATCTTAATTCTGAATGATCTCTTTCTTGTGGATATAAGGAAAAAGGTAACTAGTCATCAACATACAGTAGGAGAAATGCATCATGCATTTCTTTTTCAGTATATAATTGTTGAGAAATATAGCTGTAGGCTAGAACCTGCAGCTACAGCTTCTTATCAATGCCTTTATATTGCAGAAATGTTCACTAAAACTATCAAATAAATGAAGAGTTCTATACAACAAAATTCAAACAAAAACGTCAACGCACAAGTGATTAAATACATTTAATCCAGCAGCATTCTTTTTAAGATTCCCCTAGCCTGTCAAGCTCATTTAAACTTAAAATTAACAAAGCATGTTGATCTGATGAATCTCACTGGAAGTGTGTACTAGTGAGAGATACTCAGACTCTGAGACAGAAGCAGAAAGGGAAAAGGGGAAAAGTAAAATACTGGAAACAGCATGAGGATTTAAAGGTATGAGGGAAAAGGTAAAGTCTTCTTTTCAGTACGTGCTTTTATATGTATATGGACAGTTGTGGATGGACAAATCACTGTAGACTTTATCCATGCCCTGTTTTGATGTATTTTATATATATCCAATATTTTTTTTCATATGGAAGGAAATGCTTAAAACACAACCTAGAAGACAAGCCAAAAAAGAAAAACACAAAACCAAAAGCAAAACATCACTAAATGTGTAGATATCCCATTAATAAATTACTAAAATGAAGATATTTTTCAGCAGGTAGATTGCATGTCTTTTGCAAATAACTGTTTAAAAAGAAGCTGAGCATGAAAATTATGAACATGCATTGATAATAGTTTACCTTCTGTATGTTTCTAGCTGCTGTTACTTTGCCTCTACATGCAACACTTGGAACTGAAATACACTCTCTGAAATACTTCAGATGCCATGAAATAGCAACATAACTAACCAGGAGCTATGTGGCACAATAACTGAATGCTACTCAAACTTTTCACATTGGTCTTCTCACTTTTTTACCTTGAAGTTAATTATATTTGTATTACTTAACATATTCCCATATACATCTTTCTCTGATTTCCATTGGGGAACAGACTGAAAAAAAGGTCAGTAGTTGCCAGGTGTTAACTACCAGTACTGAGCAGCTATCATGGGTAGTGAGAGTGTACTGTGTTGGAGAGTGTTTGCCCATTATTCATACAAAGCCAAACAGTAGAATACAAATCAATTCTCGCTACATTTCATAGCCTATATCTTGGCATAATGGCCTCTGCTCTAATCAATATTTCCAATTGTACTAGGCTCCTATAGGTGACATTAAAGTGAATGTGTATTATTTTGGGATATAACAGTATTGACCAAACAATTATCTTGTGGAAACAGTGGATCATTACGGCCACTTTCCTTATTAAATGACTAATTCAGGATTTGAAACATGACCCTACTGCAGCGTCTTGCCACAAATGGCCTCCAAGCTCTCTATGAATCTTTTTCATAGAACCACTTTTGCTTTCATATATGAAACAAAAATATGAAGATTGTAAACTACAGTAATAGCGGCAACTTAGAAGTTTTGATTACATTTTCAATTTATTTTCTTCTTAAATTACTTACTAATTTTATGCCAAAATTACTTTTTAAGTTACACTTTCTTAAATTTGATTTTATTCTAGAGTCAGATTACTGGAGGAAGTTTTAGAAGAAATTCTACAGATCTATTCTTAAGTTTTTAGAGCATCAAGATGTGGCTTATCTCGATTATTAACTCAGGTTTCAGGATAAATTTTTTCACAGCTGCATATCTTAACCTTTTACTCTCATCTGTTTTCATTGCAGAGCTGAAAAACTAATGCATTTTTGTATTTACCGAAGTCAATGAGAAGTACAAATGTTTGACTAATCTGAAATGCAGGCTTTCTAAATGCTGAAATACAGTTTTAGGATCCTAAAGAAACCTTCCTTCCCTGGTGCCGTGGTTTAACCCCAGCCAGCAACTAAGCACCACGCAGCGGCTCACGCACTCCCCCTCCCCCCCACCCCCCCCAGCGGGATTGGGGAGAGAATTGGAAAAAGAAAAAGTAAAACTTGGGGGTTAAGAACAGTTTAATAGAACAGAAAGAAAGAAACTAATAAAGATAATGATAACACTAATAAAATGACAACAGTAATAATAAAAGGATTGGAATATACAAGTGATGCACAATGCAATTGCTCACCACCCGCCGACCAACGCCCAGTTAGTCCCCAAGCGGCCATCCCCCCCACCCTGCTCCCCCCAGTTTATGTACTGGGCATGACATCCCACGGTGTGGAATACCCCTTTGGCCAGTTTGGGTCAGCTGCCCTGGCCGTGTCCCCTCCCAACTCCTTGTGCCCCTCCAGCCTTCTTGCTGGCAGGGAATGAGAAGCTGAAAAATCCTTGACTTAATCTAAACACTACTCAGCAACAACTGAAAACATCAGTGTGATATCAACGTTCTTCTCACACTGAACCCAAAACATAACACTATACCAGCTACTAGAAAGAAAATTAACTCTATCCCAGCTGACACCAGGACACCTGGCAACTTTTACTGTGTAGATAGAGGCTCTACAAGTAGGAGATGCACAATTTAACACTACAAAGCAATTTGTTTTTTGGCTAATACACACAGAAAGCAGCTAGAACTGATCAGCTACCAGCTGAAGCATAAATATTCTCACCCTTCCTCAACCAAAAAGTCTTGGTCACACAGTCCTCAGAGGGCAGAAAGGGTGACTTTTGTTGTGGCTTGGAGTTGGCTCATCCTCAGTGCTGCTGAGTTGCAGTCTTCTGACTCTCTGCTTTTTTCATGTCAATATTTTTCCTCCTGAATCCTTAGCTACTGCCTATGACAGTCTCAACAATTACACTTATGTGTTGCTACTTTCCACATCTTAATAAAAATTTGCTAAACAAAACTGTCAAGATCACCCAGCTTAGCTGCACTAAACCAGCACTTGGATCACAGAAACAAGAGGCTGAAGGTCACAGTAACTTTAACAACCTCAGGCTGGTTGGAGGATAACAGTCTAAGTATCCATCCCAGCTATATGCTTATATTAATTGTTGGGTGGGAGGAGTAACCTGGAAGAAGTCTAGCTGCCATGGGAGGCTCCTGTTTTCCAAGTGCCTTTCCAGAAGCCTGCATGTCTGCCATTCCCTATGGGGATATCCCAGCTTCCCTATGCACTGGATATCTATCTTTAAGCATGTAAATCAGTCCCTGTATAACCACAAAAAGTGCAATAATGTAGGTTAACAGTTTTGCAGGTTTATTGGGTTTTAATTTATTTTAAACATTTTATTTCTGTCTTTATAAAAATGCATTTCAAAATCTACATTTATTTTCATAAATTGATACATGAAATATTCTGGATTAGCCACTTGTGGCAAGGTCCAAACAAGGTATCCATTTACCACTCTCCTAGAAGTGTTTTCTGCATGCATAAAGTAGGAGTGAGGAGCTGATATATTTTCTGAGTCCGGCCACTGACAAGATGACTAGCTTGAGAAAGAATGCAGAAAGTCAGTCTGTCATGTTTACCTCAAGTAATGTCACTGACCCCTGTGGAAGTTAGAGGCTGCTATCTGTCAAGGAGCAAGAAGCCTCCAATACATCTTTTTCTAGAGGTTAAGACTCTTTGTAAACGAGGAGATTGTCATTATTTTCAACAGTTTCTCCTTTCAAAGTGAGACAAAATGTTACAAACTATTTTAGCAATCAGAATTTCACCTTGCCCAGAGCTTCAGATGACATTGCAACCACCAGGCACTGCAAGATAGATTGTAAGAAATCCCAAATCTAATGACGTTGTACAATGAAGTGCAAACAGGTAGTTAGGCAACATAAAGTGCTGTGATGCTAAATAGAAGTATGAGGATGAGAACAAGATTAACATGGTAAATAGCAGGAAACCCATGGGACAGGACAGTGTGCTCATGAATGACCAGAGCAGAAAATTAACTTTCTGTGAAATCATAGTGACATACTGATAATTGGGTGAGGAAATCTACCAGAGAAAAATGCTTCTGCTGATATCAAAGCTTTCTTTTTTTACTTGTTGGTTGCTTGTTTGTTTTTTTTTCTTTGGTTTTCTTGGTGGGGTTTTTTTGGCCTTGCAAGCTAGAAAAGAGTATCATGTGATAAATTAATTGAATAGTGACCATGAAGAAGGAGAAATGATTAGTTGCTGGAATTTGGAAAAATAAATCCTGTAACTAAAAAGCAAAACTACTGCTTGAAAAGAATCCACACCTTTCGCTACCAGGGTCAGAACTTACTTTATGCACTGATCTTAGCCAAGATTTATTAGGGAAAGGATCTGTGCTTGGTCTTGGAACCAAAAAGTGCTAGAGTGGAGTCTGAGTGCAAGGACTTGTCCAGTGGTTCAGGTGTTTGCCTCAGAAGTGAGATCTGCTTCATCATATCTTGTGTTGTCTTGAGAAACCCTTCTCCAGCCATTCCTTTAGAAAATTTCCCAGCGTTAGAGAGGAACTATGGAATGCCAAGTCACTGCTCTGGCTTGAGAGGGCACCAAGTTGAAAAAGATCTGCTTTCAGCTAGACAGAGTGAAAATTTAAACTTAGATCTTTAACATCAGCTTTTTAGTTGGCAAACCACTGAGGAAGACAGAAACAGTTTTCCCACTAGGGTGCTCTACAGGAGGTTGAACTCTTCAGACTTTTCATGAACACTGTCTGGTCCTGCACATTATATATCTTGTGACACTTGTAATTGTGCACCATCCAGGCTGAGGTTGCACCTGCTTTCGTAGTAACCTCTTGTCACTTCCAAAATTAAATGAAGTATTGTTGCTTCTTGGTGTGTTGAAAAAGAATATTTCAAGACAAAAGAGTTTCACCAGAAAAGGACATTTTTAAACGTCAGGTTTGTCACAAAATAAAACTGCATTCTCCAACATGCTCTGATTATAATAGTTGCTATATGCATATGCTGGTAGATAGGCACATCCATGTCTTATGTGCTTCTCAAATAAGCAAAGGGTAGTATATGCCTACACAATTCCTATGGAAAATTAGAATCTCTAACAAGAGACATACATTCACAATGTGATTTTACACGTCAACAGTAATACAAGACTACAGAAAAATACTGATTTTGTTATTTTTCAGGCTACAGAGTCCAACCTCAAACATTCCACAAAAGGACAAACTAAATCTAAGTCACAAATGAAGGCACAATAACTATACATCCCAGGCAAGATGGTAACAAAAGGTGGTATTACTGCAAAACAAGATACTGTTTTCCCTTGAATTGTCAGTAAGCTCCAAAACCTGCTCAGTACTCTGAAGATCTGAATCTAGTAGATCTGAAGTTTTATTAGTTTCTTGTGGTTAGTTTAACATCGTTGTTAAAATACATTGCTGGATATCATGAATAGACAACAGGCAAAAGTATGTTACATAAATTGAGAGAAAAAGGAATGAAAGATGATGATTTACTGGTTCCTTGTTTTTTGAACTTCTCTTCCTCCAGGAACTGTATCAGTGATAAACCAGATGTTAACACTGCTGCGTAACAGTGATATACACTGTCGTGCACATCATTTGTTTTCTTACAATCTCTACGTAATCATATTAAGCATCATAAGCATGCCAGTGACACTGATTTAGTGAGAGAGAAGTGGAAGAGGAGAGCAGGGATGAAATAAATTTAGGAAGACTAAAGTCCAAAACACAGATGCCATTAAAAGTTTAAAGCAACATTTTCATGCTTCCAGGTAGAAATAAGGGTTTGGAGAGTTGCATGAAAAATCAAGCTTTCTGACTAAATGTTGTTAGCAATGGGAATGCACACCAGCTCACACCAACGAACATTTAAATCAAATATCCTAGTTTTTTCAATTATTAGAGGCGGGTTATAAAATCACTATATATGGCATTATATATGTGCTTTTGTGTATATATATACATCTATAGAATAATTTTTATAGAGTCAGGTTCAAAATGCTTTCTCATAAGTAGCTGACTTAGACACTAAGGATAAAAATATTGGTCATATTTTAAATGTGACTATTTTAATTATTTATATAGCTGTGTTTGCTTAGTATTTCTGAACTGTTATTTCTTCATCTCCATAATACGTAATGAATTTAGTTCTATTAAGACACTTTCCCACAGAATATCTCCAAACACTGGAAAACTGAAATTGATAACAGAAATAAGGGTGTGGCTTTGAAATATTATTTAAATAGATAATTGCTTTGATAATCAAATAATGATTTGCTTACATATATATATAGATATACACATATATGTATATGTATATTTACATATAACTATACAGGCACATGAATAGACATATCTATGTAAATATGTTTTTTTGTTGTTTTTTTAAAATCCACTTTTGTCTCAATTAAGTTTTGAAGATAAAGCAAAAGTTACCTTCTTTATTCCTCCTTTATGCCTGTTTAATCTCTGTCTTGACAATGCTCAGCCTTCATCAATTATTTTTCATCCATGTGCTAGTGGTTTCACCTGGTGTGATTGCTGGGAAATGATGCAGTCAGTGTTTCTTGTCAATGAAACACAGAAGTGTCTGACAGGCACGTTGCTATTGCTTGTACCTATAAATGGCCTCATGTCTTCCAGTGGTTTAGAAAGCTAGAGGGGGCAACTTGGTAGTGTGAGATGCTGCAGATTAAAATAATAGGAAATAAAACAAGAAATTGAGTGTGATTAAATCCAACATCACTGATGTCCGCATGTATTTCTGGCCACCACAATGCCAATACTTTGCCACACTAAATATTGTGGGGACCCTGGACTGTGGCAGTGGGTAGGACAATGTGCTAATAACCCTTTGTTAGTTTCCCATAGTCTCTGATGTCCATGTAACCTATCCAAGTCATCTATTCTGTAATCTTTTACTAATCCAGAAATATCCATGTACATTTATATGCACAGATGCTATGATGCTGCACAGCAGAGAGACAGGTAGCTTAGCTGATCAGTCAGTCAGTCACGGGAAAAAAGATAACTTATATTCAAGAAAGTGTAAGAACTGATCTCCTGCTGGGTGTTAGGTGTAGCTGAGATACGATATAAAGAGAAGAGTCTGAGGCTGTATTTCCTTCCTGATATGCAGTGGGTTCTATGATAAGCTACTGCATAAATCTGAAATAAGTAAGTGTGCTGGTTTTGGCTGGGATAGAGTTAATTTTCTTCATAGTAGCTAGTATGAAGCTATGTTTTGGATTTGTGCTGAATATAGGGTTGATAATATGTTCTGGTTACCGCTGAGCAGTGCTTACACCGAGCCAAGGGCTGTTCTGCTTCTCCCCCCACCCCACCAGCGAGCAGGCTGGGGGGGCACAAGGAGTTGGGAGGGGACACAGCCAGGACAGCTGACCCCCACTGACCCAAGACATTTAAAAAAAAGTCATGTGAAACTGAAGATATTAGGGTGCAAGCAACCTTAATGAGCTGTTAGAGATACTGTCACTAATGTCGCTATAGACTGCTAATAACCGACAAACGGTTATTTCCATAGCTGCATTCCTCCAGAACTTTTAATACATCTTGTAACTTAGTCCTCATCTTTTCCAAAAGCTATTCAGAGAGGATAAGGAGTTCAGCCTTTGGGGTTCAGTTTTCACAAAAGTATCCAGTCCTGAGCAGCAGGTTTGAAAACAAGGGCAAAGAACTACTGTTCTGTGTATATCCACGTTTAACAAATGTCCTTATTGGAAACAAGGGGCCCATTTCTAGTTTAATTTGTCTCGCCTTTATATTCAGTCCCAGAAATTGTAAGAGAGTATGGTATGAAAAACTCTTGAGAAGACATTAATATCTACTGTGGAACTCAGAATGTGCTTTGTTCTTTTTTTCCTTAAATTTTCTCTCAGAAAGAAAGAAAACATTCTACATCAAAGTAGTAGTATAAGTCTTTGAAACAATTAAAAAACCTGCTCTGTATATTGCTTAGACTTGTTCAGGATTATTCTTCAGCCACTGGCTCCCACCTACCACTTTTCTCTCCTTCCAGGCGTGAATACATTCTTCCCACCTCCTCAGTAGCGTTCATTTTAGTACAGGCAGAGAGGATTACTAGTTACGTCTAATCACTGGGCACATACTGCAGTCCCACACAGAAATCAATCTTTGTCAGTGTTGAGGTCCAGCAGTTCATTAACCTGTAGGTTTCTCAAGGTTCAGAAGTCGGCAGAACTGAGCATCAGATTTGAACAGGCCTGTGGATCTGTGGGCACCCCAGACTGGAGTGTTTGGCTACTTGCTGCATTTCCAGATGTGGTCCTATGAGTGGTAGGTAAGACAGAAGTAGTGCAGTCCTCCTCTGAAGCAAAAGGCAAAACTCCCATTGCCTTGACAGAACATGATCTTTCCCTTTGAGAGAGCACGACAGATTATCCTACAGCAAAACAACCTTCTTTGTCAGATAGCAAAAACTTTGGAGGTTTCAGATCAAATGAAAGGACACCGCACAGAAAAATTTCCAAGTCAGAAGGGTCAGCGAATCTATATGCCATGGATGTTTCTTAATGCCATATTGTGAAAATCTTTTCAGGTCATGCAAAACTGGTCACACATAGTTCCATGTTATACACAGAATGGGGAAAGAAATCTTTTCAGATGGCTACAAATCTCACTCCCATCTCTCAGTAAATATTCTTTCTTAACTGAAAAATGAAGCCTGCACTAGTGGATAAGCTAATGTTTAAAAGTTCTTTAGACTGTTGTTGTAAGTCACTGAAGCCCAACTTTCTTTTTTATAGGGAAGCACTCTCCATGAACAATTTGTAATTCAGTGCTGAGGAGGCTCAAATGCACAAGTGCCTCACCTAATTCACTAACACAAGGTAGAAGAAGGGAAAAGAAAACAGAAAAACATTTTAAAATCAGTGACTGTAAAAAAAAGAGTATTTTTGGGGGGGGAAAGGAGAACTGTTGATGAATTGTTTATTGAATTTGTTGTTTCTCCTTGGAGCAGTGCTGACAGTTAATATGAATGTATAATGAAGATCAAAGAAAATGAGGATCTAAATTGGGGTAGTTCTAATGAAGTTAACGGTTCTGGGCCACTTACAATTATAACAGGTTTATCTTTCAATTTGAAACTGATTTCACCATATTTTACTATTTTAATTATACAAGATAAGCCCTGTCTGCCTAGGCTTAACTACACAATGGTTCCGATCCCAAGTATTAGATTTTTTTTCCCTATACTCTAATACATTTTATTGATTTTTTGCATATGATGCTGCTGAAGTAAAATATTTGTCACCAAATGCTGTTTAAAAAATTCAAAAGTTTCATTTTGGGAGAAATTTCAATTGTCTGATTCAGTTTTGCAGGACTGTGTGACTGTATAGTCACAAACTCACAAACATTGATTCCAGGAGAAATTGTAAGATTATCTGATCTGGTATTGCTTGTATCATCAAGCCAAACAAACTATCTGATTGAAGAGTACTTTTCAGAAAGGCATCTATTCTAGTGCACAGTATTTTCCACTGATGATGTTGTATAACCAATATAATCAAATTATCTCTTTATCTTCATTTGGGATAGATTAAATATCTTTAGCTTTAAACATTTTTCTTTGTAAGGCATTCTGTCCGGCCTTCAGTTCACATCTGTGTCTTTTCTCTGTAGTGCCTCCAAATATTCAATCTTGTGTTTAAAAGGAAGATGGCAAAACTAAAATCAGTTTTTCCAGGTAGTTTTCACCAGTGCTGTATTCACAGATAACATTAACTTAACGCATTTTTTATTTACTGCAATGGGCAACCATCTTGAGTTGCTTTCTACTACGTTTATGTATTCACAGATAAACTGTAAAATAACTGAATGACTGCCCAGGGACCAATCTCTCAGAATCAGCGGCAAGCCCACATGCCTCATCAAAGGATAAGCAGAGTGATCTGACTGCCATCTTCCCAAACCCAGGACGACCTTTGCCTTTGTGAGTTGCAAGGGTGCCAGCTTCTGCTTATATCTCAAATCATCAGTGGTATCTTGCTTTTATTAGAAAGAGTGACTCCCATACATTGTATCTCACTGGGCAAAATGTTAATCACGGTTGTTCACAGTGACCAGGGTTGAAAGTGTCACAAACCCAGTATAATTCTATGTACGTTTGGAGCTAGGAGACATGGGTATTCATAGAAGTAGTATCCTTTCCTGGTGAAAGTTACCTGCTCCTGCCACCAGAGTTTGGGAAAGAGGGCCTGAGAGCCGTATCTTTAAGAAAGCAGGACAGGCTGATACCAGATACTAAGTGCAGATACTGAATGGAAGCTAGTTCTAGTTATGGACTTGAGACCTCACTACTTGTGGCACCTAGACTCCTGCTAAGGGCATACCACAAGTGTTCCCATTTAGGCTGCAGGTATGCAGAAACAGATCTGGGAGCCTCTGTGCGGTCTAATCTGCATGTAGAAATGCAGTTTATGTAGCATGTAGAAACAGGGAATGCTGTGGCCTGCTATTGTATCAGAACAGCCTGCTTTCTTTGTATGGTTTTTTTTGCAGTTGTCTTTATAATGCATTTCTGTATGAACTGAATATGCTTAAAAAATAGCTCAAATTATATTCTACTCCTGCTTTGTCCTCATTATTAGTATCCTTCTGCTAAACCTTATGTAATCCACAAATTTGATCAGGAGATAGATATTTAAGACACAAATGTCTAAATGTAATTTCCTAGATATTCATCATGATTCCAATCAAGGTTACCATTTTTAAAATGTTCTAGGCACAGAGAAATGTCTACTGAACACAAATGTACACACATACACATACATGGAGACATGCATGCAGACATGGATGCTTCAGCTTATATATGCATGTATGTTTATATTATTTATCTTGATGAGTCAGAGGGTAAAATAACATATTTAGGCATACTATACTTAATATTTAATGAGAAAGAAAATCATTAATGATAGCGACACTGTACGTAATTCTACCCATACTCAATTTAGTGAGAAAAAAATCATAGCAGCTTTTGATGAGCATTCTGTGCAAGAATTAATCTTTCAGGATAGTGTTTGCATTCTGACAAGCAGCAAGTGATTTCAGACCAGAACTCCAAATTATAGTAGAATAAAAATTATTGTCAATTTTTTGCAATCCTCACTCAAGACAGGCAGGAGGACTTCTATACAGTATCAACTGCCTAGCAAACTAAATGGCAGGTCAACTAAAGCACCAGTTAATTAAATTTTTCACTTTATTCCTGGAAAACCTATTGTGATGTTGTCAACAGTATCAGCAGGGTCTGATTTCCAAAGATGACACATGTAACACTGGTGCAATAGGGATTGCTGAGTTCAATTAGCATCTGGGTATTATTTTTCAAGCAACCCCAGAGGCAATAGCCCCTGCACATAAGAGTCAAAAGCCTTTTATAAACTCAATTAATAAAAGAAATGGTAAAAATCCATTATGGAAATGCAGCAGTCAGAGCAGAAACAATGCTATGTCTAAGGTACAATTAAATGTTCCAAAAAAAAAAAAAGTGCAGATGCCTTATCAAAATAACAGCAGAGAGATTATTAACTCCCCTAGGTATACAGGACAAAGTAATGAGGCAGGGCTAGGGCCAGGCAAGCATTAAGAAAAAAGCTAGGAATCTCTATAAAGCACCCCCTCAGTGGTTAGAAGAATTAACAAATTTGGAGGTAGGGTGTCAGGAGCTATAACATGTACATTAACATTACTCACAGCGACACACATGAATCTGATTGATTGTTCTCTGTGGTAGTAATTATGTGGCTATCTCACGTCCTTTTTCAGAGTTTGCCAGGACCTGACCCAGGTTATAAGGCAGAAAAAGAAAAGTTCTGATGGCTTTAGCTGGAGAAGCAGGCAGAGCCCTGTTAGGGTTAAACTCAACAACAGCAGCAGCTTTCCAATGTTTTTTAGCCTGTGCTGAAGCCAAACTTAGTGTAATGCCTGCTATGAAGCTCTGCATGCATATGCTACAAGGCAGAGTTCAGGTACAAGTTCTGATCTATGAACCAAGTTGGATAATCCCCAGCCCATGTCCCAATATAAGTTTCAAATATTTTAAAATAGATGCAATCTCTCTTTCTTATTTCTCTCCTTACCTGTAGGAAAGAGAGCTTAATTGAGTCATAGGATTATTGTTTCTTTAATGGTTCTACCCATCTATTTCACAAAACTTTACTCAAGTAAATCTAAAGTAGAAGATAAACTATTATGTCCTAAAGCAATGAAGGTTGTGCTCATGCTTACAGGAGGAAATAACATTACAAAATTCTGTGTGAGATCCCAAATGAAGGGAAAGTGATAATTATTTTAAGCTAAACTGTTTTCAGTCACTCATACGCACTCTATTCTAGATTTCACTTGCTCATTCTCCCGTACTCACAAGTACCAATATATGTATGTATAAGTGGTCAGGCTACGATTATTTGCACCTTACAAGGAGGATGAAGGATGCCAGCTACAGATACTATCTCCTTAGTCTGTACTTTGAGTATGACCCATCATGGTATGTGTCTTCACCATGCACAACTATGTCTCTGGGCTGTTCTGGATTGGTAATGGTGAACTGTTATTTGTGTAGGTCATTCCTACCCTTCAGGAGTCAGCAGTTACTATTCTTTGATCTCTTGCCTCAGAATCTTGATTACTTCACTCTTCATAAACACTAGGCAAGGTTACTGCCCATTATCTTTTTTTCCTTGTTCTAGGTATTTTTATGACTACAGTGCCCCTTCCTGTTGCAATGGCAGGAAAAGAAGCAGCACGTGTAATGTGTGTCACCTCTTGTTTTCACAGCCTGGGTTTTCTGCTGATGAGTTTTCTATACTGTGGCTTTGTTGTTGCTCAGGCATTTTGATCTTGATATGAGCAACACATTTGCAATGTTTACCAATTTTATTGCTGTCAGTTTTGTCCTTGGTAGTTAATTTTAGTCATTCTTTAAAACCTTTGCCCTATTGTTTTTCAGCTGCTTTCACACATACTTATTTCCATTCATATTCATACCAACCTTAATATTTACATTATAGATCTCTACATTGTTCCTTGTGGGAGCAAATTCATAATCTAGGTTTGGCCAACATGGCTATTCAAGAATAGTCTGAATGTCAAGCTTAAACAGCCAGCAAATAGCATAATTATACTGTCAATGTAAAGATGTATTTTTTAATTTCAATTCATATTGTTAGCCAAGATTCGCTGCAGTGATCATTTTGAGAGAGCACGATTCTATGGATCACTGTGATCCAGACAGGCCTGCTTGTAAAAGTCAAGAATTTTTGTCCTATGTAAAATGAAGTTGACTTAAAATTAATGTTTCAAGCATCCAACAGCAAGCAGAAGTTGATCTGCTGATTCATTTGCTCAAGGAAAGACCAACTTCTGGTGAACATGATATCGAGGATGTATGAATAGTTTCATTTTTCTTTATTACCTCTATCTTTTTTAACTTTGGCTGTACACAACAGTTCTTGATCTACCTCTGACTGCAGCTGATAAGTCTGAGACGTCCTTGTGTAGGTTTAATATGAAAGAGACATTCATTCCCGATGTGTCCTGCAACTTGTATGGGCCACACGTTCTTTCTGTGCCTTAGCAGAATGAATGTGGATGACTCCAATTGAGTTCTCCATCCTTTGTCTGTCAATTTGCTTATGACAGTACCTTTATGAAAGTACACTATGACACTGAAGTAAAACTCTGGGAGAAAAAGTATTGTTTTTTTTAATCAGGTGGTCCACCGCAAAGATGTTTATACTCAGTGCAAAGTAATCACCATGTTATTTCAAATATGACATCGGAAATGAGTTGTACTCTGACTGTTATCAGTTAATATGTATAATATGATTGAAATAACCAGGGAGCTGCTAAAGTCCTGTGTATAGCCCCCATCAGTTAATATTTAAAATAAGGAAACAATAACTAGACATGATTTAGGGTTTTGGAACTAACTACTAGACAATGGGGCTTTATGTTTTTGTCAGAAAACTTAATGGATTGTGGTCTGGTCAATAAACCTTGAAGAACTGCTTGGAACTGCCAAGATTAGGGAAGAAGTAGGTAAAAGGTAATTCCTACAAGGGGAGATCACGACCACCGACTCGTTGACCACCTACTCAAATGATACCACCCACTCAAAAGAAGACAATGAAGAAAGAAGACAGAGTCTGTGCGCCAATTTACATGAAGGGCGACAAAGAAAGAACCAATCATTAAGGAAAAAACCAATGAATATGTATTAGTTAAGTGTATAAATGTGAGAATTTTTGAGACAAGGGTGTGCTGTCTTGAGACAGGCACCCATTCATGTGCATCAATGACATTAATTTGAAAATACCTTGACTCTGTGTGTTATTGGCTTGCCCACCGGGTAAACGAACCCCGTTTGTGGGACAACATGACCCCTTCTGAATCTGGTGCACAATAAAAGATATCTTGAAAAAAGTGGTAATAAGTTCCAGCTGAAAGCACTGCTTACTTTCTAAAATATGTTTTAAAAAATATTATGAGAACTGTCACATTTAAATACAAAGAAAGGAAAGTATAAATGAAACAGCTCTCTCTGTTAAGTGAAAAGGACTAATTTTTACCTCCTTGTTTTTCCAGTGCTATTTGAATAAAGCACAGGTATGATGTGTGACTTTTAATAAAAAATTTTGTATCACTCTCTAAAAAGGTATATGAATAAACTGAAAGTTGGAAAAGCTTCTTGCAGCTTCATGTAAATGAGATTAGCTAGGCTGCAGTAAATTGTATCTAAAGGAAGGAGTCTCTAAACTCAGCCTCCTAACCTGTGCATGCTTTCAAATCAAGACTTTTTTCCTGTTTCTGTTCAAACGGCTGTATCTATGTTCCTCTGTTGTGTTTGTGTGTGTCCATACGTACAACCATGTCAATTTGTTATTTTGGAGGAGGAAAGATAGGGCTCTCTAGATTCAGGAGCAGTTGGATAAATATTTCTTGTTCTGAATGCAACATCTGAATTCATCCTTCCGCAACCTCTTCAAAAACTGGCCACATGTTGACATAACTGAACAGCAATATTTGTACTACATGCTTCATACTGTGCCAAGGAAGTCACCAAGGCACTCAGTACAAGTTTTGCTGTCCACACATCTGTTGTTTGCCATAGTGAGTTTGACATTAACACATCCAGGAGTCCTCCATGGAGCTATGTAGCAGATTGCACCATACTGAGAGCACAAAGGAATGTCAGGTGATTGGCAGGTCTCTAACACCTTTTTCAAAAGCCAGACTGTGCTGGGGAGGGGGTGGTGGTGGTGGTGTAAAAGTTCCCTACGGGTTTCCAGTTTAGGAGCTGCTTCTAATCATAATTACAGGAATTTCACACGGGTATAGCTCCATTTGGTTTGAAGGAATGACTCATCACTGTGCATGCTGAAAGGAACAGAGCTGGAAGAAAGTGAGTCATCTGATTCTGGTGGCACAGTTATGAAGGGGTCAGTTTGAAGGAAGTTGTGCGTACTAAGCCAGATCAGAAATAAAAGTTGTCAAAGTAAAACCAGGGAAAGCTGGAACAGGCTTCTGTCATTTTGGACTGATTGAGGTATATTTAGCCTCAGCACCTGCTGAGAACACAGCAGACGTATCTGTATCCAGATTCTGGTTTAAGTTCAGCAGGTGACATTGAGAATATTGTAGAAACATGTATCAAAGAGACAGAGGTTAATTCATCTTATAACTATAAAACACTTATATCCGTAATACTGCCATTTGGTAAAATTGACAAAAGAGTGTCCTGTTAATAGAAAAATATTAAAATAATTCTCATTCAATTTCTGTTTAAAATGAAATGAAGTTTCATTTTTTATCAATTACTTCTTTTAACTCTTTTCCAAATATGTCTCAGAAACTGGACAAGAAAAACTTACAGTAAACATCCTTGTTGGTTTTCATCTGACCAAATGGCTATGACCTTTACTTTTGTTTACTCATACCTTGACACCATCTGCAGCCATGTGTACATTAATCTTGTCAGAATAAGATACTACTCTAAAAATGGCAGAAAGAATACTTTTAAGCATGATTTCAAGTTTTGCTAACATGATTTTCTGCTTGGGAACCATTTCCTTTTGCAACCTGGAGTTACTTTAAAATAACATTAAGTTGCAGGATGGGATCAAGAAATTTTCCTCAGTTCCTAGATCTGGGAGCATAGCTTGGCTATTTTGTGACTCCATGTCAAGATAAGACCCAGGTAGCTACCCTGCCCTGTATCCATAAAAAGGAAGGGGTTTTGCATCCTCTTGAATTCTTCTGCCCTGTCAACAGAGGCATACCTTCAGAAATTTCTGTAATGGTTGCACAGACTGGAGGAATTTTGTAGGCAGATTACATAGTCTCAGGATAGCATTAACATTCTAACTTATGAGTATTTGTGATGAAACAATACGTGAAACCATTGGACCGCAACACTCATTTCCAAGTCTGCTCAAGGTTCACGAAAGTGTCTGTGAGTCTGGGGCTAGTGTGGAAACCTTTCCTGGTGCGTCCTCAAGCAGTAATTTCACTCTCCACTTTGTGATCATGATGTTTAGTCCAAAGCTGAAATATTAGATGAAGACTTTTCTTTTCAAGGAAGAAGGATAGATGTCTGTTGCCTTAAGGAAATACATCTGGGTCATTCTGCTTTTCATTTTGGTAATAGTGTCTTTCCTACTAATGAATAAATATAAAGTACCTAAAAAGTCCTTCCATATGAGAAGCCTCCTTGGGGTCTTGGGGTTGTTTCCTTTTTTGGTTGTTTTTTTTTTTTTTTAATCTGGAAAAGAGGTTGATCCTCTCTTAAAGCAGGATGACCACATCCAGCTGAGAAAAAGGAAGATTTTAAAATTATTAAAGCACAAAACCGACACATCTGCTGGAATGTGAGCCGATTCACATATCCCTCGTCTTTAATGACAAGCTATAAGTAGAGTTTTAGAAACCATTTGTAGAACAGTAAAAAGAAAATGGGGTAATTTATATTAGCATTCCAGATACAGTATGCTACAATGTGATATATAGGATTCATAGGTAAGACTGAGTAATAGTGCTGAAGTGCTAAAATAATGACTCTGTGAGACTAATAGCCAGTTTTGAATGTTCAGAAAGTTACCTTTACTTTTACTATTGATTTACAAATTTCCCATCATTCTTTGTAATATCAAGCTAGTTACACATCGCATAAAAAGTATCAAAAGTGCTCTACCTGCACCAAGAGCAGCCCAGGTATGGGACAGGATGCTGGGATGCCTACGTGTCTCTATACTTAATACACACAAAACTTTCCTCCACTGGTAGAAAGTGGAAGCATCGCTTGCAAAGATGTTATGAGGTCAGTTTGAAAACAGGTCCAAGAAGGCAGCTGTTGAAGTGCATCCAGTGTATACATACAACGTTTATGGATATTTTTTGGTGCCTCTCCTGGTCAGATGGGGCCAGATGGGGGTACTTGATTTCTGAGGTTACAGCATCTACTACAGCAGCCTGCCTGTGAGGATTTACTCAGGTCCCTCCAGCTCCAGCCAGCTTTATTTTGCCAAAATTAGAACTAAGATGCCATGATTTGATCTCAAGTGTCATATAACGTTGCAGTGATAGGAAGGCATTATGGAGGGTTCAGATGGGGGCTGAGTAAGATGATAAAGGGGTAATTATCTTTTGTCTTTCCTTTCTTCCCATTGCAGAAACTTGTTTTCTTCAAATTTACTGTCTAAGGTCTGGATCTTGCTTGCCCTGGCCCCTGTGAATAGTTTTATATGTTTGATTCTTTCCATTTTGGATTATTGCTCATGTATCTCATATTGCAGGCTTGGGACTTATTCTTTCCTGAGAAAATCTTTGCACATTGTATCTTAGACTCAAAATGCTAATAAGAAATGTCATAAAACACCTGACGGAAAAAATCCCTCAAATTCTTCCAAAGCAAAATCATCATGAATCACTTCAATTATTATTTTAAATGAGTGCTTTAAGCACTCTAGAATAAACAGTTGCAATAGATATCCCTCAGATTAAGTTCTTGGCCTACACCTCCAGTATTCCATAAAGTCAAAACACTGCTGCAGAAATGCAATGAAGGAATGCTTTGAAAGTATGTGGGTAACACCTCTGGTAAGCTGCAGTTCCAAATCTAAAAAGTCATGAATTCTTATTAACAGAGATAATAAACGCATCAAGACATCAACAGATTGGCAGGAAAAAATTAAGACTGACACTTAAAAGTGATATTCCTAGATGTCTTTTAATCTATATCTTTTTATCAAGAATGGTAGACAAGGGAAATAGTGATATTATTTTTAGCATAAAAATTAGTTGTTATCTTTAATCGCAGTAGTGTAATGTGATTGAGTTTACACATACATCTGTATACACGAATATATATGTCAGAATGTGCAAAAGTGTCCTGTGTGTGGAATGTGTTTATATGCAAAAATCACATATTGTACAGTGGGAATGTTAGTCATATTGACTTAAACAATGGTGTTTTATAATTGATTCATTTCATTTCTTCGTACTTTAACCCATGTTTTTAATAAGCCTTCATAACAGTATGTCACAATGAGCTGTTAGACTGAGGAGCAATTGCAAAGATTATCATATATTAGAAAGTTCCCACGCCAATCAGGATCACTAACCAAGCCCTAATCAAGAGCTAATTGTCTTGAATGTGAATTTAAATGCAAAGACAATAGATGATAGATAAAATTAGAATTTTAAGGTATCCAGTAAAATTCTATTACATAATTTCTCAGCCACTGAGAGCCCAACTGAGAAAGGTTCTGAAGGCAAGACTTTTAAAGGTTTTAGATACTTTGAAACAATGACCTTCAAAAAGTCTTACTAACCTAAAGTACCTGTGTTCTCACTGACCTAAGTAAAAGACACAACTACCTAGCATCAAACATACGTGTGGCTTAATAGGTATGCAGGCATGTTAAAAAATAATTTCTTAATCATGCAGAAGTGAAAACAAGACAGATTATGCAGTGGGTTATAGCATTAACTTGCAATTCAGAAAAGCTGTGTTCCAGTTTCTCTTCTGTCACACATTTCCCTAAGGGCTAGAGCCACGACACCAATTAAATCAAAGTTCTTAACATTTACATGCCTGGTCCTCAGACTAGAAAGCACTGTGATGTCTAGAGATTCCTTTTATATTACTTTTAAAAGTTCAGGAACAGTCCTATGATGGTTCTTCCATGTGATCATGAAATTAAACTAAGATTCTTGTTCATTCCCTTCTATACTAGGCAATAGTGCTGGTCCGAGAGAGGTAAAAAGTAGCCCTTCCCTACACAATTTATGAGCCACTAGGGAGAAATATCTCACAAGAAAAGCTAATAGAGCTATCCCAGTTTTTTGTACGCCAATCACAAGAAATCCAACCAAAGATTAACCTCCACCTTCTAAGTAGTCACATCTCACTCTCCTTTATCTTGAATTTAATATTGGCCATGAGAAGAGGACATACATATGGCTTGGGAAGGGAATTGTTGAAAAAGCTAAACTCTAGCTTATATGAAGCAAAAGCAAGAGAAGGATGCAGAGCTCTCCTGGTGAGATTGCTTCTAAGTGTGCATTAGTGTCCAGGGAATTTAGGACAGACCAAGCCATGTCTGGGAGACTTAGGCATCTATAAAGCAGCTAGACAAAGCTGTGGAGTAAGGTCGATCTCCTGAAAACAGATGTCATTAATTGTGGACTTCCCTTTAAAGTGCTGGTTGCTTTCTGACTCAGTAAGAAGGAAGGCATGACTAAGCAAGTGTGATCATTTAAAAAAAAATAAATAGAAGAGGGGTTTTTTTTCTTACTGTTCTTTATGCTTTGCTTTTGGCAAGTGTACTAACAGAATTAAAAAAATATGCTAAATTCAGATTTCCATTTATGTGGGAAAGATACACTACCTGACATGAGCTTTGCACTTGCATTTTCTTTCAAACAAGTCAGTCTCTCTAAACTTGGGTGACATGTATAAAAAAATCAATACAGCATGAAAGAAAATTCTCAAAGTCTCCCTACCCAAAATTCATGAAACAACACAGCTGGGTTTCTTTCTCAGCAAGGCCATCAGGTTTTCATTCCATAAGAACACCGAAATCATTGCTAATTTCCTTCCTTATATCTCCTTTATAAATTAGAAAGTACTTCTAATTATGGTAGTCAATAAACATGAACGTTTCTTGTAAAGTGATTATCTCTGAAAAACTTGGGAGGGTTTTTTTCCTCTTATTTTTTGTTTAAGATAATTAAAATTAAGTTGCTACAATATTGCTCAGAATTCTGGGTACCTTCATTATTCACTCCCACATACTCAGGGGAAAGCTGAGTGACAGTTTCATCTGATCTGGCTTTGCCTCAGGAGAAATGTCCACAATTACACCACCCCCCCCCCTCAAAAAAAAGGGGGGCAAAAAAGTCCTAAAAGTAAGGCTTAGAAGTCATCCTCTGATCTTTCGGCAAGGAATTCATGTGAAATACATAGGAATTATGATTACAGGAATATGTGTATGTTCTTCCCATACAAGCGCTCTGCCTTGGCTAACCAGTTTGCTCTGAACATTTTTATGCTACAGCACTCTGCTCTTCCTTTTGGTGTACCTGTTGAACCCTATACAACTTCAGTGGAATTTTCTGTCTTTTCTCACCTCCCACCCATGGGAAAAGAGAATCCTGTAACATGTTGATAAGATGTAGTTTTGGGTTTGTGAGGTGGGGTTTTGGTAGCTGGGTAGGGCCTGCAGGGCCGGCTCCTGTGAGGAGCTTCTAGAAGGTTCCCCAGCTCCAGGTGGGACCCGGCGCTGGCCCAGGCTGAGTCATCAGTGAGAGCGGTAACACCTGTGGGAGAACGGATTTAAGAAGGGGAACCTGCAGGGAGTGGGGTGTGAGAGGAACCCCTCTGCAGGTGCCGAGGGCAGGGAAGGAGGAGGGGATGCCCCTGCAGCCCGTGGGGAGGCGGCAGGCTGTGTCCCCCAGCCCACGGAGGGGAGTTGGGGAGCAGATGCCCCCCCAAGATGACCGGGACTCCATGGTAAAGCCCGTGCTGGAGCAGTCTGTGCCTGAAGGACTGCAGCCCGTGGGAAGGACCTGCATTGGAGAAGTTTGTGAAGGACTGTCTCCTGTGGGAGGGACCCCATTGCTGGAGCAGGGGACAAGTGAGGAGGAGTCCTCCTCCCCCTGGGGAGGAAGGAGCAGCAGAGACAAGGTATGTGAGGAACTGACCCCCATTCCTTGTCCCCCTGTGCTGCCAGTGGGAGGATGGAGAGAAAATTGGGAGTGGAGTTAAGCCTGGGAAGGAAGGAGGGTGGAGGGGAAGGTGTTTTAAGATTTGGGTTTTACTTCTCATTATCCTTGTTTTGATTTGATTGGTAGTAAATTAAATTGATTTTGTTTCTTCCCCAATCTGAGCTTGTCTTCTGCCCATGACCATAATTGGTGAGTGATCCTTCCCTGTCCTTATCTTGACCTGTGAGCTTTTCTTTATATTTTCTCCTCATCCTGCTGGGGCTGGGGTGGGGAGTGGTGGTGTGGTGCTTTGTTACCAGCTGGGCTGAAACCATGACAGATGTGCAACACACTATAAATCCTGTGAAGAAGCCTAAGATGTAGTTCAAATGTAAAAGTTCAAAATACAGAAGGGAAATTGAATGTAATTTCATTGCCTAAATGTTTTAGATGGCTGTAATAATTTTGTAAAGTGCTCAGGTAAAAAGCATAATGTAACCTGTTAAGTAAGACTGAGTTTAGAATGCTCAGAAGACTTGCCATTGCTTTGAACTTTCAAATAAATAAAGATGAAACTCTGAATTTCAAGGTAAACCAAACAGAGGACAGATAATACTGATTGTTTATTGCTGTTTGTTCTGGCTGGTACAAGCAAGAACTGAGTATTTATTTCTTCTTATCTCTTTATATCCTTTGAATGTTTGTGGAACAGTTAAGTCAATGTGGTAAGGGGAATAACAAGTTTTTTAAAGTGTTGCTGTCAACTAATCACATAATGTTCTTGCTTTAGTACAGTTGGGTACCATGTTTATTAGCAATCAGTTAGCTATGACTGTTGTCTTCCACTACTTCTGTAGTGACAAATGATTTATTCATTGTTTCCAAAAGCCTTATTCTTCCAGTTTACTTGCTTATCTTCAGTGAGTAAAGATGGCAGAATAAGATCCATAGAAACTATAGAGTTTCGCTACTAGTATCTTTGTGAAGATGAAATATCTACTAAATACATCTAAATTATCCCAAATAATTTTCTGATGCTTTGCTGTTCCTACCCTGAAGTGAAAATGGAAGGGGTTTTTACCAACTAGGAACTGAGGTTCTGTGAAAATAAAAAGCAGTAATAAGATTTAAGTTTCACCAGAAACTGGGTAACATTAATAGAGGGCCATACGCTGCCACTGTCTCCATATGAACTCTTTTTCCATAATGAAATCCCTCATATCCACTCATAAAACTTCTTTCTCTACTTACACAGTACCTAATTCTGGTTTAATTCATTCACTTTGGAAGTGACATAAGTGCCCTCTGGAACAGATCATTCTGCTGTGAGTTTCAGGCTGATTATGCCACTACAGTCAGTCCTTCTCTGACTGTTCTGCATTGTGCTGCTTTGCATTTCATTCAGCCTGCCCAGGTACCTGCCTGTGCAGCTTCATAGTCATCTTGATTACATGACACTTTAAATGCTGTAAGAGGAAGGATCACTTTATGACTCCCATTGTTGCAAACCACATACCTATGAAAAACCAGCCATGTTTAGTCCCATTTGTAGGATATGAACTTCCTTCCCCTCTCAGCATGTTTAGCTCAGCTGTTCTAGTTGTGGTGGTTTCTTGCTTTCCTCTTTCCTTCTGTCATGGTTTCAGCTAGGATAGAGTTAATTCTCTTCTAGTAGCTGGAACAGTGTGTTTGGGATTTAGTATGAGAATAATGTTGATAACACACTGATGTTTTAGTTGATGTAAAGTAGTGCTTATCCTAAGCTAAGGAATTTTCAGTTTCCCATGCTCTGCCAGGAAGCAGATGCACAAGAAGCTGGGAGGGACCATGGCCAGGACAGCTGACCTGAATGAGCCAAAGGGATATTTCATACCATAGGATGACATATTCAGTACATAAACTGGCGGAGTTGGCCAGGAGGGTTGGATCACTGCTTGGGCATCAGTCAGCGGGTGGTGAGCAATTGCATCGTGCATCACTTTTCTTGGGTCTAATTTGTCTTTTTGTTATATTCCTTTTTATTACCATTATTGTTGTTATATTTGTATTATTATTGTTATTGTTTTACTTTAGTTATTAAATGGTTCTTATCTCAACCCATGAGTTTTACTTTTTTTCCTGATTCTCCTCCCCATCCCACTGGAAGGGGAGAGGAGTGAGTGAGTGGTTGTGTGGTGCTTAGTTGCTGGCTGGGGTTAATCCATGACACCTTCTTAACTTTTTTTCTCCCTTGTGAAAGCTGAGATCTATTCTTATATCTCCAGGAGCTAGATCTTTAATTTAAAGATCAGGTATCACAAGACTCATGATATAATCATAAGGGTGAGAAACATCAGAGAATTCAGGACTGTATGTGGTTCAGTCATCAGAGCAAAGTAAAATCCTGTCCACCTCAAGCTATTGAAATAGATCAGCAAAATGAAGCATTGGCTGAAGAATCCCTGACAATAAGAATTAATCAAGCATTTTCATGAAGGTGCTGAATTTTGCTGAATTTTTGTCTTTATGTTTTCACATTTTTATATGTGTAGTATGAATGACTGCTTTTCTGCTACAAATGAAAGTAATACTTGATCATTCTTGAAGATGTACATTCATTTAAGCACAATCAAGATGCTTTTCTCTTCTCTCCCCCTCTTTTTTGTTTTCAAGTTAGACTTACAAGAATTTATTTTTTCCATGACATTTTAACTTTCATATTCTGAAGATACCAATAAAAAGAGCAAAGACTTTCTGAAAACTCAAGATGGATTTCAATGGAGACAACCATATACTTGGGTGTCAAAGTATATTTTTTATTTCAATTGTGCCAAATCTTAAAAAATATGTATTTGCTCTATTTTTTCTTTGTTCTTTCTACTAAGACCCTTTCTGGCCCCATAGACCTACAAAGATGCTGAGAAGACTTCTTTTTCTTAAGTACATATAGAAGACAAAGCATGAATGTACCAGAGCATTCAGAAATGTTAAAAGATTTTTTTAATTGTAGTTTCAGCTTGTCAACAATGGAATGAAGATGCTTCAGTAATCATAATTCTGAAGGATGATTTACCAAATGATACTCTTTAATTGAAAGACAGGACATGGAGACAGAGGTAAAATTAAAATCACAGCCAAAATTCTAGGGCAAAGACCTTTTTGGAGTTAGGGCAGCTATAAGTTGCTTTGTGCCCTTAAGGATAATCAGAAGTGTGATAACATGAAGGTCTGCAGTATCAGTGGTTAGTATCACTTGCCACATTAATTTTACTCATCCATAAAAGGTTATTGATTGTGAAAGAATGAAAACTTAACATCTGTTTTCTGGTAAGAATTTTAAAATGCTCTAACAGCAATTAGATATCTAACATACTTTGAAAGCCAATAGCAGCTAAGATACTCAACTGCTTTTTCTTTAAAAAAAAAATCCACTTCTCTCTTCACACAGTTAACCAAACTAAAATAATCAAGAGGCCAGAAGAGTAAATAGAAATTTAAGTCTATATCTTGCAAGTATACGTGCTTTGTATTTTATTTTGTCTATTGAGATCGCTACTGCAATTAACTTGAAGGCTCAAAAATCATGAATCATCTGCCCCAAATAACTGTCTCTTTATTATACATATTTTCAGTTTTACACATTATTTTTATTTGGTTAGTTCCTTCTAGAAATGTCAAAGTTCTTTTAAAGGTTTTCTTTGCACACGGGAGGTCCACAATCTTATGTTAAAGCAGAAAAAGATACATTTGTTTTAGCATCTTGGATGTCCAGAAATAAAGGTATTAAGAAGATACAAAGAGAATGAGGACTAAAATAAATATTACTTACAGTAATTTAGATACCTTATAACTGCAAATAAGGATGTACAAAAGATCTTGATTGTAAATCTATCTTTTTCTCATCAAGTATTAATATTCACATTTAACTCTCAGCATTATGTGCTAATGCTACGTATGTTTTGCAAATCCTTATCTCCAGAAGGGATACTATATATTGAAACTGATTTTAAAGCCACATGTAGTTTTTAAAACATTCGTCATCCTACAGCAAAAATGTGACCAATTAATGATTGTTTGCTCTAGTGTTTCAAAAGTAATTTATAGTAACTGATTAAAGCATTACTTTTAATTTTGTGCATTTGGGATATTTGAGTTCTTTATGTCTTTTCCTTCTGCATCTTATTTCCTTTTGCTTGTTTTTCATCATTTTTTCCCTACCCATTTTCCCCTCTACATTTTATTTTTTCCCTTGTTTTGGACCTTGTGCCTTCATTTTCTTCCAGCCTCTCAGCCCTAATTATTTGCTTCTCAAGAGAATATTATTTGGTATTTTTCTGGTTACCCTTTAGTCTAAGATGGTTTTTTCCCCCACTTCTGTTTTCTTTGTTTCACAAGATTTTCTGTTCCTAGACCTACACTGTAATTTTTTTTAGGAGGTCACTTTTTCTTTTTCCTCAGATCTTTCCATAGTTTTCCAGCACAAGAGTGCTCTGAGCTCTCTTCTATTTCTCTGATCTGATGGCTTACTGTAGATCACCTTTACTGGAGTTCCATTACTCTCCACCGATGTTTCTCCCTGTGTTTTTGTTTCCTACACACAAACGCATTCTGCCTGCAGTCACTGTTTTATATTTGTTGCCAAAATACGTTATTACAGTTACCAGATTCTTTCTTTTCCTCTCCATGTAAAGAAACAAAAGACTGCTCAACAACTTTTTTATTTATTTGTTTTGTTCCTAAAAAGAATAAATTGGTTCCTAATACAATAGCCCTTCTAAGGATTTAGGACTTGCTGCCTGCAGGTTTGGGTCCCTGTTATGTAGAGTACTGAACAACCTGACACCAGCCAAGCTTATCACCTAAGAAACCCAACCTCTGTTCATCAGTTTTGATCTACTCTGATCCAAGCTCAGCCTCTCCCATCCAAATTGCAATTAAATGGCATTATCATTAGTTATTTAGTTCTTCGGAGAGAGTTCACCTGTAGTTTTCATCTGTGTTTCATTATTCTGTTTCATATTTTGTGATTTTATGAAACATAATATTTTGTTTTTAGTGAGAAGGGAAGGAGGTTGAAATAGAATGACAGACATCTGCCTATTCACTCTTTTATTCTACCCTTTCATATAGAAGTTATATATGAAATACAAGAATCTAATAAGATTGCAGTAGTTTCATTAAGAAGGGGGTAGGAATGGAAGAAGACTACAACCTTAGCACAAGAAATATTAATCAGTAATGACTTGTCCATGGATTTTTCATCTTCTACATGCAAAAAGGGGAAAAAATCTCAAAACCAGGGAGAAAAAGATGTTTTGTGGAGTCATGAGAAGTTGCATGCTCTTTTGTTCTGGCCTTGCATTGTTTCATAAGCATGAAAAATTATTTCTACAAAGATAAATGTGCAGAGATTCCTTTTTCAATGCCCAAGACCTGTGCATTATCTACTCTGTAGAATAATTCTCTTTGGCTAAACTAGAATCTGAAGAACCAGGATCATGATGTAAAGAACAGCAATAATGATTTTTGCATTCCTGTTGTTTCCTCACTGGCAAATTTTGCAAACTATAAATGTACCTGTATTATCAGTATTCTTAATATGAAGCGTATTTATCACAGGGAAAAAAATTAAATCTGTTCAGATTTTTCTAAGCAAATGTTTCCATTCATTATTAGCCCATTTTCAATCATTGCCATTTTACTGATTATTTGTCAAGGCCTGGTTTAGTGTTTTTTTGGTTTTTGTTTTTTGTTTTGTTTTATTTATTTTAAGACATACCTGAAATAATTGTTACCACTGTGCCAATTGAGTTTGGCACTCATTATTTAACAAATAAACTAATCTTCTGTGAGAATGTGGTTTGCTCCAGCTCTGTAAAATCTTAGCTCCAACTGAGTCATTACCCTAGGGAATTCCAATCTATAGTGAAAGAAAATGGAATGGAAAAGGGAAGAAAGGGTGAATCTTGGCTTTAGACACTGGATGCTTACAGTTCAGTTTCTTACATTTTTTATTTTTTTGTTTCATTTTTATTCATTATGTGAGCTAAGTAACACTGATAATTAACAAAACCTGTAACTGACTTCTTATCATACATACTGATCTTGCTGACTTGCTGTGACTATTCTTTTACCAATAACTTTTCCTATGTTATATTATAGGCATGTCTAAGCAAACTTCTTCACTTTAAACAGATTGAACTGCAAATGAACCAATTAATTTCTGAGAAACAAGCTAGTAAATGACATTTAAAAAAAAATGAAAATAAAATTTGAGCCTTGGAACTTAGAGTCTTTTATTTTGTTGACCTGCATTCTGCTCATAAATCACATCCTTGAATTTTTCTGGTGGAAAAAAACCAAACCTAAAAGCAGACACTTAAAATTCTGGACAGATATACATGTGGAATATAAAACAAAAACAAAACAGCAATAAATAAATAAAATGCAACTGAAAATGCCTTTATGATGCAATCATCTGAGACACAACAACTGAGAAATGTGCTTGTTAAAATCCAGACTATGAAAAGATCGCTTTTTATATACAACTTTTGGGCTGTAGTAATTAAAAATCTTGGTATTTTAGCACCAGTGCAAGGATAGGGGAAATAGTGTCTGCTGTCAGTGCTTCCGTGCATAGCTCTGCACATTCTATAATGTTCTGACAGCTCTCATACTGCTTTCTTGTGTCTAACAAAAATCAAGTAATGTACCTTAGCTGATACTAATCTCCTGTGACAATACAAATCAGTGAGGTGCATAGGTGTCTGAAGTACAGTATAAAATGAAAATGCTGTGCGTTAAGGATGCTAAAAAAGCTGCTTTCATTCAGTTCTATTCCTGCTGCCTTTCAGCAGCATATGTTATTCTGAAACCTCTGTACATCCAGAAGTATGACTTCAACAACAATAATCTTTTGTCTTTGTACTTTATACTATTTGAAGTATTTTCCTCTATTGAGTGATACCTTTTAAATATATAAACCATGGAATAATAAATCATTCATCTTTCCTTTGTTTTCCATTTGTACTTCTTAAGCAAATCCCAGCATACTAAGGCTTTTCTCAGCACTGACTTGAAGTTATCTTATAGACACCATAATACAGATAACAGATGTCTAATTTTAGCAAATATAAATATTTAGGAGAACATAAATATTTTCTCAGCTGTTTAGCCTACAAATATTAGAAACAACAACAAACTTGTGGTGATTGATGTCTTTATGGACCTATTGCTGGACATATAAGTCTGAACTTTGATCTCAGTTATGTTCAAGTTGAATAAACAACAACTCCATGTATCACTGATATTTCTCCAGAATTATAGCCATGCTATTGAAAAATTAGTTTAGCCTGCAGCTGCTTTCTACCTTGAATTAAGAGTGTTCAACCACTAATGATGTTTCTGCATGAATTATCACTTTATTTTAGCCATGTAATTTTATTATATAGGATCATTATCAATGTCATACACTGTTTACTCCTGTGAAAGACATATCTTTCCAGCAAGACGGTATTTTAATATGTTTTTCATCACCTTCCAATCTCTAAATGACAGTAACTCTCTTGCATTTAGCAAAAGAGAAGATGGATGTGTTCCCAGTCCTCGAGCAGTTATTTCTGCACACTGGTGTCTTCCAAATGATACTCTTGAAAATAGGAACAAGAATAGAGCAGTAATCAACCAGAAAAGCATGTGCAATCACTTGAAGTGTCTGAACCCAGACCTCAAATGAAGGGCTCAGACCCATTTTTTCAGGGAATGTGCTGTTTTGTCTTGGAGTAAGGAACACGTACTAATGCAAACTGCATTCTGTGTCAAAAGCATTGGCTGCTTTACCTACATGAAAAGGCTTTGTTTTCCATTTGATAATGAGAATTTTGGACAGGAAACTGAAAAGATAAGAGTTGGCTGTACCAGTAATAGTGCTGCTCACAGCTGAAGCATACACATGTTACCAAGGTGACCACTCCTACAGACTCCTGCTGAACTCATCAGTAATCAGGAGTTTAACTAGTGAAGTCTCTAGAAGCTGGATCTCTGTCTTGGCTAGAATATAAAAGTTTCATGAAGCTTCTCCTTGTTCACAGGCTTTTCCCCAGAACTATCCAGAACCATATGGTTGAATATAAAAGTTCCTACAATATAACAAATTAGATCAATATATAGAAGAAACATTTTAAAGAAGCTAATTCATATACCTGCATTGTTATGTGGTAACATCCACATCAGTGACATTGCTTAGAATAAGAATTTTCAGGAAGGATTTTAATACACGAATCCCTATGGTCTATTGTTATAATGACATGGGTGGATTATCAGAACGTACGCACGGACTCCTGCACGGCGTATGATGGCATATGTATTCCAGCTCTTACATACTCCGGTTCTTACAGCTTCCTTACAGAAACCCTCTTGCATATTTTTAGTGAAATGGGATTCTCCAGAATGAAATGGTCATGAAGACAAAATATGAAGGTCTGAAAGTCTTTCTACCCTAAGTAGACAATTAACCTAAAGTGATGGAGAGCTGCAGGACTAGACGTACCTCCCACACTAGGAGCCAGCTGCTCCTTCTCTGTTGCACGCAAACCCAGCAGGAGTTTCGACCTGTGAGTGCTGGCAGATTTGAAAAGCATCAAGCCTCAGGTGTTCAAGTGTGGTAATGCTAAAGGCCACACAACTCACATCCTCAGTTGGTATGAAACACACTATTTTTATCCCTTGAGAGAGGCTCGGCATGGTTGCTGACAGACAACCTGCCTCCTGACCGACATCGGCAGCGCAGGCAGGATGCTGCCCACACTATCCGCGTGAGGTATGATTCTTTCATACTGCACTACCATTGGTAAAGCCAAGGGGCAACGTGACTCTTACCCACATTAAAAAAGCATTTGCATGATTTGGCTGTTGCCGCCAGATGACCCAGACACCAAGTGACCCTGGCAGCTCTCCAGAGCCAAAGCATCACTTATGATCCTGTGTTTGCTGTAGGTGATTGGGTGAGCCACCGCATGGGCGCATTGCTGCTCATCTTTCTTGCTGCGTCAAAAAAGCTTTGTCTTACAATGTGTTGTCAGGCTCCATTACTGTTCAGACCACAGTTGCTCAGTCAGTCTGGTAAAAACACACCAGCATATACCACTAGGACTCACACCGTCTTTGCATCCTCTGTACCATTGCTGCTACTGTCACAAATGTGCTTAATGAACAATGTGTACAAGTTAAAAAGAAATTTAAATCAAAACCAAATGCAGAAAGAGGTTGTTGGTGAGCTAAGTGGAAAGTTGCTGCAACAGTTGTGTTGAATTTGTCAAAGCTATTTCGTGGAATTTGTTTTGTAGCAGATTCTACCAGGAGTTAAGGCATCAAGAACACAAGAGTTTCATGGGTCAAAGGAAAATCATTCTTGTGGAGTAAAAACTTGCAGTAAGAAAGCTAAGAAAAATGATTGGATTCTTTAAGATATCACAGAATTTCTTGGGTTTTTGTCAGATGAAATCTCTTGCTGTCCAAATTACTGCCTTATCTACTTCCAGACATACACTAAGAAATTAGTGTTTGGTTTCCTTTTGTTAAGTAGATAGCATGTATTAAAAAGAGATAGTGTTTGAAAATTACTTAGTGAACACAAGGAAATTGGCCACTGTGATGTCATGGCACAAAAACCATCAACAGTAATTTTTTAACTCTCTTTTGTAGTTCAGGAATATCTACAGTAGCTTATCGCACAGAAATTCAGCTTTGAGGGATGGAAGGTACTTAGGGGCATTTTTTAGACTGGATGTAATTACATTTTTATGAATTCATCTTTCCTTGACAGGAAGATTTAGATGTACTTGATTTGTGACTGGGATATAGACTTCAGTATAAATTCATGGGGTATTAGGAAACAGGATGAGAGACAAATCTCACAAAAAAGATCAGTCAAAGCAAACTGAGATGAAAAAAGGGGAAGAGGAAGAAAAGATCATGCAAGAAACTTGATTACTTGGAAAGAGAACTCATTCTCTTGCTAACTGTGAATGATCCTATACAACAGTACTTTGGGAAAGTAAGGAATTAATTCCATTTGATATTGAATTTTGTCCTGTCTTTTCTCTGAAACATGGTATAGCTCACAGGTACACTATTCATTCATGTATCAGAGTTTTTCAGCTTTGGGCTAGTTGAACAAACCACAGGAGACTGAGAAGAAATCACTTTTACTTAATGATACAGAATGTCTGGCAATAACTAGGATATCAGATTCATAGAGCAAGTGGTGCAAAAAAATTGGAATAAAGTATTGGTTTTGGTTCACTGGTGAAGCTACACTTTAAAATTACCTTGGACCTGATCCTTTTGGGGTTAAACTGAAACAACATTTCAGCTTTCCCACCAGAACAAAAAATTGAAAGAAATTCACTCTTGTTCATATAAAATTTGACTAAACCAAAAGATTTTGATTAATTTTCAAGGAGCCTTTTATTTTCAGATAAACAAAGTAAAATCAGTTATGTTTAAATCTAAATTTAGTTAACCAAATAATAAAACTAACTAAACATAATACAATACAAATAATAAATAAAAATATAAATAATAACCAACTTATGTTGGTTATGCAAATACAGTTGAACTTATTTCCATTTTCCCCAGGGTTGTCTTGATTGAAATAATCTTACTGATTAAACACAAATTCATAAACAGTTTTTGTTGCCCCAAAATGCATTTTATAGCCCAAAATGTGTCACCTGGTAATTGTTATTCACTCTCTTCAAAAAAACATTTTCAAAATGTACCTATCCTGCAATGCATAAAATTAATTGCAAGATCAAGCAGGTGCCAACTTGTAATTGCTACTCCTGATTCCCTAAAATTTGCATATATCTGAACCTCTTGATCAACTACTCTGTTCTTCTTTGCAGACCATGTTTGCCTCCTCGATTTCTTTTGCCACTTGGATGATAGGCTTCCTGAGATATGCTTGTTCAGGGCTTAAAACAACCTGGCCTTTCCTGGCAGAAGAGTCTACTCACAAATTCTGCTCACGACTATTTAGAAGATAAATAACAGTAACAGTAACTGTGACAATGTACTGTGCAGCAAAGGATTCTTCATATTTTTAAATCCTTTTTTTTTCCACTAACAGAAAAGGGGAACTTGCTGCAGTCATGTAACAGCTTTATGTAAAAAGAGCTTCTGGAACTTTGTTTTCATTTATGAATGTTCCTTTTTTTTGGGCAGATTTAAAACTAGTGCCCTCTGCCTGTCTATCCATCTTCAATTACTTTACTGTCAATTATGGGCACAGTAGCAGTAAACACCATCAGCAAGAAGTTGCTGCAGACAGACAGCATCTTAAATGTCCTGTTTGAAGGACAGAAACATAATAAAATCCTGAATGCTGACTGAAAATCTTAACAGTGAAGAGGAAAGCCTGGAAGATCAAAAGAGGTAGTTTGGATTTATACTTTTTACTGTTTAATATAAGATGAATTCCTGCCCTTGCAGGAGTATAAGGTTACAAACAGACTGCTAACTCTTGAAGCAATTCCATGAGAAAACAAACATTTAACTGGACGCCCTAAATGTTATTCAAAATGCTTGCTTTTCTTAATAGGAAGAATGCTGAGCTGGACATAGAAGTTAAAAATCCCTAATGATGAAAAAGATCTTACACACTGGACAACTGTGGAAGAGAGGGAGAAGGGACCTTAACTTGAAATAGTATAATTTTTAAATAGTAATAGTTTTTGTGGCAACTGCCAAGTTGGGATTCACTTGAAACTCATCAGCATTTTTATAATGTCTTATTAACCTTGTTTGCTGAGATTTTGTGGTTGGCCAAATTAGATTTGATGGTAGGAATTTCTTTGGGGACTACAGACGTGCTGGGATATATACATTTACTGGAGTTTAATGGAAATAATGAATATTCTCTTCTTATGAACAACATCTTCAGATGATGAGTGCTAAAAATGAATTACTTTTAGCATAACAGAGCTTCTAGAGAATGTCAGGAAAATGTGTCCTTTCCAGTAATTTCCATGTTTTATGCCTCCCAGTACAAATATAAATCTCCTTGAGAACTAGATAATCTGACACTCCTGGTACTACCAGGTTTCTGGTTCTTGGAAACTGAGGATTTTTGGTTTTGTTGTTAATGATCAGTTCAGTTTTGGCTTTCATTAGAGATACAGTTTAATTGTTGAGCAATATCAATTTTTATTTAGTCTGTGTGTCATCACATAGCATTACAGTTTTATCATATATAAATTGTAGAACTCAGTATGTATCTTCAGATTTCATGGCAATAAACCAACAAAAGATTAAACTATCATAATTTATAACTGAAAAGTAGCATCTCAACAAGCATGAGTTTCCATGGAAAATTACATATTAGAATGGAAGTGTACCCCTCATCTTTGATGACTGTATCTGTGACAATACTTAAAGGCCATAATTCACTACAGTGTCATCACAGTAGTTTCTTCTATTTTTTTTTCTAGAAAAGGACTTCAATCCTTCTGGCATTAATTCATCATGCGATTACTTCATTGTAACACTGTAATATATTTTTAAATGGGGGGAGGGGTTTCTTGGGGAAAAAAAATCATCTTCTTCCCATAATGAATTTTTGAAAAAAGGCTCTCTTAGAAAACATAGACACATTTTTATTCTCACCAAAATACCATCTTTTTAATTTCTAACACATTGGATAGCTTATCACTGTCTGTAGTTGGTGCTAAAAATTCAACAGAATTTGGAGGAGGTACCTGGGGACACTCCCTGTGAGGGATACTATTGATAAAGGGAACTAATTACAATCACTAACAGATATATGGAATTCTGACACAGAATTGTCTTGCCTAAACAAGATTTTCCAGCAAGACTTACTTTGCAGACTTTTCCAGCTCTTCAAATTTTCTGTGCAAAATTGCATTGGCACCAAGTCTTAGCCACAGCCAGAGAGCATTCACCAGAGCTGATTTAGGAGGATTGTAAAGGTGACTTTTAGACCCTGCTGCATCTCTCCTGCAGTCCTGGGCCATCTGGCAGCTCTTACCCATGCTCATTGCCAGTGACACAGATATGTTGTTAAAAATCCAGGGATCACATGGTTTTAAGTGAGCCCATGTCCCGCCCTGTTTTGGGGACCTGAACAATGCAGAAACAAGTATTCCTAATACACGCTTACGGCGCAGAAGGTTTTCTTAGACAGTCACTGAGGAACTTTGGGTTTTGACTTTTCTACCACCCCACACCTGCAAAGAATGTTTCCTTGCAGAGGAGCTAAGCTATATTTTAATTCTATTTATCAGTTAATATCACTTTCTTTTCTTCCATTTCTAGAAATGCATCAAAATTACAGCTTAGGCTTCCCTTATTCTCTGCTGAGTATTGCATCTAGATTTGACAGCCAGTCCTCAAAGGCAGGTAACCACACCAGTCCAATAAAACACCACCACCAAAATGCAGCTCTCTAGTAATACTTACATAAGTATTGGTGAAGTATAGAATATCAATGATCAATTCTGCATACTTGCTTATGAAATAAAGGGGCACTCGTGCTGCTCAGTGGGGCTTGTTATACTCTTACATACTCAATCCAGAGGCAGCCCAACCTGTGCTATCAGATATTGTCAAATTTGATGATTCTGCATAGTTAAATTTAGTGATCCCTGAACAAGATTAACTAGTTTTCCTACAGGTTTCTTATTTTTTTATTTGAAAATACAACCATTCAGTGGATACTATATATCAACATATATCTTTGCTAACCTGTTCATTTCATGGACCACATATCCCCAGAGTATGACAAAATCTGTTTTCATATCTAATCTGCAAATCATCCACCAGGTTATGTATTTTTTTTAGATGAAAATTAATATTCTTTGGAAACATAGTTTTGTACTTAAACTCACCTGATTCTTTTCAGCCTACAGAACAGCAACAAATGATTTATCCCGAGAGCCTAAAAAAAGGTCTATGAAACCAGTCTATTTTTTTTTCCCCAAACTTATAGCACCAGCAAGAAGGCCTGAAGATACTAAGACCACCACAAATGTTTCTAGAATTGTAGACGGGGTAGATAAGACTGAAAATACTCTCCCCACTCAGGGTATTAGCAGTGCATTCAATTTCTTAGCAGCCAGCTGGCCAAACAACAGGTATGAAGAATCTATAAAATTTACATTACACAGTAGCAATGTGTAGACAGTGTCTAGATTATGTTTGGAATATTCATTTAGGTGTATATCCCCACTGCTGGACCTCAGTGTCTCCTGCGGCTGCATCTCTTTTCGTGTTGGTAAAAGTCCTCAATACGCACAAACCTTCGTGCTAACTCAAAAGAAAGTATAAATGGAGGGAAGGCAGGACCGTGTCTGTTCATCTGTGTTAGCATAGCTCCTACAGGATCTTATTGTCCTAGCTACTGAACAAACATACAGTATGAAAACAGCCCGTGCCCCAAAGAGATGGTAATTGAATGCATCCCTCTCAGACAAGTAAAAAATAACAGCTCATGTTAAAGAACTACCATATGCTCCATATGTGTGAAGCAAAACTTAAAAAAAAAGCAAAGGACTATTGAAAATATTTGTTCAGGGAAAGCAAAGAGCTGTCCAGCTCGCTTACTCCACTCACTACATTATATGGTGTTAAAAAAAGTAATTTTGCAGTTGAGAATAGGAGATTTTAAACACCATCTTCTGTGATGCCACCTGGTAGTGCTGAACTCTGTTATCTTAAAAATGAAATATCAAGTCACTTCAGAGAGAGAAGCTATGCAATGAAATTATTTCATTCTGTGCTACTGATGTCAGTGAGCATTTGGCCATAGAAAATACAGGGATCAGTTTGACATCCTTTGATGTTTCAGAATTAGAGACATGGACTCTACTTCTCAATAATCCTTATTTGTGTATTTTCCTTTTATTTCTTTCATCCCATTATTTTGTCTTTTACTCTCAATAAAACTAGAACTCACAAACTTTTTCAGATTCATGTGCATTTTAAAAAGCAATATTTTAGTCATAAGAACAACACCTCTGAAGACCAGTTCAACAAAATCAGTGTTCTCTTTCAGCTGAGAACTTTATAGTACTATAATATTTGTTTCCAAGATGTTAGAGCACTACAGATTTTGTACATAGAGGTAGCTTTGGTATATTTGAAAAATAAGATGGAATAAAACATACACATACATTAGTTTGTGTATATATGCAGTGTAAATCTAGATGTTCATTGCAGTGTTTTACTGAGGAGAGCTTATTTTCTCCCTTATGACTGTTTTTTAAACTTCCTGTATCTTCTTTTGATTAAATCCATCTCTGTTGACAGTATGTTCATTATAGACTAGGCTTTTATTGTCCTATTATTACAGGACACCTAGGAATAACAAGTGGTCAATTATCTTTTACCTAGCACCATCAGAAAGGAAATCCAATTTGCCTGCATCTTCTGTCATCACAGTACAAAGGACATTTCCTAACCTTAGTGACACTTTAATTAGCATGATGGTGCAAAGCAGTATTTTCCATCATTAGGTAGTTTAGGGCTTTAGCATGTAAATCATGCTTTTCTATTATAGTTTGAATGGGTTAGGCAATATTCTTCTCATGACCCAATGAAGCAGACAATCTCTTATCTTTCACAAACTTGAAACCAATAGCTGAAGTGTGCACTAGCACAGACAGATTTGCCCATGTAATTTCAAGATAATTTTATGTAAAACAGTTTAGAGTATCAGAATGTAGAAATTCAATATAGGACGTCTCATGTTTCAAGTCCAGAGAAAGCAATGATATGGAGAGTCCATGCACAAAACATTGTTCCTGGCTTTTATTTTCTAGTAGCCTACTGTTTATGTTTCTTTTTAATTGTCAAAAGCATTTACACCCTGTGATCAGTCCTTTGCAATATGCATTTGTTCTCATTCTGAATGTATAAAAGAGAAAATAAACTGCATTTTGACTTGTTGGGCTTTAAACAACCTTTATCTCTTCAGTGCAGGATGAGTAGACTCTTTGATCTACTTTGCAGACAAGGTACAGCAGAAGAGAGTCCAAGACAGAGAATGAGAGATGGGAAAACCAACTCAAAACATGAGTCAGTACACAGCCAGTGCTGGTGCAGTAGCTGTTATTTCTTACATAACTTTGTTGCTTTCATTTGCATTAAAAAAAAGTGCTTTGTTATAACAGAATATAAGGAGCCATACATTGTTAGGAAATTAGAGGTGGTTCTGACAGGCATGCTTGAAAGACTGACAGATCATGCCAGTTTCAAACTTCAAAACCTCTTTACTGTATCAATATTCAGTAAGAATACACAATGACAGTCACTATCAATCATTATCACTACATACCCAAAACAATTAGTCCTTAACAAATCTACCCCAAATTAGCAGTGAGTGTACAATGTCACAAAACTCACCCCTTTCTAGTTAGCACTGATATGTACGGTTCATGACGGTCCTTAGTCCATGAGATCAAGGTTATCAGGCTTGAGAACTCACGGAATAGGGAAACCAGGACCTAAGTGGGCTGTGACCTTTCTTCTCTGCCTGTCCTTGTTTTTGATGTTTTATGCTACTCTGAGCCTTCCCCAAAAGAAAAGGCGGTGGTCTCACCTGGTCTTGGCATCTTATTTCTGGCTTCTCTTATTCTACAGGATTATTATGGTCCCACCAGACATTCTTCCCATTTATTTTGCAGGATGCTTCTGATTTTACCAGACATCCATCTTGTCTGCTCCACATCCTTCATTCGTATCTTGCAGATTTTGCTATTTGCATGTTTTTCTGCACCATTTTTTTACAACTATACCACAAGGCTCCATCTGCCCATTTGTGGCTAGGGCTATTAATTATATATTTAAGCTTGTCCACATTACCAAGTGCTAATAGTGGTATTTCAATGTTACAAATTGCTCATAGTCTTGCTGGTTTTACTGGTTGGCATGGTTTAAGCCCAGCCGGTAACAAAGCACCGGGCAGCTGCTCCCTCACCGTCCCGTCCCCGCCACGGCGGGATGAGGAGAAAATATAAAGAAACGCCCGCGGGTCGAGACAGGGGCAGGGAGGGATCACTCCCCACTCATGGTCACGGGCAAGGGACAGGCTCAGCTTGGGGAAGGAACACAATCAATTTCACTCACTACCGGCCAAAACACCACAAGGCTATCGGGCAGTAAACCCAGGCCTGGGAACACCTTCCCCCCCGCCCTCCCTCCCTCCCTCCTTCCCGCCTCAACTCCGCTCCCGGTTCTCTCCCCCTCCTCCCGCCGGCGGCGCAGGGGAACAGGGGACGGGGGCTGGGGTCCGCCCGCCATACCTGGGCTCTGCCGCTCCCTCCTCCTCAGCCGGAGGACGAGGACTCCGCACTCGGCCCTGCTCCACCGTGGGGTCCCTCCCGCGGGAGACAGTCCCTCACGAACTTCTCCAAGGTGAGTCCCTCCCGCGGGCTGCAGTTCCTCACACACTTCCCCAGCCGGGGTCCTTTCCGCGGGCCGGTCTTCAGTCACAGACTGCCTCAGGGCGGGCTTTACCACACAGTCCCGGCCGTCTTCGGGGGCTGCTCCCCGGGCTGCAGGTGGGCTTCTTCTCCCCCACTCCCCTCCGTGGGCTGGGGGACACAGCCTGCCGCCTCCCCACGGGCTGCAGGGGCATCCCCTCCTCCTTCCCTGCCCTCGGCACCTGCAGAGGGGTTCCTCTCACACCCCACTCCCCTCACTCCCTGCAGGTTCCCCTTCTCAAACCTGTTCCCCACAGGTGTTACCGCTCTCACTGATGACTCAGCCTGGGCCAGCGCCGGGTCCCACCTGGAGCTGGGGAACCTTCTAGAAGCTCCTCACAGGAGCCGGCCCTGCAGGCCCTACCCCGCTACCAAAAATCCCACCACATAACCCCAAAACACTGCTTTAGTGTGCTTATTATACCTTGCTTCAAGGCAAACAGTATGCTGTTTGCTTCTGCTTGTTGGGTGCAACAGGCCTCTGTCTTTTCCACAGTTCTAGATTCCTTAACAGAGAGGCAGTGCTTGTCTATTTAACACAGACAAAATTTCATTCCCAAATGGAGTCACGGAAAAGTAAGTTGAAATAAAAACCCGCTACACAGTTACAAGCAAACACCATTCTATACAATTTTCGTGCAAGGCTTATATGGTTGGTGCTGTCATTTAGGCAATGACTAGGTTAGATGATATTTAATAACTACATTAGGCTCAGGTAAACATCTGACTGTATTTGATTTTTTTAAAAAAAATCACAGAAAACCCAATGGTTAACGGAGGGACAGGCATTCTGATAATAAGTCATGTTAAACTTTTCATGAAGAACATAAATGATTAAATATCGCCATTCCAAAAGTTTTCAGTCTGCTAGTCTTTGCATCCCTTTCGCCTCAAGTAATGATTAATAGTGTCTGAGACCATGTGGAAGCCCTTTTTCACTGCCTGCCAAAAATAGATATATAAAAGATGCGTTCTGTGAAGCTCAATTACTGCTCTGAATTAGCTGCTATATTGGCCGATTCATGAATGTCCCCCCCTTTCTGTGAGAGACTTTTTTGTCCAAGATTCAGAGTTTTGCATGTAAATGCACCAGTCATACCAGTAGACATGAGACAGCTGTAAAATTTCATGTCCACCACATGTTGTCAGCACCAGGATATGTGATATTGTATTGCATTGTTGTCTCTGACAACACTGAAAAATCCATGCTGAAGTCAATTTAAATATGATTTTGTTAATAAATAGACTATTTCCAAAAGTGTTTTCCCTCTGATAGTTTTTCTAAGCCATCTTTTTAGACACTAGCAAAACAATGTACTGCTCTGCTATCTTGTAAGGATGGAGCACAGAAAGGGAAGATAAGACGGGAGAAAAAATCAAACCTGGAAAATCTCAGGTCCCTGTATAGTCCTGCTCAACCAACATGGAAATGTGTGCAGTCCCTCCAAAGCCAGACTGTGGAAGCTACGCAGATACATAATCAGTCTGGATCGTACCATTATAAATAAATGGGCAGCAGTACTCCAATTTTGTTCTTATGTCTTTTCTTGATGACATGCAGGAGCATTATTTCTATTTAAAAAAAGGGAAACTGAGGCATGAGATCAGTTCAGTGATTTGCACAGGAGCACATTGAAAGCTCAGAATTGAACAGGGAACAGAGTCCACAGCTCTGAGTCTTTGGCCTGGAGCTCTTAAGACCTTACAGTGGACCCATTTGCTCATTTGGCCATTACTACTACTATGACTATATTTTTCAGTTGCATAACCCCCACCCCCCCAACAATGGCCACACTGTTCAGAACAAGATTAACATTTACCATAATGGACACACAGAGAAGAATAAGAACAGTACAAATATATCTCCTCCCTAGTAGCTGCTTGGCCACCAACCATTTTCTGCTCAGTTTCCGCTCAGAATTTGTTGATCCAGTTGTGGCCTGTCTGTTTAGTAATCCATAGCAGGTGTCTCTCCCATGTCTCTCCCTTCCATTGAAACAGATGAATTTCTGATGTTCACCTAGCTCCCTGGCAATGAAGCTGCTAGCCATTACATGGAGACACACCTGTTATTTTCACCCTTAGGCTAAAGGCAACTAGAAACCAGCACCATCTAAGCCATGACTTTGCTGATAGTCAAAGAACAAGTACAGAATAAGCTAATTTAAAATTGGTTTTAGTCTCCTCTAGCATCTCTAGTTTTCTGAATTCAGCAACTATTTTTCATTGATCTAGCTATTTTCTCACTCTCCAAGGTACCTGAGAGATAATATTAGTTCAGTCTGAGTTGTTTTTCCCTGTAACTTGTAATGGTCTTTTATTCCCATCTGTTGAGTATCAGCAGATAGAAAAATACCAGCTAAGGATGACAATAAAAACCGTAAACACATAATGGCCTTCAAGACTAATTTGAAACTACAAGGGTGGAGGCTGATCTGCATCTGGTATATTCTGATGAAGGTCCTCAGAAAGAAATGTATCTATGACAATTTAACAGTAGCTGAGGTTTTGACTCTATGTGTATAGATAGTTGATAAATTGTCTTGTCCTGTGCTGTTTTTTTCAGCATCATCCCAGCTGCCAGATAAATGGCCAGCAGTCTGGTTGAACAAGAAATCAAGCTCCATTGAGAGGAACGTATGTATTTTTCCTCTGTCTTGGTGAAAACTATTTCATAATAACTATGGGAGTTCTGAGCAGTTCTTAGAGCTCTTTAACATTCTCATTTTGGTAGTTGTTGAATTTAAATCATGCCTTTTTAAATAATTGTATGACATGTTTAGTAAGAATTCTAAGGATAGATCTCATGATGATTTTTATCTTTGAAATGGCAATTTTTATTGACCTTGTTTTTTAAAATAAATTGTTTTATATTTCACTTCAGTTCTCCAGTGAATTGTGATTTAGCCATCACTTAACACTTTAGATGAGAGGTAGCTTCTACCTATAATGAAAAGTTGTGATTCATTTCATCAGGCAGTTTATCACTAAAAATCGAACTGCAGCCTAGTAAATAAACTGTGGAGTCTGCAGAAACCAATATAATATTTCTATGCACTAGGAACACCCCAGAAATATCTGTAAACCAAGTGTTTTCAATGGAAAAACTCATGACAAAATCCAAAGCTGACATCTTGCCATCCTGCAGACAACTGAAACCCAACAGAGAAACCCAGGTGAAACAGGATTGATCTCACCTGGTGACCCTCTAAAATCTAGGCATCCAGTGTTCATCCTTTGTCAGAGGATATTACAGGTGCTTCTAGAAAACATGTCAGAAAACTTTAGGCTTCAGACATATGTCTAAAATTAAAGAGCTGAGTTGATTTCTGGAGTTATTAGCTCTCTCTGGCTAAAGAGGAGACTTCATGACTAAGGTGGAGTAATGTCTAATTTTTACATTGCTCAAGTGGGATAGGATGTGCTGCATAGTTTTGTTCAGTTGTTGTGGGCTAGCATGGGAAAAATGACAGAGCTGGCATTTTAGGCAGAGGCTTCCACTTCCACAGATTAGTGAAAATGCAGCCAAAGTCCTGGAGAAGGGAAAATGGAATGAGGTGACATGTTTTATAGATGATGCAACGTTATGCTGTAAATAGCAGAGATGAAGATAGTGTCTGAAGAATTGCAGGACCTTACAACACTACCACTTTGTCAGGAAAATGGCAGATGAAACTCACAGTAGGTGAATGTCAAGAAGTGAAAATAGGGAAGGAAAATAACCCTGGATTTGTGCAGAAAATGGTGGATCCTGAAGTGGCAATTGCCATTCTGGAGTGATACCTTGGTATTACCACAGTCTGCCTCATGAAAACATCTGCTATAGTGCTTAGCAGGCATGAAAAACAAGCACCTGAAATGTTAGGAAGTATTAGGAAACAAATAGAAATAAGACAGAGTAATTTTTCTACTGAAAATAATTATTCTACTGAATAAATCCACAGCAAACCAACAAACTTACTCCTTTGATACTCTGTGTAGTCCCCAGATCCAAAAGAAAGGATATACCAGGAATGGGAAAGATTCAGAGGACAAGAAGGATGATGAAAGGCTTAGAATTGCTTCCATGTGAGGAACAATTGAATAGGAAAGGATCGTTTAACCTGCAAAAAAAATCGAACCAGTGTCCTGTTCCATATACAGGAGAATTATGAGGCCTTGATGGACATTAGTCAGCTGTTAAAACCTAGCAGTGAAGCTGAGGATTAGCCCAAGACTGTTACTGTCAATTTATAACGTTAGACTTTCTTTTTTTTCAAGCGAAATTCAAATAAAGTAAGAGCTTTCTTTCTAAAATAAGAAATAGCTATTCATAGTCATATTTCATTGAGTGAAATATTGATAGGAAAGCTGAGGACATATGAACAGAAACAGTACTATTTCTTCCTCTGTTTCCATTCTGCAGAGTTAAAGTGAACATATTGACCATATGGAAAGTCAAGCAGACAGAAGGTAAGCTTATGTAAGTGCCTGTAACATTACATATTTAATTAAAATAACATTGTGTTATAATATACTAGATTTAAAGAACATAGCAAATGCCTTAATACTACCCTAAAGAGATCAACCCTCTTACAAAGCTTTTAGCTTGTGCAAAATCATGAAAACAGAACTTACTGGTACCTATCTGAAACTAAGAACAGCAAAATCAGGACAGGTATAAAATGGTGCCAAAACTGAGAGAGACTGGGTTGTTCAAACAACATTTAATAGGAAATAAATAAATAAATGATACAGTTGCTGTTTTCTTTAGTGCAGTAGTAACCATAGAAACCAAACCCAGGGGTTATTTCATTCACAAACCATTTTTTGCAGCAAAGCAAGGAATTCTCTGAACAAATTGATGGGTTTGATCCTGCAAAGTGCAGCTGCAGATCAGTTTGTGCTTGTTCCAAACGCAGTGAGCAGGGCACCTGCCAGCACTGCATAGCTATCAAATAGCCCTCGGAGGGGAAAAAAAAAGGAAGGAAAGGTGTCTCCAGGTTACCAGCGTAGGAGCAGAGCTCCAAGGGGTCTGCCCAAGGCATGGAGAGCTGGGGTAGATGGCACCCTGGGGGTGGCGGAGGTGCCCAGCTCCTATCTGGGTGTCAGGCAAGATCCAGCCCCTGCTAAGAACAGCCCCAACTTGCAGCTCACTCTGGTCTTACGGGAGTTGGTGACTGCTGCACACAAAAACCGCACTGCCTTCAGCGACAGCAGAGACAGGTGGTCATGGTCACCACTGTCAAAGGCAGAGCTCTTGTAGGGCTGTCACTCGGAGTAACAAGGTCATGCCTTCCCAAACAACAGGGATTTCTCAATCATAATCCCTCATGCAGCTGGAAGCAAATGACCCTATTATTCCCAAGGGAAACGCTTTCTTCCTTTCCTAGATCCTCAGGCTGGCAGGGAAGTGAGAGTGGAGTAAGCTGTGGAGTTATGAGGCATGCTGAATGTCAGCCTTCCCCACCAGAAGCAGCACTTACTTTGCACTTCTGCTGCTCTTGTCTTTATTTTTCTTTTATTTTAAGATGTATTTCTGTACTTCGAACTCTTGTTACTGAAGTGGCATTATGGAGTCAAAGAATGAAAGGCAGCCAGAAAATCACGTAGTCTGGCATTTAAAAGCTGAAGATCACAGTGAGGTAAATGGACCAAAATGCCTTATCTTGATCTATGCCATCTTCCTTTGTTGGCGCACTCTTTGTGACTAAAAAGGAAGGAATATGTTAGGGTATACAGTCTGAGTAGCTGGAAATCATCACTCATTTACCATTATCAAAATAGAAAGCATTTTCCTTTGTAATTTGAAAAGCTATTTTCTTTCTTCTTACTGAAAAATGGGAATGAGGAAATGCAAAGAAAGTGTTCTCACTCATTTACATTTCCTCTTCCTCTTGGCCAACTTAGCAGAACATGGAAAACGAAGAATAAGGTTGGGCTGGGTTGTTTGCAAAGAAAGAAGTAATCTCACCCTATCTTTCAATAAAAAAAACCCAGAACTTTGTCTAGAAAGTACTGACCTGTTCTTATCTAAAGATTGCTCAGCACAGAGGATGACCTGAAGTGCTCTGAAGTGCTGAAATATGGAGCTGATTTATAATAATTTATTCATAGAGTAGGAAAAATATTATTGCAATTAAGCACTGGATTAGAAACCACGAAATCTGAGAAAATCTTTGTGTTTGGAATTTATTTTTTCTATTTCCTTGGGAAGAACAGTTCAAGCTTTATGATCTTCGGTTTGATGTTTATAAAAGGAGGGTAATATTCCTTCTCATTTGCTTTTAAATAAAATAAGTGTTATGGTTTATCATGACCATATGTAGGCTGTGTACCCTGATGGAATTTTAGGTTCTTCTGTAGTGCATATACTAACCAAGGTGTTTCAAAACAGCATGTTGAATGGCAACGTTTCTTTACTCCTTTAGCTGAAATGAAATGTTCATGTGTCTCCATACATAGTCATGGAGTGTCAAAATAAATTTCAGGAGAATAAAGCCAATGTAAATCATAGTCCAGTGTACTGAAATTGCCATCAATCTTGCTTGTTGACTTGCCAGTTCCAAGAACTATGATTGGCTGGTTATCAATAGGATGATCATAGAATCACAGAATGGTTTGTGTTGGAAGGAACCTTAAAGATCACCTAGTTCCACCCCCCCTGCCATGGGCAGGGACACCTTCCACCAGACCAGGTTGCTCAAAGCCCCATCCAACCTGGCCTTGAACACTGCCAGGGTTGGGGCATCCGCAACCTCTCTGGGAAACCTGTGCCAGTGCCTCACCACCCTCACAGTGAAGAACTTCTTCCTGACATCCAATCTAATAATGAGATATTACATGCTTATTCAGTCCTATATTGGTAATGCTGATTATCAGAAGAGCCAGAATTACCATGAAATCTAGAAATGACTAAAAACATGAGTTACTTAAAGTGATCTTCCATGCCACATAAACATGCAATGTAATCCCTATTGCATAGTGACTGAGTTCCTTTTGCCTTTTTAATACAGTCCTGCATGTGTCAAAATACATCTCATATATGGAAAGTAAATTCTTATCACAGATTCATGAGAATACCAGCACATTTTATGCCTATGCCTAAAGCTGCAGCTTAGACAGAAAATATACAGAAAACTGTGGGTTTGGCTGTGAACTTTGATCATGTGATTCTTTAGTTAGAATTACTTGAGTTGGCCATGAATTTAATTAGAATTATGCAGTGCCAACTAATTTTAGCATTGTAGAAATTCACAATTAATTAGCTGAAAATCCCCTCTTATGAAACATAAATCCTCCTCTTATTCTGTTTTATATTGTGAATAAAACATTGTTCCATCCATTTCTTTTTGATCTCTTGAAAGATGTAAAGCTGTACATTAGATCATAAAATATATTGATGAGTTTTCTCCTAAAATCTACAATCTACATCATTATTGATTGAGGCATTAACTGATACTTTCATTACATTCCTGTAAGATTATATTCAGAACTACAATCCTGTATCCAATGATTTATTCCGTCCTTTTTGGTTATTTGAAAAATATTACTTTCAATAAACCACTGAATGTCACTTCTTGTTAATTACTTAGTTTCGATGACTGAATATATTGTAACATCAAGGAATTCTATGCATTTAAGATCAGGGTTTTTTAAAATAAATATAGAGTTTGCATATAATTTTATAAATTATTTAACATTTAGGCTACTTAACATAATAGAAAAGGTAACAAGTTATAACATGCTTTGAAATCTTATGAAGTTATACTTTACTCAGGAATAAAGAAGACAATTTTTGTTCTCTATTTATGAACTGATCATTCTTTTTTTATCAGATCTATTTTACTGATAGTGATGCACACATTCTTTATTAGCGATGATTGGCAATTAATCTGTTTTTTCTTTGAAAACTGTTGTTAAATTGCACAAAAATTACTTCTTTAAACTGAAAATCCCACAAACCCACACATTGAATACTTGTAATGAAATATTTAGAGGAAGTGTTTAGTGGAAAAGAATAGTTTGGCAGTCACAACACTCTGTAGTATTAATGGATGGAAAATGAAACCAAATACATTGTAATCCCAAGGGCATCTAGAAAAATGAGATTCAAACGTTTAAGGCAGTCAAAAACCCAAGCACACAGCAGTCCTTGCCTATACAGATTTGATGGAAAACAACACTACCTATCCAAGACAGTCTGCGACTATGGCTTGACAAGGTGATAAATCTGTATTTAGGATACTTGGTAGCATATAAAAAAAGTTCAACAGTCACATGACACGGAGGACAGAGTCCATCCAAACTCTTTTTACAGCTTCAGATTCAGTCAAAACTTTCTGAGGGGGTAACCTTGTCCCTTATCTCTGTGTGTCTGACTCGATAAATGATCAGATATTACTTGCCACCCTGCAGACATGTAAACACACTGAATTGTATGTGTTCTGGCTAACCCAACAGATATGTAATGTTGACTCATATCAGGTCCAGGTTTACTGTGTGCTTCAGCAGAGTCTTCTAGGCTAATTCATGCAGGCTTGTGAGCTAAATCCTACAGGCTATTATAACTCAAGGGGTTTATGTCCAGTGTGATGTTAGAATATCACCCTTATTGTATACCCTGATTAGTTCAAGCCTAAAATTGCACTTAAGTCATGATAGGAATTTTTTTTGGTGAATGCAGCTGAGTTTGAGACAAAACTCAGCTAAATTCTGAATGAAATAAAAAGTTTTATTTAGATATATTTAAATTCTACACCTTTGTCATGACAAACTTAAATGCAGAACAGCAGACCCTTTTAGTGTATAAAATATGCAGTGCTGTCTCTCTTGATCTCATAGGCAAAATGCCAACAGACTTCAGCAGAACGAAGATTTCATCCAGGCTGTCCCATAATTTACCCCTTAGCTTTGTACATAGATGAAATCTTTAAGGGTAAACTCTTGACTTAGGAAATTTAATGACAAAACTCCCATAAACATCAATAAATCTAAGATTTAATCCTAAAAGTTCAAGCAGAAAATGCTGGGTGACTCATCAGTGAATGTCAGATCAAATCCAGACTTGGGCAGATGTTTTTATTACTGGAGACTATAGGCAGATGAAGGCTATTAGAAAAAAAAGAAAACCAACCAAAAAACCAGCCCCCCCCAATTTTTAATTAACTCAAATAAAAGACACTTCTATAGCAGATTAGTGATAAAGGTATTTAAACATTCTTTTTTCCCTAGAATAACACACCATTTTCATAATAGTATACTTTCACCTCTCCTGTAATCAGTAGTTCTCTATCCAGCTGTGAGAGGAAAGATGTACTTAGAACAGTCTAGACAGTACGCTTTTATTTGATAAGAGTGTAACATTGCAAATTAATGTCTATCTGCCTCTCATATGAGATTTCTATTCAGAAGAGAGCTGCTGAGCAGGTCTCTCATCATGAGATAGATATAGCAGCCAATGCTTTCTTCTGTATGGAGTGGCTGACGTGTTTCCCATTTAACATGTAAAAAAATTAGCTGAGAAACAGGTGGAAAATTTAGTGCATACTGGAAAGGCAAATAGGTAGATTAAACATTGAACAAGGCCTGTGATATGGGAGAGGTAGCTCTGATCAGATTGGTAAAAACCCTGGTGCTGCAGAAATCATGGCAAAAAACTCATTATTTTTAAAAAGGTGAAGATTTCACATCAATCTCTATCAACAAAGCAGGGCTAGAATATAGTTCTCTCTTTAAAAATAACCCAAGGGAATGAGACACAAATAGAACCTGGACCTTGCACCCGATCTGCTAATTCACATGAACTGTGAAGGAAGGGCCAGTGTTCTGGTCATGAGCGTATATTTGCTGTTAGGGAGATGGAATATTTTTGGCTTTGAACAACCTTGTAAAAGAGTTAAGAAAATATATATACTTTCGAAAGCTTCTTGTTTGCTTGACTTTTCATTGCATCTGGAGTTAACTAGGGTTGTCTTGCACTGTCAGTTCAGAACATATTTCACTGTGTAATGTCTTCAGTGTTATCTTTGACTTGAACTCAGTTTTTGTAATACAGTGTATTCTGTAGGTGCTAAGTTAACAGATAATTTTTTCAGGTGCTACACACTTAGATTAGTAGTTGGCATTATTTAAGTTTATTACTTTTGATTAATGCTGTGTATTCCAGCAGATTTTAGTATGATTTTTTTTTGTTGTTGCTCTGTTTGTCCTTTCTCCAGTTATTTTTGATGACTCGCACTACTGACACAGGAATAAATGACACAAATTTTGATCCCTATTCTCTTGCATTGTGCTTCCTTGTTTTCCACTTTACTGGGGAACTATAGCTTGTCTTAGCTTCCAAGCAGACACTTAAGGAAATCCTGTTATTTATAATGTTTAAACTGCAGTCAGATGAGTAGAGCCCCAAATTATTTAAGCCAACTGTTTAATTAGCACATAACACACTGGAAAAAAAGAACTAAATCTTTTATGCTGGTTCTGGAAGACATAGAACTGAATGTATCACTTGTTATCTAATATGATAAGATATTCCCTAGTGGTATTAAACTTTGTAACCTTACAACCTACATTACTTAGAAAACAGATGTTTAAACTTCTTGATGCACACAAGTGTATGTAGAGTCACACCGTTTTAAATCTAATTAGTGTTTAATAAGCCATTGGAAATGTTGTCATTCAGCTCTTACAAATTAATCCTGATCTCTTAACACATGCTGATATTTCGAAACAGTAATTATTCTGAAACAAAAAAGAGGTCTGAGTTAGTCTGAATTAACATAAACAGCTCCCATGATTATTTTATGTGCTTCCAGCAGAGAGGTGTTAATAGTCTCCTCATGGCTTGATAGGAAAAACTCTCTAACAGAAGGATTGAAAATTGTTCTGCATGATGGTCAGCATTTCTCAATAAAACACAATTAATACAGATCAGAACAGAAGAAAGAACTATAGAGCTTTCAGAGTGACAGTCTGGGCTAGAGTGATGTACCTTCTTTGTTAGCAAATTACATGCAAACTGAACCTGGAATCTGCTAATAAACCTGGGCTCTTTCCAGCTCACACATGGGCAATTAAGCCTCAGTGCTGGAAATAATTGACAATTCTGTCAGTGATGCATGTGTCAGACGGGAATCCAGTCAGTTTCCCAGAGCTGGGCTGGATATATGCTGCTAGGAATAGTAGTAAATGCATATATTCACAGAGACACATACACATGGACACACACACACACTTACAAACATTTATATGTGTATATGCATGTGTGTATATATATGTATTTATATAAAAACACACATGTATTATCACACTAAAAAAAGTTGGGATACAACAGATATGCACCTGTGAGTAGTTTTTGGAACAATTAGCTGCAAGCAGAACACAAAACTTGCTCTTGTACAACAGCCCTGTTCTCACCATAGACTTGGAAAGTGCAAGGACTTCACAGTCCTGCTTTCACAGTCCTGCTTTCCTCTGAATCAGTGAAGAGCATGGATAGAAAGGAGGACAGTAAACTTAAGAAACTCAAAACTCACCAGCAAATAGTAAACCCAATAATTTTGAATAGGTACTGCATTGACATCAGCAACCTGGATGGAAGCTAAGTTTGCCTTTTTTTTTTTTCCTTAATATTGTATAAATGCATATATTCTTTTTGGTATCACATTTTTCAAGAGTGAGATTTCTAATTCACAGAGCTGATTGGGAGATTTAGATGAGGAAGAAATTTCAAATTTAAAGTATAAAACCAGGAACTTGCAGTACAAAAAATTATAATTTTGTTGGTGTTGTTTCAATTGAGGCTTTCTTGCAATGGCATGATTATGAAAAAAGGTAAAGAATGAACAGAAATGTGATTCGATGCCTAATTTTGAATTACAAATAAAGGCTTCTCCAAAATCATTGCTTACCAGCATAAGAAGCAAAATTCGTCTACTCATGGCAGATGACTTTAGCAGCTCACAGGAACATCAAAGAATTGTGAAACTGAGAAAAAATCTGTGACCAGCAAAGTACCTATATATATTTTCAATCAAATTTTCTTTTTTTAATTAAAAATTGATTACTATCTAAATAACTGTATAGTAGTTTGTCCTCTTCCATTGCTTTCCCAATAAGCTGGAATGCAGGATGAAAAGAGTAGGGGCAATAAAACCAAACCCCCACGTCAGAAAATCCGAAACAGATGGTAGGAGACTCTGGATATGCAGACTCAAAGGAGGCCTAGATATAGAGAACATACGAACACTAGAAAACAAGCAGCTCATCCAAACTGCATTGAATAGTAAGTAATGAGTGACAGACAGATTCAACCAGGGCATGACTACAGCTGCCAGTAGTGCTTGATTTTCTCATCACTCTTGAATGATCTTACAAACCAATCTAGCTGATAATAAGATTTTGGAAGATAAGAAATGCTAGAATGTACAGCTGCTGTAGTCTATGAACTAGTGGAGATACTACAAATGTGTCAGACCCTGTATTTAACTTTTTTCCAATGTAGTTTCAATCAGTATCACCTGAACAGAATTGTATCTGCTGAGTAACTCACTTTTCAGCCAAGTATGTTCACCAGAAAAAGAAATCCCTTTGGATTTCTGAGTGATAATCAAAAGGTGCTTACAGCAGAAATAGGATTGAGGCAGTACTGAAGCAAGAATTGCTTAACCTTTTGGTTAACACATAGCATTGCAGCACATGAAAAAATACCAGCAGATTCTGCCATACTTACTTGGAAGCAGAGCACTTCCATGGAAACCTTACCAGTAGAGGCCAAGAACTCTGGTTCTGAACTACCAATGTATTTGCTTAACTTCATGTGCAGGCCAGGCCTTGCAGATAAGTAGTGTGAAAGGGAGCCAAATATGATCCTGTGGTTGACCCAGGAGCCCCTTTCTACACTGGTTTTTTTACACTTTTTACATGTTTACTGAAGACATAACTACTGATTTCACTACTTCATTGGATTAAAACCTCACCTGGCTGACCACTGTGTAAGCTCAAGTGGTAACAGAAACAGTAAATACAGTTCATGAATAAAAGGCACATATCATAGGTCATATCCCTCTTTCTCAGTTAGAGGCCTTTAAGTGGTCTCTTCTGAAAAGCTGTTACTGAAATATGTAGCTTCTCTTTCTCTCTTATTCCCTCATTTCTTGAAATAAAATGTTGTATCAGGAAACAGATGTGAAGTGTTAAAAAAGGAAAACATTTTTTAAATTCTTGGCAGTACACAAAAAAGCTTATAGTTTTTACTTCTGCTTTGAGGCACATTTAAAGAGGATCTCTGGCATCTCAAAACTTGCAGAGAATCAAAGTGATACTTGAGTAGACTGAGCAGCTGAGAAGATAATGGAGAAATTTTCACTTTGAGGTGAATGGTTCAAATCCACCCGTATCAGTCCTGAGCGGGAGTTACTGAAGCTCACTGACATCTGTGAAATGAGCAATGGTTTCATTTCATTTCCCAGCAGACCAGAATAATAATTTTCAGCCAAAAAAAGAAATGAACCATCTTAAACCCTACAGCAGGTTTTTGTATAGTGTTGGCATCCTGTGCAATGCCAGGTTTAAGCCACCTTTGGCCTGAGCCAAAATGAAGTCAAAGAGAAAGTTGATTGCTTAATCTGCATTAGGGCTACTGACAAGATTTGTTGGTGAAGGTCATGTGGTTGTTATCTGGGATCACACTATCCTGTAATTATCTCGAAATTAAGATTAAAGCCTACAATAGATCATCTCTTATAAGCAATGAAATTTACTTTAAATGCATGTAAATATCAGCATCTGTTTTCATTACGATTGTCACTACATTCACTCATTCATGGCAGCACTGCTCATAAACATAGTTATTTGATAATGCTCCATTCTGTTTCAAGTGAATGCTCAGACTAGCCCTGTATCATGCAGTGCTGGAAGGAAACTGGCTTTCTGGTTGCATCTGTTGCTGAACCAAACAAGCTTCTGATCTCTTCATTCAGTAGATAGTAGTTATTGGGAACTCCAGGTGAAAAAAGATGATTTCTCTCTATAGACCGTGAACAGGAAGTGTAACAATAGGAGTGCTTCATTTGTGTAGATGTTAATAGAAATCCTTCTGTAGCATTTGGAGTTACCTTAGCCCTGCATTCAAATTCAGAATTGGTGTAGAGGAGAGCACCTTAGCAAGAAATGTATCAACCCTTCTGAATCAACCCTTTGCAGCAAAACAGCATAAGATTACTCAGGCAAATGTGATTTTGCATGTCTTTACAGTGACGTATGGCATCAGAGGGTAGTTTAGTCAAGGCATTCCTCAAGGCTCTGTCCTGAAAAACAATCTGATTTAGTATTTTCTTCAAAGAGAGATGTACAAAAAGATAAGAGCACTGATGACATTTTTCATATTAAAAGATTTGAGAAACATCATCCATAGAGTGAAAAGTCAGGATATTTATATAGATTAACTAGATGACTGTGAAGGTTTTAATAGCAGAAACAGGATAAACTTTGTCAGGTCAAAGCTCAATATCATGAGGTTGAAGGCTAATAAAAATAATTTCTGGTGCAACCGGGGGACTTGCAGCTAGGAGTAGCAGCAAATAAAAATTTGTATGTACTAGCTGGCTGATCAGAGGATGACCCTAATTCCCACTGTAATCCACCAACAGAAAGATATAATCTAGTACACCAATAGGGACTTTTCTAATAAGAAAATAAATTATGGAAATGATTGTGCCATTGTATGAATTACTGACATTTTTATATCTCAAATATTCTATGCAATTCTCATCATTCCCAAAGAAAGAAATCAAAATTAAACAAATTCATGATAGTTTACAGAAAAGACTGAAAAACCTGTCAGTAGGTTATGCCTGTACTCCACTTGCTGGACTTAGCAAGCCTAGTAAAACAAAACCTAACTTTTTTTATTTAACAGTATATCAGGATTAAAGAGTCTGCATTTTGTTGGGAAAAATGCATTTTGTTGGGAAAAAAGGTAATGGAAAGAACACTGCTTAATGACAGAGATTTTATATGCGCAAATATAGGTCAAAAAAACGGAGGTGGAAAATGTTACAGCTGTCCTAAATGTTCAGCAGAAGGTTCCTAACTGTCAGAAGAATGACATCTGGTATACCTTTACAACAGAAGAAGTAGTGGCAAAACCCCTTAACGACTGGTAAGATAGAAGCTGATCCATTTATGAAAAGGAGGATTAAATGGCAGGGCTCCATATGAAAGCAAGGACTTGGATTCAGTGACCCTGGAGGTCTCTTCCAGGCCCACATCCCTATAAATCATAAGTCCTCTAATCCTATAAAACTTGTGCACACAGTGGGTAGTGTCTGTGGAAGCATATAAAGCCGCTTATGTGATAGAGGAGGCCACAGTCAGAAAACGAAGCCCAAAGTTAGGATTTTGTTGAAAACCTCGGTTAACAATATCAAGCATTAACCTCTTAACAATCTTCTTTTATGAGGTGCATCCCCTATCTGAAAGATATATATCCCTTCATCCATTACATTCACCTGCTCACTTTTCTTTCTGCAGATAAGCAGAATTGTGAGTGAGGTTATAGAACATTTTAAGCTTCTTGAACTGGTAATTGTCTGCATCCCTTCGGGGATCTTGTCTAAAGCTCTGGCCTTGACAGTTTGAAAGGTGCACAGTGTATTGAGATTTGATAAGCATTTTAAAAGTGAACATTGATCCAGCATTTTAAGCAGTTGCCCCATTTATCTAGAATGACCTACATATACCGATGGATGGATGGATGGCATGTCATGACTGTTAATTGATTTAGGGAAAAAAAGAAGCTGAAGCTAATTAATAAAAATAATGATTATATATTGCATGGGTTCCCAGTCTATTGCTAATTGAAAAAGAAATTAATCTTATGGAAGAAACTTTTCCTCAGCATTTTATTGGTTTTGAACTCTTAAACTCCACAATACAGAATGATTAACAGCGTGCCTCAGTTGGCAAGAGAAAGAGAAGACACTTCTTCAGTTCAGTCCCAGGACGCCTGATTCATAAGTGGGATTCCCTAGCTGTCCCCTCACACACAATTCCATTCTGTAATTAACCTACTGCTCAATTACCAGAGCTTAGCAAATAGATCTCAATGAATAATTTATTTGATGAATTTAGCCTTTTTTTTCCCTTTTCACAAATTTCCCAGAGACTGGGAAATTTTCCAAGATGTATTTTTTTTAGCTAACATTTACAGACATCTTTAGTAAATAATTCTTGGTTTGTGGTTGATATTATTTAAGTTCATATTATTAGTTCTTATAACTTAGGTATCTGCTTTAACCAGGTTATTCATTGTTAATACATAAATTGCCATGTTGTACATAGCTAAAAGCAACAGACTGGTAATTGGGGTTTTTTTACCTAGCTGTAATATTCATAGTTCATAATATGAACTGTCCTGACTAGAAGACCAATTAAATGAGCAGAAGCAAAATATTAAATAGCAACCACAGTAACTACGCAAAAATTCTGAGTAATTAACAGCCAATTAATTTGAAATTTAAGCTGAAAAAAAAGTCTGTGACTCACTGGCATATTAACATACACTAGCTATACATGCACTTGATTATTCTTGGAAAGCAGATGTAGGATCATCAACGTGACACAAATGAAACTTGTTTTTCTCTTTTAATTGGTCGAGAATCTGAAGATTTTTTTACTCTTGAGCTCAATAATGCATATTATATTACTGCTGCATCCAAAGCCCATTGAAGTGTTTGGGGAAACCTCCACTGACTTCAGTGTTGTTTGGATCACACTGTTAAGTATTAGAAAGTGCCATCTTCCTGATTTAGAGGCAGTGTAATGACATACTCTCGCAATACTGACCTCAGTAACAGTAAATAGAGTACATGACTCCAACAGGACTGCGCTTTGATCCTGGACTTATGATTCGGTCTTCCTGCCTCCTGTCTAAACCGTGGCTGAAAACTCGCCCTCTTGCCAAGCGGTGAGTCAGTTCACCAGTATTCGGGACTCCATGGGAGCCTGGTTTATGACTGAAGATGTCATTGAGGTGTGCCCGTACACACGCCTGCAGACAGTTCTTGCCTCCCGCTTAGAGTTCGTGGGGTGAACCCAGACTAAACCAAGAAGCGGTGGTGTGCAACAGCCCAGGCAACCTCGGCTGCAGCACTTCATTACCTGCAGGAAGCGTGACTCTATTTCTGCAGTGAGCGCCTACCTCCTCACAGAGTTATGGCGAGGAAACCGTTCCGTCTGTTCTTTTCAGGTTCAGCTGCTATGAAATAAGAGTGGAAGAGCCCTGGAACCAGAAAGAGCAGGGAAAAATGAAACTGTTTCAAGTCTAGCAGGGAAGGCATTCAAGTAGAAGGGAGTGATGAAGCCTTAGGTTTCTGGCTTTGGTTCTGGAAGAGTTTATTTTTTTGTTGAATGGTTTTCTGGTATACCTACACACCCAAGGGAGATGGCTGGAAAGTCCACGCCACTTGATTCCCAGCTAAGTGCACCTAGTCCAAAGCTGTACCACATGTTCAGCAGGAGAGGTGAAGATTATCAGGCTTCTGAACTGTTATGACAGAAATGACAAATCTGTCCTATAAGCAAGGTGGGCAAGAAACCAGGAGGTGGAGATGCCTGACATTTCTCACTTGTTCACAATATTCTTAGGAGAAGAGGTTGGGAATACATTGCCCTCTGAAGGTATCCATGTCATACAGTTAATGAAAAAAGGGAATGTGGTCTGTATATCACTCTGCGAGGATGTTTAGTACTTTCCCTTGATTGTGAAGGGAACTTTTGAACCATATAGAATTGTTGCCTTTTGGAATATATAGGGCAATGGTTTTAGAAACCTTATAGGATAAAATACACTGAGGGTAAGCAGCAGAAGTGCTGTTAACAGTGAAATTTCTTTAATTAATATCTTGTTGATGAAGGAAGGCAAGATAAACTCTCCCATTTTAGTTCTTTTGGATTCCCATACCTAGCAAGAATGAGAAAAAATGCAAACTTTGGGGTAGTCTAAAAGTCATCAGATAGGTGTTTCAGTAGCCATGGGGAGCAGACACGCTACATTAGAAATATGTGTGTGTGATTTTTTAAAGGAACAATCATGCTGTAATCTGAGTTTTCTGAATGACAATTCTTTTTTGCTTAGTCATCTTATGACTCACCCTTTTTGATTGGAGATGGAAATTATATGAAGCATGAGTCACAGAATTTTCTGTCCTATAGTATTGTCAGATCTTTTGGCTGAAATGGGCTTGCCCTGGAAAAAATTTCAATCTTTTAAATCAGTAACTGCTGTGATTGCTAATTATACAGCTCCTATGATAGAACTACATATGTTTGGGTTTGCCTGTCAAAAGTTTTTTCCTTGCAGAAGGAGAGATACTTGTTAATATGTCTGCTCCAGATAGCTACCAAATGTCCAGTGTTCCGGGAGAACGACCACCATGTACATGTAGAACAACTTAAAAGCCTATGTTGCGGAGCCTGATTTTTCCATATAACTTACTCACTACATTGCATTGTAAGTCAAATATATCAAAATGCACGATCAGCCACACAGTATCTGTTTCCTCCCTCTACAGCTCCAGCTCCAGCAATGTTCTATGTACGAGTTCCCCAGGACTATTTGTCCATTGTTTATCCATTGACATATCTGAAATCTAGAGGCACCAAAACTTTTCCTAATAGTTTTTCTCGTGCATCCTGTCATGCACTTGTCATGCACTGATAGGAGAATTTGTCTTTCTCTGGGAAGAGTCCTTTCCATTTGTATCTATTCTAGGTGCTACAAGCCAAGCCTGAGTTTACATTCGAGGTAGCTTCTAGTAAAGGAATCAGGGTACCTGAAGGTTCATTATGCAATCCTTTAAACATAGCTGCATCCCAAACTTTTCCCTGCTAGTCTCACAGGCAGCTGATTATTGTGAGGTCTGATGGATGCATTTATTCCCTATTACTCTGTGCAGATAGGTATCCTCCCGCTTCAAGTGAAAGGCTGTGAATCTTTTTTATTTATGTTCCTCTTCATGCCTAGAAGCAGTGTTGTTAGCAGCTAAATGATTAATTTTCCCTCAAGCATGACTGAGATTCACACAGTAAAGTTACCCACAGGGTCCAAACCAGTATGCCTTCTTACAGCTTGGACCCTCTTCAGCTTGGCTTCCCCTGTGATAAATGATAGTGCTGTTTTATCCAACAGCTTTGTGGTTTGAGAACTTGCTAACAGGAGGGAATCCAATTCACTTCTTTCTACTTTAGCTATTCTTCCACCTTCCTGAGGAATATGCTCCCTGCCAGTCTATAAGCAATCCTAGGGAGTCCCCCTAGTCCTGTCACACGTTCATGGATTAAAATGTGATCATTAAAATGATTTAAAATTATCATTAAAATGGAAAAGGTCAAATTTCCTTAAGAAGATGAAGATTTGACATCAGGTCTGTTACTGCCAGGTAAACATGTTAACTATGAAGCTACTTAGGAAATTATCTAATTCCACTGCTGTATCTAGGGAGGATGGAGAGGGGCAGGCGTTGAGATCTAAGAGTGCAGAATCATGAAACCTTACCTGAGTTAAGTGCTTTTTTGTAAGATAAAGTAATGCTCTTATGCTCTTGAACATGTTTTGCATATCCCTCAATCCAGCTTTTCCTCTAGGCATTTAACTGGGTCCCCATTCAGTTCCTTGATCCCATTTTACACTGCAAATCTTCCCCTCTGTTATGCAGAGAACCACAATGCAGACCCAAAGGCTGGGCTCACAGCTTGATGTTTTAAAGATGCAATGTTCTGTATTGAACTTCGCAGCTTTTGGCAGAACTAGCCCAGTGGTTTTGTTTTGTGTTTGTATAATTAGTCCGCAGCAGTTGTTCAGCACAATATTTTCCCAGTACTGGGATTTCACACTGCATTAGAAATGCACTTTGCAATAGGTGGCAAGTAGCAGGGAGTCCTAAATGCATATCCCCAGTCCAAGCTCACCTCCTAGATCATCCAAAGGCTCTCCCAGGGCACTTAGATGCCACCACAGGAGTACTGCACTCCTTTCTTCATCTCAGAACCCTAATGTCTGATATTCTGCATATTGCCATGCATGGTGTCTTAAAAGGCTTGCAGTTGTTTCCTACATCTGACATGTAGCCACAAGCCACAGGAGCAACTAGAGAAAGAAACAGACTGAGAATGAGAAAAGGGGACAGAAAGGGAGAGAATTTTAAATCTAAATTACTCAGGTACATTTAAGTATTTTTACCAAGAAAGAGTTCTGTGAATTTAATAACAAAGTCTTACTAGACTTCTGAATTGTTGAGATACTTTGGAAGTTACATGTAAAGCCAAGTTTATTGAAAATGATTTAAAATGTGGATGTAAATGTAGGAGAGACTGATGACATGTTAATTAATACTAATTACATTAATGTATTTGTAGGTATCCCTTTCTGAAAGAGAAATAAATATATAGAAACAAGTATTTTCCTTTCAATAAAACTTAAAAAAAAAAGAACTCAGTTAAAGAAGATAAAAGTGACGGAACATTACTAGTAAGATTTTTATATTCAAAAGCATTTCAAATGTAAATTCTTTACAGCAGGTGGTAGCCCTGAGACATTTAGAACTAAATTTTTTGAGACTTGCACATAGTTTAAGGATTGTCAGAAGACAAGCATGAAGTAGAGGTCTTTTTACTGATTCCAATTAAAGAATAGACTCTTCTGTAAACCTATGAAAGAAGAAAATAAGAACAATTTTGTGGTGAATACTGTTTAAAAAAATCCTTATCTCTGTGGTTTGGGCTGGAAATCAATGTATTCTTGCTTTTCCTTGAAGAGACATTACTAATCAGAAAGAGCACAGGTACCCAATAATGCTGTCTGTGTACCATTTGCATATGTAAAAATGGAGCTGTGCACAGTAGCACATCTTATAATAAACTTAAAATTAAGATTTTCTACTAGACCTCATTACAGAACATTTATACAAATTGCAAATTGTTTTATTTTCTGAACATTTTTTTTATCCTCCAGACTTGATCCCTGTGTGTTTTGAAACAATCATGAAGTTCTATCCAACACATGTACTGTATTTTATTTGCACTCTACTTATGGTTCAAGATGTACGTATACCCTCTGAAATTCTTGCTGTTGGAAGGAGAGATAAGAGGAATGGGTGGGGCTGAAATTATCCTTGCAGTACTTGTATATCCCAGGATTTCAGCCTTTGTCTCCTGAATCGTCATCTATAAACGGTACACACTGCTATTCTGTCCCACAGCACTCAGGCTGGGGAAAGCTGGGGTAGCAGATAAGGATCAGTGTGGTGGAGGATGTAGTGGAGGTTGCTGGAAGTTAGGTATCTCATTGATATTTTTAGTGGCAGGCATGGATAAGAGGGTAGGAAGTCTTCCCAAGGGAGTCCAGAAAGATGATCCTCATGATGGACTTAACTCTGCAGGCTATGCTTAGCACTTGGAACAGAGAAGGAAGGGAAGCTGGAGACAGGACTAGCTAGTGTCGTGGTTTAACCCCAGCCGGTAACTAAGCACCATGCAGCTGCTCACTCACCCCTCCACCCCCTCAGTGGGATGGAGGAGAGAATCAGGGGAAAAAAAGGTAAAACTCATGGGTTGAGATAAGAACAGTTTAGTAGAACAGAAAGGAAGACACTAATAATGGTAATAAAAACAATAATAAAATGTCAATACTTATAAAAGGATTGGAATATACAAAACAAGTGATGCACAAAGAATTGCTCACCACCTGCCGACTGGTGCCTAGTTAGTTCCCAAGCAGCGATCCCTCCCAGGCCAACTCCCCTGAGTTTATATACTGGGCATGACATCCCATGGTATGGAATATCCCTTTGGCCAGTTTGGGTCAGCTGTCCTGGCTGTGTCACCTCCCAACTTCTTGTGGCTGGGCATGAGAAGCTGAAAAATCCTTGATTTGGTATAAACACTACTTAGCAACAACTGAAAACATCAGCGTCTTATCAACACTCTTTTCATACCGAACCCAAAACATAACACTATACCAGCTACTAGAAAGAAAATTAACTGTATCCCTGCTGAAACGAGGACCTAGCGTCAATGGTTTGTCTGATCTTTGTGGTAGAAATTGGCAAGCCTTCACACCCTGCTTGCGCACTGGACTAGAGAAGCTCTTGAAAACCAGAGACCTTGAGCCAGAAAATCTCTTAGCTAGAGCTCTGGGTTTGGATAACATGATGTGTTAGTAAAGCAAATGGATTTTCATATGTGTTCCCACTGACTTCATTAATAATTTCTTTACTTTGCTTGGCAAGGTAAATTGGTTTTATCTTGTTGCCATGAAGCTCTAAGTTATATGCAACTAAATTTAATTATCAGCCCACAAAATTTGATTAATCATTTAATGCCATCATTTGACCCTAACCTAAGAAGCATAAGAGGGAAAGAAAGTTAATTTCTCTTTCATCTGACTCTCCAAATCAAGAAGTGCTTTCTTTAAAATCTTCTAAAAAGAGTGACTGAGTAGTCTTGTTTTAATACACTGTATTTATGCTATATTGTATTTGTTATAAATTTCAAGGTTGACTTTTTCATGTAGAATCATCGGGACCATAGGTCATGTCTTACTGATGGTTATGTTATTTTTCTCTTTGGTATTTCTCTTCTGAGATATTTTCTTGCAGGTGTGACAAGGTCTCTAAAACAAAACAATGCTATAATATTGCTCAGAAAAAAAAAATTGGCGATGAACTTTTATACCTAAATATTGACATTAGAATCACCTGCATCTCAGTTTACATTCTTCAGGAAAACTCACTAAATATATGAGGCTTCAGAATGTATTGACTATCTCCCTATTAAGAGCAGAAATAGTACTAGGCAATTTTATGACTACATTCAACTACCATATCTGACAGAATCAAAAGAAGTTTGAAAATCTGGAATTTATACCTCTCATGTAGTAGACTTCAACCTGCAAAGTGCAGTAGGTACTGTCTGAATGATTCGTTGCCTTTAGATTTAAAGCAGTGAGTTCTTAGAGACATATTGACAGCTTGTGAAAGTGTTGAAAGTTCAGCTTGGAGAGGTACACTGGGATTATGTACATAGTAGTTTATGACTTTTTCCTTCAGCAAGTTCATCCATAAACTCCACCTGCTGTTCAGTTATGTGGGCACTGGGGGTCTTGAAAGGCTATATATATAAATATTGGTGGGAGAATTGGCCAGACACCTTAAATGAAAATGGGTAAAAGTTTAAGCAAAGTGTTACATGAAATCCAGTGAGAAACTTATGATGAAAATGAATAGTTCTTTTGGTGTTCTTTTAAAAGAAAATAAATAGTCCTCTTAAGAATCATGGAAAGGAGGTAAAGAACTGGAAAAGACTTGATTGAAACCTCCTATTCATAAGGAAGGGTACCTCATATAGTATTACTTGGATTATGTCCATTTCGAGAGACAGAAGCTGTGTTAAAAAGGTCCCAAAATATGGAAAGGCCTTTTAGATATTCTCATTCTGGTAGGATTTCATGTTGAAAATCTGATAACCTTTCTTAGTTGCATAAAGCAACAAAAACCCATATAAATTCCTCCTATTCTACTTGCCAAATTTTTCAAAATATGTTACATTTCTGCTTGAGTAAACCATACGTTATATCAGAAGACAAGGTTTTGTAATATAGATTTTATTTAGCTTGTAGAATGAGGTTTATAACCGACAAAAGCCATAACAGCATCGTATTCTGGTGAAAAGTAATGAAGATGGGGCAAGGGGTAGAGGAGGGTTTCACTGTGGCTGATGCTGGCAACAGTAAATTTTCTTAGTTTAAGGTAGGCTGCCAAACCTCATTTATTGATGCTCAATGTAACTAATCGAAGAGGCACATTAAAAAGGAAATCAAAGCCTTTCAAGGTCCTAGGTCCAAAGAAAGTGCTCTGGATATGATGAATAGAACCGACTTTGTTCGCTAACAGAAGTGATTTTAAGATACTGCCCCCAAGACCCTTCTGAGCTGCATATTTGGATCGTGTTGTATGATTCTTGTTGAGCAATAGACTACATTTACTGGGCGCAGGTCCTTGCTGTCCCTGCGAAGTCACACTGCCTGCATTTCACCTGCCTCTGCTACTTATCTGGGATCAACTCGTTCCCTGTGCAGAGAAAGCTGGTCTAAGGCTCCCTGCGTCCCATCGGCAGGGCTCTGCTCTGTCTCTCTTCCCCGGGCTGCCTCCAGCACCGGATGGCCGGGGAGGCTGATGGTGTTGAGCCTCCTGAGATGCAGATCTAAGGCAATTTAAAGAGACCAAAGCTGTGCCTACGGCCTGTTTTCTGGCTGTTGCTGGTCTTCAGGCTGTGTCTTTTAAAAGTGTAGGGGGGTAAATAAAGAGTACAGGCCTCTCTGCAGCTGTGTACAATAGCTAGGAAAGGGATGAGAGGACAGCCACAGCTTTCCTGCCCATAGAGAGCAATCAAATTCCTATCCTTTTGTGAAAGTAACTGGGAAAGGCATTCTTTCAGATGCCCATTTCAGTCTAAAGAATTCCTGCCACAAAAATAAATCAGGAGCGATTCTACTCCCATTATTCTATCCAAACGTTGCCCTCAGTTTGCTATGACTTAGTACTGCTACTACTTTCAATGCACCCTGAGAGTGGGTAGAATACAATACTCCTTTTACGGCTCATGTTAACTTGCAATAGCACCATTTTCTAGGCTGGGGTGCTGGCCATCCAATTTACATTTTATTTCTCAGCATATTGATAACAGCTATTTGCTGGGTCTCAGAAAGAGTACAGGTTTTTCTAAGAAACTACAACTAAAGCAGCAGTGTGAATGTCAAACAGACGTAATAGATCTTTGTTTAAAACTCCCACCAGAAATCTTAGGAATCTTAAATTATTTGGGTTATTAATTTACTTAATGGGTTTGCTGTTCTAATCTTGGGTCAACAAATATTTCTGTCTTGCAGGAAATACTTACAATAGGATAATTGTTTCTAACCCCTGAATTTTAATTAATCTTAACTTGCATGCAAAATATATCTCTATTTTATTGCATAAAAACATGTATTTTGAAAGTCTTGTTGTTCCAATTCAAGCTATTGATGAGTGGAAGAGAGTGTTCTTAATGGACCTATTCACTATTGGTGCATTTAAGGCAATTTTTTTTCTCTTTCACAGATACACCAACAGTGATTTATGCACTATGTTTTAGAGCATTTATAAATAATGACATGAGATGGGAATGAATTAAAAGGAGCAGGTGTTCAAACCCTTAAAGCTGTTAGAACGGATATGCACATAGATCTTGCTTGTAAAAAGGGATTCTGGGAGTTATAAAACTAGAGCTGTGTAAGCTTGGGACTACCTGCTCTTGTATCAGGTTCAGCAAACTGACAAGGAACCTGCCAAACTTGTCAAGTGCACTGTGCCTCAAAGGCAGTTAGAAAGCATTTTTTAATTGCCTGCAAGAGTATGTAGGGCTTTGAATACATTAGGAAAGCAAGTATTCTTACTATACTGTAAAATGACACCAAAAATGCATGCTGTCTCTCCTTATCCCACTCTTGCTTGCTCGCTTGCTCTCCTGTGCGCACACACACACACAAGAGTATAAGTATCATAGTCAAACCACAGGAAAAGATGCTACGGAAGGGAACATATCTTAAAATGATAAAAGCACCTGGGAGCCATCGTAGAAAACCACAAATTTTTTTTTCATACAAATCATTGTGTGTTGGAAATTCATGTTCATTTAAATATTTGAGTCAAAGATTCAAATACTTGCCATTCCTTGGCTTATATGGTAAGAGATGGGGCTGCTAGCTCTGCTCTAGAACCCACCACCCTGGCGGAAGGGCCTCAGAGCATCACCTACACAAATGACACTATGGTGACAAACCCTTACATTCTTGTAGATGGAGATAAATAGATGGCTGACACTGAGTGATATGGGTAGCCGGTGCTCCAACTCTGTAAATGTCACCTAATGGGAGACAGTGAATATTTTCTCTCTTCAGTCACAGACATTATGAACCCAGTGCTAGTGCTAGGTGGGTTTGAATATTTATAATAGCTAGGAATGAATGCATAAAAGTGTGCTGTAGGTATTTTTTGTATGGAGATAGGGAAGCTTAACTTAATCAATTAAATGAGCAAGTGAACTTGTCTGAACATAACACCAGCCCAGACAAATTATTTGCTATAACTTCCCATATTCAACAGTCATATACAAAAGTCAGCTACTCTGGACGTGGGTTTCCCAGCACTTCTGTGAAAATTTGAACATGACAATTTAAATTAATCCCTCAGGACATGAATCCATTTAGAATTAAAGTTCAAGTGGCCATTTTGTTATTCTTAGTTTGCTCAAAAATTATATCAGACTAAAAAAAATACATGAAAATATTAACCCATTTTAGACATACCTTAGCAACAGCTTTGCACCACTTCAGTAGTAACACATAAAGTAAGGTAGTAGAGTATTACCACTTCTATATGGATTACTAAAAATGCTTCTCAAAGAGTAATTCAATCTACTCTGGAAGATTCCTTCCAGAGTTTGCAAGAGGTTACTGAGAATCATTTCTAAAAAAAGCTGAAGTCGTATGTCCTTTATGATTTAAATCTGTTGAGACCTGGAGCTATCATGTGGGCAAATAATTTACCTTTCAGGAAGTGCAGCACCAAGAGGAAGTTAATTAGACAGAAACAAAGAGCTTGGGCACTCTGAAGGGCAATTGTTATTTGTGTCTGGATGCATTGTATTGGCAAAAATAATTCACTTGACATTTGGTATACCTGTGCTCTGCTTTGAGCCTGGAAAAAATTCCTTATCTTGGCCAGAATATGAACATTCCATTCTGAAAAATGCCAGGGTAGTCCATGAAAGTCAATGACAGTTTTGCCTCTAGCTTCATTTGTACCATCTTTCACCACAGATAATTTCATCAGGTACAGCAAGAAAAATCAACAGATGTTACAAATTTTTATTATGCAGCTATAGGCAATATAATGAAACACAGACGTTGCCTACTACAGATGCATATTGTGGATGTAAAACACCACCTGAAAAGCCAGCTCTTGACAGATGTACCTTGAATAACACTTTTCCCAGGTGCCATGCCAATGATTTCTCTGATAATAATTCACTGTATAATATAAATAGAAATATTGATTAGAATAGTGGCATACAGAAATAACATATAAATAACTGTAAACGTGCCCTTTCGCTAATTTCCCTTCCTCATTAGTGCAGAAATATTTTTCATGTTGCTGTCATTGCTAGAAGCTATTTCTTATAGTACAGCAGCTCTCACCAGAAATTAGAGCTGCAGAAACTTTGCATGTTGCTCAGTTGCTTGGAAATTTGTATATTTTTCTCTACAGAAAATGACTTTGTAAGGTTGTTAGAAAACAACCAGTGCTTGAAGAATATAATTGGAGTATCACATGAACATTCCATGAAAATCAAAATATCTCCTTTCATTGGGTATGATTAGGGAAGGATCAAAACCTGAGTTTTATGTAACAGAATACTGTGATAAAACTGGAAAAGGTCATTGGCAATATGAAAGCAGAAATGATTTACTTATGAGAGATATTGCACTTGAAGAGCTTGTCTGTTTCTATCTGTCTGTAAAAATATACATTTGTAGGTGCAGTTGTAAGAAAGTATTGAAACTTTTCCTAAACAGCTTCATCTATTTACATATATGTGATATGTTATACTTTCGCAAGGTTTTAGAATAGTGTGCCTTATAAATGATTTTGTAATACATTATTCTGTAATACATGAAAGTGGAAAAACAACTTTATAAGACTAGGACTTAAAGCAAATACCAAAAACCAGCTTCAATTCAGCATTAAAGTTTCAGATAAGTCACTGAAAAGTCAAAATTGGAGCATAGGTTGAGCTGCAAGATAAGGGTATGATCAAATTTACTTCAGTAGATTAACTGGTGTATTCCTTGATATACTTCTCAAAAAAAACCTGCTTTAAAAGAAAACAGAACAGCACCCTTTCTTGTTAAAACAAGTTATGGAAACATGGAAAGCCATCTTTTGCCACCAAAGCAAATTATTCTTGAGGCATCTGAGATTTTGAATTCCTTGTACATCTCTGAAGGCAGTAACCTACAGCTCATTCTTGCCCCCAGTGAAAGTAATGAGAGTTTGTTATCGTGGCTGATGTGATCCTGGAAGTAAGGCCAGGTTTTCTTTCTCTTCAGATGCACTGTTTTTTGAAGAAGCTGAATATATATCCTTTGAGTTTTTACTCTTATGCAAAAAGGGAATGTGTTAGTGACACTGAAAACAAAATAGCAGTGAAGCAGATTAAAAAGCTATCAAGTAAGTAATTTAACTGGCATGCTTTTTGTAGAAATTAACATTAAAATCATCAGTGCTGTTATCTGTAAACTCCTTTAGTTATAGTTTCACTATTCTGATTTTCATTGTACAACCATTTACACTGTTTAAACAAGAATAATATAAGTTCTTTTCTTAATATGGAAGGATATAGAAACACAAGTTGCATTGTCAATTACTCTTCTGAAATAGACCCACTGGAAATAATTTTGTAATTCTGTAGCTCACAGGGACATTTCTTAAGGATTTTTCCCCTTCTTTGAACCCACTAAAGCTTTGATCCAGTGAGGATTTGTAACCTATAGGGGGGTGATTTTCTAGTAATTGAAGTACAAAATGTCTGAAACATCCGTGCTCCATAGCTTAAGCAAAAACCTATTCATCCTGCATCATTTTTTACTAAGCAAATTGTTTGCCTGTCAAAGCAGGGGCCAGAAGAAGCAAGAAGTAAGGGCACAAAAGCAGCAGAAAGCAGGAGAAATGAAATTTAAACTGTTAAGAAGCTACTAGAGAGAAGTGTGTTCTGATAGAAAAGGTTTCTTTTACACTGTGGGCTATTCTACCTTGCTTGATCCTAACCAAAGGATAGTTAACATTTGTTTAACTACTTCCATATCACCTGTTGACACTTTCTGTGTATTGTCATAGAATTACTGCAGCACACATAACGGTTTGTCTGCAGGTTCAGATGCACAGGTCACTTTTGCAGGCAGTAATTTTCATCTCCAAAAATTATGCTTCTCCTGCATCTTCAGTTGAATAGCGTGAAGTTACATTTCAAATTACCCGATTGATAGTATGTTTGCATTTTTCAGGTACCGGTTTATTCTCACAAGAACAATCAGTACCTGGGCCTTAGGCATTTTGAAAATATGCTCCCTGAAACCTACAGTTGGGATTTCAAGGAAAAATAAATGTCTTAAGAGCACAAGTTCCACTCATATTCTGTAGGCCTATGTTCCCAGATTCCTAAGCGTTTTGAAAAATCTGCACATCAAATTTCCAGTATTAAGCACCACAGCTATCTGACAGGTTAAAAAAAAAAAAAAAGTAAAAATAATAAGAAGAACTACAAAACTTGGGAAAAAAGGTGAATAAGCAATGTGTTTTCTTGAACTTGCTTTTTTTATATTTTATCATGTTTGAAACACACCCATTTATCTGTGTTTCTAACTCATCTCATCACAACACAATATAATATAATTAAAAAGAAAGGACTACTCAGAATAAAGCGTATTCATTGACATCACATTTCAGATTTTTTTGCCACAAATGAAGTCCCAAACCTATATCAAGTACTTTTCATCAACATTTGAGTTTTCTATAAAGTCCATTCTTTTCACACAGTAACTCCAGGGACACATGACACAGTTCTATACATCTGAGAAGGAAGATCATGTTCTTGCCCCAAATTTGCTACAGCTCCCATTACAACAAAATTTTCCAGACATTTTTTTCTGAAATTTAAAGCAGCAGTTTACACAAATGCTGTATTGTCGTGGAGGGAGTGACACACTTCACTAGTAAGAGAGAAGTAGCAATATGTTTATTGATATAAAACAGCAGTTTAACAAAGTTTGATAGTAAATGCAACAGTGGTTTAACAAGACTCAGTGGCAAGGTTCACTTGATTATCTACTGCATAGAGGACAGGGTCAGACAAAAGTATCAGGGAGACCCTCCCATTGAGTCACGAGGTTCAGAAAGGACCCCCTTGTGTTCTAAACTCCTTCTCAGAGGAGAGTTTAGGTGTGGCTGGATCCAGACTTAGTCCCAGACTTGGTCAACGGTTTATGTCTAAAGGATTATATGTGCACAATCAATCCTTTAGATCTTAGTTAGGATTTCAAAGTTTAGCGCGCTGTTAATCACTTACTGAGAATCTGTTGTGGCAAGGACTCTCTCAACCTCGAGCAGTGACCTCGAGAGGCATCCCTACTCAAGGAGGGATCCTGGCGTGCAGGAGAGCTTAACGGGCCCTGGGCTGGCCACTCCTTACGGAGTAAGGTAATTGACTCATATTTACATACCGACTCCAGATGTTAGTTTCTTCCAAATTTGGCTTGAGTCAGACATTGCCCAGCACTGTGGTTAGGTGGCTGTATTGCTCAAATTAGCCCTTGGCTGTTTTGATGTTACCTGTCTGCCCCGAATCCACTTTGAGGCAGATGCAGCCATCACGACCAGATGACCCATTAGGACCACCAGTAGTGGTTATCACTTGAGCAGGATTATGGGAAATACAGGTCCGTCAGGTTGGGGTGGGGGACAGGGAGCACACTGCCACATGTATTTAGAAAGGTCTTCTGAAACCAGTAAACCTTGTGTGAATTTATCCTCTGCTAAAGTACTGTCTCGAATGAAATTGCTGCTGAAGTACAATGATATATTAGAATTTGAATATTATAAATACCTTCTTTTGACCAGTAAGAATGATGAAAAAAGGGAAGAGTCAAAACCTAATAGGTTAAAAGCAAAGTACCTGTGTCATCATCTGAAGAAGGGCTTCTTGTTCCCTGCTGTGATGACAGGTTTAAGTGATAATTATTGTATAGGTAGAAGCTAACTTTTTAACATTGGAACAAATCGATAATCTTTCATAAAGTTTTGTTGATGCTAACATAAAAATGTTTTTTTCTCTCTCTTTCTTGTTTTCTCCTCTCAACCACAAAATTTTCTTATCTTTCTTGTGTATTGGATGTTGTCTCAACTCCAAAGAGCTTTTCTTTTTGTCAGTATAAATATCTTGTTCTTTTTTAAAGCTAAAAAACAAGGCTTTTCTTTGAGAAAACAATGACTTGCAAGAGAGAGAGTAAATATTGATAGGGGTAGGCCTGCTGCACAGGGAAAAGTCAAGACCTCATATGTCATTGAGAGAGATGAATGAAAAGCTGTGTTTGGTGAAAGTCTGAAGTTCATTGATTAAGGGTGAGGAAATGTTAGCCATGGTAATTCCAAATCTGCCATGGGATCAGGATGTTGACAAAGCGTTGAAGGGACTGAGAGTAAAACTGACACTAGACACAGTTTCTTCAAAGGATGAAAGGGGGAAAATATTTTTTCTAAAGTTTCAGAGTAGTTATGTAAGGATCACAGACTTATTCCACTATTCAGTACAGCACTTTGGAAGTGAGGAGAAAAAAAGCAAAAGTTGCTAAGTCTTAGAGAGGTGGTAGCCTACAGTGAACATTTAATGGCATGTTGTGTGAAAGATTTCTCCTTTTTATTACATGGCATTAAATGAGCAAAAATAACCGTTTGCATAAAATGTCCATTCTGTCCTTTAGAATGTTACCAGCTCTAATAATTTTCCTTCTTTTAAGTGAGGGAATAAACCAAATTAAGAGGTTCCCTAAGAAAAGAATCATTTTTATAAGCACACAACTTTAACATGATTACTTTGACATAAAAATATGCCAAAAGTGCCTTTTTGTATCGATAATTTGTAATGCTGTTTTCAAACCAAACAAAGGCACTTCTGTTGTAGGCCTGTTTTTCCTAAAAATGATTCCATTGGGATTAAAATAAGGGCCCGTTCAAACCAAAAAACACATGCTTATGTTTGTGATGCTGAAATGGAACCCCTTCTAGCATCCTGAGAATCTTTTATCTGATTTTATGTTCTACAAGGCTATTTAATCTGCTTCATGTGTCCTGCTTAGCTTATAACAAGGTTGGCAAGCTTTCAGGAGACCAGCCCTACTTTGCATTGTTGTTGTCCATTCAACACTGTTGTGGCCAGAACCATTTGCTCAAACTATTAGTTGAGAGTTTGCCTTTCACGATTTATGTGCATGATTTAATGCATGACAAAGTACTTTTTGTGAACCTTACTGATTCTGAAGCTTGTTCAATTTCTGTGGGCTAGCACAGCTTCAAAAATGGTTTAGATGAATATGCCTAAGTGTGGGTGTGTAAAGACTCTTACTGAAGGTCTCATATAGCATTCAAGAAGTATTTAAGCTTTGTCTTCAGAAGCCAGTAGCAGGGCTCTCACCTCCATCTTAGTTATAAAAGCTTCTCAAGTTCTGGGAAAGTTTTGAACTTTCAACTTCTGGCATATGAGTGAGATTCAATGGTGAACAATTAAATCTGATCTCTTCTAGTATCTTGCATGTGATTTCACACAATCTGATAAGTTTTAAACTTCCCAGGCGATACACCTTTCATGTTTCTGGATATCCACTTCCTCAGCCCTGTGAACATCTTAATTTGCAATGCTTGGATGCACAGGGCTTGCCTGAGGAACAAATGCCTTTCTGGGTTTCCATTTTGGCCCTGACATTACTCTAATTTGCCTCTATTTCTGAAGTGGGAGCAGCTTTCCACAGAAATGTTGCCTCTGGCTGAAGCCTCTTGCTCTTTTATCTCATCCTATTGTTTCTGTATGCCAGCAATTAAAACCTCTTCAGGTAATGTGCTCTTAAATCTTGGGGTTTATCCATAGCAATAAATACTTTTACTACACTAAAGGGACTCTTTGTACTTGTCAAGATGGTGCCAAAGGCCCATTAGCCAAGAACATTTCTTTCAGACTTTTTGGGGAGGACAAGAGGGTAATTTTTAATATTGATGTCTGTCTTTTCATTTTCCAATATCTACAGAATTACTATTTTTGAATGCAGTTGGAGTTCTCCAAGTTTCTTCCTACAAAATCTCTAATAGCAATGCAATAAACTATATGAGATGCTCCTGTAGAGCAGTTTTTCCTCATTTGTAATACTGCACAAAGCTGATTTTGCAGATTCCCTGGTTTTCCACTGCATACCTCATGGGTTTTCCAGCCTCTTTAGTTTTATATACTACACGTATAACACCATTAACCCTCAAGAACCATCGGACAATAAGCTGTGAAAGATAGATAACAAAGGGTAAGCGGGAAAAGAAGAGTTCAGTATTTCAGAGTTTTATCCAAATATATTAAAACCATCTCTCTTCGTAGTGTAGAAGAAGTCTGTTTGAGTTTAAATTAATACCTAGTATGTTGTATCTACTTAATTTTTTAATTTCATTTATTTTAGTGAGGGAGATTGCTATTCATTATCTTAACTTTTAAAGTTAAGAGGCACTGATCTACAAAATTTGGTATAAATATCATCATTAAACTGGAACAAAAAGGATTCAAGTGTTATGAAGTAAGATCACTGATTCAACATGCATTTGTTTCAAGGCTTACATATAATATGTGTTTAAATGTGATTCCTCCACCTCCTCATTACCTTAAAATGGCTCTTTCATTATGGGTGCTAAGATTTAGCAGGAAATATTATACCTTATCATTTAATAATTCATTTTAAAGTGTTAGTTCACACATCATAGCATAGTATCAGATGTTAAACATCCAACCAACAGCAAAAGTTCCTTCATCACCAGAAATGGACTAAGAGAATCTTGAAGTTCTGAATCTGGATTTGAACACATTGCCAAAAACTGATAGGCTTCATGGTAAATTTCTTGAACTATACTCCTTTCACATCTTCCATAGATTGTGCCACGGCTCCCATGGAATATTCTCTGACAGCTCATCCTGTCTTGGAGACTGGAATGGGTTTGGGACTGTCACCTAAGAACAGATTTTAACCTGATACCTAGAGTACTTTCAAGATAAGTAGAGTGTGTGTTTTAAAATCCTTTGGGCAGTGGAAGGAATTGGAGTGCAGGCTGTTCATCTATTACATGAGCATCTTGCTGTTAGTCTGTTGGATAAAAGGGTGCAATGACAAGAGTCTCTGAAAGAAATACCTCAATAACTAACTTCACAGGTTAGTGAAGGACTCAGGACTCAACCCTTAAAAGAGGAAGACACTTCACTACACCCCAGAATAAGATACCTAGTCCCTGAAATGAAGTTGGCTAGTATTTCTTATTGGCAACCACAGACAACTTTCACTTAAATCCTCTTCCTGTGAATTCCGTTCTCTTTCTCTGCTCCGGTTGTATGGGAAGTATAAATACGGGAAGTATAAATACCTCATTTGGGTTTTTTAGACTCAGCTACCAGGGCTCAAGTGCCTAGAATTGCTTATCTCGGCCCTTAAATCTTTCTATGAATTTGAAGATTTTTTTATTATTATTTGACCTTAGTGGAAACTTGAGGTGGAGACAGAACCAGGCCACAGAACATCCTCCTCAGCCTCCACTCTGCAATGTGGAAAAAAACCCCAAAACATTAGTAAGAGTTAGTATAAATTTACAGTTTGTTTTGGCTAAAGTCAGCATAGCTTGTCATTAGTAAGCAAAAATCATCCTTTTTTTATATATATATGACATATCTACTCCTCTGAAAGATACCACAAGTGGCAGCTCAGAGCAGAAAAATCCTCTGTATCTTAAGCAAGACCCCTAAACACATCCTATTTCACCCCTTTCAAAAAGCACCATAGGCTGAACTCAGGCTTCAGTGTTCTTACACGCCATACAACCTTCAGGAGACTCTGTGTTATATCCAGGGCTTATCTCTACAATATACAGTTAGCAAAGAAAATGCTTTGAGAGTTACAAGAGAGAGGTAAAAAAGGCAATTACTTTTGACATCTAAACCTACGATTGTTCAAGTTCTGCAAGCTCTGTGTCTAAAAACATGGATTTATGCAAAGTCAGTCATATGGCATACTTTGGTAATAAAATTGGGGGTTTTTGTTTGTTTTGTTTTTCCACGTACAGAAGAAATGTGGACTGCAGTAAAGGATTTTCTATACTGCATTGAGTAAATTATTACTTAGAGAAATGCCAGTTGTTTCAAGAATTATAAAATGGATAAAAGTTTGGCTGCAGGAGATCAGTAGTGACATTACTCATGATGCAGTTCATCCTAGTTAAAGTTTTCATTGATGGTCTTGTACAAAAAATAGGAATGTTCCTTCTCTGATGCTGGAAAGTATCATCAATACAGAGAAAGGGAGGCATATGCAGTAAGAACTGGGTGATGTGAAAGCTGGAAAACTGTGTGGAAGGACATGCATTTACTGACTAATAACAATATTATTTTGCTATAAATTTTAAGATCAGAAGTTGGAAATAATAGAAGAAAGAGATCTGTTTATAACAGCTGATTTAATATTGAGAGAGAGAGGTCTGCATTCTAAAACAGGAAGGAAGAAAAACAAATGGTGACTTTGACACAGGGAGGGGGGGATGGAATATAATGGCTATAAACAAGTTTACACAGCAAATCAGAAAAAAAGTTTCTAAACAATGCAACAGTGAGAGTTTAGAACAGCTTTCCAGTAGTGTTTGTGCAAGCAAGACTTGCTTAACGTTAAGATGGCCCTGATGTTGTTTATGAGAAGAATTTTATGACTGGTTGACTATAATTAAAATTTTTCTAGCCTATACTTTTTGGCCAGCCTTGCGGAATCTGGAATCTGCTGGCAAAAATACACTATTTAAGAGGTAAAAGTTACACTGTCAAAAGTCACCTTCTCAAAAATGGTTTGTTTTATTTCCACAGGCAATATAAAATATAAAATACTTATTTGGCAGGAAAGATCAAGATAAGTAGGAAGGGCTTTGCCAAATCAAAGTGCTACAGACCTAGTATTCAGTACATTTGCTACCAAAGGGTATGGCCTATGTACCCATGCTGGGCTGCAATTTCTAGGTAGGTGGAAAGAATGCTGGTATCCAGTTAAAAGAGGTGAAGACAATTTTTCAATGATGGGTTCAGAAATCCCAAATGGGCTTAATTTGGGTTATATTTTAGTTCCATGGGCTTTGCAAGGTTCCATTATCACAGACATTCAGTGTAAAGTTCTAAGGGAATTAAACATTATATGGCAAATCTGCCTATTATGTGCCTTTGTAATCCTTTACAGAGGTCAAGTTTCAAAGTACCATTACATAGATCAGATAATTTTGAGCCAATTTTTAAGGTATTTATTTTCCATTGGAATTGAATTTTCCTGAACTGCTCTGATATCACAAGAATTCATATTCAAGTGGAATTTCTAGCTCTGTTTCTTTCCTGATGCCAATTACATATTTGAAAGGGCCCAACTCCATTCTAGTTTATAAGGTTTTCTGCATGTGAGTAATGCTGTGTCCAATATACTAGTTTGCTTTCTGTGCTTAGAGTTGGAGTGTCATTTTAAGCAGACAATAAATACAGTTTATGTATATTTTTTCCTGGCTCAAGGATCCATAAAGGACCTGCAAGTCTAGTATGAGCTCTGGGTTTTTTTCAGTCAAAAATTCTTTTCTCATATGTGAATCAAATTGAGCTTGTGTTAAATTCTGAGTTACAATAAACTCCCTCTAATGCCAGCGACATCTTTTGTTCACACTTACACAGGTATAAAGTGAGCAAAATTCCACTTAAGCAAATGCAGTTCTGTGGTACCTCACCCATAGTAACAAGAGGTGAATATGTTTTAGCTGGAGATCAGACTGATGACTGTCAGTTCCAGTTGTGCTTTGGTTCAGACAAAAACGATTAGATGGCATCAGAAATTGAAAATGAGCGCTCCCTAGGTCCATAAAATTTTCAGTAAGAAACTCACTTTGGGTTTTGAGTCACCCACATATAACTGTCTAGTGCTATTTGTGATGCCTGGGGGTATTTCACTTGGAATCCAACCAGTGGTTAGGACTCCCAAAGATGTGATGTCATATCTGCAGCTCCTCATGGATGTCTCAGATCTCCTTGTTATCTTAAAAAAAAGTAGGTATCAATGTGTGGGCAACAACATCAGGCCATGTATTTGTATCTGGTGACATTCTGCATTAGGAAAGAAAAAATGCCAAGGAAAATATGCCCTGAACTGAACACAAGAGCATAGCAAAAATAAGCTGCAGCTTATAAAGCATTTCATATTTTTATTAAAACTGTGTGGAGTGGAAAATAGCTACAGTTAGACTTGAAGAAGATTTAAAATGGCCGTTTAAGATACATAGATGGAGATGGACTGCAGATAGTATGGGTAATAGCATTGTGCAGAAATTCTTTTTAATCATTTTTATAGCTAATATATTCTCTATTCAAGTAATAGAATATATATTGGACCTGAGTCTGCTTTCCACTGCGATGTCATGCAGTAACTAACTGTTTAAAAAATTTTGGGTTCTACCAGCATAAAACTGATGTAAAAACATAATCAGGACAATTTCATCCTCTGGCTGTAAACCAAATATGTGCTTGGATTTTCTTGTGAGAATTCCAGTAAGACTATTATTTAAAAAAAAAAAAAGAAAAAAAAAAAGGAAAAAGGAAAAAAAACCCACCTCCACACATAATGAGCTAAAAAGATTAATCAAAACCCCTTGGAACGTTCTCATCCTCCCTCTATTCAGTCTGTTTTCAGACATAAAACCTCGACAGTAAATTCTTTGCTTGTTTTAGTAGGTTGACTGTATTCTTATATTCCTGAGTTAATGCTCCAGTAGTCAAGCTGCTTAAAGACTTTTGAGATGTTAGATAGCTTGCATCAAAAAGGGAACATACAAAACAACAAAGCAGCAAAGATAAAAGTAGAAATAAATAATCAGATTTAGTCTTAAATGTGTCTCATAAGGAAAAGTCTGGGTACATCACTGTCATATGGCTAAAATCCACAGAGTAGCTATTTTATGTCTCTTAGGAAATTGTCAAGAGATTCCTTTTTTATTTCTGTTGGTATCAGAACTTTCCAGAGCTAACCAGAACTATACTTAGGTATAGAAATGGGTCTTTATGCTAAGGAAAATAAAAGTATCACTCAGTTACTGTATTGCAGCAGCACTGTACTATGCATTGCCAAAACACAGTGGGATACGAACATTACCTCTAAGCACCTTTTGGGCTAAGTGGGCAAGAAAAAGGCAAAGCATAAGAAGAGAAACAGCACAGAAAAGGGAATTGATTTGCCCATGAGTCAGGACTGTGACAAGGGCTTTGAACAAAATCCCAAGTGTCCCTGAGGATCCCTGAGACTGTGGGACCTGCTCTGGCTCCCTCCTCTGCTCATGTCTCAGCAGATCAGCTGGGCGATGTCCACCAGATCCGTGGGTGCCTTCCAGCAACCGCAGGTGCTCGCAACAGTTCACAGTTCTTCCATGCTTCTTCATATTTTTTTCCCTGAATATAGAGTTCCTTCTCCTAATGTTTCTGTTTCATTCAGCCATTTCCATGCTAGGAGAAACTTAATGCATCTGCTAGGAGCAAGGACAAGAACAAAAGATCCCAAGCCTCCTGACTGTCCCTGCAGTGTCCTGTTCAGTAGGGCAGTATTTTAATTTGAGCTCCACACTTCCATTTTCTTGTAGGAAACAGCTGTTTGCAAATCCATGTTGAAAATCTGTACTCACATAGGAAGCCATTCCTACTCTTCCAGTGTTTGCTGGCTCAAGTTGGTTGAGACAGATTTGGGCTCATATGAGCACATCAGTTGGATCTCTAGCAGTATGTAGTTGTTTTTGTGCTTGGCAGTCTCAGGAGGATGGTGCCATCTGGCTCTTTTCTTTTTTAGCAGGTTACCTCTACTCCCAGTAGAAAGTGACAGCACTTTTATTAGGGTCTCTCCACCAGGACTAGGAATTCTGTAAGCAGGACTAAATGTGATTTATGAATACACAGCATTTCCTGACTAATACATGCGATAGATACTTGTGACTAAAGTCCACGGGCTAAGCATTAGCCTACTCATTACTCCTGATGCAGACACCTGATGAGACTGTTAGGCAGGCAGGCAGAGTCAGGCAATGAGGTATCAGTCAAGTTGAGCTTCTCATGAGCTGAAACTAATGTCGCCTAGTAGAGTCTTTCAATTCCAATTTTTGTTTTCTCATTTTTAAATGAATTTTCATGTCAGTGTTGTTCTCTCCAGACCCCAAGTTATTATTACCATCTCAACTATTTCATTTCAGTCTTTGCTTTTACATTTCTCATCTTGCATGTCTTTTGTTTACAAACTCTTGCAGGTGAACTCTACTTTTCAGAAAAACTAAAGGAAGGTCACATAGCTGTGCCACACAAAACTGGGCTCTGCATCACACCCAGGGATAACATAGCAAACTGCCAGCATCCTTACTTTCAGTGATTGTAGGCAAGATTCATCCCATCTACCTTTAGCCAACTAAAGTCAAAGATCAGTTAGGTGGAGGGAGAAGGGCACCGTCCTGAAATGAATTCATCCTGCCTTAAGATAGTTTTCCAAGCGAGGTGGGACAAATCACATCCAGAGGTTCCCTTATCACTCCACTGATTGTGAAAGGCATCTAAGTTACTAGCTTTGGCCAAAAATCTGTGTGCATTGGGGCTGGGGGAAAGGGTGTTGGAGATGATTAACACCCTACGTGATCAAAAGGATTTTGTTGTCATGATACAGAAATGGAATTCCAGGAAACTGCAAACAGCTGCATTACTACCTGTGATAATTTGAAAGGGAACAACTTATAAAAGCTTTTCTGTGAAATCACTAAGAAGCTAGCTTTCAATTTATTCTGAATACTTTTTTTTTTTTGCCTTTCTCTTATGCCTACAGATCTGCCTTTTTTAGAAGACTTTTCAAAAAAATGTGATCAAATACGTTGCTTAATCTATACTCATTTATATAAGGTTTAGGAAAGCACAGGCCAATAATTTCTCTGAATATAAAAGTGGATGACAAAAAGAGAATGATATGTGAAGAATTAAATCAACAGAGTGAAAAGTGTTTGGATGCCATCTCATTTACTCCAAAGAGCTAATTGAATCAAAAGAACCTCTACAAACAAACATTTATAAAGTTGTTCAATAGATTTTATTTCAAATCAAGGATTAATTTTGTGAACTGGATTAGAAAGACTCCTTTGCAAATAGATGTCATTCACTTCTTAAAATTGGATTTATTTGCAGGTGATGGCTGATTAAAAGTAAAGAATGGCTCTTTGCACTGCAGGCAAAAAAAAAATAATTTCCTCTAATCCATATTCAAAACCAAATTACTCATGACAACAGTGCACATAGTTAAACCACTATGTGATAGTGCTGCAATATGCCTTGTCCTGTAGAGAACTGAGTTCAAGATGAAACAGGGATTTTGCTTTGTAGACTGATGGAGGCTGGGACACTGTTGGGATCTAATGAAAACATTTTCCTCTGGGAGGCTTCTGTTCATGTGCAGATGTCTAACACCCACTGTGAGTTAATTCAGAGTGGCGTGAAGCAGTAGCTTCACATACACAGAGACTTTCTGCTGTTTGGTGAGCACTGGTGGTGGAGCATTGTAAAGGAGGTATCGCCTCACTATATTATGTGATGTAACAAAGGCTTTTTTTAAGAAGGCGCATAATTGCATATAACTGATCTAAAGAAAAAAAAAGAAGAAATACATGGAAAGCATTTAGACAGGGGAAGAATCCCCATCTAGTACTATAATATACATTTCTTGTGCTTCTAAGATATGGAAAGGACCTATAATGTTGAGACGCGGCAATCTGTAAATAAGGTTTCCATAGAAACAATGCTGAAAGTTTACTCAGAGGAAACAAAATCTTACCAAAGCTGCACGTCTGGTAATGTGATATAGCAAGCTATTCTCAGCATCTGCTTAGTAAGTGTCCTCAAAGAAGATAACCAGGTTTGAAAAGTTAATTCTTGATCTGATGGAATTGTCTAACTCTGCATCACATCCCTAAAATACTGGTAGTCTAACCTACATCCACGTTATGAGGGTTTGCACTACCAGTGAAATTAATAAAGCACTAATACAGCATTAAAGATCTGGCCTAACATACTTTTCAATGCCTTTGAGCCTATTTGCCACTGTAAAATCCTACTGACTCTATTCAGTCAAAATGAGAAGGATTAAAAAGTGTTAATTAACCCACATTACTGAACTTACATACATGACAAAAAAAAAATACTTTTAATGTACTAGAAGCATTTGTGAAGATTTTATGGGAGTTATAAATTATACAGGGCTTGTGACAGAAGGCAGCTGTGTAGATATTCCCATTTTCCTACCTAGCCCTTTTCCTCTCCTCAAACATGGTGCTGCTCGCACTGTCCCTGAACAGACAACGACAAAGAATAGGCAAGGGCAGGGATGAATGTCAATGCCTCAGCATCTGGTTAACACACTCTCGCAAGTGGCAACTACACCTGGAAGAAGCAGACAGATATACTGCCTCGTTTATTTTCTTGTGTCTGTTTTAGACAAGTCAAACATTGATTAGGGTCTCTTAGCTCTCTTTTCTCCCTGTTCCCTCCTCCTCTCTCTTATTCCCCATTTTCTTCTCTGCTCTTCACTCCCTGTACAGCAGGATCAACCCCACCCTTTCCAAAGCAGGCGTTCCAAGTACTGTGTTGCAATGGGCTAAAAGGAACGTAGCTGTTCATTCTGACTTTGCCTGCCCGCTTTCATTTGCTTCTCTAAAAAAACTCAGCTTTAAAAAAAAAACGAACAAAACACTGGCATACCCATCAAAAGGGTTGCTCTGCATGCTCTCACTTTGCAGCTCAAAAACATCTCAAGAAAGAGTCGAGTCCCAGGCAACTCCACACTTCTGCACTTTCTGCACACAAGACATTGTTTCAGCCATCCCACCTCCAGCCCTTTCTTCTTTATTTCCCACACGCCTCAAGTGCACACATGCCATCCTCTGGCAGGCAGACCAGACTGGGAATGGTGGTCGGGGTGGGAAGGAAAGTCTCAGAACAAACCATTTGTGCTGCAAAACAAAGAACTCTTGAACCCAGTGAATATTATCCCAATTATATATTTTTCAAATTTTTAAGGTACTATAAAATTACTTCAAAGTTTTTGCCTTCACAAATCTCACCTCTATATGGCAAGTGGTATGGTAAAATCCTCTTAAAACATCCGCCTGAAAAATTGGTTAAGGTTGGAATAGGAAAATTGCTAACTGAAGCTAATTGGCCTAATTTGCTGGCTGTGAGTTATCTGTTACTACTAATGATAACACTTCCTGCCAAAAGGGTGAAAAATGTTTGGGTTTTGTATGTTTCTTTTCCCCTATTTCCACAGTTCACTCCATAATAGGGAATTTAGATGTCTCTTTTTAGAGCTTGAGTTTTGCTTTGTAGATCTGCCCCAGCTTTTACAGTATACCCTTATTTCTAATGCAGCTGAACTGCGAGTTGATATGGTAGGTTCTAGTTTAGCTCTTTAAATAAAAATTAAATTTTAGAGTAAACCAATTGCCTGAGGCTACTGTGCACAACAGCTAAGCAAGAGACTGGAGCAGACTCGTGGGCTTTGGATGATTTTGCTATAAAAAGTTTCTGGCTATTACAGTGAAAAATGTTTAGAAAAAATGGAAGGAGATTATTTTTGTATCTCTTCTGTGTATTTCCCTGTTTCATTTCCATAACACTCACAAGAAACACATCCTAAGAGCCGCATTATGTAGTAGGGAAATTTCATTTCCCCTGTGTTTCCTGGAAGAATTCAATTCCCTTTCAAGATTTAATTTCGTACCTTTGGTTTATATGCTATATTTTTCATCACCAGAATTGCTATGGGCATGAAGCTGCAAGGGTCTTTTAAAAAAACTGGGACTTTGGCAACTGCCTCTTGGCAAACACCCACTTATGTTTCAGGAGGCCAAGCTTCAGTTCTCAGTTCTGTTACTGGTTTGTTGGACAAAATTGATCAACTCACTTCACCTCTTTCTATGCCCTAATTCCACAGTTGTGAAATGGAGATGGTCACTCTGAACCTCAATTTTAGAAGAGGCTGAGACAACAGAAAGTAAGTATGTTTATTAAAGACTAATATGTCTTAACTGTCTTAATATTTGATTAGATAGAATCATGTCATGATTAAGGTTCTGGGTTCTCACATAAGGACACTCAACTTTCTGAGAATTAATCGTTTTATCTTGTGTCATGGTTTAACTCCAGCCGGCAACTAAGTACCACACAACTGCTCGCTCACTCTCCCCACAGCGGGATGGGGGAGAGGATCAGAAAGGTGAAAGTGAGAAAACTCCTGGGCTGAGACAAAGACAGTTGAATAGGTAAAGCAAGCGCCACACACACAAGCAAAGCAAACCCAGGAATCCATTCCCCACTTCCCACGGACAGGCAGGAGTTCAGCCATCTCCAGGACAGCAGGGCTCCATCACCCCTAACGGTGACTTGGGAAGACAAACATCATCATTCCCAATGCCCCCGCCCCCCCTTCCTTCTTCTTCTCCCAGCTTTTATTTGCCAAGCATGACGTCCTATAGTCTGGGATATCCCTGTGGCCAGTCGGGGTCAGCTGTCCCGGCTGTGTCCCCTCCAACTCCTTGTGCCCCCCAGCCTGCTCGCTGGTGGGGTGGGGGGAGAAACAGAGAAACCCTTGGCTCGGTGTGAGCACTGCTCAGCCGTAACCAAAACATCCCTGTGCTATCCACACTGTTTTCAGCACAAATCCAAAACACAGCCCCATAGTAGCTACTATGAAGAAAATTAACTCTATCCCAGCCAAAACCAGCATGTCTTGAATGTCTGTGTGTCCTGCATTTAAAATGCAAATAGGACCCTGAACATAAGAACCAAACTTCAGCTAAAACAATACGCTGCAGACCACAAAAAAGCAATAGCTTTGAGACATCTAAACTTCCTTACTCATCTCAGCAGAGGGCTAATTTGGGAAGATATGTATGTTGATTCAAGTTTGTCACTGGTCACCAGGGCATTATTTCTCATCATCAGAGACTGCATATATCCTTAGCTATTTAACATTCCCATCTAGGCACCCAAAAGAGTGCAAATGGTCCTTACCTAAAATAAATAAATAAGGCTTTCATCTTTGCCCTCACATATTCAGCAGTGCAATTATATAGCACTTCAACCAAATATAGGAAATGTGAGCAGCCTGTGTCCTTGGCACTATGTAAGTCAGAAGAAAAAAAATAATAGTAGTAAGCTTCCTCCTTTTGGACAGAAAAGACAAAAGGGAGATAATAAGCAGTCTAAGGCAGAGGCTTTGATTGCTTTTTATCTTGAAGTAATGATTGCCCTGCAACCACACATGTAGCCTGGAACAAAACAGTTGAGTGTTTATTATCTGGGTTTTTTTGCAAATTTCTTATCTATTTCAAGTAAGCAGACTTTTACTCAAGATCCAAAATGTTACTGTTGATGAGATCTTAAAAATCTTTCACTTTGGGATTTTCTTTCACCAGCATTGTTTGCATTCCCTGGCAACTTTGTGTCAGAGAATTCTGTACCTGGATATGACACATCAGCAGAATTTGCTGTAGTGTTAGCTCCCTATCCTTAACATGAAAAAGACGTTATGACCAGCATCTTGTCTGCTGGTACTAACTCTACTAATGGATGTCTGAGTGAGGATCTGCTAGAGCCAATGTCCCTGTACACTCCCAGTGTATTTCCTGACATTTTCAGACTCAAGCCTTCAACCTTGTTAGGTCCTACATTAAATGAGTATTGCTACTGAAATAAATGAGACTAGAAAAAAGCATCAAGCAAACCATGGAATTAAATATCATACTGTACTGGGGAAAAAGTGGCTAATTGGAGTATGCTGTAAAATGTTTTTTCTACATATTCTTAGCCATATTCTGAAATTTTTTTATCCTGTTACATGAGTTGTAAGGAAGGGCAGTTAACACATCAAGTACCAATTACTTCCATTCTCTTGAAGAGGATTTGTTTGCCCTGATGTAACTTGGTCCTCTCAAGTTACAACCAAGTTTTCACTAGGTCAAGGAGTTTCTCTGAAAAAGAAATGTCATTATAGCTGTACCTTTGGATATCTGGATGGTGTTTTATCACAATCAGTTTAGTAGTGAAAATGCATGTAGGACACTCATGATAAAAGAAATGGAATTAAAAGAGAGAGAATGATTGCTTGCAACTACAAGCTCTGCATGACCTTGAAAATGGAAGATCACAAAGGATCTGAATATATGGTGCAACATAGAAATGATTTAAAATACTCTTAAAAGAAACAGCTGTAGCAAGATGAGAAGAAAACAGATAATTGACACCAGATGTCCCTCTCAGACAGTGATGAAAGAGTAATTACAGAGGGAGAGATAACATCCTGCAGAGAGCAGATGATCTTTACCAGCAGCTCTACAAGAATGCGTAGAGACAAACATGACAAGTTTCACCACCTCCTATGACATAAAAAGAGACATGAAGAAAAAAATCTTACCTTATGCACTCAAAAAGAAGATAGAGAAAGTCATGAAGCCTCTAAGAGGAAAAATACCTGGGACAGATGGCATCACTAGTGATATTATAAAAGTTGGAGGGAACCCAGTAACCCAGCCAGAAAAGCTAATCAACTTGAACTACAGTGAACGAAGTGTCAAAGGACTGGAATTATACTATAATCACTCTTCTGCATTGTAAAAATGCCAAAGGTGCTAAGAGACATACAGCCTTCTTATAGACTTCCAGCCATTTCTTATGTTGTTGAGCACATTAGCTGAGCAATTGACTTTTGTAACAGCTACAGTTCAACTACCCTAAAATAGATAAGAATACTTTATAAAGCCTATTTCGTGTTGGTGTAGTAAACTACTAAATGCACATCATTTCATGAGATAGATAATGACTCTCTGACAGACTCTCTGTCTACATGCCTAAGTAATGATATAGCAATATGTGAAAAATAAATTCCCCCAAATCAAACCCTAACAAAATGACACACTGCTCTATAGTCCCTAGGGAGAGGATGAGAGGGATCATGAACTATATGTGACAGATGTTAGTCAGAGTGCTTAAAGCTCTACTGAGAAGCAATTACATTACAGTGATGAGAGTGGCTTGAGAATCTACACAGAGGAGAAAATTATGAGCAAAAAGTAACCTCTGAATATGCCTACACATCCCTTCCGAATAAATGTTAATATTGTTAAGAATGTTTTCAATCTGTAATTGACAAACATTTTCCCAAATTTACATCTAATAATATCTTTTTTAGAATTTTTAAAGTGACTTTAGACAAAGTGTTCAGAACATATCTGATTAGATTTGTTCAGTACCTGAACTTAAATTAAGATCCTTAATCGCTAGTCACTTAACAATATACATCTTTAATAAACTGATCTGTATTTCAGAGCTGCTGAGCAATACTGCTCCCCTCGATTATATGTCTATACCTTGTATTACTTTTTGGATACTGAAGAAACCAGCTTTTGAATGACCTTTTACTTTATGATTTATTTTTTTTTCTAATTTAATTCTAGTTTGCTAATTTGCTGTATTAGTCCAACAAACCAACAAACAGAATTAGTTTTGAAGAACATTTCCATGGCAAAGGTGCTCTTCTATTTCCTGGGGAATGTTTTTACTAATTTTTTCTAATCAGCTAATGGTTGGAATACAGAAAGGTGAAAGCATGCTAGAGTTTTTTTTGCTTCCTGAGGTACTCTAATTAGATAGCTCTTTGTTAGCACTATATTTCTAAGGTACTATAATTATTTGGTAAGAATATTTGTTGATGGGACAGTGAGTGAAGAACTGAAATGAAACTTCTGGTTAACTTCCTAGCAGGTTAGAAATATGGGAACTTTCCCCTAATGGGATAGTGGAAACATTATCAAATGACTTGAAGGAATGATTCAGTCATTACTAAGACTGCATTTATGATTTAATATAAGAATGTTGGATTCAGAAAGAAATCTTCATTGGCTGAAGAGAGCCTTATCAGTACAGATAGTATCTTTGTTGATAGATCAAGGCATAATTATATCTATTCAATGAGCTTTGGATCAGAGCCATGGTGAAGTACACTGGTTCTAACTATCCCTTCTTTTAAAAAGCACTGGTAAAATAATTTGGATGTCAGTCTAATGATTATGCTTTCTTGAACATTTGTACTGATATGTGCAAAAAGGCATTTGTGCAATCAAGAAAAGCTCTGTAGTATTGGTGCATTTATGGTTTCCAGCAGTGGAATTTTCAAAGGAAAAATGAAAAACCTACAAAAAATGTTTGCAACGAGGGCATGAATGTTTCACATAGGGAGATCATGCTCTTCAAATTTCTCTAGGCATGGATTTTAAATAAGCAGGTTTCCACTCTTGAATAGCACCATTGAGTGTACTCCATCAAGACAACTGGCAGTCCAAACAAAGAACATTATCAAACACGTGTGAAATGGTAATTATGCAACTATCATTAGTCAAATCAGCAGCTGTTAGAAGAAAACTCTAAGTGACAGATGGAAACATTTTTTTTCTTTTCCTTCCTCTGTTTCCATTTCCCTCCCTCTCTCCTCCTAGATGAGACCTTTTTTAAACTGGAACTGCCTGGGAAAGTGGGGCATTAAAAATAAAGATTAATCACTTTCTCTTAAATTGTGTTCAGCAATGCTTTGAGAATTTGTCCAAAATAGGTAAATAATGAACAACATTGCCCTCTGATGGACTCTGTTTTGCTCTGTCAAGAGTAAATATGCATGAAATCATTCAATTTCTGGTTTTTGTGGGAAGAAAGACAAAATTAATGGAACAAGTAGAGCCAAACTGCATTTTTTGGAAAGGCTGTATCTGATTTTATGAAAGGGACTAAAGTCTTCCTGAAGTAAAAATCTCTCAGATTTTATATTGTAACCTAGCTAGGTTACAATGCATATTTCCTTTTAAGCATGTAACTTATTCCTTTGTAAAGTAATAATTATTTCAATGGGACCAGTTACATTTAAGCACAGATTTGACTGTTTTGTCAGACCAGGGCCTGATAATAATATCCATTTTCTGTTAGCTACCACAATAGATGGGAGAAATCATGAGACCCAACTAAATCAGTGCCAGAAAATCATAACAATTTTAAAGAAAACCTTTTCAAAATTTGTTGTCCTCAAAAGGACTGAAACAGAAATTTCAAAATAGATTTTGAAATGCTGTTCTTGGTATATTCTTGACCCATCAGACCTGTGAAATATCAGATTTCAAAGAATTCAAAAGAAAGAAAGAAGTTCAAAATGGTTAAGAGTTTATATAATATGTGCTCCCTTTTCCAAAACCAGTCATCTGCACACAGGGTCCAACAGATTTTGAAAATTTGGCTGTACCAAAACTAAAAACTCAAACTGTTCGTTATCAGGACTGATTCACAGTGCTTGAGCTTGTGTTGTCCCCATTACAAAAATCAGTATCAACAGTGGCTGCCAGTATGAACTAGATTTCTGGGTTTCTCCCCTTCTCACATATACCCATCTGTGTACTATCTCATAAACTAGGGGCATAAAATTGAGAAATGTTTTAATTTGCTTTTCTATTATTCACATAGTCTTAAAGCTACAGTTACAGAAAGAAGCAAATGATGCTCTGCAGAAATAGTAAGTAGGTAAGGAAATAGTACTTAGATGAAAACTACACCACTGGAAATGTTTACTTTTGATTCAGAGGATACACCTTTTACAGGCAACTCAGTGAGCCAGAATAGGGTGATCCCAGCCTGTGTTGCACTCCTGGATTATGTTTTCCCAGGTGCAAGACCCTACATTTTTCTTTGTTGAACTTCATAAAGATCTTCTTAGCTCACTCTTCCAGCCTATCCAGGTATTCCTGCAGGGTGGCTCTCCCTTCTGAAGTGCCCACTTCCCCACTCAGTTTGGCATCATCAGAAACTTCATCAGGGTACACTTGATCACATCATCCAGATCACTTATGAAGATATTAAACAGCTTTGGGCCCAATATCGATCCCTGGGGGACCCCACTTGTGACAAGTTTCCAGTTTGAACAGGAGCTATTTGCCATCACCCCCTGGGTGCGGGCTGTCAGCCAGTTCCCCACCCACCGCATGGACCACTTGTCTACACCGTAACCCATCGGTTTCTCTAGGAGGAAGCTGTGGGAAACAGTGTCGAAAGCCTTGGGGAAATCGAGGTAGACAATGTCCACCGCTTGCCCCACATCAACTGAGCAGGTTACTTTGTCATAGAAGGCTGTCAGGTTTGTCAAGCACGATTTGCCCTTGGTGAATCCACGCTGGCTTTTCCCAATCACGTGCTTCATTTGACTTGCGGTAGCGCCCAGGAGGATTCGTTCCGTAACTTTCCCAGGGACTGAAGTAAGACTGATGGGCCTATAACTTCCTGGATCCTCCTTTAAGCCCTTGTAGATGGAGGCGATGGCATTACTAAGCCTGACACAGTGAATGAAGTCAACAGTGTAATTCCAGCCTCACTGAAGTTCATGGCAAAATTTTGATGGATTTCAGTAGGTATTTCTTCACACGACTCAGCAAGCGTAGCTTGAAGTCTGTGTGTGAGAATGAACAGCCAGTGTTAAAGAGGTTCCAAGCAAATCCCTTTTCTAAGCTTTTTCCCCTTTTTTAAAATTCTTTTTAAAATCCAAGACAAGTTGCAGTCCAAAACCAACAAGGCCAAAACTGGCTCAAAAGAGATAATGAAATATGTCTCTTGTTTGTATCATACATATTTGGAAAAGTTATGAGCCACACAGAGAAGAAATGAATTGCATGAGAAAGATAAAATAGATTCAGTTCTCCATGCTGGTGAGCTGTGGAAATGTTTAAAAACAGGACCATTTTCAAGGGACTCGCTATGCATTTTCATTTTGTTTTGGTCAAGTTTATTATATATATCCTTCTTTCAAAAGTTAGATTTCTACGATAATAATTCATTGCATAAAAACTCATCATAAAATCTCTATACAGCTGAGTTCTTTATATGTCTCCTGTGGGTAGACACTCACAAGTGCACAAATATAAATTTATATGGTGAATGTGGAAGAGAAAATCTAATTTTGACTGTTTTCTGATGGAAATAACTACACATTTATTTTTCACATTTACCTTCCCCACAAATAAAGCACATATGTGTGTACAGGCAGGGAAGTTAGTAACAGTAATACAGATCAGATTCTTCCTTTTTCAACTTTTAAATGTATTTGAGACTTTCATATATTGATAGATAATTGATTTTTAGTTATTTTTAAACAAACTTTTTCTGATCTGCTCTTAAGAACTTTTGTGGAAAAGTGACATGAATGTTTATTTATTCTAATTTTAAAATATCCACAGCATGCAATAGTTTCAGATTGCACTAACTGTTTTCTAATGCTTCTTTTATGTTACTTGCTGATGTCTAGAAGCTGTATCTTTTTTAGCATCAGAAATCATCTAATGGACTAAAATCAAGAGCTGACACTATTTTAGATCTATAAATTTAATGATGAATCAATTCATTTTTAAAAGAGTCTTAATAGGCTATTCTTTGAGACCAAAAAAGATAAGTAAATTACTCAATTTGGGGCATAAAAATGAATATATTCCTTTTAAAATTATAATTGCTGCCTCATATTTTTATAGATATATAAATATGCCAGTAGCAAAGTAAATATGTTTTCTAAGATGTCCCTGAATATTAGATCAAATAATGTTTCAGGAAACATAACTCATCTCTGTATTTCTTAGCATGCCAGTGTGTATCCTATTTCTTAATTCATGTTCACAAACTAGTGAAGGAGGAGTAGACCAGTTGCACAGCTTACCTGAATACTTGGCTGACTTTATTCATGGTTGTTGGGAGAGGTGGTTCTATTGATCTTTTTTGTAATTTCAGCCTCAAAGCACTGCTCAAGACTGCATAACATCTCAGAGTGTCAGGACAGAAACTAGAGCTGACATAACAATCTAGCTTCTGCCCTCATTTACCTGCACAAATTTTCAAGTAGCCTGAGAATAATATTAAGAAATTGTTTCCATTTTGATTTGTATTATATCTGTTAATTTCTTAGTTAATTAGCTAGAACTTCAGCATCATTTAATTATTAGTTTATTGCCACACATTATTTTTTATATAAGTATAAAACAGCAGTAAGCATTTTCATGAAGATGTAGGTGACTTGTCAGTGAATCAGCTCAATATTTCATTTCTCCATTATAAGATTATATTCCAAATTTTTTATATCTGCCCTTTCATGAATTTATTTTGGAGTCAAGTCAGCTATCTTATACAGCAAGAGCTCTTTATGATAGATTTATAATTAGTTCCTTTGATAACTGAGGTGTAGAATGCCTAGTAAACCTAACACATGATGGGTGGTTTAGGTCATGGTCTTGTTGCAAAAAATACTCTTTGAATCATTTTTGACAGTTTTATAAACCTTCTTATATCAAAGCCATCAAGGGAGCACACCTCATTAATTGAGAGAACATCTAATTGCCCTTCATGTATAAGTCTCAAGTAAGAATACAGATTTTTCCTTCCTGCAATGGCATGAAGGTGCTTGTCTCTCTAACAAGTGTTGCTCCAAAAGCAAATGATTCATACCTTTTCAACAGCTTTCTGAGATGTAACCTATTTCTAATTTTAAAAAATATAATTAACCTTCCCTATTAAGAAGGAAAACTGGGAAGAAACCTGACAATCATTCACTGGCTGAAAAAGAAAGGCTGAAGCACAGTCCAGAATGGGCCTTGTGAATGTATTTCTCCTGTCAAGTATAGTGTGCAGGCCCAGCTTTGGAAGGCAAGTCCAAAGCTCATCCTCCTGTTGGGACAGAACAACATGGTTGCAGACCCAAGAGCTGAGAAGCCCACCTAGATCCCACAGTCAAGGCTGGGAAGACAGCAGAAGCAGGTCCACTCTGTAAATATCCAGGGAAGATAAGGATGTTCAAAGGACTTTAAAATTCCTTCTGTTTCTTCTGTCACGAGGCTTATCAACACACTAAATTTACCAGTTACAAAAAAGGAAGTAGTATGTCCTTAATTTCTTTGAACCAGTCCAATTTGTACATGGAGATATTTTCTACTAGTATATAATACGAGCATCATTGCTTTCAAGGAACCTTGGAAAATTTGTTTATCAAGGACAAATTTCAAGTAGATATGTTCACAGTGTTACAATGGAACTATAAATGGTAGTAACTTCCTCCTGATGTAATGCAAGGCATGCAGGCAGTGGGACATAGGAAGATAAGAGAAAAAAGAAAGGAAGTCCTCTTTACTTACGTTACTTTTTTGAGTGGTCTTTTTTTTCCCAAACGCGTGGGTCAAACATCACTTTGGAGCATTTTTACAGGGGGCATTATGAGCTCTTGCCTGACAAAACTGCGTGGCAAAGAAATCTCTGCATGGCATGGCATGCAGGTGTAAAGGAGGAGACATTGCACAACTACATTTGTCATATAAGCTCTATTTCAGGCCAGCTTGGCTTACCCCTTTCCATTGCTTTTCTTGCTCCATCCTAGTTCAGAGGCTATTAGCAAATAATCATGCTAATATAGTTATCCCCAGGCATTCCTAGAGTTTCAAAACTTACCATATTTTATGTGGCAAGACTAGTCTGGAGTTTGTACCCAGGCCTCAAAATTTAGGTTCACTTTTAAAAAGGTTTAAATGAAGAATACACCACCCCCAGACATTTGAAAGACCATTATAGTTGGAAAATGAAATTGCAAGTTGTCTCAGTAGTGATTGTGGATGGTGCTCTTTCTTAAGAAGGAGTTAAGAATAAGAAGAAATATAGCATAATATAATGCAATATAATATAGCATAAATATAATATACATGGGCTGGGGAAATTGATAAGAAGATACTATCAGTTTAATTATGCATGTTTGAAAAGGTTTGAAATATAGGAAAAACAATAGATTCTCACTGATTTTTAATAAATTATATGATAGCATAAACCCAGAGGAATAGCTGGTAAGCATCTCTCACTTTCTAAATGCAACCCAAAACCTCATATTCATGGAAGTTAAAGTGAATTGCACAGAAATAGCAAACAGTGACAGTAATAATTACTGAATTCCTATATTCGTAGAAAACTGGGACTTCATAAATATCAAATAGTATCCTAAACCACATATAGTGTATGCTAGTTTTCCATAACTATAAATTCAGTGATTATGTCCAGACTTATCCATTATTTACCTGTATTTGTCAGTATAAATAAACAGAAAAGCTGCAGACATTTATTAGACTTGAAAAAATGTTGAAAATCTACCATTTATTTATAGAGAAGGAGTTGAACTGATTATACTGCACATTTTACTCCTTCAGGTAGGCACCCCAATTCTTTTTGCATCTTGTATTCGAGACAGAAGGTAACAGAAAGGATTTTTGCCTTTAGCAAAACTGTATGCACCAAATCCTACAATCCTTTTCAGATCTCAGGGTGGTATAATTGAAATTAAGCTTTATACATAAAAACATAGTATAAACATCAGCATTTTCAGTGGAAGTAAAAAGGATTCAAGCCTGGTTCAAAACAGAAGTCCTCTTAGTATTACTGAATAAATATAAGAAATGGTATGAGTTATTTAATATAAAAGTAAGTGAAATAAAACAGAACGCTAAACTGTGGGAAACAAAACACAATAGGTCAACATGATGCAGAGCAAAAGGTTGCCATTTATGTAAGTTATCTATTGTTTCTTTTTTATTTGTAGAATTTGTTTACTGTGATTATTATAATATAAAGCTTGAAGGCCTTTCCTAACCTTTTAAAAAAAGGAGACAGGAGGCTATGGCTATCAATTGCTGTTTCGTAACTAATGGGAATAAGCTTTACACTGAATTTTGACTGGATGGAAGATCTGTCTTTCTCCATACTTTCCAAAAACATCCCACGAAACTCTAGCAAATAGGTACCCAGGTGATGTGCTGAGGCGGCACCCAAAGCCTGCCTGCAATGTGCTGTTTTGCTAGGCTTGGAAATACTGACCTTCCCATTTGGACACTTGGCTCAAATGGAAGATGTTGCCAAAAGATATTACAGCCGTGAATGATCAAAATAGGGAGGGATGACACTGAGTGCTGAGACCTTTGAGAGAATTGCCTCTGTAAGGAAGGGAGATTCTCTGTCTCTGGGCTCACTCTGAGAGGGGAAGTCTCTTAGAAACAGGTATAACTGGGGTTTGTCCTTTTCACAGATATTGAGGCTAACTTCTTACCTAGAAAAGCCTAGAGAAAGTGTCAGTCTACAGCTGGTAAGCAAATTATTTATTTAAAATTATTTTTTTGCTGTCAATATGTATTCCCTTAAAGAATTTGTCCATTTTATTCATACTTCAAGAAGATGATCACCTGGCAGAAAATAAATCTACTGCCTCACCAGGGAAGTGTGGAAGGGATTTAGGTGTCCAGATCACACACTCTTAGTCATAAGGTATGAACATGAAGGCAGCTTGTGGCTCTTGTAAAACTCACCAAGAGAAGCTTGGGAAGGAAATGCAAATTGAAGGCTAGTGGAATCAAAGGCTAATACTATTAAAACAGATATGTCTAGTACTGTAATTTTTTTAAAAGACTTCAGTAGTGTAAATATTTTTGTACCTGTGAAGAATTTGATTGTAGTGTCTTACTACTTGAAAGAAGGACTTACAGAATTAATAAAACATAAGCCAAGAAAAATTTTTGTTAAGTGCTATGGAAGCATACTGTAGAAAATCAAAAGCAGTAGCTCCTCACAGAGTGCTTTGCTTGAACTTTGATAGCTTCGCCTCTGTTATGGAGTACTCATCAAGTCTATGAAAAGAGGAATTTCATGGAAAACATTCCTTTCCCCCATAGATGGCTGTTAATCTATTCAGTTTTAATGGCAGAAAGAAATGAGATGAGCAATTTTGCACCAATGGTGAATGCTGACTTGACATTGTCATGAGGTTTTGCTTCAGGCTAAAAAAGAACCTGCAAGTGAGGAATGTTTTTTCATTAAATGCCCCCATCCTTTCCCAAGATGATTCAAACTAGAAAAATGAAGATTGGTGCTGAGAATAGAGGACTAGTATCACTGTGAACACCAATTTTTCTATCACCTTCTCTTTGTGATACTCACTTCCAAGTTTCCAGCTATTAAGCCATGTCCAATTTGCACTGTCATCCTGTTTACCCTAATATTTTAGCTTGTTTAGTGCATGGAATGAGGTCTAGATCTGTATTAGATTTGATGGACGAAACAGATGCCTCTGAGTGACAATAGTTTTAGCTCTATCATGAGAAACATGAAAAACAGAGATGTTTTTCTCTTAATTCAATGGCTAAATTTGTATATTTTTAATCTGGGGACGTATTTCATGGAATATACACGCATCAAACACCTCCTGGGTTTGGACTGACTGATGAAAAGGCAGGGTAGTTCTATAAATCTATGAGACAAAGTTGAGTTTGATCCTTTAGGTGATTCACAAACACTTAGCACATCAAATTCATAATAAATAAACACAACAGAATTAAGTGGGAAAGTGCTATTCTACATTTAATTAGAAACCTGTTCTTTACAAAGTTAGCTTAATGAAAAATATGAGAAAAAAGTATTGATCAGCTAGCAGGTAAATGCTCTGACCCTGCAATAAACACATTGCAGCTTTAAGCCTGGTCTCTTAAAGACTTCAGGAATATCTGCGGGTCAACTTTCAATGACTAATTCAAAGTGAAGATGGTCAATTATGTATGTATATATTGAAATGTATTCAGATGAAAAAGACATCTGAGACACCAGGATCTGGACATGTTACAGAAGTGCAAGAAACTAACTCTGAGGAATACTGTATTCCTTGTAAATCATTCACTCAAACATAGTCAATATGAAATAGTGTTGCAACAGCCATTGTGCCAATATCCCACAAGTCACTGAAGAAATATTGTACTTAAGATAGGTAATGGCAACTGAACATAAACCGTATTTGAGTTTGGTTTTGACTGTTTACAGGACTGAAAAAAAGCAGGTATTAACCAAAGCTAGCTAGTTCAAGTAAATTTTAGCAAAAGAAACACATTTTGCTTTGTATTTACCTGAAAAAATGTTTTGTATTTCTTCTGTAATTGTTAAATGGCATCTTGTTATTAAACTGAAATTCAGAAATGCTAAAAATGAGGTAGAATACTGGAAAAGGATTTTGCAAAAGAATTACATTTTTACTTATTCTCCTCTAGGAAATTATGTATGATATGAATTTGCTAGAGAAACTCGCATAAACCTTCTTGTAGAGATTAAACTTTCCTGTAGTTTCCGCCACGGTAAGTGTAACTACATTTTATGATGATAATAGTATGTCTAATGCCAGAGCAGATCAGATTGGGATTTTTTATTACTCATATGACATCCTATATTTTCCAGAAGAGTTACTTTTCATAACCAATATGTCATCCACTCTCCCTAATTTGTTTGGAGGAAATATCTTTCCACCATTAAAATGCAGTTCCCTACGTGACTGAGAATCTCCATGTTGAAGGAAACCACATGGAGCTTGTTCTGCCGCCCATGAGCCTCTGTCTCCCCGTCTATATTAATGTTTAAAGCTTATGTAATGCTCATATCATTTGAATATCTGCATTAATACTCCTAGCTTTCTAATGACACTTAGAAGGACGCTGTATCACTCCTAGTTTCAGTACTGAAACTGAAAGCTTTCCATCTCATAAGGACCCGTAGCAAGCCAGGATCAGAAATTGGTAAAATATTTTTTCCAATCTACTGCCACTCCTTCAGATGCAACAGCATCCAGGCCTATAAATGCCATAGAGCTACCAGAAAAAATTAGGAGCTCTCAAAGCAGTCATTCTTTCTCTGATCTGATGTAGCTCTTGAAAGCTGCTTTTTTGATAAATCAAATTTATATGAAAACACACAAATCTCTCTTGGACACGTAGGCAAGTTCTCCAAAGCTTCAAAGTCTCACAAAAGACAGATTGTGCAGCTCCCTAATCAGACAATCTGGTGGAGGAAATTTCACCTTGGTGCAGAGCTCAGCCTCACGTTTGGCTAGGTCCAGGAGCTCTGCATAAAAACATTAAATGATGTGAGCAGGGGCTAATTTCTGGTCGTGGTGGAACTAAGGGAATTTGAGGTGTTCATTACTTTGCAGTGCCAAGGTATTGATTTGCCAATGATGTCAACAGAGGATATTTAAATATATTAATTTATTTTGCTTTACTTTATCTCTCAGCTTTACAACAGAATGGTTAAATTATATCAGATGTAAATAGAAGTTAGATTGCTATCGAGTGTTTTGTTCTTTGTGTGGCATTCTTGCTGTCCTCTTTTTCTTATATGTGCTTAGAATATCAAATATTTACAATTCCGAAAAACTATTTCACTTTTGACTTCCAGAGTTGCTGGAATTTTCTCTTCATTTTTACTGTTTTAGCAAGCCAGACACTTAGTTTTTAAAAGACCTGTTCTAATAATATATATTTCATCTGTGAGGACAATGACCTTGACCAACAGTGGCAGGTTGGATATTCACTATCTAAGCTGAGTTCTGATGTGATTGTACTTAAACCTAAGAGAATTTTGTCAGTCTTCCTTTTCTTTAGCTCTATACTGTCTTCCTTGTATCTGTAACTAACTATACCTAGTTGACTCAAATTTACTATGAATGAAGTTGTTTTATTTTATCCGCAGTAGTTGTAAGAAAGGGCTGAAGATTATTTAAGGCTGAGCATGCTATGTAAAATGTAAGCAGAAAGCACAGGAATGCTTTAATCACATAAATATGAAACTAGAGTTTGTGTGTTGCATTGGTATAGGAATTATGTGTTCAAAGGCACATCTACTTCTTTCTACCTTCCTGGACAATTTAACTAAATATATCCTCTCTCCCTGCAAATCTACAGTTACAAAGACATTGAAAAGATGGCATTAAGGATGAGATGTTTAATTCCATTATCACCCAAATACCAGAAAGCTGCTTCTGCGATATCAAGATATGCTTCGACATTCTTCTAAATGCACGCATTTCTGCTGTGCTCTGTTAAACAAACCTCCTTTTGAAGGTAAGTGCAGCTTGTTAGAGCATGCAGCAAGTATGTTTGCATGGGATTCTCTTAGTGTAAATACTGTAGGTAGTTTTGAATGAGAATTGGTAAAGGGGTTTAGACTTTCTGAAGGATCTTACATAAACATAAAATCTACAGTTTCAAGATGGAAAGGATATTCAGCCCAAAGCCAGGGCATTCAATACTGAAAGAGTTGTTCCTGTGTAATTGGTTGACACTTCTCAGCCTCTGATTTGACCCAATCTCAATTAAAACTTCTAGCTTTCTGCAACATGTGCTCTGTTATGAATAAAATTAATATTAGTCTCACTCTACACAGAAGGAGCTACCATAGCATTAGCCTCTGAAAAGTCCACTTCCAAGGCCACTGTTTATGCAGTAAACACCAAGTGGGAAAGTAAAAAAACGAAAAATCATTTATTTTTCTGAGGTAGTAGGAACTGAAGCAACAGCAAGGAAAGGACAAGAGTTTGCTACTACTGAGATAAAGTTGTCAGGATGTTTTTACTGATACCTACAGTGAAAGAACATACAAGGCATCAGTGTACTGGAAAACATCAGGGTAGAATTTAAAAAGTTTCAGCAATGATGTCATGTGTCACACACTATTAATGTACCATAAAGTGTGCAATCTTTGCCTGTGATACATTGTGAAAAAAAATGCAATTCTCTCAGCCTCAGATTGTGAGGTGAACGTAATACTAAATATGTCAGACTTTCCAAATTGAATGCACATCAATTAATCTACAACAGCTGTGAGATGAGCGTATATTCATTACCTCTATCTTATGGATGGAAAACAAAAAAAAAACAGTCAGAAAAGTTAGACATGTATTTGCAAGAGGATAAAGACTTCCAAAAGACTTCATCACAGAATCACAGGATCAGGGACAAAATTCCTGTGATTGCCATAGTTTTTAGTTCTGACATCAGAAATGAAAAACTACTGCATACATCCAGATATTAAAAGCCATTTGTGATGTGCTTTGTATACAGAACAAGCCCTCTATATACAGGAAAAAAACCCCAAAACCCACAACTCTCAGATAACTTTACATCATTGGTTACATTGCATCAACTTGTTTGTATGCCCTGGTGTATCTTTCTTCCATTAGTTCATTAATTGTTTGTAGGGTTTTTTTAAGTTTAACTCCTGCATATGAAATAACATTAGCTCCCTAACTTAAATGCAAACACAGTTCCTCACCTGATACTTTGTAATTTCCTTCTCTTTCCTCCTGTAGATTTTTTTCGATTAAAAAAGTGAACAATCTATTTTCTACATATACTCTGGAATTTACACTGACATTATATCACAGACCTTTTTCTGGGTTTAGTCGTCCAAGAAAAAGTACAAAGAAAGTGAGACACCACATGTAGTCAGGACTAGTTAAAAAAAAAAGGACAAAAGAGAAACAAGAAAATGGTTAGTAAAACAAAGAAGAGTAGAGATGTTATGTCATGAAAATGTCTGCATCAATTGCTTAACTACCCTGTATAAGATACACACCATTGCTGTTGGCTGATGAAAAAAATTTCTCAGAAAAGTGTTCAATATTGCAAGAGAAAAAAAATGACCATTAATGTGTGCTCATATGCTTTCCACGCTGTAAATTGAACATGGAAATTCAAATACATTCTCTTCTCAGAAACAGGGGAAGTGTGGTTGAAAATGTTCTAGATATTTTCTGTCAGTGATGGCCTATGCCCTTTTTGCTAACCTGTCTTGCCCTAGTACTTAATTCTGTTCTACCTCAATTTGCAACATATAAACTTGCAGAAAATAAATATATCAAGGTCGTGATCTCTGGAGGGCTCTTTCTTGGCTAGATGACTGGCATGCTTTAGGAATACTAACACTGTCTCCTCCCTCAACCCCGTCTTTTCTTTCACTCATTTCTTCCTTTACCTCTTCACCAGCTGTGGGTGTTGAGAGTTCATAAAACTACAGGATTGCCACTGCAGACATTGAAAACTATGATCTAGACAACTGTCTTAAAAGCATGTAATAAAGGAATTAAATTTGTGTTCCTTTTAGTTGACCTCTGGTGTTTAGATTTTCAGGATAGACTGGGGTTACTTTTTTATTTACAGAAAGTGGTACTTCAGAAAATGGCTTTGTACAGTATTTATGAGTTGCGTTGTCATGTTCTGCTCTTTTTTGTGTAAATCCTTCTGATGTAGTTGTTGTTAGAATGGGTGACTTGAACTGTTTCACTGAAATATTTATGTGAAAATTCCATTTAAAAATGCCCAGTCATCTTCAATGCAGCCAGAGCTTCCATAGCTGTCCTGGTGCCATTGAGCTGCAACATCGCATCTCCAAAGACAGTGGGGGGAGCTCCCAGGCGCTGTCTCACGCATTCACCCATGCAGCACGAGGGTGAGTCAGAAGTGGGTGCAGAAAGGCAATTCTAGGTTAAAGCCTGTCTTTCCTTAGGTGAAGTACTGGAGACCTCCTTCTGTCTTGGTCATTCCCCAATCCTACCCCAGAGGTAAGCTGAGTGCCTTTTGGCATACTTCTTGCAAGTGACCCGTATACTGCACAGAAAAAATCCTGTCGATGACACTGTGTATGTGATCCAACAGAGAATATGAAGCTCATTAAAATGAGAGAGCTATCACGGATGCGTGTAGGAGAATTAGAAAACAAAAATAATAGACACATTCACCTCACTGTGATTTAATTCTCTTATTTTCCTTTTCACACAGTACACCGATCTTTATTCTTTTTTCTTTGTCCTTTTAGAGCACACTTGGAAAGCAAGAATGAGACATTCTTCTAGTGATTAACTGGTAACCAGACAAAACTATGGATAAAAGTTTTTGAAAATATCTTCTGATTTCATATATCTCTGTTCTTGAGATCCAATTTAATATTCCTCAGAAGACCATGCTTTCAGAATCTTGAACACCTCTTCTCATAAAGAGGCCTTAATATGGGTATTGGATCCCCTCAAGGTGCTTTTATTTGTGCATGAGAAAATGAAAGCCTTCAAAATCAAAGAGAGAGCAAAGACTAAGCTGTGATGCTCAGAGTTGCAGTCTGATTGCTGCTTTCTGTCTGCCCGAGAAAAAGAAGGGTGCAGTGGCAGTCATTTTTCTAATACAGTTTTTTTCCTCCTGTGCATCTCTTTCAGATATGCTGGCTACCATGGATGCAGAATCTGTTTGCACTTATGATTCTGTTGCCTTCATTTCAGGGGAATTAATGATCTGGTGTTGAGTGATTTTCACAGCTATGTATCTGTTGACAATACCCCTCCCTGGTGTGCTGTGGAGGAATGTACACCAGGCCAGATATAATCTGTTGTATACTGATCTGAAGTCAGACTTCAGTAAATATTACTGTAGACTGTGCAGTAATTTAAACTGTAGGTGATTCATGAAACCATTTTTTCATGTAAATAAGAGGTATATTTCTTATAATTACATCTGTCAGTAATTTACCATTCTGCACCAATAAACATTTAGATATTCTGAAACAAGCGAAGTAAAATTTGCAATTTATGAGCAACCATGCATTTCAGAACAAAAAGCTCAGAGATAAGGGACCAGATTATGAATATTTTGCTAACACTGCAAAGTACTTATTTCTGGAAGTGAATAGGTCTTCTCAGCTGAGTAGGTGCACACAGGGGTAGAACCTATGTTGTTTAAGTAATGTCAGTCTGCCCCTGCAATTTTAAAGGTTATTATAGAGCTAATGAAGACTAGCGAGTCATGATTTGACAGAATTCTTTTGCTCTGCAGCTGACACTAACTTGCCAAAAGGCGCTTGATTAATTATAGCATTGTAAGATAATGCATTGTGAGCCCATACGAGGCAAATTACTCTTCACGGAGCACTGACAGCATGTCTCTCTTCCACCTATGTAATTTATGTGAAGTGTAACAGTCACTGGAAACATGCAGCCCCTGAAAATTAAAGCTGCAAAACAACAAACACAAAGCAAACTAGATTGCAAGCTTGAAACCATTTCTCATGGGCTGTAATTATAATCACACATCAATCCTCCAGGCTAGACCACAGCCTCTAGAAGGAATAACATGCCATGGAAAATCCAGTGCAAAACTTCATTATCTGTCACCTAGAATAAAACATACTTCACCCTATCTGATTGCCATTGTTCCCTTTTTCATATATTCAACAGACACAACAGTGCATACCTTGCAGCAGTCTTTCTGTGTTGTGATCTGTGATACGTCTGCACTGGTTTCCAACAGCTTTCTACTGTGAGGCTTCCATTTTAAAAATAATATGTAATGGTAACTGCTGTACTTTCCTAAGAAGGTAAGAACTTTCTGTAATTCAGCATTAAAAAAAAAATAATTCTGGAAGATACTGTTATGACATCTTATCATCATCTATTTTTCTAGCAAGCCAGACTGACCTGCCCAATGCAAAAGGGAAGAGGGAAGCCCAATACATTCAAAGCTGCTAAAATAACGTTTAAAACCTCTAGAAACTAAGGAGGATCAGACATCCCTTTTTTCACTATTATTAGGAAACGTAATTTTTTCTTAGATGGCCTAAGCAGGAGTAGACCCTTGGGGTGAAGCTGGAGGGCTAATGTTTTTTGGTAATGAATGACTTCCTTTCATGAAGTACATCTGGATACCAAGAACCATATTGTTACTAGTCATAGGTAGTACTTTGCTCAGGGTGAGATCTCTGGAATATGGTAATTGAGCAGGAGCAAATTTTGTCTAAGATCACAAAACAGCCGTATCATCACTGGGCATCTAGAGACTTTTCACCACTGAACTCTTTTATGGTGAAAATATCCAAAGCCGTGGCAAGAAAAAAATGCTAGATATGCTTTACAAATGAAAGGTTGTTTTCTCAGATGAGAACATCTAGAAAAAGTGTAAAGGACCTGGGAAAGGACAACATAACAAACAAAAAAATCCCCATCAGACATCCAAACAAAGAGACAGAGAGAAATGAGATTTGACTCTAAGCTTATCCAGTGTATCAGTGAGTTTACTGAAATTAATTTATCTCAGATGTTAGGCATTGGCAAAATTCTTTAACATGAAAATTAAAGAACTACACTGTATTTAAAATCGTTCTGAACCTGCCTCAACTGACAAGCCACTCAGAATATTTTGTGCTGCAGTAGCAACAGACATTGTTCTAACCAAAGTACCTGCCTTCCAAGGAGGTGTAATTGTCCATAGTGCCACTTGGAAGGAGAATCTAATGGAAATATTTGAGTGGATTAGATAACTTCACCTAGTATTAAAACCAAGCAAGCAGTCAATGAAGGAAAATACGAGAGCTAGATTAAATAAAATGTGGGCCTAACTATTGCATAAAGATGAATTTCACAGACCACTCAAACCTTGCAGAGAAACAAGTAAACTCCTTGCTAGAGATTATGACACAGTAGTGGAGTTATACTCCTGTGTTCATTATGTTCAGGTTATAGTCTTCAGTTAATATAACATTGGTGATAAAGTGTCATGTAACATTATCAGTTGTAGATCACATTAACAAAACTATGCTTTTGCTAATGTAGACTGTTCCAGAAATCGAGATAAAGCATCCCATGAAAAGCACCGGGATTATGTGCTACATGTATATATTCCATGGGTTTTTCTTAACTGAAATAGCAGCGTTGGCAAAGTTTGTCATTAAAACCCCACCTCAGATATTTTTAACCTTGTGGAGGACTTCAGTTAATGGGGCTGAAATTTCCTACCTTTTTTTCCCCTGGGAATTTCAACACATATGATCCATAATAAAAATGGATAAATAAAAGAAATGACTCAATATTTAAAGCTATGCATGATTTCCTGTAACCGCCATGGTCTGGCAGCTGAAATTTGTCACAGGCATAAACCTCACTGAATAATAATCCACAGTCTTGTTTTAGGAAGAAAATGTTTTTGTCAAGGTCTGGGGATCTGAGAACTGTGGTCTATGCATACATACGATAATAGCTTTTGACTGTGCTTTAAGTGAAAATGACCGGCTCAGAAGCAACGTTAGCATAGGAGTACAATTGGAAAGACAGCTAGTGAGAAATTTTCACATCACTGAACATAAGAAGAATTTCTTTTTACATGTAAGATGTGTATTTGGAGCAAGTGTGGATGTCTTTTTTTGCAGAACTACACGGTAAAGTTTTCTTGCAGACTAGTTTTATCAAGTTGCATATAAAATTGCCGATGTGGCCATGTACTGCTCTCACTCACCCACAAGAAGAAATTATTTAATTTTTATTCTTTTTAAGCAGGTCTCTGTGATAGGTAACCAGGTCATGCAAGAGTGTGATACTCAAGATGTTGCTAAAAGGTATTACCAAATTTCAGCTCATACTCTCCTTTCTCCATGTTCTTTCACTTCCACCAGCTCAGGGACTGATGGAATGATGGAACGGCACGACCAGCACTTTGGAAGTAGGAAGATGTCATCTGGAGGAACAGGATGTCTGGTAGGGAATTCAGCTACCATATTCTTAGACAGGATATCTTAGCTGCCTCTAGAAGATGTGGAAATGGAGGTCCACTTGTATAGCTGTGCATGCTTTCTCAGAAGGGACTTGTATCTGCAAGTTGCACAAAAGGCACCTTTGATGGCACCTTTGACTCATATCATTTTAAATAGAGAAAGATAGCCAAAAAGACTTTTAGCATGACTTCAATAGAGCAAGCAAGATCTTATGAAGAAGAGAAAGAAAAGGGTCACAGAAATGACAAGTTATTCACAAAGATGCCATGAATCTCAGGGAGAAATTGTTCAGTTTACATGGTTTAAATCCAGTCAGCATCAAAACTTGTCTTCTTGATTTATGAATAGCACATAATTAACAAGCAATCAGGGAACAATACTTTCCAGATCAGTATCTGCAATGCAACAGATAAACCACACCACGGGAGTCTTACAAAGTATTAGTAAACACAACTTTCTAACTACCCTTGTAGGACTAATGCCCCCGAGCTCTGATGCCCCAGACGCACTCGGAGTTGTGCATTCCCTCCGCTCACACACCGCCCCACCACACGTGTGGGTCACGGGCCTCCATCCCTTCTCTGGAGAGGGCAGGTTGCCCCGTTTACCCTGCTGCCGAGGCCTCGGTGAGCTCTCCAGACCCCACCAGCGCAGGTACTGGTGAGAAGACCCCCTGTGTCCCGGAGCACTGCGGGGTGGACATCCCACATGCTGCCCTGCACTGCCGTCAGCTGGCGGTCATCTTAATACACCTTCATCACTGATCCATAACTTCTTCAGAGCGTTACCAGCTTTGGGGCGAACCCCCCCATTGGTGAGAGTTTTTGGGTGCTGCGGTCAGACAGGGGAGCTGCCCTCCCCTTCCCGCCCCACACTGGCCACCATTCCCCAGCCCCGACCACCCCATGGAGGTGGCACGGGCAATGCCCGCTGCTGCGTGGGGCTGCCGGGATGCTCGCACAGCCACAGGGTAATTGTGGGCATTGGAGAAGGATGGCGAGAAACGGGCAGAGAGCAACTCATTTGGAGGGAGAGGGAAACGGCTGACTCCCAAAGCAGAGGAAAAGCAATAGTGGGAGTAGCATGAGTCAGGAGTCTCCAAATTTTCATTCACCAAGCAGGCTTCTCACCTGCCACAGGTTTTCATTATCACACGCGGCCTTGCCCTGAGCCATCCCTTGATAATTCTGTGACTCCTTTTGAGTAAATACACTGTCCAAAACGACTAAAGTTGGTAGGAGCTCAATCTCTGACAACCTGTCTTTTGGGACAGGATGTAAATGATTGCCATGTGCATTTTGGTAGGAGATACATGCTGTCAGCATGTCAGTGGCAAATAAATAAAGGAATAATAATTATAATCTCATTACCAATACTGCATGACTACCCTAACTTACAGCAACATTAATTAAAATTACCCCGTAAGTTATGAAACTTTAAAACCTGTCTCTTGTGCACTGTCGTGAAGTAAACACAGACAGTTTACAAAGGGAGCATACTCTGATTTGGCAGTTTCATCCTAGATACTGCAGGCAGATAGAGGGAATAGCTATAAAGAATTTTCACAGCCTTGCTTTACAATTACTTTGAAATCTTAGATAACAGTAACAACAAAAGAAAGATACAGAAATTGTCCACATTCATTACAGGGCTGGGTTAATTCTGTCTCTATGATGTACCTTATCATACAGTTTTACAAAACTATCTTTCTACCCAGAAATGTCAGCCCCTCAAAAAAAAAAAAAAAAAAAAGTCAGCTGAAAATCTCTGTCTTTTTTAATACAAGGGTTCAGGCATTTTAATTTTTTTTTTACCATCTGATTTTATTTAAATAAGCTAGTATATATAATTACCTGTTCTGTTCTTGGGATTCTTCTGCCTTTAATTGAAAAAAGATCCACAAATACTAAATAGAGAAATCATGATGAAATCAAATAGCAAAAAAAATCAAATAGCCTGTGCACGGTGTCAAAGCAGCAGGGTGTTTGCTGTTTCCATCTACTTCCTCATATGTTACAAATATATGGATATCTTCTGGATAACGTAACAAACATATAAATTACACATAATAAATATATTATGCTACACATAACAAATACATTATGAATGCTTATGGCAATGGCCATCCTTATATTTTGCTCTTCCCCCTTGTTTCCTCTGTTTCTTCAAAGTGCAGGCTTTGTCCTCTGTTTCTCCACTTCTGCAGGTTCTTTGGGGCATAAAAGCCCTTCTCCACCCTCACAAGTCAGATGCTCACATCAGCCTCACCTCCACTCCATGTCAACGTAATACACAGTTATGCACCATCCTTTAGGAAAGAAATGTTGTTCTGGAGCTCTGAAGGGGACCCGGATCTCAGAGCTGGGGACCCAGGACATGCTGCAGCTGCGCATGCAGTGCAATTTAGAAGTTGTCCACTTGTTCCAGAATTCAGAATAAAAAGCACAAAGAATCTCTAAATTCTTTTCAGAAAGTGTGGCTTTACTTTGTTGGTGTTCTAAGAGCCCAGCAGAAAGTCCATTTAACCACTGAAAAGGAATAAACAAGGGATATTTACGTAGGGGCCTCAGTATAACTACAGAAAATTTCAAAGGCTTCAGGTGCACTTCAAATTCGATCATTGACGTGATTTAAAAAAACAAAATACCTTTCAGTTGTGTATATAGTATGAGTTTGAGTGATACCTGGCCACTTAGAGTTCATGCTTATGTGGGGGAAAACCCATTAATATTTCATCTCACCTGTTGATCTCATACACACATACATGTATATACACAAACACAGACAACTAATGTCTTACTCTGTTTGAGAAATAAAACATAATTTGGCACTATAACTAAAATGTTTTCACTTACTCTATTTTTAATAAAAATTAAAAACAATCAAGCAAACTGAAATATCCCAAGAAATTACACATCAGCGTAAGGATGCATTACCAATGCATGCTATGACAATTACGAGTGACAGCAAAAGAGCTGAGATAAACTTCACATTTATTAAAAGTTTTTTTAATGTCTTCAAGTTTGCTTCTGGCTTACTACAAATCATGATAGTAAGCTAATACACAAACATTTCAAGTTTTTATTTCTTAAATGTTTTTTCACTCTTGTTGAAAAGCAAACTTTAATAAATAAATAAGTTTAGGCACAAGAATTCATTATGAATTGCACAATGACAATTATGCCTGGCAGATTATGATACTAACTCTATTTTCCATGCTGCTGCTTTGAAATATGGTCAATAGATTCTGTAATTAAAAGCTTTCAGAGAAGAGTTCAAGTTTTCATCTGTTGCTCCAGACTTTGAATAAGAAAAAAAGTGAGATAAAAGGATCTGTCTGGGTTACTTTCCTATGCTGCTGTAAATTTGTTTTATAGAAACTACAATATAGTCTTGTTTGAGTAGTGTAGCTCACTTAAATAAACAGAATTCTATTATGTCACTTTCTATATTTCATCTAGGATAACTTTTCTTCCACCTGACAAATTCCATCTGGATTTTTTGTTTTCTCAGGGGACCAGAGACTGTTTAAACAGGCTTTCCTGATTTTTACCCTTTGCTTTTAGTTCTCTTGCCTTAAATCTACACAAGAAATTGCGTCTTATTCATTGGTATCCTTGTACTCTTTGGCCCTTTGTTCATTTATTCAGATAATTGTTTTATTCTGTTTGTATATGTCATCAATTCTTGCCACTTGTTCTTCTTCATGTAGCAAGTACACTTATGATTTCATACTCCATGCCTAGTCCGTTGGTAGACATAAAAGAACATGTCACAGTCATATGAATATATTCACACATGGATCTCAAAGTCTTTCGCATTCATTCCAAGACATTCTGGAAAGCTCTCTTTGGCACCTGCCCCTTTCTGTCTAACACTGTAGAAATGCACACAAAATAATTTCAGCCAATTCCATAATTCTTTGGATGAGTGTATATCCCATATATACACTTACCTGGCTTTTGAGTTTTACATGCTGTGCATTTGAGTTTAAAAAATAGCTATAACATTCCCAGCCCATTGAAGCTGATGTGTTTTCAGCTGGGGAAGAAATAGGTAGACCTTTGTTTTAGAGTAATGAGTACAAGGAGACTCATATTTGGCCAGTCTTGAGATGGATCTGCCCCACTTTAAGCAAACCTAAAGACCATCAAAAGGCTTCCATTCTCTAAAGGTCTGTTTGATTAGATGACAAACTAATAGGAGAACAAACCATTTCTTCACCAGAGAAAGAAAACCTTGTTTCTTCTAGCAAAAACAGAGCAAAACAAAGACTTACAAATCCTGCTCCTTGCTTACTACACCTATGCAAGTATGCGAGTCTTTTCTTCTGCCTCACTTGCTAGATCCGTCATTCTTGATCTCTTCCTGGCGTAATTGGCCCCTTCTGGGTGCCACAGTGTGCTGCTTTCCAACGTGCCTATGCTGGATCAACAGGAGGCATCCGGACATGGAGCCATTACCACTGCGCTTTGGATGCGACCATCCAGCCACTACCTTATCCATGGAACGGTCCATCCGTCAAATCCATCTCTAATTTAGAGAGAAGGATGATGTGGGGGAGTGTGTCAAAGGCCTTACAGAAGTCCAGACAGATGACATCCATAGCTCTTCCCTTGTTCACTGATGCAGTAAACTTCAAATAAACTAGTGTTTCATCCTCTCTCTTTGATTTGGTTCATTGCAGTGTGGAATACTACCTAGACCATCTTTATGCTCATACAGCAAACTTCTCATTTTAAACTCTGCCTTTCCATTTAAGGCGGTTGGCACATATATTGCAATGACCAGAGAAGTCCTTAGTCAGTGTGATGTGGTAGCAGGTGGAAAGAAGTACTGACCAAAACCAATGAGAAAATGAATAAAAAACCACTTTTCAAAATGAATTTAGTTTAAAATCTCTTCTTGAGTTGCAAAAGTGCAAATACTTGCCTAGCTTTATTAACTTTGAGTATTTCTGAACTCATCTTGTAAAAAAGCATCAAACTGCATCTTAAAGTTTTATGATTTCTGAGTTATTAAATGCTTGAAAAATGTGCTTTATAATGAAAGCACCACCACAGCCCAGCCTTCAGCAACATGCATACTGCTGCTGTGATATCTATCAAATTACTGAAAATTGTGGCGGTCTGATTCTGTTGGTATTGTGAAATAGAAGTAATCTGTAAATTTATTTCCAACAGCGCCCGTGCTCTTGATGCTTCATCTCTTCATTATACAAGAGATCTGAGGCTGGAAAATACTAGGACAACATATTTATTAGTCTTTTAATTATATTTTGTGAAGATGTTTGGTATCAAGGGAAGAGCAAAGCCTATTTCCACTGTGAGCATTCCTAAGTGTATCAAGGCTTTTAGAATTTCTACTGTAATATATGTCAATGAGATCATAAAGAGAAAAAGAATTGTTATGCAGTTTTTCTTTCATCATTACTTGCTTGCTTCTCTTTCTAGTTTTCTTCCCTCTGTCTGATTCCAAAGTGTAAAAATATGCTAAAGTACTGACACTTGACAAAAAAAAAAAAAAAAAAAAAAAAAGATTATCTAGAAAAATCAGCCTGGAAATCTATAAACATTATTGATGATAGAAGATAACCCTAATAACTGTTCTATGTCCTCAATGCTTGGAAGCCAATATGTGTGTGTGTGTCCTTGCATATCATAACGCCTTGTATTATGCTAATTTATGCCTCCATTTCATCATTTGGACATGTTTTCCTTCTTTTTCTACTGTTTCGCCTATGTTGTGTTGTTTTCTAAGTTCCTCTCTTCACGTATTTAACTTTTTTTGAATGCAAGATGGTGAGCCACAATTATTCCTTCGAGTTTACGCCAATGGGAAAGGTGTGCTGATAAAGTACTGCTAACACTAACCTACCAGAAGTTATGCAGGCTATTTTTGTGATGAAACCAATGAGTTAAAAGAAAATCAGATACATGTTATAGCATAGCAAGGGATCTTTAGGAATACTGCAGGATTTAAGAGCACAAATTCTTTTAAAAACTTCATTCTCAAAAATGATTCGAAATAATCAGCGTGTTAATGCATGAAAAGCAGATTATACAAAATTAGGCCAACACACAGCTGCAACGCTAACAGTAGCATGCCTGGGCAACACTGCTGTGACTTAGGTATCTATACCCTGCTTTACAGCCTTCAGCTCTCCCACAGTCTTCTAGGCCAGGCAGTGCAGGGTATGATAAGGAAAGGCTGAGTAAAGACCCCACTCGGCGGCAGAAGTAACTAAATCAGGGATGCTAGCACTTTAGGGAAACTTCATCAGCTTTACCTGTACTTTTTTGCCTTGGGCTGGCTTCTGTTCTCTCCAGAGCTGTCCTGTTTCTTCTCCTCTGCTCCCTTCATACTCTCTTCCTTACCATTATACTCATCTCTCTCCTGTCCTCTTCACCTCCTTCCCTACAATATCTGTCTCTCTACTACTCCCACTCATTTCCTTCCTTCTTAGTGACACACTCTAATTAAACTCTTCTCCCCTCACCAAAAGTTTGGAATGTGCTCCCAAAAGGTAGCATCTCTTCCCTAACATCGCCCTCCTCCTGTCTACTTTGATAGCAGGCTGTGTGAGAGACCGGTTGTCCATTACGCTGGTGGGTACATTGACTACCACAGGGGAGATGCTGTCATAATAAACCTGATTAACTCCTCTGCAGCAGCAATAAATTGGATCTCTGCTACTAAGATACTTACGAGGGACAGAAAGGCTAAGCAGGTGGCTGAGGAGATATCCTGGAAAATGTCATGAGGAAGCAAAAAACCACCCCCCCAAAAAATCCAAACCCCAAACAAAACTCCCAAAGCATTACAGAACCGAGATTGTTAGAATTTCCTTTTTGTTATATCATATTTGATGAGCTTTTATGGTTGGGACTGATTACAGAAGAAGATTCATAAACACAAATCTTAAGAAAAAATGTACTTGGCCTCAAATTATTTCTGAATTGTTTCTGCTTTGACTAGGTATATGTTCTGGAATTAAACCAGCTGTGTTTACTTGGACCTTCTTGAAATCGCTCCATTCTTTTAATCTCTGCGGCAAAGCAAATCATTTTTTGTTGTATGTTAAGAGCATTTATATAAACCATTAAAAAAGTTATATTTGCATTTTGTTTGGGATTTTTTTTTTCCTACTGAGTTAAATTCATTAAAAAAACTTACATACCATCAGGGCATTAATTTTTAATGAATCCAGTTTTAAATTCTGTGTAGAAGAAAACAATTTTAGAAGACTATAAGGCTTGGTCCTAATTATAGTGCTTTGTCTAGAATGATTAAAAATACAGTCTTTTACGTCAATAGATTAATTTTTTTTTAAAAAAAGGAATGTATTTTAGTATTTTGCAAAGAATATCATGGAAACAGAATAGTCACAGTATTTATAATGGAAGCATTATAGATAGTATTGTGGTCTCTGTTAAGACCATGAAGGGGTTTTCATCCAGAAAACATCAGGTTAATTCACATTACTTCACGGTATTATTGATAGGAATCTGGAAAATTGAGATATTTAAGTTATTAGATATTCATGACAATTTTGATTACTGGATTTTGGCTTTTATTTGCAGCATAAGGAGCAGTTCTCCTATTAAAAAGTAAAAATTTCACAATCTTTTTCACTTTGGTTTGTCCTCATATTCTGGTTATTTTTCTCTAATATGTGCCAGAGAAACACTTTTTCCCTTTCTCTGAGATTTTTTGCCATCTCATTGATGACTCTCTTTGATATTAAAGCTCCTGTACTAGACAACAGTGCTATATTAGAGAACCAGATTCTATAGGGTGAACACTTTGTGTTGTCAAGAACCTATTTTCAGTGCAAAATTGGAAGAATCAGGCTCATATTTGAAGTTGTAATGTTTTCCAAACCCCAGTAAGTTATCTTAGAAAACTAAACCATATGGTATCAAGCAAAACTTATTTCATGTTTACTTACTGAACAATGCAAAAGGAACAATAAGTTTTATTTTAACTTCTGAGACCCCACTGGTAACAGAGATATTATGCAGAGCTATCTGGAAGTCATTTCTAGTCCTCACAGGGGGTCTATCTGCAGCCTTAATTTCAGACCTGGGGCTCGCTCTATCAGCTTATGCCTCTTAAATGATCTTCTGATAAACTCAAAACAAAGAAACTTTTGCACAACCAGTAAGTTGTAACTTATTTTGGGGAATGATTGCTCTTGGTTGGGTTTGTGTTCTAGGGAGCTTAGAGGAAAATTACTGTTATTACGTTACGTTAGTTACTGATTGTGCATTGTTTGACTGAAAGATTAACTAGTATTTGGATGTCTCTTAACACAGTTGTAGGTGTTTTTCTTACACAATCTGCCCGAGGACAGAACTTTGAGTTTCAACAACAGAAACAAATGTAGTCACATAAAAATCCTCAGCACAGCTGAAAAATCTCTGTGGGATTTTTCCTCCTAAAAAATATTCCTTCCCCCTTTTAAACTAACGTTGCTACAAAGAAAAAAACATTAGACATTCTTTTGTTCGGTCCTCTCTTAACAGTAATGACATGATGAATATTACAGTGTTGTTATTTGTACTATGTTGGTACTTAATAGCAAATTGAAACAGGTTTGTTTCAGTTCAGAATAGCTCATTGTTCTTCTTTAAAGAGGTTACAAAGTAAAAAAGCTGAAGTAAAAAGGGAGAAATTAGTATAACCAGCCAGGAGGTGTCTGTCTGCAAACAGGTTCGTAATGATTTTAATTGTACAGAATTCATCCATCAAAGTATTTAGAAGATACAAGGGGACATAAAAACAGAAAAAAGCAACTCAGACACACACATGGTTGTAGTTAAAGCTGTAATGGGAAAGCGTAAATCAATTAGTCTTGGTTTCTTTTGTAACAAAACAGTAAAAAATAGTTTTATTCTGAAACAATTCTTTGAGACAAGTGATTTATACATAGACATGTCAAGAAACATATTTCTAGTTTCTAGTGTGTTTACATCAACACCTGGAGTTTCTTTCTCTTCCTCTCTATTTTACCTGTCTCATAAATCTCTAAGTGTGTACATTTAGAAGGATTCTAGACTTTCTGGTTTTAGCTGGTGGAGTTAAATTAATGTTCAAGTACAAAACTAGATATATATATATGTTATATATATATAATTTACTTTTTCCATTCAAAATACTGATTGAACCATTATCTGAATAAAGTAAGCAAGACTTAGTTTCTGTATGCGTCTCCAAACGGAGTCACGCACTATGGCTGAATACTTCAGGGAGCTGCTATAACTTTGCTAAAAATGACACTTGTTAGTTGGGATATAGTAACACCGGAATTTGATTTAGTGCTCTACCAAAGCATTTGGCCCTGGCTGCAGGTGGAGGATTTTATGGCAGTTCTGTGGCAGAAGTCCTTCTGTACTGTCAGTCACCCGTCCAACACAGAGGTCACATTCACACCGCTCAAGTCCAGGCTTCAAATTTAGGAACTGCTTTTGCTATCTGCCCAATTTTCTCCACTGACTACATCATGCACCTGCGTAACTGTTAGGAGCCAAAATTCGTAATGTGAATATTTCCCTTACCTGTCTCTCTGCCTTTTAAACAAGACTACTTTCCTTGGCTTTTCTAGGAACATGGATCTCAAGCCCAACAAAGAGCAGTTGGGTTTCTTCCTCTTGCTCACTTCTTCAGTGGTAGCAGATTCTTCTGAATTTTTGAGCAAAACCTAGAATTTCCAATAACACAGCAAGGGGAAGCTAGACCCAGATGGTGGTAAGTTAACAAAATTATTTGACTTCTACAAAATACTGTTTATTGGATACATAGAGACCTCCTTCTAATTTTTCTGCCATTGTTACAGTGGTAATTGTAAAACTGCAGCCAGACGCCAGTAGATAGTGGAAAGCATAAATAAACAAATAATATTTTAAAGCTATTTACGAGATGAAAGGTACATTTCTTATTCTAAGTCTTGTTCTTCTCAAAAAAAAAAAAAGGGAAATTAAAAAATACAATTAAACTTTCCTTTTTATTATGTGTAGTTACTCCACTGATAGATCTCTTTCAAACGTGCTGGTTCTTTATGAAAACATATTTTTACCCAACAAGCATAGTTACATGCCATAAAGTATAATAAGCAGAATCGAGGAGTATTTTTGTTTTGTTTTATTCTTTTCAATGAATTGGTTCCTTTGTTTTTTTTCTCCTTTTGTAATATATAATGATGAAAGTAATTTTAGTTAAAATAATTTATATATGCTTTTCTCTCAAGTTCAGATATTAAAAAGATGTGGAATAACTGTGATTTATGCATAGTGACAGTGTAAGAACTGATATACTGTCTAGTCTATGGAAACACTAAAATATTTTTTCTAATTTTAAGTCAATACAATTAATGCAAGACTTAAATTGCCATGATAAATCAGAAGATGACACAGGACTAAAACATATTCTGTTCAAGAGTGATACTTCAGAACAACTTTCCCTAAAGCACACTTAATGTTATAAATGACCATTTCTCAATTAAGCTGACAGCAGATTATAAAGGTTCATTATGCATAACAGGGATTTTTTTTAAACCCTGCATAAGTGTAAAAGAAACCTTTGAAGAATAATTTACACATTAAAACAAAGGACTTAAGGAGATTGCCTGGCATTAATTAGAAAAAGAACAGTCAATTATAAGACCAAAAATAGTTTTAGGAAACTATAAGTCATTTTTTTCAGTGGAGTTAGAAAAGTCCAGAACCCCCAAATTTCATGTACCCTTTGTAGTGGTACCAAGAACCTGTGGACTTAAAGCTGAAGCAAAAATTATTTGTTTGGGTACAGCTATTATTAATTTATACAATAAACAATAAGCTCAGCACAAACTTAGAGAGAGTTAGGAAAAAGAGAAAACTCTAGACATAATACATTGTATCAAACTCCCATGTTTCTCTCCATCTTTCTTGTATGTACTGCTATAATTTTTAGTCATCATCATACATCATGATTAACAAATTTACATTGCAAATATTAAAAAGCCCTCACTTTGCTTACTTGCTGATTTTAATGAAAATATAAGAATTTGTACTAATTAAAAACATTTCCAATTAGCATACAAGAATTTTGGGAATATAACTCCTTATGGAAAGTACCCAAGACTTTTGTTTTATTATATATTAACAGTTCAACATACCAGTGGGACATATAGGCTATCCAGAGTTTTCCCAACTTTTTGTTCCTATTTCATGTGCTTCTGAGCAATACGCATGACAGCAGCATTGCCTTACCTCCTGTGCTTCCTAATGTTGACTGTCACTTGTAATGCCCTGAAAGCGTTTTAGGCAAGGCAGGGGGGAAGATTTATTTGGTTTTGTTTTCTTCCTCCAAGTTTTAATTTTAGTGATTCTATGAACACGAAGCTCTTGTGCTGCCGCCCCACCTCCCACAGCTTGCTGGGCTCAGCGTGCTTTCTGTAAAGGGAAACTTTGACTGACAGATTGATCTGATCCATTACGAAAACAGATACTTTTAAACTATATGTGTTTTGAGTTTGTTCATACATTTTCTATTTGTCCCATGCCAATATGGAGTTGTAAAAAAACCAGCCTTTACAATTTATAATTTAGATTTTGACATTTGGGAAAGTTGTTGACTTTTCATTTTTCTTCCTTTCCCTGTCCCAGGACTACAATTTGGTAAGTCTATATTTCCCAGTGGATAGATAAATAGATAGTTACCGTCCATCATTGTTACAATGCAGTACCACTGTCAGCCAGAAGTGTTATGAAGTGGCAAATATTTATCTAAACTGCAAGGAAAGTATCAGTCTCAGCTTAATATTTGCTAGGATTTGGATGATTACATTCCCAGGTATTTTTTAAAATATATTTTCAGACAGGGATTTTTAAAAAAAAAAAAATTACTTCTTCTTTGACTCGCTTGTCTGAACTATAGATTAGATAGCCATCAACAAAGAGTGTTTGGTTAATCACTAGTATTTTGCTGAGAAGGATTAAATGATTTATGTTCTTTCTAACACCAATAAAGTTAAGTTTAATCAGATTAGCCTAATGCTTCTCACCAAACACTATTATCTTTCTACTAGTGGCATGTATTGTTTCAGAATTGCAGGCTACTGCAATACAACCTTTCATTTAGCTTATAAAATGAAACTCATATCTGTGATTACATAATTCCATTTTGGCATTACACAATAAAATATTATTTGAAGTGATGTAAACTCTGAAAGATAAGCCTATATATTAGGTCTTTTGGAGAGATCCAGAAATAACCTAATACCTCTCTGTATTTTGTCAGGCTTTTTTAATACATCTGATACCTGGTGGGAAGGGGGTCACAACCTGAATGGATTCCTATTGTGCACCCGGGCTTTAGAGATGTTTAAGCATGTTTCCCTTATAAATTTTGTTTCTCCAGAATACGAATGGGTGAGAAGCACATGGTTATGACACAATACCTTGAATGCTCCAGGTAAGAGTATAGCCTGCGGAGTCTGTCTTTGTCCCCAGAAGCTTTATGACCGGGGGGGGGAAGTGGTTCAGTGCTACATTTGCTTAACCCCCCCTGCAGTTTAAAAGAGCGTGCAGCTATGCAGCAAGCAGTTCCAGAGCCCTGGGCGACTTCTCAGCCTCCCCATCTCCTTCGGGGCTGCCTTTGACCCGTCAGAGGGCAGAGCCGGTGAGCGAAGGGTGGCATGGGAGCCCCGAGCTGTGCACTCACGGATTTACTTATCCAGGGATCACAGCTGAAGCCTGGGGTGGGGAAAGGAAAGCCTGGGAGGAGGCAGAGGTTACTTCTACTGAATGCTTGGTTTTCCCTACGTTGACGGCAGCAGGGACCAGCGAGCTGCTTTGCCTCCAGAGTGGCCCTGAAGTCAACAGCTTGCATTACCCCTCTTATATCCATTTCTGTCCTGTAACATTTTACTACTGTCTATATCTATTCCCGCCTTGGGAAACTTGCGAGCATTAATGGACCTTCAAGGAGTAATTACATCTGGCTGGCTCGTATCCTGAGTGAGTGAATATAACTGCCTCAGTCGTTGTAGGGAAAAGAACAAACAAAAAACAAACCAGACAGATTGTCTTCATGTTTTAAATAAAGGCTTTAAAGAAAAAAAACAACCTTATCTCTGCCAAAGCCCTTCTGTGAGGACTGGAAATAGGACTTGTCAGAAAGGTTTGCCTGCTACATTCTCAGTCAAGGCAGGGTCATGTACTTGAGAACAGCAAATTTCAAAGTACTCGGCAGTCTTCATCACTGAATACTTGCTTGGTCCCCTGCCCAACACGCTGGCTCTGTGGATTCCTTTCAGAGGTGGCTAATTTCCCCAGACACAGAGTGCCCAGGCACGTTGCACAAAGCTCTGGGCCCCCAGGACGGGGGACAGCCACGCAATAGTAAAGGATTGCGGTACTTTATGGTTAAGGCTTTCAGCACAGAAAAACAACTTGTACTTCTAGCAGTCCTGCTAGATGGAATCCCAACCTACAGGCTCGTGGCCTTAATGAGTTCCAGTGGGTTAAACGTTACACACTGACACTATTCACTGCTCTCAGATTCTTTTTGAGCTTATTGATCAAGTGCACACACCGAGGTTCAACTGGTGCTTTCCATCGCTTTGATACAGGGCAGCCAATGGCAACAAGCAAACAACTAGCCTGTTCTTGAAGTACAAGTAACTTTTATGCTTTTTCAGGCATATTTTTTTCACAGGTGTTTTGGGTTTATGTGGTGGAGTTTTGCTAGCAGGGTAGGGCCTGCAGGGCCGGCTCCTGTGAGGAGCTTCTAGAAGGTTCCCCAGCTCCAGGTGGGACCCGGCGCTGGCCCAGGCTGAGTCATCAGTGAGAGCGGTAACACCTGTGGGGAACAGGTTTGAGAAGGGGAACCTGCAGGGAGTGAGGGGAGTGGGGTGTGAGAGGAACCCCTCTGCAGGTGCCGAGGGCAGGGAAGGAGGAGGGGATGCCCCTGCAGCCCGTGGGGAGGCGGCAGGCTGTGTCCCCCAGCCCACGGAGGGGAGTGGGGGTCCCACAAGATGGCTGCCGCTCTGTGGTAAAGCCTGTGCTGAGGCAGTCTGTGACTGAAAGACTGCAGCCTGTGGAAAGGATCCGCGTTGAAGAAGTTCGTGAAGGACTGTCTCCCTCCCGCGGGAGGGACCCCACGGTGGAGCAGGGCTGAGTGCGGAGTCCTCGTCCTCCGGCTGAGGAGGAGGGAGCGGCAGAGCCCAGGTATGGCGGGCGGACCCCAGCCCCCGTCCCCTGTTCCCCTGCGCCGCCGGCGGGAGGAGGGGGAGAGAACCGGGAGCGGAGTTGAGGCGGGAAGGAGGGAGGGAGGGAGGGCGGGGGGGAAGGTGTTCCCAGGCCTGGGTTTACTGCCCGATAGCCTTGTGGTGTTTTGGCCGGTAGTGAGTGAAATTGATTGTGTTCCTTCCCCAAGCTGAGCCTGTCCCTTGCCCGTGACCATGAGTGGGGAGTGATCCCTCCCTGCCCCTGTCTTGACCTGTGGGCATTTCTTTATATTTTCTCCTCATCCCACCGTGGGGGCTGGCGGGGAGGAGTGAGCGAGCGGCTTCATGGTGCTTTGTTACTGGCTGGGCTGAAACCATGACATCCCCCTGTACTCGGCACTGGTGAGGCCGCACCTCAAATACTGTGTTTGGTCTTGGGCCCCTCACTACAAGAAAGACCTTGAGGTGCTGGAGCGTGTCCAAAGAAGGGCAACCAAGCTGGTGAAGGGTATAGAGCACAAGTCGTAGAAGATGTGGCTGAGGGAACTGAGGTTGCTTAGTCTGGAGAAAAGGAGGCTGAGGGGAGACCTCATCACTCTACAACTCCCTGAAAGGAGGCTGTAGTGAGGTGGGCATCAGTCTCTTTTCCCAAGTAGCAAGTGATGGGACAAGAGGAAATGGCCTCAAGTTGCAGCAGGGGAGGCCTACATTGGATGTTAGGAAAAATTTCGGTATCAGAAGGTTTACCAATCACTGGAACAGGCTGCCTGGAGAAGTGGTTGAGTCACCATCCCTAGAGGTATTTAAAAGACATGTAGATGTGGCGGTTAGGGACATGGTTTACTGGTGGGCTTGGTAGTGTTAGGTTAACAGTTGGGCTCGATGACCCTTTTCCAACCTAAATGATTCTATGATCAAGTTGGTCAAGCACAACTTCCCCTTGGAAGGACTTCACCTGCTTGTCCTTCATGTGCCTGGAAATAGTTTCCAGGATAAGTTGGAATTGCTTTCCCAGGAATCAAGGTGAGGCTGACTGGCCTGTAGTTCCCTGGGTTCTCCTTCTTGACCTTCTTGAAGATAGGAGTGACGTTTGCCTTCCCCCAGTCCTCAGGCACCTCTCCCCATCGCCATGATCCTTCAAAGATTATTGAGATTGGCCTTACAATGACACCACCCAGCTCCCTCGGAGCTTGTGGGTGTATCCCATCAGGGCCGATGAATTTATAAGTATGTCTGATATCCTTAAGTCCAGTTTGTCTGTTTGTTTTAAACCATGTGAACTTAGCAGCTTTCCCCTGCAGCACAGTTTCTTGTGCATTAATAATTATAACTTGCACCACAATTATTTACTTATTTTTCCAACCACTGTTTTAAGTCGGTGTTCAACACAGAGTGGGTGATACCATTGTTCTTCCCCAGAAAACCATGAAAAATTCTGTTTATTTGTTAGAGATTGATATTTAAAAGAGAAGAACATAGGGATGTCTTTTAAAAATGTAATTCAGTATTAAATTATAGGCACTCCCAGGCTTCTGTCTTAGTTAATCTGTTAAGGTAGCTCAGTGTGAACTTGTTTGTTCCAGGAAGTGCATATTGTACCATGTTAATTAAATAAAGAAATAAAATTATTTGAGTTCAGCCCCTAGGCTAAAGAGGGGAAAAAAAAAAAAAAAACAACCCACACCACAATGTGATTTTACATTATAGCTTTCCAACACAATTTTGGAAATGCACATAATTTTGAAAGTAATATTCAGTAAATTGAATCAGTAAGGACTAAGCAGCATGACTGTTCTCTAAATGATTTGAATTTTGTTGCCATTAATGTCAAGAAATGATGATTTCTTTTGTGTTTTGTCTATGGTTGTTCACAAGATGTGTCCAGTTAATATCCTATAAATTGGGTGAAGCTGATTGATATTGAGCGGTGTTCATCTATATGAGCACAGTCACAGTTAGTCATGGTTAATAATTAGGGAAGTGTTAAATATTAATATATTGTCCTTTTGAAATGTATCTTTAAATTAGTTTTGGGTTTGCTGTTTTGTGTATGCGCGCATGTTCCATTTCTCCACGTTTGCTGTTCACGTGCCCTGCATGCTAAGCAGACAGCACTCACATTCAGTTATTTTCCTACTAGCTGTGTCTCTTTATATGCAGAAACACTGGGTGAAATCTCAACCATGGAAACAATTGGAAGTAGAGGCTGCAACTTTGTTAATTAGTAAGAATAAATCACCCAGAAATCCCCAGTAGAGTTGCACCAGTATTGATTTTTCAGTATGAGAGTGAAGAGTTTTAAGGTCCCCAACGGGTCCTTCCTAAATCACTAATATCATCTGCCAGAATTGCAACATTGGAACATAAATCTCCTAGATAAGCCCTGTGCATGTCAAGAACAAGACAGAAAAAGGCCACCCAGCACATTGCAATAGTGTCTTCTGGGGAAAGTTTTGTCCAAAACCTAGCACAGTGATCTGTTGAACTCCTTGTGATGATCCAGTATGCCTGATTTAAAGAGGAGCTGAAAGACAGACCCAGGAATGAATGCATCCTCCTAAGAAGCTGCTTACATTTATCCTGCATCTCACAGGAACAGGAATCAGTCACAGAAATCAACACTTATTTCCTTACCTCACCCTTAGTCTATGGTATGGTGTGCTGGTTTGGGCTGGGATAGAGTTAATTTTCTTCACAGCAGCTACCATGGGGCTGTGTTTTGGATTTGTGCTGGAAACAGTGTTGATAGCACAGGGATGTTTTGGTTACCACTGAGCAGTGCTTACCCAGAGCCAAGGGCTGTTCTGCTTCTCCCCCCACCCCACCAGCGAGCAGGCTGGGGGGCACAAGGAGTTGGGAGGGGACACAGCCGGGACAGCTGACCCCGACTGGCCACAGGGATATCCCAGACCACGGGATGCTCAGCAAATAAAAGCTGGGGGAAGAAGAAGGAGGGGGGGGACATTGGGAGTTACGGCATTTGTCTTCCCAAGTCACCGTTAGGCATGATGGAGCCCTACGGTCCTGGAGATGGCTGAACACCTGCCTGCCCATGGGAAGTGGGGAATGAATTCCTGGTTTTCCTTTGCTTGCGTGTGTGGCTTTTGCTTTCCCTATTAAGCTGTCTTTATCTCAGCCCTCGAGTTTTCTCACTTTCACCCTTCTGATTCTCTCCCCATCCCATGGTGTGGGGGGGAAGTGAGCGAGTGGCTGTGTGGTGCTTAGTTGCCGGCTGGGGTGAATACATGACATATGGGTGCTGAGAAAGCTTGGGTCTCGCCCATAAATAGCATTCGTCATTAGGCAGAGAAAGACAGCATAAGCCCCAGACAGTGCTAGCTAACCTTTTCTTCTCTGTCTTCTTGTCCTCTTTCCATTATATATTTCCAAGGTCTCTGCATTCAGCAAAGTTCCTTTTAAGATGGCTAATCAAGCATTTCTTTGGGGACATTTTTCTACTGCTTTTAGAAGATGTGAGGAGCAAATTCCTGCTCTTATGATATCTGTGTCTTAAGAATTATGAAAATAGTCCCAAGGAAGAGCTCCTTTCAAGTTTATATTCTATTCTTAAGGATACCACTGTATTACAAAATATTCCATATTCATTTTGTGATGAACTTTGAGCTCTTAAAACCACTATAGTAGGGTGCTGAGGACTCTCTAATGCTTTAGTGTTCTTCCATATGTTCAATTCTTCATGACTTTGCTGGTTTCCTTCCTAAAGGAAAGAAAAGACGACCACATTCCTTCTCTCTATTGACTTTCTTGTCCCTTCTGGAAGAGGAAGCATTTCAGGAAGACACCAACAAGGTTCTCAAGGTTGCAATAACTACTTACTAGAGCTGTAATGCAAGTTGTAGAAGTAATATAAGTTAGAACAGCCCTAAGCTGTTCTGATACTGTATTTTTAATGTTAAACCACAAACTGAAAATGCACAATATGTCATGTTACTCTAAAGAAACTGAGTTGTCAAATTTATGAGCCACTAAATATTTTTCTAAGTAGTATCAGGAAATCTTGGAAGCCTCTTCTTTTGCAAAAAGCAGGAGAATGTACAGAAGAAATACAATTTGCTCAGAAATGCAATACACATACCTTTTCCCTTTCATATCAGGATACTGAGAAAGTTTTCACTTCCAATTAAGTTGTCTGAGAGAGTGGGGACACATAACTTTCTACAGGACAGGTATATGAAAACCCATCTATTTTTATGTATAGGATAGCTTACAAATATGAAGGTCGTTCTTTTGCTTTGATTACCTGCTTGGTTACTTCCAGCCCCTAGGGAAATAAGTTAAATCTGCTCATCTCATGCTTCTGGTTTACATTTCTTCTTAAAAACTATATATTGTGTTTTCTAGGCATTTTTTTCTTTTCATACAGATTAGTTTTTATGTTGCACACCTGACTTTTGAATAATCATGTAGATAGAATAGCAAAAAGTAAAACAACAGCAACAAAACACAACCCAAAACCTCTTCGTGCAAGTGGTACTCCAAAGAGGATCTGTGAGCTTGGAAATCAGAAAAGTTCTTACTCCCTATATATTTAATTCAGGGTGATTGACACTTTATTCCCCAAAGAATGTAATTTTGCTATAACACATTGGATCTGTTGAATTATCAGTACTCACACACAAAAAGACTGACGCAATAAAGCATAGCTGAAGCTACATCTAGGGTATGAGCATTTCATACAGCTGAGCTCTAAAAAAGCTGAATCTTAGTACTGCATTCATCATTTTGCTACATGTTGCTGATTTTGTGTGTGTTCTTTTTTGAAGTGTAAGTAAACAAAGATAGACTGTGGAGGTTATTCTGTGCCATATGATTCATTATGTTCTACTTGGCTGTGGAATCCCTGGAAATAATTACAAGATATTTCAGAATATGATCTTATGCTCATAAAATCTCTGACATAGTTCAAGGGATTCATCAGACTTACTTAAAGAATGACACTCTTCCTTTAGAATACAAGAAAATCAAGAGGTATGCCCATGACACAAGGAAAATCCTTTACTCCCATAAGTCTTGCTAAGTAGTTTCAAATGTATCTTTGAAGCTGAACATAGATATCCTGAAATTTTGTTTCCTCTCTATTGCAGGGGACAAAATATCTCCCCAAAGCTATGGATCCACTTACAGACTGTTTTAAAAGCTACAGGTTCCCCATTTCATATGGCAGTCCTGACATTTTTTCCAAGAGCACAGACATTGTGCATTCTTCCTGCTTTACATCTGTTTTGCAATCTGTTCTGCACTGCCAGTTCCCTCTCTTCTCTGGCTTTTAACGTGTATCTCTTCTGGCATCTGTGTGCTGCCCATGTAACTGGCTCTGTTAGCCCCTCAGAGCATCGCTCTTCTCATCCCAGGTTAGCAGTCCTACTGCATATCCTAGTGAGGATTCTTATTCATTTCCCAAAATCTGAATTTTATATGCTTACCTTGGTAATATAAGGTAGCTTGCAATAAAAAGGAGAGAAAAATCCTACTTCCTCTTTCTTTTTGCAGAGTAATTGCAGTTCTCTCTCCTGGGCAGATTAACGTAGAGGGAAGAAAGTAACTTCTTTCTGGTTGAACTAATACCCAGGGTAGTACCAAACTGCTGGATCAAGTATTGCAAGACTCCTTGCTTCCCCCGTTCAGCAAAATGGACCTACGTTATTCAGGTTTTCTTAATAATTACGTTGAGTCCTTTCCATTTACTAAGCTTTTTCTGGTTTTGTTTCATTTTGCATTCACTTAAGGTTTCTAAAACATACACTGTTAGTAATGTGGGTATTTGGTAACTTAGTTTCTTCAGAACTTAGTTTCTTCAGAGTTGATATTTAACAGACATAAACTGTAAACTCATAACCTCAGTGGGGGAAGAATGCAGTAATAGCATTTAAAACTGTTATTATATTTATTTCTTTACAAACTGATTCTTAGGGAAATATTGCCTTTTAGTGCCTTGATTCACTTAATTGAAACAAGGATTTTTAATATAAATGAAGCTTTCCTGGCTCATTGCATTAATAAGTTCTGCAGCAATTTCTGCTTTTCATTAATTCATTCTGAGTTAATCTCTTTCTCCCCAAACTTGCTTTAAAACCTTCCTATTTTTTCTCCAACCTTCCCTTCCCAGTTTTCAGTTGTATAGTGTACAATCAGGAATGGGATTTAAGGATGTACCATCCCATTTCTTTTCATCTCTTTAAGCAAAATTAATAAATCATTGATTGCAGCTGCAGTTTGGAATTAAATTTTGGATAATTTGTCTCATATCCTTTACTGGATTGCTTTCAGTCCAACTTGTAAGTGAATTGCACCTTGATAAATAATTAGAACTAGATCAATAGTACAGGAAATTAATTTCTCTAACCTACTTCTCAAGATAAGGGAAAGAAAAAAGTAATGTCTTTGACTCAGGTACTGAAGTAGAGAAGCTACAGCATAAACTTCTTTCAAAATGGCTATAGTAATTTCCAGGGTCAAATAGGCTGAAGTTTTCTTTATGATGTACTGCAAAATGTGCTAGAAATCGATGGAGGTTTGCTATTGGTCAAAAGGTAGATTAAAATAATTCTCAATGAGGAACAGATAATTGTCACTTATTATGTGGTTAGACAAAGTACAGAAGATAACACAATTATCTCTGACTAGAGGTTATGTGTTAAATAATAATAACTACAAGTCATCTAATTTTAATCTGGCTGCTATCCATCAACAATTTTTATTTTTTTTTTCAACTGGTAAACCAGAGAACTTTGCCCATTCATACTGACCAGAACACTATTTCATTGTTCCTCATGCGTCTTTGAAGGGCATTAATAATTTTTAACTTCACCCATCTTTAAACTGGCAAAGCTTTTATAATTGGAAAGTTTCTTCAAGCAATGTATATTCAGAGTTTTCTTGAATCTCTTCTGAATTTTACTGATATAGACTGCTAACATTTCTAAGTGTAATTGACAAAACAATTACTAAAAAAAATAAACATAATAAGTCCCTAATTTATTAAAAAAGAAAAGGTAGACGATTCTTCAGATGCTTCCAGAAGATTCTTCAGGAGTCTGTACCACCTATGGCTCAGGTTACCCACAATCTCCACTCTTCACCTGATTTCAGAACTGTGCCATTTCTTTCTTTGTAAGAGATATGGGACTAATGTTTCCCTATTGCATGAGATAAATGGAGCTATCTTGCCTGTTCTTAAGAAGCAGTGCTCTTGAGGATGCTTTGTATTAGTTCTTGTAATCCAGATTCACAACTGAAACAGTAGAGCTACCATTATGTTTAGCCTTCCCTGGTAAAAATATTTTTCTAGCCTACAGCATGCATAGTAGAATAAGTAGACTCATAAACCAAGACACCATTGTTTTTAGGGTGATACATCTTATCACACATAATATGGGTGTATAACACATGACTCGTGAATACAGTAAGTCCTATATACACACTTTCAAAAGTCACAGCATTCACCTGATTAAAATGTATTAAAACTACTGTGTTACGTGAATGTGTTGATTGCTTTGTTTATTATAGGGAGTTATAACCTAATTATCTTGCTTTTCTTACTTAAGAAATTAGAGAAATATGCAAAGCTAATATTAAAATAATTATAAATGAAATTACAGAAAATAACTATATCAAAATGGAATGGAACTTAGTACAATGTAGAAATCAAATGAGACCTAAGTTTTAAAAAAAGCTGCATATTTTTGGTATATTACATTAATTCTAACCTGAAGTAATCCAATCAACAGAATACTTCTATGAATATAAACTCTTTTTTTAATGCTAAAGCCTTTCCTGTACAACCTGTATATAGGACATGCAACACTTTATAAAGATAAATGTTAGTCTAGTGAAAGACTTTTGCACAATCATATAAAAATGACAAGATATTTAGAGAAGCATTACATTGGATGAAGGCTGAGCCAGAACACTTTCTGAGCCCAGTGGTCACAGATGGACACAGGCACGTGTCTCCCTTCTCTGTTACCAGGTCACAGGATGGGAGTGAGGCCAGGGTGGACTAAAGGAGCCTAATGAAATGGTTTGCCAGTGTCCTCAGCCCAGGCTGTGCATCAGGCAGTGATTGTGCATACAGCTGATTGATGACTGTGGCATCCAGCTTGTCTGTCCAATTCATCACTGTGCAGTCAACCATCCAAATATAGATTTGATCGAGAAACTCCTGGCCTTGAGGGTGCTGATTAAGGACAGTGCATAGCCCATAGTTTTGCCAGGGAAGGCTGCATGGCATAGGATCCTAGTGGGTAAGCACTATTTGCCACACTTGGTACTACAGATCTTTAGAGGATGCCCCACTGGGCTCAATCCCAGGGAATGGAGCATCTCAGATGCTGTAACCATTATAGCCAACCACCGTGTCCCTTAAGAGCTTGTAAAAGGAGAGTACCGGTGGTGGCTGACAGAAGCCTAGTGGAGAACATCAAATGATCACATGAAGCTCCCACAATGTAAGCAGTGTTGGTGATGTGGGCGAGACATGGACAGGTAGACTGGCAGGCAGCCTCACTAACCTCAAGCATGATCCTACCAGCTGTAGAGTTACTGATCCAAACTGGTTGCCCATGGACTAGCGTGAGTGATGGACAGATAGCAAGGCCCCAGAGGGTAATAACAACCCACCAGGATCAGCTTGCCACAAGTCTGGGTAGTTTTGTGCGAGCTCCTCTGACAGCTGCAAAGGTGGTCCTTTGAATGCTGAAGCACTCTCTGCTTCTCGTCGTGTTTATGATGTGTTTACTAGCAGTGCCTACACATCTTCTAAATCTCAAATCTTTTTTCTGTGATAAGTGTGACTTCACAGACAAGGATGACAGCCTCTGTCTCACCCACCACTGTTGGTCTGGACTGTTTATGAGAGTTTGGATCTCCATTGTACTTTCCTACATGTCCTGATTAAGGAACTAGAGCATCTCTCATGTAAGGAAAGGTTAAGAGAGCCGAGACTGTTTAGCCTAGTCTTAGAATTCAATACTCTCCAACCAGGCTTTTTTAGATATTCTACATGTGTAGGGTATAATGTTTAATATCAAATTTACTTATCTGAAGATCTTTGATGTTACATGGGATTTCTGATTTAATAGTAATACAATGAAAACACAGTACAAATTTAAGTTACACTTAGGAAATTATAGCAATTGCAATATACAGTTTGATCACCATACCGATGTGATTCTCATTCCCAGTCTATATGATATGCTCACTGTCATGATGCTGGGTGTCCTCAGTGCTGGGAAGGAATACGTGGGCTGAAGCCAGCTCAAACCTATTGCTTGCTTTGAAATTATTTTTTTTGTTAGCTGTTTAGTTTTTATACTCTGTGTTTGGGTGACATACATATACACTCCCCCTCATGCTGGTCTAGCTAACTCAGGGAGAAATTCACGCTCTTTTAATGAACTCAGGGAGAAATATTTACACCATCGGCTGATCCACTCAACTGCCATAGGTGTTTATCTAAAAGAAAGGCTGCCCTCCAGTCCCCTTTGTGATGAGAAAAAGTCAGCTGCTTTGCAACAGCCGTGGTCAGTCACACTGTACATTATTTCCTGGGCTTCATGGGCTCATCACCCTTGCCCATCTCCTCTGAGCTTTCTTGCGTTTTAGGGGTTTGTTGGTCAAACCTAGGGAAAAGGACTCGAGGGGGCGGGGGGGGGGGGTGTGTGGATCTTATGGATGCATATAAATACCTGAAGGGAGGGTGCAAAGGAGATGGAGCCAGGCTCTTTTCAGTGGTGCTCAGTGAGAGGACCAGAGGCAATGGTCTTGAACCAGAAACACAGGAGGCTCCATCTGAGCATCAGGAAACAGTTTTTCACTGTGATGGTGACTGAGCATCAGCACACGTTGCCCAGAGAAGTTATGGAGCCTCCATCTTTAGAGATATGCAGAAGTTGTCTGGGCATTGTCCTGGGCAACACGCTCTGGGTGGTCCTGCTTGAGCAAGGGGTTTGACCAGGTGACCTCCAGAGGTTCCTTCCAACCTCAACCCTTCTACGATTCTGATTCCTCTGCAACACTATGTGAAAGAAACACGTGCTTGACCATTGTGGTGGGTTGACCCTGGTTGGATGCCAGGTGCCCACCAAAGCCGCTCTATCACTCCCCCTCCTCAGCTGGGGGGGAAGAAAATATAACAAAAGGCTCGTGGGTCAAGATAAGGACAGTTTAATACAGTGATAGCAAAGGTTGCGCGTGCGAAAGCAAAGAAAAAAACAAATGATGTTATTCTCTACTTCCCATCAGCAGGCGATGTCTAGCCACTTCTCGGGAAGCAGGGCTTCAGTACGCGTAGTGGTTGCTCCGGAAGACAAAATGCCCCCCCTCTGTCTCCCTTTACTTAGCTTTTATATCTGAGCTGACGTCATATGGTATGGAATATCTGTTTGGTTAGTTTAGGTCAGCTGTCCTGATTGTGTCCCCTCCCAAGATCTTGCCCTGCCCCAGCCTGCCATTGAGGGGAGGGCAAAAATGTTGGGGAGACAGCCTTGATGCTGTGCCAGCACTGCTCAGCAGTAGCCAAAACACTGGTGTGCTATCAACACCTTTCTAGCTACTGATGCAGGGCACAGTGCTATGAGGGCTGCTGTGGGGAGTATTAACTCCATCTCAGCCAGACCCAATACAACCATGCAAGACTGAACTTCTCCTGAACGATGGCACTATTGGCCCTGGCCTGAAGGGACAGAGGTCTCCATCTTCAGGACTCATAAGGCATTAAAGGCTTTCTGGCAGGAGCACAAAGAGCAGGACTGGGAGTCTGAGCATCCTGTGTCACACCTACATAAATCACAAGCAGCGTGATGTGCCACAGATTGGTCATCAGAGATTGCCCATGTCTGTTGAGCGCTGGTAGTGATGCAGTGTGATGATGTCTCGTGTGCAGCAGATGAGCTGGTTATAAGAGGAGTCACAGAAGCATGTGAACTAGTTGGCTTTTGAAAACTAACATGCTAATTCTGGAATAAGACCCCTATGTTTTGCTGATTAGCACATTTGCTTGTGTGGATATAGATTCTACTGTATCAGAAGACCTCAGGCATAGAGGCCATATCCTGACACATTTAGCTTATTGGTATGGATGTTGCCACTCAGTCTATTCCCTTGCAATCACAACTATCTATTCAGACAGCTTCATAGCAAGACTTTAATAATTTCAGTCCAGATTCATAATGTCATAACTTCAAACACTGGAAAGTTAAGTGTCTACTCTAAGGTGTCATCTAGTCACAATCCTCTTCAGTCAATGAGCAAGCAAGCTCTCCAGAGGGTAAGTTACCTCACCAGTTTCAGAACCCTGTCTAAAATCAGGTAAATGTCTCATCACTGATGATAAAAGGAGCCCCAGTGACTGGCTTAGATAAAACATTAAGTTTCAGAGGATTTTAGGCAATTTAGGCAAGATAAATTTCACCCTTAGGATCAGAAAACCTTCCCTCCACCCCCTACAGTCACAGAAAAATCCTCTTTTCCCCAACAAACTAAAAGACCTTTAGAACAAAAGACCAAACACATAAAAACGTCATAAATATGCCACCAGAGGATTGCAGAGGAGATTAGACACAGACAACTTTATAAACCTTAGAAAAGCAAAGAATGTGTCTGGTGAACAAGTCTACTTGTTAAGCTCATGTGATGGAAATTGTACTGAACAACCCAGCTGAAACTTTGTTTTTTCCAGGCTCTTTAGTTCCAGGTTCTTTAGTGTGCTGAGCATTAAGTGTTTCCCCTTTTAGTGACAGTGCTGACTGGTTTCCTAAAAACTTCACGTTTCAGCCCATTCTTTCATTAGTCCACTGTTATATTTCTATCTAGACAGCTTCCCTTTTTGCTGTCTTGCTTTGTGATTTCTCTTTGTGCCCAGGAGAAGGCAGTTTTGCTCCAAGCATTCCCTAAATATGAATTATTTTCTCACCGTTGCTTACTCAGTTTTGTGAAATATTTTGACTGTAGGTGATATCTACTATTTTGTGGCCTTGTAGGGCACTCTATGTATTCAGAAGTCCTCTGAGCACTTCATTACTTTGTTTAAAGAAGTTTAGACTACACATGGATTTATTTCCATCTACAGGAGTGTGATTTGAGTAAACAGTTTTCAGTCATCTAAGTATTTCCATGGGGGCTATCACAGAAAGTTACTTCACACCTCTTGTAGAAAAGCTTTAATACCCCTTCTTTACAGGTGAGGAAAACGGGTATAAAGAGATGAAGCTGCTTGTGTTTTGTTATACTGAAATTAGTTGCAATACCAAGTGGCAATGAAATGAAATCTGTTGAGTCTGAAGCTCAAAAGTTATTCTTGATTCTCAGCAGATATGAACAGTGGCAGACATTACTTCTTTGAGAAAATATATGAAGATTGGAATATGTTTTAGAAATGTACGTTATTGCTCAAAGAATATGAACACTTGCTTGGATGCTAAGGACCACAGCTAACCTGTCCCACAAGCAATCATTACAATAAGGAAACATTCTTGTTTGTATTCTAAATTAGTCAATGTAATTAATCAGTATGCATAGTCTAATGCTACCTAACAACTTTAACTGTGCACTGTCGTGACACAATTCAGAATAAAATGAAAAAAACCTTTCTAATCTTTAAACATCAGTTTTCTCAGATAACCTGGGGTCAAACCCACTAAAAACCTTACTCATAAATTTATGGTTATTGCATGGCATGCCTAGAGAACATATTTTTTTCATCCTTATTAAATGCAAACCACTTCAACAATCTTTCCTTTATTTCCTTTGGGCAATGCGTAGGTTTAACTAAAAAAAAAAAAATTGAATGTTTCAGCAAGTTATGAACATGTAAAAAGAAAGTTTTATAATGAAAATGTTCTTGCAAACATATTATAATAGGTGGTAGCATTTTCTTGCTAAAAGCATTGTACTAAGTGTGAAGACACAGTAGCTGAATTAAAAACAGTTTGTATAAAAATGTATCTCACTTTGGATCACTGTCATAGTTTCCTTCCATATATATGTATCTGACCTAGGAAATATAATGTATGTGCTTAACTTGAGTCCCTGGTTGGTCCATTGGATAACTTCTGTGCTTGAACCAAAGCACACTTGCAGGTATTTGTATTCGCAGAAGCAAGGTTCAACTGTATGGAAGATACTCCTGTAAACTTAATGTTAAATCATGTAATAATTCTGCAGTCCACCTTATTTCTCCAAGTAATAATGAAATTCTGCAAAAACTACACCCTCAAAAAACCCCAACCAACCAACCCCCAGAGAACAGAACCCAATCCAACCAAACCCACCAACCTTGGGACAAGACTAATCTTAGATGTAGCTGTATAGGGACCACTAAATAACAGGAATAAATCTGTAAAGTTTCTTTTACTTTTGAATACTATCTATATACAAAGTGGAAGATATAGCTAGTGTCTCTGATCTTGGATAGAGGCAAAATGTTGTAAACACAACCAAATGTGGAAAGCAACCCCCTCAAGTTGACCAATTTTTACTTTTACCAAATTAAGGTTTTATATCAGCAAGCAGTAGCTGTTCATGTAACCAATAATTAAAACAATAGCTTTAATACTGTGATAGTACAGGGAAGCTTCAGTGACATGAGATGGTGTATGATGGATGCAAACATCATTGTGTTATTTTTGATTATGTAACTTTGTCTAAGTTTATAAATCTGTAATCCTTTGCAACATTAATATTACTGTCAGGAATGTAGGTTTCAAATCACGTACATAGAAATCCATCACAAACTTTAGACACAGCTTAAATCATCGTTTCACACTGACACTGTATCTTTGGATTGGTTCTATTATATCAGTACAATAAGGTATGATATTGTTCCTAAGAGGGACTTTAACAGCTGAGAGGGCCATACTATCAAGCTCACAAAAGATATCTCTTCTTCAGCTAAGTTTTTGACATTTACCCAATGTATTTTATATTCTGTTTTCAGTAAGTAAAAACTGTTTTAAAAGGCTAATTTTCCATTATTTTAAAATATTTTTTCTTCATTCAAGTTTATTTCCTATTTTCACATGTCACTCGCCTATCTTAGCTTCCAGAGGCCTTTCCTGTCTTGTCTCTATAGAAATACAAATTGCACTTCTGGAAAGAAAGAAAGACCCACCCACCCCAGTCTCCCAAAACAAAAAAGAGATATTTTAAAAGAAAGTATTTTTAACATAATCTTATTTTGTCTGTTTCTGTTTAGGGAAGGTTTTGAGAACATTAGTTCTCAGTGGTACTCAGCCAAAGCTCTGTCTCACAGCTGCTATCTATCTATTTGTACTTTTTTTTAATCCGAAAGCTAATGACTGAATATGGAGGAATAGAAAAAATTTACCTATCAAAGCTCAATTCAAAGCATCATATCCCTGTACTCCCAAACTCATATACCCAATATAAAGTTACAGATCTCCAGTATGGAGGTGAGGTGAAGAGAAGACAAAAAGTAGGAAAGGCTAGCAGCAGCAGGTTTTACACTTAGTTTCTTCCAAAAGTTAAAATTGAACCACTTTCACAGCCTCCCTTTATATTTTAGTATAAAATGTGTTTCTCGATGTGCAATGTTGAAAATTAAGCTCTTTATTACTAGCCTTTCAGAAGCAGTCAGTGAAAAAGCAGTGTTGTAATCAAAGTCTCCCTTGAGGATTTCGGCTAGGTGCTACAAATCTCAATTTCCAGAACTAGTCTGAGGTATTGTTCCTTAATCTAAGGTAGCTAAAGATTGTTCGATGGGTGGCAATTGTTGCATTTATTCTACTAACACCACAGCAGAGACTTATTTTGTCATAGGAGGTGATTGGAATGAAGTTTCATAGCTGTAATGTTTATGTGCTTCTCCAAAGATCCCACATCTCTTGGGACTCTTAAAGCTTCTTGTAAGTCACAGTGACAGGAGGACACCTCTGCTTTACATTGAGAGACTAAGGGCAACATCCCGTAACTTTTCCTCTCCCTTCCTTCCTTCTTTCATTCTCATTTCCTCTCCTAGGAGTAATTCTTGCTTGCAAAATGTTCTGGTAGAGAATAAGCCAAGTGGCTTGCAAAAGCTGTCATGATCAAAACCAACATCTTAAATACAGAAATAAGGAAAGGTGTTCCCTAATTGCTCTGATGTTGCAGAGAAAAAAAACAACACTAAGACCATTTGCACCTAAATGAGAAGGTCGTCTCTCAAATTATTCTTCAGACAGGTTTCTTGGAGGACTAGCAAAACATTTTGAGGTTCTGGGAGGAACAGCATTGCCCTCCTGCAAGGGCATCTATTCTTTAACTTGTCAAAATAGTTTAAAACCTCAGTCTACTTATCTGACCTATCTCTATTGCAGACATCTGAATAGTGGTATTAACGAAAAATCACCTTTCCATTTTCATTGAGTCTGGCGTATCTCCATGATGCCCTCCTCTTGCCTCCCAGTCTTGATCTTAGATATTTAGAGCTTTTAAGATGGATTACTGCAGTACACCCAGGAATAGGACTGACTCCACAAAAAAAAAGCTGAGAAAACTGCCAGGATTAGAATTAAGAGTTCAATGACAGTATGTCACTCTCCTTTTTCAAATTTTATGGGGGCTCCACAAATAATTGCAGAAAGCTCTTTTTACTCTGCAAAGAAAGCTTTTTAACAGACCAGTTAGTGTTAAACCCTTCAAAATCATGAGGGTATTATCCTATTATTACTGTTGAAATATCACTCATTTAAATTTAGAAATTCTGTTTACAGGAAAAAACATAATCACAGAAAGCTTGCACAGTGCTGAAAGGAAGGATTTCATAATAACCCTATATCATTCCCAAGGCTGAACCAGGTTTGAAGCTGAGCATGTGGATAATATATTGTAAACCTCTATCCCATTTAAGATGATTCAGTGTTTTCAGACAGCAATGAGCAGGTGAACATTTTCCTAGAAAAAAGAATCAAAAGGCTCAGAAGAAATGGTTTAGTTACTTTCCTCTGTCCCTCACCCTCTTTCCCCCAAATCCATGTGTGAATATGCATGTGTGAACACATACAAACATGCACAAAAGATCACTTTAGTGTGTGTCCTACCACTATATAATATAGTACAGCTGGTGATATATATTAGGTGAAAGCCCTCTTAAATCTCTACTTGAGCCTGGAAGTGATTAATATGATCCATTACTTTGCACGTAAAAATACTTAGCAAACCAGTTATCTCCCTTTTACAGATGTGGCAAACCGTTTACCATTCCAGTCTCTCCAGCTGCAATAGCATCTGTAAAAAGCAATGCATCTTTGAGATCATAGAATATAAATCTTTTTGTGATAAGAAACTCTACAACTTGCAGGACACTGCAAGTATAATAGATCTTTTTTCCTTTTTAAAATTAAAAAAAGTAAGTTTTCATGCTTACAAAAGATTTAGAATATCAGAAAACTCTTTATTACTTGAATTTTTTTTTCTTTCTCTGCACCAGAGAGGTGGTGCAAGCAATGTAGTTTAAAATTCCTTAAATTGATCCATCAAGGTTACTTGAGTACCTTCAGTGGATCAATGTAGGGAAGCTTGTAGTGCTCATCTGAAGACATCACTTGTAAAAAGAAGAGAAAATTCAGCTTGAGGCCTATTTAGCCTATTGTAGGAGTCAGGAGACAAAACTGTCATGTGTTCTACCTGGTTTTATTTTGCATAAACAGTGACCACTAGAACAAATAGAAACTCAGGTGAGACTTTGTAGTGTAGCATTTATGATACTCAAATATTTTCTGTTCTGAACATATAGAGCCATTTTCTCTATTTCAAGTACCAACATAATTTTTTTGTAGATAACAATCTATTAAGGCTTTCAGGAGAAGACCATGGTGTTATCCTTTTCAGGTTGTGTAAATGAAAAGCTCATGGGCAGAGGGAAAGCTTTAAGCAGCATGCTACAACATTATAGACAAAGGAAAGGTGCTAGCTGGCAGGCTGCTAGTCATTTAACAGGCTCTGTTAAAGAAATGCATCTGCTACTGTTCGCCTAAAGCTTAGAGGCATGTCCTTTAGGACTGAGCTTGGTTCTTCCTGTAATGAAAGCAGTGAGTATTTCAGCAGGCCTCAATTTACAAAGAATTGATGTGTCTGTCTTTCGTGGGCAAAGTGTTGCTAATCAACAAAATCTCTACCTTGTGTTAGCGCTGAGAGCTATCTTTCAGTTTCTGTCTGGCCTTGATGACAGATAGCAGTTGGCTGAGTTATAACCCACAATTACCTGCCTTGTCACGTTCCTCATGTTGACTGCATTTGCTGATTATATTACATTTTGTAGCATTATTGACTATGGAAATATGAAAAAAGAAGTCAGGATCTTGTTGTTAGGTTCGTAGCTGGGCCTTGATCTTAATAACAAAAGAAAACAAAAACTTGTATAGTTTAATCAGTTAATCTAATAGATTATTCTGAAGAGTTAAGCATTTATTGCATTTATGTTTTCATTTTAATTCTTTTAAAACTAGACAATAGGGCTGTTTTAGCACCAGTATCACCTTGTGCCTTGTAAAGTCACCAGTAAAGTCAAGCTAGGTTCTTCCAGCATACTCAGGCATGTGTAAAACATGCTGATAAGATTTACCCAACAATAAGATGATCTAAGTATGATGTTACCCAGTAGAACACACTTGTAACCAATGGACACAGTTGTCAAATGTGAAGGAGATTTGATAGTTCAAGGTGGGGGAACAAAACATTTGAGGGTTTTGAATGGACGTAGAAGTAACTAAAAAAAAAAAAAGGTAGCAAAAAAAAAGTAATTAATGAAAAAGATATCCATGACACTTCTTGTTGCTCTTGCTTCTATTGAGCTCAGAGGATTATGAACACTCTAAGGGTTAGAACCTTACAGGTCTCTAGCAGTAAATAGGAGTAAGCTTCTATCTTGCTGCTTTTACTGTATAAACTATTTCCTAGAATAGCTTCGTTATTTGCCATATGACTTTTGGAAAGGATGAACTTCAATAAAAACCAGATATTTAATGGGTATATCTGTTAACATTTGACAACCAAAGCTCCCAATCTCGCTGCATAATAAGGAATGGTTAGATGCTGCTCACTCAGGCAACAAAAGGGAGGTGAGTGGTTTAGAGTAAGTACCCCAACTCTTCTTTCCTTTTAGGGCAAACTCTTAACAAGCAAACTCAGACACTGCTGACCCTGATGCCTCCTGCAAGGAGGTGAAGCCACAGATTTGTTCATCTCCCTTTTTTCTGATGTCTCCTGTTAGTTTCAAACGCAGTTCTACCCATGTATCCTGTCTGTCCCTCTAGTGAAATGACCAGTAGAGGCAGCACAGACCCTACAGCTCTTCAGCTTCCAGAAGTATTTAGCTTGGACCTCTTGGGGCTCAAAAAACTTCCAATGATGTTTATGTCCCTGGTTAGGATAAACCTTAGAAAATGTGTGGCCCGTTCTGCTGGATTATCTACTCTGATCTCCCTTATTAACATCAAAAAAGTATCTAATCAGGAAAAGGGCCATCAAAAAGATGCAAGCAGAACTGTCTAGCGCTAGAACAAGATGATGTCTTCATTGGGGATTTTTTATAGTACTCCTTGAGGCGAATTAAACACGCATTTCTGCTTAAATATATATATAAACTAATGAACACTGCATTGGACAGTCTACAAGGAGTCCGCAAAGATGTGTCACTAGCCAATTCCTTATATACACTTGCAGCACCAATCGTGTGAGCATCAGCATGGGGTGCCTTGGCCAGGTGTTACAATTTGAATTTTCCCTTCAGCTTTAATATGCAACAAATGTTCTTTCTTTGGAATTTTTTTAATTTATCAGAAACTTTTTACTTAGATTACAATTCCAATACTGTAATGTATTCTCTTGAGATCTATGACATATCTTCATGAAAAAGGAACCAAAAAAATGCTTCTATAAATGCAAATTATTCTCCTGCCTCCCTCCCCACAACCCCCAGTAGCATGCTCAAGGTAAGACTACCTGGCACCAAAACCAAGTGATGTGCGGTGGTGGGCTGTCTGCAATCTTCCCTAGTGTATTCTGATTCTTGAGGGTTTCAAATGTTTCCTAAATATGAATCCTTCACATAAGTCTGTAAATGTCCCTAGCTTGTCATAAAATATAGACCCTGCTAGCCAGAAGTTAGTTCATGATGCAGTGCTCACCACCTGCAATCAAGAGATGGGTCAAATATGGTAAAGACTTTGTTAAACCTAAACTCAGCTGAAATCAGACTTGTAAATTTTAAAAACATCCTTGGTGCAAAGCAGTTCAGTGTCATGATTCCATAAGTACCAAAGAAAAACTGAATATTGGCTTGCAAAGTATGCGTGTATGCCATGTTCCTCTGCTGCTCTTGATGCAGCTGTCTGTCCTTAGATGTGTCTCCCTGCTCAAGTGAGCTCCTTTCCGCTGCCTGCCTGCCTGACCAAAATGACAAATATGTTCCACGTATCTATAAAAGGATTGTTTTCTTCTGAAAAAATATTTCCAAACCAGAGAATTCTTGGCTAATTGAAACGAATAGTTGAAATGTTTTATATTTAAACAAGCACACACACATACACACGCACACACATATATGTTTGTATACATAGATCTCTATACAGGGGCATAGGGCATAATACTATTAAAAAGACAAAAAGATTTTTTGTCACATACAGTATTACCCAGTTGCTATCTAATATTTGAGAACAAAAAAATCTGAGAACAATCATGTCTGATTGTAGTACATAATCACTTTTTAATAACTGCAAACTTCACTACCCAAAACTTACTTCCAACACCAACTGTCTCTTGAGATTACCAGTGAAGGCATGGCATATAAAACTAATCAATCCTGTGCCATATTATACTTTCATAAAATCCAATAATAATCAAAGAAAACATAATGTCTTTGCTCTCAGTAGTTTGTCTGAGGGTAGGTGTGTTTCAGAAAGTTTAGTATACTGGTCAGAGCTATTGCACTGTCAAAAACAGAATGCCAAAATATGACCCCTTTTCATAATTTAATGTACTGTAAAATTCCTTGATAAAAATATGAAAGAATTTCTGCAGTTTTAGAGATTTAAACACTCAATTGTCTTCCTTGTTAATCTTCCCCAAGTGTCAGTTGTTATGATCTCTTGCCCTTCTTTTATTTTATATAGGAGACTCAAGGTATGAGATAAACCAGTGGTAAAAATTGGCATATTGTTTTTGGCGAGACAAAAGCTGATTTAAACAGGGTCCGTTTGCATATATTTCTTATATGAGGACAGCATGGAATCTCTTTTCATTCCTGTTTAATTTTCTCAGGACACAACAGTAACAGTCCTTTCGTTTAGGAATAAATGCAAGCAGATGTTTAATTAAATTGTAATGTACTGTAAATAATATTGCAACTGCCAGTAATTGGGTTCCTATAGCCATAATTGTTTCTGCTGGCCATTACCAATGGTTTTGTATCAACAACTTGCAACATTCAGCAGATAAGTTCACACTGTCTTGGAATGAAGATGTAGGGAAACAAACGCAAAGAGATGCCAGGATTTTGTCACTGTCAGAACAACATATGGTGGCAGATTCTTCTGCTCTCCTTGGCTCCCTTCCTGCCTATCAGAGAGAACTAAACTTTTTTTTTTAAATGCATTGTTTTGTCCTACTAGTATTTCAAAGGCACAGAAACTCACTTTTCATATAGACAAAAAAAGAATAGAGACACATCAAAATTTTGTAATTTGTATTAATATATTAAATAACTATATAAACTAGATTAAAGACCTGTCCAAATGAAACCACAGTGGAAAATTGCTCAATAGGGTTTGGAATTTGTTTACTAAATGAAAGAAAACATACAAGCAAACTTGCTGTACACCTAGATTTTTGAATGTTAATTATTTTGGCTCTCTTGTAGGTCTTTCTTAAGAGAGGGTGTGTCCATCTATCTGAGGCTCCCTTTAAGGACAGTCGCAAGAAAAGTAATTCCTATTCTAGCACCTAATGTCAAGCTTGATGTCCAATAATAGCAAGACACAATGCCAAGTTACTGCTATTTTGTTACTACTATTTAGGTAATGCTGCAAGTATAATCTATTCTATATAAAGTTCACCACCTTTAGCGTCATGGTGCATAAGAAAGGCCAGGATTGGGAAGCTGTTTCTTGAGCATCTGGTGTTCACAGGCATATGAGTTTTCATAGAATCATAGCATAGTTTGGGCTGGAGGGGACTTTTAAAGGTCATCTAGTCCAACCCCCCTGCAACGAGTAGGGGCATCTTCAGCTTGATCAGGGTGCTCAGAGCCCCGTCCAACCTGGCTTTGAATGTTTCCAGGGATGGAGCATTGACCACCTCTCTGGGCAGCCTATGGCAGTGTTCCACCACCCTCGTTGTAAAAAATGTCATCTTTATACCTAGTCTAAATATGACCTCTTTTAGTTTAGAACCATTACCTCTTGTCCTATCGCAACAGGCCCTGGTAAAAAGTCTGCCTCCACCTTTCTTATAAGCCCCCTTTAAGTACTGAAAGGTTGCAATGAGGTGTTCCTGGAGCCTTCTCTTTTCCAGGCTGTAAACCCCCAACTCTCTCAGCCTTTTGTCATAGGAGAGGTGTTCCATCCCTCTGATCATTTTATGGCCCTCCTGTTGGAGCAGGTCCACAGGTCCATGTCCTCCTTATGTTGAGGGCCCCAGAGCTGAACACAGTACTGCAGGTGGGGTCTCACCAGAGCGGAGCAGAGGGGCAGAATCCCCTCCCTCAACCTGCTGGCCACGCTGCTTTTGATGAAGCCCAGGATAGGGTTGGCCTTCTAGGTTGGGAGTGCACATTGTCGGTCACGTCCACTTTTCATCCACCAGTACCCCCAAGTCCTTCTGTGCCAGGATGCTCTCAATCAATTTGTCCCCCAGTCTGTGCTGATGTTAGGGGGTTGCCCCAACCCAGGTGCAGGAGCTTGAACTTGACCTTGTTGAACCTCATGAGGTTCACAAGGGCCCACTTCTTGAGCTTGTTCAGGTCCCTCTGGATGGCATCCCGTCCCTCAGGCATGTCAACCGCACCACTCAGCTTGGTGTTGTCTGCAAATTTGCAGAGGGTGCGCTCTATCCCACTGTCTATGTCACTGATGAAGATATTAAACAATACTGGTCCCAGTACAGATCTTTTAAGCTTATGGAGAAAAAATTGAATTTTTAGAAAAAAAGTGTGAACAGAACTTGTGTAAAATGGAATAATAGTATGTCATAGACCTAAATTAATCTGACACCTCTTTCAACTTATTCCCTGAATTCAAAGAAGGAAATCTCAGCAACTGTCTGGACTGCACGGCTCAATTAGGAAAATACCTGAAGATTACATGCCTCCTGTTTTTAACAGTTTTCTCACAGAAGACCATTTCATTATATGAAAGGCTAGGGACCATCAGTCTCCATAAAAGTCGGAGCTTGTCACTTAAATCCATCTTCTAGGTTCTGTATTTCATCCTTTGAGCAAATCTCTTTCATGGCATTCTTAAGGAATAGTCTTCAATGGTGCCATTAATCCAGACATCATCCTTCACCTTCACTCTTTACTGCTGGTATGAGGAACATTATAGGCAGAGGTTATGAAAAGACAAGAAAAACAAATGGAAGCCTGGAGAACATGCACAGTGAAGAGAATAGTTCAAGAAGTTTGAGTAATGCTTTTTGGAGGCACAATACAACCAGGGTTTGGAGAAATAAACAGGGTTGTCAGCAAGAGACAATTTTAGGGAGCATGTCCCAGAATGAAAATCTTTTGAGTAATTGGCTTAAGCATTCAAAAACTTCAACAGGAGAGGCTGTGGCATCTGAACTTGGCACAGAGCCCTTTTCAAAGAAAGAGAAGAGAAAATTATATTGAACGCTTTCATATGGTGATTTCAGAACAATGCAAGAAATGGAAGAGCAATGGAAGAGACATAGGGAAACACAGGTGGTTTTTAAGGGGTTTTGGTTGGTTGGTTGGTTTTGGGTTTAGTTTAAAATATAGTTTAAAAGGTTAGTGACTACTTTGCTCTACTGCTCCTAACAGACATTTTGATCTTTATAGAGTAAACTGAATATGTGCAATTAAATGAAGAAAAATGTGCCACACTGCAACCACAGTTCATGTACTGTAAGAGAAAATTGAATTAAATAATATATCCCCTTTTTGGATTAATGTTATCTTTCATATTGTTTGTTCTGAATACAGTACAAACTTACACTTGGTTCACTTATGTCAACTAATGAGTTGTATCCATACACATTCAAGATATGACAGTGCCCATACCGCAACGTGAAGAAAATAGGTTTTGTCAGGTATATAGTCAACTAAACAAAGAAATAAGGGATTGGTTTTTGGAGGCAGCTTGTAGACAGAAAAGAACATATCTTCTTTGAACAAGCATGACTAAAAAAATCTTCTGCTTGAAGAAATATTGTATTATATTAGATAAATCACACTAAAAATGGCTAGTCTGGTTTTACATTTTTATAACCAAATTCAGTTGATTTAGCAGATAGATTTGATGAAGTATTAATACTAGTGTCTTTATTGCCTTACTTTCTATGAGGATTAACATCGTCTGCCAACAGTATTTGTCAGAAGTGCTACTTGAGAAATAAATCATTACAACTGCTCCTGTGACACTTCTAGGCACCATACGATGACAGTTCATATCATGAACAGGCATTTTGACCCCAGCTGCTAACGCTTTTTAAAGCATGTGCTTAGTTCAACATTTGTTGTCAGGGAGCTGAATGGAAGAGTGCCTGCCCCTTTTGGAAATGAACTGTCTCCAAATGCAAAAGGAGGTTCCTCTTTAAATGCAAAAGTAGATATATGCTCTCTGTTTACAAAGAACATGACACCAGAGTGAGTAGAGGTGTCTTAGTAACTCCAGTTGGTTCTAGGTAGAGATAGCTGTGACCACAGCGTGAAGAGAGAACTATAGGATTATATGGTTTCTTTGTTACATAGAAGTGTTTCCTAGGGTTATGAATGAGGGAAAGGCAGTTCCATTAGCAAATTCAGCTATATTTCAAGTGGAGAATACTAAATTAAAGACCTCTTTTCAACCTCAAGGTATTGCAGTCAAAGCCCAGAGGTGTTTATTTCCTGTCTAATGCTGTTATCTGTTAGGCACTTCAGTTTACAAACCCCTTCTTCAACGATATGTTATAGATATGCTATATGAAGAAATCATTGCTGTGCAATATCTGCAATGAAGAAAAAAAAAGTAACATAACTGTTTGATCAAAGACATCATCTCTTTATATTTATTACTATTGTATGTTCTATTAGATTTTTTAATGTGATGCTTTGCTTTAGAGGAAGTACATAAAGCATAGCCTTACTGAACTATGAGGAATAAAGACCCTTCTTTGCTCAAAGTTGCTTCCAGCCACCACTTTACTTTAAAAGCTCCCTATTTTTTGACTCATGAGGTCATAATAGAGCACATGCTTCTCTGACTGACGCTGGGTCTGCCGTCTCCATTATGTCTGGGATGGGTCTGTTCTCTTTGGCATGTGCAACTGCCTTGGAGGCTACCAAACCCTTTTTATCTGCATCTCTCCTCTAAGAAAAGCCCTGCAGAATAAACACAGGGCTCACATTTCTAGTCCTGTCTTCTACAGGGCTTGGTTTTGGCCAAGGTTTTCTTCTGTTTTAACTATCTGTATTTCATAAGGAAGTTTAACTCCTTTTCACAATTGTCCTGTAACTCAGCCAGGTTTCACTTCACTCTTAACACTATTTAGGAGTAAGCCAACTCTGCACAGTAGGTCTCCCTCTCAAGGAGTTGGCAGGCCATGCTGACTGCAAAAGAAACCCTAAAAGTTCTCCAAAAATAATTAGGAAGAAAGCTGTAAAGAAGCATAAGGGTACAGCACAGGGCTTTTGGGCTTCCCTCTGGACTGTCTTTTTATTCCTCCTACCAGCAGTTGACATAGGCTGCTGTAAAACCTTTTGGGTCTTCTGTAGAAAGGTATCAGTAATTACTTCTGGAAAAATGCATAAGGATTCTGTACAAAATGCTTTCTACTTTACCAGATTTGCTATGCACAACTGGCCTATGTGGTTGATATTGATATGCTTTGATTATCTTTTATACTTTAGCACAAATAGTCAGCTCTTTCAAGTTTGCTTGAGTCAAGCTATGAGAATTTCTAACACCTGAAGATGTGTTCCCAGATGACCCTAGAGAACTGGTATCTAATTATTTGAAAGTTTAAGAAATGCTTAAGATATGCTTATTCAGATATGAATAAGAATGCAAAGTACTGACATAATTTTTGCTAACTCCACATGACTTTTTTGTCTATTTCTACTAAGTCAAAGTAATTTTAAGGAGAATATGTAAACCCATGGAATTTCAAGCACAAATGAAAATAAAAAACCTAACAGATTTTCCAGAATCAATTTATAGATGCATTATGGATAGGAAAATAACACCCAAATCCTTTTATCAATATGTGGACATTTTTAAAATATATGCAGCTTTCAAGTGAGCATTTATATAACAATATATAAAAGTTGTAACTTCACTATATGTGATGAGACATTTTAAATGTTATTTTCTTACCTAAAAATTGTACTTTCTCTTCTGAGCTATGGCTGCACTTATTCCAGATGAATACTATATAAGTAAGTTTATTTCCTGTCTTTCTAAAAGCATTTTTGTTACAGCTATTTTTCTATGCCACATTGTAGATTGTCTCTTTTTCCTTAGTCAGTGTGTAAACCTTCCTTCCCGATAGTCAATAAAGTTCAGCAAGAATAACTGCTATTTTTGTCCATTTTTCACTATTATATCTTCCTGGAGTATTGCCTGCTGTCAGCAATTCATTTTCAACCCTCTCAGTCCAATTCTGGGACTGTTGTTGGCATTTCCATAATATTAATCATCCATTGATTTTTCCACTAGCATCAGCAAGAGTCACATGTTAAATTGTGTAAATGCTGGGTGAACATACTCAGTTATATCAGGCTGCTGAATCATAATTGGTGATGCTGTAATATTCCACAAAAGTTTTTACATTTGGGAATTGAATAACATAATGATTCTGAAACTACTCATTGAGGAACAGAAAATGAACATGCTGTTTACCACTGAATAAGGCTGTCTACCTCGAATTGCCGTATTCAAATTCTTCAGACGGGATTATGTTGTATAACAAAAACCAATATTGAACTGTATCAACTCTGAAAATAAGCAAGATGATACTCCTAATTTAAAAAATACCATACAGTAGCTATGTGTTATTTCATGCTTATAATTGCTACTGAAAGTGTTTTCTCATTTTTCCATAGGTAGTATATTCTGAAGTATAGTTTTAAAAGAGATATTAAACTGTCGTGGTTTAACCGCAGCCAGCAACTAAGCACCACGCAGCCGCTCACTCACTCCCCCCCCATCCAGCGGGATGGGGGAGAAAATTGGGAAAAGAAGTAAAACTCGTGGGTTGAGATAGGAACGTTTAATAGAACAGAAAAGAAGAAACTAATAATGATAACACTAATAAAATGACAACAGTAGTAATAAAAGGATTGGAATGTACAAATGATGCGCAGGGCAATTGCTCACCACCCGCCGACCGACACCCAACCAGTCCCTGAGCGGCGATTCCCTGCCCCCCCCTTCCCAGTTCCTAAACTAGATGGGACGTCCCATGGTATGGAATACCCCGTTGGCCAGTTTGGGTCAGGTGCCCTGGCTGGGCATGAGAAGCTGAAAAATCCTTGACTATAGTCTAAACACTACTGAGCAACAACTGAAAACATCAGTGTTATCAGCATTCTTCACATACTGAACTCAAAACATAGCACTGCACCAGCTACTAGGAAGACAGTTAACTCTATCCCAGCTGAAACCAGGACACAAACATATTTACTTTTCTTGGTATATAAATTGGCCACGCTCAGTGTGGCCCAGTTTAAATCAGAGATTAATACTTGCTTACAAATACTGCTTTCCTAATGGCCTATGTGTATTAGAAATACACTTTCAACACCAGAAAAATGTAATATTCTTGGTATTATTAATTTTGTAAACTCGAACTTCAGCATAGATTGCTGCTTATTTTCTTGTGGTGATCCTGTTAAATATTTTTAGGAATATCCTTTATTAAATTAAAAATTTAGTGCATGAAATTCAGGTGCCTATTTTGGAAATGAGAGTTGTTACATGCTTTTCTTCTGTACTGAATTCTTACTATCGGCAAGGGAGTTTTCTTTTTCTTGAATCAGTTTCCCAGCATGAATTTGAGAATCCTGTAGCTTACCTCGTGCGTCCACACTGTTTACAGAGGTAGTCTGTCTGCAGTCAAGCTGCCTGCACGTTCCAGTTGTCCAGGGTTGGCCACTAATCCCAGTAAGGGAGGGGATGGCATGTACGTCTGTGTTACACCAACTGTGCGGTGCCCCTGGGCAGTCCATACTGCAGAATAATGTGTGTTTATGCTAAAAGGCAGAAATATCAATCCCATATACAGAAAAGTAAGGACTATAACGTTGTGAGTAACGGAATAATATTCCATTCTCTGTGTTTCCTTGAGCCGTGGCACGTTTGTGCTGGTCGTGGTAACACTGGAACCAGAGTGGAGAAAGGGTTAGCAAGTGTCAGAGATGTTCCAATCGCAAAGGCTGCAAAACTGTTTCTGTGGTAGGACCTCGCTAGGGCTTGCTTCCCCCCATCCTTTTCCTTTAGTAGGGATGGATGTTTTAGCTTAACTCAATGATGCCTGGCAGCTCTGATTTCTCTAGCAGCAGTCATAAAGGTTTCAAGATATAAAAGTGGTGCTCCACCATGGTCCATTGGTCAAATTGAAGTACACCCACCCTGAAAAGATTTTATACAATGCTTTCAGTGATTGCTCATTTCTGATCAAGAACACATTCAGTCGTAGGGCAGGAAGAATTCTTTCTGATTGAATGAGCTTGTGAATTTGAAAGTTAGCAGGGTCTGAACAAAAAAGCCTTATGAGATTCTGTAGAATTATTATTAGGATACAAAAATTCTGGTGCCTGTAGTGTGAATTGAGTGATTGAAAACTGGGTTCATGAGAACAGTTAGTGCTGTAAATAGACCTTTCTTCTTCCTTGTTTTGTACCGACAGAAGTCACCTGCTGTATATGTCTCAGACTGATTAAAGGTGTCTTGTGGGAGTCGGTTTAGCTCTTTGGTTTCCTGTACTGTGAATAAAAGGCCAGATAAATACAGACTTATGACTTTTTCTCCAAGACCAAGGACTCAGGAAAAGGCCAAAAAATCACGTACCTCATGATTTTTTGATTTACGTGCAGTTTTTTGATTTACATGCAACTCCTCTGATTTATGACAAATGGGTCTGGTATCAAGTCCATTCCTCTCCCACTCCCTCTTTCTTGTTTTAAAGTACTACTATTATGAAATAAAACCAAATTATTCCTATGGTATAAAATAATTCAGAATTATTTTGCTCACAGAAGTGAGAAATCAGTCTGACTTCTGAATGCTAAAAGGTTTACATGAGTTGCCTACAGTGAGGTTTTGTTCCTGTATGATGTAGTAAGGGACATAAGAGCTTGAAAACCTATTCTTTGTAATGTACAGTGTGTGTTCATGTTATTTACGGTGCTGTGAGTGGAAATTTATAATGGAAGTGTTATTCAGGAGGTCTAGTTTATACAAAAGTAGCTTTGGGTTGCTGTTTCTCTCAATTTTCTTGGCTGTGTAAGATTAAATAAATAAAAAGTGCACAGTGGAATCATCAGAGAATTCATTAGTATTTTAATCTCTGAATTTTCTCTTAAAACCAATATTAAGAATCTGGCATTCTTACCATTTCTTATTGCTTCTTCCTCAAACAAACAAGCTTAATGGTGCACAAGAGAGTACTTTTATGAACTCAGTGAGGAATAATTGGGTAAAGATGACAGAATGTTACTTAAAGGTGGGGGTTTTTTCCCCTCAACTTACTCCTCTCAGAATGCTTCATGCAATTATTCACATCCTATTATCCGCATTCAAAAAAATGGGCAAACCAGAACAAGAGAATTCAAAAGGGTAATATTTCAAAACATGGTTGCCTAAAGTTATGATGGGCAACTACATCCATTTGTGTGCAAGAACAAATGCAAGTGCCTGGTAGGCCAGTTCTCTGAAATCTGCTACTGTATTTTTTTTTCTGACAAAGAAGAAACGCCAGTACAGTGAAATACGCACATAAAACAGATTGTGATGCTATTTTTTTTCTTTTACAAAAATAACATTTAGAATGCCTTCAAGTTTTCTAGTCTGCTAGTATATGCCTTTCTTTTGTGGTCCTCTCCCTATTAACTGAGATATAAGGTATTTCTCCTGATGTTCCTACTATTTCTTAAAGTAGGTGTCTACTACCAAGCTGCATAAAGAGAATTCAGGCATAGATCCATCTTAATCACTCCTTCAAGACTACAGATCTTGATCAGTTAGGGCGTAAGCCATGGAAAACGGGCGTGCTGACATTGAGAGACCTGGACAGGCTGGAGGGCAGAGGGAAACCTCATAAAGTTCAATAAAGCGAAGGGCAAAGTCCTGCATCTGCAGAAGAGTAACCCCAAGCACCAGTGCATGCTGGGGGCCAAGCAGCTGGAAAGCAGCTTTGCAGAGAAGGAGCTGGGAGTCCTGGGGAACAAGTTGAGCATAAGTCAGCAATGTGCCCCCTCCACAATGAAGTCCAGAGCATCCTGAGCTCCATCAGGAAGAACATTGCCAAGGACGGTGTTCCTTCCTGCACTCCTCAGGGCTGATGAGACACATCAGGAGTGCTGGGTCCTGTTCCGGGCTCCCCAGTACAAGAAAGATATGGACTTACTTGAGCAAGTCCAGCAAAGGACAACAAAGATGACAAGGGACTGGGCCACCTTTCATATGAGGAGAGGCTGAGAGGTAGGACACTTCCAAATGGAGAAGAGAAATCTCAGAGTGGATCTTATCAATGTATATAGATACCTGATTAGAGGGAATAAAGATGAGGGGGCCAGATTCTTCTCAATAGTGACCCCTGACAGAACAAGAGGCAATGAGCACGAATTAACACATGTGAAATTCAATCTAAACGCAGCACAAACCCCTTTTTTACTGTGAGGGCGGTCAAACACTGGAACAGGCTGCCCAGAGAGATTGTGGAATCTCCTGTTTGATAATATTCATAACACAACTGGACGTGGTTCTGGGCAATCTGCTCCAGCTGACTTTGCTTGAGCAGAGGGTTTAGAGTAGGTGATCTCCAGAGTTCCCTTCCAACCTCAATTATTCCGTGATTTAAATATTATTAGTATAAATTACTCTGGTGAACACTGTGTGAAAAATATTAACAGAGAAATAAACAAGTTATTTTGCTGAATAACTATAGGTTAGTACATTTGAAAGAAACAGCAAGGGATTCATACACTATTCTTGGACAGAACCTGGAAAATTATTTCTATCTAATAATCAGAAAATGACACAAAACAGTATTTCCATGTTCCCATATATTCCTGACAAGAATCAGATTGAGACTACGTGAAACTGCAAGGTAAATATTAACTTTTTCTTCCTTTGTCCTATCATGTAGTGTGATGTGCTCCAATGAGCTTCAATTGCTTTCAAATTCATAGCTCTGCAGCAAATAAAAAAAGAAAAAACAAACCCAAAAACACCACCAAAACTTTTCTTCTTTTTTTTTTTTTTTTTTACTCTCTTTGCTAACAGGGGATAAAACACAACTTTGCCATTTCACCTTTATTGATAAATTATTTGCACAGCTTTGCTATTTCTAATTACCCAACCATGACCTTCCCAAAATGCGTGATGATTGCAGCAGTTAATTCTATAATCAGACTCCATTGATTTGGCAGAAGAAACAGATGGATAAATTCCCAGTATAAAAAAATAAACCGTCATCTACATTTGTTGTTAATATCACCTACGAAATCCCTTGTGTCACTAGAGATTTCACTGAATGACACGTACCCTGAGTGACTGCAGAATAGTTTTGTAGAGGAAACGGTCAATGCTCTCTGACCTTGTCTGTGTCAAATATTGAAACAAATGTACATTAGTAATAATAATTGTCTACTCGTTTCACCTTGCTAAATGTCACTTGAATTATTACACTGGTCCTCAAAGTAAAGAATTTTAACTTGATGTTTCCTAGGGGAAAAAAAATGATCTATTCTTTGTTCGGCCTCCACAAATAGAAGCATGGCATTTGTCTTTTCATTGGTAACATTAAGTCTGTCTGATCTGAGTGATAAAAAGCAGAGATTATCTATTCCTGCCTGTCATTTTTGGCAAACTTGTGAACTTTTCATAAAAACAGAAAGATAAATCATAGGAGCTATTATTGTCTTTGTCTTAATCTTTCTAATGGATCAGTGTAATTTTTGGTATACTCTAGTAGGTCAGGGAGGTCATCCCTGTAGGAGAACAGCCTTGCCTACTTACTGAATGCTAAATACTGGTCTCCCACACAAATCCAGATAAGACTTTGCACAGGGGATTAAGCTACTGGCAAAGCAGAGGAGTCCTGTGGATCTACTCAGCTGTTGCTAACAGACTTCTCTGACATTTAACAGTCCCTCCAAGGTGGGGGTTGAGGCCATATAGCTTATGGAGAGCACTCCTGATCCTAATTCTAATAGTATTCAATGTGAATTTACAAATGCTTAATTACAACATTGACATGCAAACATGAAACACCTTGCCATCACACTGCCTTTAGTTTCTGATCAACACAGACTGGAGAATGCAATGATACTGGTGGATAAAGTTAAAACTTTTGCTGAAGACAACAACAGATAGGACAATATAGGAAATATCCATTATTTTAAAATTAGCTGTGTAATCTGTGTCAATGTTTTTTTCCTCCTTTCAACTGAGAAAAAAAAGAAAATATTTCTCCAGGAAAAGCTAACAATTGATTTGGGTATAGCAATGAACCATTACACAAATAACTGACAAATGCAGATAAAACCATGGAAAAAGACTGAAACTTACAAAGAACAAAAGGGGGGAAAAGATTTCTCCTAAAGGCATAAATAATGCAGAAGTAGAAGAAAGACAGAGGGAGAAATGGTGGAATATTTATGAAGACAGCTATAAAGGAAAACTGATTATCTTGAAGAAAAAGGAAAGGAACAAAACATAAAATTAAAAGTCTGGCATGTTGCAACTAACTGGTCTGACCAGCTGTCTTTAATTCTGTCATTTCTATCCCTCCCCCCCCCCCCCCAGTATCTCAGCTTTTTTTCACTTTCATTTGCTCTGCATATCTTGAAGAAGACAATCATACTCTAAGTTCTTTTCTCCTTCTCATAAACCCTTTTCTTTGCATTTCCTCATAACAATGAATCTACCACCCTCTTCATTCCGTATGCATGTCGTTCTGTCTAAGCAAAATCTCTCTCAGATGGATTTAATATAAGAGATTGTAAACATCAGATGGAGAAATAGGAAGCTATTTTAGCCTGACCTTTCAGACCAAATTTGATCACACTGCAGCCTGACTGAATAGGTTTTAATCAGCTTTGTCAGTGTTGAAATTTTAGTTCTTGTGTAATTGAATACCATTTCAGCTGATTTAAAAACAAAAAAAGAATATGATCATGTAGACAATGGATGCTCTTTTTTTAATTTGTTGCAAGTCCAAAGGAACTTGAAAGGAAAAAGGTTTTACACTATTACAGTGTATAGTGTTCATCTACACTACTAAATAGAAAAATCATACTTAAGCAGGAAATATTAAAATAATTTTCTGTTCACCTGCAAATATTTTTTACATACATACATACTGTCACCTTCAGGAAAAGGTAAAAAGACAACCTAAGTACTTAGCTCTAAACTTTCAAACATACAGCTACACATTTCCACAGTTGCCTAAACAGTGCATGTTATTTATATGATCTATACAGAAGCACAGTCTGTATAACTAGAGTCTGCATACTTATAGTTTGTTTGAGCATTGTTTGATGGACAAGTCTGGCAGATAAGCTTCTCATCAAAATGGATAGTAAAATATAAAAATAGCTCTTCAGGCATAATTGTGTACAAACAAACAAACAAACAGAACCACCACTACCACTTATCTCAAGGGTCCACTACCATTAGGAAAAAAATTCCCCTGAGATTCTCACGGTAATTTCCAGACTACATTTTCTTCATTGTGTAATGCATACATATTCAAAGAGTTTAAGGCAATGACAACTTTCCTGAAGATTTATATGCAGGTAGGATTTTATGCTAAGAACAGAAATGGTGCCTTCTATGTCTGAAGTCATGGAAATTATAATACTGGGAATATACTCAGGGACTAAAAGAGGTTTCCATTCCCTGGGATACATATATAATACACACACATACACACATTCCCCATGTGAGTCAAATATGTTGGCCTATCTGTCTTTTCATGTTATTGTATATACTTTGTATTTCAAGAAAGTCCAAATCAGTTCATTCTCTTGACTTTGATTATAATGATATCTCCTATTTGCTCTCATGAATTAAGTGGGGTTTTTTTTGCTTTTTGAAACAATTAGCTGAGTGGTCATATTATTGTGAAAAGTGCTGGAAAAAGGAGCCAATGCTTTTCTTGTATTTATATTTTTTTCCATATTTTCCTATTCTGCAGTATACTTTTCAAGAACACAGCTGTGTCAGAAAATGACAAAGAAGAAAACAATTCCATTCTTTGGTTTAACAATATAGTCCATTTCCTCAAGCTTTTTTAGTTATAAAGACTGAAAATCACAAACTGATTTGGCTTAAAAATCAACTACTGAAGAAAAATATTTCAAGATTATTACTAAATAGCTTAGGAGAAGGATGCAGAATTTATATTTTCTCCAAATAAAACAAGTTCATTCAGAACATTTCTAGTTCTCCTTATATTTACGACTTCCATGTAAAACCATCCATGTAATATTTTAAATTGCCCACTGAGACAAAGTTGTTAAAACCTCTCTTTCAGAGTACTAAATTCAAAAGTCAACAATGAGGTATGCAGTGACAGAAAGTTTACATACCTCACTGCAGTATGGCTAATGCTTTACCCTTCTCGTTTCTGACTTCTGCCTGCTTGGTAAAAATCTGAGGGAGTTTTTTGCCCAATATGAAGAACAAAAAGGTATTTGGTGCCATTGACCAAAGTATACCAGACAGAATAAGGGACTGAAATGGACATCCTAATTACTGAGTCTCAATTCCTGCAATTGCAGGCTAGCGTCTTCAACAGAGTGATTCTAAGTCATAAGCCATGCAATGCTTTCAGCTATGTAGCTGCAGGAATTTTTATCTATTTCTTTCTCCTTGTGGAGTTTTATCTATAATTAAAATGTAAGTTTTCCAAGACAGGAATAGTGCTTATACCTAGCTTTGCAGCAATGCACTCAGGGTATGGGTAAAAAACAACATGTATTAATCATGCCAAATTTCAAGTATATATCTTCTTTAAAATATTAAATAAAAATATGATTGTGAAATTTCAAGTGGAAAAATCAGGGTTTTTAAAATAAAAATGGATTCACAATTTTCAGCAATACTGTTTTGTTACTGGTGGATTTGGATATTTCATCTAGAGACAGGGCTGTGACTACATATGGATATTAAAACTGAAGAGAAGTAGAAGGATCTCTTTGCATGTTTGTATCTAAAGTGATGAGCAAGTGCACAGAAACCCTGTACTCTTAAGTGCAGTGAACATCACTTTAGAACCTAGTGACCTCACTGGGCTGACAGGCTGAGGACTGAATAATCCATTAATCTGCCCATTTGCACTGGCCAGCAGGGTAGTTTTTCTTCTCCTTTTTTACTGACGTATGTGCTGCACCTCTAGAAAGAGCTGCCATACCAGAATACATTTTCCAGGGATAAATTCCTCCAGGAAAATCACATTCTCTGTCCTCACTACATGTTTTCTGCCTCTTGTGCAGCCAGTAGGTCAAAAAGCCTGCCGTAGTCTTTTGTGTTGTATTGAGGATGAATCTCCATATTAAGAAAACACAGCATCTACAAAAACAAAGTCTGAAGTTGATCTTTTTGTTTTCTAAGCTCTGTTTCCTAGCATAGACATAGGCAGGAGGCTGTTATCATCTGCCAATTTTCCCTTTTCTATTAGAAAAGAGGGGCGGGGGGGGGGGGGCGGAACAGAGTGGGGAGTAATGGGAAAAGCTTTTCTCCCCCATGCTAGTGGAGCACTCGTATTGCATGTGACTAAGGTTAATGCATAACTGACAGAAAGTTCATGTAGTCAAATCGTCATCAAAGAGTACATTTATAATGTGGTCACAGCATGATTGGATTTTTTTAAACACAAATTAATGATAATTGAAGCCCAGTAAAAGTACCAGAAATGGTGGTGTTTGTGGTTTACTTCGGTCATATTACACCTCTGTGAGTTTTCATCGGTCAAACATAGGTGGACTGGAAATGTTTTAATAATATCAAATACCCAACGTGTGTACTGCTGAAAAACAAACAAATCTTTGTTTTCATGCCCAGGAAAGAAAAATGAAATCAAACAATGTCAAACCAGATTTGACTCACCTAATCCTTCCACAAGTAAGCAACTTTTGGCCTCTAACTTTTTCAGTGGACTGAGTGTATTTGTGTTGATTAAGTTGAAGAAAGTCTGTGGTACACACATAAATTCAAAGGAACTACATTTTCTTTCTTCCTGTTCTCCCTGATTTTTTGTATCTGAAATGCTTGTCTTTGCAGTGTAAAAGCAAATAGGCAGAGGAAAACCTGATAGCGATTTCAGTACCAATTTCATAGTTCAACATTTGTGTGAAAAATGCACTCATGCTCTAGTCACAAACTCGGAACTAAAATCAGAATTACAATGGATTCCTAAAATATAGTGTCATTACTTTACCAACTCTTTGTTTCCTCTTTGAAACTCTGCACAGACCACTTCATTCTCCATCTTTGACTCTACTCCTAAAAGTAGCAGCTAATCTTTAAGTTGTAAAAATATTTTATGTAAGGCATTTCTTCAAAAGAATCTTTTGCTAAAAAACCCAGTCTTTGTACTGCATATCAGTTTTGAGTTCAGACTGCTATTGCTATTCAGAACTACTGCCAGATAGTTTCATCTCTCTGTACTTCACTCATCAAACATAAAATGCAGACAATAATAACTTTTCCTCACTCAGACAACTGTCATGAGGTTCCATGCATTTATATTTGGGAATTGTTGCACTAAATTCACTTGGGTTTATTCTGAAGTGTAAAATAGCTGAGAGAATAGGATGCAAGTGAAAGACAGAGAGAATGAGAATCTAAGTTCCTTATATTTTTCTAAAATTAAAGTGAAAAACATAGAACAGCTGAGAACTGGGTTTATACTTTGGTCAGACTCTATAAAAATCCTGTCCTTTTTCTGGACATGGAAAACTGCTGTGTAACTGTGTAAAGCAATAGTAGTCATACTTAAACTTTTCAAAAAAGAAATACATATCAGCCATGCTTTGCTTCTGTTTCCAGGTGTGCAGCTGAATTGAACATGGCACAATACCAAAAATATTAATGATAACAAAAACATAACAGGCTGCTTTAATTGAACAGACTATTCTTTCCCATTTCTTTTCAAAGGAGCCCTATTTCAGTCTTGCTCTTGCTCCATCACAAGGTTCAGATCAGGCTGAACTGTGCAGTCTTTTGTGATCTTGCTGGACTCATCCATTCAACTAGGACTGCTCTTTTAGCTATAGCTGTCTTGAGTTTTAATTTGAAAAACAGCTGCCGCCAGGAAGGTTGCAAAAGGCTGGTTTGACATGACAATAACAGAGTTCACTTCTAGCAGAAAATGTTTCTAAGTTGGTTTTTTTCTTGCTGTCTCTGTATATCTTTTATTTTACATGAGTTAAAAGCAGCACCACCAACAAAACCAAAGAGGACAGTATACTTAGTTGTCCTCTTCACCTTCTCTGAGTCTCCCTTGCAAAGTAGTTTTACATTTGCAGGGCGCTTTCTTCTCTCCTTATTTCAAATCTGTCTATTCCTGGAAGGTAAACATAGTCTACGCTCGTTCTATGATGGAAAAAAAAAAAGGAAGAAATAGAATATATTTTGAGTGTCTACTATTAATTGGTAATCACCAATTGCAAACTAATGAAAACTAGAGCAAAAATGCAGTAAAATGGCAGAGAGCTACTGTAAATCTGGGACTTTCACTCAGTGTCATGGTTAAAGCTTTGTCCCAGCCATTCAACAGGAATTAAATTAAGGGTAATGCTAGTGAATATAGTGATGATACCCCAAATTTGAATTAAAAATTCCCTGAACTGGAAATGCTATTAAAATAGCATTTTGTGTCTTCCTCTACTCTGAGAATGATCTAATTTGTAAAGTAACACAGTAATTTCTTTTAACTATTCTTCGCGGGTCGTAACATGTAACATTCTCTTTCCTAAAAATCAGCCACTTAACAGTACTTCTGGCACATTACTTTTTATTCATGCTCAAGGTACTTTGTGTTGAACAGAAAAATATGAACTGACTCACCACTAGGATTTTTAACAACTTCCACACAGAAGAGCCAATATCAGATCTACCAATTTACTTATGTGACTATCTAGACATGTTTTTCCAGAATCCTCCTCTTCGAATTTTTTAATATTCTGTTTTATCCTATTAAAAATGAGTGTATTAATATGAAATCCTGAAGAAATTGAAAATTACCAATATGACACCAAGAGTTTAGTTTACTCAGAAGTAAATACTACCATCAAGCAAGGATAGGAGTGAGGATTTGTGCAGAGCTGCTTTGAATGTAAAACAAAGAGTCATACTTATTTTCAACATTATCGGAGAAAAGCAAATTAAACCCATTTCGGTTTTTGGCAAAGAGTCCTCTTTATTTTCTTACCTGACATGATAAAACAAACATTTCCCATAAGCTGCATAGTCTTTTTTAGATTGGTCATTTCTCTCCCATTCCATGGTTCAGTTATACAGCTATACAATAAAAGCATTGTAGAAATTTATATGATAGGTAAATTCTTTGCAATATTAAAACCACTGAAATAGTTCACCCATAAACGTTTCCTATAATAATGAGTAAAAGTCTTCTTTCTTTTGAAACAGTTGTGGATACTTGGCCACATTATGTCATGTTTCCCTTAAGAAAAAAAAATAAAGAAAAACTAAAGCCATTAAAAAAGAAATCTTAAAATCTTGCTGCCTAAATTGCAGTTGAAAGTTTTGTGTTTGCATAGAGAGCACTACAATAATAATAACTGAAAAATAATGGGCACTTATTTGTGTGATTACCCATTCAATACCTACAAATACCTGTGCTTCTGTATAAGCACAGGTGTAACTCATTTATTAGTATGTTTTAATTTCCCACCTCCTCCACTGGATATTAGGACTGCTGTCAATTTGAGAGTTTTGTTCTTTAGCCCAAGCTGTAGTGACTCATGCTGTAGGCTAAGGAAGCAGTAATCACACAAATCTGAATACCAAGATGAACCTGTGTGCTTGTCAATCTTGCAGGTGCTAATTCTGAAAATGTAAATTTATATGTGAAGCTACAAAGCACTATAAATCTCCCAGCCTTCTTGTAGGTATCTCAGGATCTCCTGTTTCAATGTTATTTTCAGTACCCGCCCCCCCCCCCCCCCATTTCAGCAGTGTTTCAAAGTAACTTTTTCTCAAGATATGAATTGTAATTTTCTGGATTCTTAAAGCAATTTTCAGTTTTTTCACCTCTGTGTTGGCTCAACAGTCTTAGAAGCAATTGTTTGTTGTTAAAATGAGTAATATATTTCTACTTAATATATAGAATTGTTTTGTGTTAAAGATCTGTTGTGAAGTACTTCATTATATTTCTTTTTTCTTCCTCTATATGTAGTGATTTTTGTGTTATTATATTGTTATTAGCTATCTACTTTGATAGCTCTGTAAGAAGTCTCTTAAATCCTGATTTTCTAAGGATCTGAATATCTTGGCTTACAACCATACTTGTTCTCTGATTTTGTCATTTCAGTTATAACTGGAATTTTTTCCTCAAGAAGTTTTAAATCCTTCCTATTCTCAAACCACTTGTTTATTCTAAGCACTAACTCTAATTTATATTACCTCTCTCAGTAAGCTGACATATACTGATAGACATACTATAGTATTGGTTAAGTATTTTAAATTGTATTTGCTTAATTGGCATAACTAAAAACTCTGTGATCATTCAAAACTTCTCAAGGTCAGGACTGTTTTGTACTAAACCAGGTTTTCTCCCAAACTTTTAGCAGGATTCATTGTAACTGAAAGCAAGGCTTTTTTTCCTTGCTGAAATAAGATTTATTAAGTCTGCTTTAGTATACTAGAATTGCTTTTTTCAAAGTCCTAATATTCCCATTGATGTTATTCTCTCAGTCCTGAAGGCCAAGTAGGTTTTGAAGCAGACACTGAGAAACATGCATTCAGGGATTTGATAAATCTACAGGTAAACCGCTTACAGCTGTCATCAGCTATTTGTAGTGCAGTTTTATCCCATCCCTTCTTGGCATTCAGTGAGATATCCTTGTTTTGGGACATATAGCTCAACATAGCTCGTTGTTAGATATTTGATTCTTAAGACAGAAAACAAGAATATAGATAAAAAAAGTATTTCTGTGTCATGTGACAATACATTCCTTTTTGGTTGCTTCTGAATTCACATCTGCATGTTTTTAACATCTAGCTACACTGCCTCTAGTTAATTACTTTACTTGAAAATGCCTATTGTCAAGTATGTGTATACACACCTGATTTAGATTCTGCTTAATGCAGAAATACCTCACTTGAGAGAACAAAAAATAAATATATTAGGAGGAACAGTATGGTTGTATGTACAATATATTAAAGTTTTTATGGACCATTGGTTTCTAACTGTCCTATCTGGTTCATTAACCTTTAAGTTGCAGTCTGTGCAATTCACATAGGTAGATAAAATACCAAAATATAATTTCAAGCTGGGTTTTGTCCTTACGCATGCAAATAACTGGAACAAATATATTTTTTTAACTGTGAAACTACTTTTGCTAACAACAAAGAGTAAGATATCATGACTCCTAAGTTCCTAGCAAGACTACTAGATACGTTAGCAAGTGTTTAGTAGGTTATTAACAATCAGACCTTGAAAATTAATATCTTGTAATTTTTATAATATAAATGTCATTTCATTTTGCAGTTTATTTTTGTTTAAAAAATAGTACAAAACTCAGGAGTACATAACACACATAACTTACTCTATTGTTCACTTTTACTGCATTCTCACAGCAGAAGACAGAAGTGTGACATGACTTGAAGATTCCTGCAAAGAGAATTGAGAACAGTAGTAAAATGGGAAAACAGACACTAAGAATGATCAGTGGACTAACTTACAAATGTCTTTTTTTTTATGAGAAGAATAGAGGAAACAAAATAACATAAACAGAATTCATATTAAAAAAAAACCAAAAAAATTAATACTTCATAGTATGAAGCAGTGTGTAAGAGAATAAAATCTATTTTCTTCCAATATGCCTGTGGTTTTTCTTCCATATTTCTTCCAGTCTATCAAATTTGCATAATATCAGATCATAGTCAGAGAATTCGCGAACAATGCAAGTCTTATTCCAGGGTGGGAGAAATGCAATTGCTTAGGTATCAGCCCTTTGGAAAAGGTTCCAATAATGTAATTTCAAATACTCTTTCCCTCACCTTTATGAAGTATAGATCTATGAAAATAGATCAGAGTACAGTAAATTCTGCATGGCTGCATGATTTGACTTCAGACCCAATTCTCTAACGTTGATTTTGTGAAAGATACCAGAATACAGCTTCTGTAGGTAAATAGGGCATTTTCACTTTATTCTTGAATGCTTTAATGAACTGGCATTAGCAGTACTATTAGGCTGAAGAGAAAAAGTAACTCTTCACCTACTACGACTCCAATGCAATGTCTGAGTATTCCCTGGAGGCCAATAGTCTCCTTTGAACTCAGAGCTTGTGGACAAGACAGAGGCAGAGATGATTAGTGTTTCTGACCACTGTTCTAATGAGGAATCCCTTAAGTTCATTTTCAGGGCCTGCACTGTCTATATCCTTGGATTTAGTCTGGAGTAAAACTTAGCCATGCATATATCTGAGAACTGCCTGGAGAATTAACCTCTGTTAATGTAAAAAGACAATGACAGAAAAACTTCATTAAGATTTAGCCAGGTTTACTAGAAGACACCAGACCCCTTGAGGTAGTAAACCTTGTTGTACTATCAGAAAACAAGCTGAACAATGTTTCATTTACATTACAGTGAGTTTGCAGCACTGAAGCTGTTGCTACGTATTTGTCTTACTGCACTAGAAAATGGCTTTCAGCCACCTGTTTCACATAGATAGAACAGAGACAAAGCAAGTTGCAGCAATAACTTGTTTTATTTCTGGAAATCTCATGTTATGATCTTTTTTCCTTACTAACTAGGCTTCCAGGATCGCATCCAGACTATGATGGCTAACCAAAGAAGATGGAGAGTGAAGCAATCACTAAGTGGTCTTAAGCCATCAGCTGAAGAGGTGATACATGAGGAGCTCTGTATTTGGATTTATACTCAACAAACAAGGTATTTGCTGCTTTTCTCCTGAGGAAAGTTGTCATGCTGCCAAGCGTACCTGTCATTGATTTTTATTTCAGAAAGAAACATAATCTTGGCCTCCATGTGTGTAAAGCCATGAAATCACAGTCAGACAGCTGAGAAGAATTTGTTATATTATATACAGAGAATTCCTATTTGAACCTCAGAAAATAGCTTGTATTTTATATCAGCATGCATACAGATAAGCACAGCTTAAAAGAATGAATGTGCCCCAAACATCTACAACCCTCTAAAATCACTTATCTGATCAGAGAGGAGACATTTAGCTACCTAACAGAGTTTTCATGCTTGAGTACAAACTCTGAATAAAACCTGATACTGAAACACATGGAATAACATCTCTATTCATGAGACCAACCCAATTTTGACATGATCTAAGTAGAAGAAACTATCAATCAACTTCAGTATCTTTCAATCAGTTTAACATTGCTGTTAATACAAGTGAGAGGATTTATCAAAAAATACAGGGGAAAAATAGCGTGTGCTCTTTCAACAGTTGCGAGTCACAGGGAGGCCGACCACTTCTAACCCCTCAGACTGGCAAGAGGTATCAATGATTATAGGCCTGTATAATGGGGCCACAGAGGGACGGAGCATCATTAACTATCCTTGGATCAAGCTCTGGTATAAAAGAGAGAACAAGGAGACTGTGGAGAAGCCAACTACTCCAATGTGTAAAATTCTGATGAGATAGTAAGAAAAAGCTTTCACAAAGATGGTGTTCAAACACGGTGGAAGGTTGCCCAGAGATGTTATGGAATCTCCATCCTTGTAGACATTCAGAACTCAACTGAACATGGTCCTAAAAAGTTGATCTAAACTGACCACACTTGGTGCTGGAGCAGACAACATGAACTATTTCCTCCCAAACTAAACTACTCTATTACATCTTTGAACCATGTGGGACTCTAGCTTTCTTTTCTTTTTCCCAGTATATCTCCCAAAATAGTCTATTTTAAGAAAAATCTTACCACTGTAATTCAGTTTGGTCTGAGCTCCTGCATGGTGTATTTTAAAAAAAAAAACAAACCCCAAACTATACTCTAGGGAGTATAAAGAGTATGCTGTATAAGTATCATCTCAGCTGCTGGAGATTTTTTTTTTCTCTCTCACATATTCTCACTCCTTTCGCCAGCTGCAGTTTTTGTTGTGCAGCACCTTTTTCCCCTTGTTAAATCTGTTCTCCCAGAGCCACTACCACCATCGCTGATGGGCTCAGCCTGGGCCAGCGGCGGGTCCAGCTTGGAGCTGGCTGGCATTGGATCCATGGGACACAGGAGAAGCTTCTAGCAGCTTCTTACAGAAGCCACCCATGTTGCCCCCCTGCTACCAAAACCTTGCCACACAAATTCTATACAGGAAGACATCAAATACAAACAATATATTTCCAAGTGAAATTCCACTGAAATACTAAATCAGATGTGATCTATAAGTTGAAGTGCTTTGTAGTGCTCACTCCAATAGAGGCTATACTGATAAGCCAGTTTACAGAAGTATAAGAGTATTTCACCAATATGATTGCCTTCATCCAAACTTTCCACTTCAATGCATAATATGAAATTTGTTTAATAAGACTTGCATTCCATTATGTCTGATTTTAGTTCTGTTACCCTCTTTCAATTCATTACCAATCCCAAATCATCTTAGACATTTAGTGTACAAGTTAGGATCTAAATCTTGCATTATAGCCTGTTTGGTATCCTTTCCATGCCTAAACACTTGAGGCTCCTCCACCTCATGCCATATCCTTGGCAAATGGAAAAGGGATTAAATACATATCATATCTTAGAAGCATATCTACAATGTGCTGCTTACACTGGAAAAATGAATTGCTACTAGGTGACCAGTCCTCTCTTCAACCAAAATCTTTCCACTACACCAAAGGAGCAGCAAAGATAATTTACTTTTGAATAGTACCCTAGTAAATCCTGCAACAAGTCACTACTCCTGAACATACTGCAATGACAATCAACATAGCAGCTTGCACAGACCTCCCTGCAGTCAGGAATGTTTCTGCCATACATGGCCACAAAGGGGTGTGTGGTCCTCCCTGGATCCATCTGAGGGCACAGAAGCTGCTGCACAAAAGAGAAACACTTTCTTCCCTGCACTGCTGGAACAAAAGATGTGCTCTTAGGAGTGGATTTTGATTGTCTTACATGGCAAATGCCCATCACATATCCTCCCCACAAATTCCCCAAGACCCCTAATGTCCTGAACCTTCAGCACCAGCTCCACTCACATGAATAGCCCCCCTGCTCCTTGCACCTCTTAGTTGCTTGGCTCCTCGTCAACGAATGGAGTTCGGGTCACAGGTGGTCAGCGTCAAGGTTCTTCTGCAGTTTTGAATTTGTAGTGAGACACTGGCTTTCATGAGCATCTGGTGAACACCCGCTCAGTATTGGACACCCCATATGCAACAATTCGGATGCCTATGCTTCAGCAGAAGCAGCATGTAACTACCTCAGTAATACTGCTAAGGAAGAGAATCACTCATTTATGTACCATGTAACTGTTCCTTTTTTGCCCCCTCTCCCATGAATCAGGTGTTTTAGTTTACATATTTTCTCTTTCTATTTCCCTATAATCAATAGGGATTTGGCTGGATACTGACCAGTCAATGCTGATGATGCTGATATCTGGGCCGGTCCTCAGACATCCAGATGCAAATGGCAGGAGTTCATGGCCCATGCAAAATGTGAGTTTTCTAAAAATGGTCACCTGATTTTCAGCCAGAACAGTAAGATGCCTCTGTTAGAGTCGAGAGCGCTCCTAGCAGTGCGAGGTGATACACTCACAATGCAAGGTGATATCCACACATCAGAGAAGATAACTTGCCTCAGTAGAGCAGCAAAGAAGTTCAGATATTCTGCTGTCAGATGTGTTGCCAGTGATGACATCCATGAATCATTCCTGGTTGCCTACTAGGACTTCCTGGATGATCTGGCATGAACCTTTATAGAGAGAGCCATCACGTAGGATCCAATAAGGAGATGTGAATACCATCAAAGGCATCAAAGCGGTTGGGGAGTCTACACTGAAGAGCAACCCTTATTGACTTGGAAAACATTGCTGGTCTAACTCACTCACGAATAGACAGTGATCTCACCAGTTTTTGCCACAATCATGAAAGTGCTGACCTCAAACTGATTCCACACTGACCAACTAAAGTCAGGCCTAATGAAGTTCCAGAGCACAGTGAAAACCTCTCCTCCTGAAGTCTGAACTGCATGGAGGGTGCCTGTCCCTTTCAGAGGACATAGAAGTTGGTCATCTGCAGCTAGAAGCCACTGCTGTTTGTCTCTCATGCATGACGCTCTGCCTGCTCTATTGGGTTGTGACCTCCCTCCCGTTATTAAAAGTCTGAGCTGGACTTCAGACAGCTCTTCAGCCAACGTCATTGTCCTTAACCACTGCTCTGGTAGTAATCCTGCAGTTCCTGGGAGAAGTCCACCCTCCGCCTGCCCTGCTCTCCACAAAAGGTGGTGGCCTGCCGGGCTCCACTCTAACGGGAGCCTATGAGCAGGACAGAGGTAGCATCAAAGGCTGGCTCTGTCATGAACATTAGCAGCAAATGCAGCGGTGAAAAATACGACAGAGGTGGCAGAAGTGACAAAAATGACAGAAGTACCAGCACCGATCTGCTACATGAGGAGCTAAATGGAGAATAACAAGGCAGAATCTCCTTTGTGGGTCCTGAGTATCCTCTTCGTGCTGCACGAAAGCTGCACGTGATGCAACCTTGTGCCCACATAGATACAAAGCCTGTGTGATATCTGCCGAGCCATAAATGCAGTCAGTCTGCTTTGGAGGAAAGGAAGGTGAAAGAGATCTTGCGGACATGGGTTCAGGCCACTCATTGGGCCTTGGGAGCCAGCCATCCTTTTTAAACCTATTTTATTAAGCAGTATAAGCCTAGCCAAAGCTTCCTTTGCTGGAAACAGTAAACAAAGGTACCCTTCCATAAGGAATAAACCTTTATAATTACTGTAGAAATTACTCTGAGGTCAAGTTGCTTGCCTCATATTTGCATAAAATAATGACAGGACAATTGGGCAATTAGAAGAGAGAAAATGACATAAAATGGTTAGGGCGTTCACCAAAAAGGAGGGGACCCTTAATCCAAGCTTTTTTACAGAAGTCATTTATAACTTTGACACAACAGTGCCATTACATAAAACAAGCAGACAGTTTGGGAAGTAGTCATATATCGCCACCTAACTCTTATTTCAGTCACTTCTTCTCCAAGCATGATTTAAAAATAAAACTCTGCTTTCCAGGTCTTGAAAAATATGCCAAAAAATACCCCAAACTCCTCAGGCACTATTTTAGTGAAATCTGAGGCTTTTTCTGATGGTGTTGGGTAGAACCCTGATGTGCCAGAGGATTTAAGACATATTGCTGAGATAAACGGTTCCTATTGGCTGATTTTAGGCAGCTAATCATTCAGACAAAGCTTTTCTGATTTCTATTCTGAGGTGACTGATCTGTGCTTTTGCTCTAAATAGAGAGCTTATTTGCCTTATTCAGAGCTGCTAGAGTGATGATGTGACCCACGTGCCTACATACTTAATGGACAGACACCTATGTCCCATTTCCTTGATATTGCTGGGTATCAACCTTATCAGCTTGTAGGTATTACACCTTTTTTAACACTGACACATTAGCTTTTCCTTTTCTGCGTGTTTTTAAATACCAAAATAGAATATTTATGTAATATTTCTAGGTTTTCTGGATTTTGCTTAGTCATGTTAGTACTTTTAACTAATATCGGATTTTACTATTGCAGATTTTACTATTGCAGATTTTACATCTCATTTGTTCTGAGTAAATGCATAAAATTCCTTCTTAATATTCTTAACTCTAAATGACACAGGCTGTGGTGCTACTACAATGTTCTTAAGCGGTTGTCTGTTTCTGAATATTTTGTTCTCTCTGCTTCTCCATTTTCTGTGTATTGTATGTTGGAGTTTTGAAAAATTATTTTACTGTTTTCACATCTCCTTTTAACTGAGGTGATTATTTTACTGAAGTAGTCTTTCATGAGCATAGAATTGTGGGAGGTTTTGACATTTCATAAAGTATTCTTAAATAATTCCTAATCATAATTCATGCTTTTATGTTTCCGTATTTCCTCCCACTTGATTTTGCCCATAACTGTTTTCAGCTGTGTGAAATTACCCTTTTCAAAGAAGCAGGTCTATGTTTTAACTGGTCAGGATATTGCTTTGCTACTATTCATTTTCAGTCTGAACTCAATCTATTGTCTCAAAAGGTTGCCCTTTAGGAGAGATCAAAGCTGTAGAGTGAGCAAGTACTCTTTAGAATGATGTAATGTGTAATATTTCATATGCTCTAATCATAGTGCAAGTTCATTCTTAGGGGCATGTTCTTTCAGTCACCACAGAATAAAATTGCACGCAATCGTCAGTTAACAATTTGTTTGGGATAACAAAGTGGCAAAAGGCATAGATTTTGAATATGTAAACATAAAGTGTACGGTTTGGAGACACTTGTATTTAACTGATGTCTAACTCATAGAGTTGATTAATAGGCTTTAATTTAGGAAATCCTGAACACCTTGTATTGACCCTATGAAACCTAATAGTTTGGGTTTTTTTAAATCCACTATGTCCTGAGGTTCCCACTAGGAAGTGGGAAATCTGTGTGCATAAGACAAAATTTAAATAACTCATTCATGCAAGTATTTAAATTTCTTTTGCCTAAGGTGCTTTCTACATTAAAATCTCACCTTATAGCTCTGTCTATACAGTTTAAATAAGAAGTAATTTGAGTATCTGACCTCTTTATCTCCATTCACCTCATGCTTTTTGAATAGTATTAAGGCAAGTCTGAACCCTTCTGTTTTAGACAAAAATAAAATGGAAATCCTGCTCTAACTCAGTTCCTGGGGACACATGGGGGGAGACCCTGCACCCTGCTGGGCCCCGCACCTCAAAATAAACCATTAGCACATAGAAGACTAAAAGATTTTGTGGTACTGTTAAAATGCTAATTAAAATATTAATGCAGACTTATATGTTGATTGTGTTTCAATTATGTCAAATCCTGACATTATGTTTTGTGCATACACGAAAAATAAATAAAAGCCAGTTCCAAAATCTGAACCCAGAATTCTAATTCAAAGTGGGTTATTGTTAGCTAATTCAACACACCAAGAATGAAGGAATTAACAACTGTTGGCAATGCATGAACTGGTAAAGAACATAGTTTTATTCTCCCACTGTTCTGAAGTACTAAAAGATATTGAAAGTAGTAAACACATATTTGTACCACTAACAGAGTATGGCAGAATATGCATATATGAATAGCTCAATTGACTAGAAAAATGCCATTTTATATAGTCACAACTTGAGAGTTTAATTCTTGCTTTTTTGAATGAAAGAGTTTCTTATGATAACTTATTTACAAGCATACATTTCAGTGGAGCTGGAAACAGGAAACATGATTTGTGTTCCTTTGCAGATTATTAGTATTTATTGTAAACCTAAGAAGTCTTCTACTGAAAAAATAAACCACCCTCTCCATTCCAAATAAGTTCAGACATCTTTGTTTGCATGTTTCTGATATGTCCACCTCTAAATTCTTGTTGTTTTGATGCAGAATATGCACATTTGAAATTAATGTGCGATGATAAATAACTATGCTCAGACACAGAACAGCATAAGGTCTGTGAAACAGTTCTTGGGTTACAGATAATGACACTCAGGATGGAGCTTGCAGTTTGGTAGCCTGTCTTGGGCTAAGAGGCAAACTTTCATCACAGGAAGAAAAGGGATCTGTTCAAATAGCAGTTTTCTTCTCAATATTCTCTACCTAAGTTGTCAGAGTCTACAAATAAAGGCTATCCTAGGCTTGCGGCAGCCTAGCCAAAAGAGCCGATTCCTCCAACTCTAACCCCATCTGTGAGGGAGACATATGGCTCGCTTAAAGTGAAGACCATTTAGACTAAGAAGAATGTTGAAGTAAAAGAGATCTTATGTTTTCTTGACCCTGAACTAAGGATGTGTAGCAGACTCTTAAACTGATTAGCAGGGACCAGAATGCACCCTAAAACTTGACAGTTATCAAAGACATACCAAGCTGCTGTTTTCTGTGGGGAAATTGTTCCAACTGTGGGTAAATGTCATTTGTTGGGCAGGGACTAGAGCCAGAGTAGCACCAGATGGGTGCTGTTTGAGATTGTTGATACAGTTAACATGAGTAGAGTTCCTAATAACTAGCTTGCTGGGGACTCATTAGTGGCACTGGTGGATCAGATATGTGTTGACTGACAGCTTTTATTTTTTAGACGTATATATACATAATGGCATGTACATACACACATATATGTATACAGGCACAGTGTTCTGTTTTCTTTTGTCTTCTTTTTTCTCTAGTGGAAGTTTGGGAAAAAAAGAAGCAAGGAAAAGTGACTAGAAAGTGTACAGGTATGGTCTCATAACTGTTGCAGATGGATCCCATATACTTTGGATTGTGGCTTTACTGCTACCACCAGTGCAGTGGAGAGGAATTCCAGTTTTATTACAGTAAAAAGAAACATTTTAAATTAGGGGCCAACCTCCTGAAAGAACCACAACCCAGACTCAAAGTAGATGTGCACTGTGTTTGCATTTTATCAATTTGCAAACAGAAAGCAGTCACTGATGTAAGAAAATGGCCACTGGTGACTGATATAAGCTGTAATTATAATCTCCATGAAACTAGGATAGAAATAAAGCTTATAATTTTATGCACAAATTATAGAAAAAAGGTTAGACTAATTCAAGGCCAATGAAAATGTCATTTTTTGAAAACTAAGCTGTAATAGGAACAAATCAGTTTCTAGTAGTTCTCACAGTAAGCGGATTGTGTATTCTGTTTTTAAGGAGAAAATGAGACCTGCACAGAATGCTGAAATAAAGCTGAAGAAATAGTAATAATCAAACAGCAAAGACAGAAGAGCTTCAGTAAATAATTATTTCTGTGATTAATGTTTTTAAAAGGGTATGATAAAAGCCATTCCATAGATCGAATGTACTCCTAATGGCACTTGGGAAAGTTCTTTTGAAGAGCTCTTCCTCTGATTGCTCTTAACAACATCAACTTGTTTAAGTATGTAGTTCTTCTCTAATTTGTACCTGTCCTTCAGTCACACACAACGCTGGATACCTACCAAAAATATCACAAAGACTGAATTCATTCTTGATTCCTTGAGAGTTGCCTGAGATAAAATGCTAGAGACACAAGCAGTGATGAGGCATGGGGTCTCTTTAAACTAGTTTTTTTGGTTGTTCTTTGTTTGTGCCTTAATGTTTTTATTGCACAATATTTTCTCAACACACTACGCAGCCAATACTCAGTCAATAACTTTTACAGCACAGAAAGCAGGAGTTTCTGAATATTTCATGCAAAGGCAGGAAAATAAATGCTTTTCCCCCTACCTTCTCACTTACAGTCACTTTTTTTTTTTCCTAATCCCAATATGCTGTCATTGACATCCATGGAGAGGTCTGAAAAATTATTAACAGGAACCTCCATGCTATCCCTAATGAATGAAGAAATTCACGTAGATTTCTGCAAGAACTTGCATGATTCAAAATTTGCTTCTTTGTGGCTGCACCCACTTAATATAAAAGTTTCCTCACTTCTCCAGCCTTCTTTTCCCTTGTGCCATAGTGCATAGATGACCAGCAAGTGTAACCTTTCCTTTTGCATAGTGCTGACTGCAATGCCACTTTTGTTGTGGTTTAACCCCAGCTGGAAACTAAGCACCACACAGTTGCCCAGCAGGATGGGGGGAAAAGAACTGGAAGGGTAAAAGTGAGAAAACTTGTGGGTTGAGATAAGAACAGTTTAATAATAATAATAATGATAATAATAATGATGGTGATGATGATAATAATAATAATAATATTGTAATGAAAAGAAAAATAACACAGGGAGAGAAATAAACCCCACGAAAGACAAGTGACGCAAATTAAAATCATTGCTCACCACCAATCAACCAATGCCCAGCCAGCCCCCCAGCAACAGCCCCCCAGCCAACTTTCCCCCTAGTTTATTGCTGAGCATGACGTCCTATGGTCTGGGATATCCCTGTGGCCAGTCGGGGTCAGCTGTCCCGGCTGTGTCCCCTCCAACTCCTTGTGCCCCCCCAGCCTGCTCGCTGGTGGGGTGGGGGGAGAAGCAGAACAGCCCTTGGCTCGGTGTAAGCCCTGCTCAGCGGTAACCAAAACATACCTGAATTATCAACACTGTGTTCAGCATAAACCCAAAACACAGCCCCATACTAGCTACTATGAAGAAAATTAACTCTATCCCAGCCAATACCAGCACAGCTTTGCATTAAGACATTACCTTCCAGGAACAAAGTTATAGCACTCTACAAGCTTATATAATGATATTACCAAATATTCATGCAATTAAGAAACTTAGGAGACTTCATGTTTACAGAAACACTCGGCAATGACTCCAACAGTATTCCTGTTGCCTAGTTAGCAATGCAGCAGAACAAGGAAAGGACAATAACTTGGTTTGCTGCTAAAAGCTAGTCACCCATGGAGGGTAGTTACTACAAAAAAGATAACAAACATATTAACTTCAGATATTATGCCTGATGGGTTCATCTTCACCTTCAATGGTAGGAGTGTAAAATTAATATATACACAAAAAATGATGAAGGGTACCAATTGTATGTCTTTAATCTCACATTTCAAGAATAAATATAATCTTTCATTGCTCTTACATATTCTGAATTCTTGGTGGTTTGCTGGTGAAGAAATACTTGCAACATGCAGCTTTAGGCACCAGTTCAGGCACCAAAATCAGACACCAAGTGCAACTAATGAGGTGCTCTGTAGAGTCAGTGAAAGGAGAATGGGTCCTCCAGAAAACAGCTCAGAGCAGACAACTGACTGTGGTGCTCATTTGCCTTCTGGACGAAAATCTCTTTCCCCTTTTACCATAACAGCAGTATGGCATATTGACAAAAGTACATTAAGCCAGGCAATATGAATCTCTCTCGGAATATCTTCTGTGAAGATTTTTTTCCTAGAATTCTTTGCTTTCGCTTCCCACTATTCTGAATAACACCTCTTTTAACCCTCATGTGAAAAAAAAAAAAAATTAAGTGCAGCTGTATGTAGGTATTAAACATCTTAATGTCATTTTCTTGTACTGTTACCCAATTATTTGTATGCTCCTTTTACTCAAATCCCTATGAGTAATTTCTAGTCCTCTCATTCCTAATTACAAGCGTGTTATGCAATTTACATATACAAAATGTGACTGCATTAAGTGTTCCTAAAGAAAAAGAATGAGAAAGAGAGGAAGAAGGGGAGGGGGAGGCAGAGAGAGAGGGAGGTGGGAGAGCAAGACAGAGAAAGGGAGAGGGAGACAGCTGGTGATGTGATGCAGCTGAACACTAGATGTTGGAGTCTATTTGACAAAAAGCACACCACCAGACATACATCCTGGAAGCTTTCCAGTTGCCCGGAGGCCACAGATCCTAATTTCTACATTCAGGCATCAGCATGTTCATTTCACTTCTATCATGATCTGATTACTTAGCTGGAAAACGTTATAGTGTTAACAACTTTTCTTCACTTGGTACACAGTAAAATTTGCATATTGCATTTGTAGTGTCTGGCAAGGATAACTTTATACCATGTTACGTGACAGTCGCCTTTGTTATTCTCATCCATGATTGTTTCTGACCTAGCACGTAAACAGCAGCATTTCAGTAGGGTAGAAATGTGCTAGGTAAGGGAGAAGGCTTTCAAAATTGATGGGGTTTGAATTTTCACATGTAATCTAGATGTTTGAATGGCCTGGTTCTTTGGCATGCAAGCTGAATTCGTGTAATCAGGCCTGGTTTTTAGGGGGTAAAGACTCAGAATCTTTTTTGTAATTCTTTTTTAGTATAAAAAAATACAGCTATGTCTCAAGTAAGGCATTTCAAAACTAAGACTCAAAACAGTAATTTTAAAAAATGCACTCCAGATTGTATAAGGAATACTCATTTGAAAGGAGAATTACTTTTTTTTTTCTTTCATAGTTATCATAACTAAAACATATAAGTCCCTTTCAAAAAAAAAAAAAAAAAAGATGGGGGATAGAGAATAAGACTATGATTAAGAACTTTCTGAAGCTAACCAGAAAGGCCAAGAGTCCAAAGAATTTTTCCAGAGCTGATTTAGTCCATGGAATTTGCTATGCAGGATGAGAACACCTGCAGAAGGGAAATATTTTTAAGGTTCAGGGAATGCAAATAACTGCTATGCTTTAACTACTCATTTTGATTAAACTTGCTTCAAGCTCCAAAAATTGTCTGAGGAGGTAGTATATCTCCCCAGACTTCTACAGACTATATTCACTCAGACAACCTCTACTGAAGGTCTAGGCTCTCTTTTATCTTGACAAAGTAAAAGAATCTTAACACATAAAATGGTATGTAGAAAAAGTGATATTGTGTATCATATATAAAAAATATATAATCCTAATTCTAAGCCAGTGGGGTATGACAAAATTCATGAATATGCATCTATGTATTTTTATTAGCATTTCTGAGGGGAAATGGAACTCTCCCTTCAAAGATATCATTATCACATTTGAGCAGAATTACAGTTTTGAATGAGACCTTTATTTACAACCTACAGAAACTTCTTAGTCGTTTACAACCTTCCAGAAGTATATAGGGATGAGTGGTTTGATGCCAACCCCTCATATATAGGTAATTCATTTAACATTTATTTTTCTGCATTCCACAGTTCATGCTCAGGAACAGATATCTTTCTCTACTCTTAATGCTAAACTGTCAACTAACATCAGTAATGGCACCTCATGCTATTCTTTTATTTCTCTTATGAAGGCTTTTGATAAGAGAAGGGCAAAAGAAGATTTATTCTCTCAGCCAGCTCCTAAAATACATTTAAAACAACAATTTAGATTCTCTGAAGACACTAATCCATTAATGAATGCAATCCATTTCTTGGTGGGAAACTATAAAGGTCAATTTAAAATATATGTAACGAATTTCTTCAGGTAAGTGAGGGAAGTCAAACTCAAGTTTCCAGGCGATTACAGACAATCAAAGATTCCCACTCTAGATTCTTGAAGAGCAAGGAAGATAAAGTGTTCTGTAAAATGTGCCATCAGAGCTTTCGTGTTGGGAGGATGATCATGAGGTTCTTCTTTTTTAACCCCAGAAATCAGTCAGAGAAATACAACAGAAGACTTTGCCCAGGGCTTCTGAATGATATGTTGCTCTTGCTACACACAAGATCTCTGACCCACAGTTGGAGTCCACAGGGCTAATGGATATATAACATAATGAGCCCTACTCTGTGCAACTTTTAGTGCATTTTGAGGATTGTAATAATAATAATAATAATAATAATAATAATCTGTAAACCTTGTGTCTGGACCTTAGAAAAATCACAGTTTGAGGCAATGAATTTATATTCAGGTATCCAAAGCAAAAGAAAAAAAGAAATCCATCACTATTAAGTTTCTTTTAATATGGTACAGCTCCCAGCCCTAACAACTTGAAGGGACTATTTACTTGGAGGGACTATTTAATGAGATAACTGCAAGTTATTTTGGATGGGACTTTTATTTATATTCTAGTAAATGTAGATCAATTATGGTTTCCCTGCTCAAGCTATTTCTTCCTTTCTATCCCAGAATGTCATTATCCAATAAAGCCATCACAGGGCAAATTCTTCTTGCCTGCTAGAAGCTCCTCTGGTATCTCTCCCTCCTGGCAATAGCTTGTAAAAACCACTTGACTTTTGAGGGCCGATCCTGTGATACTGTTCTTTCCATGAGTTCTTGCACAGAAGTGTTGAATGTGCTACTTGCCCTCCCTTGTTCTCCCACTCACCAGCCCTGACCCATCTGGGAGGACAACTGCAAACTTCTAGACAGCTGTGGGACCTTCAGTTGATGGCACAATTCTGCTTTTCTCAGACCTCCTGAGAACAACAGGACAACAGAGGTTGCACCAAGCGGCACATACTGTACTGTACTGAGTTGCCCTGGCCCATAAGCCTTGTGCCTTCTTCCTCTGCTTCTCTAAGGGCATTTCTTCATCTCGGCATTAAGCTTACAGCTCCTAGAGCCTTGATGGTGTCCTTCTCTCCTTTACCTCCCTGCAGCTTTTAGGGCATAAAGACTCATCTGGGTCTCTGATTCCTTGCTTAGGGATCCTACAGATTTCAGTTTAAAAAAAAAAAAGTCTACCCTCATGATTCACTTAAATGTTATCTCATCTGCCTCCTATCTCCTGCAACCCACAGGGGAAGGGTACTACTGGTGATATAGTGACTGATGACTTCTGACATGCCTCCTTCCACCCCTTTCCCTTAACTAGAGAAGGCAATCTATCAACCCCTGGCCACAGTGTTTACATACATCATTTGACCATCATTCTGTTGAATGAGTTCTTTAAATTGTTAAAGAGATCATTTTAACACACTGAAATTGTTCCAGGGCATTGTCTTTGGCTCTGGCTCTGATACTGATGAAACAGTTCTCTTGACATAGGAATCCTGTTGGAAACACAGTTATATTCCCCATGTCTAAAAAATGCATTGAAATTTTGGATCTAGTTTAACAGGTTTCATGGTTATTATTCATCTGGAAAAAATAAAATTAAAAACAAGGAAAAAAAGGCAATTAAAAGGAAGAAGATAAAAAAGCTTTACAAAACAACAGACTTCAAAGCCCTCATGTTTACTGAAAACCTTGTTGTCCTACTGCTTAGTCAATAAAGATAATTGGCTAGAAACTCTGCACTCCCAGTCATCTTCCCACCTTTCTCTTCAAACTGTTATTGATGAAACTCTAGGAGAATGGGAATTTTGTGTTCACCCACTTTCCAAAACTATGTGACCTATATGAAGCCTTGCTTGAGATCAGCATCTCATTTTTCAATTTGTATGAAAAGGCTGAGAATAGGATTTACTGACAATCAGCCAACTGCAAATTTTAACTGGATTCAGGCACTTGGAATGAAACTCTTTGATGGTAAATGACTTTAGGAATAATATTGGATCAAGATTAAATAAAATGATTACAAAAGATCTTTTAATTCTGATAGAAGAGGCTTACTTCATGTTACATTTATCTAAAAAAAGAGGTACAGTTGAAATCAGCCCCAGGAACAGCTAATAAAGAGATGTTTTGTTTTTCTTTGCATATATCCATTCTTCCTGTGCCATGATTTTTAATTAAGAAAATGGTTAGTGCAGCATAACCTAAGAGAAAGGGGAGCCCATGATAGAATTTTCCCCTGCAATTTCTGTAGCAATGGTTGGGTTTTGACATAGAGGTTTTTTAAGTTGATGAGGCTATTTTTCTCTATAAACTCAAGGGGTTTTATCTAATTTGGAACACATTTCATAAGACAAACTTTACTACATTAATTTATAACACAATTTTAAGCTAGTTTATAATTATTTATAAAGGATCAGAACTTCAAAAGAAGTGGAGACTTGTATGAAAGGCTGGGGAATCCTCAGTATAACTCATTAAAAATACTGAGAGCCACTAGCTAGTGACTGTTTCTAACCCATAATTTCAAACAAACAGTAATAATATTCTAAGTGCAAATGCAGTCAATTAGACCAAAATATGTTCACTTATTAAAAAAACCCCACTACTCCAATGAAACACTGTTTAATATTTAAATAAGTTCCCATGGTTCTGCTTACCACATCTACTAGTGGGAAATGTCTTACATTTGTTCTTGACTTTCATATTAGTATTTGCACTAAAAATATATTTTTTTTAAATTAAATGAACAGTTTCTAAATACCATTAATTGGCAATTAATAACAAAAATGCATAACTTTCATAACTGTTCAACTTGATTTTTCCCCTCTTCCCTTGTTTTGAGGTATTTATGGTTTAATTATATTCAAAATCCCAAAGGCATCAATTTAAAAGAAGAAATGAACTACAGCATTTTAGACTGAAAACTGTCAGATGAAAGCAAACAGTTTTATTCTTCATACAATATTCCTGAGAGTTTTTGACACAAGAGATGCTCATTTTGAATTTAGAAAGCAGCACAGCAATCCTGCCTGTGTTCCTCAGCTCTGTCCTCTGTTTTATTCTTTGTCGTGTACAGTCAAATAGCTTCAGCCTTTCCATGAATCTCACTGTTTGCCTCCTCAGAACTCAGCAGCGCTATTTTGCTTCTGATGAGGGTATGCACAGCTTTGTCTTGCCCCATAAATGCTGAGCCTGAAGGTGTCCCTCACCATCACTTACGCAGGTGTCATTGCCTGACTCAAGCCCTGGCAATCTGCAAGAATTTGCAAGCAAGAGGAGGGCCAGCAGACAGAGAGTGCCCCTCAGGCAGGCTGCCCTTCTCTATACGTCCTCTGGGCGCATTCAGGACCTCATACGAGGTCTGCTTTAGAATTTTATTTACTCATATCAAGGGCCCAGGTTGTCTGTCAGGGACATAGGAAGCGATCAGGACAACCCTTTGATAATGGTGCAAGGAAAAAGGTACATGAAACACATGCTTTCATAGGGGGTTCTTCCTACCAGCTGTGAACTGTGATATACGTTAGTGGAAGCACTTTCATTTGATTGTGTGATCGTTTCATAGGGACTCACTATGTGAAATTTTAGCCTCATTTAAGTTTTCTTTTAAATTTCAGTGACTACGGAAGACAAAGAATTTGACCTGCTATGTTTGGTTGTGACTTTAAGATGTAATATGTACAGCTCAGTAGAGAAAAAAAACAGTGTAGAGTTTTGTGATTATCTCTACACAGACCTATTCAGATCCATTTTCAGAAGCAGGGTCCTAAAATAAAATGAAAATACGTTTTGATTAATAAAAAGCATCAAGTACAGGGTGTCTTTTTGACAGACTTTTTATTTAAGTTCAGGCTGTATGACTTAGTATGATTTGGGCATAGTACTGTTAAATATTTTTAATTTACTATAGATATGCTGTTATAGCTTACATAATACTTATGTGCGTATTCTAAAAAAGGGGAAAAGGTAAACAAACATTAAATTCCATTGTTATGTAATACTTGAACAGCAACAATAGAAATTTGGCTTTTTTTAACTTGCTCACAGTCATTTTCAACTTGGCACAGGCAAAGTATACACTTGTATTATTTTACATTCCTATCCTTACTGAAAATAGACTTAGCCAATCTTTCCACTTCAGCAAATAATAATTTTAAATATCATTTATGCATAGCACCACTAAATAATTTTGAGAAGTGAGTCTGCTCTAAATCCATCTAATTGGTTATTTGAGATAAAACATTTACTGACTTATGGTACAGGCCCTTCAGCTTTCCCTGTACAGTTACGTAAATTCCTTTGTAGATGTAAAATTTGGCATGACACTAAAAAAGATGCTCTTAAAAATATCTTTAAAATATAAACACTATTTTTCTGTCCAAGATTATGAATGAAGCGGAGTATATATAGGCCTGAGAAATTAATGGAAGAGTATGGAGTGTGAACTGTATTAGGGACAAAAAGCTCTGGCACTGGCTAGGTAGTTAGCAATGAGTTGAACTATGCAGGGTGACGGATGTGTGTGGAGCTGCTGTGGATAACCACCATTTGCCATCTTCTTTACTGAGTCTTAGCAGAGCTGCATTCCTTAGTAATGTTCCAAGAATTGTTAGATATCAGGAGCAAAGAGAAACAACAGCAACCTCCCAAAAGAAAGCATCACATGGATGCAATTACAGGACTTGCAAAACAAATGGCCTGTTTATAAGACAATGTGTATCAGCAAGGTTCCTCTAAGGTCAAAGGAGGGATAGACACATATGCTAAAGGAAGAACAGACGTTATAGCTAATGAGGAATGCCATCACTACCATACCGCTGGAAAAGAAAATGAGCAATACTATAAGATTTTCAGTTCAGGAATTTTTCCTTTTTCTGGTTGTACAATATCTATCACATTTCTGGCAACTACTGAAATATGAATAAGAAAAAACTCCTGCCTATATTAAGAAGCTGGGTTCATACTGAAAACAGCAATTGCTTCCCCAGGTCAGATAAGACAGCAGATCATGCAGTTGAAGAGAAGTATCCTTAAGAACAATTTCATACCTGAGAATGTTGGTTTATTTAACAAAAACAAATACTCAACCCCCTCTAACCCTAGTTTTACAGAAAATTTTGCAAATATGAATCAATTTACACTAAAGATTGAAAAGCAAGAAGGCAAATATAACCAAGCTTTAAAAAAAATTACTCTCATTTTTGTTAACTCACTCCCCTGTTCTTGAGGGGATCTGGCTTACAGATGCTGCACACTTGGGGCTGGCTATGTCATATGTCAACCAGACTTTTCATATAGGTATTGAAAATGGTGTTTCCTGGCCTGTGAAAGATTTTCAGTGATTTCCACACCAAGACAGGATCAGTTCTCTCAAGAGTAAAAACCCCAAGTTCCCTTCTCTAAAATAGACTGGAATGGTATTAAAAATAATAGGGAAAAAATGAGAATTTCTTTTTCTTCTATTATAATCAATGGCCTAAATATCTCGCCCTTTGTCTAGCCCTGTACATGTCTAGCTCTGTGCTCAGGTTAATTTCCAGGTGAGTCAGTTGACACTGAGACCTCCATCTTCCTCTTCTGCCAAGAGGGCTTGAATCTTCTAGCTGTGGCACAAATGTTGCCTCAAGTTACCTCTGCTCTGCTGTTTCCACTCTGCCAGCAAATACTAAGTCATAGAGATAAGTTTTCTGCAGCAGTGTATTATTGCCCATTCCAGCATTGGGCTACTCTTCTTGAATGCTATACAGGCAACTGAGCAGCCTTTGGGTCTGGGTCTTCTTGAAGAAATACCCTTAAATCCCAATACATCAATAATCATAGAACCAGCAGGCTAAACACCAATCTGTTGCTGCATTTTGTGAGCTCTGCTCCTGGATCATAGGTCTGAGACATTGACACAGCTGAATGAAACAAATACCTTGCAGAACACAGCTGTGAGTCAATTTGTAATTTACTGCCCTTTGGGCAGGACAGGTGGATAAGCATCCTAAATCCCCTATGCTCTTTTTCAGGCTACAGTTCACAGCCCCTCAATTGGTAACACCCTGAATGGACTGTGTAGCCAAGTTGCTCGTTGTTTTTTGATGTGCTGTTTCCTCCAGACTTGATACTGATTTTTGTTTCTGCCCAGCAAACTGAGGTTTTTAATGCTTTGCAAGTAAACTGAAGATAGGTTAAAAAAACTTACTAATAAATGTGTTGCACCCTGTGTCCTATGGAAGACTTTCATTTGGTTCCCAAGGTCAAACTAGCTAGGGAAGTGGCTATAGCTTAGCAGACATCTGTCTTGAGGGTGGTAATTTTTCCTTGCCCTCTTCATCCTGTGTGGCTCTGCTTGCCCTTTATTCCCACCACCATTTGAGGATAAATGTGCATTCCTCTGCATCTGGCATAGCAGAGATAAATGTATAGAGGGCTCTGAAGACACAGTCTTTTATGAAAACTGTAGTGTGTATATATATTATATATATGATCTGGTTATATATATACATGAAGGGGAAGAGCTCTTTTCCCCAGGCTGTTATTTTGTGAAGTAGTTCCTAATCTTCACTGCAGTTTTTAATCCATGTCTATAATTGTATAACACTAGTCCCTAGCACCAGCCATCCCTTATCCAAATCTTTTCATTGCCTTTCCACTAGTCCTGTTCCTGGAAAACATACTGTGGTCCTGTCCTGCACCTCTGTTTCAAACCCACTCGTGTTTTACTCTCACTGCTGCGTGAAAGCTGAAAGCAGTCAGCAAATTGTGAAGGGAACCAGCCCGCTACCTGACCTCATTTCAGGAACAATTTCTCCATAACTGCACAAGGCTTTTTCTCCCCCGGCAGGGAAAGCGTTTCTATACTCTCCCTGCTCCAAAGCCTGCCTTTGCAGGACTTGGTTACGTGGTGAGGCTGAAGGCAGGGTCTGCCTCCATTGATGCCTCCCAGGCTCTGCAACTTCAGGGCACGGGACTGAGGAAGAAGCCCACGTCTGACAGGACACGCTGTCTGTGAGCCACAGGCTGCTCATGCACCTCCATATCTCCATGAAATAGGTACTGCTTCCACACCATCCTGTGCTGTGAATCTTCAGTTTCTTCTTAACCCCCATCTGTGACCCCCCAGGCATAACTGCCCCCCTCCAACTCCAAGGGAGAAAGAAAAACCTTTCTTTCAAGGAAAAATAACAACTACAATCAGGTTGGCCCAGATGCTTTAAACCAGAAATTCTGAGCCTTGTTTGCAGTCAGTGCTAAGTGTCTGCAGCTACATTATTGCAATGAACCTAATTGTAAATAAAGACTTCTTTGTTTGTGAAATAAAATAGTTAAGTAAAAATAATTAAATAAAATGGTTTTTACTGCTTTTATTTATTACTTTCTTTTCCTCACCTTCTACCATGTCTCCATGGTTTAATGGCATCTGCATATGACCATCTTGACAAACTGTCCTCTCACTTTAATGCATAAAATCTCTAATCACGTCCAGCTAATCACTTCCATCACTGCCCACCAAAGAAGAAATGTGAGTAACGGTACAATATGAGCAAATGGGGGCAGGAAAAAACCAAAACAAAACAACAAAAGTTAAAAGATCTAGGAAATCTAACATAAGTGGCAAAGATTTCTTGCACAAGAAATTCAGGCAATATTGTTAGAGTCTATTTTAAAACCTCCAACAATTAATTAATTAATTAAATTTTTCAGTCTCATGTCTTAGAATTGTCAGGTTTATGGATGTATGATTATATATTGTGTCTCCAAGTCCCACAATTTCTTGTAAAAGTTGATTTTTTTTCTTATATTTTGACATTTTCACTCCATAAGGCAGAGCTAATACAGTTCTCTCTTAATGAAGCTTTCAGTCCCCAAACAGTCCCAAATTGTACAGCATACCTCAAATGAGGCTTCATTTTCCAGCAAGAAGTTTTTAATCAATGCATCAATTAATGCAATGAATTCACAATTCCTCAGCAGGCTCAGAAAGGATTTTCATCTTGAATTAATAGAGCAGACCAAAAAAAAGAGAAACAAGAAAAATGAAAAGCAACACATTTAAATGTAATAAGTTGTGACAGTGAAAGGAAAAAGTTATGAAAAGCCACCTTTAAGTATTATTATCAAACTCAAGCTATTTTTTTTTTTTTTCCCCAAAAGCAAAAGGAAAGAAAAAACCACTTCTTTCTCTTTTGGAAAGCAGGACAGAATTGTTAGTTTTATTTCTGAGCAACTTGATATAGAAACCCAAGGCCAACTTCTTTTCTTAGTTCAAACCTAGACAAATGCCTATTAATGCAATATACATTCATTTTAAAAGGTTAAAATGTTTAAATACAGAAGGTGCGTATCAATGTAACAAATGAGATTTTTCTTGTTGCATATACTATTGTACTTATTCTGTCATTGAGAAAGAACTTGTAGAGAAAGGAAAAAAAAAACCCAAATACATTTTCCTTTCTTTCTTTTTTCACTATTTCCTGAAATTCAAAATAAACGATCATTAAACAAAGAGAGACTATTCTTCCTTTCAGATATCAATATTTTCTCGCGGTGAATTGTTTCATTTCAACTCTCCTAGTGTCCTCCAAATCCACAGTAGATATTGAAAAAAAAGTGAAGTCTCAAAGACAAAAGGTAAACTTTTTTAACCTTCTGAAATACCCTTAACTGAAAAGAGAATAATAGGAGAGGTTTAGGCTGAGAAACCTGTGGAAATGTCTTGGGAGAAGGCTTTCAGATGCTCTTTCATTCAATGTACTGAGGCTATCAAGTTGTTTTCTGCATCCTGTGTTAAACTTCTGAGAGTATTGCAACAAACATTGCAATTGAAGGAAAATAAAACTTACAGCTTTTGATGTATCCTCCCATATCAAAAGAACTTGCTATAACTGGTAGGAAGAATAGGGCTGTTTTAAACATATTTCAAATGGTTTGCATTTGCCTTCTCCTGATATTTTACCATTCCCTCTGCTGAATTTCAAAAGGAATCATTCTGAGCACTAGTTAATTGTAATGCTTTGGTTGCAGAATAATTCCCCTTTTAAAGTGACATTTTTGTTGCAAATAAAAACACTGTTAAAATCCCCTTTTCCCTCAAAGAAGTACACCATTCTAAACTTCTCAAATTATTATTTATTTAAGTAACATTTTCACAGGGAGTAAGTGATCGCTGTATGAATAACCTCTGAGACCCCAAAATTTTATCTGACAATAATGGTATATTTCATAAACAACTAATGGCAACCACGGGACCTTAAACAAGGAAGGATAGTGAATCCCAAATAAAGCAGAGCCTTTGTCACATATTGAACAGCAGCATATCTAAATGGGATCTGAAAAAGTGATGGTCAGAATCCACCTGCAAATTAGTATGAATAATGTGCGATTAAATACAAGAAATGTGATTGCTCCCTCACATTAAATACTTTGTATAATTTCTCAAATTGACTGTGCAGAAGGGTTCAGTGAGTACTACATAATACACAGACATTTGAAAATGGAAAAATAAAAGTTTAAGTGGACACAAGAGTTGCTCAGGAAATCCCATGTCAAAAATAAACTCAACTCCCTATGCCACACACGAAAGTAAATACATAGAATTGATGCTCTAGCAAGAAGAATTTCCAGTTGTGACATACTGTTTTGATATCCACAGCAACCCCCAAAATAACCTTTCCACATTTCTCCAAGAGCCTGGAAACACAATATATCTGAAGATGGTTTGACAGATCATGATGATAGTACACGCTCCCAGGGTAAGAACTGCCACTACAGCATTTCGTGATAAAAATGGTTTTGAAACTACGCGCACAAATATTCATGGCATCAAAAGCTGCTGAGATTGCTTCAGCTTTGGTGATGATGATGAAGCACAGAGAGTAAGATATGGCAACTCCTCACAGAGATCTGCAGCTCAGATCTGCCATTCAGGGCTGTCCCTCACCACAAGTTGCAGATTTATCTTTTCCTCATTTGCAGGGCTGTTGTACCAATTGAACATGAAGAAAGTGAGAAGACACCAGTGAGAAATGATATGGGCATTTCTGGAGGATTTCAGCGCATGGTGATTGTCCACCCTTTACACAATATATAGCAATTAATATAGCCAGTTGAGACACGTTAACAAAGACGCCTTAATAAAGTTCCCCATGTCTGCACAGCTCTGGGGATACATTAGTCATAAAAATAGAATGACCTATCTATCTTACAGCTGCTCCAATTCAAGGCTACTACTGATTTTGAGCTGAGAATGGTTTCCCTCTTAAAAGTTATTTTCTCATGCAGTGTTTGGCCCATGAAACCCAGTGTTATTGTTAAAACAGCACAGAGATACTTGCTTATTTTGGAGTGTGTCAGTAACTAGTGAGAAAACTTTCTGCAGTACGTACAACTGCCAGTGTTCAAGAGGCCACCCTTTGTTCTCATTTTTCTTGTTCGTTCTCATTTTCTTTGTTCATTTTTCTTGAACGTGCAGTGTTCTGAGCTTATTCATTCATTCAGTAAAATCAAGTAAATCTACTTTGCTGCAGCTGACTGAGTTCATAATAGTTGCAATTACTTTTTTACATAATGGTTATCTAAAGGTATCTCACTCATAAAAAGGAAATTGTGATATTCATCACATCATTCATTAGAGGAAGCACACTCTTTCAACCCCAGTCCTTGCTGGGCCATGTACAACTAGATGAGAACTGCTCATTTCTTTCATAAGGAGGAGGAGGTGCGCTGGAGGAGGGGATGCCCCTGCAGCCCGCGGTGAGGCGGCAGGCTGTGTCCCCCAGCCCACGGAGGGCAGCGGGGGAGCAGATGCCCACCTGCAGCCTGGGGAGAGCGGAGCCCACGCCGGAGCAGGGGGATGCCCCACAAGATGGCCAGGACTCCATGGGAAAGCCTGCGCTGGAGCAGGCTGTGCCTGAAGGACTGCAGCCCACGGGAAGGACCCACGGTGGAGCAGGGCCGAGTGCGGAGTCCTCGTCCTCCGGCTGAGGAGGAGGGAGCGGCAGAGCCCAGGTATGGCGGGCGGACCCCAGCCCCCGTCCCCTGTTCCCCTGCGCCGCCGGCGGGAGGAGGGGGAGAGAACCGGGAGCGGAGTTGAGGCGGGAAGGAGGGAGGGAGGGCGGGGGGGAAGGTGTTCCCAGGCCTGGGTTTACTGCCTGATAGCCTTGTGGTGTTTTGGCCGGTTGTGAGTGAAATTGATTGTGTTCCTTCCCCAAGTCGAGCCTGTCCCTTGCCCGTGACCATGAGTGGGGAGTGATCCCTCCCCATCCTTGTCTCAACCCACGAGCCTGCCTTGATATTTTCTTCTCGTCCCACCAGGGCCGTGGCTGGGGGGACGGGGACAGGACGGGACGGGGCAGAGAGTGAGCGAGCGGCTGCATGGTGCTTTGTTACCAGCTAGGCTTAAGCCACTACACACGGGGAAAAATACCAATGGCTGCAGTTTCCCAGTTCTGTGCTTTTTGGAATTCAATATGCCATAATAGCTAGAGTTTAGCTGAAATGTATGAACTTCAGGGGTACCAAGCTTCCCCAAGCACTGACAGCAGTAATTGTCGTTACCTGATTGAATTACAGGCATTGTTTTAAACTCTGCAAAACAATAATGCCAAAAAGAAAGCAAGTTTGAATTCTGCTTTTTGTGCCAGCAGCGTTACATAATGAGATAAACATTGGTAATTGTGTTTAGTTCAATAACACTTTTAATTATAGTTGAGATCTCCTTTAAAGTGTATGGATTTTACTGACGCAAAGTAAACAGCTGAAAGCCAAATGAAGGCAGTCTCATAGATTTCTACTGTCTAATTAAAGTACAGAAACATTGCTTAACCAATTCAGGCATTTAGAGGGAAGGGGGAAAAAAAAGCTGTTTGCACATTTGATACACACTTTAATTATTGCAAGATCCCAGGTAATAAAGTTTAGTTTACATCAAAACAAAATATCTGTAGTCTGGGAATTTAACCTCTCTTTCTTGTCAAGCAGGGCAAACATGTCATGAACAGTCTACTATATTTGTATGTATAAAGACAGATAAGCAAGGAAGTCCCATTGCATCCCCTGTGGCCCTGGTTCAGCAATATACTAATGCACATTCCTAAACTTTAATCATGTCAGCAGTCCTACTAAACTGTAAAAAATCTACCTACACACATTTTTTGTTGAATTAAGATTTAATTTCTGATAACCAAATTGCTGAAGGGAGGCAGAATTCTCATCTTCTTATTCTGGGTGTGAAATTTCATAGGGCTTCTTTGCTATGGTGAAGAGATTCTGCAGCAATCCACATGCAGAATTACCACATGTGGCACCATACACTATTTATGTACCAAACAGAGCTTCAAAATTACAAATTGCTTATAAAAACATTATGAGCCTTCTACACAAAGGGGAAAAGTAATATCCAAGGTATTCATTAGCATCATGAATATTCAGAAAAACACATTGTAAATTCAAACCAAGAAGTAGCTCATGTTTTTCGCAGGTGAGAAGATATTTAATCCATGATACCATATGATTTGTCTCACCAGTTACCATCATGTGTCAGTAACAAAGAATATCAAGTATTCAGAGAGAATTATACATGATCAACCTCCTCCAGCTCTTCCTAAACTAGTAAATTAAACAGTGTCCAACTCCTGGCTATTAGAAAGACAATTGCCTATAAATTTAAATGGTTAGAACAATCTCTATCCCCAGTTTGATGCAAGTGAATGCTCCAAAACAATTCCCAACCACATGCCAAAGAATATTTCCATTTAGCAGTTTAGCTAATGCTGTACATATTTGCATGCCTCCTCTGGCCCAGTCGCCCAGAACTGTGCCAAGAGTCTCATGCCTGTATTATCCCTTCATCACTTTCCAGGCTATGGCTTGCACTCCCTGATGCCATGGTAAGAAAAAGGGCATTACTGGGGGCTGCAGAGGCCTCGATTTGACAGTAGGGTGAGGTATAGCACATATGCAGCAAGAATCAACCAAGAGCTCCTCCTCATAACTTGAAAGAGACTTGGACGGGAGCTAGGGAGATTTGGAGGATCATAAATTCAGCCTAACTAAAAAGACAGAACTTGTAGAGCTTATAAAAAGGGGTAAACTTATAAAAAGGCAAAGCTTTATAAAAAGGCTTTTGCTCTGATGCTGTTCTAAACAGCCACACAAGTCAGTTTTCACCACCTCCCAATCTTCAAGGCTGTAGCTGAGGCATTAACTTTGAGTGTTTTGGTCAGTGTCTGCTCCCTAAACCTTCTACATTCTCAGTGTGATGGTCTGTTATGGATGCCTTCAGGGCAGTTGCTTTCAGTTACCAGTCTTTTTGAAAGGGTTTTGTGTAGTGAATTGCTCTTTGTCTATCACGTCTTTGTCCTTTTCAGGATGCCTTCAGTGGATGTAGCATGAATCTGTCTGCTTAAATCAATATTTGCCCTAGCTCTGTCTAAATTTCATCACTGTATTCTTTTCAGTGGAGCTTCAGTGTGGTTGAATGGAAACCCTTGCTATTGGTAATGATGGCCATGATGCCGCTGGAGCTAAAAATGCAATCTTTTTTCTCTTACTGCTTTGCACTTAATTGCACATAGACTGCTGTTCTATTTCATAGATATGGTCATGGATAGGCAGGAATGATCACAGGATCAAACTGCATTGCGGCTTCTGTTGCACTATAAACGTGCAGACTAGAGAAGAATGAAGTCCACATTTTCATTATTGCTGGTAATAATGTCAAATACAGACAGTAATTTTTAAGAAAAATCTTAGGATTGTTCAAAGGGGGAGTTACAAAGAGAGGCTCGTTCCACGCTGGATTCACAGGGGAGCTCTTAATCAGCAGTGCCACATTGAGAAATGTAAAAACAACTTGGGGGATGGAAAATGAAGTGGTGAGAAAGGAATAAACCTCAGGGAAACTGAAACTGTGTTAGAAGGAACTGGGATTCCCAGTGAAACAGGAGATATTTATGATTTATTGGGCAAACCACTGAGGGGCTAATCCAAACACAGGACTCATTTTGAAAGTGTTCAGGGTACCTCTATGAATAGAAAAATATCTTTATCTCAGGAAAGAGAAGTAGCTGAAAGATAAACTACAGTGACCAGATGCCTCTGGCCATTCAGGCACCCAAGTACTATCAACTTCAGAAGTAACCAGGGACCTAAGATCTAGATCAATTTTGGTGTCAGTAACTATTGCAATAATCCCCTGACCAGCTTCTCAAGTTGCCTTTATACTTTTCTGGGTTCCTCCAATCAGTCTGCTGTCAGAAGGGTAGAGTAAAGAGTGGAGCGAATATTCATCAGAATCAAGCATTTTTAAAATTGTAATCTTGAAGACACCATCAAAATAAGTATCAGTGATTAGTAGTGATCAGTGGTTAGTAATCCTAAAGTGATTAATAATACTACATGTGATTATTGTTTTCAGAACAAAACACGGGCCAAATACCTCAAGATGAGGAATTCTAACTCTGCACCTTTCCATAGGAAAAAATCTGTTGGTTTTTTCATATAAATTGGAGGGATTGCTTTGGCATTGTATTTCAAATTATAAAAAACCCTCAGTGAAAACTATTATCAATTGAAAAAACTAAATAAATATTTCAAGAACTCCATGTTTGCTTTGGCTGTTTTCAGGAAACAGAAGTAGTTTGGAGCAACCAATCTGACACATGGGAGGCTTACAGTCACGTTCAGTTCTTCCCAGGATTGTACATCTTCATCTACAACAGTGGAAAATTTGATCTCTGGACTCTCACTTTATCTCATTATAATTGAAAAAAATACTGAAGATATGCCTACAGCAGGGTTTCTTAAAACAAACAAAAAATGTCATAATAATCTGCCCTCCTTAGAAAGTGAAGTCAGACATTTTCATTACTCCTGTAATCCAAGCCGGTATATTCCATTACTTTCTTTTCAAGGACTGTATTTTTCTTTGGCAGTTTCCTGTGCCCTGTCCAGAAAAGTGCAATGAAAACTTTAGAAAAAGGCTTTGTAATGCCAAAACAATAATGTGAATGTTGAAGCTAGAAATTACAAGAATGATGTACCATGCATGCCAATGTGAAGGAAAGGAAAGCCCAGACAGGCTGCTTCCCATGTTTGCCAAATCTTTTTGGTGCATGATTCCACTGCTGATGTAAAAAAAGTGTTCAGATCTTCAAGCTTAAATCTGAGGACTACTAAGAAACTGGTGAAATGTCTTGGAAGGAAAATCCACCTGTTTTTTAAAGGAGGCGAATAAATTATATGGGTATTTCAGAAAAACCTCTGTTATCCATCTCAGACCTCAGTGGCAGAAGAATTAGGAGAATTATGGAACACATACAGAAAGCCTCTTAGGGAGCTTCTGTATTCGGCATGCATTTTAGGTTTTTGCCCTCCTCCTTGACAGAAGGAAAAAAAATATAATTTTAAATTCTAGCAATAAACAGGAAACCTTGAAATACTGTGAAAGCTATTCAGCTGCAGGAGGGAGAATCCTAGAAGAATCCTGCTGTGCTGAGATAATTAGGACATTAATCAACTCCCTGGATAGGGCGAAGCTAACACTCATAAATCCCTAATGCTGGTTCTCACGTCTTTTTACTTTAACACTAACAAAGCCGTATCATGGTCATGCTTGCACCTTCTCCCCCCACTTGGCTGCCGCCTACAGCATCCATGTACCTACAGTACAAACAGTGATGGGCACCAAAGGTTAAGCAATTGCAAGCTGTTGGAAAGACACATTGAGGCTTGGAGCCTGAAGAATGGCTGAGTGCACAGCTCAGCTCCGGCAGACTATGCCAGTGCTCATGATTTATTGTTGTTTGCGGCTCTCTTAGTGCTCCGTGTCTAACCTAGCAGCTTCTTTTGGAACTAGCTCCATTCAAATCCCTCTGCTGTCCGCAGCTGCCCCACGCTGCTTCAGGTCTTGGTCTTGGCAGAAGAGAAACAACCTAGTTCCAGGTGGCGGTGAGGCAGGTGCCCTGCTCTCACTGTACTCACTCTCTAATGGGGACACGCGGTGCTAAAACCACAGGTGGCTCCTTTCAGGAAGAGTAATTAAGGACCATCTCCCACCACCTTTTCCTATTAGTCCCCACAGTTTATTTATCTTATGGACCATACTACCTTCCATACCTTTATGCTTTGTGCAGCCTGTGCTGGTTTCACCTTGTGCCTCATCTTGAGTGTTGCAAGCTGCAGTCCTAAAATTCAAGGGGTTTTGTGCTGTGGACTTGTCCTCATCCACAACTCGATGGCTAAAGACATGTCTCTAGTACTGTCTCCTGGTGTCTGCTTGGAGTTGCAGGCTAATATGCTGGGTGAGTGCAGTTAGGGGAAAGGAATAGACGGAAATCTGAACCGAGGAATTTATCTCTAGACAGAAGAAAGCCAGTTGGTCACCTCAGCCTGGAAATTTCCTGGGGAAGAGGTGCAGTGCACTGCTTTTCTCACCAATGATGTCAATGTACTTACTGACAGAGTCACAGGTGATCAAAGAATAAGATCGAGTGACACTGAGCTCACTGCCAAGTGCGAAAGAAGAAAAAGGGTCCTGGCACTAATACAGTCCTGTAGAGCAGTGCCCTGTGAGGCATGGACGATGGTCTATTGGCAGCATACTGAAACGAAGGCACTTGTGTAGGGGAGGTGTGCCTTGAAAACTGGGAAGAAGAAAGTGAAAGGGAAGAGGAAAGTGAGTGGCTGAATAGGAGGCAAAAGCCCCAAGCCACAGTGCAGCATAGGGAATGATGTGATAAAAGGAGGTGGCTGTTGAAGGCTCTGAAGGGGGTAAGCAGAGGCAAAGCAGTAGCAACAGTGACTACCTATGAGGAAAAGAGCTCTTGACATTCTTGTGGCGGAAAGAGAAGGGAAAGAGTCAGAATTCCTGAATTTAAGAGAACAAATTTTAATTTTTTTTCCTATAATTCAGGAATTCTAATCTGACATCTTTAATTTAAGCACCACTGCTTTATCTTAGTAAAGATAGTATGGATGCACAGTCTACTCTACCAGGCTCCCATCCAGTTACCACAGCCACTGACTAAGGGTGTGACAAATTGGGCATGTAATCGCTGCGGATTTCATTCTTCACTATTCCAGTGTGGCTAGCAAGGCTCGTCCTTGCAGAGACCATAAGGAAGATCAGGCTTCAATTATCTTGTGTGGGTTGGGTACACTTGCATTCAAGTCTTTTATCTTATCTTTATCAAATCTCTTATCTTCCACTGAGATGACTCAGTGCATATTCGAACTCTGCCCTACAAGGAGAAAAGGCACAGTTAAACCATTCACGGGTTTTGAGCCCTGATGCAGGAGGTCAGCAGCATCTCCCATTTGCAGACCTCCACTCCAAAAATTATCCTGTCTTTCCTGAAAAGATGGTGCCCTACAATAGAGAGCCCTAAACTCTACAAACTGTTTCAAGACTGCCCAGGGAGTCCCTTACTGCTCTATAAGGACACCAGACTAGCAACCCTAGGAGGTTAAAGGGAAGTAGCAGTCATGGAATAGGTGCTAGATGGAGGAGCAACAGTGTCCTCTGCCCTTTACCTGCTATGCCTTGATGACAAAGAAGAGCATCAGGTCCTAGAAGAGGGCTTGGAGGTGATCCTCCTCATCTGAAAGCTCTTCATCCACTGCTGGTCACTGTGCCACAGGTACGGCGCAATTTCCAGCAGTCACTGCTCATCTTACAGGCCCAGAGTGTCAGCCAGCTGTGGGAGAAGGAGTAGCAGCAGCTGGTTTTGCTCACAGCCATCCTGGGTCTGGTTCAGGAGCACAAGGTTGTATGCATTCTCACTCAGGCAGCAGAGCCAAAGGCTTTAGTCTGCTTTCTTCTTCTCTTTCTATTGCTCCATATACTCTAAATTCAGCAGACAGGGGTGTAAGGAAGCAGCATTACAGTATCTGAGCAATACGACCAACAGCAAGTGTGTTGGTATAGAACTGCAAGGCCCGGCACCTGCTTCAGGCAGAGGGAAGGTAGTCTCAACATAGCATCCAGGTTGTTTTATATTCCTATTAAGAGAGCAGTTCCTATACTAGCTAGTAACTTTGTGTAGTTTTCTCATTTCCCTTTATCGGTCTAGGATAAAATGCTTGCCAGGAGCCTCGCGACTGTGAAGTAGTCACAACAACGTCACGACGCCCTTCCCAACCCTTAGGTTCCTTCTCTGGAAGGGCCATGGGTCAGAGAACTCACCCCTGCCTGTTGTGCTCTGCTGTGCTAGTGTTGACTGTGCCGCAAGTGAGCCAGGTCCCCAGCCCCACTTGGAGCCCAGGGTATGGCACGACTTGGGGTACGGCTGGACTTTGTCTCCCTGACATCTCAGGGAGTGCCGCACACTCATGTGGAAATGCGCTCATCTGATGTGTCCTGAGACATCTAAGCGGTGCTAGTGAGAAAGGTAGGCAAAAAAGGGGGGGGTCACTCTTTCTGAGAGAACTCAAAAGGCCAGAGGGTTTCTCAAACCTTTTGACACTGCAGTCCACTCAATACAATATGTCAAGTGTCTACAGTTTGCTCTACTGTTTCAATATAATCACCCAAGTTCATAATAGATTGGTTCTTCTAGGGCAAGAGAGTGAAAGCATACTATTATATACTGTCTGTCCTGAAGGAGATGAGACACTGCCAGCAGCTAAAGGTAGCTAGCAGTTCCCTGGATAGAATAAATATCTGCAGTCAGTATCTAATATTTTTCTCATTCTCCACTCCTGGGAAAAAAGATCTACTGCAGATTTAGGGAACTGAACTGCTGCTGACTGTTGCTGTCTAACAGTTGGCAATCCCCTTTGAGTTCTTTTACAGCCCACAGTTTGAGAAACATTGATCTATAGGACCTAACTAGAGGCTGCCATAGCGCAGTTAATGACAGGGGAAGAGGGAACATTTAAGTGCACTTCATTTAACTCAGCTGAAGGCTCAACTGCAATGAATAATCACATAATACCTAGGTAGAATAGTAGCACTTACTGCAAACTCTAGTCAAAATAGGATTTCCAAAGACTTTGTTTCCAATGATGGATGAAAGTTTTGAATAATACAGAGAGAAACGGTGACTATTAAACAGTCTTGGAGTTTTCCATTTTCTTTGCTTAAGACATAGAAACTAAATTGGTACCTTCTCAGCTCTTATTTTAGTGACTAATGCTACACTATTTCCCACCTGTCAGATCACAGTCAAAAGGAATGCAAACAATGAAATAAAAACAAAAACCATTCTACATATCTTTCCCTCCCCACAACACTGAAAACCTAATCACATTACCATCAGAGTGATGCAGAAGCATCATGATGATCTGAATAAGAGACTGTGATTCCTTCTGTATTTATGATGGTGATCTACTTCCCCCAAACTGCTGGGAAATTTTCTCATTGCTAATAGGTCCTTCAATTTTCAAAGCTCTGCCAACCTCAAAATATCCATTTTATCTTATTTCCATAACTACATCCCTTCTCTTGAGAAGATGGGCTTAGTGATATAAGCTCTATCAGTTACTAAAGTACAATATGCAGTAGACTGCATGACAAGAATGTGTGAAAATTACCCATGATCACCTTCTCTAAGGCATTAATGAGCCTTTAAAATAGGATTGTCAAGGAGTTGTCTGATAAAGCTCATTGGTTTAATTTGCATAAGGGCCACCTCAGATTGGGGACATGGGTGTTTCTTGTAACTCTGATGTCAAACTGCCTAATTACAAACATTCTAGCTAATTTTAGGATTAATTTCTATTAAATAGGCCACTGCTTATTAGGTTTTAAGATAAGCACTGCTTAAACACTTTGCTTAAACATTGAGCAAACTTGAAAGTTGGTAAATTCCAAGACCAAGCTCCTGTTGGAAGCTAATTGCACTTTTTTTTTTTTTACCCTGTTGTTAATTAGAACTTTGCTCTGAAATCCACTGATGTTGCAGATTTAGAAACTTTTCTAATTACAGAACTAAAGTTAGTCATGAGTAATTTACACCTACATTTGCTAGTAGGCTAAATCCTTTATTCACCTGTTTGTACTCCAGAGCAAAAATCTCTCTTCAGCATTTTCTAATTTGTGGTTACACAGGATAAGCTCTATTAGTTTCTCATCATAAGTTAGAGGCTGCACTTCTCCACTCATTCCAGTTGTTCTTGAGTAGATCTGTTTCAGGTTGATTTACTCACTCCTGAAGGTGGGGTGAACATATCATAATCAGTGCAACATCATCAGTGTTTCCTACAAGTGCATGTAAGTACATTTCTTTTTTTGGAAACTCTGCATTTGCCTTTTTTACATCTCAAAGACACCTCATAACCATCCCTTAAACAGATAACACGCAGACTTTTTTTCCAAGTCTTTCCAAAATGAAAATTTTTTAGTTTACAGCCCCTGCCTGTGCTTTTTCCTGTTTACTTAGACAGGAGTGACAAGCACGGATGTGAGACTGAAGAACAGTTGCAACCATATCTATCACTGCACATCCAGCTCCTCTCGTTATTTACAACGTCTTAAAGGCTTGTATTGCTATCTATTCAAGTATTTACTGGTTTTGCAAAGGCTTTTAGCAATAACAGTTAGAGAGCTAGACACACAGGAACCAATTAGACTCTTGCGGGGCCTTGTTAATGGTTTTGATTTTTTAATAACAAAGATGAGTATAATGGAAAAAGCATTTAATAGTTTGCCTTAAACATGAGAGAGATGGTTTATGCTAATGAAGTAACAAAAGCCATTAATTTTTTAAGGTATTAATTTGTTAGTCTGAAATGTGCGTATAAAGGTATTTTCAGCACAGATTGTGACAAGACAACAGTGACATCACACTGTGCCAACATGGAACATTTAAAGATACATGCAAGTATAACCTCTCTGATGATAACGCGTTATGATACCCTGATGCTTCACTAACCCTGAAGTGATACACATGCAATGTTAGGCAATGCATTAAAGTATCTCCATTACACATTATGGGAAAAGTGAGTACCACATATTTCAGGTTACTTTGGAGATAAAAAGGCTTTGCTTTTACATGTATCCAGCTCCGAACAGAACACCTCCACATGCAAAGGGAATCCACGGAGTAGTGTGACTTTCAGGAGGCAGGAGACAGACTTCTGAGAGCAAGGATGCAGCCAAACTCCACCCTCCATTCTGCACCTTGTTCAGCAAGCTGAGGAAAGAGTAGCTCTGGAAACAAAAGCCCAAACGCTTGTCAGGCACCTGGGGGAAGAAATCCTTTCTTGGTAATGAAAGGGGAGAAGAATAAAGGCTTTTTGGGGCCAGGAGGCAGAACAGTGCAAGGGGAAGTGAGGAAAACCATCCCCAATAATATCTGTTCTGCCTCAAAATTAGCCGCATCTTTCTGGTCTGGCGTAATTAGGCTGGGGAGTAAGGGCAGGAGATCCTGTACGTAATGCCCGATTGCAGGCATGGGGACAACCCCAGCAGCTTGGACAACTAAGGGGTATCACCCACCGGCTGTCTGTGTTGGCCCATCCACTTTAAGGGTACAGTATGCAGTGGCTGCAATTTTTTATTTCCCTGTTTATAAGTGCTGTTCCAAACATTATAACACAGTCACAGTGACTGTTAATGGACTCTATCACTTACAGATATTAGCAAAAATTTCAAAGGCTGTTTGTGTCGGAACAAAGATATGTTTGTTTTCCAGGTTTGGTGATAGCAAAGTTATTTGTCTGTTTAATAATGCTTTGTATTTCCATATTTCTGAAATGTTACAATGTTGGGTTTAGAAGTTGAATAATCAAATAATGAAACTGGTTTCTGCTAGACTGTACTGTGAAGGTTTTTGCAAGTGAGATAAGGAGGAGATGCGAAAAAGCTTGTTTGGATGAGACATGTCTGCTATTTGTCTTAACTTACACCTTTGACAGTTTTAGTTAAGCCTTGAGAACCTTATCTTTATGACAGCAGTAATGCATGTTCAGTTAATCCTTCATGATACCATCAACAGAGTGCACAAATACTACGGGTAGTTCCTTGGGTTTTTCATGTTGTATTGAAAGGAAATAAGTATTCAGGCAGTTCTCCTCAGCTTATAGTCACTGGTAGGCTGCTTGCATATATTTTATTAAATATTTATAAGTTCAGCTACCAATGTGCCTTAAATATTTGAGGTAAATGTACCCATAGCAGAAAGAGTAGGAAGACACCTAGCAGCTGCCTTTTGTTTGCCACTATGAGCTATAAACAAAGCTAGGGTTTTTTACATGGTTTAACATTACAGTGAGCAGACCTTCCTGAAGTTGTGAAAATTTTGTCTTTCTAACATTTACTGCTCATTTTCAGATCTGTCTGCTATTATAATCACTCCCTGTAACAGCAAAACTGATAACCTTCATCATCAGAAAAGGAAGTGAAAAGACAAACTGTTCTTTGAGTGATTCCAGGATATCATCCCTTCCCCCATTAAATTTCTTGAGACATAGCACTAAGAAGAAGAGACAACACACCTCCACTTCTCTCTTCTTCAGTTTTCAATGGCTGGGGAGAGGAGAATAGGACTAGAGACCATTCAGAAGAAAGTATCTTTGCCTTCCCAGTCTGCTCACTTGCAGAATTTATATGCCTCTGCTAATTCTTGGAACTTGTGACATCTAGCAATGCATATTAAATATTTAAATGTCTGCTCCATAGGTGTTGAAGAGCTTCATTTGCCTTTGTCACACTGGTTGTCCTGGCACTAGTAGTTTTGATAACCATTCATGGTATGCCTCCATAAATATGTAAATGTAACTGCATCTGATGTGCAACTTAAGAAGTCAGTGCTTTCTCTTTTGGAACTTTCGCAGAATTGTTCTGTGCAGAGTTCCTTTTACTCTGCATAAATATTTTTTGGTACCCTTGAAGTTTTTCTACCACCTGAAGAAACACACTAGACACACAGTTACCAGTGGTCTTTGCTGAATTAATTAACACAGGTTTGGCTCTCACTGGTTTGATATACCTTCATTGGCTTAGTGGATGGCTGAGCGGGCACCTCTGCTGAAAATAACATAATAATACCCACACAACAGTCATCTTGAGATAAGTGCATGCTAGTCAGCAACAATCAGCAGTTCCCAAATGGCCTGGAAAGACTAACTACACGTATCCCTCCCTGCTACCAGATGAGGAGCACCGCAGACTGGCTGGAACTCTCACGTGTGAAGAGCAGGTAACATCAGGTACCTTGTCTATGAGCCTGGGCGCAGCGCAGCTCATCTCACAGTTCTGCAAGCCCCCTGACAAAGATCCTCAGCAGCACAGCTCAGCCCAGTCTTTGGGCTGGGGTCAGTTGTCAGTACTTCACAGCACGTTACAACAAGAGGTGTTGTTTTGCCTGATCAAGATGACAGTGAAAGACACAGACAAGGGCAGTAGAAACTGTTGCTAATGATCACATATTATATACAGGTATAGCAAAATATTATAATCTATAAGCGGTTTGGGTATTTTACATTGGTCATAAATATGCTTGCTTACTGATTTGCACAAAAAAATCCATTGAACAACCCCTTGGCTAGGTGTTCTTCTCTTTTGCTGGGGAGGAAGGAGCTTGACAGGTATTTCTTCCCTCTTTCTGCTCTGGAGGGGGCTATTGTCATTTACAGTGTTGATGCTATGCTATTGACCTGGTAATTCACTTTAGCTTCTACATACACATGGCTAAGGCATGACAGCCCTTATCAAGATAAGTGTATTTGGCAAGACAATGAAGCCATCTTAGCTTCAGGTCATTTTCCTAGCTTCATATCAAAATTTCATAGCAACAAAAGTTTCATTTCAAGAAGGTAATAAGATACATAGAAATCCCATAAATCAGCAAAAGATACTTTACATCCAGCAAAATGAAAGTTTAAAAGTTTATGCTGCAAATGAACAAGAACTCTACGTGTTAGCCTGTGCAGGGGTGTGAACTGGTTTTAGGTTTGTATACAATTTTGGCAATGTTACATCTGTTTAGCGAACTTAGTGAGGATGTCATCATAAATATGTTACACAGATTCTGTGCACAAGCAGTAAGAGTTTTCTTCTGCATTTCTCTCTATGCAGAATGCAAGGAGTTGTTGATATTTGTGACGCCAACCTGCATGATTGACACTCATTTCTGGATCATACAACTTTTATGGCGCCTCTGTACTCCCCAAGACAGAAGAAATGGTTGTTTACTTCTTAATTGATGTCTTACTGTAGTATTCTCCTGCATACCAGCAGCCAGGACCCTCAGAAGGATCCGCACTGGGCCAAAACAGTGCCATCTGTTCCCCTTTACAAATGTAAGGGGTGAAGGGAACCAGCATGATGCAGTACAAATAGTACAGATTACAGGTGCCCCAGATGCTGAAACAATTTCAGCTTGCAGATACTCTCCTTTTATCATTTTCAAAGGCAGCCATCCACTCAGGTGGTAGTTGCAGCTGACATCTGTGTCTTTCTTCTTCGTTTGGGGAAGCTAGCAGACAAGGGCAGACTGTCAAGCCATGGCAACAGGGGGAGAGACCTAATGTGTGGGAGGGGAGGAATCTGTCCTTGTCAGCCTGGCACCCTCACTGTTATCATGTGTCTCTGTGCCTCTACTGGAAGAGAGACTACAGCACAGCAGATTAAGGCCTGAGTCTGGATGGGGATGTAGGCATAATTCCACATCAACAGTTCTCCTGGCTTTGGGTTACCAAAGAGAAGAGCTCAAAGCATCCTAGAAGTGGTAAAGGGATCCTAAACCCAAGCAAGTCCTCAGTTGTGAATAAAGAGCTGGACATCACATAGCAGATTAATGCCAAAGGAGCAGGATGCTGCTTCTTTTTTTGAGGCTCCTATCTCTACCCATGGAGAGATCAGAGGAAGCAGGAGGTTGTCAGCCCGGCTTTAAGCAGCACTGGATAAAAAAGCACAAGAGCTAATCGCTAGCCTGCTGCTGTTAACTCATGGTGGTGAGGGTCTAAGTAACACATGCTCATTTCAAACAGTTGGCTTGAAATGGGAATGCCAGGTTATAAACGAATGTGTAAACTGTGTGGCAATAGGTCAGCAAAAGAGGCTGAGCGCTCTCTCAGATGCATAGGGAGAAAACGCAAAGTGCTTGCTAATAAAATGTGTATCTGCAGCCCTAGCCATACTGAAAGGAAGGATCCCAGGAATATTATCAAACCACTATAAGGGCCATATTTGACAAATGGCTGGGTTTTCTAGTACAACCTACATTTCTCTAAGATGGAAATGCATCAGGAGCTTATGGCATCCTGAGTGTTGTGGCTGCTAGCAGAAGGTAATGGAGGGAGGACAAATTACTGCTTACGTACTTGTTCTTAACAAGGAGCCCAGTCTGGGTAGAAAGTTCACTTTGTCACAGGGTGAAAAGGCGGAATGAAATTGCCTTGATATCATTGGACTTGATAGCACATAATGTCATTCACAGTCCCTGACCATGCAGTGAGATGACCAAATGCACATTCCCCCTCCATCCAACCTTAAGCAGAAAATGCTTGGCTGAACCACCCATGGAACCTGACGTGTCCAGGGCTTATCCCGTGCCAGCGTAGGGTAGACAGAATTTCTCAGGACTCATATGGGGACTCAGACCTGTTAAGAGATCAGATTCCTATGGGAGGACGAGTTTGCTAGAATCCCTCATATTGTCAGGTTTCCAGAAAACATGGGTGTCATGAGATCAGCCAATAAAGCTAGCAATGGAGTCAGTAAATCTCCCTCGATGGTCCATCAGGCCTTGCATGACAACAGAGCAGGAGCGCTTTTAGTAAATACAGGGAAGACTCAAGAGGACAGGAATGCAAAACCTGCAAATGGCTCCGGACTGCTGGCGGAGGGATGGAGATTTGTGTGGCTCAGTGCTCCTCAGGGGTACTGTTTGGGAGAGGGAGAACTGACTGACAGCCTCGGAGGCCTCAATTACCAGCTTTCCAGCAGTAGGTTTCCGCACCCCAAAGTGATTAGCTAATGATTGGCAGAAGTCAGCGTAACTGCACAAAACAAGGCTGCAGAACATAATTATCACGGTCCTCATGATAGGCTCAGGTGCCTGGAACACGATGAGCTGATGACACTGGGAGAGCATCAGCTCTTGGCAGAGAGCTCTGGATATCAGTGCTCCACTTCAGAAAAATTTGTGCTCACATCTGTTTATAGCCGGCCTATATGACAGTGTGGTCCTACAGGACCGTGCTGTCTCTGCAGTCCAGAACAGTATATTTGCCTGCTGTTTTACATAACATCAGCAGAGCTGGAGAAGGTAAGACCTTCCAGAGGTTGAAGTTCTGGTGAACAGAAGTCTCTGTGAATATTCAGTATTGTTTTAACTTGAAAGCTATGCATAGTGAATGCATGGTTTCTCCTGGCAGATAATATTTAACACTGAATTAGCAGACCACATTCACTAAAGGAATCCAGAAACAATGAGCTTGGTTCAACTGGAAAAAAAAATAAAGATTCACAAGGAAGGAAGATCCTAATTTCTCTTTCTAGACATCTTTGTTTATGAATTATTCAGCTGAATTAACAAAAAAGTATTAGTTTGGGGGGCATGGGAGAATTGCTTATTTATGCTGTTGATAACTTCTTTATTAAACTAGTATTTTATTAGTTCTACAATCGTACTTCTCAAAAGTGCAACCCACGTAATCACAGTGTTGTCCTAAAAGCAGATTCATTACCCGGTGTGCAACAGACCAATCTCACACACTCAGGAGAGATATTGCTTTATTCAGGCCTGGGTGCTTGGTGCACTTTCCACAAATCAAGCACAGCAGACTCATCAGGTGTGTCCCTTTTATACAGTAACAATTGCATCTAATTTATTAAACTACTTCTACCTAATATATATTGTAAGTATCTAATGCATTTGCATGGGATCACGTAACCATGACACATCAGATGCCTCCTCTGCATGCACGGGGGTCTTGGGTGGTCTTCAGTGGTCATTTGAGGAGGTATCTCCTCCTTACTTTGACCGCTAAGTCGCTCTGTATCGGGTCAGTAGTTCATTTCCCTGCCAAGAGAGTTGCACCATCAATTGGGAAGAATAGAAAGGATCAGAACTGGTGCACCATTAAACAAGAAAGAATAGAATGAGTCAGAATTGGTGTGTCAGTAAACAGGATGAATAGAAAGATCAGAATGATCCTGGCTACTTCTCTAGGTATTACAGAACTTTCTAATCTACTGCAGGATTTCTTCTATCTCTGATATCAACAGAAGCACGCTCATCAGTTCCCCACACCACCACATGATTAAAGACAGGGGAATACTTTACAAGATGCAAGGGCCATGAGTACACCAGGACCCCTACAGGCTAAACCTCTGATCTGAACACAGGGTGTGCACGTGTGTGGTTTTTTGCAGAAAAGGAATCATTACACACCCACTATACCCATCCTGCCAAGCAAACAAAGTTTTGGTTCTAAGTCAATGAATAGCGTGGTTCTGTTCTAGCGGCCACCACACCCAACATCCCCATGACACGGCTGTCAACCTGTCAGTTGTGATAATGGCAAAATTTTAGAAGTATGGCTTCTACCACCCTCATAAAATGGAACTTATTTAATTTCTCAGATAACTATAATTCTTATTTGAAATGAGCTTTTTCATCTTAACATCAGTCCTATTCGTGGAAGGAGTACATTTACTGAGGGAATCCCACACTGAATATGCAGCTGGATGTACAGCTACTATGTGTCTCTTTGCCCTCAGGAGTATAAATTTCTTCCTGACAAATTTACACAGTACGAAAGAAGCTGATTGCTGAGAACTGTACACAGATGCTAAGATGAGCAGTTTAACTAGTCTTAATATTTGCGAAAGGTAATCTAAATAGTGATTTATGGTCTTTAAACAGGAGGCAAATAATGTGTTTTCTGCAAGGCAGTCACACCTTACTTTTCATGCAGGACTTCCAGCATAAAGGATTGCAGAACTAAGGTCATTTAGTCCCTAATGAGACAGCAAATTCCAAGTGTTTCCAAGTGCTTTGTTACTTACAGAAAATAAAGCCTACAGATGTAGCAAACAATATTTGCTAATCATGCGCAAACGTAGTTGGCCAGATAGACACACATTGCTGCTGCCTTGTGTCTGGCCAATTCTCAAACACAGATCTTAAAGGCTGTAGCTAAAAGACTCACTCTGTCAAGGGATACTAACTTCTTATTAAACAGTGGAGCTAGCTAATTCTAAAGCCCAGAGAAACCAAGAGAAGGATTACTTTTTAGCTTATTACACTTCTTATTAGCTCTCGAGTAAGACTGGTATTGTGTAAGAGATGAGGACAAAAATCCATCCATCCTTGGGTGGAGTTGTTCAGAACCCTAACTGAGCCAGTTCAGATGAGGACACTTTTCCTACTGTTATTCTGTTCTGGATACCAGGGCTGATGTCCATATGAAGATTTTCTAAAAGTTATCTGAAGATCTTTCTAGAAGGGTGGTGTCTCCCTGCTGTCCTTGAATATACCTGTAACCCATTCCTTGCCATTTAGGTAAAACAAATTGCATGTAAAAACTGTATTTCCCACATGCACCAGTTTGCATTTCTTGCCTGATGTTAACCAATCAAAGCACAGCACAAGAAATCAAATTATATGCAAAGAAGCAAAGAGCAGGAGAAAGCCATTTATGCATGAGACAAAGTACCACATAGAAGAGAAAGCAAACTCATCTGATTCAAGTCCTTAGGAAGACCTCACCCATATAATTACTGGTGGAGTGTCAGGATGCATACATACTCAGACTCTGCGTGATCACACAGCTCAGCATGAATGACAGATAGCAGAGCGAACGCATGTGAGAGAAGATCACATAAGCTCAAGCCATGGATCACAACTTCTGGTTTCCTAAACAAAGTGTACTCCTCTTGCACAACAGTACCTTGCCTCTGAAACGGTCCCACCTGCAAAAAAAAAAGGTGGCCACAGAGACCACCTGAAAGGACACCAATACTGGGAAATTAAGATGTTGAACAGGTTCTGGCACGAGAGAACCTGGCGTTTCTCGGAAAGGGAATGGCTACCTGGTTCTCCTGAACCAGTCATGGCCATTGCTTAGCTGAGGGTCCCAGTGGGAATAAAATCTCTGGATCACCAACCACTAATGGGGAATTCAGCTGGTTACAGGAGGTACCATGAGTATGGCATATTTTAAAGTCTGCCACCACATAAGCTCTTCAGACTTTAGCCACAGCACTGACAGCAAGCCAACAGGAGGACCTAGAGATGTAGAGGGAATTCAGGTGGACAGTGAGCAAAGCAGTGTTAGAGCAAGGTAGTAAGACAGATGAGGATGTAGATAGTACAGTTGTATCTTAAAAGTCTCGATCAGATGCTCTGCCTTGGCAGGGATATGTTAATGCAGACAAAAAGCAGCCCAGGAAGCAGTGAGAGTGTATCTGCACTGGAAAAAAATTCCTCCTTTTTCCTAAGTAAAGTATATTTCACTTGTTTCGCAGATAAACTATATTTGTCTTTCATCAGGCTACCTGCAAATAATCCTACGTGCAATTTATCTTAGTAACAGAAAAGTAACAAAATTAGTGAAAATGTGGAAGATAACCACATTGTCTATGTAATGGTTCTCAGCAACCACTCTGTGATTACTCTGCCACATAAAAACTAAGATGACTTCCCCTGCTCTAGAAATGCCACTATATGGTAGCACTACGTGCCACTATAAATAAGCTTAAGAGATAGAGATAAATGTCATCAGAATCTAACCCCTTTTCAGACAACTTTGAGATAAAATAATTTTGAGGTTAGATCTGTCACATTAGTTTTCTGGCTTGCACATTTTTCTTCAAATTCATACCATCAGATGCAACACAAAATGTGGTTATCCATGCAAACTTTCTTCTGTCAGAATAATGTAAGAAAAGCCTTTCAAAATAAAGTTTGTGATATTGTTTGCCTTTAATGTGGAACAAGTGCAAGCTGTTTTATTCAACAATCATTTTGCATAATCTGTTCAATGAGTCTATCCATACATGTATTACCACAAGGTACACATAAAGTACATAAAGTACACACAAATAAAAGCTATTTTGAATACTTTGATGTAGAAATACTGCACTTATAGCAATATAAAAAATCTTTGGGAATTGAGGTTTCTCATTCATTTTACAGCACTTCTCTTTTGGCCTGTTCTTTTGCTTATTCTACAAGAGGTAATTGTGGGATTCTGAAATAATAAATGTAATTCAAAATAGGCAAAAACTGAAAACTGATTATGAATATTTGGTAATAGAAAACATATTTGTTTCACAGTGCCACACACACTACAGCAGAAACTGTGTATTTGGTATTCTTCAATTCCAGCATACATTATAAAACAGAAAAATAGATATTACGGACTACACTGACAGCTTTGATCATGATGAAGCCTTGGTGTGAGGAAGGCCCACTGAAATTAATAGGAGTTCTAGATATTTCCTAAGTATGGCTCTAACAGCAGCATATAAAAAGACAGAGATTAAAAGGGGAAAAAATGATGCAAACTGAGTGAAGAATAAAGAGAAAACGGCAGTTTAAAAATGATGCTCTGGACATTTGAAATAGAGTGTCCAAAGCAGGGTGTTTAAAATTTTAAAGAAAAAGGTCCCCTTATGGAAAGCGACTGATCTTGGTTGTAAATTTGAAGTGAACATGTCCTCCACTTTAATGGGAAATAAGCACATTTCCCATCCCCATAACTAAAAGAAAGGAAGAAAAGTCACTTTACCTGTTCTTTTTAAAGAAACATTCAGTAAAAGGAAGTGGCAATATTTATCACTCAGATTAGCCATTAACCACCAGGTTGACCCAACAACAGATAAGAATCACAGCTTTAATTGCTGGTCCATGTATAAATATCCTAAAGTGAAGCATTCACTTTTAGCATGGCACATACATTCAGGCTGAATTTAGTCCATGAAGAGCAGTAGCAGCAAGAAGATGAATTTCTGTAGAGTGCTGGAAATAATTACCACGAATCTCCAAACATCTCTTTTTCAACTTTGTATTAGCAGATGCAAAGTACTTGAGGGAATTTTCCCAGCTTACCTAAAAGCAGCTTTGGTTTTTATTTTCAGCTTGAGTAAAAGCAGCTATTTTCTCTGGAATTGTAAATTGTATATACTTCTTGCCATATCAGTTTTATCACAGAAAAAAAACAAACTATAAAACTACAAAGTCATAGTGCATGTAGAACACAGAATATTGTCATCTATTCTACTAAATCAAGTATGACAATAACCTTGTAGCCAGTTTGAAAGTTAATATAGCCAACAGGCTAACTCAGAATAAGGACACAGGCATCTTTATGTAAGAGAAGAGTAGCTGTAATTGGAAGGGTATCTATTGTTTGTGCTGCAGAAGAAACCTTCCACCTCTTATATTTCTCAGATTCCTTAGGCTTATTTACTTTTCCTCAGGAAAAGATTGATCTTCTCAGCTATCTCTAGAGGACACATAATGTAACATACAATTGCATAAGATTACACTCAGAGTCACTTTATGCACTGTAGATGTTTTAAGCAAACATACAGAAAAGCACAAGTGATGGTCCAGTATCTAATTTCGGTATAAGAAAGTACCATGAAGCTCAAAATTTAAATATCACCCCCCACACACTACAGATAGCATCCTTACTCAATGACATTTGAGTCTTTTTTAATCAGGACTATGACAGGAACCAGGAAGCTCATGGTCCTGTTGTCTGACTCAGAAGTGCACAGATGTTTTCAGAGCGGAAAGCTAAAATTAGGACCATTTACTTCATTAGGCAGTATCATCATGTAATGAGTAGAGGATCTCTTTATTCTTGAAAAAGCAAGGGATCCCACTGCCCAGCTGCCTTGCTTTACCCTCCACCCCTTTAGGCAACTCTGAATAGACTGAAGTAAGTGGCTGGACACCTTATTTAAGAAGAAAAAAAACAAATGAAACAATGGATGCTTTTGACCACATAATAGGGTTAAATCAATATATACCAAAAGAACCTGTTGAGATTAATCTCTATTCCTAAACCCTCTGTTTGTCTGAGAAAAACAACTGATGCTCACACCATTTTGATATGAAGGGTACCATTAAGAAGTCCAGCCTTTCCTGTCTGGGCATTCTTTCATCAGCACTAAAGGAAACATATTACTCTCCTTTGACTATAAAAGGCATATGCATGTAGCCAGAAACAATTTTTTGTCTTGTTTTATTGTCTTCATGAGGTGCAGGTTTGCTCAAAAGATATCCCCAAACAACCCCAGTCACATCCAACCTTATCTTCTTCCAAATTAACATCCCACAGCTGTTTAACCTTTCTCCATCGCCCCCAGTTTTGCTGGTATTATTTGATATTTACTGTATTGTTGCCCCACTATTTTCTGCGTTGGTCAGCAATTTGACTGAGTACCCCTCTTTTGTTATCTATAATGTTTCTTATTTCTCCTGTTTCTTACTCTGTTTATTTGTTAGTATAGCCACATATCAGCATTGGTCATCTGAATGCATAACCCCAACAGATATTTTACATCAGCAGTTTGCACTGGAACTGACAAGTATATGCCTTATGCTGCTTCCATTCTTGAGGTGGGGCTTCCCTTTTCCTAGAGAGAAACTAAAATTGCAGTAGCAATTTGAATGAGACCTAAGCTAGTTTTCTCACAGAAATATGTCTTAAAAAATCCACTGCCTGCCTTGAGCTGACCTGCGTCTCTGGTTTCAATGGACATAAGCCGTATTTCTTTCAGAAGAAAGTGATGGGGAAGCCCTAGTTCAAAGGTTTTTCAACTCCGCCAGCAATGCCACACATCCATCTATGGGCCACATCACCAGAAGCCACACAGTGATGGCAAATGCATTGAAAAGACCATGAAGAAGAGGTTCAGTGCTTGGGAGACCAGTCAGTAGCTAGCTAGCTGGTACTGGCTACAAACCACCACATCTCAGCCTTCAGGGAACTCATCCTGGCAAAGAGGACTGCAATCACTGCTAACTCTAACTAGACAATGATACACAAGCAAATCCACAAGACACAAGATGGAGTTTGCATACCATCTTTTAGATTCTCCGCCCATGCTTGGTCAACCTCACCCATATCAACATACAGAGCAAGATCAGAAGGACCCACTGCAACTCAGCGTAGTGTAGCCATACTTGTAGAGCTACACTGAATAGAACGTTGTCAGCCTTGCATTCAACCACATTAGCTTTTTCACCTTACCTCGACACTGAGTGGCCAAGTTGTGCACCTTTATCACTTCCATAGGCTGAACTCCACTAGCAGAGGTAGCAAAACGAACAGCAGGGACCTCATTTGGTCAGAGCCCTAGGCACTTCCTCAGGTGGCCTTCCTCACTGACAGTGCACCGGGTCTTCCATCCTGCATAATAAAAAAAGTGAAAGGGCAGCTTTGCTATCTCCTAATAAAAAACACATATATAGCATGATGCCTGCATCTGGTGAGACCTGAAGTGTGGCATGGCAGACACAAAGGTTGAAGGCCATCTGGAGTAGTGTCAGCCCCACAGTCCAAAAGTGGCATAGTATTATCTATGCTAGTAAACAGAAATATTCCCTGAAATGTGAACTGGGCCTGGGAATTTTAGGGGAAAAATACTAGCTGGACTAGAACAAGCTTTGCCAGAGAAAGAGCTTGCTAGAATATTCATGTTCTGTTGCTAAGAAATGTTCCTGGTCATGCTTCATTTACTAGAATGGACACAGCCTGAAAGGGTACTTTAATTATTAAGCTTGTTTCCCTCTAGCTTTCCCTCCAGTACTTTCCCTTCCATGATTTCCTTTCAGTACAATCCAAACTTGGACTGTGGGATGACGGTGGAAAACATGATCTCAGTAAAGTAAAAGCAAAGGAAAGGAAGAGCTTTCATAGTAGAACTGGTTATTGGTATACTCTTCTGTTTATGAGGGGCCAGGAAAATAAGAAAGTGCTCCAGGCTTGTGTCAGCATAGAACTGTGGGACTTTATTAAGGTATGATCAAAGTAATAGCAATGTATTATGTGGAAAAGATGTGGTCAGGCAACTTTCAAAACTAAAACAATTCTGTCCCAACCCTAACAGAGGCACAAAGCACTCAGCAGAAACTGCTTTCAGACCATGGTTTGCTTCAGCTACTGTTATGATACTGCTAGTGCGGACACTGCAGTGCCCTGTAACATCCTGCACGTGGTTTTGTTCTAAGCAGGAGATACCGTCATCAGCAGTGCTCACCAACTCTAAAGACTAGCTAGGTTTATCTTCTACAAGTCTTCTTCTGACATAGTGTATTCTCTCTTACAAGTATTTTCAAATAACTGCACAAAGCATGGGTTGACCATGTGTAGCAAATAAACTTAGTTACAGGACAACCTTGAAAATCCAGTGACTTTCATTATGCTGCATAAAGAGCTGTAGCAATATTGACAAAACATTCAGGGCAGTGAACAGAGGAAACAATACACTTTCCTGAACTGTCCACTGTGAAACGAAAAAAAGATTCAGAGTTCTGCAGCAGCTGCCACCATTCATAGAAGTGATGCTTTACTTCCAATTGAAAGATGATGCTCTCCTCTTGCACGCCTCTGTCTTTCTAGGAGAATAAACCCACATTTCACTAAGGACAGTTATTGACACTGAGGTATTGTTTTCTATTTTCCTTGTAAAACACATTTTTCCATTTGCAGGTACTTGATCACTTTACAAAGCCATGATCTTGGACAGTAACATTGCCAATAAATCTGCATCTGGACAAAATGTTTTGTCAATTGCACTAATAGAGCTGTGGCCCATTTCAAGAAGCCCCTATTTGTTCTTATCAGTGATGGAAGCAATGATCCGGGTGATGAAAAGGAAATAAATGTAACAGCTAGAGACTGACAGAAATATTGGAATTCTAGTAACTATACTTTCACAGGTAATTTCTGAACTGGTCAAAACAAGTGAAGGAGGCAGAGCTATAAACTGTTTTATTATATTCAGTGCAGGATTCTGCAAAAAAACCAACAAAACCCCAACAATCTGTTCTCTCTAAGGTAAATCAAATAAAATGCAGCTGACCTCAGCTGTGGTTGTCACTTAGCGGATCAGAGTTGCTAGCAAACAGTCAGTTGCACTGACTGAAGTATTTGTGAGTCATAACTATGACCTTATTGGAAAGAAAATAAAAAGTGCAAGAGGAGTGCCTCTAAGGTGATGATTTTTTTCATTTTTACAGTCTCTGCATTTCAAGAAAACTTCAATAAGCACATTACGAAGGTGTTGTGAAAACAAAGTGTGAAATCTTCCCACAAGATGCCAAGTATTTTCTTGAGTCAATTTGCAAATTCCATGATGTATAGCATTTATAAAACAGTTCTGCTTCATAAGCATAAATTTCACACTAAAAACGTTGCCTGAGAAATGGAAATTAGAAGTTTCAATCAAGTCTAGAACTAATTCAAATTTACAAGCAGTTTTATGTGGATGTCATCAAATGAGACTACTGCAGGCTCTTGTTTAGATCAAAGCACCCTTAAATGCTTACCCAGCTGCAAAACCAGTCTCAGCGCAAGTCATGTTCAGAATACAGCAAAAATATTTCACCTGGATTCTAATATTTGCATGAATATTAGTTTGATCTTGATTGTTGCGGGGAAATGACTGATTTTTTTTTTCAAGAGGACTAAGATGGCTGCATTTTTAAATCATATTTCACAGTTCGAACTTTAAGATAAGGTGCTTTTTTTGTCAAAAAGAAGTGATTCTGATTTTTTCATCACCCTGACAAGTTCCCCAGTTGAAAAGATGTTCCAGGTGGCAACAATTCCACACACTGAACATTAAACAGATCTGAGAAGTAATATTTTAGCTACACTAAACATGTCATATACATTTGAGATTTTTGTTTTTCTCCCCATCAGGTCTTCAAACCAAAGAGAACTCCTGAATCATATAATCAGTAGTATGTGATCAGTTATCAGAAAGGACTAGTAACCTTCAGTATTTTTTCCCATAATACTGCTAAACACTGTGCTCAGAGTTCACTTAAGGCAGTTTTGAATAGATGAGTTGGGATTTTCTTCTTAAGCCTTCAAATAAAATTCTTAATGCATTTCTCAAACCAGACAAGTTGCTGATAGTCAAAATGCACTAAACTTGATGTCTGCTCAATTGCTCTACTGCCAAGTGTCCCAATATATTCTTGACAAAAAGGTACGCCAACATTTTTTTGCAAAGGTTACTAAATGAGACAGTACATGTAGCATAACCGCCTTTCCAGAATTTGTGCTTTAATCAGTAAGTGTCTCTCCAGAACCTGGCAGAACTACAACAGTATCCTCTGCAATTAACATACTCTGTGCTTCCTTCCCAGCAGAATCAGTCTGTATATCTATATCAGCAGACTGACTCCTTTGATGTGAATCCAGATTGTCTCCAATTGTCTCATACTGCTTCAGGTCTCAGCAATTTTACTTCACACAGTTGAGTTCCTTCACAGGAAGCCAAATCTGAAGTACCAATGCTAATACATTTCCACTAAGGCAAAACTTTATGTAGGGCTGCAGTATCAGAAATCCTGTGTTAGGCACATAGCATGCATGAACCATTTGAAAGCTATGGCACCCACAGGAGCTGCTAGTGCAAACCTTTCAGCTGATCTGTGGGCAATACAGGGGAAGAGGTGCTGTGAGTAACTTTCCATTTGCCCTCCAGTGCCAAACATCTACAAACTTGCTTCTTTGACAATCCTGACCTTCCAGCTGCTTGTACCTCTTCAGATCTTTTTCATTTTTAAATCATATTCCTGGTTTACTTTACCTTCTCTGCACCCTATTCAAATGTAAGACTTTTTATTTTCCTATATATTACCTTTCTTTGTATTTCATCTTTCCTTTTTTTTGCTATTATCCCAAGAAGCAAGTCCTAGCCATGAGATTAGTACCTACTAGCTACTGTCAGGACCCTAGGGAGATGTAAGCCAGGACCACAACTTTGCAGTTCAAAGAAATTGGCAGAGAGTGCAATTTTTTCCTCAGAAAACAGGCTGGTAGACAACTCAGGAAACAGGCAATCTCCTGCTTGCTGTTGGGTACTTCAGGATCAGCAAAAAATTTTGAATTCAAGTAAACAATAGCCTCATTTTGAAAATTCAAGATAAACACAATACGGGAATGATGTGACTGTTCCGTGGCTCACTGGCCCAGGAGGTAACACAATAGAAACACATCTACTACGATACAGATGAGAAATCAAACTCTTGAAGTGATATATCGCTTCCTGCGCAGAGAGTACCTGTATTCTCAAGAGATGCGGAGTCCCTCTGTGTTTGGGGACAAAACCAAAGGCTTTAGGAAAGCAGCCAGTGGAAACAACTAAGCCCCTTTAGTAGTCAACATACAATACCTGACAAAGGGAGAGGAGTCCTCTATGCCAGCACAACTGCTCCAAATAGGCCATGGAGAACATGGAGCCTATTACCGCCCTTCTCTTGCCCATCTCATTCGGGACTGAACAGTAGAGCAAAGACCTGCCAGACGTCATCAGTGTAACTCGAGCACACCAAGCAAAACAGAGGATGGGGAGGATGGTTTCAAGATCCAGAACATAACTTTGTCCATAGAGAGCTTCCCATCTCAAAACTAACTAAAGTGAAGTCATTTCAGCTTGATGCAAAATAACAGAAAGCAGTTATTTTTGTTTCTTAGGCTGGCTGGCCACAGGCATCAATTAAAATTATTAAGACCAGTCTGGGCAGCATGATAACCACTTCACCAATACTTTAAGTCAAAATTTTAAAATTATTCATGCCCAGTTCTCTCCTGTTTCAATTTTCTTGCATTTGACTTTGAAAAATATTCTTTTCACGTGGTTTTGTCTAAAGTACACTTTTCTGTTATCTAAAAACAATTAATTTACCTTTACTTAAATAAGCAATAGCTATATATGGAGCCAGCAGGCTTTTTCGAGATTTTATCTGTAAACATTGCACTGCAGGTTTTCCAGTTCTCTTATTTCAAAAATTTCTTTTCTTATAACTAGAAAGAGATTACAAAAATAATTTCCATTTCATCTGAATTGTTTGCTCACAAGCAGGTCTTTTTATTATCGTTTCAAAGTATTTCAACCACTTTAAGTTGAGACCAGGGTATAATTTCTCATATAAATGTATGGGAAACCTCTTTTAACAAAATATACTTGAATGAATTAAGAAAATAAAGACGTTCTTTATTAATCTTACTCACCTTAACTGAAATACAGTAAGCATGTATAAAAATAAATTTTAAGCCTTCTTAAATTTAGTTTTCCATTTTTTCTTCCTGTATCTTCCAAAGATTTTAATGACCAATATACATCAGTGATCTCAGAAGAATGTAAACATCACTAAATGTATGTTTAGTGCTCTTCAAGCTTAGATATATATTCATTTTAAAATCCAAAGAATTTGAAGGTTTTACATAATAGCTTTGTAAAGAAGTAGTAATGAATGTTGAAATTTTTTAGAAAGGCTGACATACAGAAATACCAGTAATTTGATTATACCGTTAAGCTCTCAGTCATCAACTATGATGTTTCCTGCAATTGTGTGTATAAACAAAATCCAGACTGAGATATACAATCCCGCAAAACACCATTCTGAAATCTTCTAGCTATCTGCTCAGCAGCCACACAATCCTGAAGCAGCCTAGAATCTAACTTCAATATATTTGAATGCCATAAGTTTGTCCATGTTTGGCAAGACTAATGTATTGAAATAGGTGCCCAGCTGCTCAGATTTCATTTCTGACCACATTCACCAGTGCGGCACCGAAGGCTTGATCTGACCATTGTTTCCCAAAGCTTGTTCCAAGAAGGGCAATCTGTCTGACAACAATCTGTCTACATCCTCCTGCAGGAACTGATTTGGACTCAATGGCAATTTATACTAGTGGAAAATACAAACTCCACTCCTCTCTTCTCAAAGTGTTCTTCATATTCTTACATGATTCAAAACAGAGAGAGAATGGTATGCATATTTTCTTCCGTTCAATTTACTTTTCTCTCTAGCATACTGTTTATCATTTGCCGCTTTTAAGAAAGAATGGTTTTGACCATCTCTTGACTCATGCAAACCTTCAAGTCCTCCTCTTCATTTTTTATTCTCGGTTTGGGTATTTTTATATTAGAATAACACTTTCTGAAATGAAAGAGGGCAGAAATTTTGCCTAGAGTTACTTAGCAATCACTGCTGCATCAGTTCATATACCTGTGCGTACCCAAGTTTTCCCCATGATAGTTTACAGAGTTCTTAAATAACTCAGAAATTAAAATAAACATATATAGTTTCCAATAGCTGTTCCTTCTAATTGCCAAAACTGCTGGGTTTTTACCTGCTGGGGCTGCCAATTCAACCATCTTGAAGAGATTAATCTGCAGTTTTTTTATAAAGTTTGCTTCTCTTCTTTTAAAAGCATTTTAACTCCCAGGAAAAAAATGTCTCTTGTGTAAGTTGAAAATCTTTATTCTTTATTCCAAGTTAATTGTAATCATAGCATTATAAAACAAAATTGTAATCTGAAGCAATGCTACACACACCGGCGGGGGGGGACGGTGAGTTTATATGGCTGTGCAATTGAAGTAATGGGAGACTGATCAACAGATTAAACTGTTTATCAAAGACAAAAGTAAATGCAAAAAGATATTTAATACTGTAGAGTAATAATGTGCAAAAGAGGAAAAATACATCCCTAACTAAACAAGCTAGCAGGTGAAGCATAAGCATGTGTGTAAATATTGATAAACTAACCACCTACCTGAGATAAATTATACAGATTATAGATGCCAGTCAAAAAACCCAATACACTATTAAAAAAAAAAGTGATTTGTCATGGTTTAACCCCAGCCAGCAACTAAGCACCACGCAGCTGCTCATTCACTCCCCCCCATCCAGTGGGATGGGGGAGAAAATCGGGAAAAGAAGTAAAACTCGTGGGTTGAGATAAGAACGGTTTAATAGAACAGAAAAGAAGAAACTAATAATGATAATGATAACACTAATAAAATGACAGCAGTAGTAATAGAAGGATTGGAATGTACAAATGATGCGCAGGGCAATTGCTCACCACCCGCCGACCGACACCCAGCCAGTCCCCGAGTGGCGATTCCCTGCCCCCCCCTTCCCAGTTCCTAAACTAGATGGGACGTCCCATGGTATGGAATACCCCGTTGGCCAGTTTGGGTCAGGTGCCCTGGCTGGGCATGAGAAGCTGAAAAATCCTTGACTATAGTCTAAACACTACTGAGCAACTGAAAACATCAGTGTTATCAGCATTCTTCACATACTGAACTCAAAACATAGCACTGCACCAGCTACTAGGAAGACAGTTAACTCTATCCCAGCTGAAACCAGGACAGTGCTTACATATGTATAGAAAATAAAGGCGTGGCTTAAACTCAAGAAGAGTTTAAACTTATCACATCCTTAGTTTTGCCTTAAGCATTAGTTGATAAGACTTATTTAGATATAACTAAAATATGTTCTGGTCTGTGTGTTTCAAACTTACTATTTTGGTTTAATTATCAATCCAGAAAACAAAGGGAAGAGCTGAGTTAAACAAAGATGACCAAAACTAACACTGAGTTGTCCAGCAGTTATTGCTGAAGTTACCAGGTTCTCCAACAACATGGACAAATTGGCATAGTGAGCAGAAAAAGAGAGCACTCCATTTGGTGTGCATGTGAGAAAGTATAATAATATTTATAGTTTCGGTGGAAAGAAAACCTAGGGCAACTAAGTCCTCCAGACTCTAAATAATGCTGGGGGGAGAAATAATTTTTAAATGCATAACTTTGTTGTACTTTTAAAGGAGAGCCTTAGAATACAGCTTGGCAGCTTGAAAGTCAGCAGTTTTGCAAAATGACCTCAAATTCTTCTCATACTTACAGAACAAAGTGAAATTTTTTCCTATTACTTCTCTTCCCTTTCTTAGGTCCCAAGTACTGCTTAGACCACAGAGCAAATCATTATGCAGATAAACTTAGACAGGCAACACGTAACTATCAGCATCACCTCAGCACTTTAGCTGTACTCTAGTAAGATAATAACATTTCCTAGTTTTATTTTATTTTTCCCCCTGTGCTTTGCTATCATGAAGGGATGGAAGACACCCCACTGCAAAAAAAAAAAAAAAAAAAAAAAAAAAAAGAGATCTCCAGCTAAGTACAATCCCTAACCCACAACAATCTGTCCACAAGCCCTGTCTGGCAAAGAGAGAGCAACCCCTGCCTGTGACTGGACATCTACACATGGGAGGCAGCTGGGTCCAGTAGCAAATGCAGCGGCAGCCATGGGATCTTTGTAGTCCAAAAGAAGTTGCTTCAATGATCCTTTTACCTTGTGAGCCACATCCATCATTCAGATGATTCTGAATGCTTATTGTTTAGTCCCACTTAATTATGTCGTTTTCTGATAGTATATGTAACTGAACTGAAAACAGTTGGAAATAAGAAATCCATACTGGAAAATAATACATAATGGGAAAAAATGTTTGGAAGAATGCCTAGATCTTGTCAAGCATGTCCCCAAGAACATAGGAACAATCAAAAGTTATTTACATGGAGTGTTCTTAACTCCCAAATTTCTCAGTCTGTGTATGAATTCGTTGGCTTGTATTTGCAGTTACTGAAAGTTGGTTGTATGGCCTGGTTCATTTTTTGAGTTACATTAAAGTGGAAGATCCTTGCTTAGGAGTATTAATCTAAAACTGTTTTGTACATGTCTATTAAGTTAACTTCTTCCTGCCAGTTATTTATAGAGGATGTTACAAATTTGCAATGGATTAAGGATAAAACAATACACAGGCTTGATCAAATCGCGTCAATACTGCACCTTTATTGGAGGCAAAGGACAGTTTTGGGATTTTGAAGTCAGATGAAAAGAAGGGAGCTGAAACTGTCAACATGTATCTGTCATACCTGCCTGAAATTTATATTTTGAAGCAGAAAAGTACTGTAAACAGGAAAAGGTTCAAGATAGTGAAGGAAATTAAGAAAGAAAAAAAATTAGATGCACACAGGGATGTCAGAGCAGGGGGAGGGAGAAGAACACCAAATAACTTGACATGCTAAGTGTAATTTATTAAGTGGACCCCATGAGGGCTGCCGGGGAGAGCTGCTCATCCACTCGCACTCATGCTCGCACAGGCATACGCAGCATCATCTGAGCCATCAAATGAGCCCTGCTCTGGTTCCTGCTCCCTCGAGAGGGTAGAGTAGAGCTGGGGGGGACACAATGCTGCTCTGAACCCCAGGTAATGGTCCAGCCCAGCAGATAACTGGTCCCACCTCGGGCACTCTGTCCAGCTGTGGCAGACAGCCTTGTGGCAGTGCTCTCATCTCTGCTGGGAGGGAGGTGCTAGAGACCTGTCAGTCAGATCCACCCTTGATGAAATCACAACTCAACATTTCAGGTATTATTCTTCTACCAGTTGTTGTTCTCTGGCTGGTGTCAGGGCTCATTGCACTCAATTTGCGTTTGCAAGCTTGAAGCAAGCAAATTATTTCCAAGGACGTATCTCTAAAATTGGCATGTAGAATTTAAGCCTTTTGCTATTCTAAGCGGGACCTAAAACAACGAGCAGAGCTGGTGAAATATGGCAAACCAGAAATCAATACTCGGGTCAGGGAGTCCAGACATACGAGAGAAAATGGAAAAGCTTATGAGGCAGCAGGGCATTCTCTTTGGGAACGATACTCATATTTGTCATAAATTTAGTATGTTATATATTGATTTTTTTAAGTCAGTTTACGCTGTTCTCAAACCAAAGCACCAAGTAAAAGAAGTGTGAAAAGTCGTGTTGTATCTACTGTCACCTGAAAGTGGGAAAAGCTTTTGAAGAGAATGGGGGTTATATCTCACTGAGGCTGGATGGTAATTCATGTGAAAACAACACGCTTCCTCCTTAGGCCAATAAAGCACATGGCAATCGATAACAATAACAAAAAAAAAGTACTTGCAATTCACTTGCTACCTAAATAATCAAAGGAGTTTGGAAATAGTCACAAAAAAAGTACTTGCAATTCACTTGCTACCTAAATAATCAAAGGAGTTTGGAAATAGTCACCTTTGTGATAACTGCATTTCAAAACTTAAGTTTGAATTCATACCTTAATTTTTATTATTATGCAGTGATTTAGGCTTCCTGTTGTAAATAGAACTTGGCAGAATTTTAGTGTGGAAGAAAACCAAGGGTAAAAATCTTGTTTTATATTACACCTATCTACTCTCATTTTAAATTTATGCTGATCTTTCTGAGCCGAGCACATACTGGACTCATTTTAGGATAACAACAATATGAAACTCTAGCATCTGACAACTAACATAGTAAAAGGAAATAACAGCAGGAGAAACACAGAAGAACCTACAATTAATTTTAAAGCGCATGTGTGTGTTTTCCTGCTGGAAGTAAGAAGTATCTAAGGTATTTATGATTAAAACATGATTAGGTGGTAATATAGATTGCTGACACAGGTCCTGAAATTATTTTCAATAGACCATTACAAAATCACTTCTGAAAGCTTTCCATTTACTTTGATTCCAGGCCTCTTACTGCAAATTGTTCACACCAGGTACAAATTCATAGTACATTTTAAGTGCTGATGTGAACAGGGCTTGAAAAGTCTTATCAGTGTTTTCCATGTGGGGAACATCTGTGACAACATGACCATAGGAACCTTTGCTGTAGCTTAAATAGTATACGGGTTTTGAAAGAAAATTATATTACAAAAAGAGTGGAATTTCAGCATTTCTTCTAAAGAAAACTAATTATCGTGTAGGTTTCAAACTGTTTAAAAGTACTTAATTCAGAAGCTTCAAAGAGAATATTTAGTACCTTCAGGGTAAATATTATCATAACTATCATTAGATACTAAAATTCATGGCATCACCTCAATACTTCAGAAAACTAAAATTATAATTTAAATGAACAATATAAATGTATTTAAATCTGATAAAATGCTTTGAAGAACACAAAAGTTAAATAAACACTGAAGTCTGTGTGTTTAAGAAAATGAAGGTTTTATAATTTTATTCACTTTGTAGCATTTAAGCATATTTTTCATTCTTTCCCTGCTTGCAAAAGCATATCTAATATCTGAACATATTTCTGATAAATGGGGCTTGTATGAAAATTTTATATGTATCATTAAAGATTTAAACTAAAATAATTTTAACAGACTCTTCAGATGTATTTTCTCCTGTATCATGACGGAAATGACACTGCAAAATTTGTGCCCTTTTTTTTTTTTCAATTGGTCCTCAGGATACAATTTGGACTTCCTTTTGTTGTTTTACACTCAATCTTAAATATGGTGTCAAGAACATTTTTTCATACATTTGCATGATACTCATCTACAGATGGGGGGATGATTTAGTAAAATTGGCTTTTAAAATAGGTCATTGTCACCAAAAAACTCTTCCACCTGAATTGTGTTTAGGCTTGTCCTAGAAGGATTCCAGCCACTAGTTCTTACATTTTTCAGTACGATACTGACTGACAGTGTTTGTTAGCTGTGTCCTTGCCTTTCAGCCTTGATAATATTGTAGTGTGCCAGTGGAATTTTTTTTTCTTTGCAAAAAATAGAGATTCTCTGAAATGCAAACCCTGCTTATTTCTGTATCTCATTGTTACAGCTCTTGATATAGCTTTAGCTCTTTTTTTCACTGCATGTGTTAACTTCATGCATTTTCCAGGTCTAAATTTGTTAAATCAAACCCTTTAGGCAACTGTTAAGGCATCTATTTCTGCTACTTCACTACTATGTTTTTATTGATATGTGAAAAACTACTGATAGAAATAAAACCACCAACTTAACACTGTACATGGCTATGTTCTTCATTGTAAACTTCTTTGAAGAAGATGGTGTCAGGCATTAAACCATAACACTATAAATTGCTATCGCTTCCATCTCTTTAGCAAAGCTTTTTTTAAGCGGTTCAATTCCAAATTCTCCTGATGAAGATCCACATTCGCTTTCACAGGCATGACAGATACAAGGGAAATTAACTTTTATTTTCAAACAGTAACCTGTTCTTTTCCTCCTGCCCTCATTCCTAACATGATTTCCAGCATTGATTATCAAAAGGGTGCATTTGTATACAGATAGTCAAGCATAAGATAGATATTATCTCAACCTGTATACTTTTTTTGTCTGTACATAACTGCAAATTCTGAGCTAGGGACTGTTTGTAAAAAGATTTTAAATACCAAATAATTATCTTTCTAACTTTTTGCCAAAGATTAAAAGGGTACGTGTTTGTTTTACTTAAATACTTGCTTTCATTTCATACCAACTATATGTCAGGGCCCTGAGGGCACTAATGTGCCTTAATTGCCCTGACCAGCCTCACCTGGGACCCTTATCTACTCCCTCTGCCCATCGTGCCAGTGGCTCCAGTTAAGTTCAGACCTGCCCTCAGCTTTACTGTAGAGAGTTATTTTCTGTTGGTCTTAAGTGGATTTGAGTTATTTCTTTGCCTAATGAATGCTACAAAAAGCACTGAAAGTACTATAATTTTTTTTGGGGGGGGGGGGGGGGGAGGAGGTATTTTTGTAGGATGTGAAAGAGGGTAATTGATACCCAAGGTTTTTGGAGGAAAGATACAGTTTTATCTTTTTGATTAATCCTTTAGCTTAATAAACTGTAACTTTTTTTCTTCTGCTCTGGTTCTAGGGTATTGTCCTGAAGCCTTTATGTTTGAAGTTGCTAGGTGGAAGCACCTCTCCCTGGTGATTGTCTCTGAAAGCCTTCCTAACTTAAAACAAATAAACAAAACATCACAACTCTGCTTTTCTCATCTTCTAAAATGCTGCTAGACTTGATTAACAATATAATAATTATTAGCTAATCTCTCTTCTAAAATTCTGTGGGATTCTATAGTTGGATTTCTCAGCTGTAGCTACGTGATGCAGCTGGAAGAAATAAACCTTGTACAGCTCCATATTAATTTATATAGCTTTTGAAGAGTAGGATACTTGGAACCAATAGGTAGTGACTGTTCTTGGTGAGTCCTGAATCTGGCTAAAATAGTCTTAACTGTAAAGGATTCACTTTAAAAAAATGAGTGTACAGGAACCTTTAGTGGGATGTATGAGGAAGCATGTGGGTGATGACAGAAATCAGGCTTTCTATAGGAATAGCACCAACAAGCTATTCTCAGCGGTGCAATACAATGGAAAAGAAACAACCGTGCTCTTACCTATGCAGTGCCTACCCCTGTCTTCAAAGCCTCTTTCATTCTAAGGAGCCTCCTGGGGTCAGCAGGGAGTGGATTGTCCAGTCCAGTTACTTTGCCTGCTAGATCATAATGTTGTGATTTACATGTGACTAATGGGCCCTTTTAGTGGGCGTTTGTCCTCCTATCTGTATACTGTATTTAAATGCTGATAGCTAATGGTATGCTTTAAACTAAAGTTGTTAAACAAAACTGTATGCACAGTATTCCAAGTAATGGCTCACGTTGTTTCTTTTCTTAAATGACCACACATTGTGGTTATATTGTATGAGTTGGTATGGTATATATCCAGTCCCCAGCTTTCACCCCCAAATAGTTATTGGTCATAAGACTGACTAAATGCCAGTAATGAATGACACATTTATTCCACTCAGATGTTTGTACCAGGTAAGTCTTACGGCGTATCTGTTTCAGTGTTGGGGTGTTTGATGCAGGAGTACGCATGGATGGAAAAGGGAGTGGAAGAACTGAGGTAAGGAGGAGTGTCACTGGCTGGTTCATTAGGCTTACACAGGCAACCTGGTGCCTGTGGCCAGCCCTGGTTCTTCACCAGCAGGAGGGGCTTTTCCTGTTGTGTGCTCAAGGCGACTGCCGATGATTGCAACATCCTTACTGCTGTTGATGCCAGGTGCTCTGCGGTGAAGCAAGGAGCCCATGTGTCCTGTAATTCCCAGTCTGGCTGGGGCTAACAAGAATCCTCTTTGCATTTGGTGTAGAGCCTAATGAGATCCGCCACCTCTTTCCCTTGATGATCCCGCTTGCTTCCTGCCAAGTGGTCTTGTTAAGCCATTCATTGGCAACCTCTCCTTTCTCCCAGAAATCTACCTCAGCTATCTGAGCCGCTATGCCACAGTACTGTATTGGGTTTGTGTGGCGAGGTTTTGGTAGCAGGGGGGCTACAGGGGTGGCTTCTGTGAGAAGATGCCAGAAGCTTCCCCTGTGTCCGACAGAGCCAATGCCAACCAATGCCCCAAGACGGACCCGCTGCTGGACATGGCCGAGCCCATCAGCGATGGTGGTAGTGCCTCTGGGAGAACAGATTTAAGAAGGGGGAAAATTGTGGCGGGCACAGAAACTGCAGCCAGAGAGAGGAGAGAGAACATGTGAGAGAACCAGTGCTGCAGACCCCCAGGTCAGTGCAGAAGGAGGAGAGGAGATGCTCCAGGCGCCGGAGCAGAGATTCCCCTGCAGCCCATGGTGAAGACCATGGTGAGGCAGGCTGTTCCCCTGCAGCCCAGGGAGGTCCACGGGGGAGCAGATCTCCACCTGCAGCCTGGGGAGGACCCCACGCCAGAGCAGGGGGACGCCCGAAGGACACTGTGACCCCGTGGGAAGCCCACGCTGGAGCAGGCTCCTGGCAGGACCTGTGGCCCCGTGGAGAGAGGAGCCCGCGCTGGAGCAGGTTTTCTGGCAGGACTTGTGACCCCGCAGGGGACCCACACTGGAGCGGTCTGTGCCTGAAGGACTGCAGCCGGGGGAAGGGACCCACGCTGGAGCAGTGCCTGAAGACCTGCAGCCTGTGGGAGGGACCCCACAGTGGAGCAGGGGAAGAGTGTGATGAGTCCTGCCCCTGAAGAGGATGAAGCAGCAGAGACAACGTGTGATGAACTGACCCCAACCCCCATTCCCTGTCCTCCTGCACCGCTGGCAGGGAGAAGGTAGAGAATCCGGGAGTGGAGTTGAGCCTGGGGTGTTTTAAGATTTGGTTTTATTTCTCATTACCCTACTCTGGTTGACTGGCAATAAATTAAGTTTATTTTCCCTAAGTCCAGTCTGTTTTGCCTGTGACAGTATTGGTTGAGTGATCTCTCCCTGTCCTTATCTCGACCCACGAGCATTTTGTTATATTTTCTCTCCCCTGTCCAGCTGAGGAGGGCACTGATAGAGTGGCTTTGGTGGGCACCTGGCACCCAGCCAGGGTCAACGCAACACAAATGTGTACCTCAAAGGATGGCAGAGACCCACCATACTGCAGTTCTAAGCTAAACTTCAGTTACAGAGGAAGATCCTGATTGCTTATTCTAACCTGCACTACAGCTGCTAGAGCAAAGGAAAGGAGATGGTGAGATGGGACTGTTACAGGTGGGATTGCACACATGCACACTTGTATGTCCCAAGGCTTTTTCTTCACAGGTCTAAATTCTGTATTGTTAACCCTCATGGGCAGTGCCACTAAAAGCTTGATACGGACTAGTCTACTTCTCAGTTTTGAAGACTAATAAGACAATTCCAGTCTATTACTGGGCTGACCAGAGGCCCAGAATAACACAAGCTGTGAGTCATCAGCATTTGAACTGTGAAATTATTGTTGTGAACACAAGTCTACACTTTAATGCATATACTGCAGTGTACACTCTAATACTTTTTGTTAGGTATCTATGTTCAAAATCAGCCTGTATTGTTTTCTGGTGCTGATAATGCATGGTATTTGCAGTTGCTAATTTCTCTCAGTATGAAAATGTTGGCTCAGTATAGATGTGTTCATCTGTCAGTCTTACAGTACAAAGTGTATTTGTGAAATACACCCCGTTCGCCTCTTTTCCAGATATACCAATAGTCTGCTTGAATTAAAGGAAAAACACGAAATATCTATCCTCTCTGCAGTGTACCCAGGCATATAAGACAGGCTTAGGGTAGGAAGTGAAATATTTTGAAATATGTTTGACATAGCTGTGTAAAAGGCAAAATAACACTATGCAGTCTGTAGTGGATCCCTTAATGATGTTGTGTTGCCACCTTTCCTTGAATCCATTGAAGATGACAAATGTGATTCTTTTCCCTGTAGGATTTCCTATATTTCAGTGTTAGTATTTCTTTTGAATCTTTGAGGTACTTATGACCAGCATCTCAACAGTTTCAGCCCATAACTTTATCTTTTATATCCTATGTGACTCTGCTTTAGACTTCTTACCTCTTAGCTATCTGAGCTGAGGTCACACAGCTGGGCTATGTTGCAGCTAGGTTTTCGATCCCTAGAGGCAGACAACTGAGCCTTGGGAATGAATGATATTAGGGAAAAGAAGTTACTCTAGGTAAGGTTGAGGCCAGAGGCCCTGATGACCATTTATTTTTCTCTGGAAAGTTGAGGTATGTGTCTGAAGGTCTACTTGTGCCAGACAGAGACCCCTCAAGCAAGTAGAAATGGTCATTGGTCTCCTTAGCTGGTGTCCTGGTTTCAGCTGGGAGAGAGTTAATTTTCTTCTTAATAGGTCATATGTCAGTTTAGAGCTATTTGCTTCAGTTCTTTTCTCAGTAGGCAACAGTTGTACCCAACAGACAATGTTGGGCAATTTTGTGTGATTCAGGGAAAGAAGGATATAGATACAGCCTGCTTTAGACTCAACTGGTTAGGTGGATGGAGAACTGTCTCAAAGGCCTTTTTAGTTGTGCCTGGCGGGGACACAAGTGTTTCTTTTTAGAGGAAAGTTTCAAGGCAAAGTGGTGTGAATACAAATATGAGAGGAAGAAATATTATGCCATTCTGCTCACAAGGTCTCATTTATGACTTTGGATACTATGAAACATGAAATAGGCCATGACCCTTTGGTTGCTTTGTTGGCATTACAATCAATCAACTGAATAACCTATTATAAGGCTTTAATATTAAAAAAAAAAAAAAAAAACAACAAAACAAACCCCACTTAAACTCAGGGCAGCAATTCTACACAAAAACAGTTTATATGCCAGTGTTCAGCATGATCACTGCTTTCATTAACCAGAGGAGCAGAGGGTACACTGCTATCGATGCAGGTTGTTGCAGTTTGGTAACTTAGCTCCATGGAATCCTGTAATAACTTTGGGGACACTACTTATGTCAAATGTTGGTGTAAGCAACACTTACAGTGATCTTCCATTCACAATCACATTGTCATCAACTACCACACCATAGACCACCATAGAACCTAGACTGCCTACTTCCATTTGGAACTGTTGTGTACCATCACACCTAACCTCCAGTACTGGGAGACCTAAAGAGGAACTGTTAAATTCCGTAGGCACATCCCGGGGATTACACTGAATTTCAAAATTTCCTTTTATTATACATAACTGTACTATTGCTTCGCAAAAGTGTAAACAGTTTGGTTCTAGTAACATAAGTGTCTTGGTATGTTGTCAAACCCAAATTAAAATATTGAAGTTAGTGACCTGGATGATATGCTCGCAGTCTTGGAGGAAACTAATCACTGATTTTCAGGCACTTAAAGAATGCAATGGCACAATTAGTGTTGACATATCACCTTGTCTTGTGTCTCAGGACAAATGCAGTACTGAAAATCTAGACAGATCCTCATTTTCAGGCACTGCACATGCCACGGTCCCTGCTGCATGACCGCAGTCACTCATTTGCATCAACAGCATTTTCAGTTGTGAGACATGTGAGTAGAGCAAGTGCTGTAGTCGGTTGTGTGCTAACCAAAGCAAGCATGGGAGGTGTTAGGTTTAGAAGGAAGTTTTGGGCAAAACGTGTAAATCTTGCAGCTTGCCAAGCCTGAGGAAAGACACAGCTAAAAGCATAAGTTCTTTTGCCTTGCTTCTTTTAGAGTGTGGCCTATCCTTTGCTTCATTACCATGTATTTTGCATTGTCACACCCAGATTACCCAGATGGTATGCTGCATCACTATACCCAAAGTGCGTGTTCTACTATCACCTCTTTAGAAGGAACTACTAATGCTTAGAGCAATGAAAGTTTAAAAAAACCAACCAAACAAAAAAGCAACCAAACCCAAACAAAAAAACTATGATATTTATATAGGGCAAGCTGGATTTGTGCATCATAGGTCCTCAGGCTGCTTTTGTAAGATGACTATTTCAGGACCTATGTTACTGCAACACATTTGTTGGTCTTGGCCTTTAATTGTTGTTTCTTCTATTTTGTAAAGTCACTTTCTTGCTGGAAAAGCTAATTTGCCTTTTGAGGTGTCTGGTCCTTTCCTGGCTAAAGCTCCTCTGCAAAGAGATATCATGTTTTATAAAAAAAGTAAGGCTGTCTGGTTTTCTCCTTGTTTCTGCTAAGTTCTAACTAGTGCTGTCCCTAAGATCTGAATAGGAGTGTGTCTACCACCCTGACAATGTTACTGTTCTACTAAAGACCGATTTCCAGGCTCTCAGCTCAACTTCCCTGACTTCTCACAATCACTCAGGAACATAACCTCTCGAGACATTGCAGGAGGAACTTGGATACTGTCAGTGCTGAAAATGTCACTGTATGCCCTGAGGTATTCAACCATCAAGAAAGTGTAATTTTTTTCTTTAGTAGCAGCTTTCACAAGCTGCCATCTTTTGTAGCTCTAGGCTGACTCAACAGTTCTAGTTGTCAGATGGTAGCAGCTGTGAACATAGATTCAAGAAAGTGATGGTGGAAAATCTAATGACACTATCCTTGTAGTTGAGTTGAGGTTTGGTTAGCACAGGCAGCTGGCTGCATGGAGTCAGTCCATCTTGAGGGGGGAGGAACTGTCAACAGTAATCTATAGTCTCCCTTGCTAAAGTGTACGTTTATGCCTTGTATGAGATAAATCTGTGCTATTGCATTGAGCAATATGAACTGCACTGTATTTCTTTCCATGCTACACTTGCATAACAGCAAGTAACAAAGAAAAACAGTAGATACTTATCCTTAGTATTAAAAGTTCATTGAGATGGTATCTTTTGTCAATGAAAGATTAATGTTTTATTTGAGACTCTATGTAGGAGTTACTTTCATCATTGAAGTGTGACACTTTGTCATCTTGAAGTAATATTGATTCCATCCAAATCTGATGAATGAAAAACCTGTTCATGCAGGAACCTTAACCTTCTTCTGGCAGCACAAAGTATTTGGAAATATGGCACTAAGCCACTGGCTGAATTTGGCAACTCCACAATGAATGCATTTTGCCTTTGAAGCACTGTCCCAGACTTAGCTGTCCCTAATTTTCATGAGACTGTTCTGTTTGCATGCAAGAGAGAAACCTGCATATCACAGAGCATCATGGTGAAGGCTGCATGTAGCAATATCAAACAACCAAAGAAAGCTTATCTGCCTGTGGTTGAACTCTTCAGCCAGTTTCATTTCAAGGAAGAAAACTGAGGTAGTGGTGGGGAAGTACACAAAGACCAAAATTATTTAAAATTTTTTAATCTTTGTATTGGTGTGCTTAAATACAGTAGGCTGAAAAAAACTCAATGACTGACTTCTGTTATACAATAGAATGGTACGAATGCCTGACTATAACTACAATCTCCATCACCTGCCATGTTTGGACTGGGTTGTATGACCTGGAATGGATGTTATGGAGGACTGCAGTGACAGTGGTACACTATCGTTGGCATGTGCTAGCATGAACTTAGACAGTAACATAGCTTGCCTATTATGTGAAAGTAATTTCCATCTGTTTTATGATTCAAAATACAGTTTAAACATACTGCAGCTTCCTGTTTTCATCAATACATAACATTTCCTCATCTCTGCTTAGGGAAAAAATAGGAGGGTTTATAGTGATAGGGACTTTCTTAGGCACAAGAGATTCTTGGTACTGTCTGGAGGACTGGACTTGAATCCAAGAAAGAGTTTTCCTTGACTGATATTCCCCAAATCACTAGAATGAAGAAAGGAATGGTATATTGGCTTTTTCATAGCATAATTGTCTGAAGTAAAGCAAGTTTTTCTTGTTGAAGAAGGCCAAGGAGTTTGGGACTTGCATTAAACCTATTTCCACTGGAAATTGCTGTCATGCACATAGCGAGCAATCCTGTGGAGCTGGGAAAAAACCCTGATGTTTTTCCATTAACAACAGAGTTGAAACACTTTCTATATAACCTCACTAATAATGAGTCCTCTGGAGAGTGCAGTAATAATTTTAATTAATTAAAAACTAGGTTACTTGATCCTTAAGATAAATTCTACTGATTCTCTAACACTTTGAAAATTCAGCCATTTTTCAAGAATCAGGTGAGGTTGAATGATATCAATCATTAATTAAATAACCTCCACTATATTCTTTTTAGTTCAGGGTCCAAATTCTCTGATTTTTTTATAACTTTATAGTTAACCTAACATAACGTGCTTTTGATTGTGAGCAGTTTCTAATTGGGAGAATTATTATCACAGTTCATATTCAGAAGACTCAATGCTCTATGCTTTTGTTCCCTGCTGTTTTCAATTTTCTTTATATTCCATTCTCAGCTGGCTAGTTTACTGCCTAATATTATTATTCCAGATATGTTCTCTGCCTCCTTGAAATTATTTGAAAACCTTAAAACCCAAGCTCAAATTCAGTTTAGCTTAATAAGATAAGTCTGAAAACTGGCTGTTCATGAACAGACCTGACCCTCCTGCCCTGGGGGTGGTGACAGCTGTCAGAGGCATGGAGGAAAGCCAGGGGCTCGTTACCGTTTCATCTATCTGTTTTTAATTTAACAGAAGTCTGCCAGAGACTGAATTCAAATCGTTGTTGCAACATGGCGCCTGCTCAAAACTCAAGGATTCTGCCATTTGTGTAGCCCAGCAATTGTGGGAGACTGTAAATTGCTAACAGCACACTGAGAGTAAAAGGTTTGCTTTTATACCTGTCTGAAGGAGGTCGGGTGGATGGCACCTCCTTACATTGTGTTTAGTCTAGAAAGGTCTTTTAAAGCACTAGAGAGCTAGAACTGGGAAAAAAAGTTATTGCATTCTACTGATACTTACAGTGTTTATTCTACCTTAGGTTAGCTAGGCTTTCTTGTTAGACACTTTGCCTTCTGTCTGAGTGAAAAGAAGAGTCTACCTCTTCTACAAATAAAATCACTGTTCTTCCTATTCTGAAAACGGCTTCCATTTTCACAGGTGTCTTTTGCTATACCTGTAGGAATGTAAGGGCTAAACAATCAGACTGAGTGCCAGTCTCCCTTATTTTAAACTGGGAGGTATTTAGCTGAGAAAACTTCAGCAGTGCTACCAAATTATGAAAGAGCAAAACTCTTCAGCTGTCTGACATTGCCCACTGTTGTGCAATCATGTTTAGGAGCATTTTGGAAGAGTCTTTTGCATGTTCTTGGCTTATCTGCTAAGGATAGTGGTCTTGCTGTTTATATATTAAGATTAGTTGTATTTGTTACCTGATGCAATGTGCCATAAGGCATGACCTTTAAAATAGTACTGCTGGGGTACCAAAAGAGGTCTGGTTGCAGCAGCATGGAAATTTGTGTATTGATTTACTCTTCCCTTTGGCCAGTGTTTTCTAATGAAAAAAATCTTATGAATAATGACAAACAAGCATCTAATTTCTCTTAGGGAGAAACTACTCTGAGTAGAGCAGCGTTTGCATAATAGTGCACTGGAAAGCATTTGTCTTATAAATAAAATCCAAATGAACACATACGCATTCATCAACTGAGATATGTAAAACATAGTCTGGCAATGCTTCAGAACACAAGCAAGACTGGAAAATGATTAGCTCTTTTTTACACAGTAGAATTAACTATGCAAACAAAGGCTGTATTGTTTGGAGCTTCTGTTGTTTTGTAACCGGGTTTATTGATGAAGAACCCTATAGGTGAAGGAATCTTACAGAACCAAAACATCTATTATTCCTCTGGGATAATTTTTCACTTTCAGTTGGGTCTTGTGGAATATACAAGAAATTACAAAGATGGACTAAAATTTCTCGTGACACAAAACTGTACTTGTAGAATCAAAACATCTTAATGTATACATACACACACCTATAAATGGTGTGGAAATTCTGGAAATTATGTGAGCTAAGCAAAACTTAGTTGCTTGCAAACTAATAAGCACTTAGCATGAAACAACAGAATGAATTGTTAGTGGTTTCTGTTTAATAGAACTGCCAGAGAACTTAGGCTCACTGTTTAATTTGTTTTCCCTAAGTATAATGAGCTTTAACCTAATTCCAGGCATTTAATGTGAACTTTGTGCCCACTTTATTTAGGATACACTGCTGGAAAAAGAAATAACGTTTACATAATTTTGATTAAAATAGTTTCAATAGGCAGTTACTGTATGATGAGCTTTCTAGTGAAAATCCTTCATTTGTTTTTCTTCCAGTCTGTTCTTCTATATTCAGTAATTCTTATAATTTGTTTTCACAAAAGTTGCCTCATTGGGAAAATTTTCCCTTACAAAGACTTGGCAAACTTTTTTTAGAATCTACTGCCTTCAACAGACTGTTTAAAAATATGCTATGAAGAAACTGAAGTTATAGGAACATATGGAAAACTTTCTGATTTTTGCTAATGGCTCTTCTCTAAGTATTTCTTGCAATGGGAATTTTCACCATGTGGGTCTGTATAGGTAAAGTTAGGGACAATGTAAAAGATATATACTTCTTACCCTTGCTCAGTACAACTGTAATGGTATCTTGCTTTTGTTTTATACCAGAAACACTGAACACATGGAGAAAAATGTTACCTGATTATAAATTTAAACACTTAGGCATTGTTTCTCTTCATTTGGGGGAGAAAAGATGATTAAAATCAGAGAAATGCTACTTAAATGCTGTTGCAAAAAACCTGGAGGCTTGTTTGGTTTTTTGTTGTTGTTGTTTTTTAATAAGCTTTAATTGCTACAGTTTTCTCATGTTAAAAACCAGGAAAGAATGAAATAGCTAGAGATGTTTTTACAAGATTATTTTTTTGTGAAATATTACATTGGTAGGAGGACAAACTTCTGTTAACTAGTCTTGATGTCACAGTCCTATCTTTATCTTCTGACCATGGGAGAGAGGTCAGCATCTGTTCTGTCAAGCAGGTTAAAGAAGTAACATTTTTCAAAGGATGCACCAATTGGCTGTAAATTGTCACATCTTAATTGACTCAGGTAGATGGGAAGACATGTATAATTTGTTTCACCATTTGGCAATAGCTGATTCTAGCCAATTGCAGGTGAACTTTAAAATTGTTATCTTTATCTGTTCAAACAGTTGTCCAGAGGCTGGTTTTACGAATCTGAAATGAAACCCAGATTTTTGGGTATCATATGTACCAGACAATATTTTTTTTGTGAGTAAATTTCTATCCAGAGCACTAAATGCCATTTCGACAGGTCACTATACTGTCAAATCTGTATTTTCTTCAGTATCTCCATTTCTTTTCTTGCATTTGAATAGTTATTCCTCTTGGGAAAATGTGCCTTTGGAACAGCATTAGACTAAAAAATGATATGTGAAGGCAGCTTATGGCCACCTGCTGTCAGGCAGCATTACACTAACTACAGCTTCTCATTTCCTGTCATGATCACTTGCATCTGTTTTCTTCCCATTTTGGAAACTGAGAATGCTCTGCATGATGAAATATATAGTAATCTGGTCAGCTCTGCCCCACATGGTCCTGTTTGTTACAACAAGCTGACAACAAAATGGGGAACTGTAAAAGCCTATTTTTAAATTTCTCACTTAGAAAGACCTTCCTTTCATGCTTTTCCACCTCACCTTCAGTCTCACTTTACAATACTGAGGAGCACTTAAGTGCATTTTCACGGTCTTTGGCACATTTTACTCCTTGGCTGAAAGGAAGATGGGGAATATATTCTAACCTGAGAACCACTTGGTGCTGGTATCACTTCCCAGGAGTAAACATGTTTGTGTCTACATTATAAATATTCTTGCATGAATTGGAGCAGAACACTGGATTAGAGGAGCTTTTGCTAAGCCTTCTCCTATGCCAGAGGTGGGGAAGGTTTTTTGCAAACTCAGTGTAGACTGGCCTTGAATGATAGTCTCTGCTATGACCAATAAAATAAATTAAGCTGTTCAACAAAGCTCTATTTCCACAAACTGCTGTCTCTCGAAGAAGGCTTGTCCTCTCTTTTTATCTGTCTTACAGAAATGACACGAGCACGTTGGTGCCCATGGGAGAACATACGCTAAAAGAGCTTGTAAAAGCTCTTATGTTGTTGTTTGCAGCAATGCTAAAAAATTATACCTTCAATTCACAACACTGCCTCCAGTTCCCTTAAAGCTTGAAATATATGCACGTGTAAGCACAACTCTTCTCATAAGAACATGCTCCTTTTTTAAGAGTCTCATTTAGCCAATAACAGAAGAAAAGCAGTGATATGAAAGACAAGATGAAGTCAACAAGAGGCAATTCTACTACTAGTACTAATAAAAGAAGAAAAGTATAAACAAATTACAAATAATGGCATTTTGGCCACTGTTGTCAACAGTATTTACAATTCTCTGTGGGCTAGCACTTGCTAGCTTGCTAAAACTTGCTAAAAATCAAATAAATGTTTTATATCTTAGACTATGATGCAAAAAGGGTCCCCAAAACTTTGATCTGTTGTATCTTTGACACAGCTTATTTGAACACAGATTTAGCCTGAAGATTAGGTTTAATTTAATGTCATTGAAATATTAACTTCTTTATCCTTACTGCTTACTGCAGTTTTACTATGGTATTTGTTTTATTGTAGTAACATATAAATTTTCGGTCTTCCTGAAGAGGTAAAAACTAATTCTGCTACACATTTTTATGGGGCTAGAACATCTATTGGTAGACTGTGGCAAAATGACTAGTAGTTGCTAGAGCATTAACTGGAATGCTAGGCTCTGTTGAATGTTCTGCTTGTTTGTCTTTGCTTAACTCTATTACTTGGATACTTGTAGTATCTAGAAGCCCTAGTTAGGGATCTAAGCCCTATTACAACAGCAGCAGCTGTGAAAACATCAGAATAAAGAGCATGTTTCTGTCTTGTACGGTCTCTAAACACAAAACCATTACTGTCTGACTATGAAAACATACACTGTATTGCCATGAAATAATGGATGCTAATACAATATATTAGTACAGTAAGCTCTGATTTCATCAGAAAGTTGAATGAGATGAACTTTAGCAGTTCATCCTATACAAAATTCTTCTATGATTTAGAAAAGATCATGTTCCCTTGTGGCTCCAATAAGGGTTTATTTTTAATAAAGATAGTTACTAATGGCTCCATTCTGTTGCCTAAACATTGTTATATCTAAATTGCAACCAAGGCTCTAGGGAAGAGTGCCAGATCAAATACAAGTAATAAGTATGTTTCCCTTTAATATTAAAATCATCTTACATATGTAGCATCGGTGTTGCAGGATTCCAGACTGAACAGTTCTACACTCCTATGTCTGAAGTAATGTGCCAGGGCAACTAGATTGTTTTCTCAGTGTGTATGAACTTACACAGTTGGAAGACAACATTGCCATTGCTATGGGTTGTGGGCAATCTTCACGAGTTCGGGTTTTGGAGTTCTATACATGGTATAATTATGTAACCTCTGCAATATTCCTGGGAAATGCTAAAATAGAAGGTTTCCCTCTTTCCCTGTCTTTCAAGGGACATGGTTTCTTCAGCTGATTATTCCTGTCTTTCTCAACACTCCTCAGGATAGGCCTTTCTAATAATGTAACTACTAGCTTCACCAGCACAGCCCTGTCATGAACACATCCTTGTTATGCCCTAAAAACAATTTCTTTGCAAACTGCACTCCAGACTGACTAATCAAAGCGGCCACACACTTTAAACATTCACGCATACAAAGGGCATAGACTAGGCCAGAATCAAGCTTATTATCTGATCTTGTGCACAGGGCTTGAAGTGCTGTAGGCTTAACTGTTACTCACTGTGTGTCCAGCTTTCTGCGTGTTCTTCATCTGCTTACGGACACAAATGTTTTCATGCCAGCCAGCTCCTGCTTTCTAGGCCCAGGACAGTTCAAGTCTTGTTTCATATAGAAAAGCAGGTTTCTGTATTTTCTTTCAATTACAGATGTATCCCAGTCTTCATGATGAAGTGCTGGGCTTCTCTTTCAGAGATATAAAGTAGGAGGAGACAACGAACCAGACTGATACGGATGGAGTACGCTTCTGTGTGACGGCCATACGGGGCAGGGGGGCATCGCACTGGGGAAAGCTGCTGGTTCTCTCCTTCTATAGCATGGAACTGGTAGCGGAGTGCTGATCCCACAGTCCTGGTTATGGGGGTGTCTTTGCTACAGGTAAACACATCTGCCCACCTTGTCACCATAGCAAAACATCCTTGTTTCTCTGACCAGCGGGAGCAATGTCTTCTCCTACGTTCATACCTTCCCTCCAGTTCCTGCTACGTGTCCATGAATAAGACCTGCTGTTTTGAGTTTGTGTGGTGGGAGTTTTTTGGTAGCGGGGTAGGGGCTGCAGGGCCGGCTCCTGTGAGGAGCTTCTAGAAGGTTCCCCAGCTCCAGGTGGGACCCGGCGCTGGCCCAGGCTGAGTCATCAGTGAGAGCGGTAACACCTGTGGGAGAACGGATTTAAGACGGGGAACCTGCAGGGAGTGGGGTGTGAGAGGAACCCCTCTGCAGGTGCTGAGGGCAGGGAAGGAGGAGGGGATGCCCCTGCAGCCCGTGGGGAGGCGGCAGGCTGTGTCCCCCAGCCCACGGAGGGGAGCAGATGCCCCCCAAGATGGCCGTGACTCTGTGGTAAAGCCCGTGCTGAGGCAGTCTGTGACTGAAAGACTGCAGCCTGTGGAAAGGATCCGCGTTGAAGAAGTTCGTGAAGGACTGTTTCCCGTGGGAGGGACACCACGGACGGGTGCGGAGTCCTTGTCCTCCGGCTGAGGAGGAGGGAGCGGCAGAGCCCAGGTATGGCGGGCGGACCCCAGCCCCCGTCCCCTGTTCCCCTGCGCCGCCGGCGGGAGGAGGGGGAGAGAACCGGGAGCGGAGTTGAGGCGGGAAGGAGAGAGGGAGGGAGGGAGGGCGGGGGGGAAGGTGTTCCCAGGCCTGGGTTTACTGCCCGATAGCCTTGTGGTGTTTTGGCCGGTTGTGAGTGAAATTGATTGTGTTCCTTCCCCAAGCTGAGCCTGTCCCTTGCCCGTGACCATGAGTGGGGAGTGATCCCTCCCTGTCCTTGTCTCCACCCGCGGGCGTTTCTTTATATTTTCTCCTCATCCCACCGCGGGGGGGGCGGGGGGGACGGTGAGGGAGCGGCTGTGTGGTGCTTTGTTACCGGCCGGGCTGAAACCACGACACTTGCATAATACTCTTGTGACTTACATTGTTCCAACCTTGAGTGACACTGAAATGCTTAAAATTGCCTCATGCTCCGACTCTGAATCCCCCCGACTTTCAGAAGGATTTGTGAGCTACTAGACTTAACATATGGGATTTAACCTACCAATATCTCTTTAAGATTTGCTGCTGTCTTGGTGCAATGGGCTTAAAAGGGAAACCCCATCAGTGTCCTTCATAGGCTGCTGTACAGCAGATGGAAAATTCATTCATGTTAGCTTTCTTTAAAGCTAGTAGCTGTTATAGCTTGAAAAAAAGTGTTCTTTCTGACTTATTACGGAGAGTACACAGCTCTTCTCCATCTGTTTTGTTAGCTTTGTTATTGTTGCTTAAAGGGTAGGTTTCATGTCATGTCCCCTGGTGGTCTTGTGTTAGGAAAGGACATAAAAATGGTGGGATCTCTTTGTAGTTATTTCTAACTCCCCTTCCTGCTTTAGAATATGCTAAAATATTGCTTGATTCCAGTTTTTCTACATCTTCAGGGAAACCCTTTATTCTCATATTCTGCCTTCTTTCGCAGCCATCTCTTGATTGTTATCTCTTGATTCCTCTGAATGGTCTATCTCTCCTCCCCCTCCTCACCCAAGCAATTTAATTTTATTGTGTTTGAGATCCTAATTCCACTCTTCAGTACATGTGTGTTTCCAGGTCAATCATTCTGTTCCCAGTTTCTTCAATGTCTGCCTTAATTTCATAGACCTCGTTATCTATGAGGGTTTACACTCACTAGTCATCTGGCTAGACAGAGTACCTTTAATAAGGTACCTCTCTTCTTTGTGTTCAGCCTTTTACCCACAGACTTCACGTTGTACAAGAGATTAATTTTTAGGCAACTAAAAGGAGCCTACTTGCACAGTTTTCTCATAACCAAATAACTTTAATGACAATAATTTACCTTGTTTTTATTGTTGCTTCTGAAAGAAATGCTTATCAGGCAAATAGTCCGGGGATAATGCTGAGTCTAGGACAGGCAATATAGGTTATGCCAATGAGCTTGAAGGTGTAATGGCTAGAGTTGCCATTTTAATCTTAACATGTGCTCTTTCTTCCTTATCCTTTTCTGTCCCCCACCCAATATATTTGTTGAGAAGCGATCTTGGAGCAGCTCATTCCTGTTGAAAGAGGTTGCTTAGCTTACTTTGTCAAAAGGTGTGTTTATTACAATGTTATGAAAGTTTTCAAAACACTTTATGAAATTCAAGCCATATTCTTTTATGTTACTAGTAGGATTCAGATAATTTTAATGGAGGAGTTCTCAGACTAAGTGGCTGTAATTTCCCTTTTACCCTTCTACTGCTTAGAAGGGCTTGGGAGAAGGAGTCTTTGTTTTTGAATCATTGCCTGTCACTGCCATGAACATTAGAAAACATAAAACTGTCAGTCCATGTAACCTAAAACTCAGTTTACTGAAATGCATACACAAGTCAACTAAACAGAAAATCTTTATAGACATCATTCTTTCCCAAAGCAACTGCACATGCAAAACTAAAATCGGTGGGAAGTTTAAGGCTATAACTTCACTGAAAGTAAAATGTTTTTCTAAAAAGTAAAACAAAGGTAGTATTTAGTTTAATGTATGGTCAGTATTATAGGAAACCCATTAACTCCTTAAATTCTAGCACAGGGTTTCACAGAAGTAAGAGGTGTTGAAATCATCATTGCTCAGTGAATATTTGCAGTCTACATGTCTGTTTGGTTAAGAACTATTTAAGTTCAAATAAACTCAGTTACAATAGAGTAAAATAACTGTCTGTAATTCCTATGTCCTATCATGTTGCTCAGGAGATGTGGAAGTTAAATCTTACAACTCAAATAATATCTCTGTTATACGTTGATAATGTCCAGCAAAGTGACTTTTGCTCAGGGAAGCTTTTGTGCAAATACCTGGCAGGTGACAAGCAATGCTGCCTCACTTACAGAAGATGGACGTGTTTCTGTAGATCTATAAAATGGTTTGTATACTTTAGACGAGAGATACTACAGACATGGGTTCGGAAATTTCACTTGTTCTAACCTTTTTTAACACAGAAATAATATGTGATTATTACTGTCAAATATTTACATAAATGTCTAATGAGTTCAGTAAGAGCTACACATTATAAAACTCATTTCTCTTTTGTCAGTTTAATTTTGTTTTCTACAGAATTGGAGCAGAAAATGAAATCTGAACCTTGGCACTTCAGAAAAACTCTGTGTGTGTGGGTATTGGGGGAGGTCTGCAGCACAGCTAATAGATAGGAGTGGAGGGTGAACTGAGTAGATGTGATAACAAAAGTGGAGCTGTACTAGCAACTGTCTGAAACAGTAGTTGTCAGTATCAGTAGGAGCTGTTTACAGTATTAAAGTCTATTCCCCCTATATCATAGGTTGTGACAGCTTGAAACATCCGATGTTATAGAAGAGAATTTTTTTAACTCCAGTTATTCTCACTATTTCAACAAAACTTTGTTTTTTGCAAGTCAAAGTCCTGGCCTTCTGAAGGGAGGGAGAATTTACCTGTGGTATACCAGTAAGACACTCTTTTACCCGGTCATTCTTACACTGAATCCCTAATTTGTGCTAGGCAGGTTTGTTGTCTTCTCTGTGAGGCTCTCAGATGAAGTTGTCAATTTTAAGGAAGAGCTGTGAGAACTAATGGACTTGTCTTCAGCCCCAAGAATTTGACAGGTCCAAATTTAAAGTTGTCTCCTGCCATCCTGTTATCTGTTCATTAGTAGTACAGGACCTTCTCCTCTGCCTGGACATGCAAACATTTCCATTAAGAAAGCCAACATACAGCTTTCATTAAGCACCGAACACAATGAGTTATGAAATCAAATGAGCTAACTAAGCATAAAGTACTGTATTTTTAGGTGTGGAACTGCTTTATAAAATGGATGGATGTCCATGGTTTGTGAAACCAGTAGTGCCAGGCCAGCCAGTTATGCCTTTCTACTTGATCAAATTTGTGATTGTCTGTTGTAATTTTAGACAATACAAATTGCTTTGAGGAACCATTACAAAGGACTAACTGATTAGTCAGATTAATTGATTCTAAGTGATCAGCTACTCTACTTCAAGATAGCTTAATCTGCTTCAAACTTGGCAAATGACTGTTGAGTATGGCCACTTATTAGAGAATGAAAATATCTTTATGGCTAAAAATAATTATTAAAACTTATGAAGTAAAAAGCTTTAATTTGTCCTGTGGTTTTAAAGTTCAACTTTGTTATCCTCTTAAAACTATGAAGATGGGAGACATATGTTGCTGCTTTCCAGGTACTTCTGCTGGGGAAATTCCTTTAAGAATTCATCAGTTTACTCTTTAATAACAGAGTACTAGCATTGAGATATTGGAATAAAGCATTCAGCAAGTACAGTTTTTCAGAGGTGTCTTGCTATGGCTGAATACCATTGTGATGGGTACTTTTTGGAAGCTGATTAAATTTCAAAAATAAGTAGAGGTAGTCTTTCAGCTGAAAACCACTATGATTTTTCTGTAAGACACCTGTTGCATGTTGGTATACACAAATGTTAGCTTTATCATGAAATGAAAATATTTTTAATTCATGGGATAAATCTATAAACACTTTTATTTTTATCACATTTTAAAGACACAAACCAAGAAACTTGAATCTGTTATGTTAGATAATCCATGAATCAAGAGGAACTGGTACTAATTCCCTATGGTTTCTCCCCTATTATGCCACTCGTTCTTGCACTGCACCAATATAACATGCCTACTACAGCCATTTATTACGTGTGAAGCTGTCATCGTTGCACAGTATTTCTTGCTCTATTGTCTGTTTTTGAAGTGAATTGCAGCCTCTCCCACAGAAGTAGCAGACACAAGAGCTGAGTTAGATGTGGCTGCAGACTTAGAGAGGCAAAGCATCTTGTGAAGCTATATTGATAACATTCAGTCATGCAAATGTTTATACACTTAAAGTCATTAATGTGCATGGATAACAGAACGTTGTGAAGTGGTTTTGCAAATATGTCTCCGTTCTTAATGTGACACATTGCCACTGCAGCAGGAACAATTAGAGTGTTTGCTAATTGAGTGTGTTTTTCATACTTTTATATTTAGTTTTATATACTACATGAGTCAGTAAGAAACCTTATAGGAAGCCATTAGTGATTTTGTGGACGTGTTGTTTCTTTCGTTACACCTTGTTGATGTTCCGCTCCTTTCTGCTGGAGAAAATTTGCTGGTTCTTCAATGTTCATAATAAATTTAGTATGCAGAAACTTATTTGGAATTACAGGTTTCATGCTATTTTTTCTGACAACTTCTATTTATAGAACACTCTGGATACTCCTCATTTTCAGTTGTCAAGTAACTGTAGCTGTATGGTACATAGTTACCTTGATATTTCCCTTTGACCCAAGATGTACCACAGCCTTAACTTTACACTTCATTTCTTGCTTATCTCCTACCATCACTTTGTTGGATCAGTTACACTGGTTTCTTTCTCACTTCTGTTGTTTTCTTTTAGTATGAAAGATTTTGCTTTTTTAAGAAGAGCTCACTCAAAACTGAATTATATCTGTGCATAAATGTGCATGGTGTGTAGTAACAGATTAACAAACAGATGACAACTGGCTTTATACAGAACTAGGTGAGCTTAAAAAGCAATCTGTCAAATGCCAGCATGACTGTATGGTCCAAATTTTGAGATAGTGATTTGAGGATTAGCATCTCAGAAGCTGTTCTCTGTCTTGCTGTATCTCATTTTGAACATGGCACAGTCAAGCATGCTATGACTACTTCCCCTCAGAAGCCTGAGGAATCTGGAATTGTATGAATGATTGCAGGAAGTAATCTTCTAGCAAGATGAAAACACTGAAAAGAGAACTGGGTTTTTGTCTACAGGTGATAGGCAACTAATTAATAAGCTAGTACACTGGGCTCTGGTCAGCGGTCTTACATTAGCAAGGTGTCATTTCCTTACCTAGAAGATACATCAAAAGACCCTCTCAGAAAACTATCCCTGAACATCTGAAAACATGAAGTCTAGGCTTCTTGTCATTTGCCTTTAAAAGAATAACAGTAGTAATGGGACAATCTTCTAGTGATCCTGGATTGTTCTTTGTCAAAAAGCAAAAGGTGAACTGGAAAAAAAAATGCAGTTTGCACTAACCTTGCAATAAGTGTTTTAGAAATTCCACCTCAATGTTACAATCCAAAAACCAGAAATGGATCTACCAGTTCAAGCTGGAACAGTGAAACCTGAAATGTGCAGAAGCAGTGACTGTTGAGCAGTGTCTGTTCCAATATTTTCCTTCTCCTGTATCCAGGCAAGATTAATAGCTTTTATAGGACCTGTGAATGGATGTCTCCTTCATTCCCCATACATTTTTCGCTGCATAAAGGGAACATAACTGTTTCATGTCACTGCTCCATGAGTAGGTAATATGCTTGAAGTATGGCTGTTTGGGGCTACCCCTTTTAGTCAGAAAGGTTCCCTAGTCAAGTTCATAAAACAGCCTCAGAGACATCAAGGGGATATGGTGGAAGGTACATTTGCATAGTACAATTGCTACTTGTATAACTACAGTTGTATCCTGCATAACATTATGCTCTATATACAGATGTCTCTGTCAGGCCATCACTTTTACTTCTGTTTGTTAATATCATAGTTTATGAGTCTTTTGGATAACAGGCTAACTCATGGGCAATATGGAATTTGAAACTAATCATATAAAAAAGGTGTTCATGAGCAGAAGGCAGTCGCGATTTGATGTTATGTTCAGTCTCAGCTCTGCTACCACCAACCAAAAGGCATACTAACCAGAAATATTCTCCATTCTTCTTTGTTTTTCACTATCCTATCTTTTTCTCACCCTTCTTGGGAAGCTTCCAATTCATGCAGAGCCAGGGGTACAGCTGTTTCACGCAATCTGGAGGGCACAGCACCATTGGCCAAACCACTGACATCTCCCACATGCGCTGGCACTACCTGACCCACTTTGGGAGACTTAGAAGGCATTACAGAGGCTATATGGCATGCTCTTCCAGATGTTACCTGAGTGTGCCACATGTTGCACATGGTCCTATCCATGTGAGATATGACACTGCATGGATGTTTTCATAGTAAATGCCTGCCTTTGAGTTGCATCACTTGTAGATAGGATGACTTGAAGTGTCGTCTTGTTTTTAACCACCTCTTTCCCTGGATAGCCCTGTCCCACTGCATGCAGCTGCTGCCTGACCACATGTCCCTAAACTGAATCACTGTGCATGTGTTTTAGGAAAAGAATGGTATAAAACCTGCCAATGAGCAAATGGGCAAAGCTGCTTTGGAACTCAATTGCTTAGGAACACAGGCATCATCTTAGGAAATGAATGTAGATTGAATGTAGACACTTAGCCAGAATCAGTCATCAAATATCCTTAAGGTCTTGCTTCAAAGTTTGTTGTTTTGTAATCAGATAATCATGCCTTCTTTCCTTAATTGTTGCTTGGAACTGTTCTAACACAGAAATAATAGAAGAAAGGCTGGGTTTTCCCCCCCTTTTGTTCTTTGGTGGGTTAAGCACATCATGTTCCTTACAGAGAGGAGGATGAGGAAGGTTGAAGCATGCTTAAGATGTTAACTTTTGCAGCTGTTGTGAATGTATGGTGTTAGAGAAAATACATCTGGAAATTTTTTAAACCAAACCAAAAAGCAGAACAGTCTTTCAGAACATTAAGTTCAAGAATGCAGTATATGAGGCAGCAAGTGCAGTACAGGGACAGTGTGAAAAGCTTTACCAAGCACTCTTTTCTGGCCACTGTTAAAAATAAGATACTTTCCTCCGAAGTTGAGCAATATGTGCAAAATGCACCTTCTAGCAGCTGCAGCATGTATTTAAGTAAATGGAATAGACTAAGGATGGACTTAAGGGAGTGGTGAAGAGTTTTAGGAGCTATGAGTGGGGCTGGAATTTCACTGTCCTTCCCAGACTTTTTCATGACTACATTTCCTCTCTCTGCTAGAGGAGATTCCCAAGAATTTTTCTTCCTGGGACATAAAAAGTACTGTGGGGGAGCGTACTGATTTTGAGGTCTTCCTTCATTGAACTAGCACATAAATGCAGCAATACAGCTCGGGAAACTTCTTCAGATCTTGTCCCTTTATCAAGAAAGTTAAAAAAAATAATGTATATTTTGGAGCTTATGAGAGTTCAGGTGCTGCTTTTGTAATCCTGCACTGAGACTGCATTGCTGATAGCCACCTTATGATACCATTTAGACCATCCATAGCTACACTTTCAAGGTTGAGTCACAGGAAGACTCTTTTCAGAGGAAAAAATCCAGCCTTTTGCACCACCCAACCCTTTGCACTTCTCCCTGATAATCCCTTGTGCTCCTCTCGCATCTTGTCACCATGCAGCTCTTTCTCCTGAAAGAGATGGTGATCACCACAGCCCCTCAGCCCTTGGAGCATAACTATTTTACCTTCTGCTAGTAGTGGACATCAAAAGTTTTACACCAGGTTTTACAGCAAGGCAAGGAGATAGCAGGGAAATGCTATGTGTAAATAATCAGTTCTGCTGCTTGAACCTTAAGTGCACCAGGATGGTACTGCTGCATGCGTTCTTTTTCAAAACAGCTGCCACAGCAGCTGATCCCAGAGAGGAGTGTGTGGGGTATCCCATGCCTTAAGGCGCAGATGTCTGGTAGCGAAGAGACTTCCTTGAGATGCATGTGCATTGCTCATGTTCTGTGTTGCTCAGCAAAGACCTCAGCTGTGTCAAAATGCATTGCTCACTTTTTGCAAAAGCCTGCTGCTATTTTCCTCTGCAGGCTGTGCAACCCTTCCCAGACCTCCTCAGAACAATCTGAACTTTTCCTTCCAGTGTCAGCCAGGGCACTAGTGGAGCATGTCCCTCCTTGCCCTGGGTGCTCTGTTCTCCCCTCCTGGTTGCCAGAGCTCAGCAAAGGTCTGTTCTGGTGGGGCAGTCCTGCCTTTTACTTCTGCAGAGCAGGGAAGTAAATGACCTTGCCTCAAGTGGTCTCTCTAAAACTGTTTGACTGTCTCAGTAGCCCCTCTGGTAAGGATATTTTGTACCCTATAGATGATCATGGACCAACAAAAGCTCAGTTCCGTTCTCTTAACTAGAAAGTACAGTTAGACATCAAAAAGAAAGCACACATATCCCTGAAAGACAGTTTTCTTCTTTTCTATGAACATAGATTTTTCTTTAGTTTATACTTTTAAAAAAGTGCTACTTGTCTGTCGAATCTTGCCGGATGTTAAAGCAGAAGAGTATCATCTTTGGGTCCCGTGTCACTCGTTTCATGCAAGTTCCACTGCAGGTAAACATTGGTCAGAGAGCTCCTTCAGTCTGACAAATGTGGCTTTTCTGGTACTGTGACTCTGAAGACAGCAAGGGTTATGAAGAACTGATGTGGGAAATTGGGACGGAAAGGTCTTTGACTTAAGCTTGCACTGTGTGTGGAGATATGGATTGTACATGCTCTGCTCTAGTCTAAAACTAGGGTTTCTGTACATACAACTGTGGCAAGCAACCAAAGGAGCAGTCTTACCCATATATGACTCAGTTTGGATTCACAGTATAAGTCAACATGTAGGTAATGAGGACGAACAGGAGTCTCGGATTTTGGACTAAAGTTAGTGGCCCTCCATGGTCCCACTATAGATGATCCAGTGACCATACAAATAGAACTAGAGTCCAGGCTCTCTCTTGTCTGTGTATGTACAAAACCAACCAACCAAAAAACACTAGCCAGAATCTAATAGGCAAATATTAACCCCTCTAAGAACATACTCGATTTTCTTACTACTCTTGCATAATTCTGCTACTCCTACAAAGTCTCACAGACTTTATTGCCTGTGAACAGCAGTTGAAATTCAAGCAACAGAAGGTAGATTTTTTGCCTGTATTTTATTTTATTCAACCCATTTTTTAAATGCAGTACAACTAGTCAAGCTTTGAATTGATTATGTTAATACCCATGTGCTTTCAAAAGTGATATAAATGTTAGTGGAAAACTTAGTCATTAGATGATAACTCCATTTAAAAGCCACATAAAAATAAGACAATGGCTATTGAGAATTACAGTGAAGGTGTGTACATCTGCAACTCCTATTACTTTTTTTTTAAATGTATCTGTGTTTTTACTGCATTTCTCAGTCTAATCTGAAATAAATGTTCATACTTAAAAATTAGAGTTTGTACCTCCTAATTTGAAAAGTTTATCACACAGCATGACCAGAAGTGTTGATGCAAATTTCTAGTCATGGTGGCTGAGCAAATCCACAACACTGAGCTTAAGACAAAAAAACTATTAATTGGGCACATGCTGTCCTGAATGGTGCTTGTGATATTGGACCCAAATCCTTCAGAGATTTCACAGTGAAAAAGCCAATCCTCTCTGAAAAGAGAAACAAGTACCTTTCTGCAGTCAGGTTCTCCATGAATTGATTCTTGACTTGTTTCAGAACTGAGATCGTTCTTTATTTGAGACCTCTTGATCCTTGGATGGAGCTCCTACTCTACTGTCACAGGTGGTACGGAAGATACCTACCCTGCATTAGGTAAAAAGCCCACAGAGCCTTGCACATAAACCACAAGATATCTATATTGGCAGAAGCTTTTAAAAACAAAACAAGCAAAAACAGCATTATTTACCCAGAACAGACAGAAATGTAGTGAATTCCTAACATCATATAACATATGCCTTGGTAGCTTCTCATGTTTTATAATAATTGTTTTTCATGCCATGATACTTATTCAAAAGAGATTTGTACTTGTGCATAACAGTAGTAGGAAACTAATATCTAAGTTACAACTGACTTGTTGAATATTTTTACGTATGCGCTGATCAGTGGAACAAGGCCTTGGGGGCACCACTTAAAATCTCTCACTGCAAAGCCAAATCTGTGGGGTCATAGAACCAGACCCCGACGTTGAGCTGTGAGGCATCTTCTTTTGTTGTTGCATTCATTCTGAAGAGGCCAGTTACTGACATTCTCGCTCTCTCCACTCTGCAGCACAAGTTTGAGGATCACCTTAAGTTTAGAAGTGACATTTTTTTTATCACGTAGACTGGTCAGGAATTGCTCTACTTTTTCCACTATTCAAACATTTTGTTATTTGTATTTTATAAGCCCTTGTTTTTTTAGCCTATATTCTAAATTCTTTTAGAGCTTTGTTTTTCTGAAAATGAATCAAAAGCTAATGTGAAGATAATTGCTTTGAAATCTGGGTGTGTCGTCTGTTACATTCCGCTTGCAACATTCAAAAATGGCAACAAGCTCTGTGCATTTCATAGCATGTTTATTTTTTCTTGTTTAATACCAAATCTTCAATCTTATTCTTTGTCTTTTTGCTATTAATGTTCTAATAAAATTAATAGTTCTACATTTCAGATTCAAGTATATGAAACCGTATTCCCAATGTTATTCTACATTAAACAGTTTCCAAGGATCATAATTCATTAATAGCCCAATCCTAACTATAAAAAAATATATTTAGTCTTACCTTAAAATATTTAAGAATATTAACTGAAATACAGGCAACAAATTTATCATAATAGCATTGGTTTTAATATTAGCATGAAATCTCTTACACATTAAACTAATTATATGCATTTTATGTATATATATATCAATTTGTTTAAATTCAACTCTTGATTGTGAATTTCTGAAGCTATGAGAATAACTAGAATAGTCAAGGCTGTCGTTATAGTAGAACATTACTTACTAAAAACTTGTAACTCGTAACGCCACACTCTGAAGTGTGGGTGTTGTTATTCAAAAGGAGTACGTTGTTCCCCACCACAGCCTCCCTCTCTGACAGGCTGATGCCAGCTCTTGTCACCCATCATGTCTCTCACCTCCGCCCCATCCTAGAGGGGCAGGTCAAATGCAGCACTGCAGAAAGTGTGTATCTGGTACCCTGTTGCTGCCTACTTACACTGTATGCAGGCAAATGCCCTTTATGCCTTTCTTCCCTCACTGATTTCCAGATTTTTTTCAGAAGCCTATGTGTGTTCCTGGGCCATTCATCTGTCATTTGATCCTTAATGAATATTGTCTCAAGTTTTTGTGTGGGATAGCTTTAGTTTCTTAGATGCTTCCTCATTTATGACTTCCTTTTAAAATACAGCTTTATTTCCTCAAATATGTTGTGTTCTGAAATATTTTCTTAATAATCAGGGCAAATTCTTCCTTAATTTCACGTCATTGTTTCTCCATACTTTTTTTTGTACCATGCTAAATAAAATCCCTCTGGTCTGGCTGTTTAGAAACATTAAATATTTGTTGAATAGGATCAGTGAACATCTTCCTTTCCTCTTTTATAGTAATTTATAAACCTCTTAAACATGCCTCATAAATCAGCCCCTCTGGGATCTGATAATTTTGTGGTTCTGTGAGTCCCTTCATTACATTTATTTCCTTCTTGTAACAAAATATTTAGAGTGGAAAGGTGTGTTTCCTTTGTCAATGACTTAGAATCAGAGAGGTGACTATTACTTCTGCAGTATAGAGTGATTCCTTTCATTTTTGCACACAAAAACTTTAATTGCTTTTGGTTGTGGCATTCATGTCCTAAGATGATAAATATATGTTAAAAACCATACTCTTATGTCTCTCAGCACTTATCATAATTAGTGAGATACAACAGTAATACTGTGCCACAGTAGTATTAGTTTCACTGCAGTACCAGTAGTACTTTACCAACAAGAATTTTAATAAGGCGTGCAGCATTTTAACAGCTTCTCTTAAGCAATCCCTTCCCTCCTTCCCCCACTGCCAAAACAAAATCTGATTCCCTGTCAACATTACCCATGGCTTTAAATGTTTTTTAGATCTCTTTGGATCATCATAATCTCATAGATGAGTAAATCCTAAGTGCATTAACTGATAGTAAATAACAAAATTAGCATTTTTCCCCTGCTAACTAATTCTGTCAAATGCTTTTGGAAACATCAAAAAAAAAAAGTTGCAAGCATCGAAAACTCATCATTTAACTGTATGTTTTGAATTAATGAAGACAATGCTAACCAACCCTCTCTTCGTGTCAGAAGTTGTGAATACGGATATCCATCCATATTTAGTTTCCCGGGGTAATTTCAGTAATATTTTTGGAAGAGTGTTCAAGTTGATTCTGTTGCTTGTACAGGCTAAATTTGTCCTTGCAAATAGACAGTTGGTTTTCACAGATGGGATTTTGATTATGATCCTTGTCTTGATCGTGTAATGATTAAAATTCAAAAATACGTCACAAGGCTTTCCCACGTTGGAAAGAATGTCTTGATGTAATTGTGAATTCAGTTTATTCTTCAGTAGAAAATGTGGTTTAAGGGTGCAGTCTGATTTCTTTATGGGGGTCCAGTCAAGATCATTGCTGGTAGTGTATGTGGTTGTGTTAGGCAAGAGCATTTATTTCAGACCTAGTGTTGTACGCAGATTAAAAGAAAAGTATTTTGTCAAGATGTGAATTTGTTGTTTGATCTACCTGCCTTTATCCAGCCTCGTTCTTGACTGTTGTTTGTATTTAATTTCCTTTCTTTCTCGACCGTCTCTTTTCCCTTCTCACTTTGCTTTTTCTCCTCTAGTCTTTGGCCTCTCACACTCTTCTAAGAACTCTTCTTCCAGCTCAGAAGCTTCCCCTTTCCTAAAGGATTTGAAATAAGAAGTAGGTACCCCATGTTCACAATTCTAACACAATTACAGATCTTCCAAAGCAAACCTGTGAATTTGGATTGTAACATTTTATTCCTAGACACTATTCACTGTATTGTTATTTTTTAGGTGTAAAGATAGGGACAAAATAATTAAATGGCCTTGCTGTTAACTTTTTTCTTCAGGTAAAGCATCAAGTGCTTCTGATGCTGCATAGAAGTGCAAAACAAAATATGCAATAGCTTTGTGAGATGTGAAGTAAATTTTTAGTCTTTTAGAGAACCTTGTATGGTTTGTTTTTTTTTTTTTAGGAAAAATGGTAATAATCAGAAATTATAGGTACAGTTTTCAGTAACTGAAATCTTTCTACTGGACTGCCTGTCACAAGAACCAAATGTGTGGCTTTATTGCTTAGACTTTTCAGAACTGACATTCTGGCAAACGCAGTGCTCCACAGGCTCTTCCTCCTCTTCCCCATAGGGACTATCACTGAAATTTCTACCTCTGCAAACCATGGTCTGCTCCCATTACTTCCAAAAAATTATTTTGTTTAGTCTGTGTTAGCCCATACTATAGATCTGGGTAAGTACTGTGTTATAACCTCATTTGTCTGTCTAGTTCACTATTTTTTCACATGTGCTTACAAGTGGACCATTGCCTTATCTACTGCATGTTGGTTATACCCACATTGCCAATGCATTTGTCTCAGGCAGCATCCTGCGGCAGCTTGGCTCACTGCCTGGCTTGTATGTACGTTCATGGCAAGAATAGACTGGTAAGGTCTTTTAGGCGAGGGAAGCTGCAGTTCACCAGCCTTAGTGTTTTCTCACCTGCACTCTTACTGTGATGAATTTGCCACGCTTACTGTTTGTTTTATTTCCATGGTCCCTCCACTCTGCTTTTGGCATCACACTGATTAAGTCCGTGGGTCTCTGCTGTCCTCCAGGAAGCCAGGTGAGACATAACCACACAGGCAATACCATGCCAAACAGGAGGGCAGTGCTTCCAGAGACTGCAAGTGGGGCATCAAACTGTATCGCCAGTCCAGGCCGACAGCGTCTGCCTGGTGAACCGCCTTGACTGCTGGTCATGGTGCAATCTCCGTGGTAGATCTGGGGCCTCAGACAAATCATATTCACAGACCAGGACCAGGCTGTGCCATGCACCTTGGGTGAACAGTTGTGGGTGCCAGTGCTTCATCATACAGAGAACATCCTCAGTGTGCCAGTCATAGCTAGACTCCACCAAGCTGATAGGGGCTGATTGTGGCTTTGGGAGGGTGGCAGAATGTATTTTGGTTAGAAGTGAGCGTCTCTCTGAGGACTGGGTGGAGGTCAATGGGCAAGATACAGGACCTGCTCCCTCTGGGACAGCATGGCAGTCAGGGCATAGGATGTGTGAGACAGATAGGCTTTATGGTATCTGCTGCACCAGCTCTGAAAGTTATACCTTGTCCCAAGTGGTGAGTGGGGAGAACCAGACCTCCTGGGGAGATTTGAGGTATGCCAGCTGCCACCCAGTGCCATTTGTCAGTAGGCAGTGAACCAAATAGCACCACTGACTCTTACCACTGCGTCAGCTATGAAAGTCTGGGATGGTTGCTTTCTTCATGGTACCCAACTCCTGTCCTGTCTAGGTCACCCAGTACTGTGCAGGCAGCTGATAAAGCAAGATCTTGACCAAGAGGAAGCAATAAGGCAAAGGTGAAGGCTGGGCGGCTCTTTCTTCTCCCTGTCCCCTGCCCAGGTAGAAAAGCAGGCTTAGCGATTCGTGGATAACCATAGGCTTCATAGCACACTCTTGGCAAAAAATCACATACAGTTTATCATGACAGGGCTACATATGACATATCCTGGTCCTCCAGGGTATCTGAATCCTGGCAAGCCACTTTCATTTTGTTAATGGTGATACAAGAGCAGAGACAAAGCTCTCCTGTTTCCCATCCACCCATCCCATCCACCATGTGTGAAACAGAGGCAGAACTCCTAGCCCTGTCGTGTAACCCATATTTCTAAAATTAATGTCAGCTTGTATTCCTTGAAAGTTTGGGTGTTTCTTGAAAGATTAGACAGTTTATCTTCTTTAGGGTCCCCCTGGGATATTTTCTTCTGCTCCTGGAGCTCACCACCTATTCATTTCCTTCATGTTTTCCTCCTTTTGCCTTAAAGAGTTGCTGAAAATGTGCCGTTCTCAGCAGGTCTTTGTAATATCACTCCCTGTAATGACATTCCATGTTCTCATCCTTCAATGCATTGCTTATACTTTCTCCAGAGGGAGCTGGCACTAGATAGATCCCGTTTTAGCAGGGAAGCAAGCTTACTTTTATCCTTTTTTATACAGCTGCTGACATTTCATATGTGCTTCTCTGTGGGCTTAATTGCTCCTTCCATTTGGCCCTGAAAAAACTAGTTGGCCCACCCATTGGATTTAATGGTGTCTGTGATTGCTTGTAAGTAAAGACTCTCTTGGTGGCAGTTATTAGCACTATCAGTGTGACAGGCTGTCATCCCCCATGTAGGTGTCAGTGTGTCTTACAGCAATCCAGAATGGCTGTGTTCTGAACCCACCATACTGTCTTGCTCAGTGGGACCAGATTTCACAGCAAGTGTCTTGAAATTATCTAGCGACCCTAATTTATTCAAATTCTCATCTTAACTTTCACCCCCTCTTTAAATTTTAATTCCTAGCTGGAAATACTACTAGTAAGTATATATCATGAAATTTTATTTTTAGCTGAGATGTTCTGATATGATGCTGGATTTCACATCTTTGCTGTGCTCAGTGGAGTCGATAACATGGGTTACAGAATTTGTAATGATACTTACAAACCAACTTAGAATTTTGTTTGTAATGGCACTACCAAAAATGAAAGAGCTTGTAACTCACTAGATTTCACTTCATGAGGTCTCAGCTGTTGTGCTGTTTTTCATACAGACAGAAGACAAGTCTAGTTCCCTCTAGACCTTGGCTGCAAGTTGGTCACTGACTGGCTTTACATCTGCTCTCTGGCTATGTAAAATGATCAAAGGAACATACATGGTGCCCTACTTTACCTCTTGGGGGAAAAGCTGAAGACAGTAGGGGGATGTCCCAGTAGAGCAAAAGGCAAAGCACAAGTCAGCTTCCTGGTTACAGAGAAACAAAAGGTTACAGAGAAATGAAATGGTATGAAATTAAATGAAAAATGAAATGAAACTGTACTTTAGGACTCACAAGGTTTTTAGCTAAGGAGTTCTGATACCTAGTAAATAACATGGGAGATGGCTAAACTTTCTACAAGATCAAGGAAGTCACCTACTCTTCACTTGGATCATGTTTTTAGTTATATGTTTAAGCACTAATGCTGCATTCTTAAGTGTTATAAGGGAAAAATAGAAATAATTTTTATAGCTGAGGGAGGCCCTGACTGCACTAAATAATGGAATGTGTAGCCCACCTTTGCATTGTCATTTATTTCTCAGCTGTGATCTTGATGTGATGAGCCCATAATACATCAAAGTCCTACTCCAGACCTTATAATTGGACTAAATATGTGAAATTACATATATATATATGTCTGTATCTTATATGAACTAAGAAAATATTCTTTTGCTGATTTCTCTGGGAAATATATGTCTTGTCTAGACAAATAGAATGAGAACTTCAGAGATAAAACCTCATTTATGTACTGATTACAGAAAGAATTTTCACTGTGTTAAAAGTGAATATACAGCATTGTATATTAACAGAATAAGTACCTGAAAGGCATAATTGGTAGAAGATGTGAGATCTTGCTTAAGGAACTTGTTTGTGTTCACTACAAACTGTTTTGGAAAAGTCCCCAGAAATAAAATAAAATGGATATTATACCTATCCTCTTTTTTTTCTTTTTTTTTAATCTTTTAACTAGTTCAAACACATACCTGGTGTCATAAACTCTTATTTCCTGAAATCCTCCTATTGTAAGCATTACTTTAAATAGAATTCTGCAGTCATTTAGAAACACACTTTATTTAAGCTAGCTTTTCTTCTGTGTCTTTCTCATGACTTTCGTACTTGCTGGCATTACTACAATCTAGTGAAAATCTGAACTTTTTCCCTCTGTTTGAAGTTCTGACAATGGGCCTAATCCTACTTAGAATCTAATTGCTATCACAGTCCTTGCTTACAGGGGAAATTTTGCTTCTGGCTACTCAATATCCTTGCTCTTTTGTAGTTTTTAAATGACTGTGTCTTTTGTGTTGTGTTAGATGTGTGTGGTTCTGATTGGGTGGTATATTTACCAGTAATAGCATTTTTATTGTTCCATGAAGCATTTACAATTGTACTTCTTTCAAAAAGAAACACTCCTTTTATTTTACTGAAATCCTCATATTGTCTGACAATTTCCATGCAGTTGATTCTGAAAGGCAGGAACAATAGCAGTGCATGCTTCATAATTTTCAGCTGAAACGAAATCATCATGGCTGAGAGAAGTAATGAAATTCACTCCTTTCATGGTCATCTGTGAATACTCTCAATTTCCCTGTGAGGATATAATGCTTCCTTTGAATATTAATACCCGGCTGATTTCTGTCATGCAGTTTTTGATTCAGATCCCTGAAGTAACTTGTTAAGCCAGCTAAGAAAACCCTACAAAGGTGATAGCACCGTAAGTAAAGTTGAGGAAGCAAAAATTTTTCCCCACCTGTTTTTTTCCTGCATTGTTCTAATGTTTGGAGAAAGTAATTGATTTTTGTTCTTGGGCATCAGGAACCTTTTCAGTCTCTTGTCTTCTCACAGATGCAGCACTGATGTTTCTCACAGGATCCTGCGAAGGAAACAGTGCTGTGTCAGTGAATTAACATGACTTTACAAGCTCTATAACTATTCTGCATGTTAAACTTAATGAAGATTTAGCAAATACCACAGGGATCACTTGATGGATTATTGTGCTAAGCAGTAAACAGCATTTGACATGCTTTCAGGCAAAAAAGTAGACCTTTTTCTTTTCCCATCACAGCTGCAAATTTGCCATGGCAACCCTAATCACCTCCACAGATTAACGTTGCTTTACCAGAGCTGTCCCCAGAGTCCATCTACTATTCAGGCAGATTATCTGCCAAGTCAGAGATGCAGTCTTTGCACTATGTCTTGCTGCTGTTGGTGACATAGATGTGCAGTACTGCTACCATGCCTGTAGTACTTGGAAGAAGGCAGCAATTCATGTTGTCAGCTTTTTCACATTGTGTTTTTGTAATTTTTGTGGTAATTTTTTGTAATTTCTCGATCCTTGGTCCTCTGAGGTTTTACTCCCCACTCTACAGTTACTACCCACTGTACCATCCACTGCTACCACCTGCTGAACATTAAGGACTATATGGGAGTATTTGCTGACCTGATACAGCTTTTTTTTGTCCCTGACAGCTCCAGGACTGGCCTTATCTGTGCTTTACCCCTTGATATTTTTATGATCATTGGGTGTTCGTATTTAGATTTCTGGGTTTTTTTGTTCCTTACTTATGTTTCCTGGTAAGAGTGAATGTTTTAATTAAATACAAAAAATTATCCTCCTGGCTCAAGTAGGAAGTTTTCCAGAGGCCACCCTTTTCTGGGAGAAGGGCTGTGCTGGAGACAGGTCATTGAAGCTCAGACAGCTCTGTCATTCAGGTCTGCCATCACTGTAGCATGTGACTTTGCTCCCTCCACATGGGAAGCCTCACAGTGCTTAGCTTGGAGAATGACTCCTCTTCATTCCCCCACCTCTCTTCTGTTTGCTTTGATACAGAAGACTCTACTCCAAAGGTGGTCTGGGAAGGTAAAAGGAGAAATTATTGCTATTTCCCTATCTTCTGCTTAACTTCTTGCTTCATGTTTTTTCCCTGTACTTACTCAATTTAGACAAAATTCCTGCTCCAGAGTTCCCTAGTCGTATTCTTCTACATCTAATTCCTTACAATATATGCTTTTCTGCATTGAAAATACGTATTTTCCTGTTGATTTTTCATAATTAGTTAATTCCCATAGAGAGAAACTGTCATGGCAATGAAATTCTTTCTCAGTGGGAATTTTGATATCAGCAGATCCAACATTTCATACTGGGGGATGGGTTAAGAAAGGGGTTAATGCTTAAAAAGAACTGAAGAGAATCTGAGTCCATGTGAAGCTACCAGAAAGCATTGAAAGTTGCCCAATCTGCATGCTTTTATACCCAATATTTTAGAATAGTGTTTTCAAATACAAAAGCTTTCTTGCATGTGGCCATTTTTTTCTGTGTATATCTCAAAGTACTTAAAACATTATTTTACAGTGTAAAGGTATTTTTTTTTTGTTTGCTTGTTTGTTTTGTTTTGATTCACAGAGACCTTCTTTAAAGTCTGTTTCTCAAACTGCTAACAATTCAAACTGAAAATTCTGACCATCTTCTTAAGAAGAGATTCCTTCACATCCTTATCCAATGTCTTTTAACTTTCCCTTGGTGCCCATTGTCAACAAAGTGTGAGGTATCTTCTCTACAAATAACGGAAACACAAAACCAGTAATATAATCTATAAAGAGGGATATATATGCAGGTGCATATAAAAACAACTGTCTTATTTCACCAAATCAGGAAATTCTGTTTTTTTGGATATGATCTTTAGAATTTAAGTACATGATCAAATTTATTTTACCTGCATCTTTTGCAGAATGTCCAACAGTTTTGATTGGACTAATTTTAAAGAAAATATTGGTTAAATGCTATAGTTTGATGACCCATAGAATATAGGGTTTGGGTTATAAAACTTTCTAGGTATGATAGAATAGTATTTTGAGGCTGGAGTATTATGACTTTGTCTTGATTTCTCTTTAGGTTTGTAACACTGCTAAGAAGTTATATGTCAATATTGGTGGACTTGTTTTTGTGGATCTTAGCTCACACAAGGATGATAGTGATGTAATTCTAGTATGGCTAATTCTGAGTCTCACTGCTGTGAAATCAGAATCAGGCTCATTTTTTGATCTCAGGCAATCTTTCTTAAGCATTTAGCACAAAACCACTTTTTTCTTGTGTGCTATTTCCACCTTTTCTCTGGCACAAACTAATATGTATATTACATGGTTGTCTATTCTTAAATATTATTAATAGCTGTTTATCAACTGCTAAAAGCTGCATGCTAAGCCATAAATAAAAGCCTGGCACATTATTATTGCTGTAAAGAAATAAGCAGCTGGAAGTCATAAACTAAATGGTTTTGGAGAAAAATAACTGCTTACTGGTTTACTGTACATTACTACAAGAAGCTCTGTGTAGCTTTATTCATTTGAAGATAAAAACTCCATTCTGAGAAACTCTCAGATTCTGTAGATACAAATGATCTCTCTTTCTATAAAGTTATTTCCAGCTGCTACTTCATATTATTTTCTAGTAAATGGTTTTGAGGCAGCTAGGGCTAGTTTGTCCTTGGATGCTCAGTGATTTGGGGGTAAAATCTGTCCTTATTACTTTGGTCAGCAGAATGAAGGCTGGCACTTCATAGAAGTGTGATGTTTCTTGTGAGCAAAAGAGTGGAGTAATGCAAGAGATGGAAAAGGGCTAAAGCTCATCTCTTATCTCCCTTTCTGGCTGGCAAAAGTAACACTCTGGGCATGCAGGTGCAATGTGAGAAAGAAAGTGTTGGCTGTGCACCACCTAAAAATGTGAAATAATCTATTTCCTTTTTCCAGGCAAATGGAGGAAAGATCTGCCCTTCTCAGAGCTACCGAACTCTTTGGTATGTCCTTGTAGGCATGTGGAGTAAGATGGTACCTTTCTATTTTTCTACTTGAACTGCCTACTAGAAAAGTCTAACCTACAGTTAACTCGATATTTATTTCTCAAGTAGATATTTATTCTGTTTTTGTGATTGGATTACTAGTGTCAGAATAAGAATGTGGGAGAAGGAGGCTTTTTTCATTTCTCTTCTGTGGCAGCTTCTTGGGACTGTGATGTTCAACAGAATTAGATGTGTAGCACGAGAAATGCCTCTCGGGAAAGGAGTGTCTGCAGACCTGAGACACGATGCAGAAGGTGCACTTACTTCCAGATATGCTTTCAGAGAGTAAATCTGCAGTCTGTTTTTCCTGGGAGCTCCATTTCATTGCTAGTGGCATTTCCACTACTCGGATTATTCAGCATTTGGTCACTGGAGTGCAAATGGGAATGGCAACCCCGCAGTCCTCTGTTCAGTGTGGCTGGGGGCCTGAGCTCAGTGGATTGCTTTGCTTTGAAACAAACAGCAGTGATCTTGAGCTGTAGCATAGTGTTTTGACTCTGGCAAATATTACCTTTCAAGGTTACTTCACACTGCTAAGCCTCTTATAAGAATCATCTGCTTGGGTGAAACCTCAGAAGGTTAAAAAAACCCCTATACATTGGAGTTGCACTGTTGGGTATTGTAAGTGAATTCAGAAAATTGTTTTAATAATAAGGGCTTGTGTGATTTATTTCCTTATGTTTCTAAGAAGCCTTCAGCCCCAAAGTTCAGATCAGATGTTATGCCATAAATCTGATTGAAACAATATCTCTATTTACCTTCATTTGAATTTTAAATGATTGCTTTTCAAACAAACTTCTTCAGCGTTCCCCTCCACCCCCCAAAAAGGTGCTGTTATTTCACTCCTGTCTCGTATAACACATACCGTTTATCACTGCACCCCTGACGGGCCTTTCCATGGCCATGGCCCCCCCATGCCACCACGTTAGTGGCTGCAGACCTGGGATGGTAGGGTTGGCACTGGGGACCACACAGCTGTAAAAAAAAAAAAAAAAAAAAGGCACATGGTCAGCTTAAAGAAATGCAGACCTGGACAAAACTGGTTTGGGGGGTAGCAAAGAGAACAAAGTAATTGTAATGTAACCTGACGTATGTGAAAGGTACTATATGTACTAAAATTAGATGTAACATGGAGCTCCAGGTCCATGGGGAATGAGCAAGGTGTGAAAGCATAAAGCATCTTAGCAAACACATAGAAAGGAGCCCAAGTGGATCCCAGAGTGGGGAAGAAATCATCAGCATGAACATGACATTCTTCCCATTGTAGGACTCCAGGTGCTGACAAGTCACCGTGACACCACTGCCAACACCAGAATTCAACCGCCAGCCTTAGTACACACAGGAGTAGAAGCCAAGTATGCATATTGCAATTTTAACTGTATTATCATATCATATATTATTATGGTGTTTATTATTGATGTTGATATTGTTATTTTTATTATTATTTTAAATTAACCTTTTTCTGCATGGACATTTTCTTTCTCTTTCTGTAATAATTAGATTGGATTGGACAGTTAAGATTTCTGCCACTGGAGCAGGTCCATTCCCTGGTTTGCGATGCAGCCCAAGTTTCATGGCTGGGCAGCTGGGTGCCAGAAGGGAGGGCATGGAAATTGTTGGTCAGATATCCGTTCCTTAACACATCATCTGGCTTGGTGAGATGTGGCAGACTTTCCACAGCACAAGAGTTAATCCGGAGTCTGGTGTGGAGCATCAGATTTATGCCATGTAGAGAAAGCAGTACAAAAGAAATGAAACAAACTGTGCTGATCTTAGGCCAGTTTAAGGCACTTATGTCCAGTTGGATCCCACCCAAATTCATGAGAAGTCAAAACTAAGCTGATAATCCATTATCAAACATCTTCCTTCTGCTATACATCTTTGGTAGTGATTGCCACCCTACTTGTATTATTTTCCTCTCCAGTATAGAAAATCAGTTTTGTTTCAATCTTATTTAGCAGCAGATAAAATTCATTTTTTAATTTTTAAAAGAAATCTATTTTTATGTTGTAAAATCAATCTGCACTAAAATGACAACCTCTGAACTCCAGTCTCTGTTTTAGCACTGTCAGTGGTGCCCAGAGTAGACCAGAACATTACTGCTAATCAAAAAATTTGGCTTGCTTTTTCTTTTAGCATCATGCTAAAGCTGATGTGACTGTGATTGAAACAATGGCAAATGATTTGCAGTGTTTTCAAAAGCAAAAAAAAGTGAAATCCTAATATATTGTTGGGCAACAAATAAAACTTAAATTAAAATAAAGCTGCAGTAATAGAGGAACACTGACTAAATGCTGAAAAGAAAAGGAGTGGTATAATTAAGACAAAAGGGAATGAAACCTTCCGTCTGTGCTCCATCCAGCCCACGCAGGTTCCCTGAATGCCTGCAGAATCTGTTGACTTTGAGATTCCCTCCTGGGTGTAAAGTCAAGACAACTGTATAATAATAAAAGTTAAATTATGTAGAGTCTTGCTTAGGGGAATCAGGGCTGGTTTTTGGTTGTGGGGCTATAGATTTTAATGATACCCACAGTCAGTAACACCAATAAAAATGCTTCCCATAATTAAGAAGTCTAGTTGGGATGTACGTTGTTAAACCTCCTCATTTTTTTTCCTATGGAAACTAAGTACAGATGGTATAAAACACCTAATACAATAAAAGGGTATGCAGTTTATTAGTCTCTCTTTGCCCCTGGAATAGACGTGTTGTCATGTTTTATTTTAATGTTAAAAACACTCTACTGTAATCCCCAGCTTCTCTCTTTCTCCCTGCTGAAATGAATAAATTCACTACTGAGGCAGTCATACCTACTGATCCCGAAGAGCAGTTCATGAGGAAATGAAATCATAAATGAAATAATTTGTAATATAGAAAGAATATCATTCTTGATAATACCAGTGATCTCATGTGTCTCTCTAAAATGAGGAAAATACCAGGTTAGGTGATCCAGGTCACATCTGACCTTGTTACCAAAAAATGTTCTTCAAACTCTAAAAAATATTAGTAAACTCATATTACAATAGTTAAGTACCTAAATGGTGACACACCAGAACTATAAATAAATCAGTCCTTAATCTTGGATAAATATTTTTACAGTGTTTTAACAGCATTCACTACTTGCTATTTCTAATTGCACAACCTCTTACCCTCATGAAAATCTACCAAAATATACTGCAGTTATATAAGTTGTCAACAACAAAATATTGGATAAACTTTTTGTTGCTAATAACCTAAGCAAATTCAAAAAGGGGTGAGGGGTGAACAGGTTAATACTACAGTTCCAATTTTTGATACGCGTGCCATTAGTGGTACACTAATTGTTCCCAAAAGGCATCAGACATGCTGTACAGCATAAAAGACTTGCTTGTATTGTTACCCAAATCTCCTATCTCCCATACTGACACTTAGCAAGAAAAGAAAAAATGAAAAAAAATCAACAAAAATAACTCAGAACAGATTTGGGATCTTCTATTTTAATAAAACTGTAATATACCTGTGTACAGAATATTGTGACATTTATGGCCTTATAAAAAAAAATCACTCCTCTTGCTCTTACTAATTATTTAAATGGTGTAATTAGTATGTAATAGTGCAAGATTTAAAGTATGGCAGAGTACTGGCAGAGAATATTGGCTCTGGAGGATTATTTAGGACTAAGAAATGGATGGCCAAGAAATGCTGAGAATCCACTGGAGTGAAATGCATTTGTTTGACAAGTCAACACAAAAGTTTCTCTCTCCAGTGTAAGATAACACAAGAATTTCTGGGATGCAACATAGTAAATAATAAGGGGTTAAAGTACATAAAAGTAAAAACTATTCATGCTTGTAAGCATGAGAAGGCTTCCAAAGCAAAAAATAGTCGAAAATTTTCAAAGGAAAGAAACTGTTGAACAATCAGTAGATTTTTTAGAAAGGTTCAGATGCTTCTGCAGATATTGTGAACATTCACCATCACATTCAAAAAGTTAATGGAAAATTTCCATATTCAGTCAAGTTTCTGGGTACAAACTTGTTGATCTGGTGTCTTTATAGTCTAGTGATATAAATGCTTGTATTGCAGTCCTTCAGTATGTATTGTCCACACTATTTCTTAGTCTGCAAGAGCTTCTTGCAGATTGTTTTTCTTTCTAACATCCATGTGCATTGTGTCTGTGACAGTCATGAGCCTCTCACAAGCACCATCCCAGATGGTTTAGAGAGAAGCAATTTCAAATGTCAATTTTCTAACTGGCGGTCAGGCTGAAAACAACACATCTCATTGAGAGAACTGCTCTGATGGTTCATTGCTCTTTGCACTTTTTTTTTTAATTCCTCTCACTTCATTGAAGTTCTGTCTGGCAAGCTTCAGACTGCAAGTACCAAATAAGCTTCAACTGTACTTTGTGAGAGGGTCTGTCTTACGCATTTCTGTAGATAGCATATTCAGTAACCATATCACCATCCCCTCTCTGGCCCATTTCGTTCAGGCATCTAGAACTGTACATGAAGAGTCTCTAAAGTAGGATTAAAAGTATAGAACAGTTATTTTCAGGCTTGTAAATACCTAAGATATGTAGGTTTTAACTGATTACTAAGGAAGTAATTAGCACTCTCACCATCATGTTAAGACCTTTCAGTCTCCTATCAGGACACCAGCAGGGTCTTTCCTAGCCAGGCAGCTACGAGCCAGGAGAAGAAGGGTTAGCCTCCACTGCTCCCAGGAGCAGATCTGTAGTATCAGTAAATTGAAAGCATGCACCAAATCCAATGGTATCAACATGCTCACATATTCGGGTTTTTTCCCATTTCAGATTTTGTATTTTTCCATGTTGATGCTTTTTAGTCTTGATGCTTTGAGTTACTTGTGCTCTCCATCTTCGTGGTTCTACCTCTGCCTGTAACTTCACAGTCATAACTTGCATTGCTCTATCTGCAGGCTTTCTCACAGCTCTTTCCCACAATCTTTGTTTCTTTGGAAGCCTGAGCCAAGGGCACATGCTTGTGCCACATCAGAGCTGGGCTGTTGATCTTTGGAGCATGAACATCTGAGCCCTGGGGGGAAGGTGAAAAAGAAAGAGTGTTACAGTCATAGAGGGTGAGATCAGTCCTACTTAACCTTAAATATCTAAAAATTTGACATCAAAGTCTGAGCTAACTGCCCTGGGTTGCCTTTATAGTCAGTGGACTGAAATACCTGTTGTAAGAAGGTGAGTCATCCACAAAAATAGCATCTAAAATCAAATGACTCAGCTCTGTATGTACCTGCTTCTCTCAGCTGACTGACAGGAAGTGTTGAGTGACTCATTTAAATTTAGGTATCTCCCTTTTAAATAACTGAACTAAAGTAGTTGTATTCCAGTGTTGTCTTATGGAAATGGGCTACTAAAGAGGCCCACTCAAACTATATGCAGATTGTTGTTCCACTTGCATAACCCGCTGCCTCATTCACAGTGCCCCAATTTAGCAATAGTCATTACTAGCTCTTTTTAGTTTACCTTGCGGTTCAAAGGTAAAGATGACATTTTGTTTCAAGTCCATTTAGCTATTAAAACACTAATAGAAAGCGTAAGGGAAATTGCGTTGTATGTGTCAGAAGCTGCTTCAACCTGTCGTCATTTTTAAAATCACACCTATGCTACATTTCCATGGAGTAAAAACCTAGGTATAAAAGCATGTGAGAACAAGAAATAATCATGGCTTCACTTTGAAATTCCAGGTTAGATTCCTGCTGTTGCAATTAGAAAGAAAATAAAAAGAAATGCATGAATTCAAAGATATCAGAAAAAGCATATTTTTTCTAATCTTGTACAACCCTTACTGATAGAGCAGATACCAGTGTTTTAATGAAAATGAAAAAGGAATAATGAAAAATATTTGGCTATTTATTTCGTATCTTAGCATGACTGTTTGACATTGTGCAAATGAAATATCTTATTCTTAATATAAGGGTTAACAATAACAAAGATTCACAAGAAAGTAATGCAAAAAGCATTCTTAATCCATTAGTCTTGTTCTCCTGGGTTCTGGATACTAGTTTTGTGTCAAAGCCTTTCTTAGAAATCCTTTCTCCTTTTCTCTTAGTTCCAGTGTTGCATGAAAACATACCAGCCAGGCTAGCTTTACTTTCCTCCCTGCTTAAAAACTCATAGTAGTTTATCTATTTCACGTTTGTTTGGGAAAATATAAGAAGCATTATCCTGTCAACATATTGACTCATCTTCTTTGTGTCAGATTTCCACATGCTAATGTTTCCTTATGAAACCAATGACAGAATTACTTTGAAAGTGCTTGTGCACATGAACATTTTGGAAATGTAAATCTAATGTGGCAGGGTGCATGAAACTGGCAAAAAATAATCAAGGTTTACATTTGCAATATATAGTGATACTATTGTGCTGTGAATATAGACTCATCCTTCGCAGTTTTCCTCTGCTGTGAAGCATAGATAAGAACTCCACAGTCACTGCTCTAATTGCCCTGTAACAAATACTCATGCAGCAACTTGCTAACGTAGGTCCTGTGTTTCTGCATGACTTTTGTCCTTCAGCATGTGATCTGATAAACGTTTCCTAGCACATGTAAGCAGAACTTTTTATAGATAGCAATTTTTCTTTTTATTACTGTTTCCATGTTTGACTTTATACTACGTACCAGTGTTGACTTCTGCAGCTTGATTATCTGTTCTGTACATACGAATAAAACATTTTTCTTATTTTAATTCGCAGAGGTGGAACAAGCATGGTGTGCTAATAATGATGTGGTAAATTTGCTTACCACATCTATACCACAGTTGTGTTGCTTCATAATTGGTGGCATATGTACACACAACATGAAGGTAAAGAAGGAAAAAAAAAAGCGCGTAAGCTATTATGATGAGTTTTGTTTAGGTTTACATTCATATTGTATATTTCAGTATGGTTTTCTTACTGTAATTCTGTAAGCTACTCAAATGTTAAATATTTCAATAGTTACATATACCCCTTTGAGGATGAAAGTTCAGGTCTGTTTCTTTTCTTCTTGGGGAAGGCTAATCTGGTTAGCTATGCAAGCACATTTATTATGTTTAAATTTATTTTAATAAGTTAAAATGTATCAGATTTTCCTAGTGTGTTACGGTGATCCTTCAGCTGCAATTGGATTTTAAACTATTTAAGTTCTCTGCATGTGCATTTAGATTAGCAATATTTATTCAAGTACTTTGCTTCCAAATTTCTATTCAGTAATGGTTAGGCGTCTCTTCCCATGAGCACATACACATGTATGCTTTTTTCCTTTGTGTGCTTTTCATACACACAGCATAACATAATTTCTTTAATTCCACATGGCACGAAATCTTTCAAATTGCAAAGGAAAAGCAGAAAGGTAAATCATGTGCATACAGAATAGATTACCCAAGAAGCCCTTAAGTGAACCTGAGGTTTTATGCTGTCCTTCTGAACTGCTGTGCGTTTACCATTGTAAAGCTTACAGAAGAATTTCACTGTGCATACCCAGAATAGTGAATGTACATCAAAAGTTCATTCTAGTCTTAAAGATATTACCAGTGGAATTGGAGTAATCATTTTAAGCATAGAGAATTCTGTTGGAATCTATTTCTTTAAAAATAGCCTGGTGTTTTAAAGTACATCTCTATTGTACTTTCAAAATGCATGACTGGTTGATTTATAAATCAAAATGAATTTGCTCAGGGGGTGGTGGAGAGAGGGGGAAGCACAGCCTGTATATGAGAACCATTTTTATACTGAATCTTAATTTTTAACCTGTTAATTGAATAATTCTGCAGCCTAAACAAGACCTGCTATAGTTCCCTTGTTTTGCATTCTCTCAAGAATTCAGACTGGGACAAAGCAATAAACCCCTGGAGCGTGAAAGCAAAACGTTGAAAAAGCTTGTTCTGAGGTTGGGATGCTGGAAAAAGTTATTGCAATTCTCAGTGAAGTAGTTGCTTCCAATACTGCTATAACTATCTACAAAGAGAAACCTTTGCCCTTAGATACTAGGAACTACAGTATCTCTGTAAAAAGGAAACAGAGGACAAAAAAAATTCACCATGATATCTGACAAGCTGTTCTTTCCTTTCCTAGTAGAGAGAAATGCTTTCGTCTCCAATGCTACCATGGATGAACACAGAAGCCAGGCACTTGCAGAGCTCCAAAAAAGTCCATATACCACTGAGTTAATTACATAGGGGCTCAGCTGCTGTGTTAAAATATTCAGCTTCTGTAATCCATGTCATGTTAGAGAACTTTTCCCAAAGCTGGGTACAACAGCTTTTGGAAAATTATTGATTTATTTTGAATATAGGATTTGTGCTTTGAAAGTAAATGGGAAGAGCATTAAGCATAGAACTGAACTGGTAACAAGTACAAACACAATACTAACATCTACCTAGTAATCATCTCTACTCCAGTAGAAATCCAGAGAAGGATTCCTCATTAAATTAGCCCCAGTCTTTTAAGGGAGGATCTTACTTATAGTTTCATTACTGAACCTGATGCTGTTACACTTGTTTATAGAAAAAAATGTATATATGTAGATATATGCATGTATATATCACACTTGCACATATTGGTCTCCAAGGTCCACTTGATATGCAAATATTAAGACTGACTTGAATCAGTTACAGAGAAACTTATTTTAGGTTTAAAGATTGCTTTCTCAGTATGATGCAAGGTCTATGTCGTAGGGAGGATATATTTTATTATCCGTAGTAAAATATATACTGCACATTTTAATTATATTAATTTCAGAGTAATTAATCTCACTGGAACGAAAAGAGTGTAGGTGCACCAAGACAATGATTGTTCTTTCTGTACAGTGATAAGTGTTGGAAGTGCTATAGGTTCATTCTCTAATGAGCCTGGTTCAATTAATATTGCCACCTCCATTAAAATAAGAGGCAGGAGTTATGAGTGCACTAAATATTAGAAATCTGATTCAGGGGCTCTGGATCTTCCTTGCAATTGCTCAGACTCAACTCATTAGATTTTGTCCAGAACTCATCAGGTGGCTATTGTTGCATCTTAAATTTAAAACCTTTAAACACTTTTATGAATATAAGGTCGTTCAGAATGGGACAAGAGAGAGATTTAAAGCAAGCTCTGTATCAGAGAAATTATATGGTTGAAATAGATCTGAACAATTTATTTTAAGTACTTTCTATAAATCAACACATATTCCACTGGGAGGAAATATTACGTAAATGGAATGGTGGCTCCCGACTTCTGGTCTCCAAGGACATTAACCAAGCTTCTCTGTAACTTCTCTTTACCATGTAAATTCCCTGTGAAAAGGTCTGGTTAGAAAATACTCTTCACAGCAAGAATCTTTTAATCTAGTTTGTACTCATCATTCCTATCAGCTCATTGTAGAGCTTAGGAAATCAATTTTCAGAGGAAAAAAAGAGCTTTTGAGGGATACTGTAGACTTTTTCAAAATGCCATGGTTTTGAAAGACTTTCTTGTCACCCAAAATGTATTCTGTACTAAAATATATAGCTGAAGGTGACCAGAATGCTTAAGTTCAAAGGCAGTCTTATTACTGTCATCACCCCGTGTTGCTATTGCAATGCACACAAAAGTCCTGGTAATCCACTAATAGTTGCCCTCAGGTACACCAAACCAACAGACTGGTCTTTTCTATAACACTACACTAAGTATTCTAGAAATTATTAGTATTTGTCAGGTTGTCTTTACAAATCCCAGTCCCTCTTAATAAGCCTCTGTACCCACTTTTAGGTATCAAAACAGAGTCTGTCTGTGCTTAATTAGTCTCTACTATAACACCATCTAGTTGTCTGAATTGCAGTTTTTTAGCTACAGCTGTAGATGCCCTCATCCTGAAATTGGCACCAGTGATTTTAAGTCGATCCACCTAAAACCACTTTTCTTGGTTTCTTGTGCAATGATTGTGGAGGGGCAAGTGAATGAAGTGGTCATCTAGCCCAATTTAGGAGTTTTCAGTGGAAAGTGGGAAATTCAAACTTGCTAGGCTGCACATTCAATTAACCAGCCAGCAGGTGAGTGAGAGGTACCAAAGGAATTGAAGCCTCCACACACCAGGCATCTTCAGGGCAACATATGATCAGAGACAAGTAGCCATTCTCGCCAAAACAGGCACAAAGGTCTGATGCTTGAGCTACTTGTAGAGAGCCAGCATCAGGACCCTGGTGTCTGAGAATGCTTCTGCGTACGCTTAGCCCTGACAAATCACTGTCTCAGTCCATCCCTGCACCTTCACAGTGCAAGATCAGTAATTCCTGGGCAGGGAGAGCGTGGTGAAGCTCCATGCTGAGTTAGCACGGACAACAGCATCACTGAATGCAGGCTTAGGAGCACACATGTGGTCATCCCAGGAAACTTCAAAGCTGTATTGTGTCTTCTGTAACTATAGATGTTCAACCTGTTAAAGCATGTTATGCTTCTCACTGAAACGAAGCCACCCTGGGTGGTGGCACTCTGAGCACCTTATTGGGTAAGATCACAGGTCCCTTGGGGACCTGCTCACACAGAAATATATGAAAGCTTCCAGGCACCTCTGAAGAAAATCAGACCCATTGCTAAGAGAATTATTTGTTAAGATGCTAGCTCATTCCACCCTAACAAGCAGTACAGAGGATAGTAGGACTCTCCCCATAACCACCCACACCCATCTCAAGACTTCCAAATCTCTTCAGCCTTTGACCACTAGACAGTTTTGATCTTCCCTTTCATTGCTGCCACAGGTATTTGTTTATTCCTAGATACTTTCTCCCACTGCGATCTTCAGTGTTCAGAGGGACACATTTAGAAATCCCTGTCCAGCTGAGGACAAGAGCCCCACAGACATCTTCAGCTTTCTCGGAGGTGCTAACGGAACAGCATGCATGGAGAGGAGAAGACACCTCCACTCTTCCCACATTCGTGCTAATGTACAACCCAGAGGCAAAAGATTAAAATTGGCCTTTTTTTTTTTTTTTTTGAGTCATCCCTAATCTTGCTAGGTACTTTCCCAGCTTCTCTGTTTCTCTAAGCTTCAAATTTGGGGTATTGTGCCAGCTTGGTTGGTAGTTAACAGAGAGATACACCTGACACAAAGATACACCTCCCATTCAGGTTTCATTTGGTGCTGTCCCCACATTGCAATTTTTATCTCGGTTAGCATGGAATATAAGCACCTTGGGATTCATGTAGGATGCCAGTGGAAACTGCTGCTTGGTAAGCCAAATAAAACTGTTGATTGCACAGCACTTGCATAGAAGTTAATAGTTCTGCACTGTATGTGTCTTGCAAAAATGCCGCCATAGGCTCCAAATAGCACTTATCTTTAACACAGACTTAGCACATACGCAGGAAGCTCACGGGCACAGGAGACACTTTCACAGATTGGGACCATCACATTTCATATGCATTTTTCTTGGTGAATTTAAGCTCCGTTTAGAGAAGTCAATGCCATTTTCTTTCTCTTTTTCATCTCTGGCCTCACAAAGTTAAAACTTTGTGGGATTTCTCTTGAATTTCCCAGGGTTTTTAACATCCTTCCCCTCTCTAGGCAGCATTATATATTTAACTGTAAATGTTAGATATAAGCAGGATATTGCAGTCTGAATATGTTGGAGGTGGTCAATATTGCCATTGCCAAGAGAAACGAAAGGACAAACCAATGGGGTAAGGCTGTTCTCTCAGGTAACAGAGCTTCCGCTCTCTCTGCCAGTGGAGGACAATGGAATCTAATGAGGATGCTGTTGCAGTAGATTATTGTGATAAAAGAGCCTGAAATAACTTTTAAAGAGGTCTTAACATGCAACTTGAATGGAAACCAAAATTTGAAACACCTGCATTTTGTTTCTGCCTATAATTAACTTGTTATTATGTTTTGTTTTTTTTTTTAAAAAAAAGCACAACTGTAGGGATACTTCTCATTATGTAAATTGTACAGATCAGGTTTTAAAAAACCTGACTCCTTCATGCTTCACAACAAGATTCTCCTGAATATTTTGCTTTCTTAAGTTTTTATTCCTTTGCCCCCACCACAGAATTATGTTACAATCAAGAAAAAATAGTGTTCCTTGAGCTAAGCAATCAAAGCAAGGTACTTAACATGTACCATTTATTTACAAAACTTCTGTAGTAAAACAGTTTAACAGTTGGAATTTTTTACTCTATTCTGACTATTCAGACTAGAAAAAGTTTTAAGCATTATGTTAGAGGTAAGATGCTAAAGTATTAAACACAGTGCTTGTTCACTCCAACTGGTAGCACAGGTTTACTAGAACTGTATGGGTTCTGTTTGAACTTTTACCTAAGTAATTTTTACTGCCATTAATTTAATGTTTGCGGCTTCTCTAACTAAAACGTAGTATCTATCAACAGTACTTCATTTATACACGAAAATATTGATTGCAAACACTAGCTATCCAATTTATGGTGCTAGTCTTATCTTCTTTCCCTGCAGCCCTGCGTATCTGGATTATCTTCTGTGTGTGATTTTCATGTCCTTCTTCCTCAGTTAAATTTACTCAAAAATGCCTTCAAAGTATTCCATACATTTTTCACATAGGTTCATTCTTTGATTCATACCAGTACATTTCACAGATCTGGGGTGTATTAGTACAGGATTTTTTCATTGTACGCTTCCTAGTGTAAATATTTATCTAAGTGATAGCTCTATTCATAGATTTTAAAAGAATGGCAAGATACAAAATAATTCAAGATAGAAAATAATTATATATGCTATCATAGTGGTTATGTTTTTCTTAATAGCTCAGACCACAGAGTTGTTTATCATCATAGATAGATTATAAATTATTATATATGTTTTAGATATGGTAGAATAGTCTACCCTTTTTGTTGATAAAGTAAGAAATGCAAGGCCAGTTTCACGTAAAAAGCAGGAAGTGAACAAAAATTGTGGGAAATAGAGCAGAAAAAGTTATTTTCTTAAGATATATTATTTTTCAAACATAATTGTGATTTTAATCTTTGATGTAAGTTAATAAGAGCAGCCATTTTCATACACAATTTGGAAAACTTTGGAAAGTATAAAAGTACTGAGCATCAATGTACCATGGTAAGGAACAATGATATCTAGAAAGCTTTGGAATGGATATAATTGATTACTGTCTTTATTCTGCTTAGTTAGAGATGAAACTTCTATATATGTTTGTTAATGAGCCGACAATAAATTTATAAAGGTAGAAATGAAATACACTTCATATAAAAACAAGTATTTAGTAATATTTAAAATAATAGAAGAGAGATAATTTCTTCCTTTCCCTTAACGCCCAAACCAAAAGAAACAAACCAAGAACAAATTGTGCAAGTTTACTCATGCCTTTGCATGGGCAATTAAGTGAGCCACACAGGGAGGTATTTGATTGTCCCATTTTTAGTGTTTCTTGTATGAGATGTGTAAAAGTTTAATGTCACCAGTGAACACAGCCAGTAAAATTTGAAATAATCTTCTTTTTAAAATAGTAATGTTGATTCTAGTAAAGCCAGTGAAATGAAGGAATGTTTGTAATAGTCTGTGCTTCTTTCACTCCATTTTCTGAAGCCTCTTCCTCAAGTGTTATTTTCTCAGGAAAGATTCTCTGTCTCCATTTTTATTTTAAACATTTCTCTTCATTATCAAATTGAGTTCACTCACTGAAAGCACAGAAACTACACACTGTAATGTCTGAATGAATTTTGAATTGTAAATATCCAGCATGAAATATGGATATTTAATGAGTAAATAAATATTTTAAAAGCTCACCAAAACTGTATACAATGAATTTAACCAATGCATTATAGAAAATTTTAATATTTCTGTGAGAAAAAAATGCAGGCTAGATTCATTAAGTTATTAACTGTAAAATACTGTGACTTTTCTTTTAAAAAGAGCAGAGTTGTTCTTTTTTTTTTTTTTTTTTGAGATACTGAAGTATGTCATCCGTTAAAGCTCTTCGCTAAGTGTGGAAAGTATTCAGTTGTTGAAAATCTTGACAGCAGAAAATCAGCTACATAAGCACTATACTAGATAAAGTGACAATATTGTATAAATTGGCATTCAGTCTTAAATATTCATCTTCTAGCAAGTTTTGAAACTACTAGATGTACCTTGGGCTTGGAAATGTGGATTTCCTCTAAATACTAAACTGATTGTCATATAGTGGATGCTTACTAATGAGTAAGAATAATCCCTCAAGGGTTTTCGTCAGAGGGTTATTGCCATAGAATTATGACAGTCACATATTCAATCTTACAGCTAGTTAGTCATTCACCTAACTGCAAGACTATGAATCAGAAATTCTGTGCAACAGTCCATCAATCCATTTTTATGCACTTATGTCTTTATTCTGAAGAGAGATGATGGTCAATTTGACTTTGAAATGCAGGCTAACACAATCTCCAGTTTTGTGTATAATTAATTATTTGCAATTCCACTTCAAATATCAGAAAAACGGTCAATTTAGCATTTGAATTAGACCTCGGTGTATATAAACACGTTTTTCTGCACATAAACTGATGTTATATTCCTAATTCTTATGATCTCATACAATATAAAATATTTATGCTGGCGCTGGGCAGAAGCATCCAAGAGTATATCAGAAGCCACGAAATTAGCTTAACTGGTGATTTTAAAGCCTTGCTTGCTCATCATGTCACATCTGTGTGAATTTTCACTACAGTGAGCATGAAAAGTGAGAAAAAGGAAAAGGTCAAGTCATGCTAAACACTGGAAGTTCAGAACCACAGGAAGTCTTTCAAAAAGCCCTGTGGAAGAAGGAGCTGACAGTGGCACAAACCTGCACCGTCTGTATGCAGCTGTACAGCTGTTATGCAGCTGTGCAGTCTGAACCCACAGTTGTATTTTTATTTATTTGCAACTGGCAACTTTTGTTAATACTGATCTTATAAATCCATGGCGAGGTAAGATTAATCCAGTCCAGTTACCCCATAAAATTCCATGAAAGTTAAGGAAGAGGAAGCTGAGACATTTTTCTTGTGCAGCTGATGAATATTTTAAATCTCACAGGAGTAAACCATCACAAAATCATTAGTGATCTTAAACAATTAATGACCAATTAACTGTTTACAATAACCTTCTAACATTGAGCTACTGGGAAAACTCTTTGACAGCAGTCGTAACTAATTTTCACTGTTCCTCGGCGTTTAGAGGTGAAGAGCACAGTGCGTATTTGGAAGACAGCAACTGGAGGGTTTGGAGGGACATTCCTTAACAGAGCAGTTCAGATTGTTGCTGTATTTTTTCCTAGGGAAATTATTCTGGCAAATGCTGGCAAAAAGTTGTGTAACTAGTCAGTGAATCTAATGACCTAAGAAAGCTGTACTTACTGAAATTTAAGAGGAAGTCTCACCTCTAGGCTTAAATTGAGAAAATGCTGACTTCATAACAGCAAAGGCCCTATTTCATTTCTCAGGAAAATACATTAAACACTATACATAGAAGCTGTATTGAAGTATAATGGATCAATTCCCAAATGACAGTAATAAAAATGTAAATAAAGAGATACTAAGTGTCCTGGAAATACATCTGAATGTTTAAAGTAGAGAAACCAGTGTGCTTAAATTTATTTTTTTTAATACCATCACTAGACTGAAGAGAGGAAAATATCAAATGAGATATGAAAGTAGTAATGAAATTCTTACAAGGAGAAAAAAATGGACCTATGGGAGGTTGCTTATGACATGGATAGTTTTGTGTGTTTGTTTAACAGAGAAGGTGTAGTTAGCAGGAATTATCTACAATGAGAGCACCTCCAAGAGATTAATTTCTGGAAAGGTCAAAAGGAGGCTCCCCAGTGAGAGAGTGCAAGTAGTAAAAGGAAAGTATTGTACTGTTGCCTTTCTTCTTTCAGATCGTTTTTGAGCTATTAAAGAGGAGTTTTGACTACTGAACCAGCAAGATGCTCAGTCATCTGTAGAATAGTAGAAGCGATAAACCAGCTAAGACAGGTACAACAACTATTTCAGTATAATTTTAATGTTCTGATGGTAGTTTGCATGCAATATATCTGCCAAACTACTGAGCAATCAGGCATTGGCTCACGTTTCAAGAATAATTTTAGAAAACTAAATGTAAAAAGGACATTTACATACATACATACCTACACACACACAACCATGCTCACTGTATTAGAAATTGACATAGATGTGGCATTTGAGCAGGAAAGGCTCTCAAATTCCCAAACTATCTTCATAGTTCTCTGATGTATTTTTTTATGCTCCTGCCCTATGTGAGCATAACTATTTGGGGTTTTTCATGTGTATATATATATGCATGCACACAAACACATATGCAGACACACACAAGACTTTGTATGTATAGACTTCCTAGAAGGGATGTGTGTACATAAGTATTTTTATGTATATGCATGTATTAAAATATATACTATATTGATAAAATTATGTAATTATTTTAAGAAGGTATTTTTAACAAATACCATTATTCCAAGTATTAAAGCATTTATGATTGCTCCAAAGTCTATCTAAGGAAGTGAGGGTATGGGCTTCATTGGTGTGTATCTAGCTATTTACTCTGTACTATGCAAAACAACATGTATTTTATCTGTAACCTGAAGGTATACCCACAATTTTGTAGAAGGTAGGAAGACCAAGAGTGTCTCTGAATTCTTTTCATGTACCTATTAAAGCCTGGAAAATTTCTATTATAACTCACTGTTATTATGTAGTAAAAATGATGTGTTTTTTGAAAGACCTGTTAAAACCTTGTATTGCTGCTGTTAGCCCTAGCAAGGGTTCTTTTGGTAAATATTAAGATTCTATCCTGCATAAATGATCCTGATGACTTCCTATTCAATATATTAGCCGAAGTATTGAGAAGTTGACTTTGGCTCAACTTTCAAGAACAATTATAAAAATCTAAGAGTAAGAAGGTTTTACAGGTCACCTAGTGATGATCTGACAACTCACTAGATGACTTGTAGCTAAAAATATTTAGAGGTTAATCAGGTCACAAAGCATGCTAGGATTAAGGGGCTACAAGATGACTTTGTCTTCAGATGTGGCACAGATCTGAATTAGAGCATGACAGATATGAACATGACATTCTCCTTGCCTTGCTGTGACAGCTGGAGGAGAAGCAATTGTAACAAGCCGTAAGGTCTGGTCTCCAAGACCTTCTCTGCTGATCTCCACTCAATCCACCTTTTATTTGGGCTTGGATTTCTCCTACAGCTCATTTGTCGGAGCACTTTCACGGCTGCTCTGCAACTTAAAATGGAGTATGCACATGCCTTAGGTAGTCGATGCCTATAACATCATCACTTTGCCTGTGAAATGCACAGTTCTAGAGAGAAGGACGTAAAAACAGTCATGATGCAAAAACATAATTACAACCATTTGCTGGGATAACCCAGCCAAAATACTATAAGTTAGTATCTGAAATATTCTATAAAATTGCAATTAGTCATTTTCCTTATATTCCAACTATCAATTTACTTCTGGAGTTTCATTAATCATTGAAGTAAGTGTGTACAAAATCTTCCAGGATGATTTTACCCTTAAATGCAGTATGATTTCAAGCTTTAAAAAAATTAAAAGGATGATTTCTGTCTGCAGTAATCAAAGTAGTTGAAGGCTCCTGTGGCTACAAGGTGTCTAGCATAGGGGTTTTTTTTAACCCAGATTTACTTTAACTGTCTTTAAAATGGACTCTTTAGAGTGAACCAGGAACATTTCTTAAACAACTTTATATTAAAGTAAAATACAATGCAACAATTCTATTAGAGCAATATACAATCAAGACAGAAGGAAGGACTGCAAAATGCCATGATATTTCTTGAGTTACGACTGTTGGGTTTTTTCCTAGCAATGACGACATCTTTTGAAATGTTTATAAACTGTGGATAAACAGTTTCTCTCAGCTGGGCAGCATATGTACCACGAATACTGTCTTTTCATTGAAATCAGGCTACGTTTTCAGTTTTTTGTAGGATCCACATGGCACTTGCTGGGCTAATTAAACGTTGTTTCCATAAAGTAGTTGGTTTTTCTTGTTTTGTATAAGCAGGTTCATATGCAGGAGGGACTCCAAAGCTTCTCAGATTTTATTGTTAAACATTTTGACAAATTTTCTTTTATCAATATTCTGCTTACATAGCAGATATAAATCCTGCAGTAAGGATGTGTTAATTGATTACATTCTACTTGTCTGAAATGGAAACTGAATGTTTTTTATAAAGTTTCTCTTTGTTTTCTTTTCTCCTGTAGTTTTGTTGAATCTAGATTCAGCTGGGTATTGTGCTTTATTTGTGTATAGATTTGTAATACCTACATGCTATGGATTATTTTTTTCTTTTTATGGCTGTCTGAAACTATAATCCTTAAAAAGGTATATGTAAAACATGACAAATGAACCTGGGTGGTTCACCAGACCTAGGAAGCATTGCTTGTTCTTTCTGCGACATTCTCTTAAGTTCAACACAATAAGACTTAAGTCAAGCAGACAAGCTCATCGCAACACACAACCTACTTTTTTTTTATCCACGGTACTCAAGCAGAGGAGCTTGAACGGGAGGGGACCTCACAACTTGGGACACAGTGAAATGCGTGTCTGATTGTTTATCTTGCACCCTTTGGTTTCGCTAGCACTAAAAATAATTTCTTACGGATTAGCATTTGCTGTATATCTCAGGCAGTGAAGGAACATATAAAGGTGTTCAGTTTCTGGTGTTGTCTAGTGAAGGAAGAATAAGCTTCTCAGGCTTGCTAGTGGGAGTGGGGACCAAGGGTGGGACAGCATGCTGCCTCCACAGCATCCACAGTAAGGTTAGACTGGCACAATTATCAAGGAGGAGACTGGGCAATAACCAGATACTTTCTCAAACCATTTTCTGCCTTGTAGGATGTTTTTGCAGACAGCACAAAATGGTGTTCTAGCCCTCAATCTGGGTTTGTTCATTTTAGTTTTTGCACTGATTTTGCTCCATATGGTCTCTTTTCTAAGCATTGTGGAAAATATACTCTGGAATACTTCACAAGGTTCATTAATCAGATACCATAAGGTTAGGTTTCTTACTAAATCTATTGCCATTGCTACTATTATTTTTTAGTGTTCCATAACTGTAGTTTATTGCTGTAGTGGAATTTTTTTCACATATGTTTTCAGCCAGGAGGAGAATTAGATTTCCAATTATTTGCTGATTAAGGGAAATCCTTTCCAAAATAAGGAAGCTGCAGGGCTCAGCCTTTCAGAAACTTCTCTGTGAAAATCCCTGGGTCAATTTACAACATATGCACATCCTTAAAGAACCATTTCTCTTTGATGGATTTTCTGTTCATAACAACAAGAGATGCAGGGGTTCTCAAATTCAAAGGTGGTTCCATTTTTCATTTTGGAATTTCAAAATTCAGGTATCAGCTGAAAGTTAAAAATTCTGTTCAGCAACATAAAAATACAATTCCCCAGACTATTTTATGCGTTAAATCATTAAAGAGAGTAGTGGTTTAACCCCAGGCAGCAACTAAGCCCCACACAGCTGCTCCTTCACTTACCCCAAGTGGGATGGGGAGAGAATCAGAAGGGTGAAAGTGAGAAAACTCGTGGGTTGAGATAAAGACAGTTTAATAGGTAAAGCACAAGCTGCACATGCAAGCAAAGCAAACCAAGGAATTCGTTCCCCACTTCCCACGGGCAGGCAGGTGTTCAGCCATCTCCAGGACAGCAGGGCTCCATCACACCTAACGGTGTCTTGGGAAGACAAATGCTTTAACTCCAAACGTCCCCCCTTCCTTCTTCTTCCCCCAGCTTTTATTTGCTGAGCATGACGTCCTATGGTCTGGGATATCCCTGTGGCCAGTCGGGGTCAGCTGTCCCGGCTGTGTCCCCTCCAACTCCTTGTACCCCCCCAGCCTGCTCGCTGGTGGGGTGGGGGGAGAAGCAGAACAGCCCTTGGCTCGGTGTAAGCACTGCTCAGCGGTAACTAAAACATCCCTGTGCTATCAACACTGTTTTCAGCACAAATCCAAACCATAGCCCCATACTAGCTACTATTACTTTTAACTTTATCCCAGCCAAAACCAGCACAATGAGTTACTATAATTTTGAAGCTTACTTCACTTTTCTTTGATCCCATCCACCTTTCCAGTACATTGTAGCGTCCCTGCAAAGCCATCACATTAATAATTGAAAAATTGGGGACAGTCTGCTACAATAAAAAACCAACAAGGTTTGACTGAAAGATTGCTTTTATTAACTGTGTTGGTCACAAAAAAAGGTATATGTATAAAACATCCAACTGCATGATCTAAAAAGCTCTAGTTCTAAAACAAACAGAAAATTAAACACAGAATAAGCAGATTATTAAAAGACAGTATTTAGGCCTAAACATTTTAATTGTAAAGGCTGTTTTTATAGTTCATTCAGAGCAGTGCAGTGACAAGAGCTAACTCACTAAGCTTCAGTGCAAACTCTTACTAATTTGGGTGCACCTCTAAAACTGTTTCAGAATTGTGTATGCTATGCAGCTATGATTTGGCATTAACACCCAATGAAGATCTCATACTGCAGAGTCATCTACCCAAATGACTAGGTAAAATAGTTATAAAAGTACTAATCAAGCAGTTTGGAAGCATACTTCAGTTCAGTAAAAAGTTTCTTGCCCACCAGTTCAAGCTATTGAGAGCTGTTTGGATCACCTCTCTGCTTTAAACTAGGCTGGATCAATATGAAATACACAACCTAGCTCTAACAAGGGCCCACCTGACATGCATTCATATTAAAGTAGCTGATTCCTTTAAAACAGCAAATTGAAAAGCCAATGTGAAAAATAAATCTTTAAGATTAATCTTTCAAGGCACTGTAGGATCCCAAGGCCTGATTATCAGTCGGATGGGCAGGTTCGGAGGAGCAGGTCTGTGTGTGATAGTTCTTGTCACTTTGTTGCAGAACTGTACCACAGTGCATACAGCTGCTTTCATATGGTTTCAGTAAATTTTATCTTTTGCTGATTATCAAAACTTAGTGGTGAGTGTTTCCAAGACTTCATTTGAAAAATCATAAATTTTATGGTCAAGAAAATTGATTATCTCCTTAAGGAAAAGGAAAAAAATCATCTTTGAATTGGCTTGCAAGGTAGAAATTTTACTACTTTTTGAACTTTTGAAGGAAATGGCTTAAGACCTTAAACCGCTTGTGCTATTCCAGAGAAATTAGGTTAGCGTCAGAATTATTACATGCATATCACATTCTCACTGTAACATGAGGTAGTCTTCTGGGTTGTGCAAGTTATAAAACGTGGCTATGACTATCACTGGAGCAAGGTGGTTTTGAAATGAACTGACAATCTTTGATGATTAAGTGACTTCTTTAAATGTCTGAATTTTAATTAGAATGATTTGGCTGAACTAACATTAGCAGTCCTATGATTCCACTGGCAGAACAACTTGATTGGTGATAAATTTGGATCTGTATTTAAGAATCCCTAGTTTCATCTTGATTAGCAAAGTGCACCTACCCAAACTGGCATGGATAAAATTTTGTCTTTGTAACAAGAATGAGATAAGACCATGGAATCTAATGAATTGATTTGTTACCTCTTAAAAATTGTAACATTTTATGCTGTGCTCATGTTATTTCACAATAAAAGCTCTGCCAGTTAATCATCACCTTCTTTGCTTTCTGTATCTTTTTAATCTTTTTTTCTTTTATTTCTGTCTTTTTTTTTTTTTAATCACAAATGCTTATAATGACTGTGCAGACTACACTTTATCCTTAAGGAACTGTATTCTAAAGAACAAGAAACTAACAGAGGGGATTTTTAATTATTGTGTCTTTTATCTTTCTCCTGGTCTTTCTTGCTTTTTCACCTTGATCTATCATGGAAGTCCATGCTGAATCAACCAAATAAAGACATTAAAAAAAAACCAAAACATTTCTAATAAAGATACTATGCATTGTCCTTTGTATGGACCTGGTTTTCATATAGCATAACAAATGGCCTTCCTGAGTATATGTTGGATAGAAACATTTGGCAATTAGGGGTCACTTACTCAGACATTGTTGTGAGGATGTCATACTGCTAGAGAATTTCTAGTCTAGCTAGAATTTCCTTTCTGCATAGGAAAAATGAGTACAACTGAACACTAAATGAAGAAAAAGTATTTCCAGATGTTATATGAAGCCACATGTGCCTGTTTTCTAAGCTGCATATAAAAATTAAGTGGAAAAATATTAAGTTTTTTTCAGTAAATGAGTTAGATGGTTGGTAGCTGGATCATACATAATGAGTTTCTGATAGTTCAGGCTGAAAGCTTTACAACCCAGAAAGGATATATGATTTATGGTGGATGTGAGGATGTCTGAAAATGGACTTAATTTCTACATTTTATACAACTGTTTTTTAGTAATTTATTTTCTGTGTGAGAGTCATGTTGTGAAAATTTACACTAATGTGCACATGCAGCCTCCACCTGAATCCTGAACTTATGCTTAACAGGGCATTGGAGACTTTTGGGGCTGTTAATACGCTCTTGTTCACTTTCTGTTATGTTGGATTGGAATAACTGTCTAGAGCTTAAGGAAAATGAGAATTGACACAAAGCTTTACCTGTCTGCAAGGAAAAATAATTTTAAATGAATATGGAGGTCAGTGGAAAATTATTAATTTTATGCTCCAGTTACTTTTATTATTCAAATATAGTACCCATGCCACTGCAGCTGTATATGAAGGAACAAAAGTGCATATCCATTTTTCTTCCAAAGCTGTTTGACTTTTTTTTTTTAACCTCAATCTTTGTTTTACATATAAATTAAAATTCAGTTCTCCTGTTATCCATAGTTTAGATTTTTTCACTCATGCAATACTATGCATGGCACTTTTCACTGCAAGGCTTAGATAGACACTTCAGAGACATACATTTATTATCATTTATTGTTCACAAGCACATTGCATGCTTAAGCATGAGAGGTTTAGAACAAAAAGCCTAAAATAATACGTTACCCCAAAGGAAGAGAAGACCACTCCCTTCAGAGCATGTGGGTGGTGGGTCTGGGAAGGGATGATCTGTGAGAACCCACCGTTTGCCCTGGCTTTGTCCTGTGACACATACCCTATGGCAACACGCACCCCGTCATGGGACAACCCTAAGGGGGTTTCCCCTGGTGTCATGACTGCCGTGGAGAGCGGCCAGAGAAAGAACATGCTTGGGCAAAGGCAGCATGGGAGGAGGTATTGACTCCCATGCAGTGAGGTAGAGCTGGATCTAGCCTGGAGATTAAAAGGGACAATCATTAGGCCAGGAGAGAAAAACACGGGGGGGGGGCTTGTTTTAAAATGAACACAATAAAGGAGAATGTTTTGTAATGTTATCCCTCAGTATTCATTACTATCGCATGATCATCCAGACTCCAGAGATGATTTGATTCACTACCAAAAGGAGTCAAAAGCCTAGCTATAGACAACCTTACTAAAATCATAAGTGGGCAAAAATGTACCACCTGATAACATGTATCCTAAATGCAAAACTCTTTATCTATGAGAAGCCTGATGTTTGTGGACTGAGAGCAAGTCACCTGCAAACTAAATATATTTAATGAATTGTTTCCACTGTAAATACCACACTTAACACAAGATAAAAGTATTATAGGTTATTAGTTCATCTGCTTCTCCTTTGGCAGAAAATCATTGCGGTTGTCAATGAGCAGTAAATTTTCAAAATAACTTAGTATTAGAATACAATGTTACATGATAAACTTCAAAGAAATGTGAAACAACATCAAAATGCAGAAGGTTAAAGCCATTAAGTCTAGTCTATATGTTTCATTTCTGTGACAGATTTAGTGAGCACAAAAAAGCTGCCTAACCCTTCTGATAATCAGAGTTTCTGGCAAAGTAGTTGTAAAGTTGACCTTTAAAAATATACACAGATTACTAGGTTTCTCAGTTTATTTTGGTCATACTCAGAAGCCACTGCTTGCCCACCTTTCTTCTTCTGCCAGGGCTCCATCCTCTTCTTTTTGTTTCAGAACGTTCTGTGCTGATTCCCTTTCCCTGGGAAACAGCAAATGACTTAAAAAACATATTTACAAGCATGTCATTTCAGCAGTGCTCTAGTTATATGTGCTAAATTTCAAGCTCACATTAAAGTACATTGGAGTTTTAAGAATGTCTTTAAAAAACAGGATTTAAGCTTGTGCTTTAAAAAGCACTTAAGTGCTTTGCAGTATAAGAAGGCTTTTCTATATCAGGGTTGTAGGGATCAATCTGCAGTTAAATCTTTCCTTCTTGCACACAAACATATTGTGAAACGTAATTCCAATATGCCTTGGCCACCTTCATGCACTGCCAGCTGACCCAAATTCGTAACACCACAACTGAGAGAGCCATTATGTAAGACCCTGCTTCCAGAGAAGCAGAAAATGCCACTTTTATCCTATTTCTCTGACCTTAAGTTTGGAAATATTTACTTGAAGTTACTATGATTTTATTTCTCCTGGCAGAATGAAAGTATAAGAGGGATTTGGCCTTTAATTTGTAACAATAGTGCTTCTACTGGATAAAATTCTTTGCAGGATTACAAAGGGTTTAACCAGCTACTGTGCATAATAATATTACCCTTCACCTTCCTGATCATTTACGCCCATTGCTGTGACCACATGCCACTGATTTAAAAAATGTAGCAACACAATGCAGTATGCTTAATGGCTATCTTAAGCAGGCACCTGCAACTACAAATCAGCTGAAAAAAAATTAACTACACAAATACATCTTGAACCACACTCACCAAACTTAAGCTATCTTGAACCGACAAGAGGAATAACTTCCAAATGCCGAAAGAGCCCATGCTATCTATCAGTCATGGAAAGTTCCACCCCAATGGACAAAGGCAAGACTTTAGCTATTTTTACTGCAGTGATGGACTACAGGGCCAGAGCAATCCTTCAGCTAACAAGATCCTGGTTCTATTAGGATGTTCTCATGCTTTGCAAGCTGGTACTCTGAGATTAGACAACAAATATGGAGCAAGAACTGTCAAAGTGAAGTCCAAAAATATCCCTTATTGCCTGACAGTATCCGGTAAAGATTAAAAAGTGCACTCATTTGTTCTGTATTTCATGTGGCTCATTACTGCCTTTATGTCTGCCTGGTAGAGTCAGATTTGTGAAGGACATGCATTTACTTGTTCTTTGTTTTTGCTATGGCCAATGTGTTGCTTTTCTACCTTACATTATTGCTTATGCTGAATTTCATATCTTCTGTCAGGGAACAGAGCCATATTATGCTAGATATTGCAGAAACGAAAAATATAAGGAAGAATTTGCAAGTTAAGACTTTGATTTTATTATTTCTCTTACAAATCCAAGTCTTTCACAAAGGAGAACAACTTATAAAATGTGAAGGTGTCAGGTGGCATATGATGTATGAATGACAAAAGCGAGACAAACAAAAGCAACTAAAGTAATGAGATGAACAACAGTAAGAGAATGGTGAATGGTTGTAGTGGGTTGACCCTGGCTGGACACCAGGTGCCCACCAAAGCCGCTCTATCAGTGCCCTCCTCAGCTGGGCAGGGGGGAGGAAATAGAATGAAAGGCTCGTGGGCCGAGATAAGGACAGGGAGAGATCACTCACCAATTACCATCACGGGCAAAACTGACCCAACTCGTGGAAATTAATTTAATTTATTACCAATCAAATCAAAACGGGATAATGAGAAGTAAACCCAAACCTTAGAACACCTTCCCCCCACCCCTCCCTCCTTCCGGGGATCAACTCCACTCCCAATTTCTGCTCCAGTGTGGGTCACAAATCCTGCCAGCAAACCTGCTCCAGCGCGGGCTCCTCTCTCCACGGGGCCACAGGTCCTGCCAGGAGCCTGCTCCAGCGTGGGCTTCCCACAGGGTCGCAGCTTCCTTCAGGCATCCCACTGCTCTGGCGTGGGGTCCTCCTTTCTGGGCTACCGGTGGAGATCTGGTCCCCCATGGACCTCCCTGGGCTGCAGGGACATAGCCTGCCTCACCGTGGTCTTCCCCACGGGCTGCGGGGGAATCTCTGCTGCGGCGCCTGGAGCATCTCCTCCTCTCCTTCTGCACTGACCTGGGGGTCTGCAGGGCTGTTACACTCACATGTTCTCACTCCTCTCTCTGGCTGCAACTGCTGTTGCACCTTGTTTTTTCCCCTTCTTAAATACATTATCCCAGAGGTGCTACCACCATCACTGATGGGCTCAGCCTTGTCCAGGAGCGGGTCCGTCTTAGAGCCGGCTGGCATTGGCTCTGTCGGACATAGGGGAAGCTTCTGGCATCTTCACACAGAAGCCACCTCCATAGCTTCCCCACTACCAAAACCTTGCCAAGCAAACCCAATACAATGATAGTATCAGAGAGCCAAGAGTTGAATAGGAAGGCAGAGTTCCCCACTTGTCCAATTAATCTGAGATCTAATTTTCCAATGCTGTGCCTCAGTCTTTTTTTTTTGCAGAGAATGAGGAAGAAAATTGCTATGTGCTCAAGAAATCTCCTCTACAAAATGAAAAACCAAACTGTTTCAAGGTTTTTGCCTTTTTTTTTCTTTTTTTTTTTTAAGTTTAGAAGATCATGCTGTGAAATTGTTCTGTTAGAATCAAAAATGGATTTTGCTCTGTAACCTGTACAAAGTTGAATCACACCCCTGGAGATCTGCCAAACTACCTGAAAATAATTTGAACAACCAGTGATCCATGTTGCGTGACCTTTACCTCCTCACTCTATTCCTGCTTTTGTTCATGGCTTGCATTTTATTTTTTTTTTGATTGGATGGCTGCTGCTTGAATAAGGAAGGATGGCTAATTGTTTAAAAATATTTCGAACATCTTTTGAAGCACTCTATTATGGCAAGTTATATCACTGCTGCAATGCTTCACTTTGCCTACTCTCTTATTATGTTAATGACAGGTGAACTGAATGGGCTAGGTGTTCAATGCAATGTGAAGGGTACTTGATGCACAGCTACTGTTAATAATAGAAAAAAGTAAGTGTGGCTAATTTCCTGTACTAGGATAATATTAATATTTTCCAGTTTTCTTACTTCTTTGCAAACACTAGTTTTTAACCCACACAAGAGCCTTGGGGGGCAGTTTTACTTTTCTATACTACTGAAAATCTGCAAGTCCAGATTTTGGTCTCTAATAAATTTGGCCTGATTTTGAAAGGGTTTCACTACAAAGGAGTGTCTGTCAGTAGAAATGAATTGTTATCTCTAAACTCAGGAATTCAATAAATACAATATTTTCTTGGAATCCCCAAGTATGGATTTAGAAGCATAAGTATGTGCACTGTGGAGAGGGGAGGGGAAAAAAGCAGTCCAAATGCCTGAGTATAAATATTTGAATTCCCTGCATCCCTGGGTTCTACTTAGCCCTCTGAGCTCCATATATTTCCTAGTTAATGCTTAAAAATCATTCCTTTGCCATGAGGGAAAACTGAGGGTGAAAGAAATAGTTGCTCTTTTTTTCCTGGTGTTGGTATCCACATAGAGTGGGCAAGTATCCAAAACCTAAAAAATACATCTGTCCATTTTTCAGAAATGGCTAGAGATTGTCATTGCTTTGAGAGATAATTGTTTTGATCTTAAAGGGGGGAAAAAAAGAAGAAAAAAATGGGAAAGCTCTGTGTGAAGACTGAAATTGTTGCCTGTGAAACCCATGTCCCTGAAACCCACCAGATCGCTACAGCTTCTAACCTTCTACCACCCACCACCACATTGTCAGTGCTCTTGAAAACAACGCGGGATTTTTTCCGTAAGTGTTTTCACACTCATAGCACAAACGTTCTTAAAGGAAATTAAACTGCAGCTAGAGACTATTCTCAGAAGCAAGCAGTGATTTTTGAACAAAAAGAGGCATTGTAGAGGGTCCCATCTTAAACTGGTGAGCACCTATTCTCTGCGAACCAGGTGTCCAGTTGGGTATCAAACAGGAAAGCATAGAGCTGAAAAAGAATGTAAGAAGAGCCATGTGGGGTCATGTCAAAGATCTAGAATTACCAGTTCTTGAAGATCTTAGCCTAACTGGCATTTTATTAGTATTCATAGTAATACCAATAAAATATAAAATGTGTTTTTCTCTGCTACTGAAAAATGTTATAAAACGCATATAAAATTTACAATCAGGCTCAGTCTGCCTGACAATTTTTGGATTGGACTCTGCAGGTATTGGCTATAGTCACATTTTCAGTTCCTTATTAACTGAAGTGGTAAAGAAAGGACATAGTTAACCAGTTGCAGATTGCCCAGTTGAAGAATTCTTCAAAGCATTTCCCAGCTGAGCAGATGGTTCTAGGCCAGTTCATCAAAAACTGAACTCCTCTTTTTCATTTGTTTTAAGCACTCTTTACTTTAGTTCTCCACTGAGTTTCTGGAAAGCTCCAGTCCCTTCTCTAATGGATGCAATACAACAACTTTGCTTTTACCCCATCTGACTGCAGCAGCACTTGTACTTGTATCTCCAGAGTCAAGGAGGGGATGGGTCTGCAAGATTTTAAGAAACCTGTTTTGCAGGATGTTGGTGTACAGGAGGATGTGTCGTTTCTATATTTTTTATGTTATATTTCCCTACCTTTTGTCAAATCTAAGATGTAAATCCCACAAAGATAAGATCCAGTTTGAGACAGTGATTGTAAAGCCTCCCATCATTTTTTTCCGAGTACTAGCCACTAAATATTCCAATGCCAGCTGGAAAATATATGAAAGTGAATGGAATTCATCTGGAAATCTTTGAGGGATATGTAGTGAACACCACCAGGGAGAGGACAGGTTTCTTTGGCTGAGAGTATAGGTTCTTCATGGATATTGTGTAATACTCAACAAAAATCTAAGCCCAAATCTCCCAAGTACAACTTTTTGAGAGCTCCATCTGGTTTCCTCAGTCTGGCCTACCTCCCCAGCCAGGTACAAAGGGTGAGGAATTTATATCTCTGAGATATTTCAGGATGACAGCAAAACAGGGAAGGAAATTGCAAAGATAGACCACAAAGCACCTCTGCCTTGATAGAAGATCTCACGAGGCACCACTACCAGCATCGATGCAGTATGTGGCAGGGTGGGCCCATTTCAGTCTAGTGAAAGAGATGTGCAAAGGGAAATCAATTACCGAAGATGACGTGAGACGATGGCATTGGGTCTGGGCAAGGACAAATACCCACAAGTTTAGTTTCTCACTACCTGGTTACATCTGATGGGTACAAGGTGGTAAAACAGTACGGGCAGGGCTGATGTGCAGAAAAGTCAGGGGTGCAAAAGAATGCGATCAATAAAAGTGAGTCCAAAATTTTGCCACATTGGGCACAAAAAGGTGCACTTCAAAGGGGAATTTGTCTTTTTTGCTTTTTTTCTGCAGCCCTTTGCACCCGGCAGAAGAGCATGGGTGACAATGTTCTTAGTGGAAGTGGTCCAGCAGACTCCCCCCACCTGTCCAAATCCATACTGGCTGTTTGTGCGAGATGCTCAGGTTTATACTGATTTTAGCAGCAGTATGTGAGTGTCAAAAAACGGGAGAGTGGAAGCTCCTAGTACGAGCAAGGTGGGGCTGACTGTCAATGTCAGATGATGGAAACAATCGTCATTGGTAGAGAGGGAATAGTAATCAGACAACTGATTAAGGAGAGAAATAATTATGGAGAGAACTGATTAAGGGAAAGGAAGCCAGCACTCATCAAGGGTAGCATGAGAGACAAGTTACTTCAAGATGCCTAAACTGCCAAAAGAAATGTGGGTGTAATTGTCTCCTCTAGCTTCAAGAAATGTTGATAGGGCAAAGTGCAGCACAGAGTAGGTGTTTGGGAAAACTGAAAGTTGAACAAGAGAAAAAAGCAAAGGGGCAAAGGATGGCAGAGAGCTCTCTGAGGCAGAGCAGTAATGGAGAAACAAGGAGCAGGTAAGGCTGGACATGGAGACAAAGAGCAAAACACAGACAAAAGGGAGCAAAGTGGAGGATGACAAAAACATCCCATCCCAGTGCAGAAGAAATTAGAAGGTCCTGCTGAAAGAGCTGGAAATTCTTATTGAAGGATTAAGAGTTTGGAGAAAGGAGGGTGTCCGACTCAGGCAAGATTGGGCTGTTAAAGTGTGGTTGCTAACTGCAAAGGTCTGTAGAGGCTCCTTACTGCCTGATCAGTTTTTTTCCAAATGAAAAGTTGGTCTAATGAAAAATAATGTCTAATGAATGTGGTGAGAAATGAAAAATTACACATTTGTAATTTCTTCCCTTTAGCATCAACTTTATTCCCTAGTTAAATGCCCAGGGATTCTGTTGTATGGAGCGCTGTCTTACTGTAGGTCAGACCAAGAAATGTGTTTACTTTTCTAATACTGTATTTTTAGAGTATTTTCCCATGATGGGGAGGAAACACACTATTGTCATAAAAGTCCTATGAAAATTGATGCCACTCTGCTACCCATTACTTTGCCTTCTTTTTTTCCTCTTCTGCATAACATGTCCCTAAGTAATGCTATTCTTCCTTTAGACCTCCTTATATAGTATCAATCAACTCATGAAGATGGGAGTATATTAGTCTCCCTTGTGCACCGTCATGCCAAAATGTTGGAGACTGCTATCATGCTTGCAGAGACTTACAGCTAAATTGCAGCAAATATCAAAGGGATTTCATATTATGTTGTCTTAAAGGCCAAATGTGTTTATCATGATCAACATATTAATATGGAAAACTAAAGGAAATTATAATAATTTATCATTTATTACAACTTTTTGTCAAATTTTACACTGCTTTGTTTTTCTTTTTTTTTGTTGTGTTTTGTTTTGTTTTTTAATAGAAGTACATTGGTTTTAATATGCTTGGTTGGTTATAATAGTGGTTGTTTACAATAATATAATATTATAACCATCTCAGTTTATTTTGATGTGCAATATTTTGGGGAATATTAACCAAGCTAATAATGGTGGAGCACTTCAAAATGAACAATACAAAAACCAAGCAAGTATTCAACAGCATTTTGTTCACAGTTTGTACTGTAATTCAAAGACCATGTTCATCCCTCCCTCCACTGATATAAATCAAGAATAGCTTATTTTAAGTCCATATATATTTTTAATATATATACAAAATGATCATTTATTATAACATCCATGCAGGTCTTTTTTCCATTAAATTGTACTGCATGGTGATGTGTAGATCTTTTGCTAAGATCTACTGTAATTATAATGTCTTATAGTGAAAAGTACTGCACAAAGTTTGGAAACACCACAGCTTTAGTTAAATGAATAACAATTTTTCTTTTTATTTTTGTGAATTCAGGACAGCACTGCCTTTGTTTTCTCTCTCATTTTTGTATTATATACTATGCAAGACAACCACAGCAAAACTCCTGTTTGGAGGGGAAAAAAAGTCTGTTAGGGTGTACAACTATAGAAGGAAAGACCTTCCCCTCCTGCTCAAGTCTGTGATTTTGAACATCATACTACCTGTCTGAGCTACTCCGTTCCCTCCCATTCTTCCTGCCAAACCTCTTCACTGTGGAACATAGATTCACATTATAGTGTTTTGCACCGTACCCTGAATAATAGGGCTCCTATATCTATTGGACCTTCAAGTCCTGTTATAATACATACGATGATACTGAAGGAAACAGAGACGGATGTTTCTGTCAAAGTTGAAAATTAGCTTCAATAGCAAAGTTTTAACTGTGTCTGAGCACAAAGTTGTCATATAATTAGTCCCCTCGCAGCTGCCAGGATCACCCAAAGTCTTTGCAAGCCTTGGGAATCAGTACAGGGCAGGACTGAGTCTTTAATTAGCATTTATGTGTAATAATCAATATACGTATGTATACAAGTAGTAGAAATTTGTATAAGTTAAATGTTATGTTGTCTGTGTATTTTGGGGTCACAAAGATATCTAGCCTCCTGATGTGCTGTTGTAAAAGTGTGATCCACCATCCTCACAGTGGATTGGAGAGTGACAAGATAAACATGACATTTAAGTTGCTTGTATAGAGTAAAACACAATATATTTGCATGGAAAGGATAAAAGGGAAAATGACAGTGCAGAAGCAACTAATGAAAATAATTAAGGAAAATAAGAATTGGGGACTGGTAGAGAAAGACTTTTTTTTTTTTTTTAAACATGTTGTGAAGAAGCCATTTGAGGATGGAATAATTAAGCAGTGCATTCATGAAGAAAAAACCATAATAGCAGAAGGAAAAGAGCAAACAAGATGAAACAGAAGTTATGTTTAGGGATTTGTGCAGACAGTTATGCTAACAAAGACTCTAATAGAAATTCTGATGTAGTGAGTAACAAAATAAACAACTGTATGTAATGTATGGGCAGATTTTCCAAAACATTTTGCATCCTTGAGTTCTGATTTTTAAAGGAGTTAAAACTGCTTATTGCATTCCTCGTTGTATGCAAAACAAGTTCTTGGTGGGTCAACTTTTTGGCTTACACACCACATCAAGCACAGCAGATTATTCCTCTTCAACTTCTGTCTTTGTGTTTGCGCCATTACAGCTGCATCTATGCAGCCAGCCTGGATCCCTAAAGAGCGTTTAGCACATACCACTAGAAAGGCTGGACCCCATCGTTTCCAATTATATGTGGTTAAAGTAGGAGCTATTTGAAATGGAGCTCTTTTGGAAAGCTGGTGTGTTGTTTTTACTATCCAAAGACACTTAATACTGAGAATATATCTCTGAGGTTTGCATCTGTTGGAGACATCACACCAAAGCATGGTTTATAAGGGAGATGACCAATGTGATAAAACTCGGAAGTGAGAAATGGCCTGTGTAAAAACATAGACTAAAAAGATGAACAATTATAAATGAGTCTTAAAATACTACCAACAGTATCCAGCTCACTTGAAGAGTGTTGGTTTTCTTTCTGGAATTCAAGAATGGACTAATTTTGTATCATATGCAAAAGATTGCCCTGTACAAGACAAATGGAAGACATTGCTAATTTTAAGACTAAACTGATATGTCAGTTTAACATGCTGTATATTAATGTATTCTTTGCCTACAGCAAATTTTTCTTTGACAGAAACATATCAAGACAGAATAATTTGTAGTTTAAACAAAAATATGTAAATAAGTGTGTTGCATAGACAGCTGCTTGTTCTATTCTATCAAAACAAAAATTTCACTGAAACTTATGTAAACTGACTCATCTACTGTTTTTTTCCTATCAGTTATGGAGACTATTATAAAAAAAAAAAGGCACTATATTTTTTTTTCATGAAATAAAAGTAAGAAAAGTTTACTTAGAATTTCTTCATTATCATTGCATACAGAGGGTAAGTTTGGCTAAACAGCATGTTCTTTACATAACTTTTGGCCAATGCCAAGTGAAATCCCCCAATGTATGTATTTGATTTCCCTGTCAGATAGAAGCAAACATGCTTATTAATTATAATAACTCTGTGTTTCTTTAAGGCTGCCATGTCAGTCTGGATGTACAGTTGGCCGTAGATAGCACAGCTTTGACTCAGCATGTCACTTCTTACCTTGCCAAGCATGAAAAGTACAAGTAACGAGACTTGGAAAATGAAATATTGCCTGACAGAAACCTGTCTTCTAGACTGCAGAATCCTGGTACAAAGCCACCTTGACAAAAAGTGTATCACTTTTAGGACCCTTCAAATTAGTGGAGTGATGCAGCTTTATTATCAGACATTGTTCAGTTCATCATAAACGTCTCACTGCAGCTGCACCTTATGTGTGAAAGGGGCTATATAAAAGCATACTATATTCCAATCTAATTCACACAATGGCTTTCTTGGTAATTAAGATCCAAGTACTGTTAAATTTCTAGGGATTTTCTATTACCCGTATGAATCTAAAGATTTAGAATGGCTAGATTAAAATAGTTGATGTCACCGCTTAAGAAGAGGAGTGGAAAGGGATCTTTAAAAAGGAAGAAATTAGATTGATTTAGAGACTCAATTTACTGCCGAGTGACCACCCCAAATTGATCTGAAAAAAATAGGTGGAAAGAAGATCTTTATAACTTTTCAGCCGATGGCAGTATGTCTTTTAAAGCCAGCATTAAAAGCCTGTTAGTGGCCATAAATATAAGCCTGGAGAACATAGTTTGCAGTAAAATACTTAGTGTTGTTGCACAGAGCCTGGAATTTGACAATGACAATTGTTTTTATGATGCTTTAGATTTTTTGAGGGAAACTATTCCCTCTGTTCCTTATTGCATATTCTGTACCCAGGAATATTCATGCATGTTCTATACAGAGGACCTGGCCAGAAGAATAATCATAGCAGTGACCTGAAAGCCAAAATCCACCCCTCTCCCCACCAGTCGTACTACCTAGCTGCATAAACTCTTCACGAAGACCAACAAAACTCTTTGCATGGCATACTGGAAGAAGGGAGGGGAAGACTTAGCTCCTGCCTCTTAACACCTTTAGGACATGCAGGTATACAGTATAGATGACTCATATGCAGCAAAGGTCTCATTTGGGGAGCCTAAAGTCTGTAATATTATTCAGAAATAAATGCATGAGACGGCATACTTCAACCTAAGACCAGTCCCTCAGTGCCAGTGAGCACCTCTTGAAAAACTGCAAGAGACCAGATTATACAGTTTTGTCGTTTATGGCATTGCCATCAGTATCCTGAACAGGTTGGGGCAAAAGCTGAAGCAGGGAGAAACTTTGCAGTCCCTGTCTCTATCCAAAAGCGTAGCATTGAGAAGGTGACCCGTAATAAGGCTTTAGATAAGTAGACCAAAGCCGAGATAATAAAGCAAATCCCTGCTAGATCTAAGGACATTGAACGGATGGTGGCGAAACTGTCCATGTCTGTCTTGTACTGAAGAGCCCAGAAGTAGTCGCAGTACTCCAGGTGTGAATAGATGTGGAGGATCACCTCCCTCGACCTGCTGGCAGCACTCTACTTAATGCAGCCCAGGACACTACTGGCCTTTCCTGCCACAAGGACATGCTGCTGGCTTATGTTCAATCTGGGTGTCCACCAGGACCACAGGTCTTTTTCTGCGTAATGTTTGTGTAACTTCAAGTAGTTCAGCTGCATCTCAACTGATGCAGTTGCAGTTGAGACTGAATCCCTTAACTATCTCTGCTTCATTCAAATTGCTATTATCCTTGCAGTTGCCTATTACTCTTGCATTATCTTTGCAAAATTATTGGATTCTCTGATAAATGAATTCTCTAATAAACTAAAAAACTGGAGCTTTTAGTTTTAGGCTAATGATTGTGTCATTTTGCAGTTGGAGAGCTATGGGTTTTTTTGTGCTTCCTAACAACCATTTCTATGATGCTTCTAACTGAAAGGCAAACTGCTTTAATCTGTGTTACTTTTTCTCTTCTTAATGCCTGTGTATTCTTACCCGTGGCAGTTCCTATGCTGCAAGCTTAATGGAGCATGGGCTATACGTTCAGTAATATTTGATAAGGACTTGGCTTTTTGTGGCCACTATGGTAATGCATAAATGAATTGCTAAAGTGAGTCACAGATTCTTCCTCTATGCTCTGCTGTGCCTTTTCATCTCCAGTCCAAGCAAATCATAAAGCTCTTACTTATGCATCTTCCATGGACATTTCTTCAAAGACTCACTGAGGTATTCATTTATGTTGACTGACAGTAGATAAAGGGACAAGAAGGCTGCTCATCCTCTCTCACGAAGAACCTCTCCTCCACGAAGGAGAAGGGGTCAAAATTACGCTGTCAGGTGGAGTCGTCACACTGCCTTTCTCTGCCTTCTCCGTAGGCAGAACATGCTCTAGTGCACCTCTACACAATCTGCCATATTTCCTAGCCTCTCTTTTCCTTCACAGCAGCTTCTTGTCATTTGGAAACAGATTGAAAAAGAAAAATTATACAGCTTCAGTTACTTGTGTTGGGGTACTGGCAGACCAACCAACCTTGACCAAACTTATGTTGAAGTTTATATTACAACCTCCCTATCCACTCCTCCCCTCCTGTGACAGCCAACAAAGCACAGTCAGAAGAAAAGCTGGCTGACCCCTTAGCCCTTTCAATGCAAAGTAGGATGTTGTAGAGTAAAAGTGCCAACGTAATAGTTTAAAATAAATGGCCAGCTTTTGCCCTGAGCCAACTAAGGCCCCATCAGACCTTCTCACGTGTCAGTGCTACTGTTGGAAACAGCAGTCTTCGGCAAAGTAGAGAGCTGAGATGGTAAACTCCTCACTAGATCTTGTCTGTCCTGCCCTTTGATTAGTTTAAGTAACCGGTGGTGGGATGATTACATCCCTACCTCATCTGCCCAAAGTCCAAGGTCCCAACTCAGCTAAGAATCCGTCGCCCTTCTCTTCACACTCATGTATTCTCATCCTAACACACCTCCGTCAGCCTAAAATCTCTCTGATGGGTGTCACAAAAGGAGGAATTTACTGGTGTTCCATTTGAGAGCTACGGACTCCTTTTATTTAGCTAGAATGAATAATAGATAATGAGGTAGCACAGTCACCACTAGAGAGAGCTCTGATACTAGAATTATTATTAAGCCCTATTTTATCTAAGTTCCTACTGCAGAGTTCAGGGGCAGTTGCTGGAATGGATGGAGCATCAAAAAGGGAAGAGCAATACAAAAAGAAGGAACTTCAGTGTGTTAGGGAGGATTTTAGACTTAATGTTATTGGACTGTGATTGGTCTACAGAAAGGGGAGAGAGCATTTTCTAGTTTGGACTCTTTCCACTTTAATTCAGCAGTTTTTTGACACTCCACTTGCAATACTTATTGTTGCTCAGCTGCTCTGCTTCATGGTTTATGACTTGATATTGCTTTCAGGAGAATATAGGATGAAAATAGAATATTGGAATTTGGAGGGGGGGGGAAGTGATGTATGAATCATGCCATTTATTGGTGTTTTATACTTCAGTAAAAGTTTATGCAATTTTTCAGAAGTGAGTCGGTACATCTATGTATTTTGACTATTTAAATGGGAAGTATCTATGAGCAGGGAAAGTACCCATATTCCTCTTTCATGAATACCAGAAAATAAACATACCTGAGATACCAATACTGTCCAATAATGTTTGTGCCTTTATTATCATAGTTCAATGCATCTTTACTGAATGGGAGATATGAATTATGTAAAGACAGAGACTGGCAATGCTTGAACAAGTAAGGCCAGGTAGGCATTTCCATTGTTTTTAGAAGTACTGCAGGAAAGGTACCACAAAGGCAATTTGGTGAATATTCTTCTCATAGCCTCTCTTAAGTGTGTTCAGTCTTTGTCATTGCGCCACAATGTAGGGGTAAGGCCAACATGACAATCTGTGTGAACTGTGTGAGTAAAACAGGGATGAAATATCCTGTGCCAAAGCTGACAAAATAGAAGCCAATGTCCAAAGCCTGTATTTCAAAGCCATACTCAGTTTCCATTCATTCCATGTGCTTCTGAAGAGTGTAGACCCTCAGCTTGGGATCAATCCCCCCACAGCTAAGAAATATGATTATAGCTTCAGAATGTCTCAACTTTTGTTCCTTCTTATTTAGTTGGGACTTCTTTTTGTGAAAGACCCCTGACCTTCTTCATAAACTTCCTTCTGTGGGAGACTGAGAACAGACACTACCCTTCCACGTCCAGGAGAAGGGGACAGTCACTTTAGTTTCCTTTCGAGGTAGCTAGATGTTCCTCCATCCGCATCTGTAGCAGTCATCTACAAGTACAGGCAGGTTGTCCATCACCTCTTTCAATCCCAGCCAAATGTAATGTTTGTTAAACAAAGCGGTTAGTAATCTCTGTACAAGAACTTTTAACAGATCATGGGCTTGGGCCATTTTAGCATATTTCTGTGTTTTCAGCTTTTGGGGGGGGGTGTGTGAATTGAATATTACTTTCTTTTCATCCTCAGAACTGTTATCTTTATTGATTGTGTCTCCATTTTTGTGGACAACTTGATACTGCAGTTTTTTGCTTATGCGCAAACATTGCATAAATTCAGACCTCCACAGGACTGAAGAAGAAAGTGTTAATTAATTTGTCAGACCTTGTCCCTTGGAGAAATTCCACCAGAGACACCAGCAGCATTTCTATTGACAAATCCTGTGGTGAACGTTACCAGTGTCTACCCTGATTCATACTAAAAAATGTAAGCTCATTTTGGATTTTAGACATTGTTTATTTGGATAAATAAATGGCTGACAGGGTTCAGGACAATGTAAAGTCCACAAGGCACCATGGTCCTATACATTTTTCAAAAATTCAGAGATGACGAAATATTAGCCTAACTGACAACATATATCGGGATGCTTTGAGACTGGAAAATGCAAATGAAAAATTGGAATTACCTGAAGTAAAAACGAAGTTACAAAAGTTTCAGATAGAAGAAGAGATGGCTGAGATATATATGAAAAAATAGCATAGACATTTAGAAATACAATAAAAAAATGTTGAGGAGCAAATATGTTACAAAAGACAGGGACATAAAATGCAAGACCTGCAAATGCTTTTGATTCAAAAAGATAAAGAAAACATAGAGTCTTTTAATTGTGAATACAATTCAGAGATGGATTTGGTGGGGAGGGGTCTGTAATAATTGATTAGGACCCCAGAAATTACATCAGGCAAAACATGGAGTATGAACATTTAAGTAATGCAGGACCTAGTGAAACTTATCGCAGAATGCTTAAAGAAAAAGCTGAAGTAACCTCTGAAAGATTATCTTTAATATATGATGAAAGATCAGCATGGTCTTCACAGTGCTGGAGAAAATAAAATTAGTAACTCTCTTTAAAAACATAAAGCAGAAAAAAGAAAATAAAGGCTGGTCAGTGTCAATTTAAAATGCATCACTGGAGAGGAAATTACTAATCAATATATCTATGAGCACCTAGAAAATAAAAGGATGATAAGAAGCAGCCAAAGTGGCTTTTTCAGGAACAAACTGCATCAAACCAATCTCTTTGCCTCACTTAGCTGACAAAAGGGAAGCAATGGATGCCACGTATCTTGACCATAATATGGCTTTTGATGGTCAGGACATTCTCAACCAGTACAGCCTGGAGGAAGGTGGGACAGATGAGACCATCGTGTGGTAACTGCACAAATGGTTAGTGGGATGATGCCCAGCTTTGCAAACAACTTGGAAAGATCATTGTGAAGAAAAGGGGAAAACAATGGGAAAGGTGTCAGCAGTATTTTTGAATTAGTCTTTCAGCCTCAAACATCCCCTCATTTCACCCATAGATGCATTGGAAACTTGAAATAATTAAGTTCGTTTACTCTCTAAAGAAGCAGGCAGAACATGTGTGTGTATGGGAGGAGGGGAGAGACGACATATGACGGTCCTCCAGTTGATCAAAGGCTGGTACCAGTTGGACAGAGGGCTGCAGGGACCATTGCTTTCCTTCCCAAGCTGCCTGGACTCTGCTTGCAGCTGATTTGAGTGCAGTGGCAGTCCCTGTTTTGTCTGTGTTCTCCTGCCTCAAGATTTCCATGAAGCCTGCCCTTAGAAGTGGGTGTGCAGCACAGAGGGAGAAAAATGTGTAGTGCCTTGGAAATGACGAATGAAAGCAGCATGTTTTAAAAATTATCATGGTGTATCTATCTAAAAAGCACCAGTTTCACAGCTGTAACCATTACCTCTTTATAGCATCTTTTATAAACAGGTTCTTAAAATACTCATGGGTTTCTCTTTGGTAAAAAATGCAAAACAAACCTGAAATTCAAATGAGCTCACTTGAAGTCAATAATATTATGCTGATTTACCCCAGCTGAACATCTGTACCAGGATTGTATATATAGCAATATAACACTATTCAGTAAAATCAAACACATAACATAGCTAAGCTATTCTGAGCAAGAAATTCATGTCTCTAAAGAGGTTTTAGTATTGTCTAGTGAACTGCAGTGGTTTGAAATATAGCTATTGTCATGTATTTTACCTGCTCCACAATCCTCATTTGTGCAGACTGCCTTTCATACAAAAAATGCCCAGAACTGATATTTGGAAGTAAAGACTAATGTGTTCATTTTTTCACACTGCTGGTGTTTTTTGCCAGATCAGTGACATTGTCTTGATTTACACCAGCAGAGAATAGGGATGTAAAAATAGTTCTAATTACATTGAATTATAATTAAAGAAAAGAAGGAAAAACTAAGAAGTAAAACTTGGTATCAAAAATTTCTTTTCAAGGGAGGTTTGGAAAGAGTGAAGTGAAGGAGTACCAGAAGGAGTCTGTGTGTTGCAGAACCTGAAATCTCTCACAACATCAGCAAAGCTATGTCTGAATATAGCAAGCCTTTAGCTCCGTACATTAAAAAAGCAGCAGTCAGTGTCCTGAAGGGACTGAATGCACAGTGGATACTTCCAGTACACAGGAGGAAACTTGGAGAAGACTTATGAAGGAGGGGTGAAAAGGCAGGTGCTGAATCCTGCAGGGAACAAGGCAACCAGAGCCATTTTTGCCTTGGAAGAGGCTTACACTCTTAGACTAGACCAGACCAGACTAGACTATTTCAGTTGGAAGGGACCTACAGTGGTCATCTAATCCAACTACCTGACCAGTTCAGGGCTGACCAAGCTCAATCACGTTATTAAGGGCATTGCCCAAATGCCTCTTAAAACCTAACAGGCTTGGGGCATCGACCACCTCTCTAGGAAGCCTGTTCTCTTGATTTGGGTTCCTGTGAGAGGCTTGCAGATTTCCTCATCAGCCAAACACTGAGAAGTGAGAAATTCATGGACACCACAGTGGAAGGTGCACATGCAAATTAAGGCTAGTAACTCATGGCTGTTTCTGTTACACAAGTGGGATGCAAACATTGATTTCAAAATAAATGGAGTCAAGGAGGTTGGGATAGGGATAGAGACACTAAAGCACCAGTTTCACAGCTGTAACCATTACCTCTTTATAGCACCTTTTATAAACAGGTTCTTAAAATACTCACGGGTTTTACTCTTTGGTAAAAAATGCAAAACAAAACGGGGATTTGAATAAGCTCACTTGACACAGGGGAAGAAGAGCAACAGCAACATGCAGATCTGTAGGACTAAAGGATTTCTGCTTAAAAGAAAATTCTTGGAGGGGACTAATGGCCAAGTTCTGGCAATATTCTAGGGTCAAACATGAGGATTAGTTACTTTCTTAACTGGGTGGATGAGGAAGAAACTTTTGATGATTTGAACATTTGTGGGACAGATTGTAAAGATGGAAGACTTAATTGCATGTGAATTTCCTAACCTAGATACAAACTTGTAATTGTATAAACATTTGCTTAAAGTTAGCATTTGGTATACATTTGAGCAAATCTTATTGGCAGTCCTAGTCTTTACTTTCAGTTTAAAGCAAATTGCTATCCTTCCCAGCATAAGAACAAATGTGTTATCATGAAGAGCTTCATCTATATAACTGCACGTGTACTCAGTTGTCATTTGCCCAAACAGAGGTGGGCACACAGGAATATTATCAAACAAACCCAGAAATTAGTTTTGCAGCAAGCATTACAAATTGATCGTGTATTTTCTTGATATTGGGTGTCCTTTAGAGGTATATTTAACAACATGATAATGTCAGCTTTTCAAGTTTGAGTAGCAACCAATTCTTACTAAAACTGTAAATTTACAAAAGAATCTTTAAAAACTCAGAACCAGATGGCAAAGAAGAAGAGAGAATGCGTTGCACTTAATGTACATTATTTTTAACACAATCTCCAGACATAAGAAGGCATGGCTTTTTAATATTCAAGTCTAGTAAGTCTACCAAATGCTAAATATTTAGGACTGGCCCATAGCAAAGCTAGATACAAAATAGTAGAGGCTGAAAACAGAAGGACATGAAGTACCATAAATCAGTTGATTTGGAACTGAGAAGAAATCATGAAACAGGAGGTAAGAGATACAAAAATAGTATCAATTAGTAGGAAAGAGGCTCTGACAAGAAGGTACCAGACAATATCTGGCTAGTTCTGAAGACAGCTGATGGTACTGTCAAACCCCATCTATCATGAAAGCAAGGAATGCAAACAGACATTTACTAACACAATTTGCAAGGCAACACAACCTTTGGTGGTACAAGATGCTGAAACTTTGGAGATCTGGGCCAACAGAAAATGTACCGGTTGTTGAACAGGTGAAAACTGTGGACAAGTTCAGAAGAAAAGTCAAATATTTCATGTTTTCTGTAACATGAGCCAGCTTTGGAAATCCTCCAGCAATTCAAAAGAAGTGAAAAAAATCTTCACAACAAGTTCACTATTACAGTCAATCCTTGTTCTGTCAGACATATTTAAAGAAAATGACAAAATAGAATATTTCATCTCCATATGATTTATTTTGAACATAAAATTCAGCTCTTTGCTGTAGTTCTTTCTTTCCCAGTCCTTCTGGATTTCTTTTTTCAAAATCAACAGTCAAAAATCTGAAACAAAGTACATATTGTAGTGACATTTTACTTTCCCAAACTAGTTCAAGGGAGAAGAGTCTGGTTTCTAACAAACTCAAAGTGGTTTTGCCAGCACTCACTGTATTTCACCTTTTAAAAAACATTTTATTGACAGTTTTTACTTAAACTTAGGCAAGGGGAATGGTAAGGTACCTTGAATACTGACTGAGACACCATTATTTTAAGGTCCGATTCATGATCAATCTACTTTTTTGATCTATTTTAAGGTCTGGTTTATGATCAATCTACATTTTTAATCCCTATTACCATGCAGCCTGATTGTGTTCAGTGTATTTGTCCTCTCAACAGAATGGAGGGGCAATTACTACATTGAATTCATAAAGCATGCTGAACCTTGCTAATGCTTTACCCACCAGATTAACCTATCTATTTCAGTCACTTCTTCCTCTTTGGTCTCCAACGAGGACAGCAGTTTTCTCTGTCACACACTTGTGAAGAAAAAAGGGAGGAAAAAAAAGAACAGATTTATTGTATCTCTTGAGGTTCACAAATGCCTCTCCTTCAGCAGCAGTGCCAGGAAGTTGTAAACATATACAAAGCCTTTTAGTTTAAGTACAGTCTCTTAATTAAAAGTATTCTCTCTCTTAAATATAGCTCTCTCAATTTAAATCTAGTAACATTTTGCCCCAGTGGCAGGTATCCAGATCCATCATTACAGCGCAAGATGATTCAGTGGCTTTCTAGCCCCACAAGACTCTTTACTTTATCAAAAGCGTGGCAGAGGAGTAGACAGGAAGTAAAATGATGAGGCAATAATTGAAACACAGGAGCTAAACATACCAAAACCAAGAAAGCTGACTCGATTAGTAAGTCAGGACTGCTGACTGAGGGAAACCTCAATACCAAATCGCTTGGTATTACCTAAGAGAGTTGTGCAAAAATGGCTGGTTGGCAGAGAGGCAGAAAGAAGAAAAATTGGGTCTATCTTGAAGAGAGGCCATGAAAGACACAAATTTTCCCTTAAGACTGTACTGGGCATTGCTTAGTGTAGTCTTAGCAGGCACCATTATTTTTCTGTTTACTTAAGACCTTGTACTATTAATCATTAGAACTAAATGAACTAAATACAAAAGTAATAACTGGGTGAAGTTTTGCCAAAATGAATGCTAACACACACCTCTTTTTTTTCCTTAGTTCTGATTCTGATTTTTTTTTGAACAGTAGTAATACGAAAATAAGAATGACACTCCCTTTGATACTTGAAAATATGTTTTTCTTCTTAATTGCACATAAAATTTTTTGTGAGCTACCTCAAGAGATTCATAGTATGATGTGCAGTCTGTCACTGTTCAGCATTTGGACCAGATCAGTAGTATCTGAAAGCCAGGCAGACCTTTGAAGTGCTAAATTACTGGACTGAGTTCTGTCCTTGATAAAGGATAACAGCATCACCACTCATGTTACTGACATGCTGCTTGGTCTGAAACTGAGTCAGAGAGAGAATGGGCTTTGGGAACTCTGCAGCAGTTCCTAACTAGTCTCTCCCATCTGGAATGATGTCTGAAGGTTGTGCAAAAACCTTGTAAAGACACTTCTGTGATTACTGCACATGCCAAGTCTGCTGTAAGGATATGCGGAAGAATTCTGATTCTCAGATTACCAACCTACTATTTCTCCTGAAAGATGAACTCCTTTCTATTAAAATACATTTCCAACAGATACAAGTTGCTAATCTTCTAAACTAATATAAAGTCCAGAGAAAATAGACCAGTGTATTTGTTTCTGAGGGAAGGTAAGTGACATAAGTCTGAATAAATTATCCCTCAGTACATGTAAAACATAAGGAGAAACTTTGGAAACATGGGGAAATAGCTCATTAAAAGCTTTAGGCGCCAGGATATGTGAGAATATTTTCAATGCACACACTTTTATAAAGTGTCCAAACTATTAACATTCTCTAGAGATTTGGTACTGTTATTGTCAGTCTGGAGAAGAGGAGATGAGGGACAAGATATGTTTTAATTCCATAATGGAAACTGTTGTTGGATCCAAATTTGCCAAGGAATTAAGCAACAGCCTTGGTAGCAAAAGAAACGCATGAATGAGATGACAAAACACAACAAGAAAGAAATCAAGCCGTGCTGGACATCCTTAGCTATCAGCTTGGCTTTATCCTGAGCTGAATTCAGAAACAGTAAGTCTCCTCTTTCCAAATTACAACATTTGATCATATTTTTAAAGCATGCTTCTACCACCTGTTCTCACACTGATGAGCACCTGCATGATTTCCATTTTACCAAGGGAGCTATCAGTATTGCAAAGCACATCGCAGTGTGAGCAGTGGTGGCATTAATGAATATCAGTAGTGGGTGGACTGATGATCCAGCACTAGCATGCCTGCAGCTTTCGGTAATCAGGATTCAATTCCTTGCTCTGCCACCAGCTTCTATAGCATTAGCAAAGTTACGTAAGTTAAATCTGTTTGGAGGATGTAGATGGATGTGAGTTCAGTCTCACAAAGTTTGAACTGAGCACTCTGGAAGCTCTTGAGCAGCAGTAGTTAAGTGCTGCTAAACTAATATCCAATGATTTTCAGGAACCGTGTACCACACCACATTAGAGCAGCCATTTGGCTCCTGTTCCAGAACTGGCTCATATCCTACCATATGATGGCACAGCGAGCCTACGTCGTAGACTCCCAGTAATCTCATACTATTCCAATTTTTGAGTTAGCATATTTTGAGAAGTGATTTCTCTTCATTTGAGACATGGTAACTCACTGTAACTCACCATCTGCATGCTTCTACTCTTTGGCAAAGTCAAATGGTAGGAGTCAGGTGAAATTTCCCTTAAGTCCTGCTGTATTATTTATCACTGTGATAGCTAATAAACCACTCTGAATGGCTGGATTACACAGGCGGTTTCTGGGAGTCACCTGAAAGCCTCCATTGCCCTTTGGAAACACCAAAGCCAACACCGGTTTGGTTGATCAAGCTGACACCGGTGGGAATTCTTCTCTGAGCAAGTCAGACGTGAAGTTAGGTGGTAAAAGGGGACAAAACTGTAACCTTGCCTGTTGCTTCACTTTAGCCTAATCCGCACTGCCATGTCCAGTCCATGCATCCTTTTGTCTGTGAGGAAGCTCCAGACAAGTGGCTCTGTAGCCTTTCCCTTTCATTTAGACTGAGATTGTATCACCTCTCCTAAGCCTTGCAAATGACTGATCCTTGGAAGCAACATCACAGGATTCCCTTCCCTTAAAAAAACAGCTTTTTCAAACAGATGTAAGGTACGTCAAATATATGGGCAGTAGTTTATTATTGTAAGCCTTTTGTTCTTGTTTGTTTATTTGGGGTTTTTTTCAGATAATGATTATAGGAAAATGTAAAGAATGTTCTTTCCAGTATTTTCAATTGAAACAAAAGAAAGTAACAGAAACTACATAGTTGTGTTTTTCTGAGAAATAACCTTATATCTAACTTTAACCTCTTAAAATTGAATATTTATCCTAATTCTCTGTAATACTCAACTGGACCAAAAAAATATGAATTTTCAAGCCAAGTGGGAACAAGTCTTTTGAGCTGTGTCATATAACAAAAGTCATTCTCTCTCAGACTTTTTTCCTTTTGTCCCTTTCCTCAAAGCAGCAGTTTTTTATTTAATGAAGTATTTTGTGAATTTTCGCCTTTGACGTCTTTCTTTATTAAAGAAGTTCTTTTTTTAAAAAACATTTTTTTCTCTCTCTCTGTTTCTCTCTCTGTCTGCCTCTGTCACATTCCTCTCTTGTGTGGTAAACACACTTAAAAGATCAAATCCTAGCAAAGATATTATTCTAATACATATGGCGGGACAACATCAGATATGCCTATATGGCACCTACACAGATGCTGGACATTGATGTATTAGGGAAACACATAAATCCTGTTATGTGTCGGGCTATTCCCTTTCCACCTATTTTTCCATTATAAAAAGAAAGCAATAGGAACAATATGATGTACTCTGACAGACAGACACTACCAGATGTACTACCATGGACTCAAGCATGCATTAACACTAGAATTGTGTGAATTATTTATGTGATTAATCACCATTATGAATTCTCCTTCCCATCCCTTCCCATCCCATCCCTTCCCCTGAATGTAGTGTCAACACATGGATGATGGTGTAGAGATCTAGATGTGTTAAGAATTGAGAAATCTGTGGGGACAGCAGCATCTTGTACAGGAAGGACAGCTGCACCCTAGTTATAATGGAGGTAGGCTGGTAAAAGCAGGGGAAAGCCAGCGGGGCAAAGACTGATGCAACTTATAAAGCAGACATGGTTATTTTTCAGTGAGCCTGTGAAAAGGCCAGCAAGGAGATAAAAAGCACATTATCAATAAATAAGGCAGGCAAATTGGAACACCTACAGTGCCAACTTAGCTGTGTGTGCAGAGGGAGGACAAAGCATTGAAGACATTCTGGATTTGGTCTTGGCCTTGTGCTAGGTCAAGGTTTTACTAGGAAAGTCACTCTATAATATCAGATACAGTTCAACTAGGTTTACCATTGTAGTGGGAAGGAATACATTAAACAAATCCAGCATGCAGATACGCAATTGTAAGAAAGAGAAATACATAAAAAAGAGAAAATGAGTCAAAACAAAGCAAAGCAAAAAGCTGAAGGGATAAATCCAAAAGGAAGAAAACTGGAGTTAAAAAATACTGTATTAGAAGACTAGGTAAAACTAAACCAAAAAAAAAAAAAAAAAAGGAAAGCAAAACTGTCCAGATAAAAACCCTGCATTGCTCAATAAAAAAGTTAAAGAGACTATCATACAGAAGATGCTGGCATTTAAAAATTGGAAAGCTTTCTCAAATGAGGAGAACAGAAAAATCCATACTACATAGCAGGTCAAATAGAAGCAGGAAATTAAAAGAGCTAAAAAAGAATTTGAAGAGCATCTTGCAAAGGATGCTCAAACTGATAATGAAAAGTTATTAAAATACATCAAAATCAGCCAGCTAGGGAATTGGTGGGACTGTTTGATGACAAGAGGTGTAAAAGGGAAACTCATGAATGATAAGACTATAGTGGAGAAGTTCAGTGAAATATTGCTTTCATTTTTACTGCATGTACAAGATGCTGGGGAGATTCTTTGCAGCAGATAGATCAGACCTAGAAAAACTTGAAATAAATACACAGGAACTGTTGTACCAAGTAGATCTAATAGTCAGTAGGGCACCAAGAGAAGATATGATTGACCTGAAGCAATCCAGATGTGAAATTGCAGAACTGCTGGTTGATGTCTGAAACCCACCCCTGCAAACCCCCTCAGTGCCAGAACACTAGCCTACCTACAGAAAAGGTTCTAAAGGCAGTCATGCAAACTACAGATCATTTAGTCTGACCTCCGTCCATGGCAAGCTGGTAGAGGCTGTGTTAAAATTGCTAGGCATTTGGATAAATCACAGTGTTTTGAGAAAGAGTCAGCAGTCCTCTGTGAAAGGAAATCCTGCTCCATTCCACTAACCTGTCAGAATTTGGGCAGATGTCAACCGGCACATGGATAAAAGGGATCCAGTGGACAGAACTTCTTCGGATTTTTCAAAACACTTTTGATAAATTTCCACATTAAAGGTTATCACAGATCAGGGAAAAGGTTCTTCTATGGACTAAAAGCTTGTGGAGGTAGGCCTAGGGCTCACTTTTCAGGATGGCAGAAGGTAAGCCGTGGCATTCCTTAGGGATGCTTGGGCCAAGGAGCTGTGACGTGGTACAACTGATGGGTGCGCACAGAGAGGGACCCAGGAAACACTCCGTGAACACCCGTGCCATGAAGCATTTTCCAGCAGAAATCCTTGGTGGATCACAGGAATCAGCTCAGAGTTAAGCTGACTGACTGTCTGCTGGCTGTAAGACATCCTACTACTCTGTGTCTGGAAATGGAGCAGAGTGGGAGCTTATAAGAACGTCTCCATGGCATGAGTTAGATGTGGATGGGCTAGATACCATAGCACCCACCAGAAATGCTGGATTGCAGACCACTGGACAGGCTTTCAGGGTGGAGGCTGTGAAAGAGGTGCCCAAGTCTAGAGGTGAGCAAGGGATAGGATCGACCCTCCTGCAAGGCTTGCTTAAAGTGGAAGAGTGCTGAAGATTCAAGGTATCCTTTAGCTCTTGGGGCAAACGGTGCGGAAAATGGTGTACAGGCCACCCCATGCATGTGTTCTCCACAAATAATATTTTCTATTGGCACTAGTAGAGACGGACTGCGGGATGGGTCACTGGTCTCATCCAGTAAGGAATTCCTTATGTTTTTATAAACACACAACAAAAAAAGCCATAAAATAGAGTTCCTCCCTTGGAATAGCTTAAAGTTTCAACACCCAGTTATTTCTAGAGGAGAACACACAAAAGGTATACTCAAAAACATTTGTTTCCAGTAATGGGCATTAAAACACAGCTGTTGTACATCTCTTCTGAGATTTCAGGAGCCCATGCGAACAGTTGGTTTTAATGTCTAACTCCTTTGGATACTGTATCCCTGTGGCCTTGTCTGTCATTTCTGTGCTCTATTCCTGGAGGGGTGAGTTTAATATTTTAGCATATTTTTGAATACAGGACAAGTCAGCTTGAGCTATTCATGTTTAGAATAAATAGTAGGCAGTCAAATTTTATGGAGCAGCTCTTCCAGTGAAAGATTCTCTTTCTGTTGTAAACTCTGAGGTGACTTGGTGGCGAAATGCTCACCTCAGCATGCAGGCTAAGACGAAGAGCAAACAGTATCCATGCAGTGGAATCACCTCGTGTGGGTGGAGCTGGGTCGTGATCCTTTGGGTTAAAAAAGGGTGCGTGGATGGGGAGTGCTTTCCCCCAAATACTTTGTATTTCTCATGGAGCATATGCTTCAACTAGGACTGAAGCAGTGCTCCTTTGACCTCTTCCTAGCAAGGGCAGCTTTATTTCCACCATGACTTTTCCCACTTCACTCTAAAGAGTGATTAGTTTTTCCTGTGGGTGGCAGTCTAGGTGCCTGAATAATCTTTTTTTTTTTTTCTTCAGTTTCTCTGCTTTTTGCAGTAACTGGTAAAGCATTAGCTGCTGAAGATTGTACAGAATATCTGAGCAGGGCAAATCAATTCCCTTAGTGCCGCAACTCTGCTTATATGCCAAATATAAAGTCTCTCAGCTACAGAATTTCCTGATCAAGTTGGTGTCTGTATATCCCCTGCAGCTGTAGAGCTTAATACAAAGCCTCCATAATGAGCAGGGAAAATAAAATAAATAAATAAATAACTGTGAGTAGACCTTGGTAAAGAGAGTTGTTTCAAGGCCACAGGATGCCATCTTTGTTTACCTCTGTCTTTCCCCCTAAGCTGGCATGGGATCAGGAGCACAGCTTCTTACATACAAATGATTTCTGAACATGCAGTTCAGCCTTAGCTTCTATATTAACTAAGATCAGAGCTGCCATTGTTAATTTGTCTGAACAGCTGGACAAAATAAGGTTAGATTTTTTCCATGTTTCAAAAATCACTAGGGGAGCTTATTATAAGAACCACTGTAGCAGAAAGAAAACTGAAGTAATAAACAAAGTGGCTATTATGAGAGAGGAATCTATAGGTCAATATGTTTTGTGCAGAGCCTGAGACAGTGATCTGCAGTGCTTCTTTCACATATACATTTTAGATAGAATTTATTATCTTACATATTTTTTAAAATTTATATTATGATCTTATTTCTTTAAGAATAATGACCTGAGAAGTCACCAGGTACGGACTAGCCAACTCCGTCTCACTTTTGGGAGAGAGACTGGCCTATCATTGCCAGATTTCCTCAAAGACAGGATAATGATGATAGAAACAGGTTTTTTTTTTCCTGAATTACATGTCATCAACAAAACAAGAGACTTGTGACTGAAGTACTGGATAAGAATTTAAATTATCTACATTCAGTTCCTGGTTTTGCCACAATTTTTCTAGACCATTATGGGCAGGTACTTTGTGTAAGATTCAGGTCACTTCCTTTTTCCTACCTGTAGGATAGGTATCTAGGCTCTATCTATTACCACTGGAAATAAAAGTGCTTTCAGAGGCTTTCCTAACATGCTTAGCTTCAGGATGGCTAAAATTAAAGAGAAGCTCTTCAGATCTTTATTCCTAAGGGGAAGAGAAATGTGGGAGAATATGAAAGGCTGGGCAGTCTGGAGTATTTTGCACACAGGTGAATACTCAATACTTGCTACTAGCCTGGCTAGAGGGACTCTCTGCAAGTTGGCCCCAAGACAGCAACATGGAAAACTTGCTTAGTTGAAAGATAACCTCACACTTGCATGTCAAGTGCAATGTAGACCCCATCACTGGCCTCCGGTAGGGATGGAATGCAAATATTCCCTCGTGCGCAGCAATGTCCCCTTCAGAGGGTGTACAGCTGTGGCTTCTCCCGTGGGATGCCGGTTGGCTTGGACTGTCAGGTGGACTCCTCGTGCTTGCTGGCGGTCAGCATTTCTGAGAGCAATCTCTGAGGAAAACCAAATAATTTTGGGTGGAACTCAATTCAGAGGGGAAGCAAGAGATCCCAAGAGCATCTTTCTAATCCTGCCACGCCTTCAACCTTCCCCAGTATTTTACGCCTGAGACCACAAAAAGGTGACTCCGGGAGCAAAAGAGAAATGCAACTCAGCTTAAAGCTATTCTCTGCTGTGGGCGTCTTTGGGCTCATTTAAATTACCAGCCTCTTCTTTGATGCTTTACGCTAGTTAGGATGGTAATGATTTTCTTTCAAAATACTAACTTCCTTCCAAAATCAAAGGACAGTCACATCTAGCTGCCCATTTTCCCAGCTAGACTTATCCTGCCCAACTGGATGGAGTTTCCTGCTTTTTCTCAGATAAGGCATGTAATTACTTGGTAAAATTGAAATATGATTTGTTTAATTTAATTTATGATTAGAGGCTTTTCATAACTACAGAAATTTAACATCTCACATATAATAAAGACTGTATCCTCACAATACCCTTATGAAATATCCTGTATTATGAGTACAGAATGGAGGTATAAGGGGTTTGTCTGGAGGTGATAGTCTAAGAAGCATAAGCCTGACTTTCTTCTATGGAAAACTGACCGAGCTTATTGCAAGCTTATTGCATCAGAGTGGCAACGAGTCCAACTTCATAAACCTTTCTGAGAGAAAGGGTATATTACATTTAGCTCAGCACTGCCCTAATGCAGTCATAAGGCTTTTAGTTAGCTCAAAATGCTCAGAAGTAAAATTGCACCTCTCTTTTAGGTAGAATCATAGGATTAGAGGATAATTCAGGCTGGAAGGGACATTGGGAGGTCTTTGGTCCAATTACCTGCTGAAAGTGGTGGGGTGAGCTATGAGATCAGAGTAGGTTGCTTGAGGTTTATACTGCTGGGTCCTGAAAACCTCAAAGGCTGGACACTGACAGCTTCTCTGCGCAACACGTTCCAGTGCCTGACAGTCCTCATGGTGGTTAAGATTTTCTTCATATCAAGTCAAAAGCTCTCTTTTCCCAGTTTGTGTCCATTCTCTCTTGTCCTCCTGCCATTCACTGCTCTGAAGAGCCTGGCTTGGACTTCTAGCTAACTTTCGTATCAGCTTAATATTAATTTGTAAAATTAGTAATATATATTGCAAATGATGCACAAGTGCTGGCACTAATTGAAATACTACTGATGCACTTATACAAATCTCTGGGTCAAAATCATGCCTTGAGTGTCTGAAAAACAGAAATGGAAACAGTATGTCTTGATTCCCAGTTGTGTGCCTTAGCTGTTAATCAATCTTCCTACATTGGCAATAGCTTGTATTGCAGCGTCATAAACAATTCACTGTTGCTTTTCATAGACTATCCCAACATGGAAGCTCCATCAGGGGAGTGTTACTTTCCCCTTCTGTACACTTACTTTCTCCCTCCATTTCCTATTCTTTTTTGGTTCTTTTGTCTTTTTATTCCATTTTGAAAGCTCCCCATTTCTGCCTCCTTAAAGAGTTTTTCAGGAACAATTCATATCACTCCCTCTCTTTTTATATTATTTGGTTTCTCTGTTCTCTGCCTCAGGATGGCATTTTAAAATTTAACCCAGTATACCTGTTCCTTCATTCTGACCGCCTTTTTTTTTTAAAAATGTTGCCTTGATCTGTGTTGTAATACACACTCCTTTTCTCCTCTTCTCTCAGTATTTTAGTAATGATCAGTTATAAGCATCACTCTCAATTATTTTTTTTTTCTTTTCCACTTGAAGGTGAGACATATTTTTGGTTTATTACCTTTAGGAAATTAATTCTTCTCAGTGGTAACATTTTAACTTAGGTCTAGTTTAAAACTCAATGTTGAAATGAGCAATGCAGATCATATTGTACAATGTCCCTGTTATTGATTAAAATTTCGCAAACAGATTTATGCAAACATCTTCAAGAATGATGTTGACAGAAAGATTGTATAGAAATAGTCTGTTTAGCCTAGAGAAGAGAAGGCTCAGGGGGGATCTTATCAATTTATACAAATATCTGAAGAGAGGGTGCAAGGAAGATAGAGCCAGGCTCTTTGCAGTGGTGCTTAGTGATGGGACCAGAGGCCATGGGCACAAACAAACACAGGGTATTTCCTCTAAACATCACAAAACACTTCTTTAGTGTGAGGGTGTTTTGGGTTTGTGTGGTGCGGCTTTTTTGGTAGCTGGGTGGGGCCTGCAGGGCCGGCTCCTGTGAGGAGCTTCTAGAAGGTTCCCCAGCTCCAGGTGGGACCCGCCGCTGGCCCAGGCTGAGTCATCAGTGAGAGCGGTAACACCTGTGGGAGAACGGATTTAAGAAGGGGAACCTGCAGGGAGTGGGGTGTGAGAGGAACCCCTCTGCAGGTGCCGAGGGCAGGGAAGGAGGAGGGGATGCCCCTGCAGCCCGTGGGGAGGCGGCAGGCTGTGTCCCCCAGCCCACGGAGGGGAGTGGGGGAGAAGAAGCCCACCTGCAGCCCGGGGAGCAGCCCCCGAAGACGGCCGGGACTGTGTGGTAAAAGCCGGCGCTGAGGCAGTCTGTGACCGAAGGACGGCACCCTGAGGAAAGGACCCAGGCCGGGGAAGTGTGTGAGGAACTGCAGCCCGCGGGAGGGACCCCACGGTGGAGCAGGGCCGAGTGCGGAGTCCTCGTCCTCCGGCTGAGGAGGAGGGAGCGGCAGAGCCCAGGTATGGCGGGCGGACCCCAGCCCCCGTCCCCTGTTCCCCTGCGCCGCCGGCGGGAGGAGGGGGAGAGAACCGGGAGCGGAGTTGAGGCGGGAAGGAGGGAGGGAGGGAGGGCGGGGGGGAAGGTGTTCCCAGGCCTGGGTTTACTGCCCGATAGCCTTGTGGTGTTTTGGCCGGTAGTGAGTGAAATTGATTGTGTTCCTTCCCCAAGCTGAGCCTGTCTCTTGCCCGTGACCATGAGTGGGGAGTGATCCCTCCCTGCCCCTGTCTCGACCCACGGGCGTTTCTTTATATTTTCTCCTCATCCCACCGGGGGGGGGGGGGGGGGGCGGCGGGCGATCGAGCGGCTTCATGGTGCTTTGTTGCTGGCTGGGCTGAAACCACGACGGGGTGACCGAGCACTGGCACAGGTTACCCAGGTAAGTTGTGGAGTCTCCATCCCTGGAGATATTCCAAAGCCACCTGGACATAGTCCTGGTCAACCTGCTCTAGGTGGCCCTGCTTAAGCAGGGTGGTTGCACTGGGTGACCACCAGAAGTCCCTTCCAACCTCAACCATTTGGGAGGGGCAGGGTGGGGGGGGGAATCTAATGGTAATGGTCTAAGAGTATCAGTCAGGTAGTAATGCCTATGTGTCAGACTTTGGTTCCTTCTTTAGAGGTATTTCCTTAAATTTCAGACAGTGTTGTAATTTCTTGGTATTTCTAACTGTCAAAAAAAAAAGTGTTGCTTACTGAATAAAAATGCCAATAAAGTTAGATTATGTTTTACTTGTTATTTTCTGGGATTTCCAAGCAGTGAAATTACTTCACTTACTATTCCCCAGTGGAACTGCTGAATGTCATGTGTGTAGCCCTTAAACTGTTGGTACTAGAAGACTTGCAATTTGCAGCAGTTGGAGTTATAGCTACGTGTGGATATTGCACATAGGAAGGGAAGGCTATGAAACATTTGAAACATTGTCCTCCTTTGGCACAGATTTTTTAAAGTGACTCCTTCCTCTTCTAGTTTATTGGAATACTTATTTTCAAAGACTGATAGTTTTAAGGAGGCATGGACAGGAATTGTCTGAGACTGGGTAATACATGTGAAAAGGTTGTACTGGTCACTGATTCCTAGCACTTTGCTGACCTGCTTTGTTACCTATAAGTTCATTACCATGGCATGTAACTTTAGCCATCTTTGCCTGTATGAGGAACACTCAGGCATGTGGGGTTTTCTGTATACTCTGTGCACATACACATGTGACTGTCCTGGTAATCAAGCTTAGTACATCAGTCATAGCTGCTACTGTATCCCTTTCAAATCCCTCTGTTCATCTCTAGAGGGTAGATAAATACCTGTATAGCTGATCATCCATAATCCTTCAGATTAAGAGTTATGAAAAGATATTTCTGTAATCTATATAAATTGTGAATTTTGGAATGCTGTATCATTTTTATTGCATGTATCACTGTAGTAAAAACAATCCATAAATAACATTCACTTAAAATAATTTTCCTGTTTAAAAATATACTTATTTTTAGGCTTATAAAATCCTGTTTTATTCCCTATGCTTCTATCTGGATTTACTTCAATAAAACCACAATTAATCAAGAGTATCATACTGTCAACAACAGGTAATATCTGGGGACAGACTGTGATGGTTTTCATCATCATGATATTCCTTCCTGGGAGAGGAAGATTACCTCTTCATTACTGCCAAGAAACTGAGACCTGAACTAAGGGTGCAATTCAGCATTCTAACTGTGGGCACTTAGTGGGATTTGTAGGGTATCTGACACATCTGCCTGGGGCTGGATGGCGAGATGCAGGAGCTACAGGAGACAAGCAAAGTAGCAGCTGGAACCCAAGTGGGATACTGCAGGTCATCTCAACATCACTTGACACCTATGTCTGGGTAACTGAATTGAGTCCTACATATGACTCAGTACTGTAGCAGCAGTTAAATGAACCCAGATCACAATCCTGCCTCTAGTCAATAGGTTGTCCCTTCCTGAAACCTATGTCTTTATAGGTAATTCTGCCATTTTAAGTAGTCTTGCTGAAGTCACTGTTTTTAGGATCATTAACCTAATGTATTAAACTAAGGAGGAAAGTACAGCTAAAGAGTATGGTAGAACAACTTCTTTCCATTTTCTGCAGGATTTGGAAGCACAGGGGTTAACTCTATTGTTATGTGAAAAATCTCAGCTTTCAAGATCCCCATGCAAATACTTCCGGCATAAATACATATTTGCACAAGGGTTTGGAACACTATCTCTTTCATCAAACATTATTCTCCTGAATATTCACAGAAAGCAAACAAAAGGGATTGTGAATACTTGCCAGAGCACATTTAGTACATGTAGCTGAACAAGTGTTAGTGAATGTGGGATGTTTTTTTTTTAGTAATCTTGCAGATGTTGAGTTTTTGGGGTAACTAGGTGACTCTTTGCTAGGCATTTCTCATCCTCCTTCTGCCCTAAAGTAAATCCAACACAGTTGCCTCCCTAGCTGTCCATCCAAGTTGCCTTTCAAAGGCAAACAATACGTACACAGAGTAATAACAGAATACTTCTTGCTGTTTGTGAGGGATGTGATCAGGATACACATCTCAAGAGTGGGGTATGTGTCCCAAGAATGGGACACGCTAATATGTGAATCCCAGGAATTAGAGACAGCCAATGAAACTCAGACACTTAATTTCTCAATGAACCTAAACACTGCCGACATCCTCCTCCAAAGAGATCTTCCACAGGTCTCCTTAACTTCTGTATTCATGTTTGCAGCTTGCATCTCTTGTCAGGTAGTGAACCTCTTACACCAGCCCTAGCTTTGAACTGCATAGGACATTTTTTTTTCTTCAGAGCAGCTGTTTCTCCTTACATTTCATTCAGAAGGACTGGAAATATTCAAAAATCTTAAAAAGCATATCAATGCTAGTTTGTTTCATGGGGTTTTTTTCCTGTTTTTTTTTCTTTCCTGTGTTTTGTCTTCAGTAGAAAAGCCTTGATTTCCTTAAGTTTCACTTTAAAATTATGCTTCTTCTAGTGTATATATATTTCTAAAATACCAGATTTCCCTTCTGGGGTAAACCTGATATGTTCATGGATATCTTAAAAAAAAAAAAAAGTCCTTAGCAAGAAAGCAGGGAGAACCCTGTAACCTTTTTAATACATGCACTCCAGGAGATGTGCAAAAAGTTCTTTTACAGAAATGTGCTTCACCTGCAGGCCATTGGGATAATATTCTCTGTTTTGTGTTCTATCAGTTTGGGTGTGATAATATTGATTCAGAATCTAAACCTGTTTCTTCTCTAATCTTTGCAGAGAAGTCCAGGGAAACATTAAATACTAAATGTCACTCAAGTGTTTCCTGAAGCGACATTTCATCAGTACTGTGATTTTAAAGTCCCGTGGCCATGATATACAAGATGTCCTGACAAAGAATTCCCAAATACATTTCAGACTTGCATGAATGATCACAAGCCTTTAAAGATATTTTCATTTGACTTCTGATCTATATTTGGCAGGTTTAAAAATAACACTAATAGCTATGAGAGTGAGATTTCTCTAATTATGCTTTCAGAACAATCCAACATATTCCACTGTCAATCAGTTGCTCATTTAAACCTGGTGGTAAACCCTTTCCTAATATTGCCCATAATAATTAGTGTACTTCCATGGAGAGACATTTTTACTGTTTTTAGCAGAGCTTTGCGATGCATACTTATAAAATCTGGAAAAATGGTGTAGACATTTTATTGGGGTTTTACAATCCAAGGTAAAAGAGGCTTAGTGCAGATGCTTGACAAAGGACCCATTAAACAAGTCAATCACATATCTGTGTCAGAGCTGCTGAATGTCCTAAGTGAATATACGTATTCATATATATTCCTGCTAAGAATGTATCAGAAGGAATTGATCCACTGTGATTCAATTATCCACCTCTAAAGTGTCTGGAACAAAAAATGGTTCTTTTGGTATTGTATATTTTGGATTGGCTTTTTATGTATGATTTTTATGGGTTTGTGTGGTGGGAGTTTTTTGGTAGCGGGGTAGGGGCTGCAGGGCCGGCTCCTGTGAGGAGCTTCTAGAAGGTTCCCCAGCTCCAGGTGGGACCCGGCGCTGGCCCCGGCTGAGTCATCAGTGAGAGCGGTAACACCTGTGGGAGAACGGATTTAAGAAGGGGAACCTGCAGGGAGTGGGGTGTGAGAGGAACCCCTCTGCAGGTGCCGAGGGCAGGGAAGGAGGAGGGGATGCCCCTGCAGCCCGTGGGGAGGTGGCAGGCTGTGTCCCCCAGCCCACGGAGGGGAGTGGGGGGCCCCCCCAAAATGGCTGGGACTGTGTGGTAAAGCCCACGCTGAGGCAGTCTGTGACCGAAGGACGGCACCCTGAGGAAAGGACCCAGGCCGGGGAAGTTTGTGAGGAACTGCAGCCCGCGGGAAGGACCCACGCTGGAGAGGTTCGTGAAGGGCTGCCTCCCTCCCGCAGGAGGGACCCCACGGTGGAGCAGGGCCGAGTGCGGAGTCCTCGTCCTCCGGCTGAGGAGGAGGGAGCGGCAGAGCCCAGGTATGGCGGGCGGACCCCAGCCCCCGTCCCCTGTTCCCCTGCGCCGCCGGCGGGAGGAGGGGGAGAGAACCGGGAGCGGAGTTGAGGCGGGAAGGAGGGAGGGAGGGAGGGCGGGGGGGAAGGTGTTCCCAGGCCTGGGTTTACTGCCCGATAGCCTTGTGGTGTTTTGGTCGGTAGTGAGTGAAATTGATTGTGTTCCTTCCCCAAGTCGAGCCTGTCTTTTGCCCGTGACCATGAGTGGGGAGTGATCTCTCCCCGTCCTTGTTTCGACCCACGGGCGTTTCTTTATATTTTCTCCTCTTTGTCCCACCATGGCCGGGGTGGGGAGTGAGCTGCCCGGTGCTTTGTTACTGTCTCGGCTGAAACCATGACACTGATGTTGCTACTCAGGTCAGAAACCTCCACCTTGGTGGACTGTCTAGCTAAGCCAGCCATCTTCGGGGCTAAAGTCTAATAGCTAGGACCGTAGCAGGCTGGTCTACCCTGGTAAATACCACCCAAATGAGAGACACTCCAGCCCTATTTCACAGAGGGGGACATAACAAGCAGACTGAGTATTCTCCAGGCCTAGCCTGGTACTGTGAAGTGTTGGGTTTGATGTCTGAGTCAGCAGAGAAGCAAGCAGCATGAAAGAAGATTTTAAGGGTCAGAGAGCTTTGGCAATCAATCAGGGCAATTTGATTGCTTATTCCACCAGGATGGGAGATACTTACTTTTTCTTGTAATTCCTGTTGAGAGAAGAAAGAATCTTGTTATCAGGACTAAGGACTGACCTGTTGGAGTGTAATAATTTTATAGGCTATCAAATAAGCAACTTAATCTAAAAAGAATAATGTGATGGAGGGCAAGAGATCTGAAGGCGGTGAGATTTCAGGGTAGGTAAAGAGGGCTCAAAGGAGACATTGACAAAAAGTGGATATGTAATTGGAAGGAAAATACACATGGAAAGTGATTTGGGAATAAGGGGGTATTTGAATACAACAGAGGAAGGGCATGGGCAGAGCAGATAGAGGACTGAAGGCAAAAGGGGCAAACTGGTGTGGGAGGGGAATGAAAGAGTCTGAGGAATTGCTTGCATTCCTTCTGATAAAACAATAGTACAATGTAAGGAGAGATGCACAGATGAGAGGGGTTTTGGCGTTTTTTTGTTTTTTTATTTATTGTTCACAAAGACAACTGCAAAATGTCTCTTTTAGAAGCTATGCCTGATGCTAACTGCGTTCTCAAAGCAGACCCTGTAAAGGTCATAATGTCAGCTAATGCAATGACAAAAAGATGGGGATGTGACAGGATAATTTGAACATTGCCTTTACAGGGTAATTATCTTTGAATCCTCTGCTTTTTTTTTTCCTCATTGCATATTGGAAAGGTATACTATAATCACTAATGTGTTTTTAGTTTGTTTTTTAATGAAAAAAACCTTAAACAATCAAGTGGCTGTGAGTCACCACAGATGGTTTTCTGTTCCTTTCATGACAATGCTCTATAGTGTGGTCCCAAAACCTTTTGAGTTTAAGGAGTCTTGGTTTTGGAAACATGCCAGCCAAGCCTAGTGTTTCAAGTATTATTTTAGAGCAATTATGAATGTGGGTTTACAAAATAAAAAAATAAATAGCCCAGGGAACTCAAAAGCAGCCTATATACTTTATGAACATATTCATCATCCAGGTAGTCATACATGCCTTTTTTCCTAATTTACCACAAAACATTCACACACTTTTTCTTATTTGTACTTTTTTTCTTTTGATATTGTGGGATTTGGTATTTAACATATCTATCTTGTTTTGTGTTCTTCAAAGCAGTGAGAAGAAAAATCTATAGCATAATGCTATTCCAAATGCCATATTTCATTTCTTGATACCAGTGGAATTTGTTAAACTATTGAGTCCACAAGGGTCTGTACAGCTGGAGTCAAAGAAAACCAGCTATTGAATTTTTAATTAAGACAGTAAGAGAGAAATCTGAGGGGAAGAAGCTATACCATCAATAAATCCATGGTGGTGAAATTATTCTGTCATGTTTATCCTTGGCAATGGGCTTAATAGAAAGGGACAGACTCTTCCAGATGTAGGATGGGATTCACCTTCTCTAACACTGGTGCCATACAGGTTTAAGTAAGAGCTAGTCTTCCCTGGCTCCCTTTGATATCTGAAAAGAAAGGGAGCTCTCTGCATGATGCGTTATTATAGAAATCTACCCTGTGATGAGATGACCTGCCCCTCACATCCACTGACTATACAACAAACTTAAACCTAAACCTAATCTCAGACTTGGATGTCTAATGTAAGGTCAGATAAACTTCTCCCAGACATTACTGGGCAGGAAAGCATAACTTCTGCGGCATAGATAGGGAGAGCAATGGGAAATGGTAAAAATATGAACTCAGGCTCAGGTTACTTTGAAATTCATCTCTGAGGTCATGGAAAGATATATGAATTGAATTTCCAGTTGCAAACCAAGTGTTTTAAGCTTTTAGCGGCCATCTTTCTTTTCACAAAAGTAGAAGGCTATTTGGGTGGAAACTTCCCATGACTTTTTTTTTTTAATAAATGCAGAAATTGAGATAAACACTGTTTTGGAGATAACTAGATATGTAAAAGCTGTTGAGGGAAGACTAATTCCAAAGAGGAATTATTATCTGGAAGGTGAGAATGGGCTTGTCAGTCACGGTTGCTGTTGATTCTGAAATGGGAAAAGATTTCATGAGGGGAAGAAAGGGAAAGAGTTTGCCTGCATCAGACTCTTGCCTTTTAGTATGCTGTTAGTGCAGACATGCTGGCACGTGCAATGAGTATGGCTGTATCAGCATCCGAGAATGAGTGCACACTTGCAAACGTGGGCAAACACATGCTAAAGGGAGGCATGCAAAACACACACAGACGTTTATCCTCACTCTGAGGCAAAATAAACCCCACAGAAGAAGCAAAGCTAACAATGACAATCGGCTTCATTCCTGTGTTTAATTTCTTTTTGCTCTAAGCCTTTTTCTAAGTAACAGTATTTTTTTTCATTGTTCAAAAACGTGGTTTGGCCTAATTGCATTTTTATTTCTAAGTGGTAAGTAGCCATTTAAACCTTTTCAAGAACATAGTCTTTGACCTACTTAGAGGTGCTTAACAATTATGAAAGCACAAACTCCTGATTTTTAAAGGACACATGAAAGCATCCTTTTCTCTTTGTTAAATAAATATTATAGGAGAGCAGACTTCCAAGAGACATATCTGTTATAAGCAATATACTCTTTGAATATCTAGTGTTTATCCTCTGCAAATAGGCAATTTAAGAGTTGTATTGAACACAAAGATTGCGTTTGAGCCATTTGCAAGTACTAATTTACAAATCAGTAGCATGCCAGTAATTTTAAATTTCTCTGAGTATCATGTGCCTAGAATCCCAGCTTTTAAGTATAAATTTTCTACTGCAAATGCACCTTTATGCAAACGCACTCACATTTGCTGAGTAAAAGCACATTCTTAACTCTGTTTTGAAGAGGCTGGAATAAATGAAGAGAGAAAGACTAACAACTGCTATTTGGCCGCTCTGGATTAAAAAAAAATAATAATTCAATGAGAAGATTGATTAAAAAGGACAGGAATTAACAACTCCTAGTTCCTGTACTTCAGTCCAACTCTGATATTACTGAGATTATTGAGTCATGCAATCATGACTCTTAGTGAGAATGTAAATTAAATATTTGTTCTCAGAGAAGGACTGACTTAGTTGTAAAAAGCCTGGGAAGCTTCAGAAATAGGCTACATGGTAAATTGCTCTAGAAACTCCAATCTGAAAATTTAAGCTCTTTAGCAATGTTGTAAGCAAGCTTAGAAGAAATCAGTAAGGTTTCCAAAAACTCTACTCTGTCTACACTTGGCATAAATTGGTGAAATAGATCTAAAAAATAACATGGATTTCCTCAAATTAGCACTTTCTGACAAAAATCAATTCAATTTTTAAAATCCTCAACTAGTTCTAGTTAAGCCAGACCTCATGTCTTCGTTTGCTGTTTCCCCAGTCTCAGACAGGTTGATGCATGTTATGCAAGTTTGTCCGAATTGTATATTGTAGCCACACAATTAAAAACTTAAAAAAAAAAAAAGGTGATTTCCAGTTAACGTGGTAATGCTTACAGAAACTGATTTCTTTGTGGTTTTTATTAATAGACCATATATGTCTGCATCTCTCTGATTAAGTTCGTACAGTTGAAGATATAACCATGGTGAAAGGAGTGTGGAAGAAGAGAACAATATTGCTTTTATTCTGAGAGCAAATCATTCTTCTGTCTTTCACCAGAAGCCAGCCTACTGACACTCGCATCTTGTTACAAATATGTCCCTAGGACTTACAGATTGTTATTTTCAGTGCTGCTAATTATTAATGGAGAATAATGGCCAATGGTTAGTCTCGGCCAATGGTTAGTCTCAGCCAATGGCTCAATTCATCAAATGAAATTCATGCTGCACTGAGTGAACAAAGGTGGCAAAATCAAGCCCAGGTAACCACGAGGGCAGGGGGCAAACTATATCCCTGAATTTCCTTGATCTGTGGGTGGGTTAAATCAGACTTTGTAATTACTTTTTTGTCTTAAACATGTTATTAGAAAGGATCCTAGACTTCTGTGGCAGACTTATTATATTTTTTCCCTGAAGCATGGATAAGAGCTATTGCTTAATAAAATTAAAAGCATTTTTGCACATATTGAAACCACAGTTATTAGACAGTTTCTGAAAATACAAGTTTTGTACTATTAACCAGCTTTATGACTCAGGGTTTTCACCATGGAAACCCACAAATTTCTCTGCTTCTGTCCTGTGTTAAATTAACCAGACTTCCTCTTGTTACTGACTTAGATAAAAATTTAAGCTCAAAACGTAGCTACTTTAGATTTGCAATGCATATAATACTTCATACAACATTTCAAATAAGCAAGATTTTATACATTCAGTTACCAGATGAGGAGGAAAAAAATCCATAGTAACTGAATTTGATAAGCTAGGTGCCAATACCTATTTTCAATACTTTGAAAGGAGACTGGAAACTAGTGGTGGGGGTTAATATGATCATGGCAATTAGTGATTCTGAAGTCCCTAAATTCTAGGATATCTAATCTGAGATATTTCAGAAGTTATAAATTTTTAAACAGAGTCTGATCAGCACTTTCTGAAATCAGGCTATTTAACATGCTTTGAGGCGGGAACTAAAAAACACAGCCCCTTGTGAAGATCTTGGCCAGAGGATTGTGCACGTCAAAGGATGGATTCCTAGAAATGAGAGATCATGTGTCTCTGACCTCTGAGACGGACAAAACTACACATTTTTAGAAGACAGTTTGGCACAAAATTAATCAAATACTGGCTTTTTCCCCTTTGGAAAAGGAAATAAATTAAGCAGAGTTGGCGATAATATTCACAACCTATTGTATGTCTTATTTTTGTTCTAGGAGACCAGTACAATGACGTGGGTGGTGAATTAGGAGGAGAACATGATTTCAGGGGCAGGAAGGTAGATTAACTAGGCAAGTGCACATACTGTTCTCTGTGGATAGCAAACTAGAGAGATTCATCACTGCTTTTCCCAAGGGAGCAACTAGTAAGATCTCTACTACAGCAGGAGGCGTACTGTCCTATCTTACATGTTTTTGGTTGTTTTTTTTTCTTCCACCAGTAATACATTCTGCTTTGTTCATTCATCAACAACTTAACTTTAGACTAATAAGCACAGGATAAGCTGAAATACTCTGTTCTTCAGCATCCCAGAGCAGTTTGGGGTCAAGGAGTATGCATTTTATTGTAATGACCAATATAATTTTAAGAACAGGAAGCTCATGAAACACTGTGTGATTTTATTTGTGCTTATTTCTGCTACTTTCAGTTAATAAGCTTGAGCATAAACCAAGTCAAAACCAATGAGTATATCTAGGTCTTGCGCAACAGAAAGTTGTGGAGGGTTTTGTTTTTTTTTCCTTCCCTATGTTTATATCTGAAAACCATGGATCCTGTTCAAGAGAACCAAGAACAGAGGGAAAGAGAGGCTTAAATCTGAGATTAAACTGTGTATGGAGTTACTTCTTTACATTCCTGTGATTACAACGCAATTTGGTTCTTTTTTTTTTCTTTTTGCATTAAAAAAATTTCAAATTCTTGAAAAAAATGTTTGTATATCCTTTGATTACACCCTATGGGAGGATTTGGGTTTGGTTCTTTGTGTCCTTTTTTGCTCAGGAGGCCACCCTGATGTGCAGTGCAGTGTAGCCAGGGACTTCTGGGGGAGACCTGAATCTCCTTATTGTGAGAGAAGATGGGAAGCATCTGACCAGAAATTTGGGACAGTCAGGTCACTGTGGTAATAGATTAATGCATTTTGGGTCTTAGCTTAAGGTCCATGCGTCAAGCCTAATATTTGTCCTGCCTTTGTATACCTACATATCTTCTAGGAGAACACATTACCCGTTGTTCCTTGAATGCTGAGATTTCTGTGTTAATACTTAGAAAGTAATTATGTGTGCCAAAATTGTACCTTGTAAGTTTGATAGCTTGAAATGTGGTCATACGTGAATAGATGGATAGCCTGTTATAATGGCTGGGAAGAAAGCAGCTAACTTTTGGCAGGTTTAAAGGACTTGATTCTGCAATTAAGCAGCATTTTGTAGATGTGAATTGATTGCTCATTACTGTATCGCATATTGCATATAGCTTTGGATTCACTGCATTTCATTTTTACTGTTATATGTTATGGGATATCTTACTCCACAGACCTTCTTTCTCATTTCCCCCCCTCAAACATAACAGCATCAGTTGCAAGAACATTCTATGCACATTGCCTTGTGAAAGACTGACAGCGCAGTTTTCTGTTCAAGGGAAACATCGATTTGATAGTTAAAGACTTGACAGCAGGTATTTGAAGTATGAGTGATATTGCATGACCCCCTAATTTTTGAAAGGGTGCATGCGATGATGAGGAATACTCAAAGCTATTGCAAGAGCTTTGCTAAGAGCAGCAACATCTGGTACTATATTTGCTGGAAAAAAAAAAGGGACATGTAGGATGAATTGAGTGGTCATAACTCCCCTGTTTTTTTCAGGGGTTATACTTGAACAATTACATAGTACTGAGACACTAAGAAGACTAGAGGCATGATTTTCAATCAGTGGTCTGAAACTCCCTGAATGACAGTTCTAAATGATTTAAAGATGGTCATAGAAAAGCAAATTCATAGGTGTTTCACAGCAGTGTGTGTGTGAAAAGTTTCCAAAGGGCTCTGTGGAGTCTGGGACTGATTTTTCTTTTTTTTTCTCTCTCTCTTTTTAATCAACAAACCAAAATATTCAAAAACCACTGAGCTAAGGTAGATAAAAGGGTGGAACACAAGTAACTGAGTGACTAGGGGAGGTTTAGTAATAACTTGTGAAAGTACAGGAAATAATTGTGACCTTAGAAAATAAAATGCAGACTGTAGGGTTTTCTCATTTAGATAATAATGTCACTATACCAGCCAAAAATCTTTGAGGTATCTAATATGCTTCTTAGCATAATAAATTGGACGTTACTTACTCTCAGTTTAGATCAGGGCAACCAGTTAAAAAGAAACTCTCAGAAAACAACTTATACCTCTGGCTGAATAAATGGGACATGGTATAATTCCCAGAAGGTATTATTGTCTGTTAGATGTCACTATATTCATAATACCCTATATAGAGGTACCTCTTGACATAAGAGCACAGGATGTGTCTTCATTTGAACTTTAAAGATGCATCTCTGTGCCAGGAATAACTCCAGAGAAACTGTCAGAAGGCTAGATTTTCATTGTAGCTTCAATCAGTGTAGTTCACAAAACCAGCAGAGCTGCACTGATTTATACCACCAAAGGAATCTGTCCCTCACTTAGAAACAACTTAGAGTACTGGCAAATATTTCACCATCTTTGAGGGCTCTGTGTGTGCATGTGTGTGTACTGTTACTTCTGACTATTTATGAAATGGGTCTTTGTATGGCAGATGCTTAAGTTTTTTCACTACTCTCTGCAGAAAATAAAGCTGTTCTAAAATGACTAATTTTACTATGACATCAAAACCACTACTTCTTATTTCGTCAAGTGATTCCACAGCTACATTGTACTTTATGATGTCTGACATCTTTACAAAAAAACAAAATATGGCTCAGTCATATGGAAGCTTTTCACAGATTACTTACTTGTTTATGGAAGACTGAATGGTGATTCAACAGATTATAATATTCTTTGAGTCAGCTGTGAACAAATGCCCTGAAGGGTACTAAGAGACATCATATGGTGCCAAATATTTGTCTTTCATAAGGGAAACCAAGGTTCAGCTTCACTTGGATGAAGGGGGGCTGTACAGTAATACAGTTATTTCCTGTCATGGTCTTGGTAGGTTCTGCATTAGGTAGTCTATAACATGAGGCTACACATTGCTGCCTCCCCCCCTGCCCCCCCCCCCCCATGTACACACAAAATCCATCCCTGAGTTGCACTTTTGTCAACTTACTTTTAAAAATCCCAGTACAGCCATTGTAAAGGGTCAGAGGTATTAAACCTGATTTGCTGAAGGAATTCCAACTGGGATAATCAAGAATTTAATTGCAGTTTCAGCTGGATGAGATTTATTTTTAAAAAAAGGGAAAAAGGAAGAACTGGGGAACTACAGGCCAGTCAGTCTCACCTCTGTACCTGGCAAGATCGTGGAGTGGATCCTCCTGGAAACTATGATAGGGCACATGGGTAATGAGGTGATTGATGATGGTCAACATGGCTTCACTAAGGGCAAATTGTGCCTGACAAATTTGGTGGCCTTCTGTGATGGGATTACAACGTTGGTGGATGAGGGAAGAGCAATGGATGACATCGACCTGGACTTGTGCAAAGTGTTTGACACCATCCCGCATGACATCCTTGTCTCTAAAATGGAGAGACATGGATATGATGGAAAGACCACTCGGTGGATAAGGAATTGGTGGCACAGTCACACTCAAAGAGTTGCAGCCAATGGCTCAATGTCCGAGTGGAGACCAGTGATGAGTGGCATTCCTCAGGGGTCGGTATTGGGACTGGCACCATTTAACATCTTTGTCGGTGACACGGACAGTGGGATTGAGTGCATGAAATTCGGCAAGTTTGCCGACAACACGCTGGAGGGAAGGGATGCCATCCAGAGGGACTTGGGCAGGCTTGAGAAGTGCATACCTCATGAAGCTCAACAAATCCAAGTGCGGCATTCTGCACGTCGGTTGGGGCAATCCCAAGCACGAATACAGAGAATGGATTGAAAGCAGCCCTGTGGAGAAGGACTTGGGGGTGTTGGTTGACAAGAAGCTCAGCATGATCTGGCAATGTGTGCTCACAGCCCAGAAAGCCAACCATATCCTGGGCTGCATCAAAAGCAGCATGACCAGCAGGTTGAGGGAGGGGATTCTGCCCCTCTGCTCTGCTCTGGTGAGACCCCACCTGGAGTACTGCGTTCAGCTCTGGGGGGCCCCAAATTAAGGACATGGAACTGTTGAGGCAAGTCCAAAGGAGGGCCACAAAAACTGTTGGAGGGCTGGAGCACCTCTCCTATGAACATAGGCTGAGAGAGTTGGGGTTGTTCAGCCTGGAGAAGAGAAGGCTCCGGAGAGACCTTACAAGCAGCCAGCCAGTACCTAAAGGGGCCTACAGGAAAGATGGAGAGGGACTTTTTACAAGGGCTTGCAGTGGTAGGACAAGGGGTAACATTTTTAAACTGAAAAAGGGTAGATTTAGATTAGATATTAGGAAAAAATTCTTCACTGTGAGGGTGGTGAGGCACTGGTGCAGGTTTCCCAGAGAAGTTGTGGCTGCCCCATCCCTGGCAATGTTCAAGGCCAGGTTGGATGGGGCTTTGAGCAACCGGGTCTGGTGGAAGGTGTCCCTGCCCATGGCAGGGGGATTGGAACTAGATGATCTTTAAGGTTCCTTCCAACCCAAACATTCTATAATTCTGTGATTCCATGATCCTATAATTCTGTTTTCGTATCTAAAAGCATGATAGCAGGTGCTGCTAAACAGATGGGAGGGGGCTTCTCTAAGATGTAGGTAGATCCCAGGGTAGAATTTCTTGAGCCATTCATTCGATAATGGTGTCAACTTAAGCAATCTTAACCTGTGCTCCTCCCCACTTACTCATATTGTCATGCTACTGACTCAGTTTTGCTGGTAGATGTTCTGGACTGAGAACCACATCTAGTTTAAAAATAAGACAGTATTTTTCTATTAAGGGTATTTTTCATCTGTGGTGTTTACTAACTCAGGTTCACTGTGTGATTCACACATATTTATAGCTCTGCACTTGAGGGGATAATGTGGAAACAGGGCAGAGAAGTGAATTTAAAAAAAATTAATGCTTAAGAAAAAAGTGCTCATGCTACTGCATCTGTAGTGGTGGTGCAGGCACTTTCAGGTATCATTTTTCTACTAAGAGTCAGGCTTTCAGTCACTTACACAAATAGGTTTAAAGGAGTAGTGCTGTTGCAGCTGTAATGCAGCTATGAGACATGATCTCCCCTCTGATACTAGGAAGATGTCTGAAGTAACCAAAAGCATGTTAGAATTTTCTAGCAGCATCAGGTGGTCTAATAAAAGATATTCTCTGTGACCTTGCCTCAAATAACATCAAACATTGATAGCACCGCAGATTTCAGTAGGACTGCTGATAGTAGTAAAGATCTGCATCTATGTTAATGACTACAGAATTGGTACTGTAGTTCACAAATTATTTCTTTCTGAAAATATAAATATAGGAAATTTTAGACATCTTGTTATTCAGGACAAATTTCAAGTAGACAAAGATCTTTTCCTTGTAAGTATCTCAGGTAACCAGGAATAATTTAAGGAAAAAGTAAAATCCACAAACTAGCCTATATTATGGTTTTGATTTTAATTTTTTTCCAGAGGATGCCTCCAATGGCTACTTAATATTTCTCATATAGTCAACTAATTTTCTCTCCTTGCAGTCTGTGACCTCCTGTTATAAAGTATTTTATTTGCCTCGTTCCTTTCCCAGCTGAATACCATCACAGGCAAATATTTTCATAATAAATTTACATGTACATGCAGCAAGAGAAAAACTCCACCTACATTCTTTTCATGCAAGCCTTAGCCTGTATTCTTACAGTCCATGCCTAAAATAAATTAAGTTAAAATCAAGCCATAAAGTTTTCTCCCTTGGCCTTTGATAATTAGAATGCCAATGCCAAGTAAAGAATGACACCTTCCATTACTTGCTGCTAATCATACTTTACAATATGACTAGGGAGAAATTGTATTTCTACACTTTTTATTACATGGCATTATCATACACTCTACTGTAACTCCTTTGTGTTACAAAAAGCAGTAATAAAACTGAAACTTGGTAATTGTAGACTTGGCATAGAAGCTCCACAAAGAATACTTTCTTTCCTCTCTCAGCAAAAGTGATTGCGTGGCAAATGACACAGCTGCTTTTAATGGCTGACTGGACATGGCTTCATTATAGATATTGCAAAATTAACGTATTTCCAACTGCCCCCATCTTCTTGGCAGAGATACAGAATATGGAAATGTACTAAGTAGGGCTCCTCAAATCCTTTGCAGCACTGTGGTTTTATTCCCAGAAGAACTATCTCCAGGCAACTCTACAAAGGCAAGGCGAATCCATCATCAAGGGATATAGTGTGGTTTGTATGGTGGATCTGCTGTGGCTACCATTTTGTTAACTGAATCCCTGTTCCTATTTTTTCAAAGCTGCATATTGACACTGCAAACATTTGCAAAAAAAAAACTAGACTTGAGAAAGATCAAGAATTGCTTTCTGTGGTGTCTGGCCTGTGTCCCTGTTCCCATTTCACTAGGGCTGCCCTCACAGTTAAAGTTTTACTTCTGGCCACAGCATATGGATCACCATTGCCTACAGAAAAATCAGAAGTCCTGGTTCTGCAGATTTGGTCTGGTCAGCCTGGCTCTGCAGCTTGTGAGCTGCTAAGCTGTCAAGGATCTACTTCATCTATTGTGTGGAGCAAGTAGGTGTGGTATAGCTTGCTGACTCTGCTACATCTTTGTTCTCAAGGACCAAGTACTGCAAAAGGACATAAGTTTGAAGTTCTGTCAGGAAGTCATAAAGAACAACAATTAACATTTACCACACTCTGTAAACTCATCATTCTGCAAGATGCCCAACATTTAGTCAGTTGTCACACAGAAGGTACATTGGTGAATGTGGCAGGTCTTGTCAGGATATGGCAATTCAAAGTTAGATGATAATGAACAGCTACATTAGTTTCATCTATAAGGTCCTTTCTGTAGACTTTAAGCCCTGTCCTAAAAAATCAAGAGCTTCTCTTTTTTACTTTTTCCATAGGATCATCTCTGATTATATTGCTTTGATGTGAACAGTTATTTTTAGAAAGAGATAACTTGTTTTGGAAAAGAATCCTGCTGATGCGACCTTATTTGGCAGATGAGAGGCCTCCCCTCTTCCCTGCCCCCACCAGCTTTGTTACAGATAAAGTGCCAGAATAATGCATGTGTCCATTTTTCCCATTTTATTTCTTAGAATCATAGAATGTTTGGGCTGGAATGTAATGCTTTTGCACAAATCTTATTTGGACAGTGATTCTTACAGCAGACTAAAACCTCACGTAGGCACCAGCAGTAAAGGTAGCGCCCAGCCTGTGCTATCACTACTTATATATCGTGTAGAAATGATAAGGTCTCAACTTGTGATAAGAACAAGTCTATATACTGACAGTTCCGAATGAGGCCAATGTTTCAAATGACACACAGTAGAGGAAGGTCATGGAACAAGCCACCTCTACCAAAGGAATAATAGCTATTGCTTAAGACATCTTTGGCCTCAGGTCTTCTGTCTCCTGGACTTTGATACAGTTTTCTAGTTCATGCTGAAGTGGTATATATGGACTTCTCAGCAACTGAGCTCTTTTATACAGGAGCCTTACACAGAACATCCATATTCACCACACTTGGTTTCCTCGATTGCCACTTTGGATGATAAACCATGTTGGCAAAGGTGAACAGAAATGGACCTGTTACAGTGGCATCTCTTAAATTATCAGGAGTCATGAGGTCAGAAGTATGCCCTTTTCAGGGTGGTAGGAAGGTATCAACTCACCATCCAGTTGCAAGGGAAACCTAATATCTAATGTTTTGGGGTTTTTTTTTCCCCACCTATAAAAGGTTATCTTGGGTTAATTCAGGCTCTTGGTATATTCAGTAACTGACAAAGGTGAAACTGCAGTTCTGAAGAAACTGTTTAATTTTCACTGGATCAGTGCAGTAAGCGGTTACTGTCCTGTGTTATTTCCAGTATTTCTGAGAAGGACAAAGTGTGATTCAAACTTTTCTGCTTATAGTTACCCAATCGATCATGTAACTGAATAAATTTCCTTCTTTTCCCTCTAACCCTCTCTCCTTCTCATTATTTCTTTCTCTTTATTTCCAGTCTTCTTAACTAGTTGATAAACCCCAAGTTTTGAAGATTTTTCTAAATCTGATGCATGGTTTGCAGGGTTAGGTTTTTCTTTTTTGCTTTGCTTTGCTTTTTGAATGACTGTTGCTATTTCACTAGTACCAAGTTCTACATTAGTCAGACTTTACCATCTGCATCGTACAAAGACACACATTGCGAGTGAAAAATTGTCAAACAAATTGCAGTGTACAGGAGTCAGGCCTTTGTCTTGATGATATACAGTCACATCCCTAGCAGCATATCCCTAACAAAGTTTTGTAATTAAATCATGCAAGCCGGTTCCCCATTAAAGATCAGTGGCCTAATTACGATGACAAGTACCATTAACATTTCAGTAATGCCTGATTTTTGGTACTGTCATTTCGTCAGTAACATAGAGCTAGCCCACTGTAATGACGACAACTTTCTATATCTTTTTCCTATCTTTTCACCTGGAAGACCTAACTGTATTGAGTATCTTTTTCCAACCTGAAAGGAGGGCTTTCACTTGGATAAGTCATCTCAGCCCTTATGGGATTTCTTTTTAGACAGAGATATTAATGAATTACTATATTAAAAAGATATTAACTATGTTAACTTAAAGTGAGTGGTTGCATGACCTTTATTCGTTAATGAGGTGAAGATTTGCTGAAGAAAAAACACAAAATCTTAACAGTGTCTACTCAAAACAGCCTAGGTTTTAAAAAGGTAAGGACAGAGAAGGTGGGCCTCCTGAGAAAGTCACAGTAGGAGCTGATAACCAGGAGAGTTCTTTTATGTACTGCTTGGTTTACTTTTAAAAGGACTGCATTTTCACTCCTTATGAAAGACAGAGGAAAATGTCTTGGTAGAATGAAGTAGATTTTTTCTGATGGAAGTAGCGTGGAAGGAGTTCAAGGTTCAAAGCTCAGCTCCTTAATTCCTAACATCAAGCGTATCAGTTCTTCCATGACTCCTAGCTGCATTCGTGGCCTTCAAGCTGGTTGTATCCTTTTGTTCAAGGATCCAGGCACAACATACGATTTCCATGCTAGGGAGAGATTACAGCTATGGCACTGATCTGCAGAGTTAGCCTACTGTTCTGCATTTTTGTTAGCTTCAAAACGTGTTGACAGAGCCCCAGAGACTGATGAGTAACTAAAAGTTGGAGACACCACAGGGTTTCCAGTTCACACTGGTTTTCTTTCAGCTTTTAGCTAAACAATGCCATCCGTATTCAACATGAACAAGAGGCTCTGAGATCCAATCCATTGATTTTCATTCCGAGTACCCAGCCTGACCAAAGTTTCAGTGGGGGTCTTTATTCTCTTTTTGTACGTACAGCCCATTAGCTGAAAGAATTATCCATACTTATATCATTTAATGAAAATGAATGACTACTAAGAAAGCTCTGAGAGACTATTAATACATAAGAGTTTAACAAAATACTGCTTCCTGCCTTCCCTCTTTCCTTTCTTTTATTGTTTTTAATTAATGCATTTTAAGGTGACTGAGGAACTATGATCAATATCACCTGGAGAGTAGTAGGGAAAGAAAATGAAACCAACCTTCAGAATGACATTACTTGACTATTCCCTCAAAAAGTACATATTATTCCCCACATCATGACTGCATGTACTAGGTTTTGAAGGATCACAGCAACTTATTATGAAAAAAAATGTAAGGAGGGAGCTTTAAGCACTTTCTTTGCTTTCTGTTTGTCTTCACCAAGCTAGTCTGCTGGATGGAAGCAAGCAGAATTGCCTACCTATCTGAGGATATTAAGCAGCTAAAAATCTATTTGAAAATTGTTAATGCTAATTTTATATTTATTTCTGGTGTTTTTTTTCAATTTGAACTCCATTTATATGGAATTTTCAGAAGAACTGAACTTTTTATTTGCAACACTGTCATCCATATGAACTACCCACAATAAGTAGTAAATTAAAGAGCCCCTAAACAAAATGAATGAATGGATACTTTAGATGTTTTAAAATTACTAGGAAGAATGAACGTACCTTCTTTTCTTTTTATCACTGACTCTATCTTGTCTTATCAGTGCTGTGATGGATACCTTTATAAATGTCACACTGCAACAGCATTATTCTAGATGCCTAGTATTTATTCTGAGATATTTCTGCCTCAGGTTTTCTTTGAGGTAAAGGAAGTTTGGCGTTTTAGGCAAACTGGAGCCAGACTATGGTAAAAGAGTCCAGAATAGAGAAGTATTTTTGCATACAACAGTTCAACATTTCTTACTGGCTTCTGTGATGGTTAATTTTCCTGGGGGAGCTGTTTGCAGTTTATCCTGTGTTACCAAAAAAAAAAAATGTGGGGTGAGCACTGGGAAGCAAGACAGCCTTGTGCCTTGATGTGGCTAGGGCAGCAGGTCAGGAAAAAGCTGGAAAAGAGCAAGAGTGTACTTGTCCTTTGTGAGTCCCTGTGCATGTGCATCCAGGGAAAATTCCTGGAGTGCCTGCAGGACCATTTAGGAGGAGCAGGCATGGCAAGCAGGGAATCGTCTTCTGAGTGGAGGAGAGAGGGAGGGTGCTGGGAGGCACAGCAAGATGGTGTGCAGCCAAATTTCACAGGTGAGGTGAAAAAAGTTATTCTGGCTTGCAACAGGAACTTCTAGGTCACTGTGGAGCCTTGAGACTTGCTGGGTTGAGTGCAAAGTCACAGGGAAAAGATGCAGAAGGTAGAGGAAGGTCTAGTTCTCTTGGATTTTAAACTATGGCCAGGAAAGAAAGAAAGAGAGAAAGAAAGAGGAAGGAAGGATGGAAGGCAGGCAAAGAAAGAGAGAAGGAAAGGAAAAAAGAAAGAAAGAGAGCAAGAAAGAAATAAAGGAAAAGAAAACAGTAGTATGCTCACCTCAGGAACAAAGTCCAAACATGTCAGCCTCTAAGCCCTCACTAACTCCAACACAGACTCTTTCTTCCAAGGTATTTGTTTGTGAGGGCCTGTCTCATTGGCTAAGTTGATAGACAAAAGTCTTAAAAGAAAAAAGCCCCCCCCCAAATGGAACGTTTCTCATTTCAGGACCCCAGCGTGCTGGCACGGGTGCAAAAATAGACAAACCAACCAAGAAGATGGTCTTAATGCCCACTTCATAGGAAGCCCCAGCATGAACATCTGAAAAAGCCCCATAGTTTCAAGATTTTTTTTTCATGCAGTGTATTGAATTCTTCCTCCATAAAATCCTTGAACTAAAGCAATCATTTTATTTTTTCTTCATAAACAAATATACTTAAATGGCTGGGAATTCCTCATTTCTTGGTTCTTTTTTCAGGACACTTGAAGAAATTGTGTGGGCTCTCTCCAGGGAATCTGTCCTGAGGACATGCAAACACAGCCAGTATTGTCATGCTGCCACTTTTCATGGTGTTATTGTGAGTCTCAAAACATATGGTGTTTTTCTTAAAGCTTCAGCTACCAGAGTAATGACTGTTAGCTGTTTACTTAGGTTATTTAATATCAGCCATGGAGATTTTAATATTGAAGCATTTCACAGGCCTTAATGTGTGTGAGGCAGAAACCTATCAAATCCTGATTTTGCAAGTGAAGAACCAAAGCCATGAAAAGATTAAGTGTAAGGTCACGCAGGAAATCTGCTGCATGTACCCAGGTTTTTCCAAGCCCTTTAGGCTAGTGTCCAAATCACCGATTCATATTTTATTCAGCTTTCATGTAAGATTAAAAAGCAAACAGAAGACTAGGATATTTTGATCATGTAAAAATGACTGAAAAGGTTACATCTAAAATCTTAAAGTTCTAAAGAGAAGTAAGAACAAAGCTTGTTTCTGCTTTATTGCATTTAAACAAATCTCATTCCATTTAGGACTTGAAGTTAGTAATTTTGGTATTTCCTCCAGCATGAGAAAAAGAGGAGTTTTTAAAAGAACATCTTTCACAGTATTCCGTCTGGCCTTTATGACAGAAGACTTTTTGTACTTCATGACCAGAGTATGATAAGATGCAACCAACCATGGCTATATGTCTTATTAAAAGCATAATAACCAGCTTGTAGCATGTTCAGTGCTCAGCAGGCCAGTAGAAAGAACTGACAGATTTTGAAGTGACTGACAAGGACATGATAAGACAATTTCTGTTCTGATTCAGGAGAAGCTGACCTTTCAAAAGTCTTCCTGCATGAGGACACTGACCTACCAATATAGTCAATCCCCTCTTGTATGTAAAAATGCTCAATCTCAGCAAAGAAAACAACCTCCTGAGGACAGAAAGAAATACTCCCTTTAAGAAAAGTGATAAAGTACTAACTTAGCAACCACCTTTTGACCCTCTTTCTTCTTCAGAAGAAGGTGTCATGCCCAGACTAGATCTACAGTACCCCTTCCCACATAAAGGACATAAGTATCAGGAACCCCCCCTTGCCGTTTATCCTTACCTTGAGGTATACAGAGGGAAGAGAGCTGCTCAAGAGCTTGCACAGATTTCAGGGACAGAAGTGAAACAGTGATACAGTACCCTGTGATCCAAAATGCAATAAACTCAATACAGGCTCTCCATTTGTTTCCTTTTCCCATTAGCTTTGCAAATCCAGCCCGAAGCCAGCAGAAGTATTACTTTTGCCCTTCCAATCCAAGGTCAAACAGGGTATGGAAGCATCATAATTCCAGACTAAGGAACTGAGACCATTTGGAAACCCAGCTGTTTGCTGACACAGAAGGTCCACATTACTTCCCTAAGATTGACAACTGTTTATTATTCATTCTTTTCTGCTCTTTTACTGAAGCACATTATCTTTGGCAACCCTGGCCCTAACTCACTTGCCTGCACAATGAGAAGGCACATTTCTTAAAGCAAATAAAATATATTTCACTTGTTTTTTTTTTTCTTCCGTATTTTGAGAGCTATGTTATACTACTGTCCATCCAGAGTTTAACAGCTATAAGAAATGTATTCTACCTCTTCATTCTCCTTTCAAGAGTCTCTTAACAGTCTATTTTAGCTGTCCTGGTCAGTAACCTCACCTAAAAAGTAATTTTTAGGCCTTTCTTCCATTCAAACCATTCTGACAAACAGCAGCTGCTGAGCAATTTAGATCTCCTACAGCATACTCTAATCATCTAATCCTTGTAACATCAACGCTGCTGGGAAATCCTGAAGGAGGGGTTTCCTTTTCATGGAGATGAAATTGCAGCACTTTATGTCTTTGTTTCTCACCCTTTTCTATTTTCCCTTTGTTCAAAGAAAAGATTGTGGCTACCTACAATTACTAGCCAATACACTAATGAAAGCAGAATATTAATTACAGTGGTGATGGGGAAAAAACCAGGAATCTGGTGCTAGAAGTCTTTGAGCTGGGACAGACCTTACTTGCTGCTGTAATGTAGATGCATAGCAAAATGTGAATTTCATTTCCAATTCTGCTCAAAATGAATTAGTAAAAGGGAAGGGCAGGGCATCCGTATAACTTGCATTGGGAAAAACCAAACACTATGGAAACCTGCAAGCTTCTAGAGAGGAAGCTAACTATGAAGCTTCTGACAAGATAACCTCCTTCCTGATTATGCTTGAGAGATGATATACGTTAGAGGAAAATTCTAGAAATGCTGAATTGAAGTAGCACACTTGTTAACTGCTCTGACAGCCAGCTCTCTGATCTTAGAAAACGTAAGCACACTGAGCATGGCAGTGGCATGATCTGTGTCTTGAGTGCTTTGTATTGCTTGAAAAAGTATGCTTGTGCAAAATAAATTTATACATAGTAACTGTGGAATAGAAATCAGAGTCTGCAAGGCCTGGCTTTTAAAAGGGTGTTTAATTTTGACTGAAAGTGAATTACTCATAAAATGAGAAGAAACGGAAGATCACAGTCAATTATGTGAGTCCTTCTAAAGTCTGTGTTCCTTTTTTAATAGGGGAGTAAAAATACTGAGAAAATCTCTAGCACTGGTAGTAGAACCTTCCAACATAACAACAGCCTTACCCACTCTGACATTAGAGGAAGAAAAATGCTGTGGCTCTCCCATGTCAAATGATGAAACTTCTGAATACAGTGAGCAGTTCAAAGCTTCTCAGTTATGGCATTCACAGTGGATTCAAACTCCTCAGAAGTACTGTGTTTCTTGCAAATGCATAGTATAGTTACCTTTGATATGCAGAGGGTGTAATCATTGGAGGAATTACCCTTTTTTACACACATGAGTAAATACGTACAAAGGCTTACATAAACTAGACATGAAAAAGTATCCCTCATACAACAAGCTCTCCTAATCAGGGAAGTACTGTATTGATTGCAAAAGTCCAAAGCATCATCAATGCTTTGACTTTGCAAGTTTATTTATAGTGCTGCCCCTGGAATTTATATTTCTTCCATCTTCCTATGTACAAAACTAAGGTTAACCATAGACCTTAAGGCCTGGACTATTTTCCTGCAATGGGGAGAAAGGCTTGCGCATACTCCAGTTTCACTCCAGTACAGGCTGGAGAGCAATCAGAGGCTGCCCAGGTCCTGGAGTGTGGCAGGACTCCCAAGCTCAATGGATTAATACTTCCAAGAGCAGAAATCTTGTGTGATGTATGCATAATTAATTCTTACCTCATACAAAATAGTTTTATCAGACTTTGTTTGTCCTTTCCAAACTATTAATCCTCACTGTAGTTCTTGCACAGCTGCATTTCAACTGTAAAGAGTATTGCATAACATGTTTCACTGGGAGAAAAATCAGCTTTTTAATGCAAAAGTCCCTATAAGTCCTGTTAGCAACAATTTTCTGTGTTACAACTAGGAAGGGACTAGCTTCCAAAGGTACCTCATCTGTCCCTTTTCACTTCTTTTTGTCAAAACAGACATTCTTAAGAATAAGAGAATTTACTGTTAAGATTGATTATTTTTTTTCCCTGTTCTTTGACTTGATATAAATTTGCATAATGCTATTCATTATCATTTTCATTTTGACTTTCTAACCTATATGGCTAGGTTCATCGGCTGTTATGTCACTGCGAGAGTAGATCAATCATTCAAGCCAATTTTGTCTGTCATACTAATTGTTGACAAAGATTAATTGCCTTAAATCGGAATAATATTGGCAAGTTCTGCCAGAAGTCACATCTCTCCTTTCCCTCCCAGATCTACCTTCAGTGCAGCTTGTGGACAGCATGCATGAACGCTGTGTGAATTTTTACCCTAAAAATTTGAAAATGGAGAAACATTTTTCATATGCTTCTTGCATAGACAAACAACTGCAATCCCCTACAATACATCAAAACCCTATAGCCAAGATGATGTTCTCTCTCCTGTTAAAACCTCTGGAACAATCGCATATATTATGGTTCAGAAAAAAAATACCGTAACGTCCAATAACATTCCAGAAAGAATACGTTTTCTATTCCCTCTGTTGGTGAATTGGGAAAGCCCTACTTGAAACAGCTTTATGTGTACATAACATCTATTTATCATTCCTTTTATGATACAAAAGAGCTTTCATAAATAATTCTGCTTGGATTTTGTGGGTAGCAAAAGGTTTATTTCTAAGCAGCTAAACTTTTGCTTTAAGTTCCCTGTTTCCCTGGTGACTTCACTGGAGAGACACTGAGAAAGTCTAGGACCAGGTGCCTGTGAAGGAGATCTATCACAGAGTGCAGCATCAGAGAGAAACACTTGCTTACCCAACTTCTTAAAGGTCTGAATCCTCAAGCTGGGTTATGTAGTGGAATCTTCAGACAGAAATGGGAAAATTTTCCCTGGGACTGTCTACATTTTTGCAAGATCTAGCCTGATGATGGTATCTCACTTGTCCATGCCATAAGTAACTTGGTAGGTGGGAGAAATGGTGTTGTACAGGGAAGAGTGTCTCTGCTTGCTAGTTGGTAAGGGTCTTCATTAGACTAAGAGAGAGAAGACTGAGTGAAGATCTTGGACCCCCTGCAGAATTTCAGACTTTTTAGAGATCTCGGTTCCAGTCTAGAGAATTTCTCTGGCTCCTTCAGCTGAGTTCCCAGGACACCTCAAGCTGATCCTGATTCCCTGGGAGCAGTAGCCATATCTCACACAGTTGAGGTCAGGTGGAATGACCTGTAGGTAAAGTGTTGCAAGTTACTTGAAACTTCCCTTACTCTGAGAAACCTCTAGTTTGCATTCAGAATTAGCACTCTTTTTCTTTTTTTGGGGGGGGTGGTGGGGTGTGAAAAGAAATTCTGACTTTTCAACAACTTCGAACAGCTTCCTTGAAGAAAATGCATGGTTTTGTTTTACTAACAAGATAAAAAGGAACAAGAAAACAACAGTAGATTTTAAAACTTACTGTCGCAGAGAAGTCTGGAGCCAGACTAGGAGAAAGCAGCAACTCCAGTAAGACAGTGGATGATACCCACAGTACTTGAATCCATTGGAAACCATTAGAGTAGTGTCTATGAATTAGATGCACTGAGATGGATATTACCACAAAGTAGGGGAGTTTAAGTTGCAGGGTCTTCCTTTTACCCCTTGCTTTCAACTCAGATAATATTTTTTTCTCTGTATTTAGAAGATTCACAGCCTATCAAGCCTGATGGATGTCTCCTTGTCTCCAGCAGAGAGACAGGTGGTATTTATTTAAAAGGTGGCGTAGGTCCAAAATATGCCTATTGGAAGAGCTGCTGAACTCTGGCAGGAGAGAGTGTGAAACTTAATTAACTATGGATGCGTCTTCCCGATATTTATTCCTACAATTGATTTCTGTAATGAGTTTGGTAGTATTCATAAAGCTGAGTGAAAGTGGGAACTCTTCCATAATTTTTATATCTAAAAGTGATAGGTGAAAACATTTTTCAAATTTTTCATAAAGAAAAAAATCTGAAGGATTTTCAGAATGAGGTGTCAGAATTTTGCATAGCAACTTTACTCTTACAAATACCATACATCACAACAGTCAGAAATCTAGAAATACAGAAAAGTAAACTTAAATGAAAAACAGAGGTTCATTTCCCCAAAATAATTCCAATGACATTGATAAAATCCCACAAGACGTATTATTTCAGCAGTATCTGCTGAGAAATTTTGACTGCACTTAAGTATTTGTGAAAAGTCAGACTGGCTGTGATGTCTCGCTCTGTAAACTCGTCCACTGTTAAATGCCTCGAGCTTGTCCAACACCACAGTGTGAATACAGTATGAAACACTCATACTGCAACTTAATATACACATTCTCTTTCAGATATTTTGTTGTAATGATCTTCTGAAGAGCAAAATATTATTACTTTAAAGTGGTAAGGAGTCAATGCCATATTTCAGTGAAAAGAGTGTCACGTTCTAAACCTATGTGCTTTTCATTGAAGAAGTTCTTTCTTTTTCTCTTTAGATCATGAATAATTGCATGATAATGTGACAAATACAGTACACTGTTTCACTACAATCTTGTGTTAACTTCTTTTTTAGCAGAAAGGCATTTTTAAACTGTTGGGATAGTTGTAGAGTCCAAAATGCAATGCCTTTGTAGGATTTTAAATAGATAAGTGCATGTGACAAAATTCTGCTAGAGTAGTGTAGGAACCTTTAAATGTCTAAGAGTGAAATATCTAAGTCTTAGCTAGTCATAGAAATGAGTGACCTCCTCTTACAGGAAAAAAATGCAGACATTCATTTATATGACCTACCTAGGGAATACTTCTAATCTAATTCTTATTCTGCAATAAGATGGATCACTACAGTGTGTCTGTTTCTCTCCTCTGATTATAAAACAGGTCTAAAAAGATGAGTTCAGGCTTAAGCAGCTAACTTAAATTCCTAGTGAGAACAGATGTATCTTACATATCAGTATATATTAAAAATATTTCTCTTCAAATAGCATATGTTTTAATTATAAAATTTTTTAACTTTGATTTTTTTTCTCTAAACAGGAAAATAAATTCTACTGGAAATTTTTACCTTCAGTTATTGTTGAGATATCCATCCATACTTTTTTTAAAAATTTATTTAGATAATATTTAAATAGGAAATGTTTTTTCCTCCCTCCTATACAGTTTTTTAAACTTACCCATTAAGATTAAATTAGGCATAAATAAAGTAAAATTAAAAATGACATCCAAGTTTGATAATAAAATCGACTATTTAATTTCATATTAATGTTGGATATAAAAAAAGTAATTTCTGAACAAATAAGAATGAGAATGATTTAAAATATAACCAAGGCAATTATATCTGCATCGAGGAAACCAGATTTTGACTCTTAGCTAGAGATATATATGGCATCATAACTATTTTTTTTCTGAATTTGTCAATTTAAAAAATATAAGGATTGGAAGGCAAGTATATGGACACTGATGATAAAGATATGTGTTGAAATATAATGCATGTGGAATTATTTTTGGATCCTCTGCTTAGGTGATTAACTGGAAGCTAATTCCATATATTTTCTGAAAGATAGCTTTTGCAGAAGTAAATAACTTTCAACTGATATTTCTCTTGGTAAACTTTATTTTGACTTGGAATGGAGTAAAGAATAAACCTCAGATAAATAAGAAGATGAAAATAAGCTTCATATATTCTTCACCAACTTGTCAATTGTTCATGAGCAACACTTTTCATAGTTCTTATTGCACATGCATTTACAGCACAGAAGCTGAGCCTTTTCAAAAGCATGAATTGCTAAAAGCAGCTCATTGAAAAGAGAGTGTAAAAGCCTAGGAAAAACACCATGGCAATATAAATTACTTTTCACGTATACAAATCTCCTTAAACATAGCAAAAAAAGGGTTGCGCAGACACACATATAAACAAATTGTTACCTGTGTTTCATGAAACATTTAATTTTCACTTGCATTATTAATTATAATGCTTTGCAGTTCTATATTGCTTTCCATCTGAGGGCTTGAAAGCACTTCGCAATTAAGAATGAATTACTGAAGGTTAAGAAAATCATGTTGCTCTAAAAATGCCAGATCAGTAACATTATACCAGGGCATTTCCTAGGAGTGTTTTCTGAAGGCAGCAGTAGGCCAAGAACCATGAGCAAATAGTACTTTAAAAGTTTTATATTTTTTTATTGGGTTTTTTTTTTTAATCTTCCCAGTTGACCCTAATTGTGATCTCCTCTTTTAAGGAATGATATAAAAAGTTTCCTTTCAGACTGTGAGGGAGGGAAACTATGGTTGTTAGAAAAACCTTCTGTGACAGCAGACTTTGAAAAAACCAGTCTGTGCAAGTGAAAACTTGACTGCACAACTGACTGTAACAAGTCATGAAAAAAAATCGGCACGTTAAAAAATGCTAAATAATTTCTCTGACACCTGAGTCAATAGAGCTTAGTTACCGTACTCTAAAAAGGCTTTCAGCAACCACACAGCAGGGGATATAACCACAGGGTTAGTTTTATGAAGGCAGCTGGAAACAGCAGTCACTCAGTGATACCAGGCAGAAGGCTGTTGGCATGGGCTTTGCTATTAGTGATGACCAAAGACTAGAGAGAACACAACCGCATCTTGATGTCTGAAGTTCTCACGAGGGGAGGTCATATAAGGGAAATGTGCATACATACATGTATACACATGTACATTTACATACATGCGTACAGACACACCTATATTACATATAGTGTTCAGCCAAAGAAGCCAAATAGCAGATGCTGGAATATTTTGGTGGTTACTGCACTGCACAATGCCATGGCACAATATTCTGTAGCAAACACTACATTTAATCAGTTGGTGCCCTCCCACACACTCACAATTCATAAGCTTAGCCAACAGTGTAAAATGGGCTGAGGTTGTATTACCACGGTCTGATATAAAGCATGCTACTATAGAAAGTATCTGGTTTTTTGTAAATTACCTTTACAAGTAATATTACTTCTATTTGTTGTAATGAATTACATTTGCTAATAGTACTGATAAATAGATTTACAGATAATGAAGATTAATATTATTAACTATGGAAGTTACAGTTATGCACTTCATAAGTCTAAAGAGATCACTGGATTTCTCAGACCAGCCTACAGAGTAGCACATGGAGTTTTATATTTTCATACTGTGTTTCAGGACTACCAACGAATCTGGTTTTCTATACATAGCTCCTGATGGTAGTTTATTGTGCAATGGTATTTTAAGCAATCTTTTGGGATTTATAGGAAAGCACATCTTTTTTTACTCCAATATAAAAGTTCTGCATTATGTAAACTCCCATTTGCATTCTCATCTTCTGTGTCTTTTTTTTTTTTAAAATTTCTACCACCGGTTCATATTTTGTAAGAAAGCTATATAGTAGTCTTACAAAAATGATCGTTCACTTAGGCTTAGGGAATATTATATTTTTCTTCTGTGTATGTTTGTGTGCATGCATGTGTGTGTGTATATGCATGTATAAACATCCCAAGATTGTCTAGCTGCAAATCACAACTTACACATCTTGTGGCTTCTTTAGTGACTCTAAATATCGTTCTTATTTAGTCTATTTATTATTAAGTGATCTGGTAGTGGCTTTCTGATAAGTTTGCTTGACATCTTTCATTATAAATGATTTTGAGGAACCTTTTGGGAAGTTCTGACATCTCTAATGTTTGCCATCAGTGTCTGAAATTGGATGTGGAAAAAGCCCAGGAGTTTGAGAAGCCTCTTGTCTTTTCCTCTGCCATTCTGCTCAGGTGTGGTTGCAATATAATCAGCTGAAAGCCAAGATTTCTTTTTCGTAGCTTGTTTCCTCAGGAAAGGTGTAGCAAACTGACCAAGATAATAACTGAACATGAACATCCTAATCTATGGGCTGGGCTGATGCCAACGCTTTGGCGGCAGCGACAATGGCAAATGATGAACTAGAAAGACATTGGTGGCTGAGGAAGAGGTGTAAGAAGAGGGAAGGATGAAAGGCTCTGATCAGCCTTTCAGTTCTAATTCACAACCTTAAACATGGCATGGAGGGAAGTACTGGGACCAAATGCACGGAGGGAAATAAAAGTGGGAAAAAGTGGTCTATTCCTAGTTATTGATTCGAGCCATAAGTCCAGTGGTGCCTCTTCTCCATCTCACCCTTCACTCCCACCACACACTCTACCTTACACACCACCAATAACAAAGATGATAATCGGTATAATGAGTTCTGTAAATTAAGAGGTAGAAAAGATGATCTTCACTTCTTTACTGTTGTTCAGGCAGGATATATTATCACACAACACAGCATAATTGAGGCTGGGAGGGACCTCTGAAGGTCCCCTGGTTCAAACCTATGCTCAGGGCAGCTCTAACTCCAAAGTAAAATCAGGTTGCTCGCCCAACCTCAACCAAGTCAAGGTCTGAATATCTCCGAAGTTGAAGACCCAATTTACGTATATTTATTTTTAACCCTTCCCCTTGATGAAAGTACTTAATTCAACTCATTGAAAGCTCTATAATAAAAGGCTAAATTGGAAAAGATAATAATTAGATAGCAAAGTCAAGCACACCAAAATAAGGAACTGACATATTTAGAGTTTTCTGCAAAATTGTAATTCTGTCACTCTGAGTATCGGGAAACAGCTTTCAATTACCTGATCACATGCTCTTCTTATAGCTCCCACTTTCGCTCTGCCTCCTAAGCTCATTCAATGCATAAGATTGGTACACGAAGTAAAAATAATTTTACAGAGATACATTTTGTCTGGTATTTTATCACTATCAAGGAAAATGTAATGACTTTTGTAGTCCAAGCTAATTTATTTTGTTATAATGGTTGTACTTAATAAGCAATAATCAAATATAGAAGCATTCATTCACTCATTGCTCGTTCTACAAAAAGTATGCGTGAGGCCTTTTTAAGGAATTCAAAAAGTACTTGTTTTTCCCTCTCTATTTCTACCACTCATATTCCAAATATAGCTATATATACACACATATAAATATAGTATGTATATTGTGCATGTATATAGCAAGACAAACATCAGAATTATCTTACAAAATAAAAATACTCAGTAAATATATATATTAAATCTATTAACAGAAGGAAACATCAGATAAATCACTGAACACATAGTATCAAATCACTCTGGTATTAAGAACACTGCTTTACTTACACCATGCACATAAAGTCCTCTCCTACTTGAAGGAATAGCTAGCTATTAGTCAAACATCAGGAGATCCTAAATACAACTAGGAACAGTTGTTTTCTTCTGTTTGCTTCTCCATTTTGATTTGGAAACATACTGGAGCTATTTTAAGCCAGAGCTTTCATTCCAAGAATAATACCCCTGGTTTTGTCATCAATAAAACATTTTTAGAGCATCTTTTTTTCTACTAGCCTCTTGCCATTGCTGACCAATAAGGTGTGCTGTACTTTTTCTTCTCCTAGGCTATGGACCTCTTATGAGCTTGTTCTTTACTCCTGAGTGCACTTTGTTCCACTTGCTCCATTTCTGAGTCTCTGCATTAGTTTTTCCTCAGTGCTAAGGACTGCCTTTATTATTACTGGCTATGTGAACCTATATCAAAGTGTCAGCAACTGAAAAGAATTTTTTTCTTCTTTCTTGAAAATAAGAAATTAATTTCAAAGCATGTCCTACTCAGCTGGAAATTACAGCAACAACAACCTGTAACTGTCTCTAAATTCTGTAATCTGTGATATGTTTAATGGTTACAGAATAAAAACAAACAAACAAAACCTACCAACCGTGTGTTCATAAAATAACTCTGAATTTGAGAACACGAGCAATTTAAATAGGTGATAGATCCATTTGGGTGTCAAATGTCCATTAAATGCATTAAGAGCTGTAAAGCCACCTGTCAAAATCTAACAGAAATATTGTCATCTTTGCAAGTACCAGAAAGATACATAGCATATGACTTGTACTAGTGCTAATTAATCTACACAGTGCTGCAAATTGTTATCTTCACAATAGTTTGAGTTATTAGAAAGTCTTCTAAATTATGAGCAAATAACTGAAATTAAATCAGCTAACTTAGTTCCTTTTCTGCTCATAAATTAGACATAATGGGGTAGCTTGCTTTTTTTTATTCCTTCCTACTGACCACATGCCATTGTTGCCCATTGGATTTGGCATACATTTTTCTTTCTCAGCGGTGCCCTTTCCTTCTGTTCAAAAGGAGCACATGAATTGTTTGTGACTCACTCTTTAGGCTGTGGAATGGACGTACTGATGTTAATAGTCTCCAAAGGAAGACGTGTCTATTTTTGCAGAGGAGAAAGGTCTGAAGGAACTGCTGGGGCTTGTCTCACTGGAAGCATGGTCAGGAAAGCTTCAAATGGAGCAGGGTGTTGATTTACCAGGTGGATTACCTGGTGCCTGTTCTACCCCTTCGCCCATATGTTCACTGCAGGCTGTTCTCTATGTCCCATGGTGCTGGGGTACTCAGCGTCCAGATGCATCACCACTGCATCCAGATCTGTCATATATGGGGAATTTTAAAACCTTGCCTGTTCCTTTTTGCTCAAGCAGGACATATTGTTTTTTTTTGGATCCTCAGATCCTATGTGTGTATTTCCATAGGACAGTCAGAGATCAAAAAGTGCTTGGGGCTTTCCTGGCTGAGGAAGAAAAGAATGCTGTACCATACCTTCAGCAAATACTACTTTTAGAGTTATCTAGCTTCACAAGCAACAAAGTACTTTTGCATACCTGATAGCTCTAGGGAATAACATTCACTTATGTACCACAGACTATTAAATATATGCATCAAGTGAATGTTCATTCTGATATGTCCATATCCCACAGATATGACATGTCTATGTTGCAGTATCTTTACCATTCACCAGAGCCATTAATTGGGTGTGGTTCTGGAGTGCTGTTTATGCAAAAGAAAGTCACTTACCCTGGTTTTGGTACCTAGGTGGTAATCCTTAGGTAATAGGTACATAAGTGGTATGTAGTCTAACACGTGACTGTATTGCCGTGCTTGGAGTCTTGGTCTTTCATGGGCTGAGCAATTAAGTAACTCAGATTCATTAGTAAAATGTTGGCACCAAAATCAGATACTCCTACACAACAGATATGTCAGCTGCTTCAGTTCTTACTATCTCCATCAGTGTTTCTGCTCACCACCCTTCCCACAAGTTGTCATTCCTGATGGCACAGTCAGCTCTTTGCATGCTTGAAAAGCATATCATAAATGCCTGAATGTCCCCTGTCCCAAAGAACAGGCTTCCTTTAAGGGAACATTTTCAGTGCTTAACACCTCAAATCTCCTCTGGGATCAATACTTGTGAATATTGCATGTTTTGCTGCCTGATTTTACATTTCAAGAATGAACCAATTTTCTGATTTCTTTGTTATATAAGCTTGGAGGAGGTGAATGTAGAATACATCAAAATAATTTGATGCTACCAGTATACATTAATGTCAAAACTATTTACATTTCCTAAATCATGAAAAAATGTTTATATTTAACAAACAGTTACCTGTTAGAGGCTAAACAACTTCCTTATTGAACTCACAAATACAAGCTCATCTCCAAAGACTATTTAAAATAAATGGCAATGATTTCATCACAACTATCTAAATTTAAAGATTCTTCAAGAAGCAAAAATAAACTTGCTTGGCTTTCTTTAAAGCTGAATTTCAGCTCTTGTTAAACACTGATGAAGCTGAAAGCATAATAGACTTTCAGATGTTCAGTGAAAATTCTAGCACAAGAAACACATAGTCAGAGGTATTGTGTCATAGGTATTAACTAGACTAGAAATTAACAAGCTAAAAATCTTACTTATAAAGTTATTGAGCCAATGAAAGAATGCCAACAATTTAATTTCAGTATAAAAACACGCTGAATAGGGCAAACAGTTCTCTCTCTTCTTCATATAGCAGTCACCACTGTTCATGCCGGTCAGTTCTGCAAACACACAGTAATCAGGACAATGCTTTGAAGAACTCCTCTCAAGCAACTGAATTAAATGTTTTCTTGTTTGCGTAGACATAACCGATATTTTCCTTCCATAGACATCTCGGGTTTTCCTATGAACTGCTAAACAACAGATCATCACTAACTCTTACTGAAATTCTTTGCTATTTGTAAACTGATTGTCTGCAGTACCCATTCAACATTTCTACATTTCAAGCCAAAATAGCTTGAAAGAAAAAGTTCCTGAGAAGGCGTGCGGTTGTCAACTTGGTTAGTCTGTACCGAGCTTTTCACCACTGCAGCAATTGTGCAATCAAACCTGTGAGGGTAAAGCTAGCTTAGCTATACATGCCTGAGTTGCCGTCATCTTTGAGTTTTCCGCTGGCATAAGCCAAGTCAGGATGCACCTCATTTTTAGAAAAAACATAGTTTGATTTTCAGCAGTGGAGTTCTGATAAAATGGATTAGAACTTTGTTAAAGCTCTGTATTAGTCATCATTTATAGCTTGTTTTCTTTTTAGTAGTTTTGGGGTGTTTTAAATAATACGATTTAAAAATGTGAATAGGTTAAAGAGCATAAAAGGGAAAATCTTCACATAGATTAGTATTTGTGGGTAAATAAAAGACAAGAAACAGAGAGCAGGAGTAAATTGTCAGTTCTTTCAGTGGAAAGAAATCACAAATGAAGTTCTTGAGGGACCTGGATGGGAACCCATGTTGTTCAACATATTGATAAATAAGCTGGAAAAGGAAGCAAACAGTGTGGTGACAAAGACTGCAGCCTGCTTGTAAGGAATTGCAGAAGGACCTCCTGAGAGTGGAACAAAATAGGTGGTAAAATTCAATGCAAATAAATGTAAAGTGGTACACATAGGAAAAAGTAATTCTAACTTCACACATAAAATGATGGTTTCTTGAGTTTACTATTACTCTGCAGGAGTGAGGTTCTCTCTCTTAACCCTGTTAACAGCAGGGATTATGATTGATTGGATAGCAAGTGCCATGAAAATGTCAGTTCAGTGCTTGGTAGTTCTCAGAAAAGTGAACAAAATGCCAGGAATTATTAGAAAAAAATAATAGAGAACAAACCAGAAAGCATTAATATGTCACTGGTATAAATCCATGGTTAGCCTGCATCTTGAAATGTTGTGTTCAGTATCCATGCTCCCATTTCAAAAAAGGGTATAGAGAACTGGAAAGGTTCAGAAGAGGGCAGCCAGGACAATCGAAGATAACGCTGTGGTTTCTGTGTGAAGAATGAGTATGTTGGGACACTGCAGTTTGGAGCAGTGACACCTGAGAAGTTACGATGATGATTCACAGGATTATGTGTGGCACAGTGAGGTTGGAGAGAGATCAGTGGTTCAAAACCTTGAGAGCACCATGTGAAGGTAGGAGAAACCACGTTCAAAACAAACAGAACGAGGTTCTTCATGCAAAGGCCAGCTGAGTTGTAGAGCTGCCAGGTGAAGTATGTTATAGATGTTTAAGGTTTGTATGGATTGAGGAGTAAATGGGAAGAGTTCATGGTGGAAGTGGAAGAAACTATTTCTGCTTACAAAGTCCATGAGCTGGAAACAGCTAAAGCCAGGGAGGGTATTCATTTGCCAGTTGTTATCCCTGCATCCAATTTCACCCTTGTTCAAAACAGGATGCCTAGTTAGATGGCCTTAGGTCTGACCCGATACAGAACAGTGTTTTAAGGCATGGAAAAGTGTGTATGTCTGAATTATCTGTAAGGGACTCACAGACTAGCATCTGACTTACTCTTTCCTTCCTTCTAAATAATGAAGCCCAAATTAGTAATTTTTAAGATAAATCTGTTTAGCCTCAGCAATTCAAAATATCCCTTCTATTTTACAAAAGCAATATCTTACTGTAACATCTCAGATTTTGCCCAGGCGTATTGCATTCCTCTGAGCAATCTGCTCTCTTCAGAAGGAGCGTTGGTTATGTGTGCTATAGAGAATTGCTTTGTCAGGTTTGGCACCTGCCCACCTGGCCCTTTTCAGCATGGCGAGAGACATTCCCCGGCTCCCCAGGTTCCCTAAATATGTCCTTGGTAAGCTGTTTCTGCCTTGTTTGGCTTTGATCCTTCCAAGAGAATAGTGAACTTACTCTTTTCACCCACATATGTTTTGTTGCTAGTACTTTAGTTTCAATAGAAAAAGAGAACGAAGAAATGTGGCTAGACTTGTTATTTGAGGCACTGTCTAGAGACAAAGGTTAACAATATCACATACAGTTTTAGCTTAATCTTAGCAACTTATTACCTCTTTTACTGCTTAGCACTTCTCACCTGCAGTCCCAATAAGAGCCACCAATTAAGGATGCAGTGTTCACAGTAACCCTTTTTCTCGCAGGATTATCCTCAGTGCTGGATGCTGTCGATGACTGTCTTTCCACAGGTTAAATTTTCTTGAAGTTAGGTTTTGGGGTTAAAATTGTAAACGTTTCTGAAAGCTGTCTCTAGAGCTAGCTGTCTCAGGAGCTTAACAGTGATGCCCTCTCTGCTAGAGAAGTGAATTACAGAAATGACGTTGGGAATTACCCCTGAGGCTTGGGCACCTCACACGGGGATGCAATTTGCTGAACTCTTCCCTGCCAAAGGACTGCTGAGTCACTCAGGTTTTTTATATGCGTTGCTTATACATACACTCTCTTCAGCTCGTGATTGTGATGCGTTGCTGGCTCAGTACAAATATCACCTACTAGTAATGGGTCATTACTATAAATGCTCAGTTTGATCAATCTGGACACATTTATGGAAAGAAACATAACCCCAAACCATTATTAGGTTGCAATGTAACAATGTGTCACACAAAGTCAGGGAATGCTGTATAATTCAAAATCGGATTGCTCTACTGTTTTGAAAACATATACCTCTCCTGCCAGGAGGGAAGTCAATGCATATAAAAAATTTGCAAATCCTTTCTCCTGAGCAGAACAGGACCTCAATCTGGCCAAACCCATGAGAGGGACCTCTTATTCTCTCTCCTTGAAGCGAGCCTATCAGTGGTTTTCCAGTGTCTTAAAACCAGAAGACAAATGCATAAACTGGAATGAGGAAACTCATTAAATGGCAAAACCACTGATCTACTGTCTGAGAGAAATTAAAGGGAATGGTTGTTGTATCCTTGCCGTTTGAGTCTTTTCCTCCTGGCGCACTTTCTAGTTGAGCATCTTTAGGCAGTTACCTGGGCTGAAGCTGTTGCACGCAGGCAGCCCCAAGGGGATATCCTCCTTCTCCGTGCCCCGAGGGCCAGCCGCAGGCTGCCAGCCTCTCTCAGCCTCTGCATTTTCCCTCTGAGCTCCTTTTTGGCTCTGCCTCCACCTAAAGGCTGCCACATCTGGCATACCTGCAGCTCTTGGAGACAGAGCAACCTCCTCTTTCCGGAGGTCTGGAACGTGAAGCAGACAGGAGGCCGTATGCAAGCAACCTTCCTTTCTGCTGCTCTGCCACAGCCTTTACAAAAAAAGAAATAAATACAGTGTGTTTATGACGAAACATAAACATGGAGACAGTTTTAGTATCTGTCACACTCAAAATGATCCATAAATCAGAAAAGTCAGGAAGGAAAATTTGATATAGATTTTGGAGCTGATAGGAGGAGGACATTTTATTTTCAAGGGCTGTCAAAGACCTTAAACTATTTTAATAGCAGCTGTTGACATTTTATTCCATTTTTTCTGTACATGGTTAAAAAGTGTATGTGGGTAAAATGAGAGGAACTACAACTATGGATCACAGGCTAGCACTGCTACATCTATGGTTAAAAATAAATAAATAAATAACAAATAACATGACTGTACCACCAACAGACAAAAAGAACTATTTGTAATAAGATGATTCCATGTAGCTCCCTGCCCTAGTGAGAAACTTCATGCTTCAACAATGTTTATATATGAATTTTGCCTGCTTAGTGTTGAGCTCGTTGGCACAGTATCATAAAGGTTTTTCAAGCCTATTAATCTGTATTACATATACTATTCACAGGCATTTCAAAATTGGAAGGAGAACAATTATTTTCTGACTTTTGACAGAAAAAAAATCTGAAGGCTCTGTTGGAGCTATTATAACCTATGGATTTACAACTTACTAGGGGTTTCTTTAACCAGCGGATCTTTGACTCTCACTGCCTGTACTACTGACAGACTGGAGAGACATTACCATCTGTCATAGATGTGTTGGCATTTTAACTGTGTTTATTTCTTGGTTTGGACTCTTGTATATGTTGTTTTTTGACCTGCTTAGATAGCTGCAGTAATACAGGAGCCTTCGCAATGTATATACCAGAAGCTTATGGGGTACTCCTTGATAGGGGGATAAAAGGCTCTTTAATGTCTTTATGGTCCATCATATTAAGCTCTACTTCCATACTTCATCGAGTCAGATTCCTACCTCAATTACACAGGTGAACCTTAGGAGTAATCCCACTAAATAGTGTGGAATTACTAGACTTTTATGTCAATGGAAGAAAACACAATTTTGTTCCTACTTTGCAGATCATTGACACTAAGGAACATAATGACTTCTGTAGTGCTGTAATATTCTGTCATGTCAGTGAAATTACTATTTATGGTGCATTAAGAATAGTTTCCTTCCAGAATAAGCAGAGGATAAAAGTAGTGGGCATACACAGTGATCCACTTTTCCAGATGAAACGACTGAGCTATTTTTCTTCATGAGACACACAAAAAAAGTAGTAATGTACATTTTGGTACATCAAAATACTAATCTTTCCCCCTTCCTTTCCCACACTCCAAAAAGAGGCTCTTTCAACATAGAATTTTATCTCATATTTCTGAGGAGTAACTAACTACCTGAAGAGTTTAATACAAACTAATCTTATATTTTTACATTTATGATTTTAAATACTCTTCTTCTTTTTCCTGAGGTACGAAAGTAGCTTAGCTGTAATAGCCCCATAAGCCTGCGATACTGACCAGTAATCATTACTATTTTCCTGTTCTTATCCATTTCCATTAACACTTTAGTCTGAATCATAGAAGCCTCAGTTTCCCAGGACCTATTTTAGGACTTCCTTCCTGACTTTGAAAATATCTCAGCAGGTTCAACAGGGGTCTCAGAATCCCTGAAAACCATTTCTAAAGGGTCAGAAATTGAGATTTTGTAAATGGTAACTGGTTTTGAAAAGTTTATTCAAAAAAGTCTGGATTACCCACATTAGATTACATTGTTCCTGAGTAGTAGCCGAGACAGGAAATTCTAGTGAATTATTGTGTGTCACCCACTTCTTATCACCTCAAAACCTGCCTCAATTTAATATAATGAAAATTGTAATAGTTTTATTCTTCCACTTGAGATTGTGCTGAAGAACAAATGCAGCATCTACTATTGTAGTCCAACTGTACAGCAATGTAAGAGGGGGTTAGTGGGAAGTTATGAAACCACGACACCAAACCTATAAGGAAATATGCTCCTCAGGTGGTGTAGATCAGCTTGATTTCTGTTGTTCAAGTCGTCAGAGACAAATTTACATCAGTGGAGAATCTGGCCTATAACTTTTTGTGTCCTTTTTATTTCTTTTTTTCCCGCTGTTATTATTTCTGCTCCCACATGTGCACTTTTTACCTTTATGACAGTAGTGTGAACTGAATTGTGATGAGCAATGCATAGTTGCTGTCCAAGGAGTCTTTCCTTTGGATTTGTGATCACATTTCCTTCTGAACATCCATCCAAGATTTTTGACAGTAAGGTCAGGCCAAGAGTTGAGGAATGAGTATTTTGACTTATACTGCTTAATGAATTGAGGTAAATTTTCTATTTGGAATAACCTGTAGAATAATAATTTTCTCTTTCAAGCTTAGGTTTTCTCCTTTCTATCACAAAAGAACCTAACTACTCTGTTCTAATCAATATAATATGCTTTTTCTGGTTGATAAATGAGCTCAATAACGTTGTAATTCTTTCAACATTGAACTAATGTGCAGCTCCTTCATTATGCTAGGCATACAGAGAACATACTAAATGCATTAGTAATTATAGACAGGAAAAAGAAATCTCACATCAGCTCTTGGGCTACATGATCTATGAAAGTATGGCGAAGTTGAGAAGGAAAAAAATTCTTGTTATAGATTGATTTTGATTGATAAATCCTATGGTATCTCTTCCCTAGAAGATCTGTGTAAATCAGTTCAGGATGTACATTTTAGTGTCAGGATTTATAAAAGAAAGAAAAGTTGATAATGGCTAGCAAACAATTGGTTGCAACTGTGATGATGCGTCCTACTGATCTGGTGAATAAGGATACATCTTCAGTAGCTTTTTTGATCAGAAGTGATCTTATTGTCAGAAATCTAACCCAATTTAGGTAATCTAAAGCCCATAAACAATACTGTTTTAAAGATTAAAGTATGTACCCTAATAATTTTCACCAGGTGAACAATTTCTGCTTTATGAGAGTATTGGGCAAGAGAGGACGCTGCTTCATGACAGGGGAAGGGAACCTTTCTGAGCTGAAGGAAAAGCAAAGAAAAAGCTTGACTTTATGTTCATGACAGCAGGAGAAATGTTGTCAATAGCGGGAAAAAAGAAAGAGCTCTGTTCTGAGACTGGGAAAAGAAATCTGCTTGGTTAACTTCCCCTAATACCCTGTAACTTACAGCACTGCTCAGACATGACTGATGAAACAGTCTTACAAAATTGTAGTGGTCCAATTTTCATAAAAATGAAAAGCTGCAGAAGTCACAGGTGTGGTTCCCTATGTATACTTCTCTCGTCTGGCACTTATTACACCATGCAGTATCACGATGGTATTGCTAAAGCTTTTAGCTATGCTAGACAGTCCTTAGCTGTGGCCTCCACAGCATGGAAGTAATAGCTCAAAATGCAAGATGGTCCATGAGTATGTGCTTGTAATGTCTCACTGGATGTTTCATGGTAACATTTCATTGGATATAATCATATCTTATCCACAAATGAAGATCTTGTATGGCAAGCTGGGAAAGAAAATGTTTTCCATCTGATTTCTTTCATCATAGTAATGTAAAGAACTGCCCAACAGCAGCTCTGGAATATTAAGAGCCACCTTCCACAAGAGCATCTGGGAGCCTCCAATATAACTTCATAGCAGGTGTCTTATTTGGAATTTACACAGAGAGCAGATTCAAACATGCTCACCACCTAAATCCTTCAATTAAAAGTTAAAACTATTGAGGGAAAGCAAATTGTCACTGTACTTTTCTTGCCCATTCCTGTTTTTAGCAGAACTCTCAGACAAATTCTCAGATATATTTGGTAACAATTCACTAATGGCATCTGTTGGTAGCAATTGTCAACCTTATGAATGAAGACAAGCAAAAAGGAACCCACCAGGATGAACAGATTTGTAGGATGTGGAAAATGGAACACTCTGTATAAGATGGAATCTCAAAATGGCCCTTGGAAATGTAATTGCATTGGAGAGCATTCCTCCTCAACCAGAGCAAATATATAGTTGCACATGAGGATCAAATGAAAATCCTTTTCAAGTCAGTTTGAATCCTCAGACTGAGTTGAGTTTTGGTCACCTTACTGTTGGATAAAATAAGGGAAACAAAGGATACAAAAAGATGTGAAAACCATAGATTAGGTGCGAGGGGTGAAATTCTGGCCTTAACTAGAGTCAGTGGGTATTCTGCTGTGTCCTTCAATGTGGTATGAAATAAGTAGCAAGTATTTAGCCAAGTTTAGCAGCAATTATTAAGATTTTTAGTAAAAATGTGAAAAATATGTAGAATGTAGTCACTTGAAAGCTGATTTGATGAACACATTTTTTTTTTTAGCATAAAGCCCACAGTCTGACATAAAGTGGAACTGATCAGAATGGTTACATGCTTTGCATACAAAAGTTCTTTTAATAAACTAATAGAACATTAATATACGGCCTAATTATGATTGACCTGAAAGTGAACTGAATTTTGAATTAAAAACAAAAACTAAAAATCAGACTTCCTTCTCCAGTCTCAGCGTCCCCCACAGGAGTAAATTACACTTTTTAATGAATTGGGCTTTAGGGAGCAGAACAGAAGATGATATCTACAGTATTTCATAAGACCATGTGAGGACAATTTTTAAAAATACAGGAACTTCTACAGAAATTAGTCTATGGGAAACAAGGGTGCCCCAGGTAAAAGCAGAATGCAAAGGAATGAGCTAGTCCAACATACAAGCTGTACCAAGTATTGTTCTGATCGCACTGTAGATGTCAAAATTTTAAATAAAGAAGAAAAGAGGACAGAAGACTTGGCTCAGAAGGGAAGGGAAACATTTGCTAGAAAGGGTTAGAATGCCTACAGAAATAAACAGAAAAAACAAATTAAGATGATCCTTGTTTAAAGCCTAGACACGTTTGTTGAAAGTACATCAGCATAATGGGGAATGCAATCATCGTGTTACTTTGAAGATTTGTTTCATCTATAACTCCCAGAAATTACTTCCACATAAGGGGCTCCTTCCTTGCCTCATCCTCACAACCCAAACCGCTACTTTTGAGTCAGCTGCCTCTGACAATGAGGTGTGAAACATGAGTCTGCAACCTTTAGCAGTAATGGCTACTGAAGCGAATCAATGCCAAAATGTACCATTTTTATATACAAATATAAAAATGTTGCTCTACTCCCTCCTTTTTTCCCTCTGAGAACCAAGATGTGGGCATATTATGATATATTTTATGGAGAGTTTTCCTTGATGGACTCTCTTACTTTGTGGTAATTTACAACCCTTCCACCACAAAGTAAATTGCTCTGAGATGCCACAGCTTGGGAATCAAAGCCGAAAAAAAAACCTTTTTATAAACAGGTACGAAAGTTAGTATTCGGCTTTGTTAAGAAGAGGGTGATCTGCACAGACCTGCATGTCTGTATTTGTAAATGTCTAATTTATTTGCATAACTGTTTCAAAAATGTTCAATGCACAGCTGCTAATAGAACTTCAGCTATCAAGGGCAAACATCTGAAAATGCATTTTTCTTCCAAGATGCACAGAGATTATCTATACATTTGACAATTAATTTGGGCTCTGTATCAGTCATTTCTCAGATTGGAAGGACAAGACTCAGGATGGAAGAAAAGAAACCAAACGAACCAAAAAAATCCAACCAAATTTAAGCCCAAGGCTTCTTCATAATGGTTTCGAATGAATTTTAATCAAAGTATGAAAACTAAAAAGTAAAATAAGAGATAAAGCCTCAATCTGCTCATGCCTACAACAAATAGTATCCCTAAAGGAGGGTGTTTTTTATCATCTCCATGGAAGAAAAATAACTTTCTTTGTACTTAATTGGGAGCACCTAGATAGGCAGCACACAGAAGACATTACATATTATCTTTAGAGCCATGCTAACTATGAAATGAGTTGGGTTTTTTTTCTGGTTGCATGGGTTGACAGCTGACCCCAACTGACCCAAGGGATATCCCAGACCATAGGACGTCATGCTCAGCAAATAAAAGCTGGGGGAAGAAGAAGGAAGGGGGGGGCGACATTGGGAGTGATGGCGTTTGTCTTCCCAAGTCACCGTTAGGTGTGATGGAGCCCTGCTGTCCTGGAGATGGCTGAACACCTGCCTGCCCGTGGGAAGTGGGGAACAAATTCCTTGGTTTGCTTTGCTTGCCTGCGCAGCTCTTGTTTTACTTATTAAACTGTCTTTATCTCAACCCACGAATTTTCTCACTTCCACCCTTCTGATTCTCTCGCCCATCCCACCAGGGGGGAGAGGGCAAGCGGCTGCGTGGGGCTTAGTTGCTGCCTGGGGTTAAACCACGGCAGTGGGGAGGTTTGCTATAGTGCCAGTCCTCTGTGCAAGCACGAATACTGCAGTACTAGCAACAGCAACATAAAAAAGCAGGATTGCATCATCTCACACACCAAACAAAAGTGCACTTAACACTAAATCTGGGCTTCCTTCCCAGGTCCTCAGTTCAAGCACACCTGAGAATGGGATTTTCTTTCCCTTGAAACATTTCAAATACATTGGGCCAGAATGCTGCTTAGCCCTGAATACAAATCAAGTCTGAATATGAAGTGAAATGGCAGTTTATGGCTCTACAAAAACTGTTTTCTCTCAAGGCAAATAAAAAAAAAAAAAAGTGCAAATCACACAAATCTAAAGTATAACACTCCAAGAGACAGCCAGCAGAACAAGATGGGGTCAGAGGCCCTTGGTGTAGAGAAACAGAAAAGGTCAAAAAGGCTGTTAAATATTACCAGTGAGTTAAAAACATGAAAAGATACAGAGCCTGCTACAAAACCATAGCTGAACAAGAATTTGTTGGGGTTTTCTTTTCTTAAAAATTAGGAGATGATAGGGAGAAGGTTTTTGATTTGGTTTGATTTGGTTTAAATATTATTTTATTTTATCTAAAGGAATTTTTTTCATTTCTGAACAGAAACAAAAATGGTAATGCTTTGTGTGGAAATTCTCATGAAATACAATTCTAAAGAAAGAAACAAGACTAGTGTTTTTTGTTTTACTAAACTATTTCACTGTCATCAAACTGAAAAAAAAACCCAAAACAACAAGCTAGAGAACTTACAGATGGGCTATTACAGAACTTACTTTACTACAGCAAGTGAAACATGCTATTACATAAAGCCATTTCAAAATGAAACCTAAGAATTATTTTCAACCTAAAAATGTACAAATTGGATGGTTTCATTATTAGAACATGATCTGAGAGACTCGGTCTCTGTGGTTATTTGCTTATTAATCTTATTAGAGTTGGCTGTTAACCACTGGTGATCACAAACTGTGGGGCTACTGCCACCTTTGGCACCAGCAGAGACGTGGACTATAACAATAATAAACAACTATTTGTGTGATAAAGTTGTGTTAGTGTCTCAGCATCGAAACCCTGTAACTTTGTGCACAGTAAAATCTTTGGAGTGTGCTTACCATGCTCTTCCACTTCTATGAAAGGGTAACAAGTATTAATATTTTCAATTTTAACCTTACATTATTTCTACATAAACATCAGAAAAAAACCCATTCAAATCATGTTTCTCCTAATAAGAACAGTGTTACATAAGAGTTTTCCTCCATTAAGTTGTATAATGAATTATGTTATAAGGATGAAATAGCAAGACAAGAACTTGTTCAGTTTGTTTAGGCACAAACTCCATGTAATCTTCTTATTTCTAGATTACATTTACCTGATAAAAATCACATGATATTGAGCCTCTTTTCTTAACTGTTAGAGGTGAATGTTTCTAAAGTAATAGCTGAGTTGAAGAAATAAAATAGCCTTCAGAGTCCATAAAGGAAAATTCTACACCTAACAGGCAGCTTTCAAGAAACTCAAATTTATTTTACCTAGTACAAAAATGGATTGACCGTAATGATATGAATTGTTAGATCCATCTTCACTGTTTATAAACTGCCTTTCAGCTGGCAATAAACTGCTGATGGCAGAATGCAACATAAGATTTCAGAACCACATTTTTGCCTTTTATCAAAGTTTACACCTTAGCACATGCACATAGGAGCACATTTTTATCAGCTCTAGATGCATGAAAATATGCAACCTTTCAAGTGTATCTTTAGGCTAAACTCAGCTGTCATACAATACATTATCATAAACCTTATGTGACTCTTACTTTATGGCTTCCCATGGGGGAGGTGTTTTTCTTTTTAAAAAAACTTGAGTCTTTCATTTGAAGTTCCTTGAGTAAAGTGATGCAGTAATCAAAGTGTGGTAACAGTGACTTTCAGGGTTTGGCAAAGAAAAAAAGTAGCTGAATTAGAGTGTTGGTTTTAGACACTGGAAAAATAATAATAGTCTAGCCTGTATCAGGTGAGAATCAGACTGGATAACAGATGTAATAAGGCAGAAAAGTATCTTCCAGGTTGTACTTGTGATGATAACAGATTGGACTGAAACCTTCTGATGTACATGGAAGGCTTCTATAAGATTCAGATGACTTAAGATCAGGTTAGTCTGTACCTGCAGAAAAGAATATTCCTGAGTGAGATCAGTGAGCGAACCACGTAGCACAGTATGTCACACCGGACTCTTTTGTCTTGTACTTCTGTTTGCTTGTGGTTGCAGCCTTTTTCCAGTGATAGAGCTTTCTGTATCTTTAGGGAAAAATCAACTGGACTGCACTGGCAATGAGCCCAGAGAGGCAGAGGCTAATTGCCCTAATTATAAGTGGAAAGCCAGGTGGGGATATTTACAGCTTGAGGCCAATCAGAACTGATAGATAAAAATATGGGTCTCTTCTCCTGGGAGAAGAAAATGAGTGAGGATAGGAGATTTTTGATCTTGCAGTGTTTTGAAGTGCTAGGAGAAGAGATTGATAAGGTTGTAGGCAATGTGGGAAGAATAGTCTTCTGTTCAAGTGTTGTTTCTACATACTGGGAATTGGATTTTGATTGTTTGGACCATAATCCTGGTAGGGTTTTGTTTGTTTTTAATATTTTGAGCACGCTTCTTAAGAAAATACTGTCTTGAAGTTGTTTCTCTGCATTGTATGCTGAGTGTCTTGGTTATGTTTGATCTCTCACTTTCTGCTCTGGGGTTACGGCTCTGCAGCTGAATTCAGCAGCTCTGGAGAACTCCTTCAAACTCTGGTATATTGATCAAAATAGCAAGTGTTTCTTTTCAGAGAGCTTAGGTATTAATGCCATTTGGGCACCAAAAGTGTCCTGATTTCATTAACACACTTTTCTTTCTCACTGGTTAGTTTCTTTCAGGGTATCCGTAGCAATAAGAAGTATGTGACTAATAAAACATCAGACAGCTAGTTAGTGCAGGTCTTTTAAGTATGAGATGTTCTGACTATGAGATTAACAGCTGTAGTCAGGAATACATAGTATAAGAAACCTTTTCTTGATTGGTAGAATTAGACTAAAAATCCGAGCTTTCTATATTTCTCTCTTTTTTTTTTTTTTTTTTTTTTAAAGCGGGGGGGCTAGGATAATGTATGTTATAATTAAATTGAAATGAGAATATTCTTTTTCAGCATGGACCCAAGTCAAGTAATTCTAATGTCTGAATTGCACTGGAGTCTAAATACATAATAGTGAATTTTTGCTCATACTGGATTGAAGGATCTGTTATGATTCCTTAGTCTCGTTTTCCATGTTATACTTTCTTAAAAAAGTCAGTGAAATGGTCTGATTTTGGAAAAAACAGCTGAGAACACTTGGGAAAGATGATGTGGTAGGGTAGGCAGGAGAAGAAGCAGAGGAAGACTTGCAGAAAAGATCTGTGAGACTGCATTTTGAGCAGAAAATCTGAAAGACCGTTGAGAGAAGCAGAGAACAGAGGTACAGTCAAGCCTCAGAGGAGACAGAAGATCTAGAGGGGTTTATGCAGAATTTGCTGCAAACTAGAAAGTCATTGAGCTGAATGAAAACAAGCCTCAAAACGAAAATTTGTCTTGCAGGGGCACAACAGGAGACAGGCATAAGAACACACGCTTTAAGTCCTTCTTCATCTGTTGTCTTTTATAGTTATTTTGACTATGTCTGTTTAGACATAGTCTGTCTAAATAGTTAACAGTTTCACATCTCATTCTAATAAAGTCTGGCTTTATGAATGTAAAAGACTTTTCTTTTTAAAAAAAATTTCATAAGGATAAGGCTTTAATCCTTAAGGTCCATCTTAAAGCACTGGTACGCTTGGAGTTCCTTCATAGAAAGTGTGAAGCACAATCTGTGATGTGCCATAAAACAAATTGAGCTTCCTTTCCTTACACTGTCTTTAGACCCAGAATGTGTGGATTTTGGAGTGGATTTTGCTATGTTTTCATGATAGTGTCAAACAACCTTTCCCTGACTTTACTCAGGGGGTTCTCTTGCATGGCTTTTTCAATATCTCTGCTGTTTAACCTGCAACTCCATTCACCAGTCTAAGCCAGGATTTCTAGCCTTTAAAAACAAAGCTGCCACCTCAAAATTTTTTCATGCCCAATGCTTCCCCTTGTGTTTAGAATTAAGACACATGCCCAAGACATTCTGATGATCTTAGTGCAGGCATCCATCTTCTAGAAAACTTGTCTTACTCCAGTTTTGCTCTTTAGGTTACCACCAGCACTATGGTTTTTGCTGACTGTTCAAATGTCTGGAGAGAAGCTTAATTTACATGAAAAGTCACCAGATTGCGAAGGGGAGGGATGGACAAACTCTTATTATAGTACCTTTGAATCAACAACTCCTTTCCCCCAAATTTAATAACATAACAAATATTTTGCTACTGATATAAATCAATTGCCTATGCACTTCTAACCTAGCTATCACTTCAAAACAGTGGATACGTAAGGTAGGAGACCTTTTGAAAAACAGATCTGCATAATCTACAGGTATTTGCTCTCATAGGTTAGGTCACTTTCCCTTACCAAGGAAAAACTCAAAGAGGTTATTGTTGCCCTCGAGGTGCAGTAATTTTGCCTCATGTAGCTATATATGACTCGGGGGGGGGGGAACCACCCCTACTTTCAATCCAGCCTGAGGGCTCAGAACTTAAGCTTAATACCCCTTTATTTTTGCCTCTTGATATCTAGACATTTATAGTTACAGTATCAGACCTAATTTGCTATTTACTTTTGCTTTGGTGGCATTCTGCAATTCAAGAAGCAGCAGCGCTGATGTCTGGTGGTCTTAAATTACTCTTTGTGTAGCTGGAAGTTGGTCTGACCATGCTAGAAGTGCCTTGAGCACCAGACAGGATCCTTTGGATTCATTGTAATAGGAAATTGCCTTACTTGGTGTAATGCAATTGAAACAAAGTTTGTCCATCTCTGCATTAAACTCTGAGGAAGCAATGGCTGTTAGTGAAAAGTGCTTGTCCTTTGAGTGGCATATGCTATCTGTAATTCTGAAGCTTGGTAGTTCTGTGCACTGGATTTGGCAAAGTGTATGCTCAATGAACAAGGCTTTTAGCTAAAATGTGCCTCAGTAAGCAATATTCTCTATTTTTTTTATTTTTTTTTTTAGTAAGTTGTGGTTTGTGTATGATCTGTTTTTCCCCTGACCTTCATGTATCGCTTGTCTTCTTAAAACATAAACTGTTTTAGCCAGGCTCTATGCATTTCTCTATGCATGGCCAGCAAGGAATATATTATAGATGCAAGGACTTTAAAAATACCAGACGATATCTTTAGCTTTCATTTCTGCTAATACTTTTTTCTTGCTGATGATAGCAATGTCAAAACCGTAATGTAAATTGGATGAAGAATTTTTTTGTTGTTGTTGTTGAAAAGCTTGAGTGGGATCATGTCATTTGGCAAGGTGCTGTATCTTTAGTTCAGTATATGTGCGTGCAGCAGTCCAGGATGGCTTCAAAATATTATAAAAATCACTGTAACAAAATTAAAAAATATTACTGATCTCCATGGAAGATTACTTTTTTTCTTCTCATACCAGGCAATTCCAAACCAGTATGTTCAGAAGCAGAGTTGATACTTCTGCAGACTTTTAGTAAAAGTTCATTGAAAAGCTGCAGAAAGGCTTGTGGTTTTGGTTGCTGGCAGACCAGATGTTCGGTGTTTCTCTTTTAGCTAATCTGATATCCATCTTTCACATGTTGTGTCAAAAGCACCCTTTGAAAGCAATGCTTCTGTCACTTCCTATTGTTCATTTGAGCATTCAAAAGGCTGGATAAATGTTACAGGGTATAATGGACATGTCATTTATTAGCAGTTAATGTGAAAGACGTGTATATCCTATACAGTTTACAGTCAAATACCTTAGGAGAAAAGTAAAGTATTGCTCACCAAAGAAAAAGACCTAATTTATATCAAATTCATAACCTAGTACATCAGATATATTTCTGCAAAAATGATACCTTGTGTCACCTCCTGAATTGGATTTGTCAGGTGCTGAACTAAGTCAGGTATATCATCCACAACATCACATACATCATTCTTAGTTAGCAAATAAATCACCTACTGAATTGAATATATCTCTAGTTTAAGAAGACCCATAACACACTGATTGTATTTCCATTCACATGTTTGGCTGGATATGGATTTGGCTGTGTTTGTTAAAGATGTACATCCCTGATAAATGAAATGCTTGATATGCATCTGACATAACATTTGCTGAAATATCCATGCTAAGAACAGGACCGATTGTATGAGCAGCTGAATTGCATGCATCAATTTACTCCAGCAATCACATCTGACACATTCACTTTCTAGGAGACACCAATCATGTGAATGGGGTGAGATCACTGTCAGAAAAAGTTTAGGTCAGCAACAGCTCTACAACAAGAACTATTAGTTATAGCTGACAACGTGGCTTCAGACATACAACAGTTTGGCACGGGGTTCAGGCACACACAGAAGAAGATACATCACCGTGAGAAAAAAAGATGGTAGAGGAGACAGTCAGATGTTTTTCGTATGTGAAGAAGACCTTGCTTGCTTTCATCTGGATCTTTGACAAAAGACTCCTCCAGTTCTGTTGAGCCTGTCCCTACCCTAAATTTTGCTGCTTCCTGTGTGATTGTGTCTCTTCCCATTGGTTCATGTAATACTCAAGGTATGGGAATAAATACAAATACAGCATCCAACCTCTGCAGTTATGAGCTGAGCCAGGGAATGTTTCCAACCCTGTTACTTTGGTTGGCCATCTGCAGTTTAAGTAATCTGGGAAAGTAACATGCATTGGAAATGACTGGTTTATTTAAAAGAAAGCTTGCGGTACAGGAGGGGGAAAAAAAAAAAATCTGCTATCAGAAACAAGTGCTTCCCTAGGAAAAAACTAACAAAGATATTAATTATGGCTTTTCCCTGAGGAGTTGGAATGGCACTTCCTCTGCTGCAGAACTGTGGGTGAGCTCTGCCCAGAGTAGAAATATTGTTCAAAAACAAGTTCAGGTGGAGGCATACAGGCAGGGAGGGATAGCAGTTTTCTAGATGAATGCCATTAGGATGCCAGGAGGCTTCTAAATAAAAACTGTGGTAAGTGATGAAGAAAAGCTAAGGTGATTGTTAGTATGGAGTGGTATGCATGGGGTAGCCTTTATCAGATGTCAGTGACATATTGTGTTTTGAGAGTGAATATCTATAGAAAATGTTTAAGAAACAATAATGTTAATTAAAGTTTTCTTAAACAACAAATCTGCCCATTAGCACCACCTAGCACATGGCATACAGCACAAGTTGCATGTGATCTGTATAGTGAATAAAGATATTCTTACTTCCCACCGTGGACATACAGCAGTTCAGTTATTACTGCAAATCTTGATGATTACTGTCCTCTTTTATTCATCTCTAAGAATGGCAGGCTGTAAGACCAGTAACTAGCTGTGCATGAATGATATCAACTTGCCCATCCCTGCTTTTCTCCTATGTATCTTCCACAGCTCTACAGCAGCCTAAGAAATTCTGATTAACATGTACCAGCACTACACAGACCTGGAAGCACAGGCCTGCAAGTTCTGATTCCTCCTGGGTATTTCATGGAGGTACTTCAATATATTGATAGTTTAGGTCCTTTTGGAATGGTGGCACAACTCAGATTAAGGTGTTACTGATATGTTTTTCACAAGCATTATAGGTTTTTATTTTCCCACCTCTGTTTCATTTTATTTATTTCTATTCTATAAAAGACAAAGAAAAAAAACCTATATTGTGTTATAATGTTTCCTTCATTTACCCTGATGTCCCACTGTTTTACCATCTATCCTTTTCTTTTATCTGCAGACCTTCACCCATGCTTCATTCCCTATACCAATGTAACTGGATGCGGTAAATTATTAGAGACTTCTTGATGAGGTGTCAAAATTCTATTGAAATAAAAGAATATTTCTTTTGAATTCCCTTCAAACTTTTTCATATGGAAAATAAATGCATATTTTCCTAGGAGGCATTCAGGGTACACTTTGCTTATACTCCTTGCAAAAAACACAATTGACACTGCTATTTCATCATTCTTTTTCTCAAATAAAAAGCTACTTAAGGAAGAGTAGCAAGAGTCCTGAATCTTCAGCAGAGATATTTGAAGATTATCCTAACATTTTCCATAATTCCATTGCTAAAACATGAAGTCTATATCTCAGAAGGAAATGAAGAATATTCTTATTCTGGTTTGTAACATTCTTCTGCATTTTTCTAAATTTTTTTCCAAGGAATAGTTGTTTCTGCCTTACATCACCTTCTGCCGAAATCATTGATATTTTAAAATGGTGCAAATGCAATTTTGTATTTCTTTTTAACAGAGACTCGGCAAGCTGTAGCTGCTGTCCCTGGTTCAGCGGGAATTTTCTTCTGTTCTTGCAAAATCTCACATAATATAGATTGTCAAACTCAAATTCTGCTGAGTTTGTAAATAGCTTGTCATCAATGGGGATTATATACACACAAACAGCTATAATTTAGCTATCTATAATGTTTGTGAAGCATGTGGCAGGCTACAAGCTCTGGCTACCCTTATTCTGCATTTTTCAGCATTAACACAAATTAAAAAGAAGTGAGGCTTCTGATGTTATAAGAATTTCCCAGCTAGAACTCTAGAGCTGACATTGCACCTCTTAGGTCAGTGGGTAGGAATATCTCTTACAGACATTCATTCAGGGCCAAAAGCCATTTCTAACTTCAAGGACAGAAGTCTGCACTTGATAGTGTATCTGATACAGCACCAGATGATACTTTGCATTGTCCCACCAGAACTATGATACCACACGCAGGAGCAATTACTTCTCATTTGAAATTAATCTCTTTTCTCACTGCTCTGGTACCTGCATATATTTTTCGTGAGATACACAGAAGTTTTCCTCACAGTACTGCTCTCCTACACAAGGTATCTCTGCAAATAGAATAGGATGTTCTACCCTGATCCAAATTTTTCCCCAAGTCCTACAAATTAAGGACTGGTTAAGCATCACACAGAGGTGGGTGAAGATTGAGGAGAGGATAAGCAAAATTTCAAAGTCAGTATTTAGATTATAGCTGCACGTTGTATGAATATCATGTGGATATATGTCAATTACTGTACATATGTCCACAGAGATTTGTCAGTGCAGATAAACTTTCTCATATATGCACGGTATGAGGTATATAGGCTTATAAAAAAATTGATAAGTACAAAGCCTTGGAAGTTTGATCTACTTCATTTGCTTTTTAAAATTGACATAAATGTTATGAGTATAAAATACCAAACTTTTCCTTTCATTATTGCCTAAACATGCAAACTTAGATATTTTGTCAACAAAAGAATATAATTAGAATATTTATAAGCTGTTTAGATTCTTGATTAATTCTATATTATAATTTTCGATCTCTGGTGGATTTTGCCTTTCAAAATAACTATTTTTTATTAATTCATTATACAATATGTACTCAGGCAACCATCCACTGGAAAGAGTATAAGTAAGGCATTCTTTTTACAGACCTGTGTTGTGCTGCTGACATTGGTGGCACGTCAAATTAAAAACAGGGCAGGGACTTTCTGACCTGCATCCTTTAAGAAAGGAGACGTAAACTAAAAATCAATATTTCTCTAAAGGAAAAAGGTAAAAATAATAGGTAAAAAAAGCTAAAGGCCTGGCCATATTCTCAGCTATACTCCATAACTAAAAAAATTTCCAATTTAAAAGCAATTGGGGGGATACTTTTAGAGGTGATTAAAAGTTCAGGGAAAGGTTTATTTCTTTTTTCTTCCCTTTCAATCCAAAGTTGGCATATTTGCTCTAGCTTTAGTCTGACCTTCAGAAATTCTACAAGTAAATATAGAATTCCTGTGGAAATGGTTGGCCTCTTGAGGAAATTCCCTTTTGTAACATACCTTTGGGGTAGCTGTCAATCTTAGAATCAACTTCTGTATATGATTATTCAGCTTTTGTCAAAATGGAATGATGGATGTAAATGTCTGTTACAGAAAGCTCAGAGTTTGAACATGCCCCCCCGCCCAGCTCCTTGTATAACAAATGGGAACAAGCAAGCTGTGGCCAGGTTCACTGATGTGAAATTATAATATTTTATGACCATATCTCCATTTACTAATATTGATTGCTTTGTTTGCAATGTATAAATAATGAAATTGTTACGACGGTAATAATGAGAGGGTAAAGGAACGGTGCAGAATGTGCCCCGATCTTATGGGTAGTGCATTTGTGCTGTTAGTGATCCCAAAATTCAGAGGGATAGCGCTTAGTCATAGGCATCCAGACTGAAGGTCTATAGGCCATCTTTCACCTAAGCGCTGTTACTGAAGCGTTTCTGCTCTTTGTGGAGTGTATAGTAGATCCGAGTCAGGCTAGGTTTGTGCAGAGATGGATGTGTAGGAAGAAACAACAGGATCATCACAAGGAATAATGCATATTGAATTTCACAGCATAACCTAAGCAGCTCAGCAGTAATGTGGAATTGAGTTTTCAGTGCCTTAGGGTGCTAGGCAAGCAGTTGCAGAAATGACATTGGTTTTAACTGGACCAGATATGTGCCTTTGGACCAAAACCTGGCTGAATGATTGAAGTACAACAGTACATTGCTGAAATTCTCCAGGTAATTCAGCTGTTGAAGAACTAGCTCAACTCTTTTGGGCACTGAGTTCAGAATACATAATAAAGATATAGCTATATTGTCAATATTTGAATTTTACACCTAAAGCAAGAAATGAGAGCTGAACTCCCTCTGATGTTCTCATTACAGCCGAGAGGATAGCTTGCAATGTGTGTGCCTGACAAATTTTGCTTTTTTAATGTTTAAGGTATTTCCACACACAGGTGGATATTCTCTTCAATATGCTGCATATTCACAATTATATCCTCTCTATTCAGATGCTTGATATTTAAAATCCAACCTTTGGATGTTGGTGGGCCACAAGGAAGGTGGAGTTTTTATATATCTTTATGTATCTTCTCTTCCTGCCCCCCCCCCCGCCCTTCCTTTGCAAGCAACATCTGTGTCATTTCAGTTATATTGCACCTTCTGTAAAGCAAAATCCCACTTTGACACAGGAAAAGGAAGAAGTGTTTCCTGGGCTGATATCACTAGTGTGTGCACAAGGATTATTTCAGTGTCTTCTCAGTCTTCTGCAGGATCCCATGTTGCAGTTACACTAGAAATGTTTATAGTATATGGCTAGGCTGCCTGGTCGAGAAGGATTCTGGATTTTGCTAGTCCCAGACTGATGTGAATAATCAGGAATACAAAGATATTGGGTGATGTTCAAATTTTTTTTTTTCTAATAAGCTAAGTAAATTACATCATAGAATTTTCAAGTAAATATGAATTCAACCCCGAGAGGCTTATAATTTGATTCTGAATGGAATTAAGGTTTTCTGAGTCCGAGTTAAGTGCATGTTTACCTTTTTCTGGGTGTCAGTGATGCAGAAAGATTTATTTGTTGATCAGTTGTGGTATTGTCCTCCTTTATATGAATAAGATTTGCCCTCTTCCTTTGATGAATGCCTTTCATAAAAAGAAAAATGTGTCTGTAACACCCAGCTAGGTTTCTAAACTGTTCTAACCAAACAGAAAACGACTTGTTATGAGTGACAAGGAACTGAAATGAGTGTTCTTTTGAATACCCAAAGGTAGATTTTTTTTCTTAAGTATTTACATATAATGCCTTTTTCATATTAAAAAATATAGATTTGTAGTGCTGTTGAAATAGCAGTGCCTAAGATATCCAGATTCAATATGACTAACTCATAAATCCACAGTATAGTAAGTGCAAGACGGCTGCTAGATTTATTCATGCTACAGCCCTTAAAAATTTTAAAAAAATAATAATAATAGTAATAAAAAAAAAGAGAGAAGAAGGCAAGAATTATGAGATTTGGAAGGAACAGAAATTCTCTTCTACATAAGAAGATGGACAAAAAATCCCAGGATATCATGAATAATAAATTAAGAGCTTGACGAGCAGATCTAAAATTTTGAGGACTCAATTGAAAGAGAGTAAAAAAGAGAGGTGCTATTACACTGTCATCTGAATAATTTGAGATAGATACTTAACAACCAGATGCAGGTAGCCATTGGTCTGAGAATCATGATGAATGAATTCAGATAAACTAAAACATTGTTTCCAGCTGATGAAATCTGTACTGATTTAAAAAACAAAACAAACCAGCCAAACAAAAAAAACCGCAAAGCCCAAAAAACCACCACCCTGCCCCCCCCCCCCCAAACCAACCAAAAAAAACCCCAACCCCCCCCAAACAAACAAACAAAAAAAGACAAGAAAGCATCAAGGAAAAGTACAGAAAAGAACAATGAAGATGATCTGAGGTAGAAAACAACTAAGCAAAATAAGATTGCAAAGACTGAGTCTGCTTTTCAGGAAAAGGTGGATAATATGTGTTAATACAGACATAAGTGGTGCCAAGAAAATTAATCACAGATTTCTTTCTGCTATAACTGGATAAGGGAACTCTGTGAAATTATCCAGTGTCCCATTTAAAACTGAGAAACCTAGTATTTTTTAGGCAATGCATGTTTAACTTGCAAAATGTCTTATTTTTGGAGATTTGCAACTGAAAACAGAAATAAATTCAAAGACGTATTGTACAATCCACAGGACAGGCATAGACTTACTACGGATGAGAGTCCAAATATAACCTCTAAATTAGAACTCTCCAAAATAGCTGTAGTATGGAAAAGAATAGCATTCAATTGTTATATGGTACTGTTATCTTCAATGGATCTACTAGTCTTTCTTAGAAACAGAATATTGGGCCAGATGGCACTTTGCTGGGATACAGATGATTTGAACAAGAGTCATAAAAGTATTCTAATTGATTTTTCCTTTACATAATTTTCAACTACATAAAATTTCCATGCAGAAGTTTACGTCTCTTAGCACAGTGGTATCCATGCATCATTCATCATAAAAGTCACCTTTGCTTCTTTTTTCCTCCATCTTCCATTCCTGAGGAAAAGAAAGAAAAAATGTTAATAATTTTACATAAAGTCCTGTATGCACAAACAGTAGTGTCAAAAAAGCTACACTGTCTGCATATTTGAAATGACATCTGATTTTTGTCTAGTTTCAAAAAATTACTTGTAGCAATGAGAAAGCCAAGAAGGGGGAAACTTTTAGGAAAAATGTCCTGCAGCAATCAAAATGACCAGAAATTTAACGAATGAGACTTATGAAAATAGTAAGTTTAACATAAATTTAGGCTTATTTGCCAAAGACTGAAAAAATAGCTGGCCATCTCATCATGCTGTAAAAACAAGAATACTTTCATAAGCTCTCTCATAAGCTACTACAATAATATACTTGACAATAAAAATGAAACTAAATAGTACATTCCCCTTCCCAAATTGCTGTAAATCGTGATTTGTACTTCCTTAATGTAGTTAGAAAGGTGGCAAAAACTTATAAATGTAAAAGCATTTATTTTATGAGTGGAAACGTGTTCCTATAAGCAGTTCATAAACTTTTTCCACAAGCATTTGTGACCCTTTAGTAACAAACCGAACGGAATGGAGATAAACTAGGTTGCATTTATATTCTCATTCAGTTTTATAAAGCACTAAAAGAGACAAAACACTTTCTCTAATCAACCTTCCAAATAACTACTGTAAGTTGCATTTCTCCTAAAAAGTACCAGGAAAAACATGTGTTCAGTAATACAGTGAATTGTGGTAACTCTTATGACGTGGTGGAATGACATTTAATTTTAAAAAGGTATTGGGCACAAATCTTCACTTAGATTTAATTACTTACATGAGGGAAAGTGCTGTTAAATGCATATGTATTTTATACCTCTTTTGAGTGGGTATAAAACGGTACTCCCTGCTACAAAGGAACACAAGCACGTTCATCTCCACAACTCAGTTCAGTGGGAATTTTGCCACCGGTGTTAGCAGTGATGCTGGCTTTAACAGACCTGCAGGATTGGGTCCAAACTCTCTGTCTGCATGTAACGCAGATAACTTCTGGGTAGCCAGGGGCTTCTGCCTGGGTTTAGGCAGAGTCCGAATGAAAAGGGTGGTAGGTAGCTAAGTCCTGTACTGACTAAATCCCCACATCTGCACAGTTGCTGACTCTTCCTCTTGTCTCTTCAAAAGAGAATGTCGGTCCGATTTGGTAAAAGAATTTCGGAAGGTAATGCTGCTTGGGAACACCGCGCGGCCATCCTGTGCCGCAGGCACAACCGTGTTTCCTCATCTCAAGGGGGGGACCAACCTTCAGTGCCATGGAGAAATAAAATGAACTATGGGGACTAACAAGTTTTCCCCATCTTCGTGCCGTTGCCACCCGCAATTAGTCCTGCCCTGAAACCTGCAGCCTCCTATACCTAGTCGGCCTCTTCCTGACGCTGACTTCGTCCCTAGCTGGCTGGGTAGGGGTGTGCTTACCCTTGAGTTATTTGTGGAGGCAAAGCTGAATTGTTGCCATCTGTATTTCATTAGAACTGACACTTTCAATAACATTTTTTTTCCAAATAACTGCAGTTTAAAATAATTTACTAAGCAGGTTTATGACGAGGGAGCAAAAAAATCTTTAGGACTCATACATTATTTTCAAGCATCTAATACTTCCAGTGGTAATCATGTTTTCTTAAAAAAAAAAAAAAAAAAAAAAAAAGAAACCCAAACTTATCTCCTACTGGCTTTATGAAGATAGTCTTGCTTCTTGTTAACACTATGAATTCACAAAAGGAAGCCTTCCAGAACTTGAGACATCACCTTGTGGCAAATTATAATTAGCACTGCATTATTTACAACATGTGATTAGATACCAAGAGATTTTTCAAAGGTAGCGTAAAAAGTTACAATGAAGGTGATAATGATTCTTTTGGAGAGATATTCCTTTGTTCATTTTAGCATCCTCATAAATGTTTAAAGAATATAAATTAGGCTTCCAAGCCAATTAATTTGTCTGTTTCTCATCTCTAGTGATGTATTTTAATTATACTTTCATGCCTCTCAGCTTCAGATTGGAAGACAGCATGCACTGATCACAAAAAACAAAACCTGTAAAAGTCCAAAAGGATAATGGAACAAATTCCACAGTTTTGTGCCTTAGACTCATGCCATGTAATTTTGTAAATAGGGAGAAAGTGGTTTAAGTCTTAAACAGTTATAATTTGGTGAGGCATGCAAAGCTTATACTATAATTTGGGCGAAAAGTATATTTTGGTTCATCTTAAATGTTACACACTAAATTTACTCCATGAAGTAAACCCAATATATGATCCATTTTGTACTAACAATACACAGGCTTAATTAATTTGTGGTCTAGAATATGTGCTGGATAATAAAAATTGATTTCCTGTTTTTCAAATCCATTTACTCTTCAATGTTCAATCCTTTGTCTGGTTTTGACCTTAAAATATGCCTAATTTTTAAGGCACACAACTACAGAACGTTTTTGAATCACTGAACCTTGAAATGGAGCTTGGGTGCATGAGAAAGTTGATTATTTATTACAAGTAAACTCCCAAGCTAACTGTTATTAAGACTTTTTCTGATCATGTAAAATTGGCAGGCAATAGTAATAGCTATTTCTAACAGTATTGGGCTAAGATGTTGCTTGCTATCTGGTCTCTCTCAAAGGAATTTTCTAAGGGAGAGCATGCTGCTTTGAGCTATATTTAGTTATTTAGTTACCATTTAAAAAAAAAAGGAAGGAAAGAAAGGAAAGGAAAAACAAGCTAGCTATTCTCCTTCCCACCATGAGACACACACACCCCCCCCGCCTTGGTGGGTCTGTTCCCAGGCAAATCCACCTATTTTAGCACTGAATTGATGGTAGTAAGTGATTATAAAAACATCTACTAAGGAGTAGTATTCTAGATCCTCTACCTGATGCTCAAATGTTTCCCCTCTTATCTATCTGTTCCAACTCTTTTCCTGAGCATTATGTATTTTCATAGAACATTCCGTGAATGATTTCCTTCTGCAGCAGAAATCTGCACATGGAATTCCACACTGCAGAACCTGAAGAATATTAGGTGAGGTTGTAGCAAACACCTGTAACTAGAACAGGGAAATACTTCATTTGGTTTAGATTTTTTTTTATATTTGAGAGATTATTTTTTTTTCCCCTCCTGCCAGGTTGTGTTTGGGGGAATTTTGGAAGTGAAATACTAAGCCAAATTCTGACCCTTTCTAATGCCTCTCCAAGATGTTAGAGATGTTATGAATAGGGTGGTCAACAGAGTTGTTCTCTCCTCCCCCTCAGAACTTGCATGTGGGAAAAATAAGACAAATACCACAGAGTATTTAGGCTCCTTCACCTAAATACACAAATACAAGATAGGTGGGTAAGAAAAGAATGAAAGGGTGGTGTACTACCATGGTAAAATGATGGGTTATTTTGCTAAGCCACCAGTCTTGATCAGCACAGGAGTCACATTAAGTCATAAGTTGAGTAGAAGAAGAAACATTTGTATTTAGGTTTTGGTTTTCAGCACTTTAAGTGCATAAAAGTGCCTTTAAAAAGCATATACGTAGTCCATATCCCTACTTTGCAGCCTTTTACCATCAGGGTAGGAAAGAAGTATCAGTATAACTGAACCTGAACTGACCTGTGTAGCCCCGTTGGGTTTTCACATAACTATTGATTGACTTGTTGCCCTGATGATCAATCCTGTTGGTATAATCTCTTTGCTGTGCATATTTGCCCTTCTTATATTTTAATTGAAGGGAGCTTATGTCAATAGGTATTTGCTGCCAATTAATCAACCTACTTACCAGTTTATGAGCAACTTGCACATAAATAAATGGGAAATCCCTAAATTCCAAGTTCATTGAGGGGATGAAACCTAAACTGAACGCTAAGTACACATTTTGCCTGCTGGAGCTTGTTGCTAGTTCTCTGCAAAACTAGCTTTTCCATTGAAAGACTAAGCAGAAAATCAGATGTTGTGACCAGCCTAATTGCTGTTTCTGTTGCTAGAGCATGGCCATTCCTGCTATAGAAACAGCTATCATGTAGCTCTGCACCATGGATCTAGGCTTTTTAGCCCTCTTGTCTCTCCTCACTGTCAAGCTGAAATTCGTGTTTCTTCCTCTCTGTTTGTATCCTGGAAGGCTGGGGAAGGAGGTGGAAAGAAGTGGAGCGGGTGCTGTGTAATTTCCGATGCTGGAGCTTGGTACCCTGATGAAAGGGTCTCTAATTTATAGATTTATTAACTCATAACTTCCTACCTGCATCTTTCAGAGGTTCTTTGCTTTGAATCCTTGCCAAGGCAACAAGCTCCATTCTTTTATTTTGGTCTAACGGCCCTGCGATTGTGTTGCAGGAAGCTCATGGGAGAGTGAATCCTATTCAGGAGTGGGATTCAGTGGAACTAAATTTGCAGGGCAAGGGCATAGTAAATAAAAGAAAAGCAAATAGAAAACAAAACAAAACCAAAAAAACCAGACCTGCATTCATAGTTTTCATGTGGAACAAAATATCTAATTAACATATGTTGTCAGGCGCTCCATAGATGCAACTCCTCATTCTATAAATAGGATAGTGGTGTGGAAAAGGTCATTGTTAAGAAATGGTACAATAAGCAGGCCTCTGGTTTTGGATCCTCATAGAAAAATGAAGCTTCAGTCACTGGGGAGCCTAGAAATATTAGTGGCTAAAATTAGGCACCATAACCTGTATTTGTGCTCCAAATAGGGTGGGGTTTTTTTCTCTGTCTTAAAAATCACATTTGTGCAGTTCTGCCTGGACATGGACATTTTGGACCTCTAGGCATGATTTAAATACCAGTAGATAAACAGACTGAGATCTCTGTGCTATTTTTGACGAGAAATTTTCATATAGCTTTTTTTAGGAAGTTTTAAATAACATTTTGAGAGTGAAACTAAACGTGATTTTTAAAAAAATGCACCCTGTGCACAGGCTAGTACAATTTTTTGTTATTTATTATAAGCAAATTCAGAATACTTCTGTGATTTCTATGACTTTTTACTATGAAGAAAAAAACAATAATAATCCTCCCCAACATCCCCCCCAAGTTAAATTATACTAGATGTTTTAGTCCAAATCTAATTTATGCTTTGAAAAATTCTTTTATGTATAAATCAGAGGTGACCATGTTCTTCCAAGTAGGGAAAATAGCTAATGATCTATGGGCTCAAAATTCAGGCTGTGTCATTAGCTTCTGGGTGATTTTTGACTAAGCACAACTCCTATGGTCTCATCTAGCTCACATTAAATGATGGTTAGAGAAGATCCCTCGTGCAAATGCAGTGCTTATGATTTCAAAATTATTTTTTTTTTTTGCAAATGATAATTACTGCATTATTAAGATCTGCTTTAATAAACATTTCATGTACTAAACTTGTTTCTTAGATTGTTTTCTATTTATTCTTGGGAATTTATATTCACTAAACATTCATCTTTGAGCACATATTTGACTCTTAATGAATTTAATGGGACTATCTATATATTCAAAATTAAGTACTTCAAGTACTTTGCTAAATCAGGGGTTTAAAGGGATGGCAAAGAACAGTCACAATTCATAGGAGGCATTTGTACATTTAGAACATTTTAAAAGTACATTATTTTTGTCTTTTCTAATTACCATTTAAACAGCAGGATAGGATTAATCTTTATATAAAATTCAAAACCTTAAAGTGACAATAACAACTCTCAGGAAAGTTGTCTGTGAACTTTTCAGCAAAGCTTGAATACTGTCTCCACCAGAATTAGATAATCTTGTTGCTGCTGGTGAGGATTTCTGTCAGTTTTTGCTTTCACTCTCATATGCAATGTTTTCTATAGACCTACTTATAACATTCAATACTTTGTCATGTCTCATAGAAGATATTGACTTCATATTTATTGCTAGTATAGGGATGTAGTAGATAAAGTAGACTTTATATTTAAGACTCAAATTACTTGCTAAGAATATGTTTATTTGTTATGGGAAAAAGTAGAATAAGATAAGATTTTAGAAACTACATCAAATTGGTCCATGATGTGAAAGATGCTTAGAGAACATAATTTAGACATTTTCAGGTACATGGAACATCATTAGAATTAAAATAATTTTTTTTAAAAAAGTATTATTTTACTTCCTAATTTGCTGGAATTTAAGATGTTTTCCAAAGTGGCAATTAAAAAGTATTCAGAACAAAAATACTTTGGTTTTTAATATAGTTTTTAATATAATAAACATATTGCCATTGAAATTTGAATCCCCAGATAGGTTGTGTTCTTTAGATTCATAAGTTTGTAGACTATTATTAGCACATTGTATATTAAAGCAGTAGAGGTAGTATGAAAATTATATCCAAATTTAAGGATGTTTCTATCTGACACTTAGGTCTATTTTATGTCATAAAAAACCCAAATAAACAAAACCAATTCTAGTTCAGATGATTCATATAAATGTATAATGTTAGTGTTTTACTCCACTACTGATGCAAGTAAATTAGACTGATGGACAGTGATCATGGAGAATATATCAGCAATAACCACAGATCTAAAAGGAACTTGTAGCATAACTGGCATCTTTTTGGTAATAGGCAGGGATGCTCTCTATGATGAAAAGAAACACTGACTATCAGAAAGGAGTGTACGTGGTTGGTTTAGATCTATTCCTTAGACTCTATTTTTTATGCCTGACTGCTTCTTAAATTGTTCTGGCAAAGTAAAATTTGTGTCAAGCAGGTTTCTCTACATCATTTGCCAAAGAGGGCAAAAAGAGTTACCATTAAGTCAAGAGTGTGGGCCATCAAGCTATGCAAGGTTGTGGCTTCATGTTTCACCTTTCCACTGCAGTAGGTATAATTTAAAACATGTATGCCTCTTCCACTCCAAACTTCAACTGCTTTTTTCTGTCCCTCTGCAGAGAGGTTTTCATCCCATTGGTTTCAGCACCTTTGGCGGTACTTAAACCTTATTTTATGAAATCACCTATTTTTTTTATCAAGCCTTTATTAATTTTTTTTTGTTTTTATTTTAACCTCATTAACTTTGCTGCAGTTTATAGCATGTCCGTGTGCTGTTGAACTGGCTGAAGCAAGGCAGCAATGCTGTACTGAGGACAGTGGAAGGAAGCCAAAAGTACTGGAATGAATGAAGAGCACACATGCACATAGAACAGGGAGTTCCTCACCCAAGAGAGAGTTAGAAATGGAGTTTAATGAGATGACCCGACAGACTGCGCTGATCTCGTGTACGGCATGGGTGGACGAGCCTGGGAGGAGCCAGGGCAGGGTGTTATTTGGGTTCCTTCTCCTGCCGTTGTCTCTCTGGGCTCCTCTGTGGGTGCAGATGAGCTTTTATCACGTAGCCTAAGAGAATCAGTACAGTTTGGGGTTTGGCTTCTCCTTCCCACCAGTTTCCATCCAATGTAGCGGCTCAGGCAGTGCTACTGGAAGTGATCCTGTATTTGAACCAGATGAAAGAGCTCAATCATTGTCCTTTAAACAACACTACCATTGAAATAACTGGTGTGGGTTTGCAGAGATGTATATCTTTCTATGATGTCTTAAATAACACCTTTATTTAAAAATATATTTCATTTAGGCTCCTCTCAGATGTTTCGATTTGTGATTAATATTTGCTTTGACAACGTAATGAAAGTGGTTTCACTTAGAACCCAGGAAAATGGAGTAGGCTTAAAACATTAATTATTTGCTCCTTTTTTCTCCCTAAATCTAAAATTTTATGTTTGAGTATTTTGAGAGTCGGTCTGTTAGGAGGCTTGTTTATTATTCATATGTATATGTTTAGAAAACACTAAGAATGGCAGAGACTGAGAAACTTGTAGTGATATTCACAGGGAGAATTTCTGCTAGGCTAAATGGACTATGAATCAGGTGTTTTCTTAGCTGAAAGAAAAAAAAAAAGAGTTAAGGGATCCAGCGTTTATAGACTGGAGAGAGCAAAAAAATAAACACAAAACACGTTAACATTAAGAAAAATTACGTATTGGGGCAAGTATATTCTCTGTTCCTGGAAATGTTTGTTTCGACTGAATGACTTTCTAGAGTTATGCCCCAGTTTGACCACAAGCAATTGATTGCATGCCAGCATCAAGAGTTAGAAGTACCATGGCTTGCGTTTTACAGAAAGTCAAAGAAGAGTATAACGATATGCTATAAAAAAGAGCTATTCTGTTTAGCAGAAATTATTATATGATCTGTTGTGCAATATTCATAATGGCTTTTTATTGTTTTTAATAAATATAAAAATGAAATCAGTGTTAAATATGACTAGCCCTGCTTTTATCAGTTAAATGCAGTAGCTCACCTTTTATAGTCTATGCAGGACTGATCATTATAGATGCACTCAAAATCTGTTTTTTCCTAAGCACGTATGTATAGGCCAGCTTCAGGTAAAAAATGTATAATTCCAGTTGCTTCTTGGTTTGGCTGAGTGTCAATTTGTGTGATTTTTCCATCCGTTCTCTCTCTCTCTTTTTTTTTTTTTTTTTTTTTTAACAGTGGAATAATAGTGTTGGAACAGGCACTAGAGCAGGAAGAGCAAAGGCATTTGTACAGGCTCAAGGCAGGAGGCTGTTGGAGTAGAGTATCTTCTGTTCCTCCTGTCAAGGCTGAGGTGCAAAGGGTGAGACTCGGGCTGCTGCTCAGGGACAAGGCACAGCAGCTGGAGTACCAAGCTGACTGTGAAACTGTGGCTTTTATATGGCGCTGAGGATTGTTTAGATTCGGTGACTGTTTTAGCATCAAAAGTTGGGTACTTCCACCGAACCGTGTATGCGTTTTGGCCCTGAGGGGAAACAGGATTTCATCTGTACTGTCGTAGCCAGCACTTATAAGTGGCAAGCTCTAAGCAACTCATTTGTTTTCCATGTTATCCTTTTGAAATGTAGGGAGACTTGCTGCTTTACAGGATTTTGGCGTTGACCCTGGGTACCAACCAACTGCAAGTTTGTTAGAGACTGATCTGAGAGTCCTAAGTTCCCTGGTTGCCTCTCTTTAGAAAAGTAAAAAAATAAAATTTGGCAGAAGGACAGAAAAGAGGGTCTGTATTCTCGTTATCTGGAACCTTGTAGGATATCACTGATGCTCTTTATCTACATGCAGGATTTGTATGGGTACGAGGCTCCATGTGGAAACAGTGCTGACCATAATATTGTAACATTAATTCCTGCAGTGCACTTACAGGAAGTGAAATCCTGTCTTCCTTGAAATGAATTAGTAGCGACATCATCTTTGTCATACTTTGTCATGCCTATGGTCATTTGCCATAAAATCTGTTGGATTTGCATACTGAAAATGTCAGGGTTTCTTGCAAAGTAAAGTTATTAGGAGGTGAAGGTCATATTTTTATAGGAACATTAGCAATAATACTAAGCTACTTATTGACACTGAGATATCAAAGGAATTATTTTGCTAACCGTGTTTGGTGAGACTGATGCAGCTGAATCTTTGGTAGCCAAAATGATGCTTGGAAGTCAATGTCTGGGTTTAGGCTGAAAGTCTGTGACATCTCTCTGCAGTTTGTCTTCATGCTTACGGTAAGAGCTGTATTGCTTTCTGGAGAAAAAAAAAAAAGGAGAAAAAAAAAAGGAAAAAAAAAAAGGGAAAAAAAAAAAAAACAAAACCAAGAAGCCCTGCAAAGAAAATGTTATTTTTCCTTGTAGTATGACTGTTGGCCACTCTTTCTTTTTGGTCTGCTAATACCAATATTAGTCTCTTGCACCTGTTTACTCTGGTGCTAGATAGCAAGGAAGAAAGGGGATGTCCCAGCACAACGAACTAGTGCTGAGTCTGCTCAGCCTCCCTATCTTGACCCGTGCTCTTTCTTGCACACTGGTGAGAGAAACCCAAATAAAAATCAACATTCTCTGTGATACTTTCTTAACCTGAAACAGAATGTGAATAACAACCTGGTGGGTGCAGTATCTCATGCACCTGTATCCTATCTAACATAGCTGTGCATACTGACCCTACAAAACTATCTTGAATCTCATTAACCTTTTAACCTTGCTGCTAGCTAATGACAGTGAGTTGTGCAGGTTAATTAAGCTGTATTAAAAAAAAAAATTAGCCTAGCTGATAAATTCTATTCCTTGTTTTTTATTCAGTTATGCCGGGTTTACATTATCTTGAATAGGAGCAGCAGAAAGTTCAAAATAAGTAAGTTAAGTCCTCAGAGTACCCTTTTCCTCCCACTTCCTCACCCCCCAGGAACAATGTCAATTTGAGTGTAAAACAGTCAGGAAGCTGGTGTAACTGCGTCGTTTGCCTTGTCTCTATAGCCTTGTTTATAACTGTGGTTGACGATTTTCTCTGCTTGACCCAAACAAATGAGCTCTTGGAATCATGACTGCTGACTTTGCCTTCAACTTAAAGCCATTAAGCAGCAAACTCTCCACAGTTTCTTCACATTATGAAATACAGAACAGGAGGTGGCTTTCCTCCTCGGTAGTATTGTTCCCTCTTTGGGGTCTACTGCTGCAACTCCCACATGGTATATTCGCTGCTGTGATTCTTATAAAAATAATATTTCTAATAGTGTGTTTACCCAAATGTTCCATGAAGCTTTACAGGCTCGGAATAAACTTAATTACTGTGTAGAAGAGTGTCTAAGTGCTACTGGTATCTCGTATTTAAAAATCGTTTATTTTGCGTTGCTATAGAAATGCCTTACTAAAGATTTCATAGTACCTTTACTGAGGTAATACACAGAATTCACCCGGAGCTTTGCCACTCATTTGTATACCTGAGGTAATATATAAATACAATTATATGCCTAATTTGGTGGAATCTGTTATCTTTTGAGGATAGAAGAATTCCGGATTTTAGTCCTTGCATTTATAGCTACATATACATGTAAGTAAATAACTACAGGATAAATAGTCTATTAGTCTGCATCTGTGCAGATTTTACCACTGGATGTATTTTCAGAGTTTCAGAGGTTTTTTACTAAACATTTTTTTTATTGGGATAATCAAAATTATGGAAGTCAGCTGGAATCTTGACTATATTGCATAGTACATGTTGGATGATAAATTAAGTTCTGCTATCTAGCGAAATCTTGTAAGGATAACATTATCAGTTAAAATTTTGTTCTTATTAGTGCTGCAGACTCATACCATAGGAGTCTCGTATAACACGTGTATGATTTTACACTCCTTTTGTATGAAGATATTTGTTGTTAACACTCTCACAGGATCTTATTTACATATGCATATAGCATTATTTGTTATTTTGATGGAATTCTACAGCATTTGGTATTTCCTATTGTTCAAAAAGAATGCACTGCACTTGAATCTGAGGCAATACATAATTCATACTGACAATTAAATGCAATAATAAAGTAATCAGGAAGGTAAAACTTGCATTGTTCAGCTAAAGATTAGAAAATTAATGTTTTATGTGGATTGTGTTATGTGTCTTGGCTAAAAACAAACTCAGCAGAGCAGATAAGTCCACTGACGAGGCAATAAAATGCAGTCTGAACATGCAGTTTGTCTTACTGTTAGTAGTATGTTAAGTGGAATATATTGAAATTGGAAAATGAACATTTTAAATGGTGACATTTCTTTCAAGCTGCTTGTGGTCTTTGTTTTAAGCTCTTAAAGAGATATTGTGCCTTTACTGTTTCACGAATATTTACTTAAATACTCCAACTGGAGATTGGAACAATTAAGCTTGGTGGTATACAGACCCCAAATTAGATATTTCTGCCTTAAGCAGCATACAGTTGAAAAGCTCACTCAAATAACACTGCGAATGCTGAGATACCAAATTGTAAGAACAAAACTCTGTCTTTATTGAAGTTGATGGCAAAGCTGTTGTCTTTAGTCAAGTTGGAATTTCTAAATAACTTTGAATAAAAAAGTTCACAAAGTAAGTCAAGACAATACAGTAAGATAAAGGCAAGCAAACTAAGTGAGAAAAGAAAGACGCTATAAACCTGGTGGTGAAAAATCTTGAATGGGAAGCACGAACTTCAGCATATTTGGCTCTGCAAATGATAAAAGTATTTCAGATTTTTTCCTGGAAGCTGTGCTATAATGAAATAAGCCCCTGACTCCCTCTACTTCTGAACCTCTGAGAAAGTAAAAGAACAGAAAACATAAAGGCATTGAGCCTCAGGAACTTCAGGAGCTTATCATTTGAAACCAAAACACCGCTAGGACAGAGTACCTGCTACCGTAAATAAAAAACTGCAGTTTACTGTACAAATACCAAGAGTAATGGGATTAAAGTAGAAATAAAAATGCATGAATCACTGATTGTGACCTGTACCATGGGCAAATAGCTTATGTTCCTTTAAGAGCTAACTTTTTTGCAATGAAGCAGAAATCTCATGCCCTTGTTTCTTGGCGTTTCTGGATGAGCCTTGGGGCTTTTCAGCAGAAAAAGGGATACCAGCCATGCCTTCTGCACATGCAACAGTAGGCATAGCCTGAGGTATGGTTTTCTTCTTTTCGTGATGTTTTTATTGCAGTGGTGCTATAGGATGCACCAGCTTTCCCCTGTAAAAACTTGCTTTTGCTTTTGCTTCTTCCCAGTCGCTCTCACCCCACCCTAGAGCCCAGTCATCCTGAGAGATTAATGTGTGCACATCCCAGGAAAAGTGGGATAATGTGAATCTTCTATATCTGTATGACAAAGTACTAAGGCCCTCACAGTCATCAGCAGTGAGAAAATGCTGCATGAGTGGAAACAATTGAAAACTCCGGGTCTGGAAATGGTTGCGGTTTTTTTTGTTTGGTTGGTTTTTTTTTTAACTTTTTTTACAATCAGCATATCAGTTACTAAACTTCACTTTGAGTGGGTAGATGGTCTAAGTATTGCCTTTGTCAGTCTGAAGTACTGCCCTGTACCATTGCAAATGAAGCGCTGATCATCTGGGGCCTGCTTTAACACCAGGCTCAGTGACAGCTCACATTATTAAAGAGAATGCTCACCCGTAAAGTCGAAAACTGCTGCTTTAATGTGTCAAGCAATCTTTTTTTGTGTGTGTTATCTGTCAGACTTGCAGCTTCTCCTGGAGCTGGGTCAAAGTTTGCATCTGAACACGTATACTGATAACCCTGTGAGTTAAACAGGAGGACAGATCCTGCCAGATCTCTCAAATTGCAAGTCTTATCTGTTTTACAGTTCCGTTCATCTCCTTTGTTACTGTCTTCTTTATATATACCCACTCTTAGTATCTAAAGATGCTAAGTGACATTTAGCAGAGAGGCTCTTCTATAAATGATCAGGTTTGTCTGCTGCAGTGTTGGGCACCAGCACATTATAAAGTGTAAAGGTTTATGTAAATTTATTGCATGAACATCTAACAGAGAAATGCTATTTTCAAAGACATAATAGGTTCTCTTTGTTTTTAAGAACACATCTGTAATGCATGCATAGCTAGTCACATTAAATACTAAGCGCAGCTTCAAACTTGTAATGTAGGAATATTCTTGGGCCACGTGTCATTATTCTACAAAATGTATACGCAAGAAGTTAGAACTTAAGTGCGAGATAATATTTGCCCTCCACTTGGCTGCTTGATTGCCCAGACTACCTAGAATCAAGTCACAGACAACTGTCATAGTGTGAGGCTTTAGCAATGGCTGATTGCTTTGAACACAGAAAATGCAATGCATTCTAATGTGCCTTAGATGGATGTATGTGTTATATGGGTAAATGACGAGGTAGCTGAAGATTGTGGAGGTATGACACTCAGTCAAGAAGACACATTTGCACTCCGGATGCTATCCTCAAACTACATTTAAAACAACAGCAAGGTAGTATATTTTTTGTAGTGAAATTTGTTAATGTGACTACTGGATGTGTCAAGGTCTAAGGGGGTATGATCTGTCATTTTTACTGCCTTGCCTTCTAGATGCTTGTGCCAGGGAGGCCATCAAGATGTACTGGCTGTAGTGTGCTTCATCTTCTTATAGTTGCAGTGCTCTGATTCGCTGTGACCATGTATTTTCCTTCTGGTCTGACACAGGTCACAGCTGTGAAAACACAATTTGAATTTCTAACAGATTTTATGTTATGCATGCTGTTAAAAATGAGAGAAATACCTTGAATTACCATTGTTCAGGGTATCCACTGATGATTCTGATGCACTGGTTATCCTCATGTCATTCATTCCACATGAACATGTTTTAGAGTTCTCCAGTAATCACCTAAGAAACTGTATTATCCCATTCTCTCCTCTGCTGCTGTGGGACATGAGTGTTGTCTTCAGTGATGTGACAAAAAGGTGGTAGAAAAAGAGGTTACTTATTGCAACCCCACTGGAATAAATTTTGAAAACTGGGGTGTGAATCTTACTTGCTATTTCTTTAGTCTCAAGTGTCCTGGAATCAAAGAGGACATAAATATTGTCTTAAAGATGTGTAATAAAATATTTGGTTGTTGCTCTTAATGCTTTTGATAGCACTAGTCATTGCTGATTCTCAGCCTATAGGTGAGGGTGACTGAAATAGTTTGAGTATTAGAAGAATAGTTTCTTCTAATTCATAGAACATCTTCCACTCATCCTAAATGTGTTCTATCTTTCTTTCATTTTATCTATGACAGTGTTCAGTATTAAGCTCAATCTAAACTAATTTCACCAAAGAAATGCTCTACAGGCAGCTTTTTTCTCCAAAACTTCACAGGCATCTTGAGGTTGTAGTCATCTGTAGCATATGACAGATTCTGCATTATGTTCCTTTCTCTTTGATTGAAAACTACTAGAGCCCTTGGATTGCAAAGGACTTGGTAAGTGGAATCCTGTCAGAAGGAATATTCTGTCTGGCAGCAGATATTTGAAGTCCAGTATGAGCTGAGAGAGTTCAATTTTCTGGTATTCTCAAGCACAACACCAAAAAATCAAGTTCTTTTTTCTCCTCTGCAACTCATAAGTCTTGCATGCCATCCTGCTTTATAAAGGAATACCCTGGTATAAAATAATTAGATGTTTTTACTGCTCTAGAGCTGGTTTTGTGGAACTTGGTTCCTTACAGCATCCTTTCCACTCCAACAATGCTTACATAGCACTATTTTAAAGAAAGTAGTAAAATAGCATGGCACAGCCAAAAGAATGAAATGCTCTAACCTGTTCAGCATGTTCTCTACAGCTTTTATTTTACCTCTTTTCTTAATCTCTGAGTGGAATAAAATGCTAGACATTTAATGGCAGAAAAATATAAAGCTTGGCCACAAGTTTACTGCTGCAGGACTGCACCATATAGATGTGTGCCTTGCGTTGAGTAGTGAATGCAGGCATGTAATGTTGCTTCACAGATCAAAAATGAAGGGGAAAATGAATATCACACACACACCACACTCCCCCAAATGATGGAGTTTTTATTCCTTGAGGAGCGGTAATGTTTGGATGCTGTACAGAGGGAATATGCATTAAATTTTATTTAGAGCATGATTCACAAAAGCCATCAATTTCAGATATAAAATATGCATCAGATTTCCAAGTATAAACACTCTGAGCCTGGCTGCAATCCTCAAACAGGACATTGTGTTTTTTGCCCCAGTCTCCTAAGTACCTCAGAAATTGTAGGTGCAAGTCTTGGTTTTGAGCAATCTGGTAGCTAAATGAGCAAAACATGCCGTTATTCAGCTACACTCCCATTTATCTGTGGAAACCTCATGTGACTACTATGTATCACTGTCTCATGCACTGATAGCAATTCTAACCCATAGTTCATCAAATGCTTTTAAATAGAAAAGCTCCTGTTTTCCTTCTCTTGGCAGTGTTTTTGAATGAGTTCATGTCTGCTGAAAAGATGCTCTCTAAGATTTAGGGAGGATGGCTGTTAAAGCTGTGAAGACCATGGGGTTCCCAAGTACAGACGTGTGTGTTTGCAGGGTAAATTTAAGATTAATTATTTGTACCCTGGATGAAGGACTCCCTCCCGCCTAGTTTCCAGGGACGTGTTGTGTCAGAGTTACATCTCATCACTCTCTGCAACAGTTTTCCTGAGATCCTTTTCTTGTTTAAGCTGCCAGCCTGGAAGCTCGCTCTGGGCTTTAACAGCTGAGCTGGGTTCTTTTCACCTGACACCTTGGCAGCAGTAACAAGGGCTTTCTGGGCACTTTATACCCTGACCTACCACTGTGCGACTTCACTTCCAAGCACATGTCATTACGACATTGATTTGAAGTCGATGATGTTTCACAGGTACAGCTGAAGGCCAGATCTGCCCTCCAGACTTCTTCCTGATGATGATGATGTGGCAAACATAAAAAAAAAATGTAGTTAGGTTGCCCAAGGTCATGACGTTTTTCAGATGGGCTTTCAGGAAGTTATTTGAGGCACAATGACTATAAGAACACCCAAGTAAAGCCTTTCCGTTTTTCAGAGAAGGAGCTTGCTTTAAGCACTCTGCCTGCAAGTCTAGTGGGTGATCCCCGCTTTGCGAACAAAACATTGCCGTGCTCTCACCTTCTGCTTCCTCTCTATGGTAACAGACAGGAGGAAAAAAAAAAAAAAAAAAAAAGAAAGAAAAGCATCTAGATAATAGCTAACTGGGCAAAACTGGGTGGAATAATGATCACTTGTTTGCAGGCAGAGGAAAATTCTCTGCTAAGTAGACATCAAGGATAATGCTGACCAAGACGGTAGGCGAGGAGAGATGTCTCTGCATCTGTGGCTCTGGCCTTTGGTGCATCTGTATAAATTTTGACTCTGAAGCTTTCCCAGTTAAGTTCCTGATACACTTCAGTATTTCCCTTGAGTTCCTGATACACTTTTCTTGAAAGGTTAAGGCAGTTCAGGCAACATCTGAGGGATTTTCTCCAAAAAGCTGCCTCCAGTGACAGTCCCCCATGACTTTAGGGCTATCTCACAAATCCAAGGATTTCTGCAGTGGTCTTTGCACAAGAGCACTGAGGCTGCCACAGGGAGGGAGAGAATTACATGGAAGGAGGATGTCAGGAGAAGGGGTAGGCTACTTGACATTTCTGCGCAGTAAATTTGTCAAAAATGGGATTGCAAAAAGACATCACTATAGAAGTTGGATTCAGTCAAATGGTGGGTTTTGAAATTAACCATTTCTTTTGGGAAATACTAAATTAATTTTTTTCAAAAACACATTTAACTTTTAGAAAAGAAAAAAGTTTAAAAATATGGTAACCCCTCTTTTTCTTTACACGGGTTTTGATTTTACATGAAACAATATACCTTGATACTGTACGGTGGTGATTTTTTAAAAAATATTTTTAGTTGCTGACCAAAAATATAAATTGTAATATTTTTGCACCTCTTCTTTAGGGATAGAGAGAGAGGATCCATTGTAGAGGGTCCAATAAAGAAGGAAGTGATGTGACAATACAAAGAAATGCAAGTGTGAAGGAAGGAGAAGCAAAGACTGTCTGGATAAGAGTGATGTGACCAGAGCCTTAAATGTGGTCACTATTGGTTACCATTCATGTTCATGACTGACAGTCAAGGTTACCTCAGCAGCTATTAGGATTTTCTGGTGAATATAGATGACACTGAAGTAATGTTGTTTACTAAGAGTCTGACAGGTTTCAAGGATAAACTACAAAGTGCCACTGATGAAGTCAAATGACAGGGACACCACAATTTCCTTGTCTTTAATTTTTTTCTAATGCGTCGTGATCTGCAAAGTAATATTGATGCTACAGTAGTTCCTAAAATAGATGCCATTATGTTCATTAGATGCTTCACATCTGGATATCACAACCAGCAACTGTTGTAAGAAGGGGGGGGGAAAATGTCATTTTAATCTTTTCTGCATTTTCTTGATTAGATATCTCAGACTTCATAAGCATTTATTTAATTCATATTAGCATTTAACAGTCAAATGCCCTCAATGGTGAAAAATTACCCTAGAGGCAGCATAGAAATTAATGCTTATTCTGTGACAGATCTTCTCTCTGACAAGGACTTAAATATTGAAATTCTAATTTATTTATTATGCAGGAAGATGACATTTTATCCCTCCAGCCATTTGACAGGAAGACACTATAATTATGCCTTTCCCTAGGTTCCCATTTTCCCTCCTGTACCTTTGTGTGAGATTATAAGAGTTCAGACTCCCATTCCCAAACAGGTTCGCCCTTACAGCAGCACATTTGCAGTAATCAATGCAAATGCAGTGACTGGTTCTTTCTAGATCATTTCTTCAAACTGAAATTTCTTTGCCTTCACAGGCTGTTACGGGGATGACAGATGGCAATGTGTTTGTTAGGAAAAGTGGAGGTGACTTTAATGCACTCTCTGTACATCTCTATGCTTGCTCTATTATTAAGCTCTGATTTGTTCTGAGAGAGAGCACAAAAGGCAGCCACCGTATCAGAACGCTATCCTGCAAAATAGGAGTTGTGGAAATATTACATGTAGTTGTGGTTTGTTTGAGTAACTGTGCCTAGGAAGACTGTTCTTAATGTATTGCAGACAGAAAGCGAGGACAAAGAAACACAACCAGAGCAAACTTCTGGCAGTTATACCGTATATGCAGCCATTCATTTATGCCATAGAAGACTATCGCAAAGATTTTTGATAATATTCTGAGTGTCCCATAATGTGAGTGGTGTGTCACGTGCTCAGAGAGGGCTGTGCAGCCACATCAGTCCCTAAAGACAGCTAACTGAAAACCACATCTAGGATTCTGACATTAACTTGCAATGCCGGTCGTGTACATCAGCTTGGCACGCTGGAGCTGCCATGCACAACTTACTAGCATTTCTGAAAACCAAACTAAGAGCCAAGTAAGAATTTGGAAGAAGGCTGGAAAGAAATGGCTGGACTTTAAAAAATGTGGATTTTGGAGCCGGGAAGAAGCAGCACAAGCGTGTGGATGCCAGGCTAGTTTGGGGGTATCTTACAGCATAGGGTGATGGGGTCCCTCAGATGAACCAGAAAGCACTTGTAGTCCTCTCTCACAGCCTGGCATGGGAGAAACAGATTTCTTGGTCTTCTTGTGGCAGGGAATTGCATTTCAGAGGTCTCTCAGGATCCCCTGGTGACCTTCATAGCTTGTGCTTGTCTTCTAGGGCCAGTAGTGCACCATGTATTTTGGGTCGGCTTTGAGCTAGACTGAGGTTTGTTTTCTTTGCTTTTACGAGGAGATTGATATTTTTGAAGATGACAAGTGGGGAAGCTTAGGTAAAAGGTCTGTTTTGTACGAGAGGAAGATGAAGATGGTAGTGAGGGAAAAAAATTACGTTGTTGTTTAAAAGACTCGATTCTGCTTTCCTTACAAACTTCTGCCTTCTGATAACGTTAATAGGAGTTTTGAATATGCAAAGGACAGAGGTTCTGTAGCTACAAGTTTGTATCTGCAAACACCCAAATACTAAGAGTTTGTCGCTGTGTAGCAAAAAATTAAAAATTTAAACTATACTGCTCTGATATGAAAGATAAGGTGTGATTAGAAGAGAATACTTTCTCTCGTCATTCTCTGAGAACCCTGAAATATGAAGTTATCTGTTTGGGGGGGGAGGGGAACAAAACAACAAAAATAGACAAATTACAGTTGCTATACTTCGGCGTTTTGAAATGAGTAACAATGTGATTCTCTTGTTTGTTCAACATGACATTTTATAGTTTTTCAACATTTTAGGATAAGTACTCATGAACTGCAGAACAGAGTTTCTCAGAAACATATTATTGATGCCCATATGTTCTGCAGCTGCCCAGATTTTTGTTATGTGTATCCATTCTCTATTTAATCTTTTTTATCTGCTGGGACCAAACATACATAATTACTCTGGAAACACTCAAAATCTTAAAAAGGTACAGTAGATCAACACATCTGAGTAGCTCTTCTTCAGGAGCCTTTGTGATATGAAAAGCACCAATCACTTAAGGCAAGATAGGCAAGATGCAAATAATTGTGTTCTGGCTGGAAATTAATAACCTGATCCTGAGTCTTCTGAGTCTTTGGAAATGACTCTGCTGACCACGATAGTGTGCTGCTTTTATTTTTTTTAACATGTTGCAAATAAGAGATGTTTGTTGGTCAGGCTTTTCTCAGTGCTACAATTGTGCATAGACTTTTTTTCCTGTTAGTGAAATAGAGCAGATTCATGTGGTTTTAAACTGGCATGCATGTATATGATGGGTAGGACCATTTTTTATGGTTCTAAACCTGCCAGAAATGTGTGACTGGATGAAAGGAGATGCTACAAATACTTACTCATTAGATTTAACACCTGTTCTTTCTAAGGTGTGCACATGCCTTCAGGAAAGGAAAACAAACATTAAGCCTTTTTTAGAGGTAGGTATGGGGTTTTTTCCAGCCATTATGATTTATTAAGGTCTTATTTTAAGCAAATTTTTTTGTGTCATAAATATGGACTATGAAACACACTAAAGCTGTGCATGAGATTTTAAATAATGTTGAATTTATGTGAGTGGAGATTGAGGACTTCTGAAGACTGTTTTGGGACAAATAATTGGGAAAAATATTTTAATATTTCAATAATATATTCAGAAGCACCTCCTTGATTTAAGAGCCCAGAAGTCATTTCTAAACATAGCTTAACATTTTGCCCTAGGCTAACATTAATAGCACCTAAATGCCAAAGTGTATCATTTAAAATATAGTGCTATGTACTAAAAGAAGAGATGTTTTAAAGCCATTTAAAACAAAAAATCAGAAACTTTCCTCTGGGTTCAAATTATATTAATTGTCTTTTAAATTCAGGTAAATACTAAGTCTCTCAAAAGACACAAATAGAGACAAATCCTACTTCTGTGTTTGCAATCTAATAAGCTAAGTAACTTAGAACATGTCACTGCAGGAGAACCCCGATGGCAAACAGCTTGGAAATCACTGTGAAACAGTAATTGGTTTAACTTGGTCATTTTGATTGCAGTTCTCTCCAACTATGTTGCCCAGGTATAGTGAAGAACAGATTAAAGTTTGAAAGAACTCTAAATCAAAAAAGCCCAAATATCTATCAATATTTGATCAGGGATGAGATTGTTCTTCAAGTAATAAGAACAGTATTTTCTTACGACTATGGCAAAATTAACCAGGTTTACAGGAAAATTATTTTCCAAGTGTGTTTGTTTCCACAGTTTATGCAGTGTTCAGCTTCTATACAGATTTTGGGGGGGATGTGGAGATCAGCAAATAATGTGTAGTAAAAAGTCATTGATATTTTGTTGTATCTGCAAGCCAGAAAACCAGCACCATGTAGGCTGCCACTCTGTGTGTGTGCGTGTGCCCGCAGGTGCACGTGGGCTCGTGACTGTGTGTGCGGCGTTTACAACACCCCACTTTTGTGCTTTTCTGTTAGAGGCAGATTTCCTCCACAAGACTTCTGCCATGTTTGAAAGCTTGTCATGCTACAGACCAGTCAAACTAAGAATAAACGTTGCTTTAAATGTACTGCTAGGAGAGAGGGAGGAAAAAAATATTCTTGTTGGTCAAGTCAGCCCAGAAGTTTTATTGCAGTGCAGAAACGTGTATTCTCCAGGCTTCAGCCAAGTGTCCTTTGTGACTCTACTTTTTCCAAATTTTTAAGCCTGCAGTTACATTTGGCATGTATGTATTACTACCATGAAGACCCTGAAAACACTACCTGCACTTCCTCAGTTATGAAGTGAATCTTTTTGTAAGAAACAAGGTCTTTGCTAGGAGTTTTACTGATTTTTTTGTATATATTATCTGACTCATTAGCACAGGCTGATATCCTACTGGTGACAAGAGAATTCTGTAATACAGAAAGTATTATATACATATCAATTAATAAAAAAAGAGTTAACTTCGAAGTTTCTGTGTTGGGGCTATGCCTGACTCTTCCATACAAGAATGACGGCACTCATTTTTTGTACTGGGTATCATTTTAGGAAAACCTGTAGGCAGTAAGCTATCTGGGTCAGGAAACGCTGTCTTGTCTGTCGGACAGTGTGACTCAGATTCATTTCTGACTCTAGGCATCTGGCAAACTAATTTGTTTTCTTGAGGACCTTTTCTCTCTGGTGTGAGGATATTACTCTACTCTTATCTGAGACACCTCAGTTTAATTTGCCTAAGGCTAGAGAAATCCATCTGCTTTCATGGCTGTTTTAAAATACAAATAATCTCATTCACTCCATAGCAAAATTTTGCTGCTCTTGTTGTATTATGGGCACACAGATTTTCCTGGCCTAACAGTTGCAAACTCATTCCTTCACTGCTCAAATATGCCTTCAATATTTGGCACTCAGATGACTATAAATTCTTCTGCAGTCCCTTCCCTGTTCCCTGTAACCGCACGCGATATTTTTCACCGGTAGAATTATCTGGATCCCTTTTCCCCATTGCATATGTCTTATATTTATAGTCACTTATAGCTTTTAGTCCACAAAAGAAATGCAACCAACTCTGTAGTGCAATGTTAAGTTTGCTTACCAGTTTAGAACAGGAAATACAAATAGCATATTTTAGCAGGAAGTGTAATGAAAGCAATTACATGCAAATCCAAAAAATGTTGAAACAATTTTATTTTTATATACCTAGACAGTTTTTTTAATTTGGTAGTGTGAGGAGATGTGTTGGATTTGTGTGGCAAGGTTTTGGTAGCGGGGGAGCTACAGGGGTGGCTTCTGTGAGAAGCTGCTGGAAGCTTCCCCCATGTCCGACAGAGCCAATGCCAGCCGGCTCCAAGACGGACCCGCCGCTGGCCAAGGCTGAGCCCATCACTGATGGTGGTAGTGCCTCTGGGAGAACAGATTTAAGAAAGGGGACACCGCTCTCCCCCCCTCCCCAAACTGCTGCAGAACAGTGACAGGAGGAAAGGAGTGAGAATATGTGAGAGAAAGACCTCTGCAGACCCCCAGGTCCAACCCCCCAGGCGCCGGATCAGAGATTCCCCTGCAGCCCGTGGGGAAGACCACGGTGAGGCAGGCTGTCCCCCTGCAGCCCAGGGAGGTCCACGGGGGACCAGATCTCCACTGGCAGCCCAGGGAGAGAGGACCCCATGCCGGAGCAGGGGGATGTCCGAAGGAGGCTGTGACCCTGTGGGAAGCCCATGCTGGAGCAGGTTTGCTGGCAGGAATTGTGACTCTGTGGGGAACCCATGCTGGAGCGGTCTGTGCCTGAAGGACTGCAGCCCGTGGGAAGGACCCACGCCAGGGAAGTTTGTGATAGAGCGGCTTTGGTGGGCACCTGGTGTCCAGCCAGTGTCAACCCCCATGTTGGGTGCCAAAAAGGACTGTAGTGGGTTGACCCTGGCTGGACGCCAGGTGCCCACCAAAGCCACTCTATCACTCTGCTCCTCAGCAGGACAGGGGGAGAGAAAATAAGATGGAAAAACCCAACAAAACTCATGGGTCAAGATAAAGACAGTTTAATAAAGCAAAAGCAAAGGCCGCATGCGGAAGCAAAGGAAACAAACCATTTTATTCTCTACTTCCCATTAGCAGGTGATGTCTGGCCACTTGCTGGGAAGCTGGGCTTCAGTATATGCAGTGGTTGCTCTAGAAGACAAACACTGTAAATAACGAATGCCTCCCTTCCTCCTCCTTTCTCTTAGCTTTTATTGCTGAGCTGACACCATATGGTATGGAATGTCCTTTTGGCCAGTTTGGGTCAGCTGTGCTGGCCGTGTCCCCTCCCAAGATGTTGCCCACCCCCAGCCTGCTGGTGAGGGGGGAATGGTGGAGAGACAGCCTTGGTGCTGTGCCAGCACTGCTCAGCAGTAGCCAAAACACCGCTGTGTTATCAACACCTTTCCAGCTACCGATACGGAGCACAGCGCTGCGAGGGCTGATATGGGGAGAATTAACTCCATCTCAGCCAGACCCATTACAGAAGAAATACAAGGAGTCCAGTTATCAGGCTTGAGTGAAAACATACTTTTTCACAGGTTCAAATGTAATGCCACATGGAAGTTATACTAATTTTAATCTCTATTGAAGAAATATTATTCTCTCTCTTTCATTTTCTTTGCTGCTTTTTATATCCCTCTTTCTCCTGATTATTATTGTTTGGACCGACAACATCATAGATAAGGGTTTCACACCAAACTATACACACATTAAACTGAAGTAGGTAAGAATGTCCCAGACTAAAAAACACACTTTCCCTTAGGAAATAAGAAGTAGGTGATAAGAACCTTGAAAAAAATAATGGAAAAAAGAAGAACGTGCTTTAACTGAAGTAGACAAAAGATGCAGAAAGAGAAAATTGATATGTTTTGCAGTTATTGCTAATTTTGAAATTATTGCTTATAGTTGAGGTTCACACTGCAAGGTTGGTTTTTTTCTTGGTTTCTTGTTTTCATTGTAATTTACAATAGTAAGGATTCTCTGTCACAGTCTTTTTCTCATGTAAAAATAGAAGAATTGTTTTCACTTATGCAGTGATTGTCCTTTATAGAAATAGCCAATTGAAAAGCCCTGTCTGCCTGAAGAGCTTTCATGAGTGTCATGATGCTGTCAAAGGAATGCCAGCATACAATCTCAGAGAAGTCTTGGAAGATGGATTACCTGGAAGTTTGCTCTGCGTTGTGTTTTGAATTTTTATTGAAGTACACTTTAGCTTTAAATTAATAATATGGTCTTTCTGGAATTAGATCATACCTGGAAGCACAATAGAATCTAGCTTTGGCATGCCTTTTTTTTTTTTTTTTAAATGTCTAGAAGTAAAAGAAGTGAATCATTGACAGCAAAGAGTTACATAGACCTACATTAGATTGATTTCAGCACCCCATTCCTGCTCCTTTCTTCCTTCCAGCTTAGATAGTCCAGCCAGCACCCAGCATATTTGTCCCCATATTCCTTGTTTTTCTGCTGTAAAAAGATGGTGTGAGGAAGTGCACATGTAGTTTTTATTTTCCATCCAGAGGTGGAGAACTGACATGAAGGGAGGCTGGAGATAAGAGGCCATCCCACTAACATTTGGACCACTTGCCCACGCAACAGTGCTGTAGAATGACTTAACTGCCAGAAAAGCGAGAAAAACTGTTCATGCCATTAATGTCAGGGACAAGAGTTCTCACTGGTTTTCATGAGATACTTTTTCGTCCTGAATGTAGAACCTCAGCCAGCAACCAAGCACCACACAGCTGCTCGCTCACTCCCTCCATTGCAGTGGAATGGGGGAGAGAATTGAAAAAAAAGTAAAACTCATGGGTTGAAATAGAGACGGTTTAATAGGACAGAAAAGAAGGGAAAATACTACTACCAGAATATACAAAGCAAGTGGTGCACACTACAATTGCTCACCACCCGCTGACCGATGCCCAGACAATCCCTGAGCTGCGGTCCCCCCCAGCCAACTCCCCCCAGTTTATATACTGGCCATGATGTAATATGGTATGGGAATATCCCTTTGGCCAGTTTGGGTCAGCTGTCCTGGCTGTGTCCCTTTCCAGTTCCCTGTGCCCCCCCAGCCCCCACTGGGAGGGCAGTAGGAGAAGCTGAAAAGTCCTTGACTTAGTGTAAGCACTGCTCAGCAACAACTGAAAACATCAGCGTGTTATCAGCATTATTCTCATCCTAAATCCAAAACACAGCACTATACCAGCTGCTAGGAAGAAAATTAACTTTATTCCAGCTGAAACCAGGACAAACAGGTTTCATGTTTATAATTGAAACAAAACCCCAAACCTCTAATTAAAAAATAAATTATTTCCAAAAACATTCCCTACCTTTCATCTCAACATTGGAAGGAAGCATTGCTTTGCTGTTGTTGCCTTTAGCTCAAAACTTCTTTTAAATTAAATACTTCTGTGAGGACTTTCCTGTATTGCAACAGGAATTTTTCAAGTTACTAACACATTTCAAAAAAACCTTAATGATAATGACCACAAAAATACCATCAGCCAATATATGTTGAGTGATTTTTTTTTTCTTCATAGTTTTTTATTCTCTTTCGCATAAATACCAGATGGTAGCTTTGTGCATGTAACCCACACTTAAACTTTCACGTTTGAGAATGAAAGTTTCTATCTGAACATATGAATGTATATATTCTTCATTGCTTCTGGCTGAGCTTTTCATTGCTTCTGGACACTGATGCTAAGATGGAGGGCTCCCGTATCCAGACCACAAGACTATATTCAGTGAGGTTGGATTTTACTGCTTCTCCTGCATTATACTTGCTGTTTGAACTTAGATGAGTCATCTAATCATACTGTGGCTACAAAGTGTAAAAAAGTAAAAGAGCAGCCAGTGATCAGTTGGTAATTTTTTTGAATCTTCAGGTGAAAATTAGTAAGACATTAACCTTCTTTGCTGAGATCATTTTTTTGTCATGAAGATACCCCTGAAGAATGAGTTACATAGCTTGGGGTTGTGCCATCCTTCTTCAAAGTTGTTGAAATCTTTGATATAAACATCTGAATGTATATAACAAAACAACAACAACAAAAAAGAAAATCCACGTACATGTAAAAGAGTATCCCTAAACCTTATTTTTATTACTAAAAAGGCAATTCAAACTTCCTCTTCTGCTATGCTGAGTTCTTAAAGTGATTCTTCTTGTATTTTCAAGATAAGGATTTCTGTGGAGGAAGAAGAAGGATTTAGGATAAGAACATTGTCACAATAGGTGTAGTGTATCCATGATTAAATTGAGTTTAGAAATTAGGAGGAGACCAGCCAGTGCAAAGGTCTATAGCAGCTGTCAGCTCTCAGAGTCTCCTGGGGTGGCTTAGAGGATCCGTTATTGATCTCCAGGCATGATCTGTTTAATTCTATTAGAATAAAGGAAATGAGGAAGAGTGGCTTTAGGGGGATGTTAATATATCAGGTAAGACCGAAGGAAAATACTGCTGTTCTTAACCATGGCCTGTTATTCCTGAATGTGATACGTGATAGATGTCTGATCAAATACTCACTGAAAGAGCAAGAGATGTAGTCTTTGGGTCAAATCTAAAACATACCAGTAAATGTTCAGCAGTAGAAAAGAATAGAAAGGTTGTGTTGAATAGCTAAGTCAATTCAGTTTATTCTTCCCTTTATCTTAAAGAAAGTTTGGTACAAAGAGTTCTTGATTACAGTGGGAATATACACTGAGTCAAAGAGAATATTTAGTGAAAGCAATTGAAGTGCAGAGCTGTTGCTCTTTGATGTGGAGGGGGCTTGGCAGTTCAAATTAGAGGTATCCAAAGCTGTGGGGTAAGTGTACCCTTCTGTCTAAATCCACTAATCACTAACTCACCACTATAAATTGCTCCAGACCATGAAGGCTAATCATCTAAGTGCTCTTTTTTTGGTAAGAGGGTAAAAAAGAAGTTTCAGAGGGCAGCTGATCCCATCGTCTGATATGAGTCTCAGGGAGCTGATTTGCTGATGATCTCCCATTGCTTCTGCAGTGCTCATAGGTGGTCAGGGTGCTCTTTAGATGCTTCCTCACTTGCCTGTGAAAACATGCTCTGGGTTACATGTATATAAGCTATGTATATTTAAAGAGCACATCTCTCAGATTGGTATGCTTTGCAATTAAAAACTACTTCAAACTCACTGTGTACAAGTCTACTTCAGAACCACCTTGTGACAGGATTTTATTGAAGGACTATTTTTATTTCCTTTCTTCTGCTTCTTTTAAAAAGAAAAACAAAACACAACTGTAAGCTTAACTGCTGTAGCCTTTCAACAGCAGCCCATATTGATTTGGTTGGGGTTTTTTTACTTAATTTTTTAACGCTTAATAACAGTGTTTACTAAATATTCTGCTTTCCATGGTGTTGATTTTCAGCTCTTTTCTTGGTTTTTTTCTTGGTTTGGATAAAAACTATTCTGAAGCCTCCAGAGGAAATTGAACAAGTGTTTTCTTGTTAACTGTACCTTTAGCAACAAATCATGTAGCATGGAGGCAGAACAGTAAGAAACAGGACTTTCACAGACAGCGGTAGCAGTGCTCCCTCCTAACACTATTCTCATTGTTTAGAGATGAATCCCTTTCTCAGAGAGCTATTGAAAGCAGCAAAACCATCTACCTGCCTTCAATACTCTAAATCGAATCAATGCCTTTAACAAGATTAACTCTGAATATGGGGCTTTGAGATTCAGTTAAAGCTCTGAAAGAAAGGACTGTCACTAATTTGCTTGATTTTAGACTCACACACAAAAAAGCAGTTATACTATGAGCATCCTCAGACTGTATCACTGATGGAGAACATACCTTCTTCTCTAACTGCAGATATATAATCCCTGACACTTCCCAAATCTGTCACTCCTCAGCAGAGGGATAATTTTAGGAAAAAAATAGTGTTCAATACAGAAGCTGAGCTATCTTCAAGCAACACCAAAGAAGGGAAGTAGCCTGTTATTCAAAAATGTACGGGAAGACTGGAGCTCCTCTGCTCCCGAAGGTAGCTCATCAGTTTTAGCACTGCCTCGCGACAATGCAGCTTTCCAGCTTCTGGTCAGATTCGTCACCAGCCTGTTCACAGTACTGACAGACAACCTTTACATGAAATGGGAGAAAAGCCTCTATTGCTTCCAGCCAGAAACTTAAGCTTTCAAGAACGCTAGCCCTAACTTAAATTTGTATGCACACACACATCTGTTTCTGGGTGCAGGAGGACTGATGGAAGCAGAAGTCCCAGGCAGCAGGAAGCTGTGCCTGTGAGTCACTTTGATGTGTAGCCCCAGGAGGATCAAGTGAATTTGAATTAAAAAGATCAATTACTACTACTAACATTACTGTAATTAGGTAGGTGTTAACAACAAGGAGATAGAGGGGCATTCTATATAATGGATATATGTGTATGTATGTGCACGTGTGTGTGTATTTTTTTATTATTACATAAGCCTTGACAGAGGTTGAAATGAAGAAAAGGGTTGCCTGTTTTAAGGATAGCTACAGAGTTAACGTTGAAGCGGTAAAGAAACCACAGCCATGACTGCCTCCCATGCACATGTGGGCACAGAAAGGATTGTCGCAAAGCTTGTTGCAGCAGTCCTTCAAAATCTCCCAGCGCAGCCTCACTTTTTCTTGCCTGGGTTACACAAAGGACTGGAAGTAATTTGTTTCTTCTGAGGTCAGGCTGGTCTGTGACTGCAGGTGGGGGAGGAAGTCTATATCTGAGTGAGCCATTCTTACCTAATAGAAATCATTAAGCTTTTGATGAAATCATCCCAACTGCTCTCTTCTTCAAGAAACAAAATTAACTAACTGGCTTCAATCTGAGCTTTCAAATGCATTGAGATTGGTAAGAAGAAGAAACACCGGACCACTGAACCCTTCACACTTTCCAGACCTGACTTTTAGCTAACATAAATCAGAGCGGTCCTGTTGTCAGAACTGTGCCAATTTACCCGGACTCATGGTATTTTCACTTTGTTGTTTTCCTTTTATATCTATTTTTGGCAGCTGGATTTGCTCTCCTATTGTTGTAAGCATCTCTGGTGCCACAACGTGTATTCTTACGCCAGCCTTACTGAAATACCTCCCGCAGCTGCACGCCGTACAAAGGAGCAGTTCACATTTCTATCTTCCTTTGCTTCCAACAATGTGACCGGGTTACATTCCAGAGGCTATGTGGGCTCCCTAGGGTGGCTAATTGACCTTAATCATCTCAGAGCCGCTTTTCCAGAGAACCTGTCATAGTGAATGAAGACATAACTTTGGTAGAGAAAGATGGGCATACTTTAATTAAAAATGGTCTGTGGTTTTTTTGATCATGAGAAACAGCAAGGGAAGAAATGAACACAAAAAGCGGTCTAGGTATTCCCTGAAGCTTGGAGGCGGGGAGATTTTATTCCTTTGTACTTAGATTTAACCTAACCTCCGTCCATGTGGGGAAAACTTTGCTGAAAAGCTGGCAGGATAACTTACCGAGGAAAAAGCCTGGACGCAGGACGCCAGCTGTGTGATCAGACTTGGCTATCGAGCAAGGGTCTCTAAGGAAAGCTCGACTGAAGCAGGCTGTTGTATTGAAGTTGAGTGTACAAAGATAGTATCTCATTGAAAGTAGCGGTGTCCCCCCATGACCAAAGGGTTGGTTCAAGAAGTGGAATTTATTCCCAGATCTATCTAGACGCTCCATTCCAGCCTTCCAGTTGCTGCAGAAAGATGAGATGGACAACAGCAAAACACACGTGGTATAAGATGAGATGGACAGTGGTGTAAAGGTATCAGTGCTTTGCGTCTGGCTACAGCAGTTAATCATACTTCTTCAGCCCGGTCCCTGCAACTGATGTGCAGTCGGAGCACCGTGACACTAACTCAGCCATCGTTTGCTCTACAGTGCTGGCAATGAGAGCCCTTCCTGGTGGGCTGGAAATCCTCTTACAGTCCCACACTATATCATATCATAACAAGAAACGGTTCAGAAACTGATAAGATGATGTTAAAGTCACATTTGTCTCTTTTCCTTTCCCTGTAAGCCAAATTCTCGGAGTTATCTTAGAACAGGCTATAAGGAAGCATGTCAATAACCTTCACATTACTTGGGTTTACCTTGATGTGACTAGAAGGAGAATTTGGCCCTAGAGAGAGCAAGAGAGATTAAATATGTGTAGACATAGGCATACAATCACACATGTAAACATAGTTTTCTCATTTCTTAAATATTTGGGTATGAAACTAACACTGTGTAAATATCTTCTGTACATTTAAATACAAAACATACAAATATAAGGATTACCTTGTTGTAACGTATTAACTGCTGATTTTTAGCATGGATAAAATGATGCCAGAAAAAACATAACAACATCAGGTCCAACACAGCCATTGGCATGACTAATGCTTTTCTAGCTTCCCACTTATTTACTTATTTTTCCACCGACACCAGAATTTTTACCTAGCTGACTTTTTCTTTCTCTGACTTAGCAGCTTTTGCTCAGCTCTAGGACTTAGTGCTCTATTTTTAGAACGGCTATTTTCTTATACGGGAAGTAGGCACTTGAAACACCTGCTGCTGTATTTCAACACAAAACTTTGGTGGCAGGGTCAGCAGGTGAGATGAAGTCTACAACCTTCAAAGTCGACCTGCAACACAAGGTACAGTGTGGAAATGCAAGAGGTCAGAGTTCATCCTTGGAAAATCAGAGGCAGGGTAGCCAGGGAGCTGGTGATTTTATCACACTGAGCTTAGATCCTGATGCCGGTTAAGACTAAAGAAGCTTAAGAGGCTGCTCTGACTGGAGTCAGAGCATGGTAGTTTTCAGGGATTCGTGACAGCTGAAGATCAATAAATGGCAGAGCAGTGAGGACACCCTGTATCTGCTCCTGCTGTCTGCATGGGAGTATGAAGTCATGGAGCGAGGGCTCGGTGCCTTCTTGATGCTGGCTTACAGCTTCTCTGTACTGGGATTTCACAAGGCATGATGTTGTGCTCCCTCCCTTTGTACTGCCTGTTGCTAAAACATTTAAGAGCCGCCATTCCCTTGGTTTGGCCAAAGTGTCTGTCTGGCTACTGCCTGGCGAGGCAGTGCTGTCCGTCTGGGTGGCTGTCACTGGTGTGTTTGCCCTGCTTCCAGTTGCTCAGGGATTTCTGACCTGGGTTGCATGCAGGCAGCTCTTAGCAGCCACTAATGACCTCATCTTTATGAATTTATCACTGTTCTTTTTTTTTTTAATCTGATCTGGTTAGCCTTCACCATATTCCATCACAAAGAGTTCTACAGCCTCATACCTGTTCTCTGTGAAATTTGTGGTCACGCAAATGTAGTTATTGGCTACTTTCTGCCGATGTTAGCTTCAAATCAAGGACAATTTGGTAGTTTGTACACACAAACATGCATGTGAATACCCCAGGATTCAGGCTGAATTGTTGGTGTAGTGCTGCTACCTGTGCTGTCGCTTATCAGTGGGGATTTTTCACAGCAAACGGCATGCAAATGAATGTAAATGTCAAAGCACAGACTGAAATTAGAGCGGTTTCAACTAAAAACATATTTCAAAGAGTATCACAGTGGTTTATATCAATTTATGTGTCTTTCACAAAATAAACTGATGAAATACAGGTGTTGTAAAAAATCAGAAATTATTTGCTTTACTTTAAACCGCAATTTGAATTGATATTCCATGTTGCTTTTTTTTCAGCATCTGATAGGAAAATAGATACTTACCTGAACTAAAGGAACAGCTGAACTCCTATTTATCCATTTTTAAGATGTCTAAATAGACATACACAGGGTATTCAGCATTTGAAGGCAGTTCATGCTCTCTGTTACTGCATACACACATGAAATTCAAGATCTCCCCATATTCCCTTCAACTTTATCAGGAACTAGTTTGCCCCATTACAAGCCTTTTAACACCAGTTGTGAAGACACTTCGAGATATCACATTTTAAAAGTAGACCTTTTCCTTCGGTGGTTTCTCATCCAGAGCTTGTGCGGATGTCAGGTCTGTAAGACAGGATTTTAAAGCAAAATAACATTCAAAGAGGGAGCCTTACTTATGCAAAATCTGTGTCTATCTGAGACAGGAGATCTGACTTCATGTTCAAATTTGAAGCGAAATGGTATAAAGGTGCCTGAGCGTGACATTAAGGTGTCTCACTGAATTGCCAGTTGGTAGGTCAGTTATTGGGCAAGGTGGCCCATGCTCTGCTACTTTGCACTCAGCAGAACTTGAGGAAATGGTGCCTTTTGAGATCAGTGGTAGCAAATAAGCCAATATTTGGCAGAAACCTTGATGTAAAAGCCTGGTTGCAATTATCTCTAATTTAGTTTTTATTTTAATGTTTTAAATGCTGTTAACTTGATAGCATGTAAACAAATATGTTGGAATTCTTCTCTGGAAAAAGATGTGTTTTCGCTTCAAGTTGATACCTATATGAATCAAGACTTGGGCCTGTGAATCCCCTTTTGGATGGGTGACCATTACAGTACTCAAAAATCGCTAGATTGATTATGCAAAAAGAGTTCAGAATACTTTTCACATCTCATTATTTGAGCCCTCCTGCCTTTAGCATGTACATTTCCTCCTTAGCTGCTTTCTCACAGGTTTTGAGTATATGAAACCACACTTTGAAAACTTTTCTTTACTGTTTTGTTTTCAAATGGAGATCAGAATTCATATTCACATAGGCATATGTTATTTGATATAAAATATGTGGAGGTTTTTTCTAGGTTCATAGTTTTCAGAGTTTTCATTATACACTGACTAAATAGTCTGTTTTCCACTAGTTTTCATTATACACTGACTAAATAGTCTGTTTTCCACTTTGATTTTCCTTTCCAGGAAGAAAATTGTGGTAGTTACATGCAATATATATTTTAACATGACCAGGAAAGCCATAGATAGACAGTTGTGAATGCAAGCAGAGACTAAGAAGTGGTGATCTTCTTCCTTTCACGTGTGTATTAGGTGAGCCGCATGGCTACCTAACTCCATACAGCAGCCAACTGTTCTGGTGGCTCAGCCTTAAAACTGACTCTTGATTAAAACCAGTTTAATTTTCATGTGATTTCAGGAGAGTGCTTATCTGTTTTTAACAGTAAAGAAAAATGGCTAGTGCAGTTTGTTAGCTGAGGATTTGTCTGACAGTGCTCAACACATGACACTTCTGAAATCATCCAAGCAAGTTGCAGCTGGAAAGGATACTGATCTGGAAAGCCTTTGTCTTTTAAGCTGTGAATTATCTAGATTCATAACAATAGATATCCTGTTTTACATACAAAGTAGAACCACACTATTTCTGAAGAAGAAATGAACTTGAGAAGATCACAGCATTGCTTGAAACAATGCCTTGTGTTTCAAAGGACAGACAAAATTAGACAGGCCAGCCTTGATCAGTGATGGTGTGAAACAAGTGCATAAAATATTATGGAAACCTCTCCTCTTCGGTCTCTTTTGGAGGTGAACATTGACAACCCATGATCTAGCTATGGTAAATTTTATGATGGAATTCCCACTTGTTGATGTTTTTGTTTGTTGCTTCCCATGGGACAGGGTTGTGGATGAATGTCACGAGGTATTAACAGTGATAGAGAAGAGAAGCAGGTTTTGCCTTCTTGGTTGTAGGGTTCAGTCTTGAAAAAAGTATTGGAAAGAAGTCTTGGAAACCAGAAATTCAACAAAAAAGCCCTCTAAATTTGCATTTTAATACATCTCATGATTTCTAATCCAACAGCAGAGCCCCAGGGAGAGAACCAGGCTCCAATGGCATGCTGACATTTACAAGGAGAGAGAGAGGAGAGTACTACTCAAGGAAACTTACTTAGCTTAATTTGGAAGTTGCTGATGAAGAAGAGAACGGGATGTTTATCTATTCCTTGATCATTTATTTACTGAGTATTAGGAATGGGATGTAATAGCTTTTAATTCTCTGCATGGTATGCACTCCCACACTGATAAATGATGTGACATTTGGAGCTGATGCCGAGTCCTTCATAATATAGCAGACCTTTGAGTTCTTGGGGCAGTGTTCTTCCAAGAGTCTCTTTGATTATCTTCTTATCACTGTCTAAGTTGACAGAGCTGCAAATGTTATTGCTAGTCATAAAATTATCCAACCACAATGTCTGTCTACATGACCTGCAGTGGTTGTGAATGCCACAAATTGATTATGCACTGTGTAAAGAAGACCTATCCTTTCATTCCTTCTAACTTTATTGCCCTTAATTTAATTAACTCTTGCCACATGCTACGGGTTAAAAAGAGGGGCTAATATGTTCCTATTGTATAGCTTCAAATTCAGAGCATCTCTGACAAGTCTCCTTTTGCTCCTAACCTTTTCAGGCAAAAAGAGTGCTGTGCTATTTAATCTCTTTCTGTATGTATTTAATCTTCTTCCTGTTTCTGCCTTAACCTTTCCTCCATCCCCTTCTCCTTCCTGCTTATTCTTCTTATTTCCTGGCTACTCTATTCTTCTGTCTGTAGCCAGTTGTCTCTCTGATATGTAAACATATCAGCTATTCCCAATAAAAATTAGAGACCTAGGTTCAAGTGCATCCTTAATGATACAGACTTTGCCTGATGATTTAATAGTGTTGTTCAGAATTGTTTCCACATGAGGCTCAGTAGTAATCCTTGAAATGTTCTTGTTTGTAATAGTAGCACTTATGCCATCTGTATTTTTAAGTACAAAAGAGACAGTAAGGTCTTATGTATGTCTCATGGCCAAACTAAGGAAAGATGCACTATGGGAGTTCCTGTTACATTTGGTCAATAGAAGGAGAAAAACAGTGAAACCCCATGATCATACTCATAGGTTGATCTGGACCCGTTCAACTAGACTACTGAATAGGGTTATGTCTATATGTGTGTGTTGAAAAAAATGAATAAGCAGCTATTTCTCCAAGGTTAGCACATCAGGTGCCCTGTGGCGATGAGCTTCGTATCACCTTGTGAATGGAAGATGTCACGAAGTACTAAGGACTGAAGAGCCCTGCTTAACCGTATAGATGCAGGAAACTGCTCCTAACACATTTCTTCTGCCTAAGTGTACCTCTCCCCTTCTACATCCACTGTGCCAGACTGCAACAGTCTATGATATACCTCCTGAAAACCTGTACCTTCAGTACTATTGTCCTTGAGGTATACTTTTACTGGGAGGTGCTCTATAAAAGCTAAAATAGAGATTTTCTGTAAAGAGATATTATTACCTCAGTATCTGCAGTACTCCCACAGTGTTTTCTATTCTCAGGACCAGTGCGGAGGTAATGTTATCCATTCATCAGAGATATGCAAAGTCTTGAAGGGATCTGCTCTACCTCAATATTTCTTAGCATCAGAACATTGCAGCTGCCTACTTACTGACATTGAGGGTTGTTTTTTTTTTCTGTATAAAGTATCTTTTAGTAGTGAGCAGAATAGAGTGCATTAATATATACTTCGCTGCTTTTTCTGTGATTATAGAGAAGCTAAGATTTTATTACTGCATACTGTTTATCAACAAGTTTTTCCTCTGCTGTTAGAAACAAGTCACCCCTGACTCAGGGGAAGAGTGCCACCTGCCGTATCTCCAAAACCTGTTCTCCAGCAGAGAACTGACCTAGCCCAAATATGTATTAGCCTCTAAAGAATACAAAATCTCAGCGCAGGGTGACATATGCGTAGGCTATTTAGCAGCTAAAAATAGGTAAAATGTTCAGTTAAGTGCAGCAGGATAAATGAGGGGGTCTGACAGAAATTTCTCACCAAGAAGACCCAACTGAAGGATCCTTGCCATTTATGTCAGGAATAACAGAGGGCTCGCAAGATATCACCAGGTAATTGGAAATGCTTTTTCATTGTCACAGAGTCTCTCAAAAGAAACAAGGCGGGCACTCAAAATGAAATCTAGTCTAATAAAAATTGTTTAGCACTCCAAAAACAGTAACATGTTCAGATGTCTGTTTAAACAAAACCAATACAACACAGCTGACTTAAGAATTCCCAAGCTTTAAAACGATGACCCAAAATGCACAATCACTCACTTAAAAGGTGAGGGCTCTCAACCTCGAGGAGTTACCTCGGGCAGCATCCTGACCCAAGGGGAGAGTCCCCGCCTGCAGACCTGCTGCTCCGAGGAGGACCAGCTCCATTTGCCCTCCGGTGGGGTTCTGTTCATACCCTGGTCGAATCTGACCTGTGGTCATATATGGTCCTGCCAGCTCTTATTGGCTAAAGGCCCCAGTTTCTGTAAAGGCATGAAAATAAGGGCACGAAAGTAAAGGCTTGAAAAAAATCAACAGCCGCTATATGTCAACAGCCGGAGAGCCCCAGTCTTTATCAGGATGGGTGCACCTGCCACATTCATCCCAGTTTTAAAAGTATGGTTCCATTAAAACAGAATTAACATATATATGCATGAGCAGTTAATGATGTCTTTCTGGGTGGAATTACATGTGCAGCCAATGTTAAAACAGCAGAGAATGTTATTGAAATAAAGGAGTACGATGCAACGTGAAACTCGCTTCGGTCATCATAGCTGACATGAACAGGAGTATGTGTAGTTATGTTCAGATGTATTGGCATAGCTGAACTGTGCGAATTCCATTGGGCTCCCTGGCAGTGGCAGATTCCTTATTCTGTTACGTGGAGCCATCTATGATTAGACTCCCATACAATGGAGCTGCATTAGCTGCCTATTTGTTCTGAAGGTGCAAATTTCAGATATGAACCCTGAACGTGAGTTAGCTGGCCTCTAGGAAATTTCTCCCAAAATCTTTCAGGTGAGGAGCCTCTAAGATCCTTGCTGAATCCAGGCATTCTGAGAATAATCAAAAGAATGAACAATACATCTTCAGACTTGAGTTCCCTGCGATGTCCATTTGGATGCTGGGCATACGAAAATGCCTTCAATGTAAGGATTGCTATTACAGAGCTAACAAGCCCCAGTGTACAGCCTGTTCAGGGAATGCTGCAAAGTTTTAAGTAATAGAAGTTCAAAATCAAAGTTATTATCCCATCATTATCCACACTATAATGTTCCCTAGCCAACAATAAGCCAAGATATTTTAAAAGACTATGCCTAGAGTAATATAAACAGGACACTTTTTATGTGTATATAAAAGCAAAATCCACAGAAAAGAATTAAATAGCAACAGTAATATTCACTTGAATCACACTCTGTCTTTCATAATAATTTAAGAAGTTTATTTCAAAGGTGGTTTGTGGAACTGAGAAGTAACAATGAGACTGCTTAGTGAAATTTAAGTTGAAGATACTGTATTTTTCATGTAAACTTTTAGAAATTCAAATCACAAAAGAACCTTCCTAGTGATATACAAAACATGCAAATTAAGGATCAGATGCTTGTCCGGTCTTACTAGTTGAGAATTTTACCCTGTCCGTCTTTCTACAGACTGGCATTACCCATTAGCCCTCCCCCCACTTCTCAGAGTTAATTGTGCTGTTGGAAAATATATATGGCACATCTATATGTAAAGTAGCTATGCAAGGGATTTCTGGAGGTACAAGGCTATTCACTTTTTTTTTTAGCCAAAGTATTTAGTTTGGTGATGACATAGATTTTGACAGTTACTAAGGTGGGGGCACTTCAGTTTGGCATGAGGAATGCATATGAGGATGGCTGGTAACAGATGACAAAGGATTGCTTAATTTTCAGGGAATTATTTAAATGAACGTTTTGGCCCTCAAGCCTGACAGATGCATGCTTAAGGGAGGAAAAAATCAATTATTAATAATAATCTCAATCATGCTAAGAGAAATAGCAACAGAAACAGGATCCAAAAAGTGCTGCATAGGGAGAAAGTAAGTAGAAAGGAGGAATGTGGTATGTGTCTTGATACATGCAATTGCAACCCGACTACATTGTGGAGGTAGCAGCATGATAAATTGTATTCATCATGTGTTATTGATTGCTTCTCCTGTCCTCTGTTCACTAATTCATCTCAGCCATGACCACTTTCAACATTTCAAAGCCTAGATCAGCTTTCCAGGGCCATGCAGAGAGGTAATATTAGCAGTAAAACCAAAACCAACACCCAAACCCTCAATTTTCTTTCAGTTAAGATGTCAAGAATTGTGGGCTCCGCACTATTTTGAGCTCTCAGGAAAGTGCATGGTGGACAACAGAAAGTTTGATGCCTTGGTAAGAGTAGTAGTAAAGGGAAAGAGTGTTTCCCTGAATTTGAAAGAGAGGAGATTAAGGCTGTTTAGCCACACTTTAGAGAAATAAAGTTGTTTGGCCTGTTCTTCAGACAAGGGATGTATTGGACAAGAAATGCCTTTCTGAAATTCTATGGCTTGTCTCTTTTGATCTCAGAGTTGTCCAGGGTAGCTGTAGGAGGCCATAACTGCCATCCTCATCTAGCCAACCTGTACTGCAAAAGCTAAACTGCATCTCTCCTTTCTCATAGTTGATTCAGGAAACCAGACCTGAGGTCGCATTTCACAGAGCTCAGTTCCCAGCAGCTGGGCTGACTTTGGTACCATACGTGGTTTGTTATACTGGAACCAGCTGTAGGTGTTTGGTGCTTGACCTTCTAAATTATTTAGTTGGAACCACTGAAACACTGTTGAAAGCATCTTGTATCAGAGGAGGAACTTCTGTGGTCTAACTTCCATTTTCTGCATAGGCAGGGACGAACTCTTCCCACCGGTACAAATCTGTGCCTTAGCCACTCCAAAGCCTGCTCTGAGCTTGGTGTCTCAGGCCGGAGGAGTTTGCTGCATAGACAAACTTTCTGGTGGAAAAGATGCTTGCACCTCTCCACTCCCCATGAGCAGGGTAGGAAAAATGCCTTAGTTGGTCAGGTCATGGTAAGGATTATGGAGGGAGCTAGTACGGGCTCAGCACTTCAATTTGCTACTTGGATTAAAGAAGTTTGTGAATTAAGTCAGTTTTCTGGATCTAGCTTTGTGTATCAACACTCTTATCTTCAGAACATACATATTGTTTCTGTTGAGCTTGGCTTGCTTTCAGATGGGATTCAACTGAACCGGTACAATGAATGGTGAGCCCTGGGGAGAGCCCCCGGCTCCAGTTGGCAGGAGGGAAAAGCCTTGTGCTTTGGCTGCACATATGGGAAGGACCATTCCTGCTCCGTGCGTCTCATTGTAAGTGACAGTAAGAGCAAGCATGACTTCCCAGACCTCTAGAGTAACTGAAGAAGGACAATAAAGTAATTTTTTAGCCTCCTTAGCAGTCTCCCATCTTAGCAGTCTTCTATCCTGGACAGTTATTCACTTGCCTATGTCAAGAATCAGACTACCTCTGCAATCTTCCTGCAGTAATCTGCCTTTGGCTTGGCAAAGTATTTAAAATCTGGAGTCAGTACTGAATATCTGAGCAGCGTTTTCATGACTTTAAGGGACTAATCAGGTTGTTAAATGTAAGCATGTGGCTTCATGCTTTGCTGGAGCAGGGCCATAACGCTCAATAGAATGCAAAATAATTTAAAAATAAAATTTAAAGAAATTTAATCCACACAAAATGTGACTAAATGCATGCTAACACTAGAAATGGACTCAGTCCAAAATGCTGTCTCTGAATAACTTTCAGGGGTGTTTGAAAGGGTGGATGCAAATTAAACAAGAAAGCACAGAAGTAGTTACAAGCTCAAGGAGTTTGCATTTCTGTAATCTGAAGCAGAAGGGCAGGTCAGCACAAACAGAATTCAGGAGAGGTCTTTGAATTAAGGATTTTAAACACACAGATCAACATCTCATCCATGTGAGAGCAACTCATGTAAAATGTTTACAAGTTCCAAACATTATTTATTCCATGTTTGCAACTCCCACTTACATCCAGGTATTTCTTTTGGATATATGAAATAGGGGAAAATGCATTTACATTACAAAGGAAATTCTATTACATCTCCTTAACGCTATATATCCTTTTCTTAGTAAAGGAGTAAATATTGTTTCAAGTCATTTTAACTATGAAGTTCTGATATTGGTAAGCTTTGAACACTGAACAACTCCAATGCAGAAAACGAGTTTTCTGTGGAACTGAACTTCATTCCCTTTGGTATATGAGGCTGCCACATGTTCATCTGGGGAAAGGACTGTATTTTTTTTATTATTGCAATGCAGCAATATCTTTATTGCTAAAATTATGTTTTTGAACTTTAATTCTCAGATAGGATATGTAATTTATTACATGCAGCAGATTGATCTCTGTGCTTCAAGAAGTTACTCGTAGCATAAGTATCCAGCATGACTTGATTTGATTCCAAAACAAAAAAGAGAAATCGTTGCAGTCCTGCCCCGCCTTCTTGCTGTACCACTCAAATGACAATTTACAGTCAAGTCTTAATTATTCTAGTCACTTAATTCCCCATAGGAATTAAATAATACAATGGAAAAAGGAAGTTTAGAAGCAAAGTTATTTGTTTGAATTAGGCAGATATCTAGACCACTTAGGTTGGCTTTCCTAAATCTTATGCCAGCTGCCATTAGGAAACAAATGAAGAGAATAGGCCAAGCACTTAGCATAACTTAAAAAGCCAAATAAAATTGTAAGTGAAAAGGAAATGGAACTGCTATAAAACACATATTAAGGAAATGTACTTTGGCAGCCCCACGGGCCAACTTTCCCCCAACAAGCACACTCGCAGAAACCAACAACAGAAACCACAAACAAACAAAATGAAGCAAAACCCAAACCCCACAACTTCCCACAGATGGCAAGTTAGCCGTTATATTGAAATGTGCTGTTTCTACAAACTGCAAGCGCCACAGAATAAGAAGCCCATAAAATCACAGCAGCAGAACATTTATGCAGTCTTACAATTATAAATAACCTTAGCAAGATTGTTTGTTTCATTCAGTGTCGTAGCAATGTAATCAGTTAATAGGAGAAAACTTACCCAGATTTATTCAGACAAAGGAGACAGAGGACAATCCAGCTCTGATTGTCTAATACAGATTTTTCAGAAAAATATGATGAGACTTCAAATGTATTTTTATGCTACCTTATATAACACAACTATTATTCAGGAAAAACTAAGAGAAGTACAAAAAGACATTTCCCGATAGAGATATATTTTAAAGGTGGATAAACTTGGAAAGATTAAGTAAAACTAAGGGCACATTTCTTAAGGTAGTTAAATATTCATTTGTGGTAAGTGTATTATATGCATGCACAAATACTGAAGAGATGAACAAAAGACCTTAAAAAAAACCTCATTATGTCGCAATCTTAGGGCAGCAGTAGAAAATCTTGCATCCTATTCCATCTGCTTTTGAGCTTTCTCATCTAAGGTAAAAGACTTAGTCACCTTTGTAGACTGTTTTCAAGATGGTCTACCAAGAAATGATCCCGTACTCTTATGTTCTGTCCTTGACATTTGAAAGTCAAGACCATTATCCTTGACTTTACCTAATCTAAAGAAAGCTAAGTAGCAATGTATTTCTACTTGGTATATTTTTATCACGTTCAGTACAGCAATGTTATCTGTTTGCCCTAAATAGCCCTATTTGCAACCCTGCCTGGAGTGGTTTTTTTCCCAAGACTGAAGACAGCTTGGTAGGATGAGGAGTTGGCATGACAGAAACTGAATGTTAGCACCAATAATTATCATTGAAAGGTGTTACTTCGATGACAGCTTTCCACTTTCAAGGAGGACAAATCAACTCTGTGACCAGCTGTTCCATTCTGAAACATGGCCCTCATATTTCCACTTTTATTTGGAAGCTGAAGCATGTGAACTGAAAACCAATCTCAGTTCTGCCAAGGAAGACAGAGATAGTTCGAAAAAGCCTTTCGGCAAAGAGGAACATAGGTGGAGATTTTCAACTTGATGGAAAAAAAATTATTATTTTATTGGTAAGAAAGTGATTTTTTTTTTTTTTTTAATTCTCCTCATTTAGAACTAACAGTAGGACAGTGCCTCTATGGAACAGCTCTCTACATTCTTACTTTCCACCTTACTCAAGGTGGAAACACTTCTGGACACTTCATTTTAGCTCGTGTTAAATTTCTTGAATAATTAGGACTGATGTCAACAACTTCCACTCTCTGTTCTGTTTGCAACACTGCAATCAAAACACTGATAGTTTCACTGGAGTGTGGAATTACCGTATCTACCTTTTGCCTATTTTCGTAGTATACTTTTGAAAGGGAGGTACTACATAGTCTGAAGGATATGCTTTCATTCCTTCTATGGAGTTTACAGTACCCATAATTCTGAGTTACAAAATTGTATGTGAACACACATTTCAGGAAGTTCTGAGGGTACCTTTGAAAAAATGTGTGTGCCTTAGATGTTCATTTAATATATGACACTAGGATTCTCAGACAGAAATACGTGTTCAGTTTTTATGTATTCCTAGTTGAGAGAGGAATATGCATAACTTAAATAGAAGAGAGCAAATTACATGTATATGTGCATTCTTTTAATTGTGTATTTTTGTTAGTAATATATATCTCTTTTATTTGTGTGTCTAAACACATACATTGATAACAAAAAATTTGAATAAAGCTCAAGAGAGGAAAAAGGGATTTTCATAATAGCTTGCCACAGCAATTGTGCTTCTAAGTTGCTTTGACCCAGATTCTCATGAGCATTTATGTAGGTAAACTTGCACTGAATTACATTACTTCCATTTTAGTTGAAGTTTGATGTTTTAGATGCTTTTGAAAACACCCAGAAAGATCACCTCCACCTATACTGTTCACCTGAATCGACAGTAAGTGTGATATGCTTACATCTCATGCTTTTAGCCCAATTTAAAGCTTACTCTATTTGTAATGCTACGCACACAAAAATCCCAAATTAACTGTGCCCTTAATATATATTTTTTAAAGACATAGATTTTTAGATGGGTGCCCCACTAAAACATACAGATGCTTCAATGAAAGAAAGGAATGCGTTGGCTAGTAAACTCTCTGTACCCTTTCATAGCCATTTTTGACAGGCTGAATTATTCTCAATCAGAAATGAGAAGATCTGTTTTAATTCTACTCAGGTTTCAGTTATTTGGTTTGGCTGGAAGGCCTTTACCGAACCTGAAAATGTTGAGCACTTCATGATTTTGCAGTGGATTAACAGATTTGGTATTTCGGCAACAACATGGACAACCAGTGAAGAGGAGTGGGAAGAAAAAATATGGAGTTGGATGCACCCACATTTTTCTGCCCCTTATCACTGTTAATTCTAACTGGCTAGTTAAAATAAAATCTGTAGATTTCTAAAGCAGAAAGTCACTGGAAGTGGGTGTCTAATTGCTTTAGGCTGCTTGTAGAAGTCCACCTTAATTTTTCTTTCTCTGGTCAGAATTGCTAGATAAAATAAAAAATCAGGATCACCAAGCTCAGTGTTTTTTCCATTTATAAATAGCCTTTAATGTGTTTTGAATACTAACTTTATTAGGGCAGTTTCTACCTATTTCCGGCTTCTTCTTACTAATGGATGCAGATCTTATTTGTGTGAAAAAAAGATAAATGGCTCTGGCCAAGGGCATTGGACTCTGGTCCTTAGCAGATTTTGGTCTGCTGCCCAGGACTGGAAATTGATTACCCTAGCAGTGTGGAAAACATTCCCAATTAATACAGTGCATAAAGTTTCACTGCAGCAATAAGATCCACTGCAAATTCACTAATCCACTTTAGAAACATCTTGTTACTGTGAGGGAAGTAACTACTGTCCTTGTTTTCTATTAGCATATTTGGGTTTTGTATAAAAAAATATTAGCAACTTTATATCTGCTGCAAATGTCAGAAATGAAGGACAAGTATATATTAATTTCCATGACATGGAAGCTCTGAGGATGTTTCACCCCTCCAGGGAAAAAACATAAACAAAACACACATGCCAGAAAATCCTGTTAATTCAGTGCTTAAGAAATGTGAATCACTCTGGGAAATCTGGACAAATAATTAACAAAAAAAGAAAAGAAACCTGCCCATCAGTATTTGGGTTAAAACCTTCATGTGGCTCAGCAAGCTGATACTCTGTTCAGGCAGAACTACATTTTGGTAGGTACTTTTTCCCAAATCTGCGTCTGCGATCAGACTTGTGGTATTGCTCTGATACCAAGGATCGCTGTTCACATTGAGTCGCCCTGTCATCTCCAGGTTGCCTCATTTGCTGAAAATCCTTGTTGATTCCAGCGGGAGTGCTGGAAGGAGAGCTTACTAGCACAATAACATGATCTCTGCCTTGCCATTTAGTCATTTTTGTTATGCCGAAGCTAGACATATCCAGATTCTTTCCAGCTCAATTTGGCATTTTCTTTTGCATCTCTGTTTCTTAACTATATGACTCTATTTTGATAAAGACTAGCTGTGCTTCCTTAATATTAACGAAGAAAAATTACCATACTTGAGATATTATGGAAATATCAGCTACATAAATAAGAGGATTGAAAGATTAGAACTTTAGCTACTGCATTAACTGTCTGCAATTCTTTGGTTTCTTTTTTTTCCTTAACTTTAAATAATGAAGAATATTAAGAAAACTAGAAAGTTGTGCTCTGTGGGTAAACTCAGAATATTACTAGTAATATTTTAGTTGGGTATTTCATTGCAGCAAAGACCTTCTAAAACAATTAACACATACTCTAAGGTCTTTATCACTGTATCTATTCTATTGCACTTTTATATTGAGAAACAAAATTGATTCTGGACTTCATCCAGTCTAATTTTCCAGTAAGTGGCAAACAGTATGGGTCTTTGAGCTCCAGTGAAAAGTGTCTGAGTAGGAAGCAATGCAAGTCATCACTAAGACAAACATTGCCAATGCTCTTCATATGTTCCAAGAGATAAGACGTTGCTGTTCTGCTTTCCCTTTTATGGACTATTGTTAGATTTTGAGTAAGAGAATGCTATTTTTTTAGGGTTCTTTTTTCTTCTTTTTCTGAAAAACTTAGAGGAAACTAAAATCTCTGCAGATATTCCTGTATTTATAAGCTGCAACTTCATTGAAAAGTACAAATAAACTCCTGCATATCTGATTTATATCAGTGCTAATGCCCGTTAGTGCAGTAGCTAGCCCATTACTCCCCCCTGGATTTTATTTATTTGTTTGTTTTTAAAAACCACACTGAAATGTGGTATAAAAAGCTTTACAATCAAAGGGATTTTTAAAAAAATAACCCATTCCTAAAATGCATGAACTATTCAAAAACAAAACGGGGGGAGGAAGGAGTTGATTTTCTAGTGCTAAACCTATTTCAACAATAATTTTGCATGGTAGTTAAGACAAAAGGTAATGGATCAGCTTCACTCTTCTCTGTTAGGAAGATTATATTCAATACTCACTGTAATTGTAATTGACAAGGCACTTTTGTGACAGTTGTTGGTCTCTGTACAAGGATATCTTCCTACACAAAACGAAAAGGAAGAGATACAGTAGACTATAATAAAAATCTTATGAGATGTCACCGTATTTTACAGTTAAGGAGCTTTATAATGTGCACAAGATTTTTCTGATTTTGGCATCTAATTTCCATTAAAATAAAATGGGGATTTAAGCACCTATGTGTTAGTAGTTCGGATAACCATGGCAATGTTCCGCATTTCTTTGTACACTACACAAATGTTTAGTTTCTTAAGTTTCAAAGTAATTTCTCCCATGCTAAATTTAAGCACATACAGAAATCTTGATATGTTTGAGCCTTAAGTAAGCTATCTGCTTTTCAAATGCTCTGAGGACTCTTTGGGTTAATTTAAGCATGATGTAGGTATAATACACTTTGAGTAATACCTATGTCTCATCATTATCTCTTGTATACCATTACTGTTCCAAACAGATTAAACTAGCATATAAACTATAATTATTTTTTTAAAAAATCTTTTTTTTTTAAATGAAATCAGATCACAAGAGACTTCAATAACAGTGCAAGCAGATCTGAAAAGATGGATGCTCGCACAAACCCACATACAATTCAGCATAATATAGCAGGAATGTGAGTGTTATTCACCAGCAAATGAGGTGTGCAGTAAGGTGAAAGTCGTTGCTTGTGATTTAATGGATTTGCATATTCCAAGGCTAACAGCAGCTGCAGATGGATAAATGGTTTTTAAGAGTAGCAATAGTACGAATCATTCTCAGGAAGCAGTATGCTTCAGCTGGCCTTCTTTTGGCATGCAAGTTCAAGGTCCTAGCTTTATACCCCAAAAAAACCTGTACAGCTGCCATTCCTCCACATTGTAACAACGGGATCCTGGGTACCTGGTGCTCTCCAAGTTAAGTGTTTGTTGACTCTTTCTTCTAAAGAAAGGAAGAAATTGTTGGTATTTTGACCAGTGTTACATTATTTGAACATAAAATGTGTTTAACTCATTTATTATGTGAGGGTATCATACTTACTATGTTTGGCTATCTTGATACCAGAATTTTGGGTGCTAACTCTCTTCTGAAGGGGATTGTGAATAGCTATGGTGTCAAAAAATCATTTCTTTAATTAGTCACTGACACCTAGGTAAGTTTCAAAATTTACTATATAAAAAATCATGTCTAAACATGAGTTACCCTTAAAAACCTAATCTCATTCAGTAATATGCAAAAATCGTATTTTACGATTTTGTAATGTTTCCAAATGAAGTGCATCTCAGCTACTGTGAAAGGCACTGCGAGGTGGCCTCTTTGACTTCGGCATTGTGCCCGAGTTAGGCTGTACATGCACATCGCCTGTCTGTCGGTGCGGTGGATGAGAGTCCGCCACCCTCCAGCTCATCCCGCGCTGTCGCTGCCACATCCTCTTGAAGATTGCTGCTTTATGGGTTTTGCTGGATGAGCTGCTCCCGTGATCACTTTCTAATCCATTTCGAACAGCGAAGTGCCAGGTTAGCAAAGATGACCTTTGTGACTGTTTAAATTAGCCTGGCTTGTTTTGTCCAGAATGGAGCAATCACTTGAAAATACTTGAAAGGACAGTCATTTTTGAGAAGCAGGCAGTTATAAACAACTGAGAAGGGGACAGGGATGACAGCCATTTATCTGGTACTGTTTCAACTGGAAGTCGACATGTGTCTCCAGCTTCAGGTTATACAGAATATATAAATAAGTTGGTCTCTTATTAAGGTTCTTGATTTCTCTGTCTCTGAGGGGTTTAGAAACTAATAGATGCAGTTAGCAAAGACAGATGATCTGAGTAGACACTGAAATTTCATGAAATCAAAGGTGTGAAAGGTATCTGGACCTCGTACCCCAAAAAGACACAGGAGAAAACTTGTGGGGAACAGCTCCAGTCAGGACTGGATGAATAATGATTTCACAGAGGGTATTAGGAGCAAACAAAGTGCTTGTGTGGAATTTAATAGAGGATTTGCCATCAAAGAAAGATCTTCCTCAGAATGCTGAAACTTTATGGATAAGGTGAGAATTGGCAAAAGTTAAGTTGAGATAGATAACTGTAAACTAAAGCTAACAGCCAAAGGTACAGTAAAAAAGAGCGAGGAGTAGCAATCCAAATAGGACTCAAAACTAAATGAGTGCTTCTTCGGCTTCGGTACAAATGATGATGCTGAACACAGGGGCAAATGTGCAGTGATGGATGGGAAGGATGAAACAGCATTGTGGAATAACTGTGGAAGCAGAACTGAGATAACTAACATTTCTGAAATCAGGGTAAATTTCATAATCATCACCTACAATTTTGGAAGAACTCTGATACGTGAAATCTAGTTTATAAAAATTTTAGACCAGTCACACACAAAGAGGAAATGGTGCATGCTGTGTTTCTATTTAAGAAAGAGCTGTGATGTGTAAGTGGAAGCAATCAAAACAAAGCAGGAGAAGAAGTGTTCAAGAAAAACAGCTGATATATTTCAATAAATTTCCCAAGGCTATTAAATACAGGCACCCCCCCCACCCCACCGTGCATCAGGGAATTCCTGACTCACAAATCCTGGGAGGTTAGGGTAACAACCTACAGAAGTATCACCGCTTCTGTGTCCTAATTTTATGCTCTTGACACCTGCTTTTGACACCTGTCAGCGAGAATGTCATGAGCTAGACAGGCTTTTGGTCAGACTCTCTACAAGCGTTCTTTTTTTCTGTTGGAAAGTAAGGAAAAGTCTTTTAAAAAGCTACATTGGAACAGACTAATCACCTATTTTTCCCTAATGAGATAGCAGATTTCCTAGTTACAAGTTGTAATTCACCTGGATTTCATAGCTCTTTTAATATTGTAAAGTGAATGGGTATTGTAAGGAAAAAGCGAAGGGGAAAGGGCCATGGATAAGATTCAGATCATCTCAAGCAAGAGCATCTCATGCATGGATAGAAGAGTTCATCAAGGACAGGTCTGGAAGGTATTTTATTTAATACATTCACTGACAAGCTTGGCACATATATAGGACTAGGCCAGTGAAATTTGACGACAGTAAGGTAGGAAGCTTTATTGCTACAGAGGAAGATTGGAATATTCTACAAGTAGTCTGACCCTGAGAACTGGAGTCACAGCTCTGGGATGAAATGTAATAATGCAGAAAGCAAGGCTACTCACTTGAGAACTAACAAGAATTTATGTTCTGGATTGGGAGTTCATCAGTTGGAAATGACAGAGGCTAAAGATTTGGGTGCATCCATCAATCACTAGCAACTTGTCATGGTTTAACCCCAGCCAGCAACTAAGCACCACGCAGCCGCTCGCTCACTCTCCCCCGCCCAGTGGGATGGGGGAGAGAATCAGGGGAAAAAAAAGTAAAACTCATGGGTTGAGATAAGAACAGTTTAATAGAACAGAAAGGAAGAAAATAATAATGATAATAATAACAATAATAAAATTACAATAATAATAATAAAACAATTGGAATATACAAAACAAGTGATGCACAATGCATTGCTTACCACTCGCTGACTGATGTCTGAGTTAGTTCCCGAGCAGTGATCCCCCCCCCAGGCCAACTCCCCCCAGTTTATGTACTGGGCATGACATCACACGGTATGGAATACCCCTTTGGCAAGTTTGGGTCAGCTGCCCTGGCTGTGTCCCCTCCCAACTTCTTGTGCCCCTCCAGCCTTCTTGCTGGCTGGGCATCAGAAGCTGAAAAATCCTTGACTTGGTATAAACACTACTTAGCAACAACTGAAAACATCAGTGTGATATCAATGTTCTTCTCATACTGAACCCAAAACAGAGCACCATACCAGCTACTAGAAAGAAAATTAACTCTATCCCAGCCAAAACAAGGACACAGCTGCAGAAGACAACTGTGGTTTTTTTGAGGCCCTCAGTCAAGGGAAATAATTCCACTAGAAACAGGGAAATATTAGTGTCATCACGCAAGGCATTAGTAAGGCATTGCCTCTAAAAACAATGTTCAGTTCTCATCACCCATGCTCAAGAGACATGAGCACAAAATGAAGCAGGCATGCAAAAAAAAGGTCCTGAAATAATCAGAGGAATGGAGGAAACTACTTCATCAGAGTCAAAAAAAAAACCCAAATTTTTGTTTATTGTCACAGAAGTTGAATTGGAGAGGATATGATCACCCTCTCTTGTACAAACATTGCATTGAAATAAATGTGAGGAGAGAGATCAATTAACACAAGAAAAATGTAAACTAAAAGTGAATTCTTTAAAAAGGAAATAAAACCTTACCACCAGTGATGCTAAATTCTAGATACACTTTCCAACAAAAACCCGTAGGTAGTGTAAGGTAGAACTCAATCTCTGATTAAGAAAATTTTAGGACTTTGTTACCTGTGCTGTCAAGAACCTTGAGTCAGTTGCTCACAGAGTCTGATCCACAGTTGTGTTTGTATGTCAGCAGGTATGTTGTGGCTGGACTAGACAAACATTTGAAGTGAGATTAGAATGGGACAATATTAGCTCTCTGGAAACCTCAAATCCTTTCATAGTCCCTGACTAAAGCTTTTCTGTTAATAACTGCCTTTTCTTGGCTTAAATAGCTTAAATTGAACTGTTCCTTCCAATTTTCTTGAAAACATAGATAACCTCTTGCTGTGTTTTGGGAAGAAAATGGACCGGAAAGCAGCGAGTGGCCCTTCTCTGCTGGTTTGCAGTGAAAGAAAGCTAGAGAGCAAGCAGCTAACTTGCACCAGCAATGTATTTTTGTTCACACTTGGATACTACAGTGAGTTTCAAGGGAAGATTGTGCAGCCCTGCTCTCACAAGAGTTGTGAAATGACACAGACATGGTCCTGAGAGCTCATCACATATTTTCATAGGATGGGCAAATTCATAAAAAAACTGTGGATAATTCATGAGCAGGAAAAATGTCCATAAACTTGTTGAATAAATTATTTCCTAGAAATAGGTCCTACTCATATAAACACAGTGCAATGAAATATCTTTTAACTGAGGAAAAAGTACTGTATAGTACCAGTGATTTCAGTACTAATTTCTCTCTTTATCTTGAACTCCCAAGGTTGTGCAATTAGAAAGGGGCAGACCTAGCTGAAATGCAACGTTAATACCCACAGCATTTTAATAGACTATAAATCTGTTTTGATGTCTGAATCAGATCTTTAAGCAATGACTTTTAATTATTGTTTATTCCAAGGAACTGAGAAGAATGACAGTATTGCTACCTATTGATGAAGCTTTAACAGAGTAATTCAGTACAGCATCATTAGTGAATAGATTTAAATTCAGAAGTATTCTATGATGTCTCACTTGTTTGTTATCAAGGTTAGCAGTAAACGTGAGACAGAAAGCAAGTTTTTGACTCAAGAAAGATAACTTATAACGACCACCAGAGCTTTACAACAATTCACTGAAGCCCTTTATTTATCCAAAGTACAGGTGCAAATTTCTTAGTCCTAGCCACAAGGCCTGTATACTGTACAAGTGGATGTTCTCTGGCACGGTACTGCCTTTGAAGCTCTCGTAGACAATTGCATAGGGGATCCAGCATTTTAAAGCATTATGCTAGCTAATCCTTTCAGGGAAGTTTTAGGCGTGCTAAAAAGTTGGATGAATGGCTACTATGTTTTCCATAATCATCAGGGTTCCTATATTTTGAAAATAAGAGGAAAAAACCGACCTACGTAGGACCTGATTTCTTTGAGCCCATGTGATTCAAGAACCCATAGCTCAATTTTTAAAGCAACTTAGATATCCAAGTTCATTTAAATATTATAAACAAATGACATGTTCATAGTCTAAGGGTATTTATAGCAGGAAAGTGTTCCAGGCTTTGTTTCCAGTCCCTTTCCTAGTAGTATTTCTGGATTTTCATTAGTGAAGCATTAATGCATAAGACATCCAAAGACCAGGGACCAGAGCTTAGGTCTGTCCCTATTTTATTTAAACCATCCAGACACAAACCTACAGACCTCTTGTACTATTTTCTTTTGGGCTCTTTCTATGGGAACATTTAAAGGTCATAGCTGAAATCAATTGCAGATGGAAATTTCAGTATAATCAGTGGTGGAGCTGTAAAAGAAACCTCTGCTCCTAACTTGGAAACCTGGGCAAAGTAAAGTGGCTTTGGTCACTTAAATGCATTTAAAAATCTGACATATAGCAGACTGAGCTGCTTGAAAGTCACCAGAGCTGACATTCCAAAGACATTTTAGCATATTTGAGAATGTTAACTCCTAGTCTTAAAATGTCAGTAAGGTCTGAGCCTCTAGAGATCTCAGCTTTGCTGCTCTTGGTAAGTTTGAATGAAAGTTAGCAATACAAACAGTAAAGACTCCAGATATAGGAAGGTAGATCAGCTTCTCTTTGACCTCTCTGAAGCTACTGACAGAAGACCTTATTCTTTTTCTATTGAAATCAATGCCGTTTTTTGGCATTGATTGCAGTGGGAACATGATTGATCCCAAAGGTGCTAATTAGTGCTTATTGGGGTAATGATTTTGATGTGGACACAAAAGCAGCTCTTCTGTGCTTTGCAATATTAATGAATCTGAAAAGCAAGGAGAGTGCAATAGGAATAAACCTCTAATACCACTCAGAATGAGACTGTCTCTGCTGTGAATAGGTTCTTTTCATTCTATTTTGTCTTCTGATTTGTGACAACTGTAGTCTGAACTTTGTTTAGCTGTGCTAGTAGAGGGCCACAGTATATGCGTTCTGTCTACAGACAGCTGCAATATCTTCTCTCCTGAGAAGTGATGACAAAGAACATTATGCCATATGAATTTGAGAGTTAATGATGATAACTCACTTGGGCTTCCTTAAGTACATCAGGAAACCCGAACATCTGTAGTATTGAGTCCAACTATCAACTGAAAATCCAGTTTTAACGCCAGGCTACAGAAACTGTGGCAATACAGAAACATCGTCGATTTGGATTTTAGTGCCAGCGCCTTTCACGCTAGCCAGATTTGTGTGTGTTGTGTTCAACTTGCAATCTCACTTCAGCTGCTTCATGAGAGCCTATTCTGCTCCTCAATATCTTCTAGCCTTCTTCCTGGCCAGGATCACACTGGCACAAAATAAATAAAACAGGAAGGAAGGAGGGAACTGAAGCTTATGTGCCCGTGTAATTTCACAGGGTGATCAATACTGCTGTGACACAGGGTGGTATATAGGTATCTGATAAAATACCGTGACCCAGATGGGTCTTCTCTTAGTCCTGTATAAGACAGAAAGCATCATGAAGTATTTCACATGGTAGCAGGATAACAGCACACCAGGTGCAGGCTGCGGAAGAGTTTTCTCCTTAAAATCCCAGACGTGGTTTAACCCGGCAGGCAGCTAACCACCACACAGCTGTTTGCTCACTCCCCCACAGTGGGATGGGGGAGAGAATCAGAAAAGAAGTAAAATTCATGGGTTGAGTTAAAGACAGTTTAATAGGACAGAAAAGTATAATAATAATAATAACAATAATAATAACAACAATAATAATAATGAATTAGGATATACAAATCAAGTGATGCACAACACAATTGTTCACCACCTGCCAACCAATGCCCATCTAGTTCCCGAGCAGTGGCCCCCAGCCAGATTTCCTCCCAGTTTATTTACAGGGACATGACATCACACGGTATGGAATACCCCTTTGGCCAGTTTACGTCAGGTGTCCTGGCTGTGTCCCCTCCCAACTTCTTGTGCCTCTCCAGCCTTCTTGCTGGCAGGGCAGGATGAGAAGCTGAAGAGTCCTTGACCACTGCTCAGCAACAACTAAAACATCATTGTGTTATCAACATTATTCTCATCTTAAATCCAAAACACAGCACTATACCAGGTGCTGGGAAGAAAATTAACTCTATCCCAGCCAAAACCAGGACAATTGATAAAGTATGAAGAGCGCAAATGCAGACTAATGGAGAAACAGAAAGTCAGCAGTAATCGTGTGGTTAGCATTTTTACCTGAGGAGTGCTGAAAGTACCCACAGAAAAATCTTGAGATGAGGCAAGAGAGTCTGTATCAATTCCTGTCAGCATCCAGGGACCAAGTCAGGAGTGGAGCACACAGGACAGTCCCACTGAGACAGTGGCTTTCTATATGCCTACAGGGAGCTGAAATTGGTGTATCTGTGCTAGCCATTGGCGCCATGGGAAAACCTGGGGGTTTTTTATTTACTGTCAGCTTTCACAGTTGTATTTTTAACAGTAGGACCTCATGCTCTTGAAATTATATGCAGGATGGCGTTCGAGCCTCAGTTATACTTCTGTAACCCCACTGAATTCAAGTAGTAACTCAGGACAGAGTCTAGACCAATATGGCTTTATCAAATGCAGTCTCACTGAGAGCTTTATTTCTATATGGATTTTTTAGTTAGTGAAGTGAAATAAATGTCCAGTAAATTTCTCAGAAAGCTATTCCCTTTGAAGAGTAAAAAAACCATTTATAATAGATTAAACAAACAGCACTAGCAAGAAAAACAGCAAGTAATGTCAGAGATGTGCCAAAGAAGGTAAACCCCTCTATTTGGTGTTAACTTTTTTTAAAACAATCTATGTCAGTCAATGTGTCTTCATGTGCTGTTGTGTTATTTCAACAATTTTGGTACTGTATCTCTGCTACTACTACTGTTTTGCCCTCAGGCATTTGCTTATACAAATATATCAGAACTGAATATAATAGAGATGAACCAGAATCAGCAAGTCTCCACCCATTTTAGAAATATTGGAAGCTGTTATGTTAGCCAGGCCTCCCTTAGTTGACATAACATTGAAAAGTATATGCTGTTTTGCTGTCTACATTAGGAATGGCATTATTTTTAGTGTATTTATATTATTTAAAAGTATTTCTCTCAAAGGTAAGAACAGGCCATGATTTAATTCCTACTATTTATTACTTTTATTATTTCAGCGACCAGTATTAAAATCCATGATGGAGCAGGGTCTAGGCAAGCAAATGCTATCAGGAGGACTGTCCTGTGCTGCTTAAATTTTTTGTTCAGAATCATTTAGCTTCCTCAAATGCTGCATAGTGGCTTTTATTTTCTTGGTGGCTTGTTCTCTCACTGAAGACCAAAGGATTAAGAAATGGACCTCCTATTAGTATTACTGGAAGCTGTGTGTTTAAAACTTCCTAGGAATCAATGCAAGAAAAAACACTATCTAATTAAAGCTAATCTATGTTGCTAGAATACCAGCACTCCAAATAATAATTAAGTTTTGAGGTTCAGGAACAATATGCAACTCATCAAGTAAAACATCCAGCTTAATTCTGGAGGACCCTAGGTTGCAGAGTTCCTATTGATGTCAGTGGAATGCAGGGCCCAGCCTTGTGGAAAATGCTTAAAGCCTTCCAGTAGAAGCCCCTAAACTAAGGGACTAATCCTTCTGATAAAGAAAGAGTCAAGGCTGCATTTGTTTAGTAAGAGCTAAATCCAGATTCTTCTCCAAAATTTGAATATTCTCATAAACAGAGCGTACAAATAACATTAGGAATAAATCTCAGTACTTTCCTGGTGTGAAAAGAAGAAAGTATAAAGAGTCAGGTAGATAACAGATAGAGCTTGGTAAATAATATTGCAGACACAGTAATAAAAGAAAGCCCTGTGAGTCTGAAAAGCAACACAGCCTGGTTCAATAGCAAATTCTAAGGGTACTGATGGACTGGAGTCCCTCAGCCAGTTATAAACACAGTGCCTACATTGTACTGTGAGTCAAAAAGCTCTCTATTTCTCTCATGTTGGGCAACCACATGTGAAAACCATGTGAAATTAGCCCAAATCACTCAACCCAGCTATGTTGCTTGCAGAATTCTACAAGAATGATACACTTCATTCACCCCCTTCTTCTGCCGAGCCCTCGTGCCTGCTGCAGAGGGTAGAGCAGAGCATGCATACTCTCCAGGCAACAAAAACCTACTTCAGACCAGAATATTCATCTCTTACGAGGGTCCTAATTAATTCAGCTGAGCTACCTATGTGAATAACTGTTTGCGAGTTGTCAGTGAAGGCTAAACAATTTAGACTTCAATTCACCACGTCTGATCAATAGCCACTAGCATACATGGATCATCTGGCTAATTCAACAAGTAACTTTTGCTAGCGTAAACAGGCTGTATGAAAAAAAAATGCAATGTGTTAGGGCTGGAGGAATTCTGCAGACACTTTGTCAGGAATTTTGGTTTCCTTTCAGCCTGTTAAGAAAACTTTTCTTTGAGTGCCCTATCTAGTCTTTCTTCCTTTCCTTCCTTCCTTCTTTCTTTCTTTCCTGCTTTCTCTCTTTGTCTCTCTCTTTCTTTCTCTCTCTCTTTCCTTTTTTCTTTTGGAATTCACAGTTGGTAGGTGTAGAAACTGTTTACAAAGAAGAAATACCAGGATGTCTATTTTCTTCAGGGAGTCTAACTGTTCTGAGAGGTTTAGTTGAGTGGCCTTTTAGACATATACTTTTGTATTTCTTATTTTCTATGTTAAGTTGTTCTTTTGCTAAGTACTGAGCTCACATAAATTAAGGTAAATGGATCTTTTGAATTTTAAAGGCATGTTTTAGCAATGCATTAGACACTGGCTGTGTATTTCGTGCTCTTAATTGGATTCTGTCAGTAAAGCAAAGAGAAAAAAGTCATCTACCGAATTTACTTCATCACCAGTTCGCAAGTTCATAATCTGACACGACCATTCAGTGAAGTGCTCTGCCCATCTGTAAATTAATGTAATCTTAAACTAACAGATGTACCACCATGCCTGAGGGTAACAGAACAACCATTTCACACCTTTCTGTTCTTTTTAGTTTTCTCATTTGCATTTATTTTGAAGAAAATTGCTTCACCAATCTCAGGTCAGCATGAGGATACATGGTTTCTTTCTTACTAATAAAGTATTCACAAATTTGTTTAAATCATGTTTTATGTTGTTATAATGGCAACTCTGGGTTTTCTGAATTATTTTATTGTGTATTAATTTATATTTAATAAAGGAGAGTTCAACCTATTTTTTTCATAAAGAAGCTCATGTGAGATGACTAAAAGTAACCTTAAATTATGTTTGTCTATAAAGTGGAAAAGATAAATTCTAAATAAAATTGTGATATTGACAAGCTGGGCCCTCAAAAAGGTGATAAAAATCAAAATTTGTACTAAGGTAGACATTTAAGATAGATCCAATAAATCAGTTTCCAGCACTACCTTTTCCTCTCCCTTGATTAAAAAGGGAGAGTTCAAGTTACCTGAATCAGGTTCAAGAACATAAATTTAAGAAAGACATCTAAGTTGTGCTAGATGAAACCTACTTAAATGTTTTATATATTTCTTTCCTAGATGATATAGTTAAAACCCTTCCGTGTCTTTGTCTTGGCTTTGTCCATTCACTTTACTAAGTAAAAATGCCAGTTGTTTGAGCCAGATTTACTCTGTGGAGCATAGATGGAAAGGAACCATTTGGATTCTCAGTTCCACCTGCTGCGACTGCTGGCAGCCTGGGCATATAATCCATTCCCAAACTGATTAAGCTTAAAACTAGTTCATTTTTTTCCCCATGCTATTCCTATTGGGAAGCTACCCCATGTTTTTCTGATGGCTGAAACCACCTAATTTCCATCATAAATGCTTTCATGGCCAGTTTATTCCCATTGGTCATTTTGCCAACATTATCTTTTGTGCCAATAGCCGGTTTCTCTTAACACAGTTCATCACCTTGCTTTTAGTCCATAACATAAGACCTTGCATTTTGCTTTCTTGAGATCCAGTCTGTTTTTCTGAGGACATTACTTCTCATAATGCTTGTCATCTTCTATGCTATTCTGGTCTCTTTTATCCAGCTCTTCAACAGATTTGACTCTCCTTTTCACAGGTCACTAAACAGAAGCTAACGAAATCCAGAAATATATCCACTTTGTTGTACTTTCTTTACTATCAGAAATATCCTAACCCTAATTCATCTTGGGGAAGAGCAGTAGAGTAGATGACCACCTGGAGTTTTTGATGGACATTTAAGAAGCGGAGATGCTCCATCAGATTTCCATTCGAACAGGCTTAGACAAGAAATATTCCTTCTTCTCCAAAGCTCAATTCTTTTAAAACGATTTATTTAATGAACAGTAGATTATCCCAGTTGGGGATCGCTTGTGGTAAATGGGAGAAATACAGGTGGCAGAACCAGATTCAGAGGAGTTTTTCTGAAGATTATCAGGAAAGGCACAAACCTTTTAAAGATTTGGCTAGGTCATCCATCTTTGCATACCAAAGGGACCGCGCAGTTCCCACATATCTGGTCGGTGTGACCGTGTTTTCCTTATCAAGATGCTGGGGAAATATTTTGTCTTTGGATTGCCCCTTCACATCCTCAACACAGTTACAGGATTTAAGGCAGGGTCTGCACTCAGTATATGCTGGGTCAATGCTTTCTATTGATACCATATGTTGGTAACAACTGACCCTTGATTCCTATGCAGTTGCGTATTCTTGTGATGTATTGAATGAGTCAGTCTTACGTATGTGATTTGCTAAACTGGACACAGCCTTGGATGATACTTGAATAAGGAGTTAGCAGTGGTATAATAGAAGTATGAGTTGCCATTTGCTTTGGAGAAGGGATGCAGGGAAAACATGCTTTCAAGGCTTGCTAGAAGACCATTAGGGAGAAAGTGAAAGGAAAAAGTGGGGAGCACCCTGACAGCTCTATGATTCATGAATGTTTTGCATGCTTTTGCAGAGCTCATAAAGAAGAAAAGATAAAAGGGGCTGAGCCTGCCAGTTTGGACTGTGTTCTTGGTAATAAGTTAAAGACGATCAATTTAAATACAATATTGTATGATCATATGGTCAGCTCAGATTTTGTTTTATTTGTGGCCATTCTGTTGTCAGAAGAACACTATTTCCTGCCAAACTGGCACTAAATTTCATGGCCATATGGAAGGTGATGTAATTTCACCTTTTCCAAATGTTTTGCAGAAATAAGATTGATTTAGCTTGGGATTTGGGGATTTGGAGGATTGCTTGTTTGTTTGTTTGTTTGTTTGAGAGGGGTGCTTTTTGGCTTCAGCCTCAGTATTTGAACAGCATGGGCAGAAACTGAAATCAAGATGGTAGCATATATTCCATTGAGAAAAGATGGCAAACACTTTAACCACCTCTGTTCATTGATTAGGATTCTGAAAGGCTGATTGGGATAACTGTGTATGTTTTAATGAGACTGTTAGCTACAGTGAATTTTTTGAGATGAAGACTTATTCTAGCTTAAAAGTTGATGATTCATGTTTTGAGGATGGAAGCAAAAGATAGAGTCGGCACACTGGCTATGAATAATGTGGGTACCATGTCTTACGTTACTATTTCAGCTTTTTTTTTTTTTTTTTTTTTTTAGTGTTGTGGTAAATAAGACAACTTTAAAAGTTTCTAAACAGGCATTTTATGGCAAATAAACAGATGTCCAGTTTTAACACATTTTGGCAAAGCCTAAGCAGATCTTTTCTCTTCTTTACAAACATTTAGGTTCTACTAGATGATAATCCACTGAAACTAATTCCTGTTCACGCCTATGTTAAAACTGATGGTGTACTGACAAACAACTTGTGTGAGTTTGCTTTTGTGTCTCTAACACTGCAAAAGCACCTTGTTGCAGTTTAGATTTTGTAAATAATGTGGAAGACACTACACATTTTCATCTAACAAATGCCTTTTTTTCCCCAAATTAAATATTTTTCTGTTCCAAGTCAGGACAATAAAAGGTTCAGAGCCAAGGTTGTTTGAAAAGATGCAAAGAGACAATCTCACATAAATACTAGGTAATAGGATAACTGGTATTTCAGAACAGAGGATAGAGATTTCACCCTTTCTCCTCTCCTTTTAATTTTGTTCTACAGATGGCAAAATTGCCCAATAAATGTCACTGCACAAATAGAAGAGAAAAGGCCAAAACGGTGAGTAATTTTTTAGAAGTATTGTTCAGTATTTGCCAAGGAGACCATAAGTTCAGGTGAATGGTTCAAACCATCTGTGATTAAAGATCAGCCATACAATTGGAATAAGAGAAAAGAAAAAGAAAAGGAAAAAAAAAAAGACGTTTTTAACTGATCCCAAGGTAGTTTGGAATGGCACGGCCATTGCATTCAATTCAGAGAGTGAGACTGGTTACAGTTTTGAAAGTTGGAACAGAGTGAAAGAAGTGAAGTGACAAATAGGTGGTGTAATTCTTGCTTAGCCTTTCTGCATAAAGGGAAAATTCTTCTGTGTTCAAGATGGCCTAGCTCCTAACACTGAGTGCACAAAGCAGTCAGAGGAATAAGAACCGAGTTACAGCTCAGAGCAGTAAACAACTGAATGACTGAAAGATGAGAAATGCTCAGACTCTGAGAAGGCTTTGCTAGCTTCTGGGTGGGATTAGAGAATTTTAATTACACCTATATTGGACAACACGCTTGAGACTAATCATTATTCAACAGTGTCGGCAAAGTCCAATCAGATTTGGAAAGGGTAAAGCTTCCCACACAAAAATTCTTGCCTGTATGCTAAATTTGAAGGCCAGTGATGTGAACAATATGGTGTGTGCCAAATGAGGATTGACAGAAGTGCATCAGCATTAGGAAATGCATAGTGTTGAGACAGTGGTAGAAGGAATAGACAGTTCATTTTCTTCAGGGAAATGCTGTTCTCACTGTCCTATGACGATTCTGTGTACAATATTTTGCCTGTTATTATTTGGTTGGGTAACTTTTTCAAGAAGGCATATGATGTAGAGTTATCTGTGTACTTGGAGATGTGGAGGGAGGAAAAGATGTGTCTCATGACAAAAAAATCAACTGGCTGATATTAGAAACCAACATGCAGAAATAACAGGTGTTAAACACAGACCTATTATTAACTTAACATTTTATAATAGCTTTGTCATTCATTTGGTTCACCAAAACAGTGGACTATATTCATGCACCAAGTGAAACAGTTTAAAAAGTATCATCTGTGGTTTTAAATCAAAAGTCACTACTTGGGAAACCATAGCAGTTATCTGGTAAATGCTGGGACTAATAGCTAAATACCTCAAAGCAAAATGCATATTGCATATTATTGACGCTCATTTGGGTTAAAAAAAAAAAAAAAAAAAGGAAATAGCTGAAAACTAAGCTGAGAAAGTCTGCATCAATGTCAGAGGGATGAAAGATTTCATTTTGACCATTTGGTCTACATCAAATGGGCCTACTGGGCTCATTACAAGATAAAGAATGAGCTCCTTTTATCACATACTGAAATTCCTGACCTTAAAGTAACCTTTGAAAGCAGTATTCTCCTTTGCCCATAGGGGAAAAAAAAATTGAAAGGATATGCTATGCTTAGTATGGCCAGACATCTTTACCACCACATTATAAATTTTTAAGATCTCTCTGAGAGTCACATATTTTTGAATTTTAATTTATATTGATTGATGTAGAAGTACATCAGTGCTTGATAATGTAAATGTTTGAGAGTTCGTCGAAGAGTTATTCTTTTTGAAGGGTCTGAGAACCATCAACAATTGACATGGTAACATAAGGAAAAATGTGGGCAAGACAGAGCCATAAAGTCCTAGAGATACAGCAGAGAATTAGTCATTAACATGTATTATAAAGGCATTTTCACTGGAACACCAAAATAGACTCATGGTCTGGATTCAGAGGGGCCAGTTAACTGTTTTTCCTGTTTGTTTTACTCTAGATTTTGCCTTTAATTTTGTATAGAGCCTGTTCTTCCTGCCAAGCATGCAAGATCTTTAAAATTTTTTTTTCAGGTTTTTATTCAGAACTTTCTTTTTTCTACAAATTGGAAATACAGCTGTGACATCACTACTATTACCAGTATTCAAGTTTAACAAACATTCCAAATAAATAGTATGACTAAAGTTTACTCAGTCAAGAGTTATTTCTCTATGAATCTGCTTGCTGCTGCATATCTTTTTCACCACTAAAGATCATCATAGGAATTAATTATTTTAATATGTGTGGAACTGTCAAAATAGTGACATTAGGCTAACCTTTACAAGTGATTTCTACTTCTTTAAGTGCCTGCCAATTGCCATTCTACTAATTGCTGACCATTCTGTAATGGGAATTTACAAATTATGCAATGCCCTCATTCCTCTGCCTGTCATAGTTCTGATCTTATCACTGTAATGAACATCTTAGCTTTTTAAACTATGAAATAGGAATACCCAGAAATAACAAGGACTAACTATTATCTAGTAACAATAAATATGTGTATCTCCATTTGATCTTGTATTAGAATCGTGTCCCTGAGATTGCACGCATGCCTAAAATTCAATGTGTACAAAAGTGTTTGTTGTTCTGACATCTAAAGTAGGAAAATTTCTGATAGGAAAATTAGCCACCTGCTAATGAATTCCTATAACGAAAACCCCTGTACATGAGGATCATTTATTCTTGCAGTAAAAAGAGTTGTGCTGTTCCTAAAACTATGCTGAATACAGTTAAATAATTTGAATGGTGGCTGCTAAGTAATTTAGAATTTGATCCATAACCTTAAGCAGTTTTTGAAGTTACTTTTAGTAAAACATCAGGTGCAATTAAAAGTCAAGGCATGTCCATCTTCCCTGACTGATGAGAGCCATTTGAACAGAAAAAAGACCTTAGCACTGTGTGGTGGGTTGACCCTGGCTGGACACCAGGTGCCCACCAAAGCCGCTCTATCAGTGCCCTCCTCAGCTGGGCAGGGGGGAGAAAATAGAATGAAAGGCTTGTGGGTCAAGATAAGGACAGGGAGAGATCACTCACCAATTACCATCACGGGCAAAACTGACCCAACTTGGGGAAATTAGTTTCATTTATTACCGATCAAACCAGAGTAGGGTAACGAGGAATAAAACCAAATCTTAAAACACCTTTCCCCCACCCCTCCCTTTTTCCCAGGCACAGCTTCACTCCCAAATTCTCTCCCTCCTCCCCCCTCAGCGGCACAGGGGGACGGGGAATGGGGGTTGGAGTCAGTTTATCACATGTTGTCTCTGCCGCTCCTTCCTCCTCAGGGGGAGGACTCCTCACTCTTCCCCTGCTCTAGCGTGGGGTCCCTCCCATGGCAAACAGTCCTCCACGAACTTCTCCAACGTGAGTCCTTTCCACGGGCTGCAGTTCTTCACGAACTGCTCCCGCGTGGGTCCCTTCCCCTGGCTGCAGTCCTTCAGGCACAGACCGCTCCAGCGTGGGTCCCCCGCGGGGTCACCAGTCCTGCCAGCAAATCTGCTCCAGCGTGGGCTCCTCTCTCCACGGGGCCACAGGTCCTGCCAGCAAACCTGCTCCAGCGTGGGCTTCCCATGGGGTCACAGCCTCCTTCGGGCATCCCCCTGCTCTGGCGTGGGGTCCTCCCCGGGCTGCAGGTGGAGATCTGGTCCCCGGTGGACCTCCCTGGGCTGCAGGGGGACAGCCTGCCTCACCATGGTCTTCCCCACGGGCTGCAGGGGAATCTCTGCTCTGGCGCCTGGAGCATCTCCTCCCCTCCTTCTGCACTGACCTGGGGGTCTGCAGGGCTGGTTCTCCCACATGTTCTCACTCCTCTCTCTGGCTGAAGCTGCCATATTTTGGTTTTTCCCCTTCTTAAATCTGTTCTCCCAGAGGCACTACCGCCATTGCTGATGGGCTCAGCTTTAGCCAGTGGTGGGTCCATCTTGGAGCCGGCTGGCATTGGCTCTGTTGGACCCAGGGGAAGCTTCCAGCAGCTTCTCACAGAAGCCACCCCTGTAACCCCCCTGCTACCAAAACCTTGCCACAGAAACCCAGTGCAGTGCAGCTATTGCAGAAGCTACTGTTGTACGTACAATTATTTTGAGATTAATTGGCAGAAGAGTGATCATGTCATAGCAGAGATTTTAATCTGAAAAATACTAACATTGTTCTGATGGGAAAATGTCTAATCTTCCAAACTTCTCCAATTTGCAGTGAAGCTTCTCATTTCTGTTTGTGAAAGGTAAGAGAAGTGTAGAGGAAGTCCCCAATGTGGAAAATCATTTTGGCTGCAGCAGCCAGAGGTAGTTCTGCATCTAGTGAAGAATATAGGCATCCTGTAAGATTTTATAAAAAAAGGCCACAGCATATAGGCCTTTAAAAATGTCACTAGATACCTATCTTCATATCAAGGCCACTGGACATCTTTTTAAAACTGGACCTATTTCTTTATCTAGAAATAAATATTGAGTAGTATTAAGTATAAAGCCACCTTATTAAAAAAAAAAAGAAGTGGAAACTCAGTGATGCTTTTTGTAAATATTTTAACTCTAGATGGATAAAAAATACATTTTTTTTAAAATTTACTTTTTAATCTCTGCATTAACTTTAATCTCCAGAAGGCATTTTCAGACTTTGCACATACAATTTTCAGTAAAAGATGATCACTTCTTCCAGCATGTCTCCTAAGATTGTATGGCCTCATCTTGACTAGAGATCAGCATAGCAAGAGACTAAGGGTAGGTGGCAAAAGGGTATTCTGTTCATATAGGATATCCTATTTCAATCACAAAAACATTGACTGCACAGAGCACCATGCCCGTGCAACATGGCCTGTGTGCTGTTAACTTATCCTTTCATGCTTGGCAGAATTTTCTAGTGCAGATACATAATGGCTGTGGTTATAGCATCTGTTTTCTCCCATTCTTGATTTTGGTTATGCATCTGAGGCAGAGGGGGTATAAGGTTTTCAAAACTGTAATCTTCCACTAGATAGTGCACTGAGAGTACCAGGACTATGACAACCCTCCAAGAGAAGATTTAGCTATGTTTTAGTATTACTGAATTGCTACTTCTTTTTGAGGTTTTACATCAGTGTATTTCTTATAGTGATGCACTGTGCTGCAAGCATACAAACAAAGAGCCTCACCTTCTGAGGTGCAGTTTCTTTTACCAGGTGTCAAACACCTTCAGCTTACATTTAAGTAGTCATCTCTGTATCTGTCAGGCCAAAGAAATACAATAAGTGGGTTTTGTTTGTTTGTGGTTGGTTTTTCCCCTGAGGTGCTGAGCACATGCATCTTCCCTTTTCAGTTTCATTCAAATTCAGCATGTTTTTCACCTCTTAAAACATTCAAATGAATTTGAATGTCTTTGGCCCTCAGAAGTAGCAGCACACAGAAGGAGGATAAGTGCAGGTCCCAATGGTTTTCCCCGTTCTCTTAACATGGATGATGGATGATGTGAAACCCAGAAGGAATTCCCTTAGCCATAATGGAGCAGCAATAACAGCAGGGGCTTCAAAATGTCCAAAAGGCCCACCACAACAACCTCAGTGATCAGACAGACCTAATATTGCAAATTATTACTCTGGGTATAATCGTACACATTCATATTCCAAACTGATACATAAAACCTTTAATACTACAGTTACATTTTAAAGCAAAAAAATCTATCCCTCTTTCTTTGATGTTAAACTCACCTTTCCAAAGTTCTTCTGGGTCCTAAGAGTGAGTGCTTTGTTAAAAGTCAAGCAGAATTTGGGGAGGTTAGGTCAGCATTCTGAGGTCTCCACTGGGAGGAATGTGACATTTGGGTTGGGGTTTCTTTCTTGTCTTTGCCAAGAGTCACACGATGTTGATGTTAATGTAGATGGCATCTTCCTCCTCAGCCTTGGGTCTGTTTTGGTTGATTTTTATACATTCTGTTAACTTGGTCTGCCTACACGCTCTTTCTCTTCACTGGTTTCCAATTAGTCAGTTTGTTTATTCTCTTTGTTTTCACTAAAGACATGTTTTTACCTGAACATTTCCAAGTTGTACTCCTGTCGTGACCTTTGACCATTGTGATTTGTGTTTCCAGTACAGGACTTTTAGTATCACCACGTGTCTGTACTCTTCCACACCACATTTTATTCTAGAGTTATCCAATGTACACAGTAAACACTTGTTATTGCTATAAATTAAAACTAAAGTTGGACAATAGTTATCTGATTGCTAGACAAATTGCTATCACAGCTGAACAAGAGAAGCCTACACATGTCCAGAGACCCTGCACTTGTCAGACCAACAAAAAACTTGTGGTCTTTAAGAAATAGTACCAAAATTACATTTTACTGTGCTACAGTTTGCCTGCTTCAGCTGCTTCTAGACCTTGTCATATTCACCAGAGTTTCAACCTTCCTTTTTATGTTGGGAACCAATCGTACTGGGATGCGAAGCAGCTTTAGCAAGAGGTCTGGGTGGTACCACATTACCATATTTTTAGGATACTTGTTTATTCAGAAGACCTGGAATCAAGGGTAGGCAAGCCATCATCTGTACTAATTGCATTTGAAAAAAATGGGAGAATTCCAGCATAGCATCATCACCTTCTATAGCCCAAAACCATACCCCATACCCGCACAGAAGAATGTGCACATGTGATTCCATTGATGTGTCTAGAACTTGGTGCAGTCCCAACCTTCGTGGTCAGAAGCTGTCCTGATGGCAGTTACATGGTAACGAAATGTACGTGTTATTCTCAGGCGTGTGGTGGGGTACAGCGACTTTTTGCTTGGATTGAACCATAATTGCTGGGTGGAGTATAAGAATCTCCTCAGCATTTCTCAGTCACTTACTTGGTATCTCGCTTTTCAGCAGTGCAGCCTTAGTGAGTCCTACAGTTAAAACACCTAAAGATCACCAGGCGTTTTACACAGAATGTAAACGCTGCACCTGAGGGAGTGAATCCCAGAAAGAAGCAAGGCGTTGTGAAGCTGAGCCTAAGTTTCCCATGGGAATCTAGCTCCATAGAAACAGTTTTCTGGAAAAGACCTATACAATGTCACAGGGATTAACCCATTCTTGTTAGCAAGACCAAGCTAGAAGGTAGAGGTAGCATCTTTTATCAGACCATCCAATAAAACTTGGAAAAACATACAAACTTTCAGAAGCTCTTCCAAAGGTGTAATTTTATAGTACTTACTTATTCTAGAAACCCACAAGAGGTCACCTAAGAGTATCTTATCTAAAAAGTGCTATTGGCTGGCTTAGAAATTATCCATATAGAAGTTATCACTCACAGATAAAATCTACAGGATTTACTCCAAACTATGAGAGCATAAGCAATAATTAACAATTTTGGATCTGAAAGAACTCAGCATCACCAGTAATGTTTTAATTTAATTTGATTTAATCACACTGTAAAGAAACTATAAGCATTTTGAAAAAAGGGAAACATTTAGTGAACAGCAAAGTACTCTTCAGTTATTAAGCTTCCTCTCACACACTCTGTCCATGTGAAGTAAGATAATGACTAGTAAAAGTTACCAGCATTAAAATAATACAGTGGAAATGACAGTGCCATTAATAGTTTTATTAGTTCATTTCTGTGTCTCTTTAAGTATAATGGACCTATTAATGCTGAAATTTAATAACAGTTATGACAGTGCAATCACAAAAATAGCTTTCTATGATACTTCTATTTGTAAATACAGGAAGTCTGAGAACAAAGTTTCCTTTCCTTGCCCTTTCTTGACCACAGATGTTGGGCGAGATTAAGTTTTTAATGTCGAGCTGCAGCAAGCTGAACAGAACAGTCTGAAGTGGAACACCCCCCAGCCCGTACACCACACCCCGGGGGCAGCGGTGGGTCTGCACTGCCCTTTGTACACTTGAGTGGAATAATCAAACCCAAAAAGTTTAAGAGAAAGAAACAAGGATGACAACTGGAAAATAACTGGAGAAGTGTGGAAGAAAGAGGGGAGCATGTTGTGAAGAAGAGTGGGAAAGCATGCACAAACAAAGAGTAAGTACAGATTAAAAAGTAACAGGAAGAGGGAATTAGCGGAGATAAATGGGAAGAGTATGAGAGGAGTAGAATAATGCTAAGATATTAGACCACATGAGCAATAAATCCACTGACATTTTGAATTAAGATCAATTCAGTTATTTTATATTTTTCTAAAATGTCAAGGCTCACCCTAGTTGATAAAGTCAATTTGCAAAATATAATTAATGGCTGCAACTACTACTGTCTTTATTATGGACATACCTGCTGTGCTACTGGTTTTTTCTCATTTCAAATAGGAGACTGCTTAGTTCCTTACTTAAGTTTGGGGGTAAGATTTAACCTCGGGGTAAAAAAAAGTGTTTGTCATGGAAATCCTGCCTATGCTAAGGGAAAGGTTTGCTGTATACTTTTTTTCTGAAAGCTTTCCTTAGTTTACCCATGCTTTTTCTATTATACACATGGAGTTTGAGCCTCTATTGCACCTGAATTTAGTATCCTGCAACCTGACCTTTTAGAAGGGAGACAGCTTCTGAATCAATGGACTGTGTAATGCCAAAGCTCAGGTGTGGTCTCCATTGCCAGTCTTTCCACAGACTCTGAAATCAAGGGCCACTACCTCTTGGTGTACTGCAGTTTCAAACAAGTTTTGATTCTGGAAAAATCAAGGTATTCATTAATGACTGTATCAACAGTGTTATTGACAGAAAACCAAACCAAAATTCTGGCTCTGGCTTTTACAAAATAGATTAACTGCATAGGACAGCATAAGACAGGCAAATATATTGTAACATTCTCAGAATAACTCCCTTCTGGTCAATGGAGTATGACCAAGTTTGTGTTTGTCCCAGTGGATTAAAAAGATGAATTGTAGAAATAAGTCCTTTGCTTCAAAACAAGAGATTTTTTATTACTATTCTTGCTTAGAACAGGAGACTGAATTGTACAGTAGAATCTCTGAGGTTCTGGTTTAAGGACTTTAAGAAGGCTGATATTGGCTTTAGATAAACTATATAGAACTAAATGGACTATGAATGGTGTTTGTAAAATAACTTCTGTGCTTTAGAATTGAATTCATATTTCTATCCTGTGTAATACGTAAATATTTAGTGGCTTAAATATGCACAGCCACGTATTCCTTTAAAATGTACTAGCATAAATCTTCTGTATCTTCACTGATATCCAGGCGGCGTCCTTGTCGTTTCCATTTAAGTTGGAGACACCTCACGCCAACTGCTTTCAAATTATAAAAACTAGGTTTTAAACTTCTCTCTGAATGCTGCCTGAGATCCTGGATATTGCAACAAATGTAGCTGAGACAGGTCAGTAGATCTTGACTCTATTTGTATTCGTCGTCTGTGTAGGCCTGGAAACTAAGAAAAAATCAGTGAGGGAACCTTCAAATTCAAAGAGAGTTTCTTTGCCTGAGCATACTTGGATAATACTTATTGTAAGACTGAGATTGCTTGAATTATGTTCATCTTGCTGTGGCTCCAGTTCCACTGGAATAGTGGTGAAGAGGAATTTTAAAGATGAAAAGAGAGAACTTAGCATCTGAGTTATGCAAAAATAAAGACATCTTATGTTAAATAAATAAAATATATCTCATGGGTCTGTTGATCATACTGGCCTGATTAAATAAACATGGCAACTCATTCTGCCTTGTGAAATTCTCCTGTTCTTCCTGTGAAAGAGCACTATTCCCCTAATGTAATGCTGAGGAATACAAGGCAGATATCATCAGGAGGGATCAATGAAGGAAAGAATATTCAAATAGTGAAATATCTACCTTGGATTATATCCTAATTGGATATTACATTAGTCTAAATTTATTTCACTCTCATATTACCTTTTTTGAGTCATTAGAGACTAATGAAAGCTAATGTCAATTAGTTAAATCCTTGTTATGTTCCATCTAACAGTCATCTGTGAACCACACTGTATAAGAAATAGGCACTGATGCATTTCCTAATTAATAAAATAATACTTTGGGAGGAGGGAGGGAAGGGACATACTTTTTCAGATTTCCTGTAATTCTTCATAATTTGAAAAGCTTGGTTGTTTTCTCATGAATTTGTAATTGAGAATCCATTCTCTCATGTGAAAGTATATTCAGTATAGTGCATTCAAATTTCCCTTTTTCAAAAAAAATAAATAAGATTTTATTCATAGAGGTGAACAGTGGCAAAGAGCTATTGCAAGATATCCTCTTGTGAACTGTCAAAAGAGATCCCCTCTGTCAATCTCACTCAGGACAGCCTCCTGCCCTTCTTGAATCTAGATTCAGGTTCCACTCTTGCCCTTTTCCAGACCATTTCTAAGTTCGTCTTTTCTAAGTTTGAACTTGGGTAAACTACATTTGACCTGCATACCTAGATTTCCTGCCTATGAAATCTCATAAGTAATAGCACCCATCTCAAAAAGGGGCCTCTAAAGGGATGGAAGAGGTGATAAAAAATATAACACTTTTAAAATATTTAATATTACAAAAAAGCATCCTCATTCCAAGATGATCTGACGGTCATTCAGTATGTGCTGGAAATGCAGTTCCCCTTCTAAGGCAAGTATTACCCCTGGACGCTTCTGGCTGACCTTCCTGTCCTCTGCAGAGATGTATGTTGCGATGAATGCATATTGGGTTTTCCCTCTTCAACAACAAAAAAGCCAGGTATAAGTCCAGCCCTTTATAAGATGAGAGCACTGTAAGGTAGCTGACTGCGAATAAATGTGCTTAAAGACGATCCACCTGATTAAGCCATAATTTGAACACCTTTCAGGGATGCAGCCGGGGCCTGAAGGCGGCTCAGACTCTGAGGATGGCTGCCTGGCGTCCGTGGGGTGGGAGAAAGGCAAACTGCGAACAACGACGGCGTGTAGCGGGGCACCTGCCTCGGCTGGCTGCCGAGAAATCTTTGAAGGCATTATGCCGCTGCTGAAATAATTTTAATGGTGGGTATTTTTAACTTTTGTTGTTGAGAACTCATCTGTCCCACTGAGTTTCATTTCTTTTATGACATCGAGCCTCTTTAAAACTGTAAATAATGAAAGCACAATTTTCTTTGTGCTCTGAAAGTTCTCTTCTCTGCAAAATATTAGAAGTTCAAGAGCATAAATAAGCTTTTCCATAAAATCTAAGCAGAAATATCTTTCTAGTGAGTATTTTGTTTACATCTTTGACAACAGGGAGTAAATTTTCAGTGCACAGCTTGAGATTTTACAGAAGATTCAACTCCTGTTAACTTTAAAAAGAGTTTTATAACTGGTCATTCATGTACCATATGAAAGCTAACTCTTGGGTGTGACCCCTGAGTATCTACTCTTTCATAATTTTAACAAAGTATCTAGTATCTGTGTCATTATTGGCAATACAATAACGTTTATTAAAAAAATTTATCACTGGCATTGAATAGTACAGCTGTGGATAAGAGAGTGAGTGCATGCTTTGTTGAAAACTGCCAGGACACTGCTAATAAATGTGCAGTGCCACATAGTTATTGGCATTTCCATATGGAAAAGTATTTTTGCTTTAATACAGCAAAATGAAAAATAGTCATTGTTCATCATCCCTTATTTAAAGCTCTTCCTCTCCTTGTTGTATATAGATTTGGCAATGCCAGCACATGGCAATATTACCCGCTAAGAAATAGAGATAATTTAAAATTTGCAGGCAAGAAGTTTTATTGTAGGAGCGCTGCTCTTGGACATTAGAAACGTGGGTTCTGTCCCCTTGTCTCCTGGTGTCCTGCAATGTAATATTGGGAGGTCACCTGCAACTACATTTGAAAGGGTTTGGGTGGGAATTATGTGCCTCGCTATCCTTCCTCCCTGTCCTCACTCCTCCACCTTTCCCATGTCCCCTTTTGTAAACTGTGGCACTGACCTCCCTATAAGGAATTTTAAGGTCACTTAGTGAGAAGCTATGTATAAGAACTAGCATCGTTAATAAGATTAACAGTATGACTGCATTGAACAAGAAACGAGCTAAAACAAGGTAGCATTAGCACAAGAAGGTAGCAGCTTGTTTGTCCATTCAGTGATGCCACTGGCAGTGCTGAGATGCATCCTTACGTAAAGCAGCCGGCATGCTTACTCCAGGCTTTTCCAATGTCCACATTCTATCTCTGATTTTATTCATATCAGTGGAGTTACACTGATATTGCACAGAAATTTATTCAGTGGTAGTGACTCAAGCTTCAGATTTAGAAAATTGTCGTTCAGTTATAGTACAGGATACATGCTTTCAGTTCTGACAGTGGGGCTGATTCTGCTTCTGCTGAAAGCGAAGGCAAAATTCAGTGTTTCTGGACTGAACTGCATGCTTTGCTAAAATATTCTGGGTGTCACGGGAGGGGCTGGGAGGTATCTGGAAGATAAATGAGCTGTAGCATTTCCATATTTTGCATGCAACTGCATACTGGGAAATGGTTTTATATGCATAAACTAATTTCCAAAAGGCCTCCATGCTACAATTTAAGGGATTTACAAAACAGAGATAGAAAAATGCTTCCAAAAAAAATGTAAGGAGTAAACTTTGCATCCTTATAGATTCAAGAGCTAGAAAGGAGATTTGGCACCAGAAAATGATACAGAAAATTCAGTTTTAGTTATTTGCATCTGCACTTTAAAAGAGATGCAATACTGCCAAACAAACAGAGCTCAGCAGGATAGTTGAATGATCAAGGAAACTGCAAGAAGCTGAGCCTGCTTAAATTATGCCATGTTTAGTACAATCTCATTAGTTTGCGTACAGAGACTATAGGCCCATTTCAGGAGCCTTTGCAAGGCATAAGGAATAATATTCCTAGGAATGGTGGAATGTTTAATTAGGTTTGAAAGATTTGATTATATAATGGCATATACATCACGGTAGACTAAACAAAATGTGGGGATTCTGATTTAATGTCTGTGTATACATACAAAGAGGACAACACAATAACTGGAGATAGTTCTTTCTTCACCTTTTCCCCCACCTGGCTGTGTTTAAATTACAAGGTTTTCGCAGCAATAATCTCAGTATCAAATATCTGAGGAAAGACTCAATATTTACATTTTTATAGATTTTAAATATGAGTCAAGGCAAGCAAATTACAGCATTAAAAGATGATTGAAAAGTCAAGATGCCACAGTGCAATATCAGATATTGCACTGAATCAGCTTGCCTTTTATTCTATTGTTAAAAAAAAAAAAAAAAAAAAAAAGAAAGAAAGAAAGAAAAAAACCCCCACAGCTTAGACTGGATTGTAAACCATTAACTCTTTATGAAGAAGTACTGCTGAGTCAAAACTGTGACAAGAAAACTTCTAAAGCAGGCTGCTTTTAGTTGTCATAGTACAGCATAGCTGCTAGGGATCATTTTACAAGGGAAAAAAATTCTAGAGAAACCAAAACATCTTCACAGAACATTGCTTTAACGCAATAACGGACCCAGCTCTGCGAGGCACCGTGCATGTCCTTCCTCTGAGCTTCCGAGGACTTTCAGATGCTGTGGAATTATAATGGGACTTAGAGGTAGTTAACACTAAATGGCTTGAAATTGGACCCTAACTTTGTGATTAACTCCCTGATTTTTCCCTTGACTCTGCAAATGGCTGAGTCTCCATACATCCCACCCAGCAGAAGCACCAGACTTCGAGTGTAATTGCCTCCAGCCTTATTTAGCCAGTAGAGACTTAAGCACTACTGGAAATTGGGTCGGAGTTGCAGTGGCCTGGGTTTCCCCTGGCAGTGTCCCTTTTCTTTCCCCGGCTCACGTAGGGAACGTAGGGCTTCAGTGCTCTCAAGCTCGGCACCTGAAGTCAGAAGGGATCACTGTAAACTACTTGTCTTGAAGTGGAGTGGCTGTTCACTAAGTGTAGAGAGGGGAGCTCTGTTTGCAAACACCTGAGAGGGGGAAAAAGCCCCTTCACTGTTAGTTACTCTTCATTATGTAAAAAAGCCACCTCTTCTCAGAGCAGCATAGGTTAGAGCATGGAACAAGCTCACGCTTCGTGTAACAACTTCTTTTCCCACCTCTAGGCAAAGCTAGGGTTGATTATGCATTTTCTAGAAGTGCTTCTTAAGAGGTTGACGGGTGTTATGCTGCAGATAACCGCGATGGGCTCACATCACTCCAAGGTGCTGCCGGTGATGGCAGTACCTCTGGGTATGTCACAAGGGGCACTTTGTGAAGAGACAACCAGCCACCTGAGGGATTCTTATCCCTTCATCACTGTATGGTTATCCTTGAATTTATACAGGAACCACTCAGTATGTTATTCACATTAATGCACATCCCAAGTGCCTCTGTTCTGCTCACGGGTATAAGGAACTCCCACAGCTAATCAGCAATTTACAGTCATATGTACATCTATTTTCAGAAGAGAGTGAGAGGGAAAAAATATGTCTACACTTGAAGTTGCATCATTGATGACAAAACTTGATTTGATTTTGTGGCCATTAAGTTAAATTCAAAGTGTCAGATTGTCAGTCCTGGTGACTGAAGCTTCCTTCAAGGGATAATAAAGCAGAGAGAGTACTACCACAGCCTTTCTCCAATATGGAAAAGTTGTTTTTACACATGCAGACACCCACACGCTTACTTAAGCACTATGTGTTGTGGAGGGGCTGATTTTCTAGTTTGTCCTCCTGCTTTAGTTCAGAGTCTCTTGCTGAGACAGTCAGCAGTGAAATTGCTACCAACTTACTGTGTAGGGGTGGTGATAATGGATATGATCCGCCTTACATTATAATCACAGACTTATATGGTATATTCCTCAGACACATGAAATAAATGGAGACAATGAAGAAAATACCTTCAGCTATCAACAACTTTAAGCCAACAGAACCCCTGATTTTTCTAAAATTTTTTTTTTGTCATAGTTTCATATAGCTTTGCATAGTTACAAAATAAACAACTTTCATCAGTTGTTTGGAAAGTCCAGTGACTAGGTCTCCCCTTCACTTACACTTACCCCGTTCCAGGAACTTCTGAAGTGTTATCCCTGAATTACACTAAACACAGTGCTCAATTCTGAATTTCAATTCTTGCAGTTCTGTCAGAAATGAGCTTTTTCCTCTTAATCCTATTATGTTGTATTCTCTTTTGCTTCTCCTCCCTTGCATCTCTTAGCAAGCCCCTTGGCTGCTTTTATACAGTTTCTATCTTTACCAGCCTTGCTATATTCAAAATATACTTTTGACTTTGAGGCCTATTGGATTTTGAGTTTAAGATGCAGAAAGATAAAGAGTTAGAGCTGTCATCAGAGAAGTATTCCTTTTAGCTCATTTTTTTATGCTTGTCTATACCTTCAACAGAGGGAATAAAAGCAAAAATATGATGTAGCTTGAGTGGGAGATCACCAGATAGGACTTATGATTTCCTAAAGAGTGTTACACAGTTTTCTGTGATAAAGTCCATCCTGTAGAAACACTTGTTGCTTTTCTTATCCAAACTGAGACTAACGCATTAGCCATACCACCTAATTTTAAACGTCTGAATTTCAAGTATCTAAATTTTGTGGCCCAGTTAGGAAGGTAATATTTCTGTACTTCCTGTATAATCAATGACTGATAAGAAGAATAAGTGGCTAAAAAAATTAAATATATTCCAACTGAAGAAATTAAAAGAGGCAGAGCAGATCCAGAGAATCTGGATTTGTGCCTCTACACCAAATTAAATGAGTTAAGCATAAAAAAGTCTTACAGTCTTACTAAGCAATGAATATTTGGTTACTTGGATGTTTCAGCATTTGTCTTCTATGCTTAGTCAGGACAAAAAAGCAAGCTATAAATACATTTATAGAATCATTGAAGAAGTAATAGCAAGAACAAAAAAAATTAGGAAAAAATAATTTAGTAGTGTCACAAGCTTTACATCTTTTTTTTTTAAATAATAAAATGAACTTTGGTTGTAACATGAAAGATTTCATTTTGTGTCAATGCTAATTTTGGTGTCTCGCTAACTGCTGAGGTACGTGATGGCCTCTGCAGTTCTGGGGTTTTCATATCCCACTTTCTCCTGCATATGCAGACTGGATATGTCCGTGGCTGGCTCTGATACAGTCTCCCATAATGCATTATGGTCTGTCTTGTTTCTGTCACTATACAGTCCACATTTTGCATTGTATCCTCTGAATCCGTTGTATCATTTTAGGCACAGGCCTGAAGCTCTGCAGCTTCCTTGGGATTAATATGAGTGTATATTTTGGCATCATTAGGACAAGAGCATTCTGCATTCTCTGAATCTCTAGTTATGTGAAATAAAATACATTTAATGTGGTTAAAGAATTTATTTACAGAAGAAAAATTCATAAAATAGAACTAATATAAGTACATAAAAAATCACAGAAGAAAAGATTAATATGGAAAATAAAATCTTCATGGCTTTTAATTTCATTCAGAACAGTAGCAGTTTTCTGGACTGTACTTTCTTATCAGCTATTGCCTTTTATCCCAAAGAACTGAGGTGATGTATACTTTAAGAAAATATCTGCTGAACACACCATGCCATTGAGGTCAGTTCCCTCCATTCCGTGCAACACAGCAGAATAAACGTTACCCAGGTTTAGGCACGACAATTAAAAGCTTATTCTTATGCCCTGAGGAAAAAAATCTCACTCTAAAAATTTTTGATCTCTTTTGATCTCTGGATTTCTAGTGGGACAGAGTTAAGATTAATACTTTCAGATTAAATATTTGTAAAAATATTGGTCTTTTCCCACTACTGTTGATTGTAAGATTTCTACCAATTCAGTAGAAGCAGAGATCAACTAATGCTGAACATATTTAATCTGAGGTTTCTACAAGCTAAACTCTTGAGAAGAGCTAAGTTGGCAGAAGAACACAGTCATTTGGTGAGAATTTCCGTTTGAAATAAAACCTTTCAATCACTTTCAATCACTTTCAAGCAACTTCAGTGTTCTTTAAAAAAGCAACCTTATTTTTTTCTTTTAAAACAAAATACTTAATTTTAAAATTTTAAGCAGACTATGGGAGCTTTTGAGGACTTTTATTGAAAACAAGCCACTTGGTGAATCAGGTACAAGTTGTTTTAGTGGGGCTGAGTCTCAATTGCTTTAAAAAAAAGAAGTTTGAAGAAAGTGCAAGCTATCAGATCTAAAAAAATATGCCTTACATTTCCAGGACAAGATTATAAATCTGAGGTCTTCAGCCTATCATATAATTATTTTAGAAGACAAAACAATAAACTAGTAGAACTCCAGACTCATTCTCTTAGGAAAAGCAGACATACACTTTGTTTAAAAATAGATGTACTTTCTGTAGCAAAAAAAAAAGATGCTTGTTCATCAATTTTACATGTTTTACAACTTTTATTACCAGAAGCTACCCTTACGCTATAGATGAAAATGTGAAAGAGGCATCTTGCATAGTCTCTGAACTCAATGATCCATTAAATAAGCGCTTTTAGTCTCTTGACAGAGGGAGAGAATATAAACTTCGACAACGCGCTTCGGTCTCAAACCCAGCATGTTGCTGACCTGCTTCAGAAACAGGGGGTGGTCACCCAGAAAGTTGGCTCTCCCAAATTGTCAGCTGGGGGGCAAGCGGCTCTCCAGCTCACCGCAGCGACTCACTGAGAAAAAAAGCAGCAGCTCTGCACCCCCCCGTCATCCCAACAAGCAGTTTGAGTGGAAATGCAAAGGAAGCCGGAATACCTCTTCATCCCTGAACGTGAGTATCACAACCAGGCTGTGATCTGATGTAGTGGGAATGTAGGTATGAGGTGGGAAATATTGCAATTCTCTGTGACAATTTCTGTTTATTTTGAAGAAATTCAGAACGTGAGTAACAGAAAAATGTTTGCTTCTCATCCAAAAGCCGTGTTTTGGAGGAGCGGTTCTCAGCGGGAAGAGGTCCAGTCTTTCTTTGTGTGGCAGCATGACAAGAAGCACTCGCAGCCTAGCTTTGCAAATCCTGCTAAAAGCCACTTCGTAGAATATTAATCTGTTTCAAAATGTGAAATGTTATACTAAATTACCCAGAAAATGATTCTGGTTCAAATGGCATTCCTATAAAATACCTGTCCTTTCAGCTAAACACAAGCTTAAGTCTCATGGAACTTAAGCAGCTCCTTACCAGTAGGAACATCGTTGGGCTTGTTGCTGAGAAATTGTTTAATTTTATGCTTCAGGTATTAGGCGTGAAGATTACTCGTGGCTCTTTCTTCCCCCACTTAGCCCTGGTCAGAGCAGGAGATTAGCAGGAGATTAGCCGCCAGACCGACGAGGAAAACTTTCACTGGCTATTGCCCTGTCTATTTTGAACGAGTCTCCTGCAACTCCCCGCCACCTCACGCTGCTCAGGGGAAGGGAGCGAAGCATAAATGTTACCAAAAGAAAGGAAAAGTGGAAGAAACAGCTTGGGATCTTTCTGGCAGTGCCAGTAAATTGCAGCTATACGTCTTTATTCGCTTTCTGCCAGAAGTGCTGGTGGTTCCTCTGAAAACTCTCGCTGGGACATGGACACTTGAGCGAGAGGGAGGTTGCAAGGACGGGATGAGTCAGCCCTGCAAGCCAGCCACAGATGTTTGACTTCAGCGCGTAGTACCTTCCTGGCACTCACCGCCTGTCTCACTAGGTGGAAAGCTTATATGGGAGAGGAAAATTCTTGTGAAACTCTGCTCCAGAAGATCAAAGTCATAAGCTTCTGAAGATCATACTTGGGCATTTGTTAGGAGGAAAGAGAGGAGGCGGATGAAGGGAATGGCAACGGAGTGACAAAGTCGGGTCTGAGAAGGTGATATCTGGGGATACGTGGGAGGAGAAGGAGAACGTGACAGGACTTCAGCTGTGAAGGAAAAGGAGAAGAAATCAAAAAGCAGTTGTGGAGAATAATAGAGAACTTTATAATTACTACAGCATTTTCCTTTTCTGAACATTAGAGCAAATGCTTGGATCTGTTTTCCTCTACAGTCACAAACTGCTGTGAAACGCATTAGCAAGGTATAATTTGCATAACATACAGCAAAGTATAGGAATCACATATGCCTACATGTACAAACAAGTGCAAGCAGCTCTATGTTGTCGGTGCTTTTATGTGAAGCCACGTTTAATGCAGAAGCTGTAAAGTCACAGGATATATTACCTGTAGGATAACACCGTGCTTAGGGCCACGTGGCTTCTAGGCTGGATCAGGCTGATGTGCAGCGGCTGGAGCAGAACTGTCTGTCTGATTTATCTAGGTAACGTGTGGGCGTGAGCGAGAGCTGAGGGACCACACGGTGGTCCAGCAGAGCGCTGCGTTACCTCTCTCTCCGCTGTCTCTTCCACAGGGAGGCATTGCCAAGGGATGACTTGCAAGTACTGCAAGCTCAAGTGGCAGAGGCCTGCGCATTTCACCTGGAAAATAAAAAGGGTCACAGGAAATGTCCGTTTGCTTTGGGGGAAAAAAAAAAATAATCCATCAGGGGGTCTAATGAAAAAATGGACATTTTCTGTGCAGAGAAAATATAAAAGAAATGAGTTTTCTAACTTGTTCCCGGATAAATCTTGTTGTTAATCAATATGGGAGACAATATACATCCACATACTGGAATTTTCAGTTATTATTTTGCTCGTTAAAAAAAAAGAAAAACCCTAGGCAATTGTATTAAACTAGCAGCATTGCTTTGCTAAATGAAAGGTAAGATTGCAAAGCCAGCTGCTCAGAGTAAGGAAAAGCTGTAATGAAGATTACCAGTGCTCCCTTTGTACATCTGCATTGGAATTAATTACATAATCATACAGCATTTTTTTCACAAAACTCCTGCCTTATTCAGTGCACAGCATAAATGGAGCTCACTGAATGGGTAACTTCAATATTTCAAATATGGGGAGCTTTCAATATTCAAGTGATTGATTCTAAATACTTAAAAATTGGTTTGGTTTGCATACAAATTGATCCTGAATTAGGCAATGGTCATGTCCGTGATGAAAACACTTCAGTTAAATGACACATAGGGAAAGCTTAATTGATACTTTATGATTTCTCAGCAGATGTCTGTATTCAAATGGAATTACTGTAAAAGAATTTGCTAGAAAGATGTAGGTACTGTATCTGAATAAACCATTTGCATTTGCTAAAATGAAGTTATATGTAGTAGGAGGTGCTGGTTATATCAGCAAGCCATAAACATGCCTTTATTCTTGTCTCTCTTTTTCATATTATGCATTAATATGAATCCAGAATGGGACTGATTCCCTGTACATTATAACAGCTTCCTGCTGATTCAACTCTCTTAATTTCAGTCTTTTACCACCTAACTGCCTGTTATAGTGGTAAAACCCAGTCTATACACATATATATTATATTTAATGCCCTAGCATTTCTTTTTATAGAAAGAATAAAACCATATGAGAATTTCGTAGGGCTAAGAATTTGACTTCTAAGTTAAAAGTGGGGCATAGCTGAAACAAATGGTTTTGTATTGCCGGGGAGGGGGGGGGAAGAGAAAAAAAAAAAGGCAGCAGAAGAGTAAAATTTTACATGTGGGTTCTAATAAGATTCTGATTTCCAGTTCATTTTCCCCCTCTTCCAGTCTCAGTGTAAGTAAGTATGCATTTACCGTATGTCCTTGCAATGCATTCTGTCTTTGTAACGCTATTCTCTCCCTGTACTAAAGCCCTCATGAGGCTATGAAGAACATTATACAGAAAAATAAATGCAGATTGGATATCAGTATGTGAAATAAAATGCTGCCAGTGCTTTTTATCCTTTCTGCAATTTGATCCAAATGCTGTGACTAGGTTACTGTGGTTAAGATTAATGGGTAAATTATTTTCCCACAAGAAATCACCGCTTTTCTCCACTTAATTACCAGATGTTAAAAAAAGAACAAGTAGTTATTCTTCTGTGTACTCATCTGTGCCCTTTAGCTAATTACAGGCAAATTCAAAGTGATTTCATGTAGCTTTTGCTGTGATGTTGCAGGATTCTTAAGGTTAACAATGGTCTGTACCTATAACGTAGCCTGCCTTGATGTCATACACCGATAATTTCAGCTATGTGTGTCCCTTCAAACAGGAGCTTTGTCAAACAGGTAGGATCTGTGATGTTTTATGGTGTCTCTTGCTCCCTCCTTCTTTTACATGCATGGCTGGGAACAGAAGAGAGAGCCAAAGTCCCAGATGGTGTAATAGACTGTATAACTCAGACCCCCTTCATATTATGAGGGCAAATCCATAATTTTTAAAGGTTTTACGAAAGTAAAGATTCCACAAGGAAGAACTGGGGAAGGTTCAAATGCACGCATTGGGGAACATCAAAACTTCTAAACTGTACTGGAAAAGGGGGAATCCTTTACGGGATTTCTGTACTGCTAGAGCAGTACAAATGGGTCATGATGGGCTTAAGTGTCCTGTTCACTTTGTGGAGACATAAAGGATTCACAAAGCTGAAGGCAGGGAAGAGTTGGACTATTGACATTTTAAAGGGAGATTATTTTCATCCATTGATATATGAAAAGAGGAGCCTCAAGACACTCAGCTGATTAATTTTGTGGGGTTTTGAGTAAACTTCCACTTTCAGTTTCAGATTGTCACCTATCCTACAGTCTCCAATACTTAAGCAATGAATCTGAAGCTAGTATTTTGACTTTGATAGGTTTTTACCTCCAGACCAGCAGAGATGGTATCAGTAGGTTAAACTCTTTGAATGGAATTAGCAAGCCAAGCTCTCCTACTAATGTGTAGTAGAACACACTCCTACATTTTTGTTCATACTTCCTGTTGTGAACCCAAACCCAAAATTATGATTTCATAAAGGACTGTGGATAACTAGAGCTGCAATTCTTGCATAAACTACTGTTGTTAGGTTTAGCAGATAGAAAAGAACTGTGATAGGCACTCTGAATAAGTTACCACAGTCTTCATTTCAATCTGTATTTAGGAAAATATCACAAAAAGTGTTAAAATCCATGCAGGTATTGGTAACTTTAATTTTTATTTTACTTTATTATTTAGTTATGATTGCAAATATTTTGTTGAAGTTAATATTGTAAGTATGCTATTGCAGTTGTACCATCATTGCAGTTGTGATTAGTGCTACATATGGTAGTAGGTCCTCACGTTTCTGAGTTTTCTCCAGCAGCCTTCCTACAGTTATTCATAACTGTGTCAGGGATATTAAAATCTTATGATTTAGGGTTATTTATTTGTACTGATCACCTATGCTTATATTTACAGTGACATACTAAGGTCAGGTAAGAGTCAGAGGTGAGAACACCACATCCATACCATGTGTGCTTCGACGCTTGGCTTTGGACTAGCTCTACTCCGATTCCGTGGATGGGATTTCTAGCAGAAGCGAGCCTGCTGCAGGGACACATCTTCAGGTACGATTTCATCCAAAATTAATCCTGTTGCATGCCCCAACATCTTTCCATGATATGAACCAAAGTAGAATAAATTGGGATGATCAAGGGAAAACTTTAAACACAGCCCATTTTAAAACAGAAAGTGAAGTCAATAAAAATTGTCACTGGTGCTACTTTACAAAGTTAAACAAAAATGTGACAATATGATTTCCATGAAAAGAGCAGAAATCACCCAACTGTCTTTCACCTGCAATTAAAATTGATCACAAATTCAAAGATTCTCTCTGTCAATTTTTTTATTTTTGCATGTGTTTGAAAAAAATGGAAAAAATTCTGTTCTTGAGGATTTCCTAGTTTCCGTGTTGAAAAACAATAACAACTATAAACAAATAAAAATTGATAGCTTATCAATTTGAAAAACAACAAATTTTGAATGAAACATTGATAAGCTTCATAACTTTTTTCCCCAAGAAAACAACTTTTCATTTTATTTTTGTCCTTTTTAAATAAGAGCATATATATGGATTCACAAACATCGTCCATAACGCTGCTAAGGAGCATCCTGTTACTTCATGCAAGGCTAGGGTTTGTGGTTCAAGTTGCTGTAAACTCACTATGGAAATTTATATATTGGAACTGGTGCCTCCCACATCCATTGTGAATTCACAATCTAGTGAAAAGTATGAATTTTCCCTTGACTTGTGAATGACACACAAATTTCCCTGACAGTTTTCCCAGTAAATGAAATGTTCCCAATACTTGAAAATTTCAGTATAGTTTCTTCTTTTTCAGTAATTGGCTGGTACAATCTGTTAAATTTGATCCAAATTTGCCAACAGGCAAATGTAAAGTGGCTTTTTTGCAAATAAACCATTCAAGAATGTGTTCACAGTCATGTCGGGTAAGTTTTTCCCTTTGCTTCTTCAACTGTTTTTTATTGAATTATCGTCATTTGTATTCCAGTAAGATATATTGCCTCCCACTGAGACAGGGCCCCCTCATAGTAGGCACGCAGAGCAAGAGCCGTCCCTGGCCTGTATGGTTTAATAATTGGCCAGAGAAACGATGGGAGATGGGAACTTGCCTAAGGTGATAATGGAGGTCATTCATGGGGACAGCACTGGAAACCTTTATTCATTACACTGAACTCCAATGTCACACTGGTGGACCTCCTAACAGTGTTTAAAATGCACAGTCATTTGAGCAGGGGAAACAGAAATTAAACACATTACTTTAGTGCATCTTCCCCTGCCAGTCTTTCTCAGTCTTTTTTCCTTTTTGATCAGAAAAAATATCCTTTAGGACTTACATAGCAGACATTTCTTTCTGTTTCTTCAAGTAATTCCTTTATGTTTGTCCTGTTCTGGCAAAACCTATAGAAATAAGCTAGATTATTCTTCCAGCCTGTTATATACAGGCACTTTGAAATGGTGGATAAAGTCAAAGGGTTAAGAAACAATTCCAGCATCTTCTTAACAGGACTAGAATTACTGGCAGGCAATAAGGCTCTATTATTTGTATTTAATGGGAATTAACCCATTCTTGTTTGTAGTGTCACTGCTACACACACCTCCTAAGCTTTGTCATACCTCCTCCTCTAATGTTTAATGAATTGTCCTCTTTTCCTTTCACAATTTCTTTTTCCTCACACTGAAGAAATACTGTAATCACTACTAACTCTGTAAACTGACATGCCTGTCAGCAAATGTGTTTTTGATATCTCACATATATGCTTACTGAACCTTTAAATGCTAACTTTATCTAACTGGCTTTCTCAGACTAGGCATAAAAAATACAGACACATTTTCCCTCTTGCTTAATTATTATTTTGTAAAAAATCATCAAATATGCTTCCTTCTGTCAGTCTACGTGGCTACAGTGGAAGGAGATTAAAAAATTAAGACTTTTTATTCATACTGTTCCTTGTGAAAAAGAAACCTTTCACTGACTGTATTCTGTGGCAAAATGGATTATCATAAAACATGGCATCATGCTTTGCTGGGAAAATGTGTCATCTGTTTTGCTTTAACCTCATTGTGGAGCAATTGTCACAAACGTCTTCCATATGAAATCTTTCCTCATCCCATTTGACTGACTAAGATTAAATGTCAATGCAAGGGCACCTAAATAAAGCAGAAGAACAGATATTTCTGGAGCTATTCCTATTGCTGTCAATGGAGTTTAACATCAGATCGATACAGACAGGAAAAGTGATATGCATATTGTTTTCCCAGGAGTGTAAGATGGATTTAAAGCAAAGCCCTGTATGCTAAACTCCTAAGCATCTTACCTGCTAGGTAGATGCTGATCCCTGTGAAATTTTCCTAAAAAACCAGAAAGATGGGTAAAATAGAGAAATCTAGAAATCTTAGGGCAACCTTCTCAGTACTGTGAAGAATCCTCTCCTTCACCTAGCAAAGTAATACTTCTGCTTAATATAGCAACATCTCTACAGTGAGGGTTATATTCTGCTGTCCTTTGTCTTAGGAGAGCAAGGAGAGCAGAAATTTATGATGGGATTACAAATAAGAAAATTAATAAACACGGGTTTTAGTTTGTACAATGGACTTGAACTGAAAATTCGCAGAATTACAAAAAAGGTAGAAGGACAGTACTTTACTCTTGCTAAAAGCAATAGTTATGCCCTGAGATTTACCATATTTCCATTTACCTTCTACTCACCATGCACATTTGGATTCTTAAAAAACACTACACTGTATAAACACACTGCTGTCAGGTTATTGAAATTAAGTTGTCTGGTTTGGAAAAAAATTATTTCTTCATTTACAGGTCACCTCGTTCTGTCTGTCTAAATGAGACAGGGATACAGATATGCAGTCTAACACAGAGAGTGACATTTATCATATAGCTAAACTTGTTAAATGAGTTCATAAAAGCATGAATGATACCATTTGTGGGAAGCAGAATGTGCTTCCGTCTTCTGCTGTCTTGACATTTCTGAATTCTGGATTTCCTGTTTAATTTTGGGGGGTCAGACTGTACATTTCCAAATAAAGGGTGAATAGTATCTACTGTGTGGATGAATAAAGTCTGCTGCTTTGCTTTGCTTTTCTTTTCCTTTTCTTCTCCCTTTTTTTTTTTCTTGACAGTTATAAACTGAGGTAATTATAGTTCACTATTCAGACATAAAACATAGTTTCATTTCGAGTCTTAAATAGTATTTGGACTGCAAGATTCCCTTATGTGTAGGCACTGAGTGACTCATTCAAAACTGAATAGATTTTAAAATAAAACTAGAAATTCATTTTGTGAGAGTGTCTTAATAGAAAATCAGTCCAAAAAATAATTTGTGCCATAGAAAGGATTCTACCCATCCAAAAAATGAATTCATTTCCTTAGTGCTTTCAAATGTCAGTAAAGGTTGGACTTAGTTTTAAAAGTTGTTAAATGACTCAGAGATTTTTTTTAAATCCCTTTTTTTTTTTTAATTTCTACGCTGATTTTCTGAAAGAATTCACCATAATTTTGAAAGAATTTCCTTGTTTTTATGGGTACTGTTTTTTCGCCTGATTTCCACTTGCTCTGCTGTGGGTCCCCAGTACTTGTGACATCAGAACCGGCGGCCAGGTGAACTATTTAGCTCTAAAGTCACTTATGACGGCAGAGGGTGACTAATCAGCAGAAATGGATTATCTCCCTAGCAACAGCAGTTCAACTTTCATGGAAATATACAGGGAGCTAGTGATAGAGGAAAAGGCAAAACGGAATTATCTCTGAATTAACAGCATTTGAGCAAGTGGCAGTGGAGAAGAGAATGACTGCAGCGTACCCAGGCAGGAAGCCCAGCGCGTAGGAAACATGTAGCTCTTCTCGGAAACTCAGACACAGAGGTTTTGTCTTCTGCCTCCCAGGACAGCATCCTACAGAGCACCAGGTTACGGCCAGCCTTTCACTCATTCAAAACACTCAAAACCTTATGTTCAGATTGCCTAACTGAAGAACAAAGGCACCAAAATAGTTAACCGGGATAGTCAACCATAGTGACAAATTTCTTTCCCCTAGAAAAAAGAAACTTTATACAGTAGGGATTTTTCCTCTGGGGGGGACTGCAAAGGCCTTCTGCGAGAAATAACGACTTTTGCAGCTTATCTTCTGCTTTATGTGCAAGGCACATTTCCTTGATTTTATCTTCTCTGATATCATACGTGTGGGTGGATGTAGGTGTGTGTACACATCACGTTCAAATTAAAATCCAGCATAGTCTATACGCTGGATAGGAGAAAAAAAAGTCCATCCTATCTCTTCATACAGTACTGGGAAGCGTTCAGCTACTACAGTGAAAACCATGGTGAAAGATCAAAATAGGACATAAAGGGTTCTCAGACAACTTTACCACCTGACAAGTTTGCTTGCTCTGAATGACCCCAAAATACAATGTACTCTGAAGCATGTGGGAAAAGAACGGCGGATTGTATTGGCACTTAGGTGGGAGAAGGCTGCGTCATGCAAAGTGTTACACAGCCTGCGTTTTCTTTTTATAGAGCAAGAACAAAGAACAATAGCTCTGGCTCCTATGTCTTAATAGACAGCAGCTCATGGGCTTCCTGCCAAAGGGTTAAGTGCTGTTGTTTGGCCCTCAGTTTCAAAGACAGAAATGGCCATCTTTCAAAAGTAGATTTTTCTACGCTAAAGAAAGAGCAGTCGGCTGAAGGGAGAAAAGCAACAGTGAATAAAACAGGGAAATAACAGCTGTGATACAATCTTCCTCTTAGCTGAGCATTTAGTTTGAGGTGGGTTTTCTTTTTTTTTCCAGTTTTAATTCTGAGAGGGATTTCTATGGAAGATTGTTTTCAAAAGAAGGTATTATTCCACTACCGTACACATTTAGATGTATTTGCCACTGAGCTTTTGAAGGATTCTAGCAGCATATTATGAAAAAAACCTGTTGGCAATTGTTCATGGAAATTATCTGACAGTAAGGTCAAGTGAGCCACGAAGGAGGTGACATTCATCGATTAAGCTCTTGCGACAGTATGAAGGAAGTTGACCAAGAAAAGCATACTGCATTTAAGGATTTAGTCATATTTTCTATGGCAATAGTGTACTTCTATGTGTGCTAAAGAATGGAAATGAATTTTAATGCTTATCAGGCACTTAGGCTATCTTACATGAAACCAGATTTGGCAACTCCTCCTGCAGCTGTTGCAAACAAGTCCAGCCAATCATCAGTACTTGTGTGCTTCATTCATCCCTCTGTAAGAGAAATAGAGAAGCAATAGACGCAGAACATTTGGAGATTCAGTTTTAACAAAGTGGATGATTTTCTTTGCAGAGCCAAGTCTTTTAGTTTGTTGTTGTTGGGTTTTTATAATAATTTCACCAGCGGAATTGGATTGAGATTGCTGCCTTCACAACTACAGAAAGCAAAACAAAACTGTTTTCCAAGCCTCTAACAACCTCGGAGCTTCACCAATGTCTACTAACGGAGAAAAAGTGTGTGCATGGCCCATCTTGAGTTCTGCAACCAAAGCTTTCAAAACCGCACCTGTATGTTTTTGTCCCGTGCCATTTGGTGGCATGTTGTTAACTTCATGCTACATCAGGTAACAGCAGTAATACCGGGTATATATAACTCCTTCTTTCTAGCAGTACACCAGCACTTGATGGGGTACTCTAAAATACTGTAATAATAGTTAACAATATTAGTAACAGTTAAAATAATGATGATAGTGGGTTCTTTAGAAACTTTTCTAAATGGAAGTCAATTTACTATACATTTGTTAAAATTCAGCATTTTGAGTTTGCTTCTTGAATGCCTTCATTGAATTGTTAGCTGTGTCTGCATGAAGCATATACAGGAACCTTCCATTCTGATAGGCAACTGTTGACGTGTTCTTTAGTTGCCACTGCTGACGACACAAGTTTCAAGAGACATTAATTTTGTATACACATTGACCCTTATCACTCAGGAGAAGTGACAAGTGCCTATGTCAATGTCTATAATCCGATACAACTAGTAGCGATTAACTTGTCATCTACATGATAGGCCTGCCTAGTCATCTGCACGGCACTTTCAAGCATGTGCTCTCCTGGTAATTCCTCTTCTCTGTAGTTACTCAGGTAGACTCATTCAGATGCTTAAATATTTCCAAAGCTAACCTATAATCTATGGCCAAAACACATTTAGTGTAGACTGAAATGTGAAATAAATTCTTTGACACTACGAGAATGTCAATATGATCTATTGTAATTTTCGGCCCTTTGATTATTTTGCCAAAAATCTGTCTTGCTTGTTGCTGTTGGTTTTGGGAAAAGGAGGAAGCTGTTTGGTTTGGTTTCTTTTTCTGGGAAATTGGGCTGAAAGCCATATATATGTTTATCAGGTCCTGCGTATTATATTGGACAAACCCTAGGTAATGATACACACATCCCAAAAGTGAGTACAAAATGTTGAAGTTTCTTTTCCTCATGGAAACCACTGTCCAGGATTGAACAATCAGTTGTCCATTATGCATTCTGCTTCCTTGGTAGAAACCCTGGTCAAGTTTTCAAAACAAGATGAAATAGAATATGTTGCAACTTATTTGCAATAAGTTTGTAGTAGCCTTTAGTTCATTTTCCCTTTTAGTCATATAGTTTCTATTCTCTACCATAGCCGCAAGCATCATAGTTCATGCATTTCACCACTAAGAGGTTCTAAATTCCATATAACAATGTCATTGAATGCATTCTCATCCCTTTTCGTGGATGTGCAGGTGACTTCTTAGAGGGGATGGGGAAGGATTTTTTATACTAAGGGAACATCATTTACAACGACACGGGAGTAGCAGTGCTGCACCAGGCACCACTGATTACTTGATTTTGGAGTGAAGATGATCTCTTACAGAATATAGATAGCCATGAGCTTAAAATGGTTTCTTCCAGCCTCAGTGGTTTTGTATTTCTGGATTTTTTTTTAATCTGAAACAGTGATTTTGCCTTTTTTCTAATTTATCATTGTTTATTCTTGAAAGATTGCATGCAGCAGTGATACTTTAATGCTTCTTCTTCACTTCTGATTGCAAAATAAACCACACAGATAAGGAAACTTAAGCGTTTTGAAGTACATGGGTTATTTGCTATGGTACACAAAGGAAAACATGAAGGAATACTAAGGTACAGAAGAAAAGTTGTAAAACAAAGAAATAGTCCATAAGCAACAAAACATAACTAAATTTTGGCTTTTTTCCATCTGAGTACTTTCTTGTTACCCTACTGGTATTTGCTTGACCTAGACAAATGACATCTGCCACCTCTGAAGAATCCAGAGGACATCAGCATATGCTGTGCTCAGATTACACTACACTGACTGACCTACTTGCCTTCAAGTTTTGGCTAAGATCTGCATTTCTGCTCTGTCAGTTGTGCGAGTGATACGCATTTGTTCTCCTCCCTTTCCCCAGTCTCCAATCTGCAACCTGCAGTGAACTCTCTGCTCCTGCGCTGCTATGATACCATGATACGTATCACTGTCTTGCTTGTTTCCAGTAATATGCCAAAGATAGAAGATGAATAAGTACATCAAAATAAAGCTCTAATACACCATATCTGTGCTGTCCTAGTGTCCCATTTGCCCATCATTATGTTGCCACTTTTACGCCCAAAATAGCAAAGTTCTTGGACACTTGCTATCTGACAAATGCAATGGATAATATAAAAGTACAATTCTGAGCAGTCTGGCCAAGCCTTTACACACTGACTGACAGTTGTTTTGCTACTGTAAGCTAACGTAAAGTGTTAACGCCAGTGCCGTCTCGCTGCTTTCCATCACGCTGGTCTCTGCTGCCCTCCCTGCAATAGCCTTGCTTCAGAAAGCTCCCAGGGCTTGCATTTCTTTCATTGGAGGAGGGAAGGACCATGTCTCTAAACTATTATTATATCTCTATAAATGCATTATTATATTTCTGGTAAGGTTATCATTTGCACTGAGTTGGTAAGCTAACCTGCAGGGCGGACTCTGCAGCATTCATAACCTAGCATAACTCTGCTGAAATCAGCTGCATTGTATTGAGTTAGCTCGTAGAGTAATTCGTGTATGGAGTGTGTTAATGGCTTTTCTCATATTCATATCTCCTGGAAAGATTCCACATAATGACCAGAGAGATCTACAGGATTTTCAGCTTTTTTTTTTTTTTTTTTTTTTCCTTCTGTGTGAGAAAGACTTACTAGCCTGGGTCTCCATCTTGGCACTTAAGCTCACAAAGTCTCACCAACTGCTTTGAAATGTACATTCTTGATAAAGGTCTAGACTTAAATCATCTATATTTGTGGGAAGTTATAGGCCCTGCCTTTGAGGTTATGGTCCAACTCTCCCTGGTTTTTATCCTGACTTAAGAAAAAGTAAAATGCTGCTGTAAGAGGAAAAGGAGCAGACAGATATGTGTTGAAGCACTTTTGTAAAAAAAAAAAAAAAAAAAAAAAGCCTTAATTATCGGGAAATCCAAGTGTGTTTATATTCTTAGCAGAGGATCTTAAAGAGAGGGTTTCTGCAAAGGGAGGAGCAGTATTCCTTTTACTTTTTGTCTAACTTTTAGGTCTAATTTGGATACTTCAAAGCTGGAGACTAATGGAAGAGTTCTGTCTGAAGCCACTAAAGGCTATACTGCTCAAAAACATAGGCCAAGAAAGGCTGCCCGCCTTAGTAAGACATCAAAGACCTTTTAAAAATAGAATGTTATTTAACCTTGGAGTCAAATTTCTGATGGGAAGAGTGAGCTCTCTAAGAAGCCTCTCTGAAAATGGGATTTTACACAATGTAGTAGACACAGATGGCCGTTTTCTCCTTCTTTTCCTTTTGACTAAAATTAAAATGCCTTAAAATGTGAAAAGCTTCTCTTGCATCACTTCCCAACCAAAGGTCAAATCCTTTTTCTGCCTCCAGCCTAGGAATCACCAGGCAGAGAAAATCCATTGACCGTGAAGAAAATCCCATACACTGAGAACTGGAGAACCACTCAGCGCTCCCGAGATCTCCTGGTGGCACCAGCGGCCCCCAGGAGCCGTGCTGAAGTGACCCGTCTTCCCATCGCATGGCTCCTGAAAGGCTCCTGCTCTCTCTGCGAGCCCAGGACTGCCAAACCCCCGGCAGGGGAGGGAAGCTTACGGCAAGGGCTGCAGGCAGAGCAGGTTACTGGTTTGTTGTGGGGAAAGTGTCAGAATATACCAGGTTTTATAAATGAGTTTAAATGTGAAATAGAAACTGGGATAATAAAAGGTTTAACTCAAGGCCAGTGCTGAGTCCATCGCAGACAGCGATGATTTAAATTTGTTTTGACTAGATTTTTTGGCATCTACAGCTGTGAATACTTTTTCTTTCTTCACCTTTAGATCGCCAGGTAGTTCTTGCCATCTATTTCATTATGCATTCATGTACTTCACATTTATTTTGTGTCCTGTAGGCAACTCGTTTTGGTTTCAGTTGGTTTGGTTGTTTCACTGACAGGAGCAGCAGCGGTGCTTGCAGGGGTTTCTGGGTATCCCTTGAACAAAACCTGTCACTATACAAAACAGAGTATTTGGATCATTTCTACATCTCGCATCTAGTTCCCATCCTTTTTGGACATTGCTAAACAGTCTCTTCCAGTGATGACATATCTTTGCAATTGATTAAAATGCTTCTGTAACGTAAATTTCTTTTTATCTGGGAAAGCTAAAGACTGTATCAAATGAAAAAGCCTTTGAAAAGCCTTCTTGGGAAATCTCTGCCTACAAAGTATTCATGCCACTCTTCTTACTGTGAAATGCCCTACTCTGAGTTGATGGCTACAGTATTAGTACTGGGAGACAGGACACAAGGGTTTCTGACAATTTTGATCATTTTTCCTCTGTTTGTTTGGTTTTTTTTTAGAGGAGGCACAGTGTCAGATTTTCAGAATTTAGTTTTAGCTTACTTTTTACGCCTTCCAGCTTGAGTGGAAGAGAAATTAAGACAACAGAAAAGATGCTTCAGAATCTTGCTTTAAGGTATTTAGGATAAGAACTGTGTTCTACAGTGAGTTCATACAGTGCCTAACACAATAGAGATAATTAATTGAGACCTCCAGGTGCTATTGTATTATAAACACTCATTTACCTAGCAAACTAGTTTAGTCTCTTCCATGGATTGTGGATGTCTCCTGTACAGACATGTGGAGCATAATGAGAATATTGATCCATCACTCCCTAAATGTTATACTATGCTGTAGGTTTAGGGAAAGATGTATAGGGATTTCTAGTGCATTTCTAGTGCAGAAGGAAATTTCCTCCTCAGCATTGTCTGTCTCTCTGTTACAGTATGGACTAGGAAACATCATTTAAGCTGTATTATAGCTTCCCTGGTATGTCTGTTTTCTAACCTCCAAAGCATATGCCTGGTGGACACAGGTGTGACAATGACATGTATTACAAACAAAAAACAGGGAAGCAACCTGTTTAAATTCTGTGCAACATGACTTTCGAGTAAACTCAGAGAGGTTGTTCTGTGTATATAGGTGAGAGAGGGAAATAACAGTCTGAAAATATGGTGATAATGGAAAAGCTAAAGCCAAAAGATTAGTTAGAACTAAATTTTAAAATAATAAAAATAAAATAATGATAGTAATGATAGTAATGATAATGATGATGATGATGATGATGATAATAATAATAATACATGTGGCACACAACATAGGCTATACCTACATTGTCAAGTAGCGTAGGCCAGTAAGAGCAGATGTGGAGGGCAAGAGAGTTGGTTCTGGGGATCTGATTCCTGCGCTATACATCTTTCAGGACATTTTTCCTTCAGACCAGCTCTGGACTGTTTGCAAAGACTGATGCCCATTTGCAGCTGGAGCATATTTGTTTTGCTGTTAAAGACCATCTTCCAGTTCAGTCTCATGCAAAAGGAATCCAGTTTATGTGCTCTGATATCACTCTGTGATGGAAACCAAAGGATAGCATGGGGACCAGATGGAGATTTTCTCAGACCAGCAGATGATGCAAATCAAAACCCTAAAGTTGGTGCACCTAGGTAAGTATATCAGACCTGAATGCATTCAACTTAATGTGCAAGTTGCAGTGTTAATTATTATTTTAGTATTATTGTATGGGGTTTATGAGGCAAGGGTTTGTTACCAGCGGGGCTGCAGGGATGACCTCTGTGGGAGGAGGTCCTGTGGCAGACACAGCCAGTTCCAGCTGGCTCCACAATTGACCCAATTTAAATTGGCAATAAATTAAATTATTTTTCCACAAGTTGAGTCTGTTTTGACCATTGCTAAGTGATATTCCTGTCTTTATCTCAACCCATGAGCTTTCTTATATTTTTTTCCTCCCCCTGCCCCACTGAGAAATGAGTGAGTGAGCAGCTGGATGTGCATTTGACTGTTTGCGAAGGCTAATCCACCACAGTTATCTGTATTGTTTCTATCTTACCCGCAGTGAGAAAAACACAGGTGGAAAAAAAAAGGAAGAAGAAATAAAAAAGGTAGGTGGTTCTCTGCTATGAAAGGCTTATGTTTTAAGAGAGTGAAGGTAAGCTAAAGATGTGACATCCAAAAAAATGGTTACCTTAGTCAACAGACAGTCACAGTGGAAGAGTGTTTTATTCTGACATTTCAAAACTGAAGTTACAAGCAGGCCTCTTGGGGTGGCAGCCAGGAAGGAAACCTCTTGGCATACCTATGTAATCACATTAGCTTAGATATGAAGTCATGTGTTACCCCTTCACTCTGGAGTGAGGAAGCTGGTTCCCTTGGCAGGTACTCTTGATTCAGAGTCTTCTCCTCATCGGTACTACAGAGGTGACTGGTACCGTACTAGCTTGTTTCTCCTCCAAAGATACCCCTGAAGCCATGCAGTCCTACTAAATGCCACTGTCCTTGGATCTCCTCCTCTACTGCTCAGCTACCTCATCATCTGCCACTTTAGGGGCCAGGCCTTTCATTTCTCAGGGACCAATCTAGTTTTATAGGAGCTGGACAGCTGCGTTAGACACCAAAACACCACAGCTCTCCTTAAAAATCTTGAGGGTAAGAAAGCAGCATCTTCAAGGACTTGGTCAAGATCTTGAACACAGGTGTTCAAGTAGAAACTCAGGCTGACCTACCTTAAGAGCCAGACCTATCACCCCCCAGATGTGTTCCAGCTGTCTTTATTTGATAGACAGCAAGGAAGACCTTGGTCCCCAAAAGAAGTCATTAGGGATGACAGAAACATAGCTGAGTGCCAGAGCCTGAGAGTCAGGTCTCAAACATAGCACCTACTTTGTGTCCCAAGGATGGTGAAGGAGGGATGGATAGAAAAATCCGTGCTGGAATACTGTTCTGAAGGTGGTATTCAAAGACCTGTGTCCTTATGGACCTTCAAGCCAGACTTTTTCTATGGATCAAGAGACCAGGAGATTTCAGCGAGTCTGTTAGTGAGGGATTTCTAGTGAAGGCCCACAAAGCTGCCAGACAGTCAGGATCCCTTAGAATCAATTCCGCACTCTCTTCCTTTCCCCAAGAAGCTCTGTCAGACATGCAGCAACCCCCAGGCCAAACTCACTGAACAAATGACAGTACATTTGATGTTCTCCGTATAGGAAGAGCACATGACTGATTGCCTCCTTCTGTTTCTGTGACATTGACAGCGGCTTTCCTCTATCCAAGCTGGTGCCTTGCCAGTGGTGGAAGCTAGATCAGACTGCAAAGGCCAGTCCCTTCTCACTGCTAAGAGAAGACTGGCTACAATCTGGTCATATGGGGCGATTTCCTAAAGGCTTGTCACTGGTTTAAATAGGATGTCTCCCACCCAGGGACATTACAGTGGTTCTTGATGGCAAAACCAGAGAAAGAGCCAAGGGACGTCCAACTCCCAATATGTCAGACCTGAGCACAGTAGCAACCGGGTGCTCTAAAATGACTGTTACAAACCTGCTCCGCATTTCTGCAAATATCAGGCTTCCCGAGCAGCGTATTTTGTGTGGATGCTAATAGGCTGAGGCAGGCAAGGCTCCTGGGACAAGTCAGATTGGAACATATATCTGCTAGGAGAGCCTGTCAGACAGGTAGAGGACATGGATTGTAGGATATCTGGAGACGTCAGGTTGCTCCAACTGAATCGCAGAGGGGGCACAGCTAATGAGAGCCAGAGATGGGCTCAGGCAATGCAGATGCAACTGTCTCAAGCTGCTTAGCTGGCAAACCTGGATGTGAACTTGGCACTGCTGCTGAAGTAGCAGTATAGAATTGGCCTACAGTGCTCTAGGGAGCTTCTGCAATTGAACTGAAAGGGAATGGTGGGCGAGATTTGAGCAGATTTTTCTATTTTATGCCTTCTCGAGAGAATGCTCCATCATCCCTGCCAGAGCTGGTTTATCCCAGTGTTTCATAGCAATATACGAGCAAAGCAAATGCTGCTGATTGCAGCACTTGGCAAGTAAATTTTAAATACTTCCCAGGGAAGAAAATCCCCAGGTCCTTTTAGGATGTCTTCACTTGCATTTAAAGATGCCCGAAGTTAAACATGGTGCTGCAATAGTTACAGGAACAAATTGTAAACAGTTTCAGAGAATGCATCTAGCCTAAACTTGTTTACCAAATGAAATGTCCTCACTCTTGGTTACAAGCATGAGAAACATGTGTTTTAAATAGGTTCACAAGCAAATAGATTCTGTGATCCCTGACACCCTTGTCTGGGACATGGATTTTATTTAACGGACCAAGGGAACATTTTTTGTAGGAATCTCTCTTTCAGCAAGCTGGCAGCACACAGCTGGGCCCCCAGATGCCATCCATCCCCAGGAATCCCTGTAGAGCATCTGACTTCCAACATAGTCCCTCTCCCCTTGCCCCCTGACAACTGGAATCTCAAGGCAGCCATCAATTAACCTCTCCGGTTTGTTCCTTCCTAGGTGAAGATAAGACCCAAAGAAAACAGACTTTAGTCTGGGAATTCACTCGGTCCCCCCCAGAAAGTTTTTCTCCAATCCCTTTCCTAGGCTTGCCCTCTTGCTCCTTTTCGTGTGTTTGCGGGCAGGTTCTGTGTCCTACAGCCCAGCGACTGGTTGTCTAGGGTGAGGAGGGGGAGATACCCAAGGACCTTAACTTTAGGCACCTTAACCATCCGGAGAAGTTGGCTGGGAAATAGCCTGAACTCCCTCTGCAGTCAGAGGGAGATGGAGAACAATTCAGGTCACCTTGGTTAGGTTCTTGCTCTGAATTACCCTCTGGAGGAGCCCGTCTACCTCCATTAATTACACAGGGAATCTAGGAAGCCTATCACGCTAATGTAAGTGCCAAAGTTAGGTGCCTGAACTTAGGCACTATGAAAACCTCCCTTCAACCTATGAGCTCCTGCAATCTCGTGTTCCACTGCTGTAAATATATAAGGTTTCTCTTATTAGGGGAGAAAAATCAGGAAGAATTTTAAATTTTTTTTATTGCACTTGGCTTTAAAACAAAATCACTAATCAGACTGACTTTTTTTAAAGTGCACTGCTGAAAGAAAAAGAATGTATAGCTTTCCCACACACTCATGCTAATATGCACAATCACTGCTAATAATGAGGGCATCACAACTTCATTCCTGTCATCGCCTTTCATTTTCCCATGTGTCTGAGCTCCACAGTTACTCTGACTGTCATATCTATTATTTATTAACACAGAAAGGCATTAAAATGCAATTTCCTCATCTATTTGTTTCTTTCCTAATTACACACTATTTAATACTCAAAGAAATTCAGCAATGGTCGGCTTGATTTTCCTCAGTTGCATAGATGCATGAGTTTATATTTAATCATTGTGGGGTTTTTTTTTTTTTGGTTTGGTTTTATTTATGTGAACTTTGTGCACTGTTTCTTTCCAGTTTCAATCCATTAGCTGTTTATATCCTCTCTTTCTTTAGCATGTGTTTAATCTCATGATTGATTTTTAGCTTCAATATTTTGAAAAGAGTTTTCTCTGAAAGGAGAAGAATTATCTGTGACATTTCTTAAACTTTCTACAGACTCTCTGATTTAAGTGCATTTAAAATAATTCTGCTTCCCAATTTAGGTGTTAGAAAAAATAACTACTAAAGAAAGGGTTAGATTTGTTGTAGATGTGAATGCAAAACAGAATTTTGCTTCAGTAAAAAATGTTGAGACTTTGAAATAAACTTCCCTGAATCAGGGTGAAAAGCATTATTTTTAATTAAAAAAAAAATCTAAGTAAAAACATTAAATGCGAATCATTTAAGGTCAGTCAAACTCTGTTCTTTGTTTTGTCACTTTCATTATTTTTGGCACATTAATTTTGAAAAAGAAAAATTATCTCGAAGCTAACAACAACAAAAAATAAAAAAAAGAAATCAAGCAAAAATGTTTATTTTCAAAATGTTGGTGTGCAGGACTTTCCGATTTAAAAATATTTTCCACTGGTGATTTAATTCCAACTACTGGCATGGAAATTGATTACATTTTCTGCAAGATTTTGGTTCCAATGAAGTATCATTAGGGCTTTCCAACAAGGCCTAGTTGCTCTTTTTTCAGACAAGCCTGCTTCACCTGTTTAACATCTGCTAACTTACAATGTTTTCATGTGTTAGTATGACCAAGTCTAAAATTGGATTTACGTGCTAACACATTCATTAGGTTGTTTCTCTAGTGTACTACAGAGAAGCAGGGAGCCAGCTCCAATTTCCAATGTTTGCTAGGAGCTTTTGCACTGTTTCTTCAGTGCAAGCTCAGTGTGCTCAGGAGTCACGATTCGGCAACCACCTGCTCCTTTAGGTGGGCTCGTTCTCATTTACCACCTACTTTTCTTCCAAAAGAAACTGAGGACAATTCGTACTTTGATACAGAACAAAGGTGATGGAGTGCACCCCATGAACCAGGGCTGTGGAAGGATCAGCCCTAGGTTGAAATGACAGTTTAGTTGTAGATGGGGCCACCAGATGGCACAGGAAAAAAAAGGGTTAGGTCGTCCTCAGGCTGCAAAGGGTATTGCAAAAGAATAAGTAAAATTTGGTGGTGATTTTAAAGTTTCCATGTATCAAGTGGCATCACCAACACAGCAGCCTATGGGATTCGTAGTGGAATCTGGACATCAGTGTCTGGTAAAGTGGCTTTCAAAGTTGTAAATAGATAGCAATGGTTAAAAAAAAACAAACAAAAAACAGACAGAATTTTAGACATGATACCTCTGTATAACATTTGACTGTGCAAAGCAGTTGAGATGCTGCACCCCAGTGCCTCAAATCAAATACTTTGTAACCCATCCACTGCTGACATATTCACTGAGGTAGCTTTTTGGTAAAAGCATTTGTCAGTATTTCAATAAGCTGCATAATTCAGTTCAGTAAATTGAATACAAAGGATAGGAGCATTTACATTCAAAGTAGTGAGGCTTTCTTTCTCCTCAAACAACTCTGTTTTGTGATTGGTAAAAAAAAACCCCAAACCAAAACCAAAAAAATGCATTTCCAAACTTTCTTCTTCCTTCCATTTTAGTTAGATAAATCCGGAGAAAGAGGAAAGGAAAAATTGTTTCAGGGTCAGGATAGAAAGATGGCATTTAAAATTTGATGTAGTCTTTGCTTCCGACTTGTGTAATAATTTTTGGACTTTTTCCTTTTTTCAGCAGCGGTCCTTTTTCAATGGTCATACTGGGGAATAACCTTCTCTGCCACCCTGCTACCATTCTAGCAGAGCTGGGCAAAAATTTTGGAGTTTAAAATGTTAATTTAAAAAATGCCAATATACAACAACAACAAAAACAGATTTTACCTAGAGGAAAAAAAAAAAGAAATAAAAATAATAGCTTTGTGATTCTTTCGAAGGCAGAATCTTAAAATGTTGTCTGCAATTTCATTTCTTTCTTTTTATTGTTAGTTTACTTTCTGGGGATTTTTATGTTACTTCCTTACTTATATAACAGGTATAATGAAAAGTGACATGTGAGAAATACAACTGAAATGAATTTTTTTCTTGGCAAAAGAAAGTTGACAGATGATAATATTGTTTGATGTTGCAGGAAAAATTGATAGTGTTCTGGTAAAGCCCCCAGTGCTAGAACTTTAAACCAGAACTTTGTCTTCAGAGGTCTCTGTATAATTAACAGAATTGTACCCAGTATGTAATGCTAATGCATTAACGTATAAATAGAAAAATTGAGCTTGCCATGATTTATAGAATTTCAAAAAATTAGAGTTTCATCCCCCTCCCTGGTCTTTGGTCTGAAAGATGAGGGACCTCTTTTGCTTTTCTTTGTCTGAACTGGCTCTTAATGCTGAAAATGGATCATCTAGCAACCACTCTCATGACTTTACAGATACATTTATAATAGGGCTGGCACATCACCTTGATGCCTCATCCATCATCACATTTTTCTCCAAAGATGGTAAATGAGCCAGTAACATTTAAGAGACACTGTCTAGGAAAGCTTTGCACAGTATTCCTTGTACTCAGTGAGATTTGTGACCTTGATTTCAATGGCCTTCGGGTCAGGATGAATCCCTTAGCTTTAGAGTTAGCGGAATAATGTATTTTGGAAATGCAGCCTCTTCTAGCTCATGGACTGTGTGGGATTTTTGGAATGAAGATTTTATACAAGGCATGTTGTAGCTTAATGTCAGAATAATATAAGGAATTAGTGAATGAGAGATGTTTGAGCAGATGTAGAACTGACAGGGATTTTAATTTCTTCCTGTGAAATGGTAGACATTTAATGTCATACACAGGCCAAAATGTCGGGCATTTTTTAATACTAAATTTGGATTCTAAGATGCTAATACTGGGTGCCCTTGCCAGGGCTAGTGTAATCATGCTGGGTCATCACCCAACAACTATTGATTTGCATGGAAGTCTTCTTTTTGTATGATTCCATATGACTAGCTGGATTGGTATGCTGCTGTTATACTAATGCATTGGCATGTTCATAGAAAAACTGAGAACATTGTGGTGTTTTACTTAGATTTAAAAAAGATGACTGTTACAATGGTGTGAGAAGTGCAAAAGCAACCAATCTGTTACCATAAATACCCAATGAAAACAGAGTTTCTTTATAAGAGCAGTGTCTCCTTACAAAAGACTGTAGGGTAACAAAATCAGTGTTGTTTTGTGTTCTTATTTCTGCCCTCAGAAAGTCCTCTGCCCTCAGTTTTAGGGAACTGGAAACTGTGGACTTTACATAAGGATCTGAAAATGCAGTTTAGACTCCTATCTTTTTATAGTTTTATTTCACAACACAAACCACCTTTTTTTTAAGTACGGCACATAGATAAAATTCCATCAATTAGTGAGAAATTACATTTTTGTTTAATATTTTACAAAAACATGGCATAAATGGGAATTTTCAATAGAATAAAAACCCCTTATATTTTGCTATGTAATAGTGTTTACAGCAAATTTATTTGTACAAAGTTTATTTTAAAGGGGGTAAATAAAACCTATGGATTTTCTGTGACAGAAAAGGAAAAATATCACCAGTGTCTAAATACCCAATCCTTCAGGAATAATCTCAGGAAAATTAATAAACGAAAATTAAGTAGATGACAAACAGTGTAACTGTGATTGACTTTTATCAGGATATTTTTTAAACAAAATAAACATCAATTACTGATCAATGAAAAGATCAGTTTTACCTTTTTCGGGCATATCTGTTGATCAGAGTCTTAGAAAAGGAATGTTCTTCATTAAATTTAAAATTCATCCCATTGGAGGATCTGTTGAAAGACACGGGAATAGCAGCCATATGCCCAGATGACCTAAAATAAAGTCAACAAGGCCAAATATATTTAAATGAGCTGAGGATATGGTCTTGGCCTATGCTCTGTGTTACCATACAACCCACAAAATAAGGAAGTGAGAATACAGTTCATGTAGGATGTCTCAATAATTTTTACAATATAAAGTTTTGGTAGCAGCATAAGTAATATTTAAGGTATCAAGTAGGAAACTGTGATCTCATTTACATCCAGAAAACATAATTGAAACAAGTAAGTTGCAGGAATGCAATAGAGTAAAAAATATAACACTAAGAATCCTTTACCTATATGGTCGCTTTCTGCAGTTCATGAAGACAAATTTGTTTGTTTATACTAGCTAGAAATAGTCAATAGAGAATAACAATGACAAAAATGAAATTTCCTCCGATGAAGGTAGTAGAATCTCCTCCAACAGCAGCTGTATTCTGCACCCATGAGATTGGAGCATGGCTAGGAGAGGGATGAGAACACTCTGAGAATATGGAATTCCCAAGGGATGGCTTGGGATTTACTCCTCACTTAAATTTACTCCTTACTTAAAAGCTCTCCTGGAGTCTAAAAAGCTGCATTAACGAAGATCACAAAGAACCAGATATGCAGAATACCCCCAAGTGTTGCAGGATCTGCCTTCTTTCTAACTCAAACTTCAGCAGTGTACAAGTTTTCATTAGCTGTGTAAATAATAATGACAAAATAACTCAATACTGTGAACTTTTCTAAAGGCTGTGGTGGGATTCATTAAAGCCAGGGGAATGTCTTTTACCCGTTACGTCTCTGTGATTTGCTGGCTCCTTCTATTTCAGACGGCGTTGAAAAGTCTAACAATACATATAAACTAGAACTAATATTGTTTTGGCATTAAAGTTACTGCACAAAGTGATCATGATATTTGATGTGTAATTTAGCTTTGGTTATTCTTCTGCAAGGATTTCTTTAGCCCCTGGAGGTTCATAATGCTTCAGGAAATGTGTCTTTTCATTTTGTTAAGAAAATATACTGATGAATGCTCTGATGGAAAAATGTGCGCCTTGTGTCTTGTTAGCCCTGGGATGTCTTGAAGAAGATATCTATCTCAATGGGCCTGTTCCTGGGAGACAGATATAATTAGCAACTGAATATATACATCAACAAATAAGCTCACTACTGTAAGGGATAGCTTAATTTCTTGTGTTGTTTTTTGAGTTTTGTTTTCAAAATGCTAATTTTTATAATCACTTTGAATGATATCTTCAGGTGTGATATGCACAAAACCTCTCCTTCTTATTTTTTTAAACGAGCTTATGGGCCCAATCCAGCTCCCAATGTATCCCTTCAGAGTGTTGCTTTGGCAACCTTACCCAGAAAGATTATTTAATAAATGTGATACTATGCAGTGAGTAATCAGATATATCGACAGCAAACCCAAAGTCATTGCCATTGTCATCTTCTTACCTTCTTTGCAGCCATATTCTCTACATTTTTTTAGCTCAATGCTCCTTTGCAGACAGATATGAACTTAATCTGCCTGCACTCTGAACTGGATGGACACAAACTTGGCCTGAGATAAAAAGCACCGTTTCTAAAGCTCAGTCAGAGCTGGCTCACGTCCGATCAGCTCATAGTGTGGGCAGCTGCCAGCTCACATCTGGGTGCAGAAAGACACCTGAACCCCAAATTTATATAACACACCTTTCTTTTTCATTAAAATTATTCTTGAAAGCCCCTGTCTTCCACTTTAAAGTTTTCTACTTTTCTCTTGTCTTCCAGCTATTGCTATTTATCTGGCCGTGTAATACTGAAAATACTCTAAGAGAAGCTTGGAAGAAACACTGTCACCTGGAGTAACTCTGCAGAGCCAGGTAAATGGCATTGGTGTACAACTGGTGTGAGGAAAAGGGAACCCTATTTTCAAAGAGTATCATAGTTTCTTGCAGTTTACTTGCAAAATTTCGGTCTAGGCAAGTGAATAATTCTGATAAAGATTGAAATCAGTTGTTTTCCATCTAAAATTGGATATTTTCTCCAACAATCTAGTGAGTTTTCTATTGTGTGTAGTTTTAATCTCAAACCAAGACTAAGACTTCTGGCAGGCCTGTGTGTCATAGCTTATTCAGTGTTCTTTCCATGAGATATTCCAGGGGATTTTTCAATGCCTTGTACAATACCCCAACTCCCCATTTCTTTGTTGCTGTCAAGGATTTCACCCAAAGACGTAGAGGAGAAATTTCAGAATTACAAGTTAGAAACGTCAGGGTCATGTAAGTTTTTAAAACCTCATTTGATGCAGTTCTCACACCTCACTAGAATACAGAAAAAATGGTATTTGATGAAACATTCAGAGGCCAGGAAAAATAATATTTATGTAGTCTGGAGTATTTAGATCATGACGATGTTTACTGAAACTTATTTGGAAATAAGATAGTTTTATTTATTTGTTAAATTGCTGCTGTCACTCTTAGGCGCAAATGTATATCAAGTATTCATCCAGCAGTATGACTAAAGCGAAAATTTTTTAAAGTCTGTTATGTTGTTTTCTTGTGGCCTCGTGACCACCTGGTAATTGGGATATTTCCTAACATAAGAAATAATGATGCTAATTATAATAATGAAAATAATAGGTATATCTTTCCAGGATATAAGAATATATAATCACTGATGTTATTAATGATTTGTCACACCTAAGTTTAAAAAAAATATATTATCACTGATGTTATTAATGATTTGTAACACCTAAATTAACAAGATATAACATTGTTAGGTTTTAGAGGTATCTCATCAGTGACAAAATCTGTGGAAGGGAAAAAGCAAAAGGGCAGGACAGAAAGAAGGCAATGAAAATATCACAGGATACCTATACCTATAATTCTCAAGCCAGTTTAGTCACAGTCTCTTTTAACAAATTTTGACTAGCTAACTTTTCCTGTAAGGGGCTTGATTAGTTGAATCTCAATGACTAAACATAGAGAAAACTAAGAGGAACTGTCGCCTCGCTGTGCTAAGAAAAAGCACCATGGTCAAATAAACGTTTGACACGTAAGAGGAGCCACACTTGATCTCCCTTCTTTTCAGAGAAGGTAAGAGCAAGTCTCAGGATTTGGCCATGATCTCATGACACTATGAACATATTTGTTTCTTTTTGAAGAAAAAATTTGAGGTTTTTTTAACAGCTGAGTCAAATGAAAAATGAACCATGCATTCTCAGTAATAAGCATGTTTCAAATGATTTTAACGCACTTCATGTGGCTCTTCATACAAAAGGCAAACTGAGATCCTCAGATGAGAAAATGAATGCTATCTACAGTTTGTCCAGAGAATTACTATTATTGAGGAAACAATTTGTGTTTTGTAAATACATATTTATAGGATAATAGATGTCTCTGGTAAATAATATATGTTATGTTAATATAATTAAATTCCACCATTCATTTCTAAATTAGCTGAATATGTATTTAATAAACAAACTTCTGAAAAGAGCTTAATCACCCATGGGCAAAAGGAAGATTAAAATTGAAACAACAGGATACATTATGTCTTGTTGTCAAAACAAAACAAAACAAAATCCAATTTATAATCTTCCTTATTAAAGGAACTGTCATTTTACGCCTGCACAGAAAGAATGAAAAAATCCTCAGGCTTATGCGACAAGAAAGGCCGAGAATCTGAACCATTATTTTCAGGGTAAAGAATATATAAGGAGGAATATGGGTCCTAGGATCAAGCTATGAAGTATCTGAGATAAGTGCAAAGCAAGGCTACCTGCCGTTAGCTCCTTTTTGTCACAGGCTATCCCAGCAACTCTGTGCATAGAACCATGCAGTATAAAGACAGAAATATTAATTACTTTATTAATGGTTTATCATTAATTCATTAAATTAATTTGTAAAACAAAGCATCAATTGTTATGCAGAAAGTGAGTCAAACTGCTTTCTTGCAGAGCAAGAAACAGATTATTTTTTCTTTGGGAGGGAGGAAAGTCAGTTCACTAGAAGCAAGGATAGATTCTGGGGGAGGAGGAATCTCTTCTTGGAATATCATTTACATTGGTGAAGTTGGCTAGAAGACACACTAAGTCACCCTATAAAAAGTATATTCCTCCTTAAATGTGTTCTTAGGATGGAGCAGTTAGGAATGCAAATTTTATTAAATAAGCAAAATTATGACTAGGGAAGAGGAAAGTCTGTAACTTTAAAAGATTGACATTTTATTATAGCATTAAGTACTACTTCTTAAGTTGCCGAAAATATGCCTATCTTTAATCACTAATATGCTTTGGACTTATTCCCCTATTTAGCAATTACTGTCTTGTCTTTGCTTATTATATAGACAAAAGTATTATGTGACACGACAGAGCCAGGCACCTTGGTGAAGAGAGCTGGAAATGAAAAACAGCAGGCCAGTTAATACAGTGACTGGGAAAGGCAAAGGACTGGGCTTTCTACAGGCATGTGGACAGAGAAGGAGCAGATGGATGCTAGTTGTAAAGGAGTGGGAGTGAAATAGCTCTAGATGAATATACACACCGCTTCAGCCTTCCAAGAATTAATGGTAGGTAAGAAAGACAGATGTCTAAGATCACTGAAAGATGAGGGAATTAAACAACTAAAGATCAGCAGAACCCAGACAGGAAGAAATGCGTTATAAAATCTTTGAAGAACAAAATTAAAAACTCTCCTTTGGAAAAGAATTTCTGCATCACCTGAAGGTGTTTTAGCCTTTATATTTTTTAATTTTTTTCCTACTGTCCTTTCACAGAGTTATAGTAAGCTTGAAATGCCTTCTGACATGCACTCCAGAAAAAGCTACTGACAATATTGTAAGCCAACAGCCACCGTGTCCTGGAGGGCCAAAGTTGCAGCTACCCCGTAGTAACTTCCAGCACCCAGTAATCCCAGTTAAAGCCAGCATTCATTCCTGCTTATGCAGAACGCGATAAACCCACGCATAACCCAGACCTGCATGTAATCTACTCTTGCTGTCCAGTTAATAATCCTAACAAAACGGTATTCCTGTTTGTCGACGCTATCCGTGTTAGCCTATACATCAGTATTCGGGACGCCATTCCCCTCTGGCTGAAATATGCCACGTACAGATGGCAGCCAAAAGCGGTGCGTGCAGTTTCAGCTCCAGGGTTGGGGATGGTGGCCATTGCTCCACCGGGGTTCAAGTAGATCGTGTGGATAAAACCCACACCACTGTGGAGCAAAAGCTCCTCACGTTTTAAAGCTACTCTGTGGACTTCAGTTATGTTAGAGTAGGATTTAATCTCGTGCTGCCAGTCTCCAGGGTGGGGTGCATTTCTCTCTAATATGCTGGTCAGATTTAAGACACGGTCAGAGGAAAGCCACTGGGCAAATGATAAACCAAAGACGAATCTTGTTCCTGACCTGTTTTCTACCAACCTGGATGAAACTAGTGTGTATGCTCCCAGTCTTAAAGAGAGTCAAGTGGCTGATTTCCACTCCTGCTATTCAGGATCTGTGACAGCCTCTGTTAGTGACAGAGGACTGGTAAAGCCATAGGAAGATTTGTCAACATGCCACATCGAGTGACTTTTGACATTCCTAAGATATAATTAGGGAAAAGAAAAATACTTTACACTCTCTCTTCAAATCCTTCCCTAAAACTCTTCCTACACATCTTCTGGATGCCTGAGAAACACCCAGTACCAGCTGGCTGCAGTTGTTGCCACGCGCTGGACCTGCCTGGCTATAGCTTTAACGCGTGAACACCATTGCGCACATCTGTGGTTAAAGTGCTCTGGCACCCATGTCCCCCTTGTCTCTGCACTATCTAGTCAGCATCAAGCAGCAGCGACGGGCCACCAGTGTGCTGGTGAGCATTGCTGCTGGTTCCACCATCCCAGTGCTGTCTCGCCTGCGCTGGGAGCACCAGTGGCCCTGGGCTGCAAAGGGGAATGAGTTGTACTGTCTGTGTTTCAGAGGTGTCTTGGCCCGTTGATATCCATGCCACAGGGGACAGGTGTGTTATGAACAGAGTTTGGGAAATGGATGTGTTTTCAACAGCCAGCGCAGATGAACTGGGCTGAATGATGGCCCATCACGGCTTTGCTGTGCTTACACAGTGTCCACGGAAACGGAGATCTTGGTCTTCAGCTGGGGCTCCTCAGATCGAGAGAAACAACAAAAAAATGCCTAAGACAATAACGTTGTAATTTGTAGTCTCTGGTCTTAAATTATAAATTCCCTAAAGTGAGGATTACACTTTCTGTGCTTCATGGCATGCTGCCTAACTTGTTTCATCCTCAAGGGTGAGGGGGTGAAGTTCTTTTTTTAACACATTGACAGTCCCTCCAAAAGCTCAGCATCAATCTCTCCAAGATTTGTCTTTGGTTTAGTTTTGTTGAAATCTCTGTCAAATTATTAGCTATTTTCTGCAAAGATTAGAAAAAAAGAAAAACAAAACCACAAACTTCACCTTCAAAAAACTAAAAGCTTCAAAATTTTCTTTGCATCTCAAACCCCCCTCTGCCTTTGCTTCAGCCAAAATAAAACAAACCCCATTTTTCAGTTGCACCATGTTTCCAGAAGTAACTAGTTCTGCAAACATTTTTGTAGTTGACCAAAGAAATACGTGCTGACTAACAGCAGTCTTAAGAGATTACCTCAATATCACAGGAAGGTCTGTATAAGAGTTGGAACAGAAGTGTAAAGTGCTGGCTGCAATTCCCACTTGTACCTTTATAAAAAAAAGGGGGGGAAAAAAAAACCAAACCAAAACCACCAAGCTCTCATTCCCCTGGATATGAATCATTTGCTCGTTATTTTTGCAGCTTTTCTTACTGCAGTTGTTTTGGAGGCTGCATGAGTTTCTACTGGATGAACTTTGCAGATTCAGGTCTGGGTTTGGTTTTTTTTTTCAAAAGTACTTTTCCTAACTCTTACATATTCTCTAAAAGTAATACATTCAAGGAAGAAACAGCCTCTGAAAGCTCTGTTACAATGTGATTGAAATAATTTCACTCTTTAAAATGTTTTGCCTTGTGAGTGAAGGAAATGTTTGATAGAGTTTTGTGTTATATTTATATATTTTACTGTATTTTAATGCTTGGAATAGATACAATTTTATGCTTTGTTTCCTAGCTTTTCCAAGAAATTAAAAATTAATAAAATATAAAGTGTAAATTTGCTTCAGCCTACTCTATTACATCCCAAAAGATAAAAAGCCAGCTATTAATGGCCAACACAGTCAGACTACCTGTGGTGCAATGAATTACAATGATAGGATACAGTTCTTGATTAGGTTATGCCCATCTTCTGATTGAACAAAATGAAGCTGCTCTTATAATAGAGATAGCATACCAGGCAAGCTTCATGGATATGCATTTTTACATACTTTCTAAAATTAGTTATTTCTTTCTACGGGCTTTGTGGCAATCTGGATATTCTGGAGTTGGTTTGGTTTGATTTTGATTTGTTTTGATTAGTTTGCCATCACTAGTGGAAGTCTGAAGTTAGACACAGGTTTCAGGGAGTTACAATCACATTTGTCTTTTCTCCCTTCCACTAAGTGTTAATAAAGGTGAATGTGACTCGTCCATATGGTTACAGAGAGAAGACCAGCAAGGACTGGACATCCCCAGTGCAGCCAAGGGAGGGAGCATGAGCAGGGACTGGCTGCTCGCCTGCTGCAGTGGAAGAAAACAAAGAAAGCGAACTCTTGAGACTTACAAGAAGGTGCCGGCAGGGCAGGTAGGTGGAAGGCGTAATATTGGGTGCCTGGCAGAGGAGGAATCATTGAGGTCATGATGGAAATGTTATACTTAGGAACATCATGGGAAAACACTGGACTCCACTGTTGAGGAATTTTTATCGTACCCCTTGAGGAGTATTAAACAAACATTTGTGCTTAAATATAAAAATAAATACTAATGAACAATGCATTGGACAAAATCCCATGACCATAAGCAATTCCACAAGGAGCCTGCAAAGATGTGTCAGGAGCCGATTCCTTACATAAACTTGCACTAGCACCAATTCTGAGAGCATTGCGTGGGGCACCTTGCGTCTATCCCCCAGCCCAGCTCGGCTGCCCAAAGGTTTCCAGGATGGCTACAAGACAATGCTGAGGCTGTTTCTAATCTCATCACCAAGGGAAACTTCACTGCCTTGCAAGGAGCCCTTCTGTCTCTGGCATCCCTGATTCCAGCCAGTTTAACCCCTTCTGCAGTTGGGCTGTCTTGCCCTCCATGCCAGATCATTCCTTGGTCACAAATTACCACTCCTGAGCACCTACAACTTGAATTTCCCCTTCACCATGTAAATGCAACTGCAGGGTTTCCAGGCCACTAACTGAGGGGAATAAAGCAGCTTATACTTTTGCAGGTATTGAATACAAACTCTGGGTGAGCCAGAATCTAATGAGCTACTGCCCTTGCCAGAGACAGTGCAGAGACACACCACCATGGACCAAAACCCCGCACGTGTGGACTTCGCCTCCACCACTTTCTGTGTGGGGATGGGTGCGATACGCTGCGAGCAAGGGTGACGCTGTGGCTGGAAAAAGGGAGAAGGGAGAAGCATCCACTCCTCCAGGGGAGTGCTCAGGGGGTGACAGCAGTTTGGCCATGCATGGCCCCCTTCACACCGCCGTACAGATATACCAGATAAAGTACCCATCTGATTCGCACTGCCAGAGGCTATAAGTGCAGCTCCATAGCCCTGCTCAGCCTCAAATATAGCACCAAAAGCCCTGTTTATACTCCAGGAAAAGAGCAATTTTAGCAGAGGTTTGAGACATAATTATGTCTCAAAAAAGGGACATAGTTTTGGTAGAAACCATTTTTCCCCTCATAAATGCGAGTATGGGGTTCACTCATGAACGTCTCCGCTCCAGGGAGCATTCTTTCCTGCAACTCGCCCCAGAACTTCCCCCTACAATCAATCTGATGGAAAGCAGTGAAGGTGGATGGGTACGCCCAGCTGACTCCCCTGTCAGACTAAAATGATGACAGGTACAGCTTGGGTTTGATCCCAGGTGCTGAGCAGGTGGATCACAAGTAAATCACTGCATTCATCTCCTTCACAGCGCGATAGCTCACTGCGACTCTGTGTGGAGAGAAAACATCCCACAATTTCAAAATGCTGTTCTGAAGATAGCATTCATAATAGAAACTCTGTAGTCATCAGAAAAAAAAACCACCAACAATACCAATAAGTATCTGGAACAGTGCAAATCCCAGCAACTGGGGATTCAACTACAGTATCTAATGCCTTCCAATGTGACCTGGACTTGCGCTATACTCTCGTGCTATGGGAATAAGGGCCTTAATCCTCAAACTTGCTGAGCATCTACTGAGAAGTGCTGAGTACTTGGTATTTACTGACTTCTGTAGGAATATATGCTAACACACAAATCTATATAATAGATTTCTGATGATGCAATATAATTTAGCATAAGATGGTTTCTATATTGTGCAGCACTTACTTTAAAGATGATGATTCTTCCTTGCTCACACTGTCCCTTGAATTCTGTCTCTTTTTGTACTGAACGAAGTAATCTACTAGTGCGAAGTTGGTTTTTTTCTGTGGGACAAGGGTGAATGGAATAATAACATTTTTTAAAACAATTAACACATTTAATTAACTTCAGTGTGGCTAGGCATTTGACTGTGGAACTCTCAGTCAACAACTTTTGCCAAAAGACAAGATTGAGTAGATACACAGATAATTTTAAAATATAATTCCCCTTTGAGTAATGAGAGAGTTGATCTTTGATATGAAAAAACCCACAATATTATGAATTATGTGCCTGGATAAAAAGAATATTTGTTTTTCATGCTATGCAAATTATAATTCCCTTTCTGTAAATTTAGCTTTCTGGTTTGTAATTCCTATATTAATGTTTTCTTAACCATTGTTAAAAGATGACTCCTGAATTGATTGTTGCTCTTTATCGTCTTCTTTTAAAGAGTTCTTTTTTGTATATTTGCCTTGCGTGTGTTGCAGCAAGTGTCCCCTGATGCCCTGCTTCCTTCCTTCCTTCTCTATGCCTATACTTAAATGCTGGTGTTCTGAAATAGATTTTCATAATTACAAAATAGTGAAGACTGCCTGTTTTTCTGGCCTGAAAGCAGAGAGCTCTTTAGGTTGATAAGTCAGGCAAGCCATTGAAACTTAGTAAGCTTGAAGCAGGAAGAAAACTTGCTTTGAGTAGACCCTTGATTGACATAAAGGAAGAATCAAGCAATCTTTAATATAATCCTAATAAGATCCTTACAGGTGAAGTAACATGCCAGGCTGACTTTTTAAAATATTTGTTGCTTCTTTTTCCGATGGAGACAGCCATAGACTCACAGCAGAGTCTCTGCTTATCCTAAATAAATTTTAAGTGCTTTGCCTTTGACATCTGAGTGTTACTTTAATCTGAGAGTGATGAATTTTTTCAGATTCCCTTTCATTTTGCCTTTAATTGAAGGAGAGGAAAACCAGAACTTTTCAGCTGACTGTAGCTGTTATATCAGCAAACACCAAAACACTGGGGTTTTTTACTGCAACCTGTTAACCAATTTTTAAAGAAAAAAAACAGAACTGTGGCAGAATTAATTCTAGTTTTATGTTATACTGCACAGCAACTATAAACAGGACTGTGTTAATGTTTATTGGCTGTTTTGTGGTGTATTTAAGTGCTTGTTAGCATTACAGAATGTGTCGTATGTGTGCACAGGAACTGCTGATTTAGATAGATATAAATGTGTAGGATATTGGAGGGATGCTTTTGCTATTTTTACTGCTTCCTTCAACCTACTAAAAATTTATAAGATTTCTCCACAGGCTGAAATCTTCATGTAGCTGACACATAGTCCTTTCTGGGAGCTGCAGGAATGGTTCACCAGTGGGCAATGACCAGGGCTCCCAGGGGCTCAGTTTCATGCTGGCATTCGGACCAGTAAACCACCAGCTGTGACTTGGTAATGTCAAACTTGAGGCACTCCTCAGCATCTTGTCTGCAGCTGATGGGGCTCTAGCAGGGCTCTGCTGCCTTGTCCCCGGCACCATCGGTGTGGGTGACAGCCACGTGAGCCACTGGTGACCCACTGTTACGTCATGCATGCAGCAGTGACACCGTTGCTCCTGCAGAGCGAGCAGAGGGATCGTGGGAAAGCCTACGTTTGCCAGGAATGATCATTTCGGTGATCGCATGAGGAGGACGTCCTCCACAAGGCAGAATCTACAGCCTGGGAATATATGATGGCTGAAAGTCTGGCAGCTTGCAGACCACATGTGTTTGATGCAGAGTAAAGAGGTGTTTCCCAGGCTGCAAGCAAGACTATAATCCCTGCTTACCCTCCACTCCTCACCAGTCTTCACCCTGCTCATAAAATATTAGCCTGTTCTTACTCAATGGAAAATTATTACTCACTTCCAAACATGCATCTTGTCTGCTTCCTCCCTTCCCCCCCCAACTTCACTGCTTTCGTCTTTTCTTTTCCTTTACCTGTTCTCTCCAGCTTCAAAATCCGTTTCCAAACACAGAAAGTTCAGGAGGAGTAATTGCAAAGTATTTCTAGGGAATTCTTCTTTCTACAGCAAAATTTCATGTAAATTTAATTATACTGAGGAATAGCTTCTTCTTTCTTGGCCAGATTGTCCCAGGCCACTTCTTTTCCATTTTGCATCTGCACAGTTCAGCCACTGCTGGAGTCCTTCTGGACAATACCATGAGTCAATCCCAAAACTTCCATTCTGCTTAGAGGAATTCCTCATGAAATAAACCATCTTTTAGAGAGCTCTACTTAGAGCAGTGTGGCCTGACCGCCATCTCCAAGTAGGGTGAGCAAGAACCAGTTTAGAGCTCGTCACTGAAAGCTGGTTACCACTTATAGTCATGGAAGGATTTTTGGTAAATGTCAGGGGTGTTTTTCTGCATTTCAGAAAGAGTTCTAATGTTATCAAAAAGCTCTCAGTTTTCCTTCTAGTTATCTGATAGACAAACCCCAAGGGGTGGGGGTGGGGGGAAGGCTAAACTATCCTTTTTTTAGGATATGTCATTAAAAATATGATTTTAGATTAAAAGAGTTTTTTAGTTCTTTGCTATAATATTTTTATGAAAGAAAGGCAGAAGGAGAAGGGTAGAGGAGCCTGCTAGGCAAAAATGGAAGGAAATGAAACTGTATTTGGGTGCACAAAGATGTGCAGTTTTCAGAACAGCAGCAGGGTTTTTCACATTATTTCAAGAAGCTGTAAGTTTGAAAATAGACATTCAGTGGAGAAAATAAACAGGTATTCATTAATATGCCAAGAACTTCGGTCTACTTCTGTATTCACTGTTTTCTTAAAGCTCTCTCTGATCTGTAATAGCAGAATAGATATAACACCTTTTAATTAGATATGCAGCCCCACTTCCCAAATTAGAAGACAGACAGACTATAGGCAGGTGAATAGTTTGAGTGACTTCAGATTTCAAAATTATTTATCTGAATTTTTCACTGAAGACTCGATGACTAGAGAGGCCATTTCCTTTTAACTTAGTTTCTGTTGACATCAGCTGTGGGTTTGTCTGATGAAAAAGAGGAAGAGTTTACAAATTCTTCTCTATAAAAGAACAGGTGATAAACTCATAATGGCTTTCAGTCAGGAAGAATAGTTTGGCTGTGTTTTTCATAGCCTTCAAACACAGTTCACAATTCTTACTTTATCACTACTCCCTTCTCATAAGGCTATATCCCTCAGCCACTATAATTCAAGTAGAAGTAGGACTGAGGCAGGAAAGGGAAGAAGAAAGTAAGAGAAAGGAAGGCAAGGAAACGTAGCACTTATAAGATTCAAGAAAATGTTGGCACATAAGTAGTTCCAGATCTTGTGGGGCTGGGTATTAACGGGTATGGTATAATTACTGTTTTTACTTTCCTTAATGGACTGCTCCAATAAGCCAAAAAAACAACCAAACAAAACACAGCCTTATAAAATGGAAGAAGTTAAAATTAATTTTAAAAAAAGAAAGTTTCCTTTTTCAGACAAAACACTGGGGAGTTTGCATCTTTCTGGGCAATACAATAGACACAAATGTGAAATACTCACTCCTCACAAAACCAATTTACCCATGGCCAAGTTCAAGCAACACTTTTACCCCTGTATTTTCATCAGCAGGTTCAAAGAGCCACTCTTTTCCTAGCTAATGGAGGAAAGTGAAAGATTAGAAAGAAAAGACATAGTCCCTACCTTGCAAGATGCCTTGTTTTTTTCCCTTAATGGCATGTCAGACTGGACATGAGGATGACTTCTTTGGCACAGCTTAGCACCAGTTGAATACATTAATTTTGCCTCTAAAAGAGCATATCCTTTAGCATTCAGTCTTTCATGACTTGCCTTGTTATCTGTGAGTTAGGGGGCTCATCCAAGTTAGCGTTCCTTTTTGTAGGTTTTGTAGGTTTGCAAACAATGAGAACAGAGCTTAACAGCTAGGTGATAAATTTTTTTTAGACCTTAATGTTGTCATTCCTGGAAGACAGACGTTGGAAGTGTCAGTTTATTCTGAATACCTAATCATACCTGTTAAGGTAACAGGTTGTATGTTACAGGGTTAAGGTATTATTGTAGACAGGGATTTTTACTCCACTGACATAGTAGGTCTGTGCTATGGGAGGGTGAACAATAAACAGAGAAATGACTGAGGCCAGAATTTCAGGAGCTGGAAATATGGCCCTGGAGAGCATGAGAGGCTGAAAGACAAGCACAGCACAATGAAGAGCAAAGCAAGGGGCCAGAGCCTTGCACTCTCAGTGAACCGGAGTGGGGTAAATTAGCCTTCCCCAGGGAGGGAAGGATAGGGCTCTTGCAGAAGGCAACACAATACAACCGTAAAAAGGTCCTGGAGTAAATCACAGATTGCTCCAGTCCCTTTCTCTGTCCACCTATATGATAACCCGGTGCCAAGAGTGCCATTCATCTTACTGAATGAAGATGTCCGGACTGCAGTTCTCTGCATTTTACCAAGTCACCCAAGGCCCCTTTGCAGCACTGAGACCCAGTCAGTGGTGTCTAGAGCACACTTCATCTCATCCTAATGCAGAGACCTACCTTGTTCAAATAAACAGCACCCTCACAGTGGGCTTGGCGCTCCCTACAGGCTGTGGAATGAGCCTCAGATGATTTATGCTTGCGCTTTAGCCAACTACAATTGAGGCAAATGGTACCCCAAATGACCAACTGGAAACATCTCACAAAAAGTTGTGTTCTGCCTAACATGGTTCTTCATATTGCAAAATCAAACCTGGACACTCTTTCACTGCTTTTCAACACTTTGTTTAGATTGGCGGTGAGGTAAGCACAATTACACTTTCTATAGCCAGCTCTAGCTCTGAGGAAAACATCCTTAAACCTCTTTTTTTAACACCCTCAAGGCTTCTTTGAACGTTTATGACTTATAATAGACTTCTGTGGACTCTAACATTGACACAGAAGAGGTAAGATATCGTGCACTGCTGTCTCCTGAAACTCCTCCTCAGCCCTGGCCCATAACAAAGTGCCTCCCATGGCAGGGTCAGGGCCAGGGTCAGAGCAGGAGACACGCAGCTATGCAAAAACCACATCCCCGCTTCACACAGACCTGTTGCTGGAATAATTCATGTCTCATTTCCACCACTAGAGTGGCAGAAAGAGTTGTATCATCTGCAATATAAAAGCAGTAGGATGTCAACTTCCTACCTTATTCTTGTTCCTGTGGGAAAAGTGATAAATGCACTCTGCTTTGCTTTGTTCACCTCATGACACTCTGCTTGTAGTGGTATTAAACATATTCTTTGGTGATATTTAAGTGGTACTTAGTTTTGCTTTTGCTTTGTTTTTATTATTATCTTTTACTTATTTTACAGTTGAACTGTTTGCATCTGAGACAGCATCTCCATTTAAAATGTCATACCCCTAGCAATTACTTTTAAGTGTTTTATGTTACCTTGAGGTTAAAAACCATTTTTTTCTCTTAAGCAATACATAATTATATATTGCTCACAATGATTGACGGTTTGTTGAGTGCAGAATCATGAAATAGTACCCTGAATATTACAACAAAGCAAGTCCTACCAAATCTCAAGGTTTCAGGAGCTGTCACACAGATCAGTCATTTTGTATTATAATCATAAAGGCCTCCCAAAATGATTTAAACAATAGTAAAAGAAAACCCATTCTTCACTTGCAGAGTGGAGGCAAGTTGATCACCGTAATTGTGGGAGAGGCAATAAGATATCACAAGGGAAAATAATCTCAAGACATTTAAGATTTCTTCTACGCGTTTGCTGGACATTTTTTTAATGTTATTTGATACAATCGCTAAGTGAGAGCAGTTCTACGAAATGAAGTAAGGTTGTGTACGCATCAAACCCTTGGGAAGATGACCCTTTTCGGAACTTCTTCAAAGGGGAGAACTTTGAGCACGCAGCAGCAGCAGGTGTATGGCTGTAGCTTTTCACCTCAGGAGCGTACACACAAGGAACAGGACGGCATACTGAGCGAAGAGCCAGCCTTACCTCTGATCCCGTTGGGTGACAGATACCGCTTTTGACTGGTAAGTGCAAAGGTCCTCCCAAACTGCTTAGCTTTGGGATAGAAATGATTTATTGCGGCAAACTTATCTACTCCACTGTTTTTGCAGCTGACAATCTCTTTCAGGTTAAATTCTGCGGAAGAACGCATGCCCCACCTCCCGCTCCGAAATTGCATATTCACAACGATACACTACTGGTTTGGTTGAACAAGATCTCATTTTTAAAGAATACCAAACCAAAACTCTGAAAGAAAAAAAAATGGTTCTCGCCAATAATATTCCCTGATGTTACTTACTGAAAGGCTGGCCAAGATCTTCTGAGATGCCAAGATGAGTCATTTTAAGAGCTCAGGTTTTTAGCTCACAGATATCAGACAGGAATTATTTATATTATTCCTATGCAAAACCAACCAGAGTGATAGGCATGTTGTAATTCGGTCAAAATGACAGGTAAGATTGTGTGACATTTCAGAAAAAAATGCAACAAGAGACATGCAAAATGAACATTTGCACTCCTTGCACAGACAACAGTGTTTAGCAAGCATGGTTGTGTATTCAACTTAAGCTAAGCTAGAACAGTCCACCAAAACTAGCAGATCTGTTTCTCTGATTTGCATGCAGAACAGCTATTCCGTTTAATGAGACTCACTCACACAGAACTGTAGGAAATGAAAAACTAAATCAGCCCCCTTGACAAGCCTAGCGAATTAAAACTCAAACCTGCTAATATAAAGACAATACTATCATACACTTTAAAATCATATTTTATAAACAAAAATATAGTAGTGGAAACCAGAGCTAGATATAACATTCCAGTGAAAGTGCTTTTGACTTTTCTGAACAGAAAAGGTCAATTTTGAAGAAATAATTTTCTGGTTTTCCCATTAGAATGTGACAGTTCTGATGGCCCTGGCCCAGGATGGAAAAGAAGTTCAGCCATGTTTTTGGCAATGACTGAAGAAATCGCTTTAAGCTCACACTCCACAGTTTGCCACATAAGGAAAGTGTTTTGGCCATGGTACAAAGCCTTAAGAGCTGACCTGCTGCACAAGAGGAAGATCTTTGAAACCTTTGTGCTTTCAAATATTTGAAACATTTGGAAGGGAGAAAAATTTCTTATTGCTCAGTTCCATCCTCAAATTTTTCACTGTTACGACTATTACATAGTACAGTGATTAAAAGCCTCTTTCACCATGTATAATTGTATTGCCCATCATCAGCTGAAGTAGTGGACAATGATCTCTATCCCAGACTCTAAGAGCATCAACTAAATGGGAAAGATGCCCTTCTGACAGGGATGCTTATTCTCTAAAGAGGTGGAGAGGGGAATCCTTTGCATCGCAAATCTTTGCTGATACGAGGAGGTCAGTTATCTCCTTCTCCATTCACTTTCACTATGGACAATGTTGGGGAAGGAGCTCGGCAGAACCGAAGCAGACACCAGCGCCTTGAGTTACGTTGTGCGACGTCTTTTTCTGGTAGAGAGAACCTAACACTACTGTGGCTGCTTTGATTTGCCAGACGGCCTTAAACTAGGCACACTTCTGCATTAAAACATGGCCAGAATGAGACACAGTGGGGCTGAGGGAGCAGACTTTCTCTGACCACCACACAGTGCTGATTTCATATGTTTTGCTTCATGCACATTTGCTTGATTTCATTGCTGTTGACACAAATAATACCGCCTTTAAGACAGGAAGCGAATCGCTGTCATAACTGAGTCACACTGCGGCGCTGCATTACTTTGCAGTATTACGCACTTCGCTATGCATTACACTCCTGTGGTTTCTCTGACGCTGTTAGTACACACAGCCATAAGCGGAGCAGCAGGGAGCAATCGCACGCAACACACATCATGACAGCGCAACACACCCACCTCGCCACCACACCGGTGGTAGACGCGCTGGAGAAAAGATCTCACATGGGATCTTCTGCCAGCCCGGGGACTGCTCTACTGTGGCTTGTGACTGCTGAGGGTGGTCAGCAGCACAGGTAGGCTATGCGCCGTGGTGTCATTTTAAAGTCACTCGCAGAAGGATGGAAAAGCAAAATATCAATTGCAATGTTTCTGTTCAGCTAGCAATGACCAATAGCTGTTGGGAAGATAATGTGTGTGGTCATTTGCACAAATGTACTTACTGCCAGGCACTAATGTGTACAGTACCGCTTGAGTGAAATCATTTTTCTGCCTCATAAAAAAAGAACTACTTGTTGCTATGGTAGTAGATAGACTCAGAAAACACAAGAGCCTGAGGTTATTAGAATTTAGATTAGTGTGCTGGTTTGGGCTCAGACAGAGTTAATTTTCTTCATAGTAGCTAGTATGGGGCTATGGTTTGGATTTGTGCTGAAAACAGTGTTGATAGCACAGGGATGTTTTGGTTACGGCTGAGCAGTGCTTACACCGAGCCAAGGGCTGTTCTGCTTCTCCCCCCACCCCACCAGCGAGCAGGCTGGGGGGCACAAGGAGTTGGAGGGGACACAGCCGGGACAGCTGACCCCGACCGGCCAAAGGGATATCCCAGACCATAGGACGTCATGCTCAGCAAATAAAAGCTGGGGGAAGAAGAATGAAGGGGGGGCATTGGGAGTGATGGCGTTTGTCTTCCCAAGTCACCGTTAGGCGTGCTGGAGCCCTGCTGTCCTGGAGATGGCTGAACTCCTGCCTGCCCTTGGGAAGTGGGGAATGGATTCCTGGGTTTGCTTTGCTTGTGTGCACGGCTTTTGCTTTACCTATTAAAGTGTCTTTATCTCAACCCACAAGTTTTCTCGCTTTTACTCCTGCGATTTTCTCCCCCATCTCACCAGGGGGGAGTGAGTGAGCGGCTGTGTGCGGCTTAGTTGCCAGCTGGGCTTAAACCATGACAATTAGTCTAAGTTACTTTAAATTTAGGTCAGTTTTTTAGCCATGGTGTGGGAAAGAAGGAGGATTTTTGTGTATTGCAAAAATCCCCATAGAGACTGAAGCCAAGAAGAACTTTTTCAATAGCTGGTTTGTGAATAATGTTGTATCACAGTCCTTTCAACATATATATTGGGGTGAAAATATTATTGCAGATCTTTAATGATTTTCCTGTAAGCAGTGGAAGGCCTGTTTTTGTTATCAGGGTGGAAATTCCATTTGAAGCAACAGCAGCTGTGTGCATAGGCAAAATCTGACTTTGCCCTGCCACTCAATACAAAATAATCCATTTAAAAATAATATACTGTAGCTGATTTTAAGTCTTTATTTATATTCAGACAGTGCTCTGAAGCCATCATAAGGATGTAAATCCTTCAAATGTGGATAGGCTTTACCCTGATACAAAATGGATGGAGAAGCAAAATTAAGGCTTATAGCTGTGGTCTTCTGATCACACAAGTCGTACGGATCATTTGATTATGACCATCCTCCTAATTATTTCTAAATCACTCACTTCAGTTTTAAATCTACCGTCACAATTATTTTTAAATCAATCACATCAGCTTTAAATCTCCTGTCACAAAGCACCCGATTTCTTGGGGGCCTCACAAGTCACCTTGATCTGGCTGGCTAACATTTCTCTAAGGCATCTCTCACATTTGCAACTCAGAACTTTAGCCGGATAAAAATTTTTACACATACATTTCCTGCCTTTCCTATTTTTCATCAGTCCTCCACCACCACTAGAGACAATTCAGATAAAAATATTGTCTTATTTTTCAGGACATCTGATAAAGTTGTATACTTCTCTTCATCTTTCTCCTCATGAAGGTTGCCGTAAGAGTGAACGAGATGTTATTGTTTTCTGTCATTTTACTGAAATAGCTCTTTACGGGTACCACTCCCAGAAGATGACTTTCCCAATATTATTTCTCCAAATATTAGTATTCAAAGCATCTTTCAGTTTTGCCCTCACTGAATGTCCATATACACAGAGCAGAAGCCAGTGAGCGGCACCCAAATTACCTTGTGGATCGGTTATGTTCGTGCACTTCTTGTGACGCTTCGCAAAATGGCTTCATGACCCTAAAGGATCCTGGAGACAAAACGTGTGTTTTCTGATAGTGTTAGAGTATGTTACAAATAAATTTTGAAATCCAGGTCCTTTTTATTTGACCTGGCAAAAGCTAGATATCTGGCTTTAGGGTTAAAAACTTCTAATGATCTTCGACAAATTCTAAACTATTACTAACCCAAATTATTGGTATTTGACATTTACAGTGTATGTTCCAATTCAACAAGATAGTTAAACACATGAATAGTTTTAAACACTTGAGTAGTCCTTGCTGAACAGATTAAAATCACTTTGCAGTATTTGAATGCTTAAATATCTCTATGAATTGGGGTCTAAATTTACTGCTGAAGTATATATGATTTTCATAGTAATGCTTGCTTTTTAAAACCATATTTTTAAATGATAAATACTGGGTTGTGACTCCAGTCTGGTACTTGCGTTTGGAACAAATACTATGCAATTCAAGCTGGTGCTTCTCACACTCTTAGTGCAATTCTGTTCACAATACAGCAGTAATTTTGTTTTAAAATTGCATCAGCAATACAAATATTGAGATTTAAAATTGCTAAAGATAGTCTTTACAGGTATAAGTGAATAAGTTAGATCTACATTCATCTAAATTGATCATTTGCTGTTTACTTCCTGATCACATGCTCTGCCATGATATCTTTTAATCAGCAAACATAAGGAATAATCGAGAGAAATGTGTATGTGGTGGAGCAAACAAAGCAACAGCTGGGCTTTTTTCACACTGGAGTGTGGTGCAAAACCACAAAAGACATTTATTAGGAATGTGCTCTGGTGGTTTCACCTAATGCCCTACTGTGCGACAAGCAACAAACCCCAAGAACTTGCAATAATATATGAAGCAAGTTTTGTCTTGTGCTAAAACTTTTTTAATTTGCAAAATTCTGTGCACTTGCTCACCCATGACAAACTGACGGAAAAACTAAGCTGAGTAAATGTTAATGTTAATTATTTAAGGTTGTGGTTTCTATAAAAATGATACCAACAATACAATCATTCTTGTTCCAGATACGGAGGAATATCAGTGCCAGTTAGCGCATTTCTATCTGAATTCTCTCAAGTGCAATTAATTGAATGTTTCTTTTTTTGTCTTTTTAACCAAAAACATTGACTGTAACCCAACTTTAGGTGTAATAATAATTAAGCATCCATTAATTTATTTAACTAATTATACTGTAATTACTTTTGTATGCAAATTTTGGAGAAAAAAGGTTATCTTTAGCCTTTGAGGCTTTTTGTGCCATTCTTTATCGCACCTTGGCCCAGCAATAACCAATTCTGCAATTGGAATTTGGTAGCTTGCTAAGAATTAGTTTTCATATCCCATGAAACATAAGAGAATACTGGAAATTCTAGTTCACAATGGGATGAGATAAGGATATTTTTAATTTTCAGTGACCTGTTGCTCAAAATAAACAAAAATCTACCAACAAAACAAACTGAGATAAGAAAAGAAAGAGAGGGATGGAAAACCACCACCCTCCAGGAATATTTCTTTTTACAGATACAACCAGAGATTTCAGCCTGGAAAACTCTTTCCCAGTGGCATTTCTTGTTGAAATTGATGTGTTTCTACAAACAGACGAAGAAAACAGAAGTTTAGATTGACAAGAAATTATCAACTACATATAACTACAGTATCACTACTGAAGCGGTAAACATAAAGGAATTACATGCCTCATTCTGAGATCAGAAATGTTTCTTACTCAAATACATCATATGCCATTGTCATATGGTATTACAGAGATAAATGAAAGATTGACTGGCAAGCTGAAAATTTATGGTACATTTCCCCCCCCCCCTTATTTACACTACTTTCCATGTATGAATTTGGCTAATATATTCAGAAATATATGCTTTCCTTTGGGGCTGTCCTTGAGCTGTGGAATTATGAATGGCTGGAGAAGAACAGCAAAACTGAGCTAGAAATAATGCATAGGACACAAAAACCGACTCATAGGTATTTGGGAAATAGGAGTTCTGTGATATTCATGAAAAGATAATATATAGGAGGATGGTAAAAAGGAAGGCACTTTTCAAGTGCATTATAAGTCTCAAACTTGATTTTCACTGGTATAAGCTGAAGTAGCACAGTGGCAAGACAGGCTCATAGTTCATGTATTTGAAGAGAGCGAATGTCAAGCTATCAAAAGACAATGCAAGCAACATTAAAATGGTAACTGCTTGCAGTACCATTGACTATACAAACTTGCACAAACTGCCAAATTCTGAGACACATTGTAATGAGCAAGACTGTAGATTTAATGTGGAATTGTCTGTCTTCTAGTAAAAATACAGAAACTTGAGCAGTGATTGCTGGATAAATCAGATCCTTAAAAACAAGACCTAAGTCTACAAACCCACTCTCTGCCCTCATCGTTGCATTTGGGACATCCTTTCTGCCAAGAAAAAGGGATTTTACTCTGTGCCACCGGGTAAGTTTCTACTGGTCCAGGCTCCAGAGACAGCTAGTCCAAGTTGTTTCTTATATAGATTAAAACCAGAAGTGAGGGTGCCCAGGTGGAGTACCAGGGGGGCTATGAATGTGCAAGAAGAAAAGAAAAAAAAGAGTAAGAATGGCTGTGCTAAATCAGGCTAAAAATCCATTTAGGCCAGTATCTCTAGCAGGGGCTGACAGCACATGTCTAGGGAAAAGCAGAATAGAACAAGCTTATAGCAATAGTCTTCCATTCTATTGTCCCAGCCTCCAAGGGTTCATAGCTCAGGGACTTCCAAACCCAGAGGTGGTATCTTTGTATTTAAGAAAATGAAAGCAGTTAAACTAATGGAGACATCTGAGCAATGAACTCTCTGCCTAAGGAATCCCAAAGCAGTTGTGATTAAGCTAAAAGGGATTTAGCACTTGTTTCTCTCTAAAGATAATGTCCTGAATGTCTGCATTGCTACCATTTTAAACCTAGTTCAGGTGTTATTACACTCCAGTCACAAAAGTAACTTCAGGGAAGATGCATTACAAATATCTGACAATTACAGACACAGATTACATAATTTACAGTGCTTTGCTTTTCTAAAATATGCTTAAAGTAGAAAACCAATTGAAATACCTTGCTTTAATGAGAAAAATGACAGTAACAATTGTTACAGTCAAAAACTGGTTTTCCGAGTTAGTTTATCTGGTGAAGAATCAATTCTTTTCAAAGTTCTTCTCAGGACAATATTTTGTCCTGTCTGTAATGTTAATGTATGCTTAACTGATGACTAAGTAGAGAAAACTGTTCTCTATTTACAGAGAATATGTAACACACATATGTAACACAAGAATGTTTACTTCGAGAATAAGGAAAAAAATAAAAAGAAATATTGAATTTAAAAAAAAAAAGAAATACAGAAGTATATATAGAATGGATTTCATCAACATCATGCTAGACTTGGGTATAACGTACAGCAGTTTTATATCTACCATTTTACTGAATTCATGTCTGTGTCACTGAAGTGGTTACAAGGAGATACACATTTTTTCTTCTTCTAAGAAACAGTTCATTATGATATACAAGAATGTGATAAAGGTGTTGGGATTTTTTAAATTTTATTTTGTGCATTCGTTCCTGATAGAAAATATTCACAATAGTTCATATGAAATAGAAGCACACTTTATCTTAGTACAAAGTACCTTTTGCATTTTCTCAGCCAAACCATTCAAACATTAAGGATGGTTAGAGAATAACAAGGAAAAACTTGGGTAGAATTCTAAAATGATAAGAGCTTGTTTCTGCACTGTAAATCAAGACCACAAAACTTCAATAATGCTTAGGCAGAAAACTTCTAGCTTTCTATAACTCTCTGTAACTATGAATCCTACATCTGAATAACAGAAAATAATGCTATCAATACCTCACACATTGCAACAGATTTCTTTGAAGCCCTCTCTTGATTACAATCCTATTATTTCTCTGTTATACCCAAGAACCAGAAGATACAAGGCACATTTCACCTGTTAACAACAGCTTTCCAAGCTTTTGTTTTCTGACGGAACCTTAATGCTTTTTTAATATATTTCATTTCCTTCTGGTAAATGATTTAGAGGTGCCCTTTGGTAAAATCATTAAGCATTTCTTTGCTAAACAAAGGTGACCTAGTTTAGTTAAAAAAAAAAAAAAAAGTCTGGTATGTAGATATCATTAATTCTAGCATAGTCTGAAGATTTTAAGACAAGAGTGCTTAGAAAGGTAGATGCAATTTCCTTGCTTTTCTTTACTATTAAGTAACCTAAATTGCAGAAATGCAAGCTGATTAAACAAATTATTCGTCAGGACAATACTTTCATTCCCTTCAATAGTGTGCAAAGAAAGCAATCAAACAAGCCAACAGTTGTATAACTTTATATAGCCTGGTAGACTAAAAGAAAACTCTCTTGGCAGCAGGTGGTGGATGCAATGAGGATATAGCAAAGAACATAAAGAGGATTGGTGAGCAACAATTAGTAAGAAAAGTACAGTGTTTCCCCATTTGGTACTTTTTTACTTATGCAATCACATCAAGAGAAGTCATTATCGTACCAACAGTCACATATTTCTATCCTGAAGATGAAAGATCTCTGAAATTTTACAAGAAAAGATATATTTTTCCATCAGAATGTAGATATGAAAAAGAAAATATATGTGTATATATTTTGGAAAGAAGTTACATTGCACAGGTGATTAAATATTGAGGAAAACATGTGTTTATTTTTCTGTTTAGGAGCGTGATCCTGTGCTATGCCTATGTAAAACAGTCTCATTAAGTAGTCAGAATATTTGATGGGAAAACCTAGCTAGGTTTTGAGGTATAGATCCAGAAATTGAGAGTTAAGCACAGTTATGTTAAACTCCGTAGGATGAGGGACGGAGTAGCCTCACTACACGATAACCTTTCCAGGCTGTGTTATCAGCCTCTGATCCCAGAAGAAGCCCTAACCCTGCCAGTTTTCCAGGCTTTAGCCCTCCTGCTATTTCCAAAGCCATAATCATTGACTGTGCATCTCCTATGACCTCTTACAAGAAGCTCCAGTGCTATACATAAACATGGTGGGATTGTCTCAATTTGCAAACAATATTAAGGTAAAATACATGCAACAAGACAATACAACCAATGCTTGGTTAATTTTGTGGAGTAATTATGTAAGGCATATTCCGCAGCCACATGGTCCCTGTTAACCACTTTATCTTGTTAACTCATGAAAAATTGGTACGGTACTTGAACATAACCCATCCCCATCCACATTAATTGCAAAGCTGAGATCCCTTTTGAATCAGTTTGCAGACTCTGCAACTTCTAGCTTTTTTAATGATCCAGACTCCTTGCAGGGACAACCCTAGTTACGTTTCCACACAGGACACCTATAACCACTCAGCTGACGCCTAAGTGGGTGCAAATTGCACACGGAGGAACTGTAAGGTGTAAATTAGTTACGGTACAATGCCCTAATTTACACCTTACGAGTTTCAGTACCAGATTATTCCTAGACAGATTCCTGGGCATTCCTAGACATAAGAAGTGGGTGTAAGTAACTTTAAGGCTTACGTAAGCAGTACAGAATTGTTGATCTTATGCATAAGCAACACATTGTCACTGGGGGCCAAAAGTCAGTTTGTTACACTACTGTATCTGATCAAACAACGTAAAGGACAACAAGAGAGTGAGGGAGTGAGTGTGTGGCATAATCAAGCAGGGTAAAAGCGGTAATCTTGTTGGTTCTTAAATAAACCCCAGTATCCGGATCTGCTACAGCTTGTCATTTGTTCTGTCTCATCTATGACAGCTTCTCAAATATTTTACCAAGTAATTTCTGTTTTTCACAACAAGCTTCTAGCCCAGACAGAAATGAGGACTCTTTTCCTCAAAAGAGAGTAAGAAGCACAAAAGTAATCCAGTCATTTTGCCCATATATACTGATCTCGTGACAACTATGTGATAGTCCTTGTCAGCTAATGCAGAAGAGCAATGTGATTCCACTTACAGTTTCCTATTTAATAACTCCTCATTTAGGGAAAAAAAGGAATGACTATGTAGGAGGACTAGTGAAATTACTAGTGAAATTATTTTGCTATAAAAGAAGACTAGTAAAACAGCAAAATGAGAAAATATGTGTAATATTCCATCTCCTCTTTTACTATCTGATTGTAATCTTGTATATGAGTAGAAACATTAAAAGGAAACTAGAAGTGGGTCTGAAAGTACTTGAAATGTACCCTCATTTCCTCAGAACTGGACACATGCTCGTATTCCAAAGGCTTTTTCGATAGTCTCTTTCTTCCCACACAATCCTGAGTGTATTTTCACTCTAACATTAACCGGAGCAAGGACTGTTCCCATTTTCAATGGCAATGGACTCTGCATGGGTTTGATGCTTGTGTGTCTGAAGCGGTTGAACTCAACACCCTTTGCTGCTGGTTCATCTCTTGTCTTGGGCTCGAATGATTTATTCCAGGATATTAAGCCATGGTGCTTGACCTATACTCAAGTTATATTGGATGAGTATTCTTACTAGAATTTAGTGATGGAGTCTTCTGTTTAGTTTACAACAGCTAACCTGTTGTCTAGGTGTGAAGGAAAATGAGGTCGCGCACTTTGCCTTTCTTGGACTGCTGTCGCAGTACCTCATACACTCCTGTAAGAAATCCCCGTGCTCTTGTAAAGAGGTTTTCCTTAAAGGTTAAATATTCCTTTTCCTGACACATTTTCTATAAGAAGAATGTTACAGTGCTTCACTGTTCTGGTTCAGCTTTGCAACAGGGAAAACTTAGACAGGTGTCTCAGGAGAAAATCCTCTAAAAATATGCTTGCAGAAATGTTGTACTAAGTGTTGAAAATTGGTTAAATTACTTGCAGTAGGTGGGGGCACATAATTCTGTTTGCTTCTCTTCCAAATCCTATGACTCACGTTCACCTTCATAAAAGTTATTTTTGCTTTGGGAACCACTACAGTTCATCTTTACTTCTTCCAGCACTTTATAAGCACTTAGTAGTAAATCATCTGGACCCAACTACCTGATCTCTTGTATTGGTTCATCAACCTCTTTCTTTGCAATCATTTGTAAAGTTAAATAAAAAAAATGAGGGAAATTATGGTGAATTCATGAACATATAACTAAATTAACTCCGAGAAAGTAATTCAGCTGGCAAAGGTGAGTGATATATATTTATTTTAAATTGGTTTTGTCAGAATATTCTATTAAATTAAATACAGAAGTTACAATTTAATGACGTGATTTCATTCTGTCTATTTAAATGGCTTGATTCATTAATTATTTAATGCAGAGATTATTTAGCTTGAAATGAATGTGCAATTAAATCTTTCTCTAAGTTCATTTGTATTATGCACTGCAAAATTCATGGCTTACTATGTTTCTTGTTTAGTATTTTGAATGGGCTGCAGCCAGGTATGTCGGGAACCCGTAACAAACCCACGCAGAGAGGCTGCTCCCTCACCTCCCAAAACCTCACTGGAAGCACTACCTACCTGCTGGTACAACATTTTCCAGATTTGGAGCCATTCCTGTTAGGGAACTGGGCAACTTGGGGGCAGAGTTTGGCCCAGTGTCTTTGCACCTCCTACCTGCTGCCTCTTAGGTATATAATTAAGCTGTCTGTAGCTTTTGTTTTGCAAACGTGCATTCATCTGATATGTGAAGGGGGAGGGGAACCCTCAGACCATTCTTTTTAGTCTTCAATTTTCCCTTTAGGATGTACTTGAAAAGGAAATTAAATCGGAGCTGTGCTGATGATTTATTGCAGGAAGGAACACAATTTACACAGAGAAAAGTGCAATTTTAATTTTGCACGGTTCACTAACGGTATATTCCTATGTTCTGCCTATGGATGTTGCAGTAAAGATGACAGTGTCACTTTGTTTTCTAATAAGGGGAAACATAAAGCTTATTTTCACCTTTAATATATTATTCTAACGTCTTTTGTGTACAATAAAAAAGAGGTTTCTGATCAATTTGTATTATTGTTTTAAAGAAATCCACATCTACACTTTTCAAATCTTCAAAGCTGTTTGCATATGACATTCTAACATATATCTAACAATATCTTAAAATGTATTGGCACACAATGGCACATTTGTAGTAATAGTTCAAAATGTTTATTATGTATTTTTAAACCATATAAGTAGTTTTCCAAAGTAACCTAAATGTTTATCACTATTTGTTGCTTGCAATCAACCCTTTGAAGCTGGCAAGTTAGAACTCCTGCTGTTCATGGTAATATATTTTGCATTACTGTCTCACTTCAGGAGATCTCAATTCGTGGGTCAAAAATGTTAATTAATTAAATAAACAAAATACACCATTGACTTCTATTAGACTTGTATTATCTCTGTGTCATGCTACCACCCATTTATTTAATCTCTGGGCTAAATATATAGTATTTACTTTTGGATGGGAAAGAAGAGTGTCGATGCTGGGAACTGCTATCTAGGAGATATGGAACGTGTAAATGAATTGTTACAATTTAAATGTAACGAAACAAAAATATTTTTGGTTTAATCTGAAGAGTTATTGCACTGTCTTCTGTGAGACAACTCTGCATGACTTTGCAGGGAGTTGATATTTCCTCTTTTTGCAATATATACCTAATACTTTGGAGTTAACTTTACTAGATACCATATGCTATTTGATGAGGGACACTGTGTGGTTTTTTCCAGAGTCTATTTTACTTCTGATTCCAGAGGCTCAAATTTATCCTCTATACACAGGGAAGAGAAAAGTACTTGCATAGTTGGTAAGTCTTTGCTAGCTCACATTTTCAGAAAAGAAAGCATCTAGAATTACATATAATGATTTCTGGAAGAACAAGATGTAATTATTCCTTCACTCCAAAAGACATTGCAAGGGCTCAAATCAATACCATCTAAACCATTTTTTTTCTGATGAGCTAATCTGTCTGTTACCAGATTGGTCATATCTAGAGTTGTAATAGAAGTAAGGATCATTAAAAGGACAAAATTCCACAAATGCAAACTTAAAAGCTTACAATTACATTAAAAGTATCACATGGCACCATAACTTTAGTGAACAGTAATTACTATACACTATCAGTAAAAACAAAAAAACCTGACTGGAAGTCTTATATGCACAATAATTTGGCAAAGTAAAGGCATATTAGAGCTAGTTAGCCAGCTTTTCTGTTTAAATTTAGCTTGCCAAAAATATCTTTTGTAATAGTTTTTTGCTGAAAGTAATATGACAGAATGAAAGAAAAGTTCCTATTTGTTTTGGGGGTGTTTCCTCAGTCATTGCTTTTCCATTATTGCTTACTCTTTCTTGATGGCAAAATGAGAAAAGAAAAAAGAAAAAGATAAGAAAATGTAGTGGAGAAGGAAACCAAACCCCTTCTGCTCCACCAAAAGTTAATGCCTTCCCAAATCTTTTGTTACACTCATTTTTCTTTTACAAACTTGTCCAAACCAGTCAGTGTGATGTTTTAAAAATCTCTGCAATTAAATCACTTGAACAGTTTTTTCTCCTGTTTCCTTCTAATTTTCCCTTTATGTCACCATCCTATACAGAAGTGAGCAAAAGGCCTTATGAATGGACAGGTAGAAGAGCAATTTCTAATGAAGATGGATGTGTTGTTACTGCTGTGTAGCAGAGCATTAAACTTTCTAACATAGGCTGAAACCACTGCATTATATGCAGCCTAAAGAGGTGTGCAGTGATGGGCAGAAGAACATAAGTAAAAGAAGATCTAGTTAAACACTAAAAAAATAGCTTTCAGGCACATGCATTTGAATACTGAATGAAGCATCACAGCCTTAGAATATTGTCTTTACTTTTGGTCTACTGTACCTGTTCTGGTTTATATTAGTCACCCAGCTGTGGTATTCTTCTGATACTCTGTTATACTACTCAATTTGTCTTGGCATTTTGCCCATTTACTATGAATTACTACTGTATAAATAGAGAAATCAGGCTAAAATATTGGGGGATTTAAATACAAATTTTATTTTAAAAGTGCTTTTTACTGAGCCAGCTAGTCTGCACTGTTACCACATTAAGTGTTCTCATTTAGCTAGAAAAAAACCATCCCCTATACATTTAAACAGCTCAGGCTTTGTGATATATTCAGGAATCAAAGAGGTAGAAAATATGCCTTCAAGTGGTACTGAATCATTATTATTCCTAGCTTAAATAGATTGCACAAAGGTGGCAAAATTACTTTAAGAGTTTTCTTTGCTGGATAGTTCTTCCTGTACAATCCAAAGCAGGAAGAGCAGGAGACCTTCAAAGAGGAGAGATGCTGTCTGCCACAGCTACAGCAGCAATAAAACATTAATAGTACAAAATCTGGAGAAGATGAGGAAAACATCATTACGAACCAAGACTGAGAATCAATGATAAGTAAGGAAAAAAACTTTGTACTTAAAAAATAAATTAATAATTATGAGGGCAATGGGAACTATCTTCTTTTTTATGCTGATTTTTAGCACCAGTTATTGTTGAACAAGAATGCAACACGTATTCCCTTAGACTCTTAAGGGATCTGCTTGAGACCAGGTGGCTGCCCAAATCTTTATCTGTTCATCAAGAAGATAAATAATAAAGTCCAAATACCACTGAATAAACAGTGTGTTTTATTGGATTTCACAAAGACCTGTTTTGTCATACATGCCTTCACATTGTTGCTATTTTCAGTGTTTTGCTTAAAAAATTAAAATACAGCCACTTTCTCTACAAATAGATAGATGTTACAGACTGCTTTGTGGTACTAACATTTTTCAAAGTCATGAAGAAAGCTGAAGAAGATGTTAATATTCATCCTGAGAAACCACTCTTTTGTTTCAACAGTATTTATTCTTTTATCCTCTTTTTTTCTGTGAACATACATATTTTCTCCTTTTCTCTCTCTGAAGTGCTTGTGAAAGTCTGATAAAGGCCACCACATGGTGTTCCAGAATCTTTTTATAGAGACCACAAAGTAAGACAGTACTGCATTATGTAAAATGTCCATTGCCCACCACTGGTATTTCAGGGATGATCATTTACTGCCTCCTAAAGCTGAAAAGAGGCGCGTGAGTGGCATGTGCATGGCGGTGGATACCACCACAGCTAGCGGGGTACCTTATTCCTTATATTACACATTATGACTGTCATTAAATGACTGTTCACCCCCACATTAAAACTGGGGTAATGTTCTCCCTGAGGACCCAGGTTATATGTTTTCTCCCTTATTTTTGCCTATTGACAAACTCAGAGATTTTTGTTTGAAGTCTTTTATAAGAGTTGAGAGATTTTAACCTCTGTTTTGACTCTAATAGGCAGCAAATTTAGCCTGATGTTTACAGACATAAACGTTTTATCCAATACACAAGGAAAAAGTCCCTGCACAGAGACCAAGTCTGATTTTTCCATACTCCTCTTCCTCACTAAAAGCTGGATTCCCACTTGCATGGCTGTCATTACTGTGCACAAGCATCTCATCCAATCCTTTCTATCCCCACAAGACCTCTTGCGGGGGAGAACTATTGCACCATTTGTACAGGTGCATGGAAAAGTAGGTCAGTGTTTCCTATGGGGTTAATGATGTAGAAGTCACATAATGGACCACTGCTCACCAAAGACTGTTGAATCTTTGTGTATCACATCGTTGTGAAAGTCTGTCCTTTACAAGCCACTGATATGAACACTGGGACCTCTTTCAGACCTTTGTGCAGGTTCTCCATACAGCAATCATTTCTATGGCTTTCCCTATTTTCACTTATTTTTTCAAGCTACCTCTAAAATTTCTAATTTATTGAGCAGCCTCTCAGTTTCCCCTAGTTTTCTCAAATAAAGAGTAATTTCCACAGCATTCCTATTCTGGCCCTTTTTTTTTTTTTTTTTTTTTTCCCTGGCCTATTAGTGTTCAGAAGTCTGTAGTACCTTCAAGCAACAAAGCATTTCTGTTGTGACAGCTATTTGTGTTTAGTTAGGGCATATCTACATGACCAAACTCTGTCTTTGTGGTGGGTTGGAACTGCATGAGCCAAATTCATTCAGAAGGTGGATAGCTACACTAGCACAGAGTTTTGCTCATAGAAATAAGTCCTTCTGAGAAGTTAATTAGTTGGTATTGCGACATCTTTGCACTTTTCCTGAGGGTTTTGGTGTCCAAGGGATCTTACTCACCTCTCAGCCTACCCATGACAATATTAACAGCAATTTGCAACTCGTCTATTAAACTGTTATCCTTCATCTTTAGTGCACTGCTACCAATGCAGGAGGTGACATACAATAAAAGATAAAATGCGTGGATGGATTGTTCTGTGGCTGAAGTACTGTGCACAGTCCTCCACATAGTCACAACCTGGCACAGTATTTGTCCAATATCTGATTTTCCTTATATTTTCAAAAGTACCAAAGCGATCTGCTGACTTATTCAGGAGGACTGGAGATGGCATTGGGAGTGAGTTTCATCACATCTGCATTTGCCATGAGAAGTCTACCTACCACTGGTCTCTTTGTCTAGAGTCATTATTTGGTAAGGGAAAAAAGAAGAGGCAGTTCTGCAGCACAGTTTGCTGTATTATAAGGTAGCTATCTAAAATAGGCCAGGTGAGCCTAGAAGAACTGTTTCTCCCATTTATTAAAACACAAATTCTAAGCAGCTGGCTCAGAGACAAATCTATTCTGTAGCTACTTAAAATGAGGTAAGCCAAACTTCCTCGGGGAGAGTGAGTTAGATTTCATATGATTTTGGCAAGGTACTCTTTGCTACCTGTGGCAAATGTTAGACAAACAAGTGTTCAGTTACTTCATAAATTCATTTTTTTCCTTTTCTTTTTTCTTTGCCTTTAGAGTTTGAGCTTGACTTACTCAGCGTAACTTATTTATTCAGCTTTATTTACTACTTTTTTTTTTTCCCTCCTTACTTCTTTTCCTTTTTTGGTATTTCTTTTTGGCCATTGTGTTGGTCTGTTTTCATTACAGTACATACAAGCCATACATAGAAATTTTGAAAGTAGTCCATTACCATTGCACACTTTGGACATGCCTTAGGGTAATTCCTTTTTGTGACTTAATTCTGTTAATTTTAATTTGAAGTTTCTTGTACTTCCCCTAATTTTTTTCTACTATAGTGTAAAGTCTTCAATTCTATTTAATTTTGTTTCAGCCCTATTGCTAATGTAATTGTGATCAATATTACACTAATCCCATTTGGCATTTTTGTCACCCATTCTTTCCTTTAAAGTGAACCTGGACTGTTTTTAACTAAGTTTCCTGCACGATATACCACATAGGTCAACATCCTAATTCTATCCAATATACTCGGAGATATCATTTCATTATTCCCTTCTGCTGCATTTTAGATCTTCTTAATGTCCCTGTCATTCCATATTTCTCCTGGAGCTTTATGGAGGTAATTCTTCATTCCCCACTCCTACCCACACATACATACTATAAACCCATCATATTTAGGATTCTCTGGAATTTTTTTTCTTCCCTTTTGCAACAACAACAATGTGCTAGTTAGTTTTCATTGGGGCAATCTAACAGATTTTGCCAATAAAATGGCTTTTTACTCTCCAGTTTTCTTCTCTGCCGTTAAAAAGCAGTAAATTTAGAACCAATAAAAGCAAATGCTCCTTTACGCAGCATATAATCAACCTGTGAAATTCACCCTCACAGGAGGCCATCAAGTCAAATACCCTGGTTGAATGTTAAAAAGAAATGGGTTAATTTTATGAACACTAACAACATTTGTAGCTATGCATGCCAAAATAAATAATAAGGGTAAACCAAATATCATGCTTCAGGGCATAAATTTATTATCTGCGGGTGTCAGGGTGGATTCTTACTCTCCACATGGAGCTTTGTGCAATTGTGAAGGGGTTCTTTATGAGGATATGAAGCAGTTACAGGAATGGGGTTTTTGGTTGGTTTTTAGGGGGTTTTCTGTTTCCATTTTTAATTTGGCTTCATCTCTTCTAAATGATCTCACGTTGCTTTCTTTCAGTGTAAGAATATTGTAGCAAATGGTAAGGTAAGGCAGTCCATACTCACTCAGAGATTTAATGCAGGAAAGAAACTGTCTTGTACTCTTGTCTATGAAGACAGTGAATACTACAGAGGGAGGAGTTCTCTATTAATGAGGTGTCACAGAATCTTTCTTCAGATCTGCCTTTAACTCTCACCTACATCTTGGTGCCACTTGACAGTGGTCAAGCAAGTGATGGGCTGCCATCAGTGCTGCTAAATTTTTGTATTTCCCAGCTTTGATAATCTCTCAGTTATCTGGCTTTTTCTCCAGTTTTTCTTCCTCATCTCCTACCTAAACTGTAAGGGGTTTTTTTAGACTAGGATCATCTTATTGTTATGTGTGAATGCAATAAGTAACGTACTATATTCTAATAACAGATGAAAACGAAAGCAGCCAACACTATATTGTGGGCCTTTGCAGAAACCCTTTGCCTAATTAGTCTTTATTTTGGAAAACTGCTGCCTCTAAAAAACTGTCTTCCTATTGACAATGGCCTTCTACACAGCCATGTCATTTGCAAGGTTTCTCCATTCTTAGCTTACAGTTTTACCTCTTTATAAATAGTGGTCTACCTAAAGCATTTCAAGCTTTCTGAATAATGATTTTCCTTACCTTTGAATCACAGATATGTAATAATCTTGAGTAAGTTTAGCATAAGCAAATTTAAGTTTAAGAAGTTAAAAAAAGTGCACACTGCTGTATCAGACACTGTTGCCTAGAAGTCAAAGCCACCATGGTTTTTTCATTTCTAACGATGGATTATCCTAAATTTCTACTGATTTCTACAGTGATTTGAAGAGGAATAACCTAGACCTAAATGAGATAAGTTTTTAGGCTCCTTTAGATAATCTCATGGCAGGGTTGAAGTCAATTTTGACAGTCAGTTAAGCTGGGTGGCCAGTTCCCATGTAACTCTTGGAAAATTTTCCCTGGATTTTTAGTAGGAGTATTGATGAGCTCTAGAGAAAACAGACTGTGTCAGCTGGACCTCCCATTAAACTCTGGGGAAATAATTCAACTGATGTGAAGCTAAATAAAGAGTCAACACAAACAGAGTACAGTAGGTATGCAACTAATTCCATCACTTCAGAAGAGAAGTGATTTTTTTTTTCTATATGTTACTGTCTACAATATTTCTTCCTAAATAGTCTCTAGTCAGCTGGTTCAGCTGATGGGAAGCTACAAGTTTTATAATTTATTAAAAAATAACTTTGTATAGAAAGTCATTGGTTAATAACCAGTCACACACAAGATAAACTAATGTAATTTGTATAATAAGCTAATTTTTAGCCCCTTGCTGTAAGAAAAAAAAAGGAAGGGGGGGGAATTACTATCGAAATTATAGGTTCACTATGTGTATAAGTCCATTTTATAAAAACATTATGATCCGCAGTCTTAGACTTTTAAGAAGTTGTTCGCTGGTGTTTAATTTTAAAAGTATATTCAGAGGAACTGCTCTGTAGACATGTGCCTCAGCGTGCATTTAACATTTCAGCTGAGATCTGAGAGGAGATGATCATGCATTATCTAACAAGCTACGTGATCAAAATACAATAATTAATACATAATATGACTTGTAAAACATAAATGAAAATGAACCAGAGGGAGGAACTTGCCAACCTTTAAACAAGGCTAACCTATTTATATAACAAATGTCTGCAATATTTCTCATGAGTCATTCCTTCCACTCAGCCTGAGAATACATAATAACCTTTGTTGTTCTGTACCCGAGGTCATTAGCCCCATGTTGATGTATTCCACTTTTATACAGTCAGATTCTGACTGGTTTCAGCCAGAAGCTGCAAATTTCCACAAGTTTTTGAGTTTGCTATCATCAGTGGCACATCAGCCAGGCATGGCATGCATATTCTTGCAGAGGTTGCGGCTAGTGTTGCCAATTCAGCAGCGGTAGGAAAGAAGAGTTTCTACAGAGCAGAGGGGGACCTTGGAGGAAGACATGATAAGTGACAACTCATGAACTGTGTGGTATAACTAATTGTTGGGATGGAGCATGCTGTTGGCGTGTAAAAAGTTTGAAAGCACTGGTTTGATTTATTGCTCAGAAAAAATGCATACACACACACACAGACAGACATATACATATACGTACACATATATACTTACAAAAAGTATATTCATAGGAGAAAAAAATTATAAAGGCTATCTTTTCAAATACGGAATGCCAGCACTGTTGATACCAGTCGTTATTGCATGGAGATTGTGTGGTTAGTTGAATGACAAATCTTCAGTTAAAATGGTGATTGCTATTTCCTACTCTTATGTTGACTCACCACTTTTCCTCCATTTATAGAATTCTTCATAAAATGGTGCAAGAAATTAACATCAAACTGAGCTCGTTTCATTGTGGCCTTAATTTAGCTAAAACCAGAAACATGCCACTGAAATAAAAAACAGAGTAATGGAAAGGAGAAGTGGGCTTTTTAAGATTTTAATCATTAAACCACTCTTCCCAAGAATTAGATGATTACATGCTTGAGTTTGTTTTGTCTTGAAAAATTTCAGGACCTGAATTGTAGAAGTTGAGCACCCCTAAATCATTACATTAACAAAGGAATCTGTCAAATAGGAGAAAATAAATTGATATAACCTGACTCCTAGTAGCAATTAATTTTCACAACACAAATGAAAGGGTAGCAAAGCAGTTACGTGTTTGCCTCATAACATCTTTTTGGACACCCTGATAACATTAATAAAATATTATTGTCTGCATTTAACATCAGCCCTAGTTTATTAGGTGGAAAAGACATATCTGCTTATGACACTGTCTTTGGATGTTCTTTTTTAAATGTCACCTGCTAGAAGATTCTGATAACATTACCCATTGTCAGGAGGCCCTCTTTCTATAGGGAATCCAGCTGAAATCAACCATGTTACCCGAACTGATAAAAAGCTATATTAGAATCCAGATGATGTAATTCAATATACAAGTCTAGTATGAAATTTTCTTTGTATTACAATCTTCCACTGTTCTTAATTGCCAATCTAACTTACAGCACACACTGAATGCACGCAAAGTGGCAAGCTACTAAATGCTTATTTTCATATTGCATATATCGAAGCACATGAAATGTGATATTAGAGAGATGTCTGTCATCTCAAATGAAGTCATCTGAGAACAGTAGAAGACCAGGAGTGAATAATTACAAAACTCCCTGCAAATCTGTTGAAGGTGTTAGTAGTGCCAAAGATCTGATTTTCCATTCTCGTCTGTTTAATTTGTATGCTTAAGGAAAACTATTTAGTGAGAGGCTGAAGTGCATTCGGTAGATCAATACTCCATTGATGTTGATATTTGTCAGCATTTTCTTTAGCTGATGATTTATAGGGTGCCAGAAGCATTTATAGAATACTTAACTCTTTGTCATGTCTCAATTTGCTCTACGCAGAAAATGCTTATTCTTATTACACTGTATTTTTAACAAAATAAAGGACGTGCCACATTAGATAGTTTGTAAGTGTGCTTAAAACAGAGTTATAGTACCGCTAGGAGTTATTAGGTTGATGTTACTTGGTCTAAAATCTTGTTAAACTAGTTTAAAAACCAACGCTTCCTAAACAAAAAAAGGAATCACTTTTTAGCCAATACACCACTACTTATAAGAGTTGAATTAATTTCTATTTTTTAATCTGGACTCTCTTTTTAATAACGTGAAAATAACTGAAAATGTGGTTTCTTTGAAGTTGAACAGGTGTTGCTGATGAAATTAAATCTGAGTTCTTGCAAAGTTTTTCCCAAGATCTGTTAAGAAAATTACTTGGAACAAGGAAGTTGTCTCCTTCTTTGATAAAAATACATACTGCAACATTTTTAATAGTAAAATGCAATTTGCAACTCATAACTGATAAAAGGGGGTAAAATACCTGACTAAAAATAATGTCTAGCTCTTACACTGTGATTTTTATTGAAAGCTTAAGAAGAGCTACTGCCTTTATCAGGTATTGTGAATCTAAGATGCATAAGGATGAAGCAAATTCTTCAAGCCAACAGTGCAGGCTATAGCAGATTCAGCTAGAGAAGATGGGCTCGTGACTGGTGGCACAAAGTCCAGCTAGAGGCCAGTCCATAGTGGTGTACCCCTGGGGTTGATACTGGGGCCAATATTGTTTAACTTCTTCATTAATGACCTGGATGATGGGACAGAGTGCACCCTATGCAGGTTTGCAGATGATATAAATTAGAAGAAGTGGCCAATACCTCAAATGAACAGATGTGCTCCTGTTCCTGTCTGAAGTACTGTGTCCACATCTGGCCTCTCCAGTACAAGAAAAGAACATACCGGAACAGTTCCAGCAAAGGGCCATGAAGATGATTAAGGGACCACAGCTGAGGCTGAGGGAGCTGGGACTGCTCAGCCTGGAGAAGAAAAGATTCAGGGTGGATCTCATCAATGTGTATAGATACCTGATGCAGGGAATGAAGAATAGGGAACCAGACTCTTATCAGCAGTGACCACTGACAGGACAAGAGGTAAAGGCCACAAATTAAAATACAAGCAATTCCATTTAAACATGTGAAAAAAATAATTCGAGGGTGATTGAACACTGGAACAGGTTGCCCAGAGAGGTTGTGGACTCTCCATCCTTGGAGATACTGAAAACCCAACTGGGCACAGTCCTGAGCAACCTGCTTTAGGAGAGCATGCTTGAGCCGCGAGGTTGGAGCAGATGATCTTCAGAGGTCCCTTTGAACCTCAGCAAGTCTGTGAGCCCCAGCCCTCTGACATCTGCTGTGAGTACATGACCACAAACAAAAAGCTTATTTCCTACTTTGTTACTCTAGTGATGAAAAGCTTTTCATCACTGAATATACACTAGTCTAAAACTGAAGTATGCAGTGATAAAGTATATAGCAATGTAAGGCAATGTTCCAAATACAGTGGAAGATTATTTTAAACTCAGAAGAGATTTGTTTGCTGCTAAGGTAGTAAAAAGAGGCCAACTGTTACAGAGCTGTTGTATACTAATTAAACAAATAGCCACAGAAATATCAATACTATCTAAAATCATTTGTTTTACAAGGGTTTTGACATGCTTCATGGTGAAACAAATGATGTTTAATATTTTATTCATGGATTAGTATAAGATATTTCTAAGTAAAATCAATACTGTGTTTTTATTAAGAACAACATTGTCCTTCCCAGCAGAGAAACAAAATGCACCATAAGAAAGGAACTGCAGAATTAGAAAAGAAATTGATAGCTAGTGCTAAGACATATCACTAAGGACAATATAAATAGTTCTTACTTGTATGTATTTAGTCACGTGTCCATTTTTTTTCCATTTCTGGGCCTTTCTTTCTTTCTGCAAAGGATTGATCCTAAAACCATCTCAGGACTTACATTTACAGATGACAATACTTGCATCTGTATGACACATTTGGTGAGATCCCTGAAACAAACACACCCCAGAAAAGAGGGTGGAGTACAGGGACACACATGAGAAGGCTGTTTGACAGAGGCAATCAATATAGAAGAGAATCAATACCTTTACTACTGGCAACCAAATGTGGGTTTTGTAGAAGTGCTATCTCAAAGGGCAGGATGTTCAGGCTGATCTAGAAGAATGATTATGAAAGACAGAGAAGCTTTTGTGATCATTCCCACTCTCTCTGCTGTGCAAGCCTGCAGCTTAACAAAGGTTCAGTTGTTAATATGGAAACAAAAGTGAAGAGGGATGATAAAAAGCATTCTGAAACGCATGAGGAAAAATGGGAAAGAAAAGGCGAAATAAATGCCTTCCCAAAATATACCTCTTGAAATATGTATGAAATGAAGGGACTTGGTCAGTGAAAATGGAAATTGCAGATGAGAACATTGCACTGCTGTTTGGTTGTACTTGGAAAAGCTGAGGAGTTAGGTAGAAGGAGAGAATCTATTTAGGATAGTGAAAGATCATTAGAAAAGAATTGTTATAAAAGGAGAAAAAAAGACAACAGAAAATTCAGCATCTACTACTGTCAACAGTTAACCCGGGAAACCTATGCAGTAAACTCCAAAAGATACCTGTCCTTCGTTGATTTAGGGAATACCTGACTGTCTTTGCATTTTGAATTGAAGCTGTAGTTTATTAGAGATGTCTCATTTTTGAGATAACAAACAAACATATAGCAAAGAACATTAAGCCTTTTTAAAGATGAGCACTATTCAACACTCAGACTAATGTTTACTTTCTCTTTTTAAACATTCACCAAGACCTGGTGCCTGATAGCATTTTGATTTCTGTTCCTCAAAAAAACCTTGTCGCTCCAAAGAACTGTACTTCCCTGACAAACTGTTGCCCCCTCAAACCCAGTTACATTAAACGCCCTTTGGAATGTAGGTAACGAAGGAGGAAGGTTGTGACTGACTGCAGTTCCACCTCCCCACTACTTTGTGAAATGAGATTCTGAAAGAGCCTTTCCAAAAGGGACCTCCCCCATTTTCAGTCCCCTAAGAGAAGGTGAGAAAGCTCTGGTTATTGCTAGCATGATATCTGTCCTGGCATCTAGCTTAAAATCCTACTGTTTAAAGAAAAAAGGAAAATAAAAAATGAAGAATCTCCCTGCCCCACAGACATAGAAGTAGTCTATACAACTAGTTGTATTGACAAAGTGGTGCATCCTGCCATTCCAAATGCTAAATATTTGAGTTTTGGCTATCCAAAATTGTTAGCTCACATCTAATTCTTGACCTTCATCGCCCCTACAGGAAGTCCAAAGGACTGCGTGGTGCCCCAAGAGCGTAAAGGGCTGGTTCGTTCATGCTAGTCCAGCAAGAACAGTTCATGCTCAACCATGCAAGTCTGGATCAGCTCCAGGGTATTCAGTCTTCTTCAACTGGTTCAGTAGCTTTAGCACCGTGAAGTAAGATCTTCACAACTGCTTAGGCTCTTCTGTAAACTCCCCTCTACTCTGTCCTGTAGATTCATTCAGGAATCAAAGGAAAACATGAAACCAAAGAGGACCTATACAACAATTCTTTATTCTATGACCACAGCACTTGCCCAC